>NC_135478.1:31020093-32248529 GCF_052094955.1 Ictidomys tridecemlineatus | reverse complement strand
CAAAAACTAAAAAATAATATTAAGAAATTCTCTCTCTTTCTCTCTCTCTCTCTCTCTCTCTCTCTCTCTCTCTCTCTCTCTCCACTCTCTTTAAGAAAAAAGAAACAGAAAAAAAAGAAAAGAAAGGGCCAATGATAGTGATGCCTGGTTTTTATATCACTAGGTCTTGAACTAAAAAAACTTTCCGCTTTTACAAACACCATTGAATCAGACTGCAGGTATCCCATATGACTTCACTGTGTTTACCTGCTCACAATCACTGACCCTTGTTTCTCCAGTAACCTTTCTCCCCAACTACTGTGGATATAGCCAAGACGTGGGAGGCACAGAGGGTGGATTGACAAAGGACACTCATCTTAAACAGTGATTCTGTCGAGCCAGTGAGCTCTTAGAACCCCCATCACAACAGGGAGAAGAGGAAGACAGTGAGGAAGTGAGCAAAGCTGTGCTTCTTCAGGGTAAGGAGCTGGCCAATCAGGCTTCAGCTCCTGTCAGTCCATTTTACCTCTCACATGGATGCCTGTCTTTGTCTTTATAACAGCTGCTGTCAGGCAGTGCCAGAACTGGAAAGCACCATTAGTCACCTGATCTCTGAAAGCCTGACTTTTTTCAAGTAAAGGAGGATTGAGTGTCAATCCACAGCAGTGTGTGAAGGTGAAGATTATTTGGAGATAGGACTCAAACTCATGTGGTAGAATGTATAAGTAGTAGGGCAGAGATATAGAAGCAAAGGAGAATCCTATTAATCCTGCCTGAAGTTATAGCTTCATTGAAACATTTCATTCATTCATTTTATTCAATGCTGTCAGCCATATTTGTGCTAGACACTGATAATATAATTGTGAACAAAATAGATGTGACCTTCAACTTCAAGGAATTAACTCTGACTTTGAACAAGTTGCATTAGCCTCTTGGTACCTCAAGTGTCTGAAAATTAGCATGAAAGTGATAATAATGACAATGGAACTAACAATAATACCAATCTCTTAGAGTAACTGAACAGAATAAAATAAGACATGGAAAACACACAGCAAGGTGGCTTGTAAGTTGCATGCTATGTTTCTATTATTGTATTTTTACAGTCTACTTAGGGAGAGAAACCCTTGAAACAAGACCAGATTTTGAAGATAGAATAGTGTGCTGGCTGAAGAAGATCAAATCACAGATGAACGCAGAGAGATGAGAAAAGTAGGAACAGCAAGTAACTAACCTAAGTAACTAGAGAGCAGGGGTACAGGGTGTGAGAGGAGGAATGTCACGAGTTATGATTGCACTAGGCAGGAGAGAATACCAGGGAGGATCTTGTATATCACACCAAGAGATTTTGCAATAGAGATGAGCAGAGACTACCAGAATGTCTATAATTGAACAGTCAAGAATGCTGGGTGCTGGGACTGACTTGGAATCAGACCATTCTACAATTGGCATGCATCAGAGGGCAGCCGGCTGACATTATTGTGCCAACCTGCGCCCTTGAGTCTGAAGAAATCCACACCCTGATGTGAGCTCAGATTGTCAGCTTCCACAGTGAGTGCCTTAGGGTTGCCAGCAGGCAGCCAGGTACTGGAAGGTTAGGTTCTCTGCAAAGTCTTATTAAACTCTGCCGCCTGGTAATAATGCACCACAGCTGCAGACTTTTAAATGGCAAAGAGTCCCTGGCTGTCAGAGGGTTACAGGTATATACTTTCATTTGTCCTTCATGAAAGCTTACTGTCATTTTCTTCTGTTCAAGTCAACTTATAGACCTCATTACTTCAAGTTCATCGGGTGGCTAGAGCAGCCTTTTTTATTTTAACAGGCTCTCAGAATCATGTTAGCAAAGAGTTAATGTATTTTTAACCAACTTCAGCAGTTTATAGCTCTGGTGCTGAAGTGGATTCATACAATTGTTGGTCACTCTCTGAGGCTGCTTTGAGTTTCCAAAGAAACTCTCAGTCTCTGACTCGCAATGTGAGGTCCTGAAGGCAGGGGTTTTGTGTTCTTCTTCCACTTCGTAACCTGCTTAGACTAGTGTCTTGCATATGTTAGAACATCACTTCTGTTTTAATACTTACTTTAAATTCCTGTCAGTTTAGTGTACTAAAAATATTTTCTGAGAAGTTATATACCCAAACACCTTTGATTTGAACCTAAGGTGGTGGTGATTTTTTATTCTAAGTCCTTCCAACATCCTATAGCAAATACACACTACACTAATGCAAGCAACTTCAAAATGCTAGTGTCAAACGCTGCAGACTCCCCAGTTTGGCCACTTTCAGCAGGTTTCACTGTGTCTATAGTCAGATCTACTCGGGCATGGCTCTGTGGATCTGGTCTGGCTCAACCAGGTGTATGGGGACCAGAAGCTGCTTGTTATCTAGAGCAGTGGGCAATTTAAAAGTGCTTCATATACCACCTTTCACTTCTAGCAGGCTAGCCCAGTCATGTTCTCATGAAGATGACTGAAGGACAAGAGTTAGATTAAGACCCACCATGTAAATGCTTTCCAAGCCTCTGCTTGCTTCACAGTTGCTAATATCCCTTTAGCCAAATCAAATCCAGAGTCAGATGGGGAGGGAGTTACTGCCAAAGGACATAGATATGGGCAAGGGCAATCTGACTACTACACCTATTCATTAACAAAGAAGGAAGTACCAATAAGAAAATGCAAGTCACCTGCAGTCTAATGAACAAGAGATACACCATTGCTGATAATTTTAAAATGACTACAAACTTATATCCAATAAACTATGATCCCATTGTGTTTTTTCACTCAACTACATATTGTGAACATATTTATGTGACATAAAATATTGTTCTACAGCATGATTGTACTGATTCCCTAAAATTTTATTGTATTTCTATCCACACAATGAAACACCCTGTTGATGGACATTTAATTTGTTTTCACAATTATAAACCACTTTGCCACAAAAATTCTTGTTATTCAGCCTTTCCATGCACTTATAAATTTTTTCCCAGTCATTCCTAGAAGAGGAATTGATTGGTCAGAGTATGTACACGATTTTAAGGCTTTTTTTATGTCTACAATTCTTTTTATTTTCCAGCAGATGCATATGAGTATGTCTTTCTCTGCAAGGCTAGTCTTTGGTTTCTAAAGACTAGAATAGATAATTTCTAAAATTTGCCTTTTTTGGTTTCTCTGCTTTGAATTTTACTTTTCTTATAACAGTATATTAGATTAAGTTTGGCTTTAAAGGACACTGGATAAATGACTACAAGATGGGTAGCTTTTTCCTTAATTCTGTAAAGAGGGATGAAAATTGGCATTAGTATAAGCCATAGACTTGGATCTTAAAGTGAGCCTTATAATAATAAATCAGGACATTAACAGGAAGAAAATGTAGTGTTAAAAAACATAATAGGCACTTGATTCAGATGCTATATGGACTTTTGGTAAATCATTGTGAAAACACCAGTGGAGAGTCATTAGTCTGATAAACATTCTGATGGACTGTTGGAATTTGAAAATCTAGGCTATATTTCAGTTTGTGCATGCATTGGGAAGTGGTGGTGCAACAGAAAAAATTTTCTAAAGTTTCTTTTTATTATAGTCATGGCTTGTAATCATGATCAGTGAATTTTTTTATATTAGATATTCTGTTGATAATTTCTAAAATCTGCCTTTATTGGAAAGATTAAAATGTTATAAAATGAGAGTATAAAAACTAATTTTTTAATCCACAGATGTACTTAGTTTGTGTATTCATGGTTTCTGTTTATAATGTTTGACTTTGGATGATGGTTCTTGCCACTAATCAGGAAAGTTTTGATACCTTTTTATCTTGGCCAACATCCTATAACAAAGGCAAGTTAATAAGAGAAAAGCACACCAATCTTATTCAGTCATAGTTTTTCATGACACAGAGCCTTTTAAATGAAGAACTAAAATAACCTAGGAAAACTGTCTATTTTTATACTTAGATTAGATGAAAAATGAATTGCCCTGTAGAAATGTGATTAGACAAAAGCTTATGATTCAAAGATAACAGACTGAGCAGGGGAACCCACCAAGGCCTGTCCAGATTGTTATCCATCTCTGTGTAGCACTCCTCCCTCCCAGAAGCTGCTTGTGATCTAGAACAGTCTTATGTGGGGAAACGTGGGACCTTTCTAGAGTAGCAGGTCTCATAATCTACTATAGAACCCAGTAAATCAGAGGATTTCTTTATGGAAAACTCTTACACAGAGAGGAGGAATGTTAAAGGAATATCTTTAGGATTTATGGCTGGAATTTGGGGAAAATGTTCTGGTTCTCATGATCCACCTTTGGGAAGAGAAATTCTAATTTCTGTGACTTACATCAGGAGAATAGAGACAAGAGACAGAAGATCCAAAGAAGATCAGAGAAAAATTTTGTTTCTAAGGCTATTTCTGAGGCCATCACATTGAGTACTGTTTTCCGAGCTCCAATACCCACCCACCCCCTTCACAAACTATTTAAATTTATTCAAAACCATTGTTGCTCCATGATTTTAACCTTACACACAATAGATTATGAATACTACCACATGAGGGGTCAGGACTTGATGGATTTTATAATCCTTGGACCTAGCACAGCAAGCAAGTTCTTATTAAGTAATTGTTGCATAAATGCACATATTGAGTTTATGTTATTAAAATTCCTGGAGCAAATATCCTTGCCCAAATAAGGATTAATTTTTCCATCCAAGTTAACCTTTCCAATTTTATAAGTTCAAGTTCTCAAAACGAGTTGAATTTTGAATGTTTTCATATCTTAGCACCTACACGTGATTATATATGTTTTGTAACTTATTTCATGTGTGGGCTAGCCAGTATCCAAGATGGTTCTCACATGCTGGTATTTTTATTCTTACATATTCAGTCCCCTTACACAGTGAACAAAACTGTCCTGTGTAGCCATTGCAAACATGAACATTGTTGACCTCAAGGCTGTCATAAAAGACACTGTGTTCTCCTTTGGGTGTCTCAGCTGGCATATAATGAGGAAACTCAAGCGACATTATTGAAAGGTCTCTGTGGGTGAAACTGAGTCATCCTGCTGACAATCAGCACTAATTTTACAGCCATGTGGGAGGGCTCTCTAGAAGTCATCTACCAGACTCAGCCAAGCTTTCAGATGACCATAAGCTAGGCCCATGTTTTGACTGCAATCTCATGAAATACCCTGAGCCAGAACCACCTGGCTATGCTGCTCCTAGATTCTTGACCCACAGTAACTGTGAGATGATAAATGTTTATTGTCCTAAGCCACTAATGTTTTGGGATAATTTGTTACACATCAATAGATAGCTAACACAATGTGTGATGGGCCTGTCTCACCAAATAGATTATAAGCATCTTGAAGAAAAGAACTGTATCTTTCATTTCTCACACTGACCTTCCATAGCATTGAGATAATATTAGTCTTAGTAAATAAATAATATTAATGCTTCATAATTACTTTCTTGACAAGAAATATTTACTTAATGCCTACCAGATAGTCTTCTAGGGGTTAGTGAATGTAGTAAACAAAAAGGGACAAAGTAAATTCTAGTGGACGAAAAAAACAGCTTTAAACAAAATAGATGTGGAACTGCTCAATGAGGATATGAAGGTAAGAAGAAAAATGAAGATGAGGGATCCATATATTTATGTCGAGTGTCAGGAAAGCCTTCTCCATTAATACATTTGAGCAGAGAGCTATGCATGTATCTGGGGAAGGGCATCTAGGCAGCAGGAATCACAAGTGCAAAAGCCATGACCCTGGAAAAGCATGACATATTCAAGAAGGTCAATGTGGTTAAGACTAAGTTCACAGTTTCAAATTTCTCATCACTGTAGCTTCACACATGAACCTCACTTAGTGGCTGCAAGAGATCTATTCCATTTCCTTTTCCTGAATTTGAACAGGGCACCAAATGCTATTCTCCTTTAAAAAGAGCTATTCATGAAAATACATCATTTTTAAAGATATAAACATGGCTAATACATCAAAATAGGCTAATATTTGTAGATAGAATGAGTAATTCAAAATTTTACTGATTATAATCTTTCTTTTATTTCTGCTGCTTCAAGTTTTCTGACTTTATTAAAGCTGCTGGTGCCCAATGATAAATTATAGGACTTTTATAATAGCACACAGATGTTACTGACATCTCACTCAATATATGTTTATATGTTTATTAAGACATAAGGTCTCAAATGGACAAGTAATTAGCTTTCCCAGCAGAAGAGCAAATAAAATTCCGTTTCCTAACTGTTCTGTCATTCCATGCTGTGGACTTCACCCGTTTTTCCTCTCTTGCTGCAAGAAACACATGTCACAGTGAATCGAATGATCAATGAATAATGAATTCTCCCTTGATTACAGCATGTTAGTAATCAAAAATAAATGAAATTGTGTTTGTATTTCATAGACATCTATCTGAATTTTTAAATTTTGTATTTCATCTTAGATACACATATGTATCCTTACTTTAATAAATGAGCATCCTTCTAAGGATAATGCAGAACTTACAACTCACATTTAACCTTTTAAGTTACTATGTAAACAAAAGTTTTTGCATTGTTCTGCTATGACAGCAGCTGGTATTCTCTCTTTGGCCACAAATGATTTTTGTTCTTAAACATGATCTTGGCAAGTTAATGAATTTATTTTATTCATGATTTAATTCATAGAGGAGGACACAGAGGAGAATAGAAGACTGGGGTAGGATAGAGCAGAATAAAAGATAATCAAAGGAGGAAGCAAGAAAGACACAGAAATATCTGCAAAAACAAAAATTTAAAAATCCTGCATCCTGTTTGAGTGTGCATGTGTGTGCCTATGTGCAAGTATATGTGTGTGTGGACTACAGAGAATAAGGAAATTGTCACAAGATACAACTAAACAGGAGGAAAAAGGACAACACTTAAAGACTAGAATTTGTCAGAAGGATGAAGAGTACATTATTTAAAAAATAAATTTAATACTAGAAAAGCTAATTACCATAAATGATTTCTTTTCTTGAGTAAAAATGAGGTCAAATTATAGTAAGCAAAATGGTTAGAATAACTGAAAGGAAATGCACTTAACAAATAGTTTACCTGGAAACCTACCACTATACATTTTTATCAAAACAAATTAAAATGTATGAGGGCCATCTATAGTGTAGCATCATGTATAATTCTCCTCTGCTGTAAATGCTTCTGCTATATAGCATAGGTTATGAAAACAATGAGTTTAAATCTCTTTCAGAATTTCTTTTATTAGTCTAATAATACACAAGAAAAGGTATTTTTAAGTCTTTCTTTGGTGCATATTAAAGTTTTAAGTCAAGTGAGTTTCATAAAGCAAGTTTTCAAGTAAAAAAAATGTGATTGATGTAAATGACAATTTGAGGACCTTAGTTACTCAGAATTTAAAACCAAACCCAATGTGTATTTGCCTTGGCACTCCATTTCCCTCTACATGAATAATAGTTAACACTTATTAAGCTCTGTTTTATGCCTGGCACAGTGCTAAGTGTTTCTGCTGGTAATAAAGCATTTAGTCCTCACAACTACCCAGTGAGGTAGGCACTACTATTACCTGTGTTTCACAGATGAGAAAATCAACACACAAAAAGATTTTGCAACTTACCCAGGACCTGGTAGCAAAGCAGGAATTAAAATAATTTGGCTTGATTCAGAACCATGTGCAAAGTTTCCTCTCTCTGGTAGGAGGTTGTGCACAAATCAAACTGCCAGAGTATAAGTCTTGTCAGACAGAAAACACACATAGCCCATCAGGCAAGGAAAATGTATTTCTCATGGATAATCAGAAAGGATAGTCAGACGCCTAGGATCCACAGTAAGGGCCTTCCCCAAGGCCCAGGGAAGCTGCCCAGTGTGGATGGAGTCTTTGTTCATGACCCACCTCACACTGTAGCTGAAGGACCCCAAAAGCACTCTGCACTGGGTTTCATATTCTTAGCATTACTTGGATTTGTGAGTGCACGTGTTACAAATCATTCTGTTCTAGGAGGAATTAAGACATGACACAGGTTGTTCTGGAAAATTCCTCATCTCAGGATGTTGTATTCTCAGTACATTCTGCATAAGAGAAAGATTTGAGTTGGTCAAGGCCATCCAGGAACTGTCCTCTTGCACCATGGTCTTAAATACTACATCCATTGCTTTACTGGATAATCTAGTGTTTGTGGTGGGATATTATTCTATGTGTCAAATTGTGCCAACAAGGTACCCAGACTAAACATTATGTCTGGGTGTGGCTGTAAACGTGTTAGCATTCGAAATGATAGACTCAATAAAATAAATTGCCTTTTCCAATGTGCATGGTCATCAAGGAATTCCTTGAGGGCCTGAATAGAACATGAAGGTAGAAGAAGGAAGGGTTCATTCCATTTTGCTTCCTGCCTGCCTGTTCAAGTTGTGACATCTTGTCCTGTCCTTGGACTAAGTTACTATGAGTTCTCTTTGTTCTCAGATCTTTTGACTTGGACTAGTTTATACCACTGATTTTCCTGGGTCAAAACTTGGGGCTTCTCAGCCTCCATGATTGCATGATTTAAAAGGATGAATGCTACCAACAGGACTTGAAAAATATGGAGAGGGTGATTCCACAACATTCCCTTTCAATTCTTTTATATGGTCTGTGCAGAAAACAAATGGATTTTGAAGAATGGTGGTAGATTACCTAAAATTAGCTAGGTGGTAGCTACAATTGCCACATTCCTTAGTCTTTTTTTGTGTTATAATACCACAGACTAGGTAATTTATAAAGAACAGAAGTGTATTTCTCATAGTTGAGGAAGCTGGGAAGTCCAAGATCAAGTTACCAGCAATTTTAGTTTTCTGGTGAGGGCTTTTCTTTGCTTCCAAGATGGTGCCTCATAGTTGCATTCTCATAAAGGGAGGAATGCTCTGTCCTCACATAGTCAACAAGACCAAGGGAACATCGCACGATGCCTCTTCTGTAAGGGCCTTATTCTGAGGGAGGAGCTCTCATGGCCTAATTACCTCTTTCAGGCCCCACTTCTTACTACTATCACATTGCAATACCCGAATTTTGGAGGAGCTACACTCAAACCACTGCATAGCTGCTGTACAGATGTGGCTTTACTGTTTGTGCAAATTAACATTATTTTTGGCACATGGTATATAGTTATTAATCTGGTAAGTGCCATTTTATTATTATCAATAAGGCTCATCACAAAAGCTGTTTTTGTTCATCTGGAAAGGCCACTAAAATGCCTTAACTGTTCTACCACAGGGGTGTTTTTTATGTGTTCTTTTTAGTTATACATAACAGTAGAATGCATTTTGACATATCATACGTACATTTGACATATCTTACATGCATATTTCCCATTCTTATGTTTGTACATGATATGAGTTACAATGGTTGTGTGTTCATATATAGCCGCAGTCCGGCTGCAGCAAAATAACAGGGGGGGTGACGAGCAACTTGTGTACATTGATACAGCAGGAGTGGGAGCCGTTTATTGTAGCACAGGAGGAGTATATATACATTCCACAAAGCTTATCTTAATTAACATAAACTAGATACAGCAGTAAACCAATAAGGAATCTCCACACTTAATGGTTTGCTGGTGTTACTTCACAAACCACTCCCTCTGGCAAAATGCCAGGTGCCATCTTGACTTCTTTACAGACCCTAACAATATATGAACATAGGAAAGTTATATCTGATTCATTCTACTGTTTTTCCTATTCCTATCACCCCACTCCCTTCTGCCTATTTCTGCCTGTCCGATCCAGTGAACCTACAACCTCCCTCCCCCACCCACTGCCTATTGTGAGTCAGCATCTGCATATCAGAGAGAACATTTTGCCTTTGTTTTTTTTGGGGGGGGGATTGGCTTATTTCACTTACTATGAGTCTCCAGTTCCATCCATTTGCTGGCAAATGCCACAATTTCATCCTTCTTCATGGCTGAGTAATATTCCTTTGTATATATACTACATTTTCTTTATCCAGTCATCTAAGGAAGGGCACCTAGGTTTGTTCATAGCTTAGCTATTGTGAATTGTTGCATTGTGCTGCTATGGACATTGTTGTGGCCGAGTCACTATAGTATGCTGATTTTAAGTCTTTTGTGTATATGTTGAGGAGTGGGATAACTGTTCCAAATGGTTCTATTTCAAGTTTTCTGAGTAATCTCCATACTGTTTTCCAGAGAGTTTGCACCAATTTGCAGTCCCACTAGCAACGTATACGTGTACCATTTTCCCCACATCCTTGCCAACATCTATTGTTATTTGTGTTCTTGATAATTCTCATTCTGACTGGAGTGAGATGAAATCTCAATGTAGTTTTAATTTGCATTTCTCTAATTGCTAGTGATGTTGAACATTTTTTCCATATCCCACAGGAGTATTTTTACTCTCAATTCCTATGTCATAATTTTAGTTTTCAAGGCTTTTTATTGCCTTTCCTTTCCACAAAACATCACATCGGTTCATTACTTTGATAACATTATGCAGATTGAACTAAATGAGGAAGAAGTAGCAGCTATTGGACATCTGAGTTCCAGAGGATGGAAAATAAATGCCACAAAAATTCAAGGACATCCCATCTCAGTGAAATTTCTGGGGATTGAGTGGTGTGGAGCATGTCAAGATATCCCTTCTAAGATGAAAGATAAATGTTTGCATCTATAAGCAAAACACAACCACCATGCTCTTTGGGTTTCTTTGGATTTTTGGAAGCAATTAATTCCTGATTGAGGTCTGTTACTCATGCTCATTTACCAAGTGGTTCAAAAATGGGATTATTCTCCTTCCCAGTCTTCACCTATGGGCTCACAGAGAGTTTTCTATGCTTATTTGACAAACAAGAAAAGAATCAGGGCTTGTTTACTGATATTTCTGCATCATATTCAGGTACTACCAGAATGTGAACAACTGCAACATTACAGCCCCATCCTGGGACATCTGTGAAGGACAGAGGGTTGAAAAACACAAGCCTCTTAGTGGACATAACTTCAAAAAGTCTATCTGTTGGCTCACTTTGTTTGCAAAAAAGAAATGGGATATGTAACTCTACATCGGTTTATGTGCTGTATGGCTAAGTGGTTAGCTGGATAGACAAGGGCCTGGAGGGAACATGATTAGAAAATTGGTGACAAAGTATGTGGACAGAGTTCTCTCAATGGTCAAGAAACAGGAAAATATGTCTAATGTGAATATTCTCCAAAAGGTAACACCAACAGAGGAGGGCTTTAATATTCCAGTGGTTACACTGATCCTTTCTGTAGCTAACAGTCTCTTTCGCCAGCCACCCATGTCATTCTCTGTTGGGCTATTAAACCAATTGCCTATAGAGGCAGGAATGGAAGCCATGCTTCATTCAGCTCATCAATATGGACTTCTACTCACCAAGATCAAACTGGCTACAGTCACTGCTTGGTGTGCAATCTTGCCAGCAGCAGAGAATAACACTGAGTCCTCAATATGGTGCCATTCCCTTGAGGCACCAGCCAGCTTCTTGGTTGATACCATTGGACTGCTCCCATCATGGAAAGCATTTTGTTCATATTGGCATAGACACTTTGAGTAGAGATTTCACTTCCATGAATATCATGCTTCTTTCATCCATGGGCTTTTGAATGCCTATCCACTGTCATGATAGTCCAAGGACAATTGTATTTTTTATAATCAAGGAACTCACCTGGGTTGGTTCCTCGTGGAATTTACTGGTCTTGCCATGTTCCCCACCATCTTGTAGCAACTGGTTTGAAAGAATGGTGATATGGCCTTTGAAGACTTAGTTACAGAACCAAGTGGTTGGCATTATCTTTCAGGGTGATGGCATGGTTCTGTAGAAGACTGTTTATGTTGCAAATCACTTTCCAATATGTGATGATAGTTCTTCTATGGCCTGGATTCAAGGTCCAAGAATCAAGGAGTGAGAACAGGAATGATACCACTCATCATTAACCCTAGTGACCCACTAGCAACATTTTTTTGCTGTCTGTTTCTTCAAATTTCTGCACTGCTGGCCTGGGACTCTTAATCCCATAGGGAGTGATGCTTCTACACAGAGACAAAACAGCATTCCACTGAACTGAAGTTAAGATGGCCATCTGGCCACTTTGGGCTCCCTTACACTTTTAAGTTAGTAGACGAAGAAGAGAGTTACTGTGATGGTTGGGGTGATGGACTTTGACTACCATGGGGAAATTGGACTACTAATCCACAATGAAGGTAAGGAAGGGTACTTCTGAATCCCTTAACGGATTCCAAGTATCACCATGCCAGATGGTTGAGTTCAATGGAAAACTACAGCAGTCCAATTCAGGCAGTATTACTAATGGGAAAGATTCTTCAGGAGTAAGGGTTGGGTTCTCCACCAGGTAAAGAACCATGACTTCTAATGTATATTTTCTTAGCCCTCTTGGTGGAAGACTGATATTAAAAAGTTACTTTTTAGGACATTCATCTTTATTCTTTTCACCTATACTGTGACCAAGTTTTTAACCCTGTGGGGACTTGTAGTTATCTTAAATCAAACTTAACTTAAAGTTGTGAAACAGAAAAACAACTTTTGGGCCAAATAAAGGCTAAGTATGTAAATGCTTTGAAATTCGCAGAAATTGCACACCTTTGCAATAGCTTGAAAAGTTGTAAAAGAAAATACCTTTTTCTATCCCTAAGTATATGAATGAATTGCAAAACATTTTTGGGTTCTTCTACACATAGTATACAATTTAAATTTATTTTGTGTAGTATTTTATGTACTACAATTATTTGATTAATTGGTTAGCATGTTCTAGTCTAAAATGGTAAGATTTAAATATGTTTCTTCTAACATATTTATTTATGTGTTTTTAGAAGAAAAGTTGTAGTATGATTCCAAAATAGGGAGTTGGTCGGGAAGAAGCCATTGTAAGAAAAGTAGCATAAGTTTTAAAAGTTATTAGTTGAATTACTTAAGTTAGTCTTTGTAGTTTTTTTAAATTTAAGATAAATAAAAACCAGACACAGGAAAACTTCATTTACAATTTTTGCACTTTTGAGATTTTTCTAAAAAATTTGTCTTTATATTTTTAAAAACTTAATTGTCAAAGCCTCTTTTGATGTTAAACGCGTAGTGTTAGAAACAAATTGAGTTAAACTCTAAAGACAGAGTTGGAAATATTCATTTGCTCTTATTAAAAAAAAAAGAAAAAGATAGTGCTTTTTCTTAAAATGGGCAAAAGGCCAAGTTAGTTCTATCTTCATAAAAGAAGAAAGTGTTCCCCAAAAATGATACAGTAGTGGGTTTTACTCAAGCTCCAGGAAAGCTGTTTTCAGATCATTTCAAAACCTCACATAGTACAATGTAAGGAAAGAATAGAGGTAAGCACAAACAAATCCTTTTCTGGAAGGGGAAATCATTCTAGCTATTAGATTCTTAGAAAGAGTAAATAGGACTTGGTGAAAGTAATTTACCTGGATTTTTAAAGGTCAGGACTGAGCTTCCAAATAAACCTTGTGGAGGAGGCCACAGAGCCCACAGGACAAGGCTCACATCCTCACTAGTCAAGTGTAGGATCCTGAGGTCACAGAGCAGCTGTCTTCTGAGTAGAAAGGATCAAGCCTGAGCTTGTCCAAGGAAACAACCTTTTATAAAAGTACATAAGTGCCCCGTAGTCACATTTTGCCAATGAGGTTAAACATCTATGCTGAGGGGGAAATGCATCGTGAAAAGGTTTCAGGACTGGATAAAGAGGAAGCAGAGATGATGACAGCATGTTGCTGTTATTATCATTTACTTCTCTTGATTGCTGGTGTCGTACTGGGACTGGAGTGGGATGTTTAATAATCAGCAGTACAAGGAAATGCAGGTTGGAAGAGGAATCACACTCTCTGTATTGTCTGGGCAGATGGTCCAGCTGTGGCAGCCATCTTTGGGGAGGCTTTCTAGCCCCTGCACACAGAGGATTTATGTTCTCTGAGATTCCATTGTATCCTCCCCAGCTATTTGTCTCCCTCAGGGATTTAGAACTGTGTATAGAGAAGCAGAAATTGGGAGTTTTTACAGGTCAAAGACAGCTGTTTGTGGAAATATCCATAAACTTGAATGCTGAGGATTTGCCCTATTTCCTGTTGTATCTATTAGCTGTCATTCTGTAATGAATCAGCCCCAAACTCAGTGCCTAAAGAAAACAATCATTTATTATTATAATGCACACATTTGTGTGATGTCTGACCTTTATTGGATTCACTCTTGCATTTTGGGGTTGTCTGGGTCCTCTAATGCAGTTTCAGTTTGCTTGATTCTATGGGTCTATCCTTTTCTATGGGTCTCCTATCAGGCAAGTGTTTCTCATGGTGGTGCCAGAAGTGCAAGAGAGCAAGCAGAAACATGAAAGGTTTCTTGAAGCCTCAGCTTGGATTTGGCACACTGTCATTTTCATTCTGTTTGACAAAAATAAGTTACATTGCTGAATACAAATGCAAAGGTTTATGCCAGGATTGGAATGTTTATGTGCCCTCCAGAATTCATGTTCAAACCTACTTCCCATTGTGATGGGCTTAAGAAGTGGGGTCTTGAACTAGTGCCTTACAAAAGGACTGAAGGAAACTACCTTAGGCCCTTTTGTGTCTTTCGATCCCTTCCACCAAGTAAGGATACAACATTGGTCCCCTTTTCAGAATGAAGCAACAAGACACATTTTAGAAGGAGAGACCAAGTCTCACAGTGACACCAAATACATCAGGGTCTTGATTTTGGACTTTCCAGTGTCCAGAACTGTGAAAAAATAAATTTCTGTGCTAAAATTACCTGGTCTTTGGTAACTAGTTATATCAGCACAAACCAACTGAGAAATTGGTATAAGAGAAGTAGGTTTTTGCTGTAACAAATATCTAAAAATGTGGAAGTGGTTTGGGGACTGGATAATGGGAAGAGGCTGGAATAGTTACATTATGCTCAGGAATATAACTTGTATTAGACAAATAGAAATGATCACATGCACACCCCAAGCCAAAGCTTCGAGAAATCTTGCATCATGTGTCTGCACTTCTCTCTTGCATTTCCTCATTCTAGAAAAAGGCTAGATTGCCATGAATTCAGCATAATAGGTGATTTTAGTAGAAACTCAGAAGAGAAGACCTATAGAAAGCCTTAGCCTTCTTAGAGATTATCTAAGTGGTTACAGTCAAAATGTAGTTTAGAAATATGGACAGGGCTGGGGATGTGGCTCAAGTGGTAGCACGCTTGCCTGGCATGCGTGTGGCCCGGGTTTGATCCTCAGCACCACATACAAACAAAGTTGTTGTGTCCGCCGAAAACTAAAAAATAAATATTAAAAATTCTCTCTCTCTCTCTCTCTCTCTCTCTCTCTCTCTCTCTCTCTCTCTCTCTCTCTCTTTAAAAGAAAAAAAAGAGACAAAAAAGAAATATGGACAGCAAAGACCATTCTAATGAGGTCTTAGAAAGTAGTGAGGAATATCTTATGGAAACTGGAAAAAAAGGCCATTCTTTTTGCAAAGGAGTAAAGAACTTGACTGAATTATGTCCATGTCCTAGTACTTTATGGAAGGCAGAATTTAAAGGCAATGAAGTAGGATACTTGGCAGAAGACATCTCTATCCAAAGTGTTCAGGGTACAGCATGATTTTTCTTAACTGCTTGTATAAAATGTAAGAAGAAAGAAATTATAGAGTTTATAATTAAAAGGGAAATAGAACTTAAAGACTTGTCACATTTTCAGCTCAGTCAGATTATGAAGAATAAAAAGCATGTTTGGAAGAGAATATTAAAGGTGTGGTCAAAGTACCACTTGATAAGGACATTAGTTTGGATAAGTGGAAATAAGATGCCCATCATGCATTTCATCAAGACAATGTAGGAATGACACCAAAAGCATTTCAGAAATTATTGCTACATTATCTTCCATTATAGCCCCAGAGTACCAAAGCCTGGGAGACAAATATGTGTCAAAAGAGAAGCTTTGGGTGGCTGTAGGATCTTAGCATTTACTGCCCTGTACTTCCCTCACTCTCTTTGGCCAACTCAGTTATGACTCAAGTGAACCCAGGTATGGTTTGGTCTACCACTCCAGAAGGTATAGGCCATACCCCCATTTAGCATTCACATGGCGTTAAGTCTGCAGCTGTGCAAAGTGCAAGAGTTGCAGAGGCATGGCTAGATTGCAAAGAAAGGCCTCCTGCTAGATTGCAAAGAATGACTCAGAGAGCCTCAAGGCCCAGAAAGAAAACTGTCCCAAAAGTAGTACCACTGCAGAGAGTCCCCAGTAGAACCATGACTAATTGAGCTTGGGGGTAGAGAAGCCCCATACAGCCCCAATTAGGAAAATGCTGTTTAGCAAAATGGGGGCAGGGTGCCCCCATGATCCCAGCCCAGGTGGGCCACTGGCATGCATGGTCAGCCCAGAGAGCTGAAGGCACCCATCTACAACTCCTAAAAGCAATGGTGTGAGTTGCTGGGGCAGTAGGAAGAACAGTAGCTCTCCTGTAAGACTGTATACCTCAAATCATATTTGGAGTTTATTTTTCACTCAAATCCTAAAGCTCTTCCTTTAACATTACCCAAGTTCCAGGGGTCTGCCAACCTCGCCTGCCCACCCCCCCACAAATTAGGAATGTTCATCCAACTCTTTATATCACTACAACAATAAAATAAAAGAGAGTTGCTGCCCTGATATATTTTATTTGGTGGTTGTTTCTTTAAGCTGAAGATGACAGTTGAACATGCCTGGTCAGAGCCAGCTTTATCTGTGCAGAGGAATGGGTATCATTTTGTAACTTATATACAGATGTTATGTAGGTTAATTACTGCCCCAGCTTTCCTAGTTCTTCCTTGGTGATAATTCTAATGCTGGTGATTTTTTTCAAATTAGTATAACCACGGATACCTTTGAGGATCAATTATTCAAAGGACGGCTTTTACTTTCTAATATATCTTATGTTCACCAATTTTCTCAAACTGACCTATTTTTCCTAACTCTCCTTATATTTTAATGCAAGCCTATTTCCCTCAGAATGTTAACTCTATAATTTCTCAAGTACTATCTGAACTTCCACAAACTAATATATTTTATTTTCAATTTTTTTTTGTCCATCTCTACCTGAGACCTACTCTAGGTACTTGTACATAAAAGGACCCTAACTAATAGCCCTAACTAATACATTAGCCAAAGAAATAGTGCAAAGAAACACAGCATTGCTTAATCAACATGGCAGCTCGAGCTGCAAAAAGGAAAAAAAAAAAAAAAGCCAAAGTAGTCTTGGCTGTATTAGCAGCATCAGGCAATTACGGGATCTGCTGCAATAAATGGCCAAGGTTATGGCACCCATAAAGTTTAATTTGCATTCTGAATATTCCGATGTGTTCACTGAGAATGCAAAGCAGGCTCTGCAGGTTTGAGCAGCTAAATTACAGTGCATTTCAGAATTTCTTTGGTTCATGCAAAAGCAGGAGGAGAATGGCTTGCTGGTACGTGGTTGGCCTCCACCTTTGCCTCTTTCGGCAGGACATACAGAGCATTAAAGCAGATGGTCTTTCTGGGCTACCCTTGGAAGACATAGAGCCACCAGATGGTCTGATGTGAATTGTGACTAGGCTGCACTGCAGCCAATCGGATTATCTGGGTCATTTTGGGGATTAATGTAGATGGTCAGAAGATTGATTAGGATGCCATGATTGGAACCTGCTGGTACAAGGATGAAAATGATTCAGCCAATTGTGCCAAATGTGTATTCTTCCAAGTTACCCAGTGCAAAACTGAGCTGGCATTGTGCAGTCTCCGAAATCAAATGAGGATCTCATTGTTAGAAAACTAAAATATATAGGAAATTATATTTGCACATCAATCAAATGTATAGGAATCACACTACTGCAGAAGGAAGCAGTTCTAAGCCCATAAACGCCGCCCCCCCCACCAAAGATTCCTCACACTCACTATCGTGCATACATCAATGGGCAAGGGAGTCAGGACTCTGGCCATGCCGATAAATTTCTCCACTTGACTGCATGATTATCTTGCTCTCCTTTTCCCCATTCCTGGGCACCGCTCACCTATCAGGGTTTCCCATGAACCCATGGGACAGGCACCTGTTGACAACTGCACAGTTCATAAAACTAGGGGTGTCCTTCCCGCACCTCTGACTGTTTCCACATCTAACTACACTATCATGGCCATGGCCAAAGACACAAGACTTTGAAAAATCATAGGGAATTCTTTTTTTATTGAAATAGAGTTTTAGGGTGCCAGAAGAGAGCACATGAGAGAGAACGAGAGAATGAGAGCCTGGCCAGAGTGTTTCTTTATCCTTTGTTCCCTGAAAATCCAATGACAAACTACATTCAAATGTGATCCCCCAGAAAGGTGAGATCCGCAGTTACCTAATATTCCAGAACCTCAAGATTAGCTCGTTCCACTCAATCTTGCATGTGGTTTGTGTGGGGGGAGGAAATGAGGGCAGTGAGAAATAGAGGGCATCATCCCAAATGAAATGCAGTAGTTCTGCTTGCATGTCACATCTGGTCCCCAGTTCCTGTCCTCAGTAATGCAAAAACTGCATGTCCCTTTGGCATAACCAGCCTTGGTGATTATCACACACCTCATCAAGTTGGTTTCTTGTTGCTGAAAGCTACAGGGCAGATTGGAGCAGTGGAGAATGGATGTTTGCTTGGATTCTAGTCCTGTACCAGCTGGGTGATGTGGTCAGTTATTCAGCTGATTGCTTAACCTTTGTGAGCCTCAGTTTCCTCCTTTGTAAGTTGAGGATTCAATTCTTGACTTATCTACCTCCTGAGGTTTTAGTAAGGGTCAAATGGGTAGCACAGTCAATAGCACTTTGTAAAATAAAGACACCAGTAGTTCTAATCATTATAACTACACAGTCAACAGTCCGGGTTGGAATTAGCAGAGATCCCTGTATTTTTTCCTTACTGTATGATTCTAGCATTCAGATTTTCAATATTTATTTATCTCATTACTAAAGATATTTTTGTTACCTCAAATTCATCCCATGATCCTCTATTTCTTCATTAAAAAAAGGGGGAATCTAGTTCACAGGGTTTTGCTAAGGAACAGCTAATGAATTACACATTTACAAATGACAAGAGGCTGCTCTCAGGGGTCCAGTACCCACCACATCAGTCTCTTCCACTTTCTGTTCAGCTTGGCATTTAACACCACACCTGGTGACATCCCAGTCTCATCTGCAGAGAGTGGTGTCACAGAAGTTAACACTTTTGTCATTATCCATTGAGCTGATTTTGAGATTCCTAAAAGGGTTTAAAAGCAAGATCAGCTGGATCCAGTCACAGCAGATCTTCCAGTGGAAACAGGCTCTTTTGAAATGGCTTTTATGTCTGTTTCTACATCTGTATTGAAATTATCATCTACAGCTGCATTCTCCCTTCATTCGGGGAGGGGGCAAGGAGGGTTGAAGTTGAGAGAGTTCACCTATGAGACTTCCACATTGTAGGCAATATTTCTGCAGCGTGTATTTCCAACCCCTGTTCTGATGACAATGTTTTTTTAAATTTCACTTTGTTCATATCCTATATAACCCTCCAAGGCCCATTTCTTTCTGCTATTCTTCACTGAATCTGTTGGAACTACTGCCGAGACTACTACTTTGACTTTTTCCTTCTCTAGTAAGACAGGAATAGAAACTTCAGGCTTAAGGGGACCTAATGGGTCCTCTAATCCCAAACACTCTGCAGTACTTCAATACAGACCAGTCTGTTGCTTGAACAAACTATTACATTATACCCATTACTTTAGAATTTTAAAAAATGGTTCTATTATCTTAGAACTTAGTTTTTACTCTCCAGTAAAACACTCATATGTTGTTCCATTTTAATTTCTTTCAATCCCTAACAGTGCGAGGTATTTCTATCAGTTAGAATTGATTTTGAACTGCACGTAACTGAAATTGGAATGAAGTTGACTTAAACAAACAGGGTTTTATCTTCTCCCATAATGAGAAATCTCAGAGCTGGATCATTGTTCTTGTTGGTCAGTGATGTTGGCCCCAGTAAAATCTTTGCTATGGATATCTTCAATAAGTCTCCAGGCATCATAATCATCTTCAAGGCAGAAAGAAGACAGTCACACCTATCACCTTTTATCAGGAAAAGAACAGCTTCCTTGGAATATTTGATTCAGCTTTGTGCTTACCCTGCATTGACTCAGCATCCATTACTCCTTTGTAGCTGAAAGATTGACTGGAGCAGCTAAAAATGAGATTGTCATGTTTGGCATCCCCCAGGCATCATCCACATCCTGGGACTAGGCTTGTTGCCTCTCTCCACAGTACTTGAGCTCTGGTAGCCAGGAAGAGAAGGTGAATACTACTAAGGAGGTCTCTTGTCTTTCCGAAGCTGGTCATGAGACAATTTTACAAGCAAAAGGAGTCTCCTTAGGAGGCAATCTCAGGAAGCATTGGCAAGAGGGTAATAAAGCAGGGAAAGGAAGGGTAGGAAGCCATTGCAGTATATGTTAACAAGCAGGTTAGTGCTGTGGGCAACTGGGGCTGTGTCCTACTCAGGACCTCTGTGACATCATAGGACATAATTAGAAGAACTGTGTTGCCTATGGGGCAAAAAATCTGGAGTATTTGTTGACTTATTCATTTTGGTGCTTGAAATTGAACCCAGGGTCTTGCACATGCCAGTCAAGCACTTACCACTGAGCTATATCCCCATTCCAGAAGCTGGGATATTTAACCACCCATTTCATCTATCATTGGTTGAGAGCTTTTCCAGGGATATTAACTCCCTAGCACCTGTAGGCTGCCCCATGTGTGCTCAGATGCTTGCTATATAAGAGCCATTCATGTTCTTGGGCATGGTGAATGCTGAGTAATAAGTGTAGTATCTGCTAAATCACTATCAGTGCCTGTCACAGTACTTACAAGGTGCTCAATAAATACTTTAATTCAGTGAACATTTATTGAGTAACTACTACTTGCCAAGTACTATACAAGATATTTACTAAGTGATTTATTCTCAGAGGGACTTTCTTAATATAAATAACAACAAAGCCTGTGGTTTTTGTAGTCAGATCTTGATAAATTAAAAAATACACTTTCCCAATGGCTGTGATCCTTTCCCCTCCCTATTCAATACTGGTGTGTAACTTCTTGTTCCTATCAAAGGAATCAGTACTGGAACATCCTGTCTCTACACGTAGTGCAGTTCTTAGGAAACAAGCTGTTTTATTTAATGAAATGTTTCATGTTTCAGAGTTCTACTTTGTCCTTAAGAGCACACATTGACTAAATAGTCCGTTAGTTGCTTGAAAAATGGATGTCTCTTTTTCTTATTCTAGAGTGGTGATTTACTGCCATGAGCTATCTTACAATATAACCATATTGTTCTTTTAATAATTAAAATCAGGAAGTGGCTGTCTGAATGTAGGCATTGGCTTCAACTTCCCTACGGAGTTATGTTCTTAGGTGCCTGCGATGGCGAAAAAAATATAAGTAGTCATTCTGGCATCTGAACCTAGATTTTCTCCAGGTGGAGGCTTTCTTGTGCCTAGTGGATTGGGTCTTCTGCTGTTGCCATGGTCGCTTTCATACTTTTTGAATTCCTCTTTTCTGACTCTATTTTCTGGTGACCACTGATTAAGTGGGTGCTGCAGTGGGCATTGGGTCTCTTTACCATCTATTGTACACGTTTTCTCTTTTGGCAGGCATGTGGCTTAGTAGGATGAAATACCACCCTTTATCCAGGGGTAGAACAAGATTGGCTTGTGTCAATCAGATAATGACATTTTCCTGTCCTTGGTGATCATTTCCTGGGAGGATATGTGATTAATGTCATCCAATGAGTGTGGAGCCAGCTTTGGGGAAAAGATGACCCAATAGAGAAAAATAGATCCAAGAGAATGGTAGGGAAGTAAAGTCAGACCCCACTTCAAACTATTGCAGAAACTATGTTATTTTTACACATTTTAGTTCTATGGACCAATAAATTCCCTTTGTTGTTGAGACAGTTTGAATTTGCTTTATCACTTGCAGCCCAAAACATCTTTCATGGAAAAAAAAAATCTTCTGCTCTTTTTCTTCCTCTAGCCTTGAACTGATCCTACATCTCACTCTTAATTCCCCTATTATTTCCTTGGCTTCCAACACTTGGTGCAATTATCCAACACCCATGGCTCAGCCTGCCATTATCTCCCCAAAAATATCATCAATAATTGACCATGGAAAGATCCAGTCATCCAGCTTACTAAACCCTTCTTAGACATAGGGAATTATTACTATAAGACATCTTATAACCATGCCCCCAAATAGCATCTTTCAAATATAAACTCCAAAAATGGTGCCACGTTCTAAATGACATAAAAAACTACAAGGCAAGAAAATGTTCAAGAATAAGCTTAGTTCTGGAACTGGTGTTCAGGGTGGATAGTTATCCCACTGCAACCCCAAATTCTTTTATTTATAAATCACTAGCTGTGGAACCTGGGAAGTATAACTTACAGCAAATTACATTTAGTGTCATTCACCTTGCATTGATCTCCAAGGGAACAGTCATTTTCATTCACAAGATTCAGTCAAGTGCAGATCTATGCCTTTCATATAATGGCTATTCTTTATCATCCTCCAAATAGCATGAGCAGAAAGACTGAGCTGGCCAAGTGAAAAGTTAGAGTAGGTGTGACAGGCCTTTTTTTTTTTTTTTAAATGTGGGCAGTGATTAAGAACTGAAGTGGGTGACTCGGGGAAGTTTGGAAATATATTTATTTGGAGATCTTTAAAAATAAGGTGAATTCTCACTGGTCAGACATCGTCTAGATGAAGATTTGCTTAAAGGGCAATGGAAAAGAGGGTCTTTGGAAGCCTGAGAATGGACACAGGAAGGCATATACTTAGATTCTTGATAAAATACAAGAGATTTCAGAGTGACTTGCACTTATAAGCATACAAGCAAACATTTCTACCCCATGAAGGCATGGCTTCCTTCTATTTCCTCCTTAATAATAATTCCATAGAATTTGTTGGCCTCTGACATTCCAAGGCATAGTTGATAGCAAAGTAGGTCAGCCTTGGTGAGAGTCGGACTACATGGCACACACATGTTGCCCTCCCCTTGACTATCATCTTTGAAGTCTCCCTTGGTGGGCTCACATGTGTCAGAAAGTATTTATAATCTGCAAAGTGATCTTGGAACTCTTTCATTTAGAAGTAACAGGCATATTGAATGATTTGCTTGGTCCCACTGGTTTTGCCTATGGTTCCTCTCTAGAGTCCAGTACCTTCTCTTCCTTTTTGTGACCATTGGCTTGTTTGAACCCTTATTTCTTGTTTCTGTTACTGCTATGGTACCCTTGTTGGTCTCCTTACCTTCTAGTCCCACTCTTCTCCACAGAGTTGTCATGAAATCTCCCACCTCTTCTTATTTCTTGCTTAAAACACCACCATGATTCTTCCACATCATACATGTCTGACGTCTGAACTCTTTACCATGTAGTAGTACCTTTGCAATCTGGATCCAGGCCACCTTTCTGCCCATCTCTCTCGTTTCTCACATGCTTGGGGTTTTGCAATGCATCATGCTACTTTCTCTTATTGTGCCTTTGTACTGCTTCTCTATTGCCTAGAACAATATGTTCCCTCCCTTTTACTCCTCTTTGTTGACATCTTTTCATGGCATATATCCTAGTGACAAGTGCTCAAGGAAGGTTTGTAAAATGAATGAATGAAGTAACCGTTATGTGCTATTTGCTCTTTTAGGGAAGGAAAAATGAATGAGTTAGACCCATTCCCTCATGAGGGGTCTGGACTTTGGTTGAGCAAAAGTTCTTCCTTTGTAATAAAATTATTGTTATCTCTATTTATTGCTGTTAATCAAAAGCAAGACTTATGATTTTTTACTACACAAAAAGCCCTATGCCATGAAGTTCCAATATTCAAGCATACCAAGAAAAGACCAGGCCCTTAGGGCTTGTCCATCCCACATCCACAGGTGACATAACTAAATACACAGTTATCATCATATACCTAGAGTTTGGGACAGGCTGGTGAAGCCTGCAAATTGGGTAGAAACATTCTTTATCAATGTTTTATTAAATAAACCCAAATCAGAATCCCCAACATGGTATAAAAGGTTTTACCATTTAAAGTTGAACATTTTAAAATATGCAATTCAAATTGAGTCTAATAATACCCTAACATATGTTTACAACTATGAGAAGTAAAAAAAAAATTATGTAATTTTATCTTCTAATCCTCATGACAGCCCAAGGGTGTAGGAAATTTTAGAATCCCCATTTTATAGAGAGATAAATTGAGGTTCAGAGGAATTAAATAAAGTCAGTAACTTTTCAAAGTCACACATTTACTGGTAGTAGAGTTAGAATTTGGAGTTATATTTGTCAGACATCAGGGACTTGCCCTCTTAATTAACCACCTCTGAAGCTCATCCACCAGGGAAAGCAACATGTGCACATTTCAGTTCTTTTTATTGATACTGTGTCAACAAAAGCATATGAAGTTTTAACTATATAAACAAGCTAGCAAGATGTGAAGCATCAAATATTTAAAACCAAGAATCTGGAATATAAATAAATATGTAGGGAAAATATTATTTTCCTAGCTGTGCCAGGCAGGGGTTATTACTGACAATGTAGAAGATGAAAAAAAAAAAACAAGAACAGAGAGGGATGGGTAAAGAATCCAAGGTCATAGGTTGAGGGCTGGGGTGGAATTTGAAGGAGGTCTCTCTTCTCTGAAAGCCTCACTGGGCCTTATTTGCTGGATCTGGTAAGGCTATTATTTAAACTTGTCATGGAAATATAGGGCAGCAGTATGACTAGAAATCATGGTTGAGGGAACAGTTTTTGCCACACAAAAACAACCACCTTGCACTCATTACAGTGACTATCATTAAAAAGGCAAAAAATAATGTTGACCAAAATGTGGAGAAACTGGAACCCCTATACATCATTGGTAGGAATAGCCAACAGTGTAGTCACTTGGGAAACAGTATGATAGGTCCTCAAAAAAATTAAAAATAGAAGTCATCATGCCATTTAGCTATTTCTCTTCTGGATGTTTGTATACCCAAAGGATTTGAAAGTAGGAACTCAAAAAGACATTTGTACACTCATGTTCATAGCAGCATTAATCCCAATAGCAAAAATTGTGGAAACAATCCAAGTGTTCATTGATGAATGAATGGATGAACTACAGTGTATATACAAAATGGAATATTATTCATCCTTAAAAAGGAATAAAATTCTGATATGTGCCAAAACATAGATGAGCCTTGAATATATTGTGTTAAGTGAAATAAACCAGCTACCAATGGACAAATACTATATGATTCCATTCATTTGAGGCAGTTAGAAAAGTCAAATGTATTGAAAAGAACATAGAATGGCAGTTGCCAGGGTTAAGGTTGTTGTTAATGGATAGAGAGTGTCAGCTTCTGCAAATGAGAAGAGATTTAGAGGTGGATGATGGTCATGTTTGCACAACAATGTGAATTCATTTAATGTCATTGAATGGTACACCTAAAATGATTGAGATATTATATTTTATATAAATTTTAGAAATTAAAAAAAACCATTTTTAAAAATGAGCTAGCTAGGTTTATTGGTCAGGGACCAGGCAGTGAACATAAACCACTATGGTCTTTCTTTTTTTATTATTTTTTTATTGGTTGTTCACAACATTACAAAGCTCTTGACATATCATATTTCATACATTAGATTGAAGTGGGTTATGAACTCCCAATTTTACCCCAAATGCAGATTGCAGAATCACATCGGTTACACATCCACAATTTTACATAATGCCCTATTAGTAATTGTTGTATTCTGCTAACTTTCCTATCCCCTACTATCCCCCCTCCCCTTCCCTCACATCTTCTCTCTCTACCCCATCTACTGTAATTCATTTCTCTCCTTGTTTATTTTCCCATTCCCCTCACAACCTCTTATATGTAATTTTGTATAGCAATGAGGGTCTCCCTTCATTTTCATGCAATTTCCCTTTTCTCTCCCTTTCCCTCCCATCTCATGTCTCTGTTTAATGTTAATCTTTTCTTCCTGCTCTTCCTCCCTGCTCTGTTCATAGTTGCTCTCATTATATCAAAGAAGACATTTGGTACCACTATGGTCTTTCAAACAGAAGAGATTGTGATAGAACTGGTTACACTTACACAAGGGGTGGCTTCCAGGGATGGCAAGGCTGCCCAGAGGTTAATAGAATCAGGAGGCTCTTCCAACCCCGAGGGCTGGAGTCCACAGAGAGCAAATGTGTTACTTGATCTCAGAATTTACAGCCATGGTGAGGGCTGCTGTCCTGCAAGACCTGGGGCCACTGAGTCAGGGTCTGTCTGGCAAGATCTTAAGCCACAGCTGCTACAGGTACAGTGAGGCAGAGGGGAAGTTTTGGGGTGAGGGGAAGAAATGACCCAGCTTCTTGCCTCCTTGCATCTTGCAGTGTTCTACTGCTGCTTCCCTTGGTTGAAATTCCACAGAGACAAGTTATCAAGGGAGTCTGGAAATATATTCTCCTGTGACACCAAGCAGAGCAGGGGATACAACAAGGAATGGATCTGAGAGCAAGCCGGCAACATGCCAGAACATGAAGCTGTGAAAGGATTCTTTCCCTCTCATTTAAAAAAAAAAATCTTCTAAATTCACTTTTATAACATGAAGTTTCTATCTTAAATATTCACAATAAATTTTATTTAGAAAGGCAAATTTAAAACAGTCCCTCTCTCTCTTGAGTTTCAATCACTACAGTGCTCAATGACACTGATTATTCTCAATTACAGTAATTTATTTTCTATAGGTTTTGGTCAATAAAGTCTATAGAGAAATATATTTGAACAGAAACTTCAGAAACTCCCTCTTGGCAGACCAACCAAAGGTCATCCTGAACAAAATGATATACTGTTTAATTTGGTTTGATTTCTATTTGTAAAAGGTGAGCTCAAATGAAAGAAAACTCCTAACATTCCTTGCTGGGCAAGGTGGCACTCACCTATAATCTAGTGGTGGGAGGATTGCAACTTCAAAGCTCACCTCAGCAACTTAGCTAGGCCCTGAGCAAGTTAGTGAGACCCTGTCTCAAAATAAATAAATAGATAAATAAATAGTGCTGGGGATATAGCTCAGTGGTTAAGTGCCCCTGGGTTCAATCTCCAGTACCAACAAACAAACAAAACAAAAAATTCCTACTATTCTTAAACTTGGATTAGAGTTCATTCTTTTCTGGTCCTTTCTTCCTACACTTCAATCACCTATTAGAGTTCACTTCCTTCTTTTCTGGTCCTTTCTTCTTACCTTTCAT
The DNA here is from genome assembly GCF_052094955.1 of Ictidomys tridecemlineatus. Classification (NCBI taxonomy): domain Eukaryota; kingdom Metazoa; phylum Chordata; class Mammalia; order Rodentia; family Sciuridae; genus Ictidomys; species Ictidomys tridecemlineatus. Next base: position 32,221,283 of record NC_135478.1, on the reverse strand, counting down.
TCACCCTAAATCTAGGTTAATGTTCCTTGTCTTTACATCATTATCTTTAGTGTATTTGAAGTATAATACTTTTAAAAGTTTTTAACATTTTTTTATTCATCAATTCTTTCATTAAGCTACTTGAGAGCAAAGCTAGTATATATGTATACACACAGGTATATTTATGTGTATGTATGTGTATGTGTGTGTACACTATTGCATTTCTGTCATTGATAACTAGCAATAACCAATTCAGGGTCATATACATAATAGGTACTCAATGATTTTAAAAGAATTGATAAATGAACATGTTATTTAATGAAATAGAATTAACAGGTTTCAGCAACTGTTTGGATGTGGGGAGATGGGAACAAGAGGAGTCAAGGCTGTATTTAAGTTATTTATACTTGTTAATCAGAAAAAAATGGTGCTGATAATGTAAATAACAAATAATAGGGTAAGACTTGGTTTTAGAAAAGAACTTTGTGAATCTAGTTTTGGAATCAGAGTTTGTAGTTAAAAATTAGAAGTCATTTGTATGTATGTGATTTATAGAGGAGTTATGATGTGGCAGCTTACATTTTTTTGCAGAAGGCTATAAAAGTATTTCCTCCTATTCTTCATGCTCTTTTGCTACTTTAGTCTTCTTCCCAGAGGTGGAGTCTATGTCCTACCATTGAATCTGGGTGGATCTTTGTGTTTGCCTTGGCCAAGAGCGCATAGCAAAGATGACACTGTGGGACTAAGTCATAAAAAGATATTGCATTGTTAAGTGCTTTGCTTTTGGAACCCAGACACCATACTGTGAGGAATCCCAAGCAAAACCACACTGAGCTCATGGGAACTCATGGTGAACCTCTGAGGCCCTGGGCTCCCAGCCCCTGAGCACCCAGCTGATAGCCTGTATATACTTGTCAGCCACATGACTGATCCATCTTTGATGTGGAGCCTCCAACCTCTACTTAAAATGTTCCAGCTGATGCTGCATGAAGTGGAAATTTGTCATGTCCATCAAGTTCTGACTGAATTGCAGATGTGTAACCAACAGAAATGATTATTATGTGCAGGGTCTCTGTTCTAGTGTCTAAGACTTTGATTCACTTTTTTTGTTCAGGGTGAGAGATAAGAGGTTTAATTTCATTTTTCTACATATGGATTTCCAGTTTTGCCAGCACCATTTATTGAATAGGCTATCTTTTCTCCAGTGAATGTTATTGTCACCCTTGTCTAGTATGAGATAACTCTATTTATGTGGGTTTGTCTCAAAGTGGATCAAAGATTTAGGCACTAGAACAGAGACCCTGTGCCTAAGAGAAGAAAAAATAGGCCCAAACCTTTACCATGTTGGCATAGGATCTCACTTCCTTAACAAGACTCCTAAAGCACAAGAAGCAAAATCAAGAATCAATTAATGGAATGAATTTGAATTAAAAAGCCTCTTCCAAGCAAACGAAACAATTAATTACATGAAATGAGAGCCTACAGATTGGGAGAAAATCTTTACCACATGCACCTCCGATAAAGCCATTAATCTCTAGGACATAAAAGGAACTCAAAAAACTGAACACCAAAAAAACAAATCACCCAATCAATAAATGGGCTAAGGAACTGAATCAAACAAACACTTCACAGAAGAAGAAATACAATTGATTGAACAAATATATGAAAAAGTGCTTAACATCTCTAGCAATTAGAGAAATGCAAGTCAAAACTACTCTAAGATTTTATCTCATTCCTGTCAGAAAGGCAATCATCAAGAATATAGGCAATAATAAATGTTGGCAAGGATGTGGTGAAAAAGGTAAACTCATACATTGCTGGTGGGACTGAAAATTGGTGCAACCACTATGGAAAGCAGTATGGAGATTTCTCAGAAAACTAGAAATGGAACCACCATTTGACTCCTTGGTTTATACCTAAAGGACTTAAAATCATCATACTATGGTGATGCAGCCACATCAATATTTACAGCAGTTCAATTCACAATAGCTAGACTATGGAACCAACCTAGGTGTCCCTCAATAGATTAATGGATAAAGAAAAGGTGATGTACGTACTCAATGGAATATTACTCAGCTTTAAAGGAGAGTGAAATTATGGCATCTGCCAGTAATGGTTGGAGTTGGAGAATATCATGCTAAGAGAAATAAGCCAATCCCACAAAACTAAAGGCCGAATATTTTCTCTAATATGCAGATGCTGATTCACAATAAGGTGGCGGGGGGCACTAGGGAAGAATAGCATTACCTTAGATTAGTTAGTGGGAAGTGAAGGGAGGTAAGAAGGGGATGTGGGGATAGGAAAGATAGTAGAATGAAACAGACATTATTACTGTATGTATATATGTGACTGCATGACCAGTATGATTATACTCAGAAAAATGAGAAATTATATCCCATCTATGTATGACATATCAAAGTGCATAAATTCATTCTACTGTCATGTATAACTAATTAAACAAAAAAATTTAAAAAGAAATGATTATTATGGTTCTGAGGAATTATACTCAGGGGATAATTTGTTGCACTGCTATAGACCATTAATATACAAATTGATGGATGAAGCTATCATGAAATTTGTATCAGACAGAGCTGAAGTCAAATTCCTGGTTCTGCTATCATCTTGATTATGGCTTTGGGAATTCTAGCTTAATTGTTGAAACTTCAGTTTTCTTGTATGTAAAATGGGGCTCTCAATGCTCACTGAAAGTGCTGTTACAATAATTAAAAGGGATATTGAATATACAATGTCTAATGTTGTGTTTAATTTCTCTGGTGATTAATATTGATTGGTATTTTCCAAAGATGAGGAAGTTGTAGCTTTGTGAATTCTCTAAAGAAAGAATAAAAATGGAGAAGAACAGATGATTAGCCACTTAGATGTGAATAGGAAAAGATGACTTGGGAAAAAAAAGTTGGTGAGGGAACAGTCAGGAAAGGAGGAAGAATCAAGACTGAGTGGCCTATTGAGAAGATTTAAGTGAGATAAGGGACAGAGGTTGATGAAGATCAAGGATATAGAAAGACATTGATTTCTGCAGTGGAGAAGTGACTAATGACACATAATGATATAGTATCAACAGAGCAGGAAGTTGAAAGCCTGAATGCTGAAGGAGAGGTGAAAAGCAACAATGAGTCTGGGCACATGTGGTATTCTTAAAGAATAAGAGAGTACTGTTATGTTAAAATGATATATTATCCCTGATTACAATTTCAGTTTCCCACACTATAGCGCCCTCTCCAGGTAGACCTTGTAAACTCATCACCCACACCCTACTGGTTTTCCCTACAAGTTCATTTATTAAGTTTCTATGAATATTTGTTCTTTTGTGTTTCATATTTACATTTAAATTCCCCATTTCCCAAAAAGTCTCATATATAATTATTTACTGTAGTTCCAAATATTTCTAATATCCTGGTTCCAAAATGATAAGCAAAATATAAAGGACAAAATGACTAGAAGACTAGTGGCCATATCTAGAAAGATGAGATCTACCATTTAATAGATGAAGTTGAAAGCATATCTTATAAAAATATAGAGAGTTTCCCACCTTCATTTGCTTATCTGACACTTTTAGCATACATTTAAATAGTCAGAAGATGTCCACTGTTACCTTTGAGCTGAATGCAATTCTAAGTCCCTCATTTATAAAATGAGACTCAGAGAAGGTCATTGTGCAAAGTTAAAGTTATTCACCTTTCCATAACAGGTCAGTGAGATCTACACACATATTTCATCATACTAAGTCCTTTTTGAAAACCTAGTTTCCAGATAAACTATTCTTATTTTACTCTTTGAAGACTAAATTTTCCAAGATGAGATGCAAAGTCATTTCTAAGCCTTCACATAAAAGGTTTTTAATATTCATTCTCAAACATTTATTTAGTTCCCATCATGTACAAGACACTGCATTAGGTGGGTCTTCTAAAATATGCTATATGAGGGAATGAAAAATAATTTCTGGTTTAAAAAGCCAAATTATGAAAATGTAATATTTATTCAGCACTTGTAAGATAAAAGGTACTCACCAACGCACCTCCTCTGCAAGCTCCACACCTCCCTGAAATCTCTGGTTTGCTCAGCAGAAACAGGGCTGCTGCTAGTGAGTCAGGAGTTTACCCCTTGACAGCTTGGTACCACGAATGTTAATTCTGACCAGCCATATCTAGGACCTGAGAGAGAGTTCTGAAGTTGAGCTGAACATGGCTGGTGAATGGATGGTGACCCTAGTGAGCTCATAGAGGCAGGAGAAGGAGCTGTCCATGGTTGCCCCTCAGAATTCTCCCCTCCACAGGGAGCCATGGGGACTGAGACCTGGGATACGGTGTAAAGGGCTGAGATGGATGCAAAATTCACCTGGGGAAAGTAACAACTCCTCCTCCTCCTCCCCTTCCTCCTTCTCCTCCTTCTTCTCTTCTTCTTGATTTAAATTCAAGTGTGTACAGTGTTTTATTTTTAAAGATGTTCACCAGGGGGTTTCTGGATGGTCTGAAGGCAGTTAGAGGAAGCTAAGACTAAAATATTTCTTTCTTTTACCCTCGGGTGGTGGGGGTAGGGGCAGCTGACTGTCTGCAGGGCACATTCCCATCCTGCTCTGATGGAATGGATTGGTGTGCTTGATGCCAGTGTTCAGAAATAGGAAGACCATTGGCTTTCAGATACAGACTATAGAGGTAACCCAGACTTTGTCTGTTAATATAAGGGATATTTTGGTCCTGCATATTCTTTGACCTTATTTCTCACTTTAAGAACTTGGGTGAGTTATTTATTAGTTGCCCTATAGGATACACAGGGAAAGTCCTCTGGCTGCTGGAACCCTAGTGTGAGTACTTTGTATTGCCTTTGCTATTTCCAGGGCTCTCATCATATTTTGTAACAAGCTTATGTACTTTTATTGCTGTGGTTTGCAAGGCAGAGGCCATGGTATGTTTTATCCTTGTAGCTCAAGGATCCTAGTAAATAAAGTAAACATGAAGCAAAGAGGCCTAGGAAGGCAGCTAGGAACCCAAACTGGGAGACCCAAATCAAAGTGGAAGGCACAGGGGTGATCAAAATAGAGTACAGGAAGTGCATCCCTCCACCTGAACTTTCAGAAGCACTAATCAAGTCTTAGAACGAGCTCAGCAAAGCTCACAATCTGTACAAAATTCAGGAAGTCAAATGAGTCATCATCTCACCAAGGCAGAATTGCTCCAATATTGCCTGGGCAGAATGTGACTGCACTTTAAAATATCCTGGAATTTTTTTCACATGAACCAGAAATTAAAGTTCAGAATCCTTAGGAACTTTTGTGTTTATAAAGAACACCTATAATTTTGGTCATCTCTTCAAGAAACATGTATGTTTGAAAAAGTGAAGAGTGGTAGATATCTACCCTATACATTGCCTAGAACAAATATAAGGGTTCCTGGTTGAATTTGAGTAACTTGTATTCTTAGGTGTGTGGTATCAGCAAAGCTGTAGAAACTTAGAACTAAGTTTGGCTTTTGTAGCTCATCACCGAAAGGAAGTTAGTCACATCTTCTCTCATCTTCACTCTGCTGCTTCTCTTTTGAAGTGGACTGATGTGGAATACGAAGAAAGATGCCCTCAGTGTCTGAGAAGAAAGAGGTCCTTCATCTGAAGATGAGGCACTAAAGTCAGGATGTTTGGAATGGTGTCTGAGCTCCCAGCCAGTCTCCAAAAGTCATACTATCTGAAATCCCTTGGAGTTTCTTTCCCGAGAACAACCACTATGGTCTAGTTATTGGTTTCAGTTGCTATGAAATGACCATACTGCAGAAGTGAGGCTGTTACCCTTAGCTACACGTTTCTTTGGGGGAATAATTGTGAATCACACAAATCAGCAGCTGGGCAAGGCACAGACCCTGATTATATATTTTCCCAGTGCTAACCTCCTTTTGTAATAAATTGTAGCTTTTGCTGCTTAGAAGTAATCAAAGGAGAAGGTCTGACGTTACCACTGGCCTCTTCTCTTTCAGGTAGGAATTTGCTTATGTATATTAAGCTTTTCTAAGGAGTGTCAGTTAAAATAATCAGAATGGCCTGAGTAATCTCTTTCCTGATTGTATTATCTGCCTCACAGGGATGTTGAGGGGACTCCAGGGGCACACTTAATAGATTGGAGTCAGTGTTATTAGAATTGTTTGCTCTTATTATTAGCCTGTAGAAGAGAAGACTTGAGAGGGCTGGTATTTGTCTTCAAATTATGAGTGTTTTTGTTTCATCCCCTTCCCTTATCTCCCATCTCATGCTATCTTCTCCCATTTCATTGGCTCCCCAGACTAGATGCATTCAGACTAACTGCTGAGTACATTTCTATATTAAATTTTATTTTCTATCTTCTGGCACTGTTAACTTCATGATCTCTTCTTTGTTTTATGTTTCATCTTCCATTTTGAGAGTAATCTGCAAGTTTTGATGTTTACTTTCAATATAGATAAATTCTTAATATATGCAACTTTCCATTATGCATCAACAAGATGTTGGGTGTGGGAATGTCTCTATGTGTCTTCTACCCTGAATCCATTTGCAGTTCTTTGTCTCTTTTTCTTAAGGCAGTTTCCAAATGTACCCATGTCTGCTGACGTTTGAAAAGGCAGTAAAATTAAAGCTACGTAATTATGAATACTATGAAAGAGGTTTTGACAACTTTTGGTGGCACTTAATTCAAGTTAAACTCCTCTCATTCAAAATAATAAGCATAATGTTACTTATTATGTAAATGAGGTGGCAAGGCAGATGTTTTGCATCCTGCTGTAGTCAGTAGGGATTAATGCATACAAAGCTGAGTAGGAGGGGCCAGCATTCAACCTGGGAACATGAATAAGTGCTAAGTAAGAGGAAGAATGATTCCTTTGGACCTGTGTGTTTAATACTTGAGCCACTAACCACATGAAGCTATTTAAAGTTAAGTCAATCAAAATGAAATAAAAGTAAAATATAGTTTCTCAGTTATATTAGCCATAATTCATGTGTTCAAAGCCACATGTGGCTGGTGACTCCTTGCTGCAGAGCACATTGCAGGAAGTTCGATTGGACAGTGGTGCTAAAGATAGAAAGGTTAAAATAGAATGAAGAATGTTTGTAGGTTTTTCTTATGAACTGGAACTTTAGCTATGAAGGTTCTACAAGGTTCTCAGAATGGGAATAGGTCCATAAAGAATGGAGAGATATCGGAGTTAGGATCAGGTTGCTAGTGTCATCTCTGCCAGAAATACAATTGAGCTGTGTTTCTCAAACTTTAAAGATGCACACATCTCACCTGGGATTTAAAAGGCTGATACTGTTAAATGGGGCTGGAGTGGAGCCTAGGAGTTAGTGTTCATAATCAGTGCGTAACTGATGCAGATGCTACTGGACTGTGAACTACACTTTGGGCAATAAGATGCTAAAGCCCTTAGTAGCAGTTCCCTGTTTTATAGGGATGTCCCCTGAGTTGCCTAACTCATGAAGGAAACTTTTGTCATTGCAGGCTGGTACCAGGGCACATTTCATAGCCAACACAAACTGAGATTCAGTTTTACATCAGATTCGGGCTACAGAGAGCAGAAGCTGCTATCATGTTATCAAGAAGAAAAAAATAAAGGTGGCACATCTGAAAATATTGAGTACACTAATTTGAATCTGTGATAATTGGGCTGGTACTCTAGTTTACCTTTCCAGGCACTCCATTTTTAAAGATTAAGGAAGGATTTTTTTTAACTAGTATAGAAGAAACTCCTGCTCCATGGAAACAAATTTGCATACATAAAAATACAGTCTATAGAGAATTTTCAAACCCTGTCTGCACAACTGGAACCACGTAGGGGAACTTTCCAACCAAGTTAGCTTTCACCATCTAAGATTTTTATTTAATTGATGGGGGAGGGGGACATCAGTATTTTTTGACCACTCCCCTGCGACTTTTAACATGCAGTCAGTCATAGAAAAACTTTGATCACAGCAGAGTTTGTTAAACCTAAGCACCCATAACCATAACACTGGATTATAGCACAGATTGCTAGACTCCATCCCCAGAGTTTCTGATTGGCAAGTAGGTCTTGGGTGGAACACTAGAGTTTATGTTTCTCTCTTCTTGGGGGTGTATGTGTATGCTGGGGATTAAACCCAGGGCCTTGTACTTACAAGTCAAGCACTCTACCAACGGAACTATATCCCCAGCCCTAGAGTTTACATTTCTAACAAGTTCTCAAGTGCTGCTGTTGAACACAAATGGCGAATCAGCCTGATTCTCAGTCTTGGCTACACTTTGTAATTACCTGGAGAGGTTTGAAAACTTCTGATGCTTACATCCCACCTTCAGAGATTCAGATGTAATTTATTTAGTGTTTAGACGGTACTGCAGATTGTTAAAAGTTCAACACGTGATTGAAAATTGAGAACCACTGATGGAAATAAAGCAAATCTTTTAGTTCCAAAGACCAAAAGCACCAGATTCACATGGATGTTTGTTAGAAATGAAGTCTCAGACCCAACCCCAGACCTGCTGAATCCTAATCTGCATTTTGATGACTTTCTCCAGGTGATTTCAGGTACATGCCAGATAAGAATTACTGTACCAGATAGACTTTTACAGTAAGTTTATGGCTTGTTGTGAAGAGAATTTCTTTAAAGAAAGAATTCTGATATTTCCTAAAGCTTTGGGGAGCAAATAACTTAGTCCAAACTTACCCGAAACTGTTAAAGTTTTATATATATATATCATTGCACAGACACAAAATTGTTTATTTCTGCTTACACTTTTACAGAAGACATTGCTTATCCCAGCACAGGAAACTGTGGGCTTTCAAGTTTCAAGTAGAAGGCCAAGAGTAAGTTTCCCACATGTTTGCATTAAATTTATTATTTGAGACAAAATGCTTACTAGGTTAATGCATTTTGATTGTAGACAACTGTACACTTCTCATTCAGTGCCAGATATGTACAATATAGATATATTGTTTACTTGTGAAACTTTTCATTAAGCATTTCATTAAGTAAGACCCTGGAGGATGGAGGAGTTGGATGGGGAATATTAATGTCTTGAGGGAAAGAAGTTGCTACTTTGTGTTTTCTGGGTAGTATTTAGGGTAATAGTGAGAGCCAAAGATAATTACAATGTAGAAAGACCAATCCTGTGATATGATAGAGCAGTATTTCTTAAACTCAAGGAGGTAGGAATCACTCAGAGATTTGGTGAAACACAGGATCTGATTCAGTAGATCTGTGCTGGGGATTAAAGCTGCATTTCCAACAAATTCCTAGGTTTTGGGACACTTGGAGTACAGGGACCATACTTTGAGTAGCAAGGAATTAGACTGACTACACTCCCAGGCTGCTTCTTTGTATAATGTCTTCTTGGTGACTCAAAAAATCAAGTACCCTGGTATAAATAAAAAGAAGGGTGAATTTGTTAAAATCTGCTTATTTTTTAATTTGAGTCATTTGAAAAAGAGAAAGCAAAAAGTCAAAATTATTCTAGACCCATCATTAATGGAAAGTTAATGGGGATATGAAGTCATTTAAGGCAACTACAAAATAGTAACACAAATACCTCAGATGACTAGTAGGGCAAAATTTTCAAAATGTTGCAAGCTGTCTGTATGCCTGAAGTAGCAATTTACATGCATAATTAGGTGCAATCAACAGTTTTGAAATGTAATATATTTTCTGAGTCCATATTTACTTATGACAGATGCTAAAAAAAATCTGTGTCCCCAAGAAAATAGAGGGGCAGAAGAAAGAAAAATATTTGCATTTAACAATAGGAATCTTTAAAAGCATATGCCTAAATTTAGAACAAACTTAGTTGAAAGTATTTTATCTTTTTTTTAAATTTAATCTTCATTTAAGCCTTGAAAGAAGTTCACAAACACATTTTGGAAGTAACAAGCATGGAAGAATAATAACTTACCAGTCAGCTATTCCAACTCCTGTCTGAACTGACATGTGATTTTTATTTCTACATTGTAGAAGGAAAATCTGTCAAATTGAAAACTTCATTGCACAAAACAACACTGACTTTCTTTCTGTCTTCAGAAGGGGCTTCATTCTCTGAAGATGGCAGATATCTTCTTTTAGAAAATTTAAGTAAAGATTAATTAAAATGGTAGCTTCTTCCTAAATCAAGATCTTCAGATAAATGCTCAAGGTGAATGTGTCCTATCTTACTCTTTTCAATATAACAGACAATGTTTGTTCTGTGCTCAGGATATTCTATGTAATTTGCTAAGCACGTTATACAGATAATCTAATTTACCATAATAAAAATCCTGTAAGAATTGTTGATTTATTACCATGCACTGGATAGGAAATGGAGAGTAAATAACATCTTTAAAAGGCATATATCCATTTTCTTGCGGGTACATTACTACATATAGGTTCATAATGTCATTTACAAGTATAGTGAATCTTCGATTAAAGCAAATTCATTTTTAACACATTCCCAACCCAGAAAATGAATTTGAATTTAATCTTTAGAAATATTGAAGAAAAAGAGATTGGGTGGGGGTAATTCTGTCCCTAATTTTTTTCCTTTTCAAAAGCATGTTCATAGTTGCATTATCCTAATGGGCTGTCTACACTGATTAAAGTGGAGATTTCTGACAGAATCAGAGATTAAGAGATTGTAGTGGTGGATAGAATCCAATGATGTGCTCTTGTGTGACTGCATTTATTGGGACAGTGGGTCTTGTTATGTGAAAGTTGTGTTAAGTCAGTGCCAAACAGTGAGCTAAACAATGCAATTTTCCAGTTTCATTAGACCAGTGCTGTTTCACATTATATGTCAAGAGAAAAAGCTACTCTCTGAAGAAGTGTATGAATAGTTCATTTATCTGCTGATCCATTTGAGGGCATTATGGAACTCAAAGCCCAGAACAATGGCTTCTATTTAATATTAAGCAGGTTCTTAATAACCCGCTATTTCTCTCTATAGTTGCTCCAGGGTCCCTTCTAGACGGGTAGAGTTTCTGTCACAGTTTCTAAGAAGTTGTAAGCTACTCCCTAGGACCGAGTGCAGTTGTGAAATTTAGAAGTCATCCCTATCACCTGATGGTGAGCCCCGAATTAACAAAATTTCCAAGTCTTTGCTTGCCATCTCTCTATATTATAGACAGAACTCACTGCCAGCTCCTGGGGTAATCACCCAAGCCTCCTGGAGTCGCCCTTCTAGCACAGGTGGACTCGCTACTTAGGAGAGACAGCGCCCAGCTGGAGCCCACCTCGGGGCACGTTGCTGTAAAAGCTAGGCACCCATCTCATTTCTTCCTCCTGCTTTCCCACCGATCCTCAGCTGTTGACCTTTATGCTAAACTCCGGCGCGCCACCAGACTCGTGTCTTCACGATCCTCGTGGGGCCCCACCCCTTCCCAATTTTAACCCCAGATCCCAGCTGAAGCAAGGTTAGGTCGATTTCCTGCCCGGAATTTGCCACTGGCTTCCCCTTCTCCACTCCAGTTCTGTAGTGCAGGGCTGTGCCGCGCGAAGCCGCCGCGGCGGAGCAGATCTAGGAATGGAGCATCGGGCAACACACACTCCCGGGAGGGACTGACCCCGGAGGCGCACTTCGCCACGGAGGAGAGGGGGACCAAGGATTAGCGTGGATGAGGGGGTCGCTGGGGTTCCGGGTGGGCTCACCAGCCAAGAGCCCTCCGCATGCTCCTCTCCTAGTCCTCGCCGCTACCACCTCTCACAGGTCGGAACACCCTCCTTTTCTTGGCCCCTCGGCGTTGGGGAGGGGGCAAGAGTGAGGGTTGGCTCTTGGTCAGCGGGTGGGCATGGTAGATTTCACTTACACCTGATATTCCCTATTCCTGCCAGTTACCCGGGCAAATCCCGGCGATCTGGTTTGTTCTTCCAGCAACTTTGTTCCGAAGGTTGGAAGGGAGGGGAAACGCCGCGGGGCCCCTGGAGACGCTGGAAAGCAGCGAAGATCGGGAGACCCGGCTGGAGAGCAAGTCCCCGGGCGGCCACGGGGCTGGGCGCGCGGGTTGGGAGGCGCCGCCGCCGCCGCCGCCGGGATGCGCTCTGCTTAGCGGGACTGCCGGGGGCGCCTGAAGGCCACCGCTCCAAGGACACGCGGCCACTCGCTTCTCGCGCTCTCGGGTCCAGACGCCGCCAGTACCGGAGCCGAGCGGGCGAACGGAGCTGCGGGGAGCGCAGGCGAAGGGTGGCAGGAGGGAGGGCGCGCGGGAGGCGGCCCCTCCTCGGCGAGCCATGCGTGCCACCGGCAGCTGAGGAGCCGCCGGGCGCCGCTGCCAAGTCTCCGCTCCGCTTTTGTCTTGCCCTCCAGTGAATGGGAAGATGGAGATGGATGTTGAGGGAGTTTCTCCGCGCCCGGAGCCCATCCCCCGCTCCCAGGGGGCTGGCGGAGCCTGCCAGGCGCCGCCACAGCCGCCCCAGCCCCAGCCGCAGCAGCAGCAGCAGCTGGCTCAGGATGAACTGCCCGGCGAGAGTGCAGGCGCTGAGGACAGCGACGATCCAGAGACGAGACCCAACGGCGAGAAAGGAGAGAGCAAGGTAGGTCCACAGTGTTGCCGCTGTGACATCTTTTGAACAAAACCGAGGAGCTCTAGTAGTGGCTGTCACTTTAACCCCTCCGCTCCCCCACCCCCTTACCTCGTTTGTGTGGGGGTGGGGGTGGCAGATGTGGAGAAGGCGTGGGATTCAAGGGAATCCACTGGCGATAGTGACTTTCCGAACTGGAAAGCGTGTGCTGAAGTCTGTCCTGGTTTCGGTGTTCAGTGATGTGTGCAGAGAAAAGTCTTCTGCTACATGCGATGTGATGCTTAGGGCAGAACACAGCACCTCGGGGGAGTGGTGTTGAGACCTTTGCTTGCCCTCCCAGTCTAACAGAGGCTCATTCGGATGATATTGATCTAGGGGAAATATGCCTTCTGGAGCTGCTTAGTATCTTCTGAGACTCCTTGGAGGGAGGTGACATCAACCTAAAGATGATAACAATGGGAGCAAAGTTTGGCTCCTTCGCAGAATGGAGAGCGTTGCTTAACCCAGCTCCAAGCTGTATGTGTTTCTCCACACCTGACATTCTCTTGCCTAGGAGGGCAGGAATGAAGTGCCTGGCAGCAGATGAACCCTGCAAATCTTTTGCAGCCCTGCTGTGTCATTGTAGACTAGGGGATAGCTGCTACTTACTGTGCAGTGAGGAGTTTTTCAGGTAATTGAATTCCAGTAAGAAATGTTCAAATGCCATTCTCTGATGCTGATGTTTCCTCTACTGAGAGAAAATTGTAAAGTAGAGGAAATAGCATAGAAATAATGCCTCAGTAATATTAGTAGAGCATATTTATTACAGCTTTGTCTCTGGGCAGTCTTCTGTCTCTTACACACTTGGAGTTTAGTTGTGTGTAAGCTAGTGTTGTTCAGTTGTCTGTATAAAGTGCACTTGTGTTAGTACATTTTGAAACTGGCTGCTGATATTGGGGAAAAGTTGGTTCAACAAACGAGAATATTGGAACTGAAGCAGAGTCGGTCAATCTACTTGCCCCCCTTTGCTCAGTAAGGAAATGTACAGGAAAATAGGTGCTTCTGCTGGCTAGAAGCAAATTGCGTCTGGTAAAGTCCTCCTCCTTGGAGATTCCCTTGGTTTCTGTGGGACCTTTCCTAAGATACTAGTAGATTAAACAAATAACTGAAACCTGTCGGGATCACATTGAATGTTGCTGTTCTATGTTTGGAGACGGCTCACTTAACAAGTTTTGGATTTGCGGATGTTCAAAATTGTTTTGCATTTTGAAAGTGAGTTAAGAATCAAGATTGTTGTTTATCTACCAAAATCAATATTGTTATTTAAATGGCACTCTACCAAGGAACTGGAATTTGAACACACTCTAGACTGGACGGGGTGCCTTACAAATGCATACAAGATTTACATTGTGAGAACTATGATGAATTTTAATATTCTGATATCCTCAGCTTCCCAGTCGCTCTTGATTTCATGAATATTTAATTCTGTCATGACTGCATATTTACTACTTTAAATGACTGCTCAGTTTTTATGAAATAACCATAACAGAGCCTCACCTTACCTAATTGAACTTTAAGTCTCTTTTGTAAAATAGGTGTGGAGAATAATTAAAATATAAAGGCGGTGCTGCCATTTCCATGTTGTTGGTTCATATGCCCTGAGCAAGAGAAATTCCTGCCATCAGCAAAAATCTGTGCTTATTTGTTTCTCTTTGCTGCACCATGCAGACTGTCTAATGTTGTACTGGTTGTAAGGAATAAGAAAGGCAATGCGCTAGAAATATTACAGCAGGTGAAGAGAGGACTGAAAGCGGGTTGATTACATTTAGTTAATTAGCATGTTCAGATAATTGACTATTCCTGTGATGTGATTTGCTTCATGTTTGTCTGCAATTTCTTCAGATGGAAACAAAATACTACTTTTTTTCTCTCCAGGTGTTTGCCTTAAAAAATTATGATGCCTCCTTCTCTTAAGCTAGAAATTGTCAGTGTTAACCCTTGCCTGTCTCTGGTACTCTTACTGGTTCCTAGAGTTTAAGGATGGTTGCTGTATTTCAGTTTTGAATAACTGTTTTTGGTTTTGATGGACACTCGGACATGGTAATTTTTTTTTCCTTAGCAAATCCTGGTTTCATTAGTGGGAAGATCTTTAGGTGTCTGATCAAATTATTGTACCAAAATATAAATGGAAGACAAACTAGAATAAAATGTAATGTAGTTTTTTCAGGCTGTCTGGGGTGAGGTTGGGAAGGTTATCAGAGTTTAAAAACAGTAATGTGCAAACATGTATCAGACAATTATGTTTTCTTCTTTCTCATGAGAATAAGAATTTTGAAAACTGAATTTAAATCTTCTCTCACATAAGGGTCCTATAAATAGAATGGGAAATAGTGATATGGGAGCAATGGTATTTTTCGTGGATTTTTGGCTGGGGGCCATGGTTGATTCTCCTGAGGGGACCACAGTTGTCTTATTAGAAAAGAAGTCGGAGCTTAATGCCATATCAGCTTATCTTCTAAGTTGCAGGTTCATGGTCATATGTCCTCAAAGTTTCTGAAATAGGAAAAGGTTAGAAAACTGGATCAGTTGATGGATGTTTTTTTACACCAGAGTTTCATGATGTGACTGGTACTTTCTGTTCTGTAATAGATGCTTGATGCCTCTTTGGCTCTTCAAAGAAATGTTACAGCAGTTACATATCGTATATGCTTTGATTTTTTGTGAGTTGGAAGGACCCTAAATAAACCCTAATGTAAAAGCACAGAAGAACATAAACTTCTATAAAGACAAAGTGATAATCACCTTTGGTGACCTAGTGAGATTTATCCCCCTATCTATTATATCTATTATTCTGAAAAGAGGTTCATATCTGAAAAGAGATTCAAAACTGGTCAAAAATCTTCTAATTTTGGACATGAAGGTTAAAAATAGTCACAAGAGACCTTCATATCCTTGGAAGTGTTCTTGATTTTGGATTTGACCACCCTCAAAGTTTACTTAGTTTTCTGCAGGTCCCACATATCCTTTCATGACTTTTAAAACTCTGCTGAGATGCTTTGTACCAAATAACTCTTTGATGGTTGTTCCTGAAACTGTTTTTTGGAAGAGTTAAAATTCTTAGTACCAGTACAGTGTCTTATGCCCTCTGTTCCAAGTTATGTGCACAAATGTGTAAATTTTTCCTCTGATCCCAGATGAGTAATATAAATGATTCTTTGTCTGCTTCAGCTTCATTTCATTCATATGTTCTTTTCTTCCATACTCGCTATGTGTTCTTCACACATATTTACCATATTTTGTATAAGAGTATATTTATGACCCAGATGTGAAGTATCATATGTATGTTTTATTTGTTCACCTCTTATTAAAAACCTTGGCTTGCAAAACATTGTTTCTTGTCGCTTTTGACTGTAGAGGGACTCTGTTGCTACCAATGATACTGCATTGATGAAAATTACTCGAGATTCCAACTTTAATCCCATCTCATGGGTAAAGCTGTTTTAACACATGTTGGAAAGAGAATGCTGCTAGGTCTCTTCCCTAGCCTGTTCATTACATTTTTTTAAAGCCTTTCATTTTGAAATACTTTTAGACTTGTGGAATAAAGTAAGTTCTGCAAACCTTTACTCAGCTCCCTGTTTCTAGGGGAAATTCTAGGTAATCATGGCACATATCACAGTGAAGAAATTACCTTTGTATGATCTATTAGCTAAATTGGTGCATTTTTGTTGAGTGAATGGGTGGCATGTCAATGTTTTCTCTTCTAGTCTAATAGTATTAAAGACCTTCTTTACACCTGAAAAACTCCAGGAGTAGGTATTGAAGAGTCAAACTTACCTTCATGGTGCCTGCCCAAATCCCATTTTTTTTCTTGTGAGGAGGAGCACCTTTCAAAGTGCAAGTTTCAAGGTCCTTGAAGCTGTGCCTCAACTGCAGTGATCCCTGTGGGAGTTATAGCTTTGGCAAAGCTCTTGAGTGCTGTTCACTTGGGGAATGATAGTCTTCTTCTTATTTTTTAAATTTCTTTTTAACTTGCAAACCATTCCTGCTTCAGGTGAGGTGAAATTGTCAGTATGCAGAGGACAGCAAAATCTCAGGTGGCAAGTGGAGGAGAAAAGGCAATTGATAATATCAAGACAGTTCACTTAGCTGCCTAACCCCTTGGGTGATCATTCCTGGCATGAAGAATAGTGGGAACCCTTTGTTGTTTGCATTGTTATCCAGGTGGACTCTGATGTCTGGCCCAGGAGCAGAACCTTGCCCAAATTGGGCAGGATGTCACAGTGATTAAAAAATACTAAGTATAAAATTGGAAAAACCTGAATTTGATCTGAGCCATTGACTTTAGACAAGGTGTAACTTTAGCCTTTCTAAACCTCAGTCTTTTCATATGTAAAGTAGAAGTATTTTTCAGCATAACCATCTGTGATTATTGTATGGCATGAATAAAATAAACCATAGTTTGATTCAATGCTTCATATGTAAAGACTACCTAATATTAATAATCAATTATTAAACATTGGGGTCCAAGTTTCTTCAGAGGTAAGTGAGTTGGGACTCTAAGCACCTTTAAAATTTTGTTTTCTAGAGAGAAAATAAGAATATGGAACATTAGCAGCATTGCATTTCTACCATTTTAAAAGAATACAGAATTATGAAAATATTGCTTATGTATAGGAAGAAGGACAGAGAACTCAGTTCTTTATTCTTACCTATAAGCATAAGCATTATAGAACTGGGAACCTGGATTTTGGAGGGCATGGCTTACTAGGCCTGGTCAATTCCCTTTCATCCACTCCATTTCCATATAAACTTAAGAAAAGTGGGTCCCCAGATGAGATTTTTCCCAAAGGTAGCCCTTGAAGACCCAAATAGCCATCCAGATAGTATGAGTGCTTGGGTCAAAGTCTCTTCCTCTTTAGGGTGTCCTTATTATTTTTGTGAGGGAGGAGTACTGGGGATTGGACTCAGCGGGCACTGGCCACTGAGCCATGTCCCCAACCCTATTTTGTATTTATTTACGTGCTTAGCTCCTTACTGTTGCTGAGACTGGCTTTGAACTCACGATCCTCCCGTCTCAGCCTCCTGAGCTGCTGGGATCACAGGCATGCACCACCAGGCATTTGGTTACATGAAATATTTGGACTCTGCTTCAGAATTTCAGAATCCTTAGTCTCTTATAAAATGAGATTCACAGTATAAAATTTTCTTTGATTTTTTGTAATTGCCAACAAAGTATTTTTTTTGCTTAGTCTGTTTCTCTTGCCTGCAACCATCCAGCCCTAACAGGTACAAATTTGCCACCTATTCCACCCCCAAAACCATAAATAGAATGTGTAAAAGCAGGGCAATACATTGGCTCCGTTTCTGTCCTCTGCCTATCCTTGGGGTGGAATGTAGGGACAATTCCATCCAGGGACTTCCTGGTTTTCCTGATGAGAGAAGAGCAGTTGATTGACAAGTCGGGAAAACTCTTTGTTAACCTGTCACCAGGAAAAGACCTGTGAACATATTAAGGCCCACATGGAAAAACCAGGTTGGTGAGTACCAAACTTGGCTTGAATGTCGGATGGTGTGCTATGTCATTTCCAGTCCCATGCATCCCATCTCATCTCACTGCCCCTTCATGACAACACAAGTCTCTGTAGACTGATTCTGGGTCCATTTGTGGGCACTATGTCAAATTTGAGGTTGGGTTGAAGCATTTTACTACATTTATCTTTTATTTTTTTTTTAATGGATTTAGTGTTGCCAGAGTTGAAATCAGCGGCAAGACAAATTTGTGTTCTTTGACTAACTTGTTGTCTTTACTTGTAAATAGTAATTTAAAAAAATCACTGGAAATGCAGAAGAGGGCAGCAGGAGGAGTAATGGCTCTGCTAGCATTTCCTTAAAAGTGTAGGCCATGTGATACATTTTCTGAGATAAAGAATTGACTCCACATTAGAAGCAGCCAAGTGAAATGAGACTGTGGGACACCTGGTGACACTGGGCAGTGAGTGGCTTTTTTCTTGGCTTGTTCGCCCAGTAAAGACTTAGGTCACAGTTCATTCACTGAAACTGGTGGCTGGTCATGTCTCACTCTTCTCCCAGGCGGCTCCCTTGCCCCTAGTTACACCCCTGTTCTTTATAATCTGTTTTATATTTTCTCTTCAAAATTCAAATTATTGGCATGTAACTTACACACTGTAAAACTTGCTCTCTTTACATGTGATGGTTTAATGCATTTTGACAAATGTATACATTTGTGCAACCACCATGAACAGTACATAGGGTGTTTCCTGTATCCCCAGAGAGTTCCTTTGTATTCTTCTACGTGTCTGCTTGTTGTTTCCAACTCTTTTCCAAACTTTCATGTCCATGGAGTCAAATAATATGTAGCCTTTGTGTTTGGCTTTTTTTTTTTTTTTTTTAACAAAAGGTCTTTAACATTCACCTATTTTGCCATGTATATCAGTAGTTGATTCTCTTTTCTTACTGAGCAGTATTTCATTATAGACTTAGCACACATTTTTCTGTTGACCTGGTGATGAAGGTTTGGGTTGTCTGCAGAATTTTTGCTTTTATAAATAACGTTGCTATATGATTTTTTTGTGGACTTGCATTTTGCTAGGTCATACAATGTGTCTGTTTTCAAAAGTGCTATACTCTTTTGAAATCCCCAAATGATGAAAATTCCAGTTCTACATCATTGCTTAGACTTAGTAATTGTCGGTATATTTAGTCATTATAATAGATGTGTAATAATATCCTATCGTTGCTTTGATTTGTATAGCATTATTAACTAATGTCAAACGTTGTTTTCATGTGCCTGTTATCTGTATGTTTTCGGTGAAAAGTTCGTTCAAATCTTGAGCCCAGTTCAGAATGAAATGGTTGTATTCTTATTGATAAAACTTGTTATTTTCACGTAGGTTTGTAGATTTTTAGAGACTTGGAATTTTGAGGAGATTACAAAGTGAAGGGACATTATGAGTTGCTTTTCTTGGGGAGGGGGTTGTTTGTGAGCTAACTTTTATTGGGCATTTGTCCTGTGCCAGTCACAAAGCAAGGTAGATTTACATCAGGTGATCTTACTTTATGCTCCACAATAATCAGGAGAAATACTATTATTAACCCTGAGGTCCCACAGCTGGTATATGGCAGAGGAGGGATTTAAATTTAAGTCCACCTGATTCTTATTCCACTTCCTCAGGTGAGACTCCAAGGCTTGTTTTCCACATTTTACTGGTTGGTTTTCCAGCTCAGACTGCTTGCACTGCTCTGGGTGTTTTAAAAGCAGCCCTCAGGTGAAATAACACTGCTGGCATTGACATGCAAATCAGAACATTGAGCTTAAGGCAAAAGAGAAGGCTCCCAGTTTTATTTCAGTCCTGAAAAAGTCCTATCCACTTTAGAAGTTAGAATACTGAGAATTCTCCAGAGTGGAAGGTTTGAGCTGTTCATTTACATGTTGGTACCCAAGGACCTCCCCTGTCAGCTAAAGGGTACTGCTGTGGTTATCCAGGGGCTAAGACAGTGGTAACTCCTGGGTATTAGACCTCTTTTCAAACCTTACTTGTATTCCCACATGCTCTTACCATCTTGGACAAACAATGTGAATGTTCTAGTCTGGATTATTTTATTAGTAATGATGAAGGGTAAAAATGAGGTCGTAAAGATTAAATTACTGATAGGGCAACCAACTTAACCCAGTTTATCATTAGAAGTCCTGCATCCCAAGAAACACTGTATCTTAGCTGAGTGGGGCAGTTGGTCACGCTACTTACAGGATATGAGTTAAATATCTAGACCCTTATAGATACTTCAGATGTGAGAGCTATCATGTTGAAAGTGCTTTGGGGCATTCCATCCGTGAGTTGGAAAATGACTCAGTGTATTTCAGAACTAATGGTCCTGTGAATGATTCCAGGGTCTCCAAATCAATTTAAAAAATAATTCAAAGCAAGGCTTTGGATTTGAATTAGATGAACAATATTAACTTTTTGGGAAAGTGGCCATAGAACATTCCAAGCCAGCTTCCCAAAGCTCTAACCATGAAGTAAGTATGCTTTAGAGAGCTAGAGTCTCTCTGGCTGGGAGAAAGGCTCTTTAGGCAAATACATTCACTGGCAGGACAAAAATGACCTCGATAAGTAATTGGTTAAAAGCTATGTAATGGGCATGGTGGGTGATGCTGGGATCAGATGCAGTACTTCTTCATGGGTTTTCGGGAAGATCCGCTCTTGGAAAGAACTTGGATAGTGTGACTTTGAATCCTGGCTCTGCCCCTTCTAAGCATGCAAACTTGTTGGACAAGTTGCATTTTCTTTGAGTTACTGAAGCCTCAGCTGTAAAATGGGAATAATAATTTTACTTTCCTAAGAACTATCAAAACTGGAAACTCAAATTCAGTAGGACTTGCATGAGCAAAGCTTTGTGTAAACTCTTACACCAGTCCGAGTGTCTGTGTGTACATGCATGTAAGTCTCGGTTTTGTCCTATAAATGTGTCTTCTCACATAGTTTTTTTTTTTTTAAATCCTATTTAAGAAACAGACCACCATCCCCGCACTCCCAACCAAAAAAAAAACATCAGATTAGCATCACTGTTGCAGGATTTGCCTACAGAGAGCCAGGGTAACTAGTGTGTTCAACAGGGAACACATTTTTGTGCCAGCGTGGACTGGGCAGAATTATATCCAAAGGCTGAGCACCTAATGCTAAGAGGCATCACATTATATACCTCTTACAAGTTTTATTTCCCATATAAGGAAATACACATTTTGGCTGGGTACTAAGCAAAAGAGTCACAACAAAGTTGTGACAGCATCACCTATAATTGAGTTATGACAGAGTTGTGGCAGATTTATGGCAGAGTTGGCATGCACACTAAATGTGACACATTTCCCCCCCCCCTTTTTTAAAATTCTGGGAGAGCCCCTACCACATTATGGGACTGAGTGTTAGGATACTTAAGATACTCAGTAGCTTGTGGTCCTCCTAGATAGGATGCCTTCAGGCCATATTGGCTGGGTGAGGGATTTGGGGCACAGCACTCCTCTGGGGTCATCGAAGGAGAACAAACCCACAGGGTCTGCTCATCTCTTGTATGCTCTTTGGATTAACAGCAATAGTGATTTGTTGCTGTTTGTTTTTGGAGCTTCCCATGTCTACCCAGGCCATTCTGTTTGCCAAGAAGACTCTTTCTTCCTCTTCTCCCCGTCACTTTATTTTACCCACCTAATTCCTAATCGGCCTTCAAAATTAGTTCAACACCTCAAGAAAGATTTTCCTGCCTGCACCATAAGACAAGTCCATGCTGATACAGTATCCTACTTTGACTGTCTTATCTTTTTAATGTGAGCTATAAGGGTAGGGACCAGGTCTGTTGTTTTTTCTATTCCTCTAACACTAACATAGTTCATTACATGTAGTAAGCCCTTAAATATATATATATTTTTAAAATTTTTTTTATTGTTCAAAACATGACAAAGGTCTTGACATATCTTAAATATATTTTTGATGAATAAGCAGGATACAAATACTCATTTGATAATCGTCTACCCAGTATGTACTTTCTGGCACAAGATGGTACACATCCTTACGCATCCTACATTCTAGGGAGAGAGATACTAAACAACAAACAATGAAATATGGCAGAAAGTAAGGAAACAACTAAATACTTGAACCACTGCTCACCTTTTGACTGACTGTAGGCACATATCTAAAATCCCTGCCTAACCTTATTTATATACAGGTATTGATTCAGAGCAGTAAAGAAATAACCATAATCCAGTCTGTTTTCTAACCACCCATTCAATGGCCTTAGAAACTGGCCTTTTCCTCTACTTTCTCCCTTTTCTAAAGATTTTAAGTTCTCCTTGCCATTAGCATTGGGAAACAGGCCGATGTGTCCTGTATGATACATTGCTCACTAGTAACAATATTCTTTCCTAGTGAGTTCAGCTGGGCCTTGGGAACAGGTATTCACTGACAATCAGATGGGGGTGGCATGCAATAAGAAACTGCAGTGCCACACTTGTGTTGGTTTATGGATTTCCTGGTGATGCCTTCTCACTTGCCTACTAGAGTGGATACTCAACCTCCCCTCCTCATTTTCTATCATTATCTATTATGGTAGTCAACAGACATGTACAGGTATTTAAATTTAAATGTAAATAAAATTAAGTAAAAATTTAGTTTCTCATTTGTGTTAGCCATACTGCAAATGCTCAGAAGTTCCAAGTCTGTGGCTACTGTGTTGGACAGTATAGAGAATATTTCTGCCATGCAGGAAGTTCACCTGGGCAGCAGTGTTAGACTGACTTTACCTCTTCTGGCTTTCCTGAGCCACTTTTCACTGAAATCCCTCTGAGATGCTCTGAAACCAGTCCTTTGACAAGGATAGGGATTTTGACAACTTCCCTGGGTTTTTTTGAGCTACCAATATTGTTGTGTATAGAGGCTGCTTAGAGCAAGGTCTCATTCAAAAAAAAACTTTGGCTAGCAGTGTTGCTATTTTTATGTGGGTGTTCCACTGAATCTTGGTATTTGTCCTTGACCATTACAGAAAACAGTCTCTGGTAAAGTGGTTCTGAGAGATAGGTTTTCTATTATCCAAGTTCAAAGCTTTTATTAGTGGATGGTTGAACCACTGCCTGAAGCACCATTGACATCTCCTCTTAGCCATTTACTAATGATTGTCTTCACACTGTGGGGATTACTCTGATGGTACTTATTGTCAGAATAGACAGGCAGAGAAATCTTGCCAAGAGCCCAAATCTAACATCACAGGGCCTCCATGCTTGTAACAACAATGCTGGGAATAATTTCCAAATGAAATAAAGTCATGTCCTTTAGGATTATAAAGTCACGTCCTTTAGGTGCCCTATTATTATCTCATTCAATAAAGTCCTTAAGTGCAGTGTGATTGCTAGTGGTTTCAGGTATGCATGGATAAGAAAAAAAAAAAGTCTGATAGAAATTGCCTTTTCAGCCCTTTTTGTACTTTTTCATCCACGAGGGAGAAGAGTGATTGTTTCAAGATTGGAGGAAGAACTGGGGAATTAGTCCTGCAAGATCCAAATGTGGGACTTGCTGTGGCTTTGTCTAGCACATTACATGACAGTCAGCAGGAAGAGAGATGGGAAAATGGCCCCAGGATGGATTTGGCGAATTTCCTCCCTGTTAGCGAGGATGAAAATTTGAATGACACCTTCAAGTGATCTAAAACTCTTTTATTTACACATCCAGTTAGCTGGGAAGCCCCTAGGCACCACATTCAAAATGTAGCAATGCATGGAAAACAGAGGGTGAGATGTGAGCTCTTTTCCTTCCTGCAGTGGCAAATAATCTCAAGCAGGAAGTCAGAATGCAGCTAACAGGACAGTGGCCAAAGAAGAAAAGGGGATACAGCTAAGTCGACGGCAGTGACATTCTTCTGGTATTTTTATGTACTATTAACACGTTTTAAAACCATAGTGGTGAAGAAAAAAAATTAATATATTTGCCAAAAGCTAAAGTTGTAGTCAAAAGGGAACTATAATTTCCAATTAATCATTACCTTCTCATTTCTTTATATTTGAACAAAAGACATGAAGAGGAGCTTCTTCCCATCTTGTCAGGAAGTTTACCGTGCATCCCCAGGATTTGTGGGTGAAGATGAAACCCTGGTTTCTGTGGTGTCAGTGGATTCAAGCAGCTTGGAAGTTAGGAGCATGTAGAAGAAGTACAAGTGTTGGTGGCACCTGCCTGTGATCCTAGAGGCTCAGGAGGATGACGAGTCCAAAGCCCATCTCAATAACTTGGACATTTAGCAACTCAGACCCTCTTGAAATAAAATATTTTTTACTTAGGGATGTTGCTGGGGTGGTTGCTCAGTGGTTAAGCGCTCCTGAGTTCAACCCCCAGTACCTGCCCCCCACAAAAAAAGGCACAAATGGGGGGGGGAGAGAAAAATGAACCTGTTTTTTTTTATCTCTGGGGTTCTTCTTACCTTAACATGTGCCACCACACAAATGTATGTGCCTTTCCTGTACGTTATGACAGTAGCACTCAGTTGAGGTTCATGCCAGCTCAGTCACAACCCAAAAGTTGGGGCATTTACTTGCCCATTCTATTTATTTATTTATTTACCCCAATTCAGCTTTCAGGCAATTTTAGAGTTCAAAGAAAGCTCCCTGTGGCGCTGTCCCTCAGTCCTGTGGGGATTTGGTATCTGCAGCAGTGTCAACATGTCAGATGTGGCTTTGCCCATTGTGTGCCTCTCTTGTGAAGGAAGAGGAGATAGACAAAAAGAAAATCCTTGAGGGAAAAGCAATATTGAAAATCTAGCATTTCAAAGCAGCTAGGACGTTTGAAAATAGACGTGAAGTCTTTATTTGGATGCACCAATTTAATTGTGGCCTAGAGCTGAGTTTTACATCTCTCAGGTTATCAAATGAAGAGACATGGTAATAAAGTAACACCACATTCTCTGCTCCATTATTTAGTTTTTTTAAAAAATTTTTTTTCCCCTGTGAGGTGTATGACAGCTATCTCTGAAAAACTAAAAGTCCTGTACAGGGTTGATTTTATGCCAGGTTCACTATGAAGGCCTAAACTTGTCCAGGCCTAGATGGAGGGCTAAATTAGTCTGCTTAGCTCCAGACAGGCAAAACAGCTTGACGCCAGGGGTGTTCCAGCTTACGCTCATACTACTTCCTAAATAGTGGTAGACTGGCTTTCTGCTGGTGACTCATCAAAAAATAAATAAATATGAGCATGGTTATGGAATTGGGTATTTAAAAGGCTCAAGAAACCAACCATATTCAACTGGTAGTGCCTTCACGAGAAATTTTTTAACCTTGCCCCACACTCGCAAAGAAGTTGGTGAGGTGATGGATGGGCATCATGTGCTTGATTGGATCTTTCTACAGAGTACACATAGATCAAAACATCAGGTTGTACCTGATATGTACACACAATTGTTGATTAAAAATAAATTCTGTTAATGTGCAATATGTAAGCAATAATCTGTCACAGTGAACACCTTAGCAGATGTGGACCACTGTTTTCTGATGAGCTATAAGAGGCTGCCCATCATTGCTGTCAGAAGTGGATAGGGCTTGGAAACTGTTGAGGTAAAGAGTGAGAGGCTCTGAATGTCTAAGCCTTCCACATGTTGATCAGATTCTGGGAACAAAGTCTGGGTTCTATAGCAAAAGATGACAACTCCAAGACTGGCACAGTGGAATTTTATGATGAAAATATTGGTCTTTGTGAGCATGGCAGTGATTAAGTCCTGTGACAGGACATGTAGCCACTTCACCTTGAAAGGAAGCAAATCTTGCTTCCAATTGCATGGATAGTTGGTTTGTGCAGGTCGAATGAAATAACCAACCTTTGGCAAGCTTAAGGTCTAACTCTCCTCTAGAACAATGTTCTCAACTGGGGGTCATGCAGCAATATGTGCAGACAGTTTTTATTATCACAACCATTGGCAGGGTGTTGCTAGAGGCAAGGCAAGGGGTGCTGTTAATGTTCTGAGACACACAGAACAGCCTCCCAGAACAATGAATTCTCAGTCCTGAAATGTCAGTGTGAAGTTCAGAAATCTTGATGTAAAGAATGTTGTGGATCTCTGGGGTCTTATGTTTATGTTTCATGGGGATAATATTTTGAGGGGAAGTTTTAAAACAGAATGTTTTAGACTTTTCCTTGTTATGGGGATTTAGGACCTCCCAGTCTGTGGATCTGTCCCATTTCCAGATCTCATTCTAAGAGACTAATGTGAGGAGAAAGTTCCTTACACCAAGAAATCCAAGTATTGTACTTTCTCCAATAAAACTGAGACTCACTGGGACTGTGTTGGCTTAAAGGTGAGAGATGGGAATTGCCTTCTCTAAAAATCAGTCTGAGTATAACAGACTTTATTTCAATGCCTAAAATATACATGCTTTGTGTTTCTAAATCAGTGAATTCAAACCCTATAACTGTTATACTCTTAGGAAATTTTGCTACATGGATTTTCTTATCTTGTACAATATACATTAATCCATGCTTATGAATTTTCCAATCAGGGAAAACATTGTATCCCAAATGGTTTACAGTAAAACAAAAACATTGTAAGGCTAAGACCACTTAGCTTGGTGGATATTGGTGACCAAACAGATGAGTTATATTGGAGAAAAAGAAGGCTAAACTTGCCATGTGGATTTAAAAATTGTTAAACAAGTATATGCACAGTCCATATTCCATTTTTAAATTTTGGTAAGCATGGTTAAGAAATACTTAATGAAGCTCTTGACAGTTAATTTATAAAATGCATTGTTATAATTCTATTGAACAAAGTGATTAACTATCAGTCAGTGTAATAAGTCCAAGAAAGGGTCTTACATCAGCTAATATGCTCCATAGTAAGAAGTGGGATACTCTATCCTGGGTTGGCAAATTTTTCTGCCCAGGATAAGATAGTAAATATCTTGGGTTTTATGGGCTCTGTGGCCTTTGTCTCAACTACTCAACTTGACTGCTGTGCAAGAACAGCCATAGACAATCATAAACAAGTGGATGTGGTTGCATTCCAACAAGACTATTTATAAAAATAGATACGGGGTCCAATTTGACTCTTACCCCCATAGTGCCTACCCCTGTTTTATTTACCCCATGAGCAGTATCATTGATAAATTTTTATTTCCTGTTAGGTTGTATTTTTTTTAATTTTTATTTTTGCAAAGATGAGGACTATTTATGGAACTCCAATACACGTTCGAAGATTCCAGTTTGGGAATCATTGCAAGTTGCACTGAAGTGTGAATTTATACACCATCAACAATCTTAAAGATGAAGAAGATGCTGTGTCCACAAACTGATTTTATTAAAAAAGGGATGCAGTGTACTGGAAGTGATCTAATAGGGTCTGCTGGTTATTAAAATGCCATGTCATTCTTTAATATTTGCAAGATCTCAGACATACTGAAGAATTAGGTTGGCAGAAGAAAAAAAAAAGCTATATTGAAGATTATTGTGGACCTGAACTGTGCTGCGGGCTGCTGGTCAGAACAGTGCGTGTGTCTGACTCAACAGTCATCAGACATTGACTCTGCCCTTGGTAGTATATGATAAGGTATGGCACTGTCTTGTTCAGCTCTATTCTGGGTCGTCTTGATGGTTTTCAGACATGGGCTTGTGTTATTAGGCCTTGTCAGTGTGTCAGCTAATGTGATGTAAGAGCGAGCGATGGTTCTTGCAAACTGTAAAGGAAGAAATGAGCCACCGCTAGTTCTTTGCTTTCTGTTCCTCAGTAATCATGCCACTGTGATCAAACACTGTGGCACTTCCAACAAGCCAGCCGGTTGCAATGTGGAGGCAATGAGAGATTTTTTTTTTCCCACCCCTTAAGTGCCTTCAGTCAAGAAAGATAAAACTGAAGTAGTCTTGTGTGAAGGTTCTCAATCATGGACTGGGAGAGGTGCAGTGTGCCGTATAGCAACGCAAGCATAAAATTGCCCTGAAGTCTTCATTTTATGTGAATTGTGAAGCTCTTAAGAAATAGCCTCTGATTCCCTGAATGAAATATATACTATGTTCAATTAGCCATGTTTTCTTCAATTCTGCCAAACACACGCGCATGCATGCACACACGATGAAACTTATTAAACTTGCTTTTCACATGAGCCAGTTACAAGTTCATAAGTAAAACCTTTGCTGCCTCGTTAGTGTCACACACATGTAGAACTGATTTTTATCTTGTCTTAGTTGGAGAAAACTGAAGGTAATACTTACTAGATATCTAGCATGGCCAATCCCCCTATTTTTAGGAAGCACTAAAAGAAGTTAAAGATAGGCAGACATTTTTAGCTAGGACAAAACTCATGCTTACATGCCTTCTCTTTTAGGTGCTCTGTCTCTGCCTCTAAATGAATTCATTGGTTTCTTTAGTAATCTATTGCTGCTTACAAAATTACTCCCCAAATTTTAGAGTTGAAAATGTAATAAATACATTTAATATTTCTCACTGTTTCTGTGGGTTAGAAACCCAAGCAGCTTGGCTAGTTGTTCTGGATCAGGGTCTTTCATGAATTAGCTGCCAGATATCACTTTTCAACTATAGTTATCTGAAGATTTGATTGGGACCGGAGGATAGACATCCATTATGGCCCAATCTTGTGTCTGGCAAGTCTGTACTGGTGGCTGGTGGGAGACCTGAGCTCCCAACACCTCACTTTCTCCACAGGGCTTCTCCAACTAAGATAAGATAAAATCTCCCAGATGGAGTGATTCAATTGAGAAGGAGATGGATGCCATAATGTTTTTATGTCCTTGTCTTGGAAGTCAGTCTGTCACATTTGCAATACCCTGTTGGTTACATAGGTCAGCCCTATTCATTGTGGAAGGAGATGGGTCGGGGGGTCTAAGTACCAAGATGTCACACTCACTTGGGACTATCTGGAGGTCGGTTCCTAGAACCTAGTAACTCAGAAAGATTCCTTGAATAAGTATGTGTTCTTAAGATTCTTTGAATAAGTATGTATTCTTAGTTTTTACTCGCCTAGAGATAGAAAATTCAGTAAAGGTCCTTTCTAAACCTGGCTGTAATTGGGCTTTTCAAACAGGTGGGAATGTGAAACTAACTGCATATCTGACCAGTTTATTCTCATTGTAGACACACACCTGTGTCTTTTGCTGTTAATAATACCTGTCAGATTCACTGGCTGGGTATGGATATAGCTGGGTATGTACTAGAGGCTGGTGGTAATTTTTTTAAAGATCCTCTAAAAGCATGTTATGTATATTTAGATTTCCTTTTTGTTTCTTGCTTAGTATCCCAACTGGCCTTGTGGCCTCAAATCTTTGACATAATTTCATGGAATCTGTACTGGAGGTAACACTTTAAAAAAAAAAAACAACTTTTTAAGATTCATAATGTCTCACATATGATAGAATTTTATTTGTTACTCATCTTATAGTGGATGGCTTTTTTTCATGTAGTGATTCAGAGCCCCAGACTCTTCCCATCTCTGCGTTGTGTCATTTTAAAAATTTTAATTCTTTTTTTGTAGTTGTAGATGGACAGCATGCCTTGATTGTATTTGCTTATTTTTGGATGTGGTGCTAAGCAAGGAGTCTGCCACTAAACCCCAGCCCGAGCCTCTGCAATGTGTTACTCTTGACAGTCAAAGTCTTACTTGCCCCTGGGCTGCAGAAGGGTTGAGTGTGGAGAAGGCAACACCACTCACATTCAGCTGGAGGATACTGGTCACCCAGCTGTGGTTGGGAAGTGTGATCACATGGGGAGCAATTGCTTCCCCAACATGTGTGTGTTCTCTGGAGCCCGGATCAGGAAGGATTTTGATAGAAGGGCAAACAATCCTCCTGAGATGCCAGACATTAGAACTTGGCCTGCCTTGGAGCAGTCATGTTTTTTGAGGGCTGGAACTACGTATATTTCAAATTTTGGAGTGTTGCTTCATGTTACAAGTAAAATTTCAAATAACGTGAACACAAGCCCACAATCAGTGTTTCGGCAGTAATCGCATAATTTCAAAGCTGGTGGTCAAAAATACATTGCAGACTTTTTAAACTCTTGGTATGGAGGTGAGCAAGGATTCCACTTTGAAGTGATTGATAAGCATAAATGCTCACCACCCTTTCCAGAAGGGTTCTGGAATAATGTGTGGTTTTCAAAATTCCTAGGAAGCAATCGGCTTGGTTAACACAGTGTCCTTGGATTTCTATTCATGTCCCTGCTCCTAGTCATACTCTAACTTGCAGTCCTCAATCATCTCTTTTGTCTCCAATGTCACCCTGGTTGTCATCCAGGTTGACATACTTCTGGGCTATTATTACATTGTGATTTTTGTTATCACCAACACCACTTACCCAACACTTATTAGGGCCAGGCATTGACCTAAGCAAGTGGCTTATCTATCTCATTTTTTTTTTCCTCACAAAACCTTTAGAAGGTAAGCACATCACCCTAGTGTAGCCATGGCAGTAATTGGATTTCTGAGGCCAAGGCACAGTTAATGGTGGTGGTGGGAGTTAAGTATATTTCCATCTGGTACAAAGCCCTTGCCTTTTCTTCTACCTTATTGTGTATATCAGACTAAGTGCAATATGGTGAATATATTTGACTTTTTGGTCTCATATCTCCAAGATAAATTAAATCACATGTTTTTTTGACCATCCTTTAAATCCCACTGTGGAAGTATCTTCCTACTCCCTTTAAAATCTCTCCTGGGGCTGTGGCTTAGTGGCAGCACTTGCCTTGCACAGGTGAGGCACTGGGTTCGATCCTCAGCAACACATAAAAATAATTTAAAAAGAAAGAAGATATCGTGTCCATCTATAACTAAAAAAAAAAAAAAAAAAAAAAAAAATCTCTCCTGGGCCCAAATCTGGCCTTTGCACTTCTGAACACAGGCCTTTTCTTTCATGTGCCTTTGCATACTCATAAGAGCTTTAAACAACCTTCCTGCACCCCATTTCTTAGAACATGGATCTTCATTGTGAATAATTTTGCACGCATCTTGGAGAAAATGGAACATGGGGCAGTAACCACTTTGGCTTTATAGAGGAGAATCCAATCTCCTGTGACAAAGAGTGGCAGGATAGATAATTCTCCTGAAGGCAATTTCAAAAGAATTCATTTATTACTAACTTTAGCAAGGTTTCTCATTCTATCCCACACAACCAACTCATGGGTAAACCAGTAAATGGATTCAGCTGATAGAGATTTTCTCATTTGCTGGACTTGCAACTCATATTGTCTTTGACGGCTCTTTTCTTGGTCTAGTCTCATTGACTCATTCTTCAAAATGTGGTAAACAGAATAAGATTTCAGCCAGAGTTCAGTCTTGGACTCTCCTAGCTTGGAAACACCATAGCCGTGTGCAGAGTTTGAGAAATGACTTAAATCTTTCAGTGCATCAGTCTTCAATTCTGTAAGTGGTAATGATGGTGCCTAAAGACTAAAAGAAAACAACTTTTTAAAGTGTTAAGAGATGAATAGTTTTCTTAGTTATTGCTTTATTTATTAATTCCAAAGTAATATTAGGAATGTAGTAAACAACAAGAAAGCAGTTAACCAAGTTGGACTGGAACCACCATTTGACCCTAGTTATCCTACTCTTCAGTATATACCCAAAGGACTTAAAATCAGCATACTACAGCGATATGGCCACATCAATGTTCATAGCAGCTCAATTCATAATAGCTTAGCTATGGAACCAATCTAGGTACCTTCAACAGATGAATGGGTAAAGAGTATGTAGTACATGTATACAGTGCAATATTACTTGGCCTGAAAGAATGAAACTATGACATTTGCCGGTAAATGGATGGAACTGGAGGCTATCATGCTAAATGAAATAATTCACTCTCCAGAAACCAAAGGCTGAATGTTCTCTCTGATATGCAGATGCTGACTTACAGTAGACAGGGGAGAGGGAGGAGTGGAGTTTCACCAGATTGGACAGGGAGGAATGAGAGGAAGGGAGGAAAGATGGGAATGGGAAAAACAGTAGAATGAATCAGACATAACTTTCCTATGTTCCTATATGAATACATAAATAGTAAAACTCCATATCATGTACAACTGAAAATGTAGGATATGTCCAGATACATTCTACTGTCATGTACAACTAAAAGAACAACAACAAAAAGCTACTAACCCATGGTTGGTTATTTTCCTTTTAAATTACCTAATCCTAAAGATGGGTGATTCAGGAGCTCTATGAACTCAGAGATGTAATCTGATTCTCTTGGGCTTATCCTCATGGTGGCAAGATGGTTTCTGCAGTTACAGATATTATATCCATGTGAAAGTTGATAGAAAAGAGGGAATAACACCTGTGTTTTCTATTATCAGGGAAAAAAGATTAACTAGAGACTCCCTAGCAATTTTGCATTGGTGTTTCATTGGCCAGGGTGTGTCACAGGATCATCCCTTGTTGTAGGAGAGACTGAAAAAGCAATTCTTTGGATTTTCCAGCTTTATCAGAGAATCTGGGTGAGGACCTTGTTTCCGGTCTCATTTGGTGGAAGGGCTGGTGTAGGAATAGGGGTTTATAGAAGTGTAAAAGAGGAACATGCATGGCTTTGTGAAGGCATGGTGGAAAAGTGACTGCACAGGAGTAGGACTGAGCTCAACTATAAAGGAGTGTTAAAGACCCCAGAGAAAAGGGAGGAAGTTTCTAGGCAGTAGAAATGGGGTGTAACCTCATGTGGGCATTATGAACAGTTTATATTTGAGACTTGGTAGAAACTTGGTGGCACTGTGTGTGTGTGTGTATGTGTATGGTAGATTGGGTGGATAGGGAGTATTTAGATGGGAAAGAAATGAGACTTTATTTAGCAGCGAGAAAGGATCCTAGCCAACTTTACGGAGTATTATGGTTTGGATCTTGAATGTACCCCCCCCAAGAGCTCATGTGTTGAAAGCATGGTCCCCGAACACCAAGGTTCGGAGGTGGGGCTTTTAGGCAATGATCAGATTGTGAGGGCTATAGCCTCAATGTATTAAACCAAATGATGGATTAAGAATTTGAATGTACTACTGGGTCATAAATGTAGGCAGTTGGGTTGTAGCCGGGGGATCGAAAGTCACTGGGGACATGGCCTGGATTATGTCTATCCATGGCTCAGCCCCTTCTTCTGTTTCCTGACTACCATGAGCTAAGCAGCTTTCCTCCACCTTGCCTTTCCACCATGATGTTTCTGTCTTGGAACCAGCCAACTGTGGACTGAATTACTGAAACCAAGAGCCAAAATAAATTTGTCCTCTGTTAGGTTGTTCTTGTCAGGAATTTTTGTCACTGTGATGGAAAGCAACCACACAAAGGGAATATATTGGAGCAAAGAAGTATCTGATACAAGTTAGGAATATGAGGGATTGGCGGGGCAGGGGTGATGGAGGAGACAGCGAGTACTGGAGAACTTCATAGGGTAAGTATCCTGAATTGCTTGTCCTGAATTGAAGAATAATATGGAGGAGTTAAGACTAACCCGGAAGTGTTGCACTTGGGTGCACCATGTTGCATTTGAAAGAGAGAAGGCATAAAACCAAATTCATTATTCTCTCCTTGGAGCAGGCTGGTGGGGAGAGAATAATGACGTTGGTTTTAGATACATACAGTTGAGTGGGACCACTGGACTTCTGGAGATTGGAACCTCGGCTCTAAAGGCAGGGGTGAGGATGTTTGAAGGTACAAAGTGGTAGCTGATATCCTGAGGCAACTTGCATAATGACAGACGCTTAGAAGGAAGGAATGCACAGTGGCATCGTGAAGTGAGAGGGTGCCCACTTCTTTAGGGAGATCATGTAGAATGTAGGAAAAGCCACTGATTCCTACTTCTGATTCTGCTTGTCATTTGCCATGTCACTGAGGTGTTCTCTAATGTCCTTGCTATCTGAATTGTTACATCTAACTTTCTAATTAGTTTTGTACAAAGTAGCATATTATCTCCCCTAAAAAGAGGTTTTCAAAAATAACCTTAAAAAACCCTAGAAGATTGTTTTATATTTCAAAAGAAATATAAGCTCATTGTAAGGAAAATCAGAAATACTGATAGGTGAAAATAAGAGAAACTCTCATAATCCCACTTTCCAGACATAACCTCTGCCCAAATCTTGGCATATTTCTTGTGTACTGTTTATATATTTTTTAAAAATACAAAGTTGTACATATTGATGGGGTACCATGTGATGATTGATACATGTGTATATGTTTAAATCAGAATAATCCTATTTCCTCAAAGATTTATTATTTCTTTTTGATGAAAACTTTTCCCTAGATTCTTAAATTTACATGTCCTTGTTATTGAGAGACATCCTACCATGTAGGGGCACACCAGCATTTCTTGTTCCTATCTAACTATAACTTAGTATTCATTAACCAAATTTTTTCCAACCCTCCCTACCTACTACATACCCCAGCCTCTGATAACCACAATTCTATTAACTTGTTGAAATTATCTTTTAGATTCCACCTGTGAGTGTGATCATGCAGTACTTGTCTTTCTGTGCATGGCTTATTTTACTTAATCTCTAGTTCCATCCTTGTTGGTACAAATGACAGGAATTTTATTTTATGGCTGGATAGTAGTACATTCTGTATATATACCACATTATCATCACCATTCACCCTTCTATTGATGGACAGGTTATTTGTATTTCTTGGCTATTGTCGATAGTGCTACAGGGAACATGGGAGTGCCATGTCTTTTCAACATGCTGGTTTCATTTTCTTTGGATATACACACAGTTGTGGGATTACTGGATCACACAGTAGTTGTCTGTTTAACCTCCATACTGTTTTCCATAACGGATGAACTAATATACATTCCCACCAACAGTGTGCAAAACTTCCTTTTTCTCTGAATTCTCACTAGCACTTGATATGTATATGGTCCTTTTGGTATTTGATAATTTTTCTGGGGTCAGGTGATATCTCATTGTGGTTTTGATTTGCATTTCCCTGATGATTAGTGAAATTGGATGTTTTTTCATGTACCAGTTTGCCATTAGTATCTTTTGAGAAATGCCTATGTAGATCTACTTACCATTTTAAAATCAAGTTATTTTTTGCTATTAAGTTTTTTGAGTTTATTAACATCTGGATATAAACTTTCAGACTATATATGTCTGAAAGTATTTTCTCTCAGTCTATATTTCTTTGTCTCTGTGCTCTATGGAGTATTCCCTTTGCTATACAGAAGCTTTTTAGTTTGATAAAATTGCATTTGTCTATTTTTGCTTCTGTTTCCTGTGCTTTTGGCATCTTGATAAACTTATTGCTCATTCCAATATCCTGAAGCACTTTTACTATTTTTTCCCCCTAGTACCATCAGTTTTAGGCCTTATGTTTCAGTCTTTATGTTGAGTTGATTTCATAACTGGTGGGACAGAGGTCTAGCTTAATTCTTCTGAACATGGATATCAATTTTCCCAGCACTATTTATTGAAAAAGAGTCCTTTTCTCCAATTTATGTTCTTAACATTCTTGATGAAAACAAATTGGCTGTAGACATATGGGTTTACTTCTAGATTCTTTATTCTACCTTATTGGTGTATGTGTCTCTTTTTAATGCTAATATTGTGTTGTTTTGATGATTTACGTTTTGTAGTATGTTTAAGTTTTGTTTTTGCTTAAAATGACTTTGGTTACACTGGGCCCTTTGCTGTTGGTATTTTGGTAGGGATTGCATTGCAGTTGTAAGTCAGCTTTGGGTAGTAGGGAAATTTTAACAATATTTTTAACAATGTTAAAATGTTAAAAGTATGATTAAAATTCTTATCCATGAGTACAGGGCAGGGTGTATTTCAATGATTTTTTTGTGTCCTCTTCAATTTCTTTCATAAATGTTTTATAATTGTATAGATTTTTCACCTCTTTGGTTAAATTTATTCCAAGGTATTTTATTTTTTTAGCTCTTATAAGTGGAATAACTTTTTCAAAAAAATTATACATATTTTGCTATTTGCATATAGCAACACTGCTGATTTTGTATTTATTTTGGAGCTTTACTGAATTTATTCTAATAGCTTATTGGTGGAGTTTCAGGGGTTTTCTATTTATAAGGTCATGCCTATGCCATCAGAAAATGGAAATGATTTGATTTATTTTCCAATTTGGATGCACTCCCCCCCCCCTTTTTTCTTTCTCTTGCCTAATTTCTCTAGAATTGTGTTGAACAGAAGTTGTGAATGT
Source organism: Ictidomys tridecemlineatus (assembly GCF_052094955.1). Taxonomy (NCBI): domain Eukaryota; kingdom Metazoa; phylum Chordata; class Mammalia; order Rodentia; family Sciuridae; genus Ictidomys; species Ictidomys tridecemlineatus. Next base: position 32,185,162 of record NC_135478.1, on the reverse strand, counting down.
GGGTATCCTCATTTTATTCCAGATCTTAGAAAGCTTTCAACTTTTTCCCATTTAGCAGAATGTTAGCCCTTGGATTATGATAAATGGCCTTTATTATGTTGATATGTGTTCTTTCCATGCCTAATTTGTTCAATGTTCTTATCATAAAGTGATATTGGATTTTAACTAAAGCTTTTTCTGCTTTAATTGATTTTTGTCCTTCATTTTGTTGATATGGTGAATCACACTTATTGATGTGCATATATTGAGCCATCCTTGCATTCCTGGGATGAATCCCACTTGATTATGTTGAAAAACCTTTCAAACAAGGTGTTGGATTCAGTTTGCTGGTATTTTATTAAGGATTTTTGTGTCTGTGTTCATCAAGAATATTGACTTGTAGTTTTCTTTTGCTCTTATGTGGTTTTGGTATCGGGGTAATGCTGGCCTCATTGTGTCTTATGTTTGGAAGAATTCTTTCCTCTTCTAATTTTTTGGAGTAAGTTGAGAAGGATTGGTATTAGAATTTGGTAGAATTCAGCAGTGAAGCTATCTGGCCGTAGCTTTTTATTACCCATTCAATCTTGTTACTGCTCTTGTCAGGTTTTCTATTTGTGTGTGTGTATGGGGGGGGGGGAGAATTAATCTTCATAAAGTATAGGTATCTAGGAATTTGTACATTTCTTTTAAATTATCAAATTTATTGTCATAGTTCATGATAATCTCGGTGATCTTTTTGTTATTTCTGTGGTGTCATTTGTTTTCGTTTTCATCTGATTTTATTTACATTGTCCCTTTGCTTTTCTTAGTCTGGTTTTTTTTTTTTTGAAGAGCCAACTGTTTCATTGATTGGTATTTTTTTCTCTATTTCACTTATTTCTGCTCTGGTATTCTAATTTTGGGTTTAGTTTGTTGTCTTCCTACTTTCTTGATGCAGTCATCTGAGACCTATTTTTTGATGTGGGCTTTGATTTCCATAAAATTTCCATTTAGTACTGCTTTTGCTATATCCCATAGGTTTTGTTTGGTATGTTGTGTCCCAGTTTTCATTTGTTTTCAAGGGTTTTTAAAATTTGCTTCTTGATTTCTTCCTTGATCCATTCAAAGGAAGTCTTCAATTTTCACGTATTTGTATAGTTTTTGAAGTTTTCCTTGTTATTGATTTCTAGCTGTATTGTGCATTGTGGTCAGAAAAAATACTTGATATGATTCCTCAGATTTGTTGAGACCTGTTTTGTGGTCTTATAGTATAATCTATCCTGGAGAGTGTTCTAGGTACTGATGAGAAAAGGTGTATTTGGTAGCATTGGATGGAATCTTTTTTAGATGTCTCTAAGGTCCATTTGGTCTAGTGTACAATTTAACTGTTTCTATTAGAATGAACTTTCCATTGTTGAAAATGGGGTGTTAAAGTCTCCAAATATGATTGTATTGGATTTTCTCTCCCCCTTTAGGTCCTGTAATACTTATTTTGGTGCTCCAATATTGAGAGAGAGAGAGAGAGAGAGAGTGTGTGTGTGTGTGTGTGTGTGTGTGTGTGTGTGTGTGTGTGTGTGAGGGAGAGAGAGAGAGAGAGAGAGAGAGAGAGAGAGAATTTTCCTCATGCTGAATTCATCTCTTTATTATTATGATCTGCCTTGTCTCTTTGTATTTCTTTTGATTTATAGTGTGTCTGATATTAGCATAGCCACTCCTGCTTTCTTTTGGCTTTCCATTTGCATGTAGTATCTTATTCCTTCACTTATAATCAATGTGTATCATTAGAAGTGAAGTGAGTTTCTTTTAAGCAACACTGTTGTTTTATTAGTCACTTTATTTTTTAGTTGGAGACCTTAATAAAATTACTGTCAAGGTAATTATTGATAGTTAAGAACTTACTATAGCCATTATGTAACTTGTTTCCTACTTTAGGTGTAGTTTCTCCATTTCTTCCTCTTAGTCTTCCTTGGTGGTTAAGTGAATTGTTTTAGTAGTGTGTTTTTATTACTTTTTTTTGTCTATTATAGATTTTTGCTTAGTGGTTACCATGAGACTCACAAAAAACATTTTTTAAAAATTTTAACAGACTATTTTGACATGATAGCAACTTAACATAAGAACAGAAATAAATGAACAAAAGAACAAGAGATAATAGTTAGAGAAAATTCTCCAGTTGCATTCCATTCCTCCCCACGTGTTGAATTTCTGATATCCCACTTGACATCTTTCTCTTTTCATCTCCTTTTTTTTCTTTTATGTTTTGGACTAAACCTAGGACCTGCACATACTAGTCAAGTGCTCTACCATTGAGCTACACCCCAAGTCCATATCTCTTTATGTTACCTATTGCTTATCATATTAATAGTTATTTTTAGTTGTTTTGTCTTTTAGTGTTCATGCTAAATATATGAATGATTTATGCAACATACTTAAAATAGTAGAATTTGTTTCTATAAAACCTTTTGCCAGTAGGTTTTATACCTTCCTAGGTTTTCTTATTTTTTTTTCTGCAGTTTGAAGAAATTCCTTTAGCTTTGCTTTTAGAACAAGTCTGGTGGCAATACATTCTCTCAGATTTTGTTTGGGAAAGTCTTTGTCCCTCCTTCATTTCTGAAGGATAGCTTTATTGGGTACAGTATTCTTGGGTGACATTTTTTTCCCCTTCAGAACTGTTAAAATATCATCTTACTCTCTCCAAGCCTGTAAGAGTTCTACTGAGAAGTCTGATGTCTGGTGAATTAAGCACCCCAATTTCTTTTCTCTTGAAGTTTTGAGAATCTTTTCTTTGTCTTTCACCTCTAAGGGCTTGATTTTTAAGATGTCTTGTCAACAATTAATGGACACCTGTGGTCAGACCCTGCAGAATTCTGCCTGGCCATAGGCATAGTCATTGTGGATGGAAGAGCCCCCTGTTCCTATGTCATACCTGTGACCACCAAAGCTGCCATGCGGGGTCACACTCTGAATCCACAGCCTACTAAGAATAGTACAACACTGGAGTAGGAGCAAGTCTCACACTGCTATGGGCTGCCTAATGCTGAGGGGAACTCCTAGTTTAAGACCACTGCAACCAGTTGCAGGTGATGCTAGCTGAATGTTTGATAGATTGGGGCAGCATGTTGTCCTCTGGTACTGTTCCAGAGGCTCTATAGTCAGAGCCTCTGGTAGGGACTGTTAGGATCCTGCCCAGCTCAGCACGAAGCTCCAGGGCAAAGCCTTGGGCTTACTATATTGTCCTATCCAGAAAATGTGGACATCATCATGCAATGCTGCCTGAGGTTGGGGTAGTTTGGGGCTACCTGGTTGATGTAAACCTGGGTCATGCCTGAATCTCTCAGTGACGGGGACCTGCACAGTCTCAGAGATACACAAAGGCCCATATCATACCGATAGTGATAGTCTAAAACTACATGAGCCTGAGTCTGTCCCACTGGATGCAAGTCTCTGCCTGGTGCTGAGGCAGTTCTGGAGCTCCACTGTGAGCACTGGCCTCTCTGCTCCCATGCCTTATATTGGCAGATAATGGATAGGTAGACTCTTGGCCACCCAAGCTGGTGCTAAGTTGGGTTTCAGCAGGGTCTCACAGCTGCAGGGGCCTGTACATTAAAAGGACAGGTGTTCCCCAAGTCCACTCCAAGGCTATAATTGATGCAGCTGAAACTTGGGTCTATCCTGTGGCACGCAGGCTACCACATGATGCTGAGGTCTATCAATTGGCTTGGTCTCTGAACTATGGCTGTGTATGGAATCTTCAATTTGTACTTGGGGCTGGTGCTCACCAAAGTGCACCTGGCACTGGGCTCTGAGACAAAGCCTTGCGCTAGCTTCTGTGCCCTGCTCCCTAGCAGGTGGCATCTTGATCCTTGCACTGGTGCCTGGGCTTGGAAGAGCACTATTTGCCACCTGACCTAAAGCACTCCCTGCAACTTGTCCACAGGTATTGGCCTGGTAGTAGATAGACTAATATTTTTAGATCCACACAAACAAAAATTAGAACACTCTGTGGATAGTCTTGCAACCTGTTTTCTTAAATATTATCATCATAATATATCATAAAATTATGTGTGTTAATACTCAACAGCATTATTTTTCATGGATAAAAATTTCCACTTGGTGTCCACACAGTTCTACACAATCCTTCCCTTTATATTGGGTTTCTATGTTTCTTTTAATTTTTCTCTATATACAGGGCTGCAGAGAACATCTTTGTAAATAAATGTTAGTATACTTTAGTTGAGATATATTAATGTTAGAAAATATCTTTAAGATGTGTAGAAAGGGGTCACCAGGCTTTGAGATTTTTAAAACTATTTTTTTTTTTGATGTTTGAAAGTTGCTCTCAGTTTCCTTCCATACACTCAGATATCTCACAGGCCTCATTGTGGGCATCTCCTAGTTCCCTTACAATTAATATGAACATGTCTCTTGGCTGTATTCTGCCCATGACCTGTTCTCATGATGCAGTTTTTCTAAGGGGCTGTTGAAGTGCCTGGAGGGCTGCAAAGGGAGATCCAGAAGCAGAGATCAAGCAGAGCACTGCTCCTCCCGAACAGCTGGGCAACACATTGCCCATGGAAGAAGAGCTTGCCATTGAATTATTGAATCTACTATCCTTGAAAGTTTTTTAAAAAACAAAAAAGAACAGGTTGAATCCCTGGGGTGGGTTATTTAAGTTCCCTCTGTGAAATCATTTCCTGCTAGTAGAGGCTATTCAGCTTTGAATTGTGTTCCTGGGTGTGACTTTAGAGTCTTAATCTGGAAACCTTTAAGCTTTTTTTAGACTCTCCTCTAGCAGGAGTGGTTAAGTGGACTTTTGTTAGGAGATGCTCCTCTTGGTGACCTCTTAAGGCCATTGCTAAGTCTGTAAAGTCACTCCCTGATGGGGGGAGATGTACCATTACCCAAGGTTTATGGTGCTTTGTTCAGGTGATTATCATTTAAGCCCGATTTCTCTGTCTGAAGCCACTCTGTAGAGTAGATTGAAATCTGGAGTTATTTTTCCACTCCAGTTCCTTTGTCCATGAATAGTGCTTCTGTGAGGAAAGAGATTAGTGTTGCTTATTTTTTGCTACTTTTGTTTTCTTATAGCTGGAAGCTTTTTCTATCAATACAAATTCCAATTCTTTATGAAAGATCAGAGGTAGTCGCCGGTAATCTGTACATCCAGGGTTATTCTAAATGACACCGTTTTCAACCTCCTGCAAAAAAAAAAAAAAAAAAAATCACTTCGATTCTAATCTGTTTCTTCATTTCTTGAAATCTGGGCTTTCTTTAGAATTATTTTCCTCTTTCGTCTTTCTTTTGGGCTAAATGCCTGAAGGAGAAAGTACAGGCGGGCAGCTGAATAATTTTTCCTTCTAAATAAAAGATCATAGAAGGTGCCCGAGGAGATTTTAAACGTCGGGAAAACTAAAATGAGCATTTTAATTCATTCTTCTGGGACTACTTTACATTTTGGGGGAGGTCTTTGTGAGCCTCTTTTTTTTTTTTTCCTTTAAGTATTTTGTCAGCGAGAATGAATTTCATTTTCTAGTGCTACAACGTTGGTTAAAATGTGATTAATAAGTGAAGAAGGTAGGGGTTTTGATTCAGAGAACAATGACCATATTATGTTAAGATTTTTGAGCGCTGCGGCCCTTATTCAGAAGTGGAAAAATGTTTAAAAACTAAGTTCCTTGGCCTTTTTTTGGATCTCGTGTGAAAATCAAGAAAGCATGGAACTGTGTCAACTGCCTTCCACCAAAGGTCCCCGAGTTTTTTGTACCCTTGACCAATCCTTTTCTCAATGTTGTCATGTGAGTTTGTGATTTTGGTCCCATTGAAAACTAAAACCATCAGAGGGTTTTTTTCCTTGCTTAAAATAACGGTATTGGTTTCAGTAGGGAAGAACCACTGTGGGAAATAGCGGGTCCGTTAAAATCAGAATAAAGAAGCACAGAGCAGGAAAGGGGGAAGCCCGTGGTCCCTGTCTCTGGGGACCTATGGTCTGTCCCAGACTGCCTGAAACTAGCCCTTAGACAATTTCTCATCTTCTGGGCTTGATTGTATTAACAGAGATGCGAGTCTGAGACTCTGGGACCCTCACTTCTCCTTTATGGCTTGACGCTAATTGATTAGGTAGATGGGCTCAAGCAAGACTTTCTCCCATTACTTTTTCATCTGTTTAAAACAGGAAAACATATTTCCAAATTACAGGCACATTTGTGTGAGACATTTAGTACCAAAGACTGCAAAATTTTCTTAAGTGTCCCTGAAGCTTCTGACTTTATTTAAAGTCTGTCGCATTCAAAAATCACAAAACAAGTTGGAACCTGTAAAATGAAGAAGTGGGCACTGATGGCTAAGAAACTTGTTTTTAAAAAAATGAGTATTACTCATTTGTGAAGAAACTCACAGGCAATACAATGATCAGTTTGAGAACTCAGTGGGTATATATGAGGCATGTGGGAAAAATTGATATATCAAATACAAAGAATTAGGGGTATTCTTATTTGTTGGGAGACGGCAGGTACAAGAGAAACTGAAAACTTGACTGAAAGAGAGAGGCTTCTAGAGAGGGCTTGTGTGTTTTCTGTTTCCCATACAAACCTCTTGCTTTATTTTAATTTTCCATCTTTAATCCTGAACACTTCTTATTCCATTTCCTTTCTTCTCCTGAGCACAGGTACCTATTCTAATGTTCCCATCATTAAAGATAGGTGCGCCTGTATACAATGTGCCATCTTGTTTTGTATATTAAATTATGATGCTCTCCTGGAGTCCTATTTTATCCAAAAACAATGTTTGATATCTCCCCATGTTTTGTGTATGACTAGTTTTTCTCAGCAATGCATATTATTCCAAGTGCCCATCCACTGTATTTACTGATTTCTTTACCCAGTGATAGGAATCAAGAGGGTCTCCAGCTCCCAGCTATGGATGATAAGTTCCACTGTCTTTCAAAAATGTCTCTGGGGTAAATATCCAGGACTGGATTGCCTGGGGATGGCATATGTAGTAAGTAGTTCTGTTTTGTTTCCAAGATGGTTGTACTTGCTTGTTTTTTTTAATATCAGCTGTTCAAGCAGATTTATAAGAAACAGGAAGATAATACTTAACATCATTTGAAACTGGCCCACTTTATAAATTGGTCACCCTGATGAGATTTGGTTGTGTTCTCTTGTTAAAAGTACATTTGAGCTTCTTTTTGTATTTCGCCATTTAGTTTTTCCTTACTGAGGGTGTGTGTGTGTGTGTGTGTGTGTGTGTGTGTGTTTGTAATTTTGGATAATGAAGTGATAGAAGTTTGGAAGTTGACCTGTTCTTGGTAGCGTTCTCATCTACCTAAAGTTAATCTCATCAATTAACTTTTGTAAAGACAAAGGATTAGTAGGATTTCACCCTTCCTCTGCCAGATACTGAAAAACTTTGTTACCAGGAGTATCTAACAGCCAGGAAAAACTTGTGAGAGTTTCATTGGCCATAACATTAGAAGAAGTATCAGCCTGATAGTTTGAGATGGGCTTCTCTATAATGTTTGCTAATTTTCTGCATAAATTTGTTCAAGTAAAATTTCTCAGTTTTATCATATTTAAAATAAATGATAGGGATACATACTTCAGACACATTCACGTAAGCATCAAGTATCTAGGATTATAAAATTCCCCCTTTTTTGGGCCTGGCATGTAAGGAGCTTGGATATCATTTCCCTATCCAGATAACAAGAAAAAAAGCCAAACAAACTGAAAAAAATGAACAATTCTTAGATCTATTAGAGAACTGAGGGTCATCGGGCCAACTGCTATTCCCATAATGGGAGAGATGAGCAGATACAGAGAATTACAACTCAGTGGAGACCAGTTCAGGACTAGGGAAACTGAACTGTAATTAACAAATGTCTGGAGTCTCGGCATGAACAAGTTTCAGAGTTGAAATCCCAGAGAACCCTGGTCTTTGGGAGGAGTAGCCACATTTTTTTGAATTTTACCACTAGGAACATGATCAGGTTTTTCAGGGGAAAATATTGGGGAATAATCCATTTATGTTTCTAATGGGGTGAGATAGAAAATAAGTGTTCTGAAATATGCTCGGAGCATTCAAAAGAAACAATTTTTCTAGAACCTGGTAGACAGGTATCTTGGGCATTTTACCAAAGCCCAAATAATGCAGGTCATTTTTACAAAGCTCTCTGCAGGCTCTGTCTGACTTGGGACATGGGTAGGGTGGAGTAGACTAAGTCCTCCTGAAGTTCACAGCCCAGGGGCACAAGTTCACTAAAACTGAGGCCTAATCACAAGCCCTCCCCCTATACCTTTTCAATTAATCAATAATGTCATATTCGCTACAGTTCCTGGTTCTCAATGCGTTATGTCTAGGTTTTAACAAAAACTCCCAAGACGTACTCAAAGATGAACACAATTTGAAGAGACAGAGCAACCATCAGAGTTACACTCAGATATGGCCAGGATGTAAGAATTAACCATAACGGAGACCATGACAGCTAAAAAGTAGATGGTGTGCAAAGTGAGATGGATAATATAGGTTGGGACATGGAAGTTCTAAGAATGAAAACAGAAATGCTACAACTCAAAATGTAACAGAAATGGAGAATATCTTTGAAGGATTCATTAATAAACTTAAGTGCCTCTGGATGTTATAAGTGTGTTCAAATACCACTTTTGAAATTATACAACAAACTAAAATTTGCTGTCTGTGTGAAACACTTTGCTTTTCATGTAACTCATTCTGGTCCTAGTATGTTGTTCTTTAAAATGTCTGAGGAAGGGAAAAAAATGTTTGTGGAAAATCAGGGAGTGAGCATCTCACATTGCCTTGGAAGATGATGCATAACTAGAAACTGGCTTGGTGAAATCAAAGTTGTCATTTAGTAATTATTAAATCATTGTTCTTAATGAAGACGAATTCAGAGTGTGGGAGGGATTCTGAAATCGGCTCTAGGATCTGAAACCTAATATTTGAGAGGTGTGGAGCTGGAAACTGGGATATAAAGTGTGTTAAAATGGTATTTTTGGTCTGATTTACAACAATTTTCCGATAAGTATTAGTATTTTCTTTTCCCAAAGAAATTTTGTATTTCATGTATTGTGACACAAACCCCATTTCCTTTAACAGGAACATATATATTTTCTTTTTTTTAACAGTATTATCATCACCCTACATTATCAGTCTTTCAAATAATGTCTTCAACCTCTATCCGGAGGTTTCTGGCTTAGCATGGTAGACTGATCATGTGTACTTAACTTCCTCCCTTCCATTAAAATTACAGAAAATCCTTTTCAAAAAGAATGAAACCATAATAGAACCTTGGGCTTATTTTCCAGGGCTATCAGCAGCTAGTCGTATTGAAGAATATGTACAACTTGGAAAACACATGATTGAACTGGTTGAGAAAGCTCAGTAGAAACTACAGTTTAAAGTAGCTTCAAATCTGGAGTCTGTCCAGAGCTGGAATAAGCCACAGAGCCATCATCAAAGCTATTCATTTTATAGAACTGTTTCTCTAGCAGCTGGAGCATTTGGTTGGCTCTCCTATCCCTTATTAGTCAGAATAGCTCAGAGGAATAAGTTTGTGCCCTCCAGTTAAGGTTGAAGAATTGCTTCTTAAAGAAAGTGATTTGTCTAGGGACAGATCCCGGTAAGAATAGGGAGTCTGGGAGTGAAAGTGAATGAAGTAAGGCAGGAAATTCAAATCCCCATCCATGGATGTGACAGGAAAAACGAAACAAGAGGCAGGGACCTGGGAAGGGACTATGCTCATGATCATTGTGGCTGCTCTCTTAGCGTGTTTCATATCCGAGCCAACTCTAGGATGTGTATCTGTTGACATGTTCCAGTACCTGCCTAGAATCTGTAGCTGGCTCTTCCATTCAAGGGATAGGTGCTTATGGAAGCAAATTTGTGTTAGATACCACTCCATGCTGTTCATTCAGAAATTTGAATGAACAAAAATGGGTTAGCAAGTTTTTAATGAAAACCCTAAGGGACATCATGAAAGAAGACAACAAAAATGAGGAGGATAATTCATCAAGTGTAAATAGAAATCATTCAAATAATGGAAAAAATTCATATTCGTCTTTTCAAAGCAAAGAACATTCATCCATGAAATAGGCAAGAGTTCCTGAAAGTTTGAAATTGATTTGTGACATTAAAAAAAAAAATCGGTGGACAGACTAAAAGAATAAGCTGGAGACCACATTGATATTCTTGAAGATGGGATCAAGGAAACATTCCATAATGTACAATATAAAAGAGCCAGAAAATAGGGAAATTGTACTAAGAAACAGAGGTCTAGGTATCCTGTGTGATGCTAATGCAAGTCTCAAAGAGAGAATAAGGAGGAATGCAAGATAGGACACAGCCAAAACATAGAGGGAAATTTTTATTTGGTAGCAGAAATATAACTCTTCAGATAGAAGTTTCCAGTGTGGAGCAGAAAGAAGAAAAGAGAACCTCCTACTGGCTGAGTGATTTTTCTGTTGTCGGATCGGCATTTGGTAACCAACAGCTCTTTCGCTGTGTGTTCAACTGGCTGATAAATGCTTTTTAGAGGATTGATATGGAAGCTGGGAGAGATTGGCTGTCTTACACTTAAAAACATAGGACTCATGAAACACACAGAAAGGGCCATTTTTGCCCCTTCAGGGGATATTCAGCATGAGAAAGGCTCCAACAGGTACAGATGTGATGAAAACCCCATGCCTAATAACATGCTTTTGAAACCATCAGTCTGACCTTATGTGATTTTTGGAACTACCCCTTGGGCTTTACATTAAGAAAAGATTGTTTGAGATGGGTTTTTGTCCCCAAAGTTGAGATGATATACTTAATATAGCCCAAGGGAATTCTAGTACTCTGAGAATAAAGGGACTATCCTAAAAGCTTCCCTAAGAAGAGGAAGCCCTTATTTACCAAGGACTAAGAATTAGAGTGACATCCTACTCTTTGTCAGCAATGCTGGCTGATAGGGGATAAGGAAGCAGTGTTTTAAAAATGCTGGGCAGTCAGGAGAAGATTTGAGACTAGAGTTCTATACTTAGCCACATTACCAATCAAGCATGAAGACAAAATAAAGATATTTTTGGATGTGCAAGAATTCAGGAAGTTTATGAAAAAGATTGTAATAGGAGGTATTTCAGCAAAATGGAAAAGGAACAAAACTTGTGAGAACTTAAGGAGAATAGCAATAGGAGTGGGTGCCCAGCAATGTTGCCTCTAACAGGAAGTGACTTGAGAACAACAACTTCCTTACCTCTCACTCTTTGGTTTTAAATACTGTCTGTACATTTATAAAAAAAAATAAGTATTCTTAATTGATGGTTCAATTTTAGAATCATCTTGTATGGACAAACTGTGCAGATTGCCTTAACGGTCCATGGGCAAAGGGTGCATTCTTCAGAATGCAGAGATGGCAATTGAGGACCAAGAGGTTTGCTTTAAACGATTATGAAATACCATTTCTCTCAGTGAACTCTAGCAGAGTTGGCATCTGACTGGAGAAATGAAGATGAGCACACATTAGAAATAGGGCAAAGGGAAGACGGGGACATGCCAGTTCGGAACACTGCTGTATCCGACCGACCTGAGACAGCCTTCTCAGAAGAGAAGCTGAAGTGTGGTGAGATTTAAAGAGGTTCAGACCAGTGGCTGTCCTCCTGCCTTGGACCAGAGTTTGCTCTCTAGGAAAACCATTCAGATCATTAGATCATCATTTTCTCTCTTAAGACCCTTTTTTACCCAAAATTGAATATGAAGTTTTGTAGTTGAAGCTATTTTGGTTAGAAGGCACATCATGTCCGTGTGTGTGTGTGTGTGTGTGTGTGTGTGTGTGTGTGTGTGTGTGTGTGTGTATGTATGTGATAAAATGATACCTTTTTAATGGCCTGGTGCTTAAGTCTTAAATATTCAAAAGGTGAAAGGGAGGGAGAAAGAGGAAATGAATTCCACTTCATTTTCTTCCCCGTATTTGAAATTTATGTGAGAGGGCTTAGCCTCTATTTAAAGAAAGAAGAGTCTAACTCTCAAAGTGCATAAACACAGAGCAGAGACCAAAAAGGAAAAAAAAAATGCTAATTGGTGATTAAAGGAGTAAAGTTCAATATTTTTTGACTGTATGGCAAAAGCTTATATTCTCAAGAATAAACATTTCTAATGAGATCCTGAGACCACAGGGCAAAAATAAAATGGGATGGTAAAGGCTTTTTAATAATCTAAAGCAGCTAGGGAGAAATAAAGACAGTTTTAAGGCTTTAGAGAAAGTTATTTGCTAGAGTGTTGGAAAAAAATACAACCAATGTTTAGATTGAATTTTTCATTTTTCAACCAGTTGTGATGGTATGATTCCTCTAAATCATTTTTTTTCCTTCTCAACAGTTAACCCATAGCTATAGTTTGGTTTTTCTCTCTTCAGATATTATGAGGCAAAGGAAATATGAAATCTTGAGGAAATGGAACAGACTTCATCACAGGCTAGGTTGGGCAATGAAGAAGAAATGAAGTCATTTTTAAGGGAGTAGCTAGAGAAGAACCCAGAGCTCTGCTACTGAGAGGAAACCAGTACTTGCTGAAGGTCATCCAGGGACAATGTGAAGCCACTCATGGGATAGAAGGAATGTAAAGTAGTCTGGGAAGAAGTAGAGAATTTCGAGAAAATGATACATACAGGTTGAATATTCTTTATTTGAAATGCTTGGGACCAGAAATGATGTAGATTTCAGTGTCTTTCAGATTTTTGGAATATTTGCATAGACTTTACCATTAGAGCATTCCTAATTCAGAGAGCTGAAAGGTTTTAAAATCAGAAACTTTTTGAATGTTATAGTGCTCAAAAAGTTTCAGATTTTGGAACACTTCAGATTTCAGATTTTTGGATTAGGGAAGCTTAATCTGTATTTTTAAAAAAACAAACAAAAAATGAAAATCCTACTTCTGGAAGGAGTTCATGAACAGAAAAAAATGCTCCAATAGGAAGATGGAAAGAAAAATGAGAAAACAGAAAAGCCTTGAATAGCTCTGGGTATTACCATTGCTGGAATAATGATGGTAAATATGCTTACAAGAGAGGTACATTCTACAATGTACCTCTTTATGGTAATAGCAACTATCTTAAGTTTTCTGGAAATCTTTATTAGTATGCAACCCCCTCAAATGAACACAATAGACATTAGACTCCAAGCTCTTTTGAGTAAATTATGAGAGGAGGAGGCCAGGTCCAAAATAAGAGCTGCCATTGAGAGTTCTTACTTTGCTAAGTTCTTTGGATACTTACTGCCCTGTTATGTGGTGAGGGGTCCTATAGAGATGAAGCCTCACACTGAACAACTTGCCCAAGATCTTGCTATAGCAAGTTGCATATTTGGGTTTTGAACATTGATCTTCTGAGCTTGCACTTAAGCTCTGAATGACCAAAATAACACTATTATGGTGTCATTGCTCAATCAAAGTGATATTTCACCGAATAAACAGGAATTGTACCAATGAAAGAAGTATTTTTTAACTTTTTAAACTCGAGGACCTATATTTCTTTTTGCCTCATTATTATTCAATAAAGTAATCATTCAATAAAGTAATAATTATTAACAAAATGTATGACAACTGCAGCCTGAGTATGTAATACATGCTGAATGATATATTTTTGATACATCTTGTCCTTTATTATTCTGTCAATCCCAGGAGGTATCATAGTCACAGCCCAAGTGCAGGTCCCAGCTCTTGGGAAGGCTAACCTGGCAAGACTTTGAATTTCACATAATTTGAGTCCTCATTTGTAGATGGCAATGGGAACTCAACCTTCATCATGAAGTGGTCAGGCTTAAATTGCTAATCAGAATGTCTGGATCATAGTGTTGTTCAACTGATGTTGGCTTTTTAAAGAATTCTAGTGTAGGTGAAATCTCTAACTCGAAAGTTAAATGACTTGCCCAAGGTTGCTGAGTCTCCTGCAGTGAAGCAGAGGTGTGCACCTTTTTGCTTCAAGCCCAGGGTTTGCTCTTAAATGCTCTACTGCAATACCCACCTGGGGTTTGGCCTTATGACTGTGTTTTCCAAGCATTATTGAAGGTGCTTTTCTCCCTCATTTTTAAACTCTTGCTGGGATTGTCTATGAACTATGCCTGTTGTGCCTGGGCATGTCAAGGTGAAGGCAGTGAATAAATTAGGAAATGACACAGTTGCAGGTGACCCATTTTATCAAATTTAAAAGCACTTTCTCTTCAAAGGAAAATGGATTTAGTGGAACTGCCTGAATTTGCTAAAACATGGAGCATCCATTTGAAGAAACATTTAGAATATTTTATTTTCAATGGTGACTTGTTCATAAATGTATAATATTAAGGGAGCAGAGCTTTTAGTTTCAGTGACTTTGAAGTAAAAAAAAAATAAAATAAATGCAGCACAATAGGCTCTGTAATTCATACCCAAAGTGCACAGTAGCATGAAGAAATACAAATAAGGCATGTCCTGAATTGCCGCATTGAGGGTAATCCCTTTGTAAAGGTAGTGTTAAGCATAGTGTAATGAGCTCTTCATAGGTTAACTACATGACCTTAGGCTTTTATTTTGGGTCATTTTCTTTTTTTAAAGCATTTTGAGAAAGACATCAGAAATGACGAGTTGTATAATTGTGTGGATTTAACTAAAAAAGGTCTAATGTGGCCAGTGGAAATGTCCAGAACTTTCTGCCCCAAGCCTATGGGGAATCTTACTACATTATGGCATTTGCTTTATGTATTGTCACATTTTGAGCCTGATCCCACTGAGCTAGTGTACTGCTGGGTGTTTATATGAATTGTGGACTCATAAACTCCTGATCCTGATGTGCAAAACCAGAAAGCCTGCTGATGTAGGCAGTGAACCCTGTTGGCCAAGGGTGTAGATGAATGTCACCAGCCAACTCTTACCTCCCGGTAGGCACAGGCAGTAACTACAATCAGCTTGTTGCTTAGTGAGGCTCTAACCAGCTGAGATGAGTGAGTTACATGATTTAAATATTCAATGGTGTGAGTCTGGGACAGTCAAGTTACATTAGTTCCACAAAGGAACAAGGCCTGCTGCTAGGACCAGATTCCCTAAGCTGTGGTTGGCTGGGTATTACCATTGCTGGAATACAGCAATATAGACTGTGACTGCCACGTGTGACCTGGGACAAGTGACTTGCTTCACTGTGGCTCAAGTTGGGTAAAATCCACACAAGTTTAGTTAAATCCACACAATTACACAACTCCTAGATGTAGGAGTGCTTGTGCCCTGGGATCCTATCCTCATCATTGAACCCTCTACCCCGATGGCCCTTTTCTTCATATAGAAGCCATTATGTCTCTTTAAAGTGACTTTTCACATCTGATTTTAAAAGTTCAGTTCATAGAGGGAAACATTTTTGCTGAACCAAATTCCCATAGGTTCCAAATAAAAGAATGATGAGACTTCATTACTTATTTTTCCTTAAGGAATGTCCATGTAGCTCAGCTAGAAATCATTTAGGCTTCTCTGATGTTGGCAAACCATGATGTTGGTGTAGGAAGGGGACCTGCCCATATAAACCATCTATTTTTAACTTCTGAAAGACGAAAGTGCCCTCTATTGCTGTGCCTTTTCTTTCTTTTCCCTCCGTGTTTTTATTGAGATTAAAAAGCCTCGCCTTTTCTTGAATTTTTCACAAATATATTTCACTTTCCTGTAGAGCAGAGAGTGAGCGCTAGCTTGATGCTTTCCCTGACATGAGAGACTGTGCTTGCAGGGAACAAAGAAGAGAGAACAAGAGCACCTTTATGCTGCAAAGACAATTGGTAATAACTGGCACCTGCTTTCAGGCCACACTGTACGTGCAGTATTTAATTCAGCTGCTTTGGGGCTTTGGCTTTGTATTAGAGAACTACCTTTGCAGAACTTTGCAAATCTTCTCTGTCTTTTCCTTCTTGGTCCCAGACTATGTGACTAGAAGCCTTGTTGGTGAGAGTTGGGGTGGGGGTGGACAGACTTGAGGAAGTGTATGATCCAATCTCCTTCAGCAGAAAGAAAGCTATTACCTATGGTAATGTGGAGTTGGACTCTTAATTTAGTATTTTATTCTGAATGTCGGGCAGCCATTTAGTTGTTTTTGTTCAAATGGAGGAGTTAGAGTTGCAGAGTAAATCATTTTCATGTTAGGAGTCTTGACTTCCCAGTGTTTCCCCTTGACGTTTCTGTGAAATGTGTTATCCTGGATTAGTACAAAATCAGGCCCCAATGCCTTGGTATTAAATATCACACAGCTGTATTAACTTTTTATGAGATGAAGCTGAGCTGCAAAATATTATGTATGGATTTTGGAGAGAATTGTTTCTGACTGGTGAGTTACGATGACTGGGTTCTTATCTATCGTACTAGATTTGGCTGATCGGATTAATGCATTTTAGGCATATAAGCCTGAATTATAAAGAAGAGAAATATGTTCTCATTGCAAGCATTTCTTTGTAGGTAACGATGTAACTCTATGCGTTTTTTTAAGCTATTGAAATATACTGTGGATGATTGAGAAAGGCTTATATTTCTCGATTCCCCGGGATCCTAATATGCATATCTCTAAAAGGAAACAGAATATAATGGCCTTGCCAGAGCTGTCTGTAGTTGATGGGACACCCAGTGCCATCAAATCACGGGCTGCACTAAATGTGATTAGGAGCTGTCACAATACATTTAGCCCTCATCGGTTAGAGCGAGAATCCAGGCCAAAGGTCATTCTCTACAGCAAAGTGGGCATTTAGTGCTTTTATTTGCCCTAATGGTAAATGATAGTTAATGAAAATCATTTATAAACCTTGTCCAAACCAGTGTTTCTCTACAGAAAACGGTGGCTGGCTGCTGCTTGGGAGGACTGTAATTGCAATACGTTTGATGCCATGTGATAGTAATTGGGCTTACAGCTTAATGAACTCTGTGTCCAGTAGCTCATTTCCACATGGTGGGAAAACAGGCTGATGGGTACTTGTTCGCCGGCCTTGTCTAGCTGACCTTCTCCACTTTGTGCTTGGAAGTGACATATCCCCACCTTTTTAATGCTGTGCCCAGGCTGAGGCCTCATACCATTGGATTGAGCTTGACACATACTCTAATGATGATTAATAGCCTTTCCAAGTATACTAGTTGCTTTAAAGGTCATTTAATCTTTATGTAGCAGCTTAATTGAAAGTTTTATCCTTCTTATACACCTGGCATTCATTTTGGGAGAGAGAGATATAGTCACACTAAGTGGATGAGGAATAATTTGGCATTCCTTCTCTTCCTGTAGATTTCCTCTTTACTCATTAAAAAAAAATCTTTTTATTGCTAATACTTTTTTTTATTGCTAATAGGGGAGACAAAGTTTCTTCTGGTGAAATCCAATGCTTGCAGCTTCTTGGGTCAAATTCATTTTGTTAGTCAATTGTGGGAAAGTATGCCTAACCGATTGCTCTGCTTTTTTTTTTTTTTTTTTTAAAAACCAGGACGTTAGAGCTGGGGAATCATCCATCAATGCTGATGGGACCAGTGTTATGGTTTAGATCAGTTTTCCCCCAAAGTTCTGGGGGCCAGGGGGGGACACAGCAAGAATGTTCCAGGGGTGATATGATTAGACTATGAAAGTTGTGACCTAATCAGTGGATTAATCCACTTGTGGATGAACTGGGCAGTAACTACAGACAGGTAGGGGTGGGGCTGGAAGAAATGGATTGCTGGGGGGCAGTGCACCTTTGGGGTTTATATTTTGTGCCTGGTGAGCTGAGCTCTGTTTCTTGTTACTATGTTTGGAGCTGCTTTCCTCTGCTACTTGCTCTGCTATGATGTTCTGCCTGTCCTTGAGTCCAGAGCTGTAGTATTGGCCAAGCATGGACTGGGACTGGGAGCCAAAATAAGCTTTTCCTCTTCTCAGGTCTTTTGGTCACTGCACCCAAAAAGTTGAAGAAAATAATCAATGTTATAAATGAAAATGTTTCTGAAGACTTTCTGTAGAAGATTCAAAATTGTTGATGATTTATGTTAAGAATAACAGGTATTAAGATTTACTCTTAGATGCTGAACCAGGCCTTTGATGCAAGGTATCTCATTTAATCTTTGCAGTTCCATAGGGTCTCCCCATTTTATAGCTGTAAAATAAGAAAAAGGTAATACTTGCCCCAAGTTGGGCAGCTCTAAGCAACACTGCTTGCTGTGTGGATGTGCTACTGTATGCAACTTAGGAAATGGCATGCACTCTGGTGATCGCTTGGCTGGCAGAATACAGAAAGAATTTTGGCCCCTGCTTATACCACTGCCAGGTGCCCTTGTTTGCTGCACACCCACACAACTTATGTGACAGCCTGGCTGGTGAGGGACAGATCCTAAATTCAAATTGAAGCAGTAAAGTGCTGTTCAATGAAAATGAAATGTATTTAAATTTTTTCTAGTGGCCACACTAAAGTTTTTTTTTTTTTTAAAAGCAAAATATTTTAGGAATACATTTTATTCAACCTAATATATTTCTCAAAGTTACCATTTCAACATGTAATCAATACATTTTATATTTTCTTTATTTTTCTGTTACCCTTGAAATCCAGTGGGCTTTTTATCCTAAGAGCACTTCTCCATTTGAACCAGGCACCTTTCAATGCCCAGTAGTCACATAAGGCTAGTGCTTAGATAGTGTGGTTCTAGAGCCCCAAGACTCAACAGCTCTCCCACTCACAATGGTTCTGAAAGAATAAACTGAATTCACCCAAACCATCTTGAAGGGAAATCTTCTTTAAAAAATTAGAAATTCCAGGGCTAGGATTGTGGCTCAGTGGTAGAGCGCTCGCCTAGCACGTGTGGGGCCCAGGGTTCTATCCTCAGCACCACATATAAATAAATAAAGGTATTATGTCCAACTACAACTAACTAACTAACTAAATATTTTTTAAAAAATTAGAAATTCCAAACATGGCTGCCTCTGGCTGCTTAGTACAATTTTGAAAGCTTTGCTTTTCCATACAAAAGCCAATCAGCACATTGTCAATACTATCATCACATATTGGTGATGCAAAGTCTGAGTATTTATATTGATGGTTGTCAAATTCTGTGAATTATTTGCCATTTTTGGCATTCCTTTTGTCCTTTACATTTTAGCCATGGGGTGGGCCAAGAATTCAAGTGGGAATAAGATCCAAATCAAAGAAATTTCCATCTTCTCAGCATCTCCCTGGGTAGAATGTGGTCCAGAAGCTTACATTTCTAGTTGGTTGTCTCAAGGATGTTGGATGATGCTTACTCTCTATTGGTTTAGAATTACCAAAGGCACAAAAATTCAGGCTGAGTCTGTTTGATTCTTACCAGGGTGGCTAGCACAATATAATGAGTTCAGTTCATAGAATTTTTACATAAATAATCTTCCTTGGTAATAGGGTATGAATCAGACTAAATGTCATCAGTCTGAGACTGGCGGTATCTTTTTGGAAAATCTTTGAGATCCTTTTGAAACTCTCTGGAAAGTGATGACATCACTTGAAAGGGTTTGTAGAGCTTTAATTGCTAGTTGATTACTCTGAATGCAGTCTGGGAATCTTGCCATCTGATGGAGAGTGGTATTTGGGTGGCATGGCCTGGTTTCGTTGAAGCAAGGATAGCTGTATAATGTAGCATTTTGGGAAAAATCTTAGGTTTTCAATGACTTCTTTGGTTTTCTTATCAGTAATATGAGAGAATGATCTCTACTGAGGTTGTCATTGAGGAATGAATGAGAATGAATTTAAAGTATCCAGCTATGTGCTCAGGAGAGAGTAGATAAACCAGGAATTTCAGCTAGTATCATTGCTAATAGAATGGATTGACATATATTTTTCAGTTATATTTTTCCCCATCAAAACATAATTATGGTTTATTGTTAAAAACTCTCTTCTAGCCCTCAGGGTCATGGTCTCACTATATAATTACATTGTTAGAAACAAGTTTAATTCCCAGAAAAGGAAGGGATTGGGAAGTTACCAAGATAAAGATACTGATGACATGAATTTCATAGAATTGTATTGAACAAAAATAAAACTGTTGTTATTATAGAATAGAATGCTAAAACTAAAAACATGTATTTTATTTTTTTGCCAAATAAGTATTAAAAGTAATTCTTCTTGTTTTCTTATTAAAGAAATAAGAAATAAGAAATAAGAAATTTTGCTCATTTGCCACCTGTCCTCCTTTCAAAGGAAATGGCTTTGGGTTGGTGAAAGGTTTGAACTGGGGGTTTCATGTGACTATAAAATTTTAATTCACAGGTCAAGGTGATGTGTCTGGATTATGGTTTTAGGAATATTTTTTTAAAAATAATGAAATGCTAGTATTCTAAGCTGTCAAGCTTTGGATATTAGGCATATAAACTGCAAATGCTCTTAATCTTGATTGGTGTTTGTTGCTTACATGTAAATTGTCCCACTTTGAGAAGTGGCTTCCAGATACCTTTAAAAGAACCATATGCATTTTGGAGAAGAGACAAACACTGAGGTGCAGTTGTATACTTCATCAGCCTTTGGTGTAAGCAACAGATTTCTCTTCTGTCCAAGTTAGGAAATAAAAAGGGAGTTTAGAGAAAGGATACTCAGCAGATGCTAGGATGGACAGCAGACTGAAGAATGATGATTCAAAATAGACTAGAAACCGGTAACTCTCGGCATCCAGTAGTAGGATCTATGGAAGTTTCACTTATGGTTTTGTGCCCCTTTGCTCCAGAATAGAAGTTACAGTAAAGTGTGCACTGACTGTAGCTTGGATTCCATGACTGCTTCTTGGATGGGTTGGGGTGCACCTGGTGCAGAATTCTGCCAAAACTGACGACTGCATTTGGTTGCTGAGTATCCAAACTTGTCAGTCAATATATGTCCACTGCAGGTACAGTTTATTTGGGAGCAACTGCGTAACAACTGCTTCCATTTACACTGTCTTTTCTTTAATTCTGATAATTCTGATGCTTTAATTCATCTTCATAGGATTGTAAGTTCTGTCAAAATGGCCTTTACTTTTTCTTGGGCACTTTTGTGCTCTAGAACTTGGCTCTTCTTGTGGCAGGTCACAGTCTCGGCAGCTGTTGAAAATTTCTCAGGGGGGTAGTGCTATTTTTCCTTTGTTTTCCTGTTCTCTATCTCTTGTATGCCAAAAAAGCAAGATAAATGAGAACAAATTATATTGAAGTTTAATTTTACATCTGCAAAAACAAAAACAGCTCATCATAGTCTCTGTACACTGAGCTTCTCTTGGCAATTAGTATCTTCATCTTCTGCACACACACCCAATATTAAAACTGACACAATTACAAAACTGTGTCATTGAGATAGTTTTTTGCCCCCCTACTCTAATTATGAGGTCTGATTGCTACCTTTGTAAATTAATGCCCATGGAGGGTGTCAAACATGATCTTGTGGGTGGATCTAGTAGAGAGGCCTGTGTGGTATTTCCTACAAATTTGGGATGTTACAAAGATAACTTTGACATTTTAATAGGGTGTTAATATGCATTATAATTCAGAGAATTTCAAATGCCAGGCACATAATAGGAAGTCAATACATTCAAGTTACTGATTGACTGATGTTACACCTGTAGTGTGTAATTGCTCATCCTTCAAGACAATGATTAGGATCTAGCTGGTAATAAAAGGGTTGCAATAACATAGTTTTGCTAGGACTGGTTTCTGTGATTCCTTTAGCAGAAAGATAGTTGCCATTTTGAACTCCTCTAGTCATAGATCTAGGAGTTTCCAGAATGGGAATATGAAGTGAACTTTGGAAGATGACAGGTTCTGTTGAGACGTCATGTCTAAACAGTTGTACATTCTCACGGGAAATAGGCTAAATCCTAAACTACAACAGGAATTACAGAATCTTCCCCAAACTTGGTTAAAATTTTGTGTGATATGGCTCTGGTTTGATTATCTACCATCCATTTATCTTTCCTCATGATTTTTCTTCAGGTATCTTCTATTCTAGATATATAGATGTGTAACTACATGGCTCCTGAAAAGGGCTCTGATAGGTTTAATCTAAGAAAATGGAAACTACTGAAAAACCAGAGATGTGGATTATTGGAAACCTAACTTCATGGAGATTTTTTGAGTCCCCTAACCAGAGATTCATTGGGTATCTTTCAATTGCAAGTGATAGAATACCCAACAATCCCAGTAGGGCTGACTTTATGCTCAGTTGATGATAGGGCTCAAATTAGGATTTGGTTTCTCTTTCTCTCTTGGCTCCATTCTCTGTGTATTTATTCCATTTTCACACAGTATCTTCCTTCTTGGTCTCAGATGGCTGCCAAACATGGCAACAAACCTGTTTCCTTTGTGGCTCTGACTGGATCATGCATCTAGGACTGTGTGATTCACTGTGTCCAAGGTAAACAACAAGATTTAATTGGCATAAAACCACATTTATATTGCACAGAACATCGTATGTGGTATTCTATGTGTTATAACATAAAATACCATGCATGACATCCTATGTAAGATAAAATAGGATATAATAAAAATACCAGTGTGGTTATCTTCTGGCATTTTGGGTATTAAACATTTTTTAAGGTTTGCTTTGGTCTGTATTTTCAGATCTAATAATAGAAAATTTGTATAGGTGGATTTTATTGTAGTTATACTTTAAGAATGCAAAAATTGAGTTATTTTACTCTACTAAATGTAAGGTTTTTGTCTTCCTATTCCTTTTCCATAGATTTTTTTTCTTCAGATAAGCTAATTATTGTGGTCTATCATGTGTACATTAATTCTTCAATCTATTTGGGACTTATCTGGGTGTAAGGTTGATAATGTTTGGGAAAAAAATCATTCTTCATTGATTTGGAAGGTTTATTTTATTGTGCATCCACCTGCACTCACCAAAAGTCCTGCTAAGGTTCTTCTAAGAAAACTCTCTACTCTGACATTTGGTCAGCCAATCCAACATGGCTAAAAGAGAAAGAAAACCAAACATGAAGATTTGGAGAATGGGAAAGAGCTAATACTTCTTGCTTTATCGACCTGTGTGTTCCTTGGAGGTAGCACCAAAAAAACCAAACTCTGTGATCCTGTGCCAGTCCCCTTTCCAACTCCAGTCTAGGGGAACACTGCGCATCCAGCACAGGGAAGCCGTAGCACTCATTCTGGAGAAAGCCAAGAACAGCCTGGCCAAACTCTTCTTGTCCCACAGGGCCAGCTTCACAGACATGGAACTCTGAGGAAAATATTCATTACTGTAAAGAAGAAAAAAATAAGTAGTTCATATTTTACACATAAACAAGGCATTTAGGAGAAATATATTTTAATTCACATATTTACAGAAATCCTCTTTTCATTTTGCCAATAAAGTTTTATATTTGAAAGCATAAGTCTCACCATTTGGAACAATTTTTGGTATAGATTTAAGTTGAAAGATTTTATAGTGTAATAGGGAGAAAATCTTAAGAACAATTAGAAGCCTCAGTGTCCTCCATGACTGACCTCTGACCAAAAGAAAGTGGTACTGGACGTTTTGTTGGTGAGTTGGTGATTGAATTGGGGAGAATTTTTAAAGGCGTTGTGATCTTTCCGTTAGTGTTAAAATCCTACTGGAAACTTCCCTAGAGATATTTCAATTTTAGAAGCTTCTCTTTTAGAAGCTCCGTTGAGGTCAATGGCAATCTTGCTTTGGAATGATTGCATTTCGCAAAGTATTTTTTACTTACACAAGTCAAGAATTCTGTGGATTTTTACCAATAAAAAAAAACCCTGCAAGATTTGTGTATTTATTTCAAAATCTCCATTTGCAATATCCCTGTTACAGTTCACCACCATCCTAACTCAATATTCTTAAATTATTTCTCATACAAATATCAGTGTTACTCTTTTTAAAAAGATCAATTACATTCAATGTCATGTCTCTGTCACTTTGTAGGAGATGAAATTTCCCTGAATGGGCTCTAGTTTTCTCTTGAGACTTCTGAGGACTGAATGAGACCATCTGCATAGATATGTTTAGCGTCTTATTTAGATGTTTTTAGAGTCTGTTTAATTGATAATCAAGACTCGGACCTGTTAACAAATTGGTTTCTCATCTTAGCTGAACTGTGTTTCCCATTCTAAAAAGCAAAATTTCCTATACCAGACCTCAGAACTCCTAGGAAATTGTATACATGAAGTCAGTTGTCAGGTTTTGTTCGAGTCTCTGTGATAAAATATCTAATATATGTCAGATGCTGGCTCCCCCTTGGAAATTGGAAATAGGCCATTTTTACATCTCAGATCACATACTGGAGTGAATTCATGGTCATATTCTATTTTGGATTTATGGTTAGGAATATATTGTTAAGACCATGTGTGGGGATGGTAAAGTTATTTTATATGTATTCCACTCTGCACTGGGGCCTAGCTGTGTCACCATGATTATGGCCTCCATGTTGAATTTTCTCCTTGTATTCCAGCTATGTCAGTGGAAACACATGAAACTTGGTGACTTCTGCAAATTCTTGTTTATTTGCATGAGGTGCCATGTGCTTCTGAAAACATGGTCACTGTATTATAATTAAGTGAAGACTAGTCATCTATTGTAAATACTTAGCCAAAACAAAGCTCTACAAACTAATGCCAGAAGGACACTATTATTTGGGTGAAAAAATACACATACATTCATGTTCCTCAGTAAGAATATTCTGTTATTTCTTGTGAGTCAGGATTTGTCATGATTTCTGTAATACCAGTGCAGAACTCGAACCTTTTAAATGTGTTGCTGTCTTTGGCCAGATGAACAGAAACCCACAGAGCCCAATGAGGAGGAGGGTGTGCTACTTTGGGTGAGAAGCCATCTTCTGCTCTAAGGATGTATGTGGTGTCTTTACAGCAGCATTGTCCATTTAAAAAGTCGCTCGAAGAGTCATTCTTCTGACTGGTTGGTGGAGAGAAGTTAAACACAGACTCAGGGCTTTAAAGGGGCCATTGTCCTTGGAAGCTCAGGAGAGCCAGGGCAGAGAGGCTGCTATTTCAGGAAATCCACAGAGAATGCTCCCACAGAAGGAAGCTTGTGGAATTCAGGTCTGGGCTTAGCAGTAGCAAGCTTCTCCCAAACAAGAAATAATTATACCAGTTTTGCAAAATTCACTTATATAAGTAATTCCTGTTAACATGGAACATCATTTTTTCTTATAAATAAGCTGAGCCTGTCATGTTAAAAAGAAATACATATTTTAAATATCATAACAACTTTTGTCACTTATATTAAACTACATGTAAATCTGTTTCATTATTACATTCAACATACTTTTTTTTAGAATATTGAAAATGTTTACGTATGATATTTATTTTGTGGGGAATGAACAAAATCATTTTAGTAGTGGTACTAAAATTCTTCTTGGTGAGGAAACTTTGTTTAGTGAGGAAAGGGTCTAGGGAAAGGTCTATAAGAATATTAAACAAATTACTAAATCCAAGTGTATCCTCAATGAATCAGATGGTTCTGGGAGAGGTAGGACACAAAAAGAAGAATGGGCAGAAGAGAGGTGGCACTGGAGGAATCCCCAGTATAAATTTGGCTAAGGGACATTTTCATTCATACATAGCAACAGCTAGCTGGGTGGCAAGGCCTTGCAGACCTGGGGCAAGCTTTCACAGGAGACAGTGCTCTAGTATGTAGCATTGTTTCTCCCGTAGGTAGGATTCAAAACCTAGGAATCTGATGGACATGAGAGAACTGCTTCCTATAACCACTAAATGTTTGCTTTCTGTCCCTAAGTCTTTGTGATCTGCTGATCTGGAGGTATTAGTTCTAGAGGGAAGAAATCCTCCATCAGGAGACATAACAGTGGCTCCATTGAAGTGACAGTTCAAACTGCCATTGAGCTTCTTTGGGCTCCTTGTGCGTATCGGAATCGACAGGCCAAAAGCGAGAGTTGGCCTTTGATGATTGATCTGGACTACCAACAGGAGACTGGATTACTCTTCAGTGGTTGTGAAGAAACTTTTATCTGGAATACAGAAGATCCCTGTGGGCATCACTTAGGATTACCATGCCTTGTGATTAAAGTCGATAGAAAACTACCACCACCCAATGTAGGCAAGAGTACTTGTACCTTAGACCCTGCAGAAGGTCTGGGTCACTCCACCAGGCAATGAACCTTGACCACTGACATTCTTGCTGAAGGTATAGGGAATTCAGAATAAGTAGTGATAGACAGTGGTTATAGATACCTGCTACAACCACACAATCGCTTACAGAAATGAGGACTATAATTTTCATGAGGATTTTCTCCTGATTTTGTTATGAACATTTTTATGTTGATATATACATATATTAGACAAACGTTTTCAGTCTTCTTTTCCCAGATGTGACATTTGACTTATTTAGCTCTGAAGGTTCAAAGTCTTAAGATCTGGTGGCCCCATAGGTTCAGGATGACAGCAGGAGCATCACATCCACTAACTGGAAGCCAGAGAACAACTAGGTTGTCATAATCCCTTCTGGAAGACATGTTCCCAAATGATCTAATTGGCTCCCACCAAGCCTCACCTCTTATAGGTTCCATACAACCACTCTGGGGACCAAGCCTCCAATGCATGAAACTTTGGATCACACAAATATATTTAAGCCATAGCACCCACTAATAGATTTAGGATTTTTTTTTCTTTTCAATGGTGTGAAAGTGATATTTATTCAGTAGAAAATGTACTTTGAATTTTGATCTTTTCCCACGCTAGTGATGTGCAATACGATGCTTTCTTGATGTTGGGCAGTGCAGCTACCTGCAGCTCCCAGTCAGCCACATGATCATGAGGGTAATCACACCACTTTGTAGTATCGTGGATTGCTTTGCTGTATTTGGTAGGTTAGGGGTATTATACTCGTTTTTTTTAAACTTCAATATTTTTAATGTAAAATTGGCCTAAAATTTTGGTACATAGCCCATCAAAATTTGAAGAGTCTATATGTTTTACATTATAAGTTATGAACCATCAGGGTATGAGTAAACATCACTCAAGGACTCACTTCTGAGGAATTGATTAGTTGCATTTATGGTTGTACACAAAGTAGTTGTATCAGGAAGAAATACGATCTTGTTATTGTCTTTATTAGGAGATTAGCTATTGTTTAAGAAGATGCACATAGATACCCAAGTAAGGGGTACAGTTATAATGGCTAATTATGTGTCAACTTGACTGGGCTAAAAGATATCTATATAGTTGATGAAACATTAGTGGTGTGTCTACGAGGATACTTACAGAATAGATTGGCATATAAACTGGGGAATTAAGTAAAACAGATGGCCCTCTCCAATGTGGGTGGGCACCGTGTAGCCCACAGAGGACCTAAGTAGAACAAAAAGGTAGAGGGAAGCTGGATACTTGGTCCCCAGAGTGGTTGTACGGAACCTGTAAGAAGTGAGGCTCGGTGGGAGCCAATCCCAGCCACAATCCCAGCCCCTGCTTGAACTGGGGTATCCAGCTTCTCCCTTCCAACATGGGCTCCTGGTTTTCACTCAATTTCACATTTAGAACAAGACTAACACCATTGCCCCCCCTCCCCCAGCAGTTCTCTAATTCTCGGGCCTTTGTACTTGGACTGAATTACACCACCAGCTTTTCTGGTTCTCTTAACAACAGATTGTGGAATGTCTTGGCCATCACCATTGCTTGTGCCAATTTCTATAACAAATCCACTTATGTATATATTTATAAACAAACTTGAAGGCTGTTGGAAGGAGGCTTTTAGAGGTTTACTGGTACAGAGTCGTCTGCATGAAACTACAAAAATAGCCAGGGTCTACAATGTGTAATCATGAAGTCGTCTTGAGTTACAAGGAATAGATGAACCCAAGATGAAATACCTGTTGCTCTCTGCATTCTAAGGAAACAATTTCCATTAGCAGTCCTATGTATCATCCCCACCTTCCAGTTCTGAGAGTTCCCTCATTTAAAACCCCCTCCTTCAGTTTCCTCAAACACTTCTAACTCTTAGAAGAATTAAGGTACAGTTAAATGTGCGAGTTGAATTAACTTTTGTATTACTACAGAATAATGGCAGTTATTCATTCATTTTGGTCCTATTGATATCAATATCAATATCTCCAACATATTGGTTTCAATTTCTTTTTTTTTCTTATTTGCTAGCAGCATATCCCCAAATCACTGAGTTTAATTAAGATGCATACTTGAACATTTTATAAGTAACTATGTAGATTAATTGTGTGTAACTTGGCTATCCTATCTGGGAACCATTTTATTCAAACTTCTGGGTTTTTACATTAAAAACAACCTACTTGATTGACATAATCATCACGAGTACTTCTGGAGTACAATGAAATTTTAAAACTTTTTAAAAAAAATATTTTTTTAGGGTTTAGATGGACACATCGCAATGCCTTTATTTTTATGTGATGCTGAGGATCGAACCCGGGTCTCGTTCATGCTAGGAGGGTGCTTTACCACTGAGCCACAATCCCAGCCCCATTTTAAAACTTTTTTACTAATGAAAAGTTCTTTGACACTCACCTTGTATAGAGGAGGATTAATTCTGCACAAAGAAATCAGTATAGTACTTGGCATTTGTTGATTTTTCTTGAGTCTTACATTTTCCACTTGTTTCACATGTATTGCTCTTATAATCGGGCCCTTGTCACATTTGGCTGGTGTTTCCAGAGGTACCTCGCATCCTTTAGGATGCAAAGTAGACACTGAAATAAATGCTTGTTGAATGGCATTCAGCTATCAAGGTCCTGCTGTGAGAGTGATGCATGGTGTGATCTCTCAGCCTAGTGCTGTTTACGTGTTGTGTTGGATCTTGAGTCCATGACTGATATTGTCCCCTTGTACTACAAACATATCTTGAACAGAAATTTGAGTGGACTGATTATTTAGTGTAGAAAGGGGTAGAAGAGTTAAGTTGCTAGGAGCCAGATTGCCTGGTCTGATACCTGCTTGTCACTCATTTCTTTGCTGAATAATCTTGGAAGGCTGCTGAATAGTCTGTGCCTCAGTTTTCCAACCAAATGGTCATAATGATAGTTCCTACCTCATAATTTTGATGGATGAAATGTGGGTTTACCTATAGGCATGTGTCTCTGCATGAACACTGCATGATGCTCAGGTGCTATGAAACTGCTATTATTGTATTATTAGTACTTAAAACCCCTTAGTGTTTAATAATGGTATGAGGTAGACATTCTTTTTTCTCCCTCCTTTGCATTCAGAAGATGTATTCCTGTTTAACAGGAAGTTTCTGTAAAACCTGTTCATATTGCTACAAATTTAGGGTTTGCCCTGGGTGGCCAAAGGGTGCTGTTCAAGAGCAGTATCCTTCACCTAGTACCAGGAAGCATCCACATGCTCAGGACTCAAGGTTGCTCCTGTGGTAAAAGCAGAAAGGCCTGAACTTATTCAGGAACTCCTCTCCTGTGTCCATCATTCTTTGTCTAGCTGCAGCCTGAGTGGGTGCATTTATCCATTTTGATTAGAAGCTGAATCGATAGCCCAGCATAGAGAGTCCCTCAGGCTTAGTCCCAGAGCTGCCTCCAGCAAAAGGCAAAGGAAAATATTCTTTTTCTCCCTTTATATCATTTCCTACTGAAAGAAGACTTTGGATGATGTGCCTTGGGGCTCTGATGGGCAATATATTAAGGAGCCTCTCCCCCCACCCACCTGACATCATTTGAACACACCACATCCACTGCATGATCTGTTTGATTCTATAATAAAAGCTGAAATGCTAAGGGATACTGCCCCAGGAGTATTTTCAGGGAATGGGATTTAGTGAGGCTTTAAGACTCTTGATAGTTACAATTATTTTGACTATACAGTGAAATAATCAACAGAAACTCATGCAATGAGTCATGCAGCAAATTTTTTTTTTTTATTGAGTGCTTAGTATATTCTAGGCCCTATACATTGTGCTGGGAATATAGCAAGTTTCTGCTATCTTGATATTTATGATTTGGTGTGGGAAGATAGAGGTCTGGACATTTTCTCTTTGGTATTTTAGAACCAACTACTATGCTCTTCATTCCTCATCTCCGCCTTGGGAGGCTGACCTGAATGTAGGCCTAGATCAGGGGCTTGGAAGCTACCACCCATGGGCCACATCTGGCTCGGTGCCTGATTTAATATGATCACAAGCTCAGAATAAGCTTTGTAGTTTTAAAAGGATTTTTAAAAAATCAAAAGGCTATTTCATGACATCTGAAAATTAAATGAAACTCAAATTTGGGTTTATAAACTGAAATTCTAGTAGTCTTACTGGCACTGAGCCATACACATTTGATAACCAGGTTTTATGGTTGCTTTCTGCCCCCAAACAGAGCTAAGTTGCTGACAAGAAGACCCCCTGGGCTCATCAGGCCTGAAATATTTACTATCTGATACTTGATAGAAAAAATTGCTGAGGTCAGGCCTTCATCAACAAATTCCTGGCCCTCTTTCTTGGGTTTGGCAACTTTGATGCTATTGCTGGAGTGCAGAGGGCAAGGGAGGATGAAATTTGGCCCATTTATTCTCTAGCTTCTTTGAGGTCTCTTATGATTGAGTGAATCAGGATTTGAAGATCACAAGTCCTGCAAGGTGGTCTCTGCAATATAAAACCCCTTTCTTTTGTGCCAGTGTCTGCTGCTTCCCTTTCCCCTCCAGGCCCAGGGTGACAGTGGCCTCACAGCTCCTAGGCCCTGGGCACTGCTCCATACCTATAGGTTCTCCACACTCGCCCTCATTTTTGTAAATAGCCTCCTCGTTAAGTGGAGGACATTTTCAAATGTCGTGATTTTTTTTTAAAAAAAATCTATTTCTTGCTTGGAACCTAACAGATAAAATAATAATGAAGAAATTAACAAATCAAAAAAATTATTAAGATAATTTTAGTTGTTGAAAATGAAATATTAAGTAGAATACCAAACTGGGTAATGTGAGGGCCTGGGGTTGTAACTCATGCTATAGCATGCAGAAATCCTTGAATTCTATCCCCAGCACCACCCAAACCAAAAACAAACCCCAAACAAAGAAAACAAAACAAACAAACAAACAAAAAAAATGGGGAAATATAACAGACTGAATAGTCAGAAAAGTCTCTCTAGGGGGTGAAAGTTGAAGGGTGGGAAAAGGGTATAGCTTAGTGAGAGGGTATATGCTGAGCGTGCATGCGGCCCTGGCTTCAATCCCCAGTACTGACCCTTCTGTCCCCACCCCACCACCCTAAAAATATAGGAGCAAGGAAAAGATCTTGGGCAATGGCATTTCAGAGCGAAGCAGCTGGTAATAAGTTCTTAAGTGTGGTTGACTTACAGGAAGGGGCCAGTAGGCTAGGGGAGAGTGAGTAATATAGGATGAGGGAGATAAGCAGGAACCAGTTCATTCTTGGCCTTGTGCATTTTCAAAGACTTCTGCTCCTATTTCCTGGACACCACCAATCTTTTGTGATTTTTTTAAACTACACTGGAGGTATGTCTCATGGGGAAAAAATGGGATGCTGTTAGTGATTCAAGTAGTTCTATGTAATCAGCCACGTTCATTTGCAGGCCATACCTTGTAAAGGCTGCCATTCTTGCTCTTTGCCTCTACCTCTTCTGCCCTGTCGTCTAGGCTGTTGTAGAACTGGATCCTTGCTGGTGTTTTGCAGCGAGTCCCAACAACCTGAGAGAGGGAGATGACCTTTTAGCTGGGATTGCATCTCGGGGTGGTCAGAATATTTTGTCACATCCCTTCCTGTACCTCTTCAATGCAATGTCGGGCATCCCCACGTGAGAGATTTTCCCCTTTTCTTTCAGTGGCCAGCCTTCTGCTGCGTGGATGAATGGTATGATCCCAGGAATGAGCCTTCTTAACATCTTGGGCAATTTTACAAAATTAGTCTGCTGAAGATTCTTTTCTTTCAACTTCTGTTTCACTCAGTTCTGCCCATTTCCTGTTGCATTTGTGGTATGTTCTTTTAGTGGGGGCTACACACAATTTAGGACAGACTGGTAAACACAAGTAAAATTCATTTTAGCAAATATTATCAGATGCCTCATAGGTAGCTGGCCCAGTGGTAGTGAGTGGAAAGTCTTTGCCCTCAAGGAGCATATGATGCCATGGGGTAATTGGGTACCTTAGCTGGTAATTATAATTCAGTATAGTAAGGATAACAGAAAGATGATGGTCATTATAGAAGTGGTTTAGAGTTTTGTTGGATATACCAGATTCAGAAGGCATGCTGGCATAGTTGTACTGTCCACTGGCCAAGCCAATTGTCCCTGGGACTTTTCTTCCTTGTAAATGGGTACCTTGTACCGACTCTCCTTGTACCAACTCTAGAGAACATACCTTTATCTAATTTGCATACAGGCATCTATAGTCTTGTAATGACCACGATAGTAAATTCAAAATTCTATTGCTATGTACAATTGCCAAACCAGAAAGGGAATGTGTAAATAATGCCCCGTTAAAACCTATTGCCCAGAATGTAGCTGTCACAGTATGAAAGCCTGTTTTCTCTCTCTGATCTGTATGCTTTATCACGGTTTCTATTATTTTCAGGTGGTTTCATAATCATATGGATAATGCATTATGGTCCTTCCTCTCTACCAGAATGTTGATGTTAAAAGCACTTCCTGTTAATGACAGATTTTTAGCACCATCTACATGTTGGTTAGCTGGAAGGAATTTAAAACTGAAAACCCCACATAATCCCTAATTGCCCTCTTAGCCAAGATTTTTTTTTAATTCATGCTCCCATTGAATCTGTTGCAGGAACTGCCAGTGATTAGAAAAATGGATAGTTTTTTTTTTTTCTTGAGCATATTCTGTTTGACTCTGCTAATGACTAATGAAGGGGCTGGAGAGAGGGAGTAGCAAGTCTGTCAAGTCCTCATTGAGCTCCTGCTGGGATGTGAAGAGAACAAAGATAGAAGGGAACTGGGCTTGTCCTTCCTGGAGTCTTGAGTTCAGCCCACAGGCCAGCAGCTCCATGCAACTAACCTTGCTTGTCTCTTGGCCTGTAAGAGGAATTGAAATGCATCCTTTAATTTTGCCAAAAAAAAAAAAAAAAGAAAACAAAACGGAAGGATGGTAGTGTTCAAGCAAGTAACCTTAATGGAAAGAGAAAGCTGTTGAGATAAGAGGCTGTGGTGGGGAGATTGGTCAGGTGAATACCTTCTAAATGGAGTAGCATCCAAACTCACCCCCAAAGTGTTTTCATGTGCTCTAGTATCTTCAAAGGGAACTGGAAAAATCTAGTTTGAAACCTAATGAGTTTTTAAATGTTGGCTTGAATTCTTTAAAACAATATGGTATAATAAAGCACATATAAGAGCAGATCACCTCTAGTTCCCAGAGAAGGAGTAGGCTCAGTGTGTCAGGATTCTCTGGGAAGTAGAACCAATACAATATGTGTACACCGATGCCCCCTTATGCATTCTAAGACACCCATAGATGCCCTAAGTGGCAGATAGTACCAAAATCTAAATATGCTATGTTTTGTCTTATGTATACTTACCTATGATAAAGTTTAACTTAAAGATTAGGCACAACAAGAGATTAAAGATTAATAAAATGGGAACAATACACTAATAAAAGTTCCATAAATATGGTCTATTTCTCTAAGTATCTTATACTGTACTCTTGTGATGGTGAACCGGTAGTTAAAGAAAACTCTCTGTAGCTTCTCTTTGGCACACACTGCCAGTATTATTATTCTTATTATTTCATCACAATATTCAGGATGGCACCAATGTAAAAATTAAAAATTCCCAAAATAAACAATTTTCATATGAAGTTTTTGGATCTCAGTTAACTGTGCGTAACTGAAAGTGTGGAAAGAGAATCTGCACATAAGGGGGAATTCTCTGTCCACATGTTTATGTAAAATTTATGTGCAAATTGCATATTTATAAAGATGAAAAGATTTCTACTTACATATAAACAGATTTTAAGGGATTGGTATATGATTGTAGAAATGGCAAATCTGAAACCTGTAAACAAAGCAGAATAAAAAAACAGGTTAGAAACTAAGGCAGGAGTTGGTGTTGGAATGTAGAAGCAGAATTTCTTTCTGGGGAAGCCTGAGTTCTTGCTTATAAGGCCTTCAATGGATTAGTTGAGGCCTACCTGCATTATTGATTGAAATCGGCTTTACGATCAACTAATTGTAGATGTTAACTATGTTGACAAAATACTTGCAGAGCAATACTTAGATCAGTATTTGATTAAATATTTGGGTAGTATAATCTAGCTAAGTTGACACATAGAGTAGCCATCATACCTATTGTTGGGGAAGATGAGACAATACTTGGAGAACTCTATCATCCCATCTTCCCCAACAAATACTGATCTAAGTATTACTTAGCACAGGTCATCACACACTCTATAAAAATCGTGTTGAATGTAATAAATTCTAACCTCAGCCAGAGGAAGAAATGTCTTGCAGTGAATAAAATTTAAAGTAGCTTCAAGACTGTGTTGGGTAGGAATTTCCAGAGAAACAGAACCAATAGGAGCTTTGCGGAGAGAGTTAGAGGGAGAATTATCATAAGGAATTGGCTCACACACTTGTAGGGGTTACACTTGCTCTCTGGGGTCTGAAAGTTGGAGACCCAGGAAAGTCCTCGGTATAGTTTGAAAGCCAGAGTCTGCTTGGTATAGCTTCCAGCCTGACCCTGAAACCCTAAGGGGACCAGAAGCTCCAGGGGTATAAAATGATCAATGTCTCATCTCATGGCATTGGGCAGAAGGAGAACCAATCCAGTCTTCCTTCACCTGTCTTACACAGGTGCTCAGTGGAGTGGATGGTGCCCATTTGGGGTGGGAAGGACAGTTTACTTTACTGACTTCATCAACTCAGATGCTGATTTCTTCTGGAAACATTCTCACAGCCACACCCAGAAATAATCAGCTATCTGGACATCTCATGGCCCCGTCAAGTTAACACCCAGAATTAAGCCTTAGAAAGGCCTACCACTTGCCCAGCTTTCTTCCAAAGTGCCTGGTTCTGTGTAACATTGAGTTCTTTTTTTTTTTTTTTAATCTTTATAGGCTTCAGAGCCCTCAAACCCCATATCTGCCTCAGTCAACTCTGCGACTGTTCCTTTATACCCTCCAGCCGGTTCTTCCCTGTTTCTGAGCCCGTTTCTCCATTTGTCAATTGGAGAAGATAAATTTCACCCATCTTCTGGGGTTCCTCAAAGACATAAAAATCAAAATGCTTGTTCTTGGTTTATTTCTCAAAATGCTACGTTAGGATTTTATTAGCTGAAAAGGTAGGGCCAGCTTCTTGTACTACTTAAAGTGAAAAGATATGTAATTCCTACCCTCCAGGGACCTAATGTGCTTCATATGGGAAGTGTAGGCGTCACCCAGCATGGTGAATGGCACCTGGGGTCCCTCATTGGGTATTGCCTGGGGCTTGGCATTGTACTGAGGGCCTCACACACAATTATTCAACCTTCTCACAGTGGCAGTGAGGCAGATGTCCTCAATACTTTCCAAATTGGGAAGGTAAAGTGCACAGAGGCTGAACTTGCCCAAGGTCAAATAGAGCAGCAATGGTGAGGTTCAAACCCTGTGATGTATTTGCTTGGGGTCTGGATGGAAGGAAGCAAATGAGAGTAGCTGCTTAGAGTGATGAGAAGGGCATTTGTTGTTGGTAACCACTTAACCAGGTAAACCCAGGCCCTGAGCACCTGTCTGAAAAATGAAATCCTCTGTTGCTCTGCAGAAGCCACCTCGGGTCTATTTCAAATGGTTACATAGGCTGTGCACTGACCAAGTCTCCTGATCCTTGGCAAGTAGAAGCTAAACTCTAGCCTGTATTTCCTCTCATTAGTAGTGGCTCCTGAAGAACTGCTTTGGCCCACAGGGATGTCTTTTCTTTAGCACACAAGTCATTTGTATAGAGCTGAATATCCTAGCCAACCTTGAATCTCTTCCCTTTTTTCCATAAGGCCCTCACAGTTTAAAAGCTCTCCCTATTCCATTCTGAACATTTGATACTTGCCCTTCTTGTGGTCCATCTTTGTTTTAAAAACAAACAAAAAACATCTCTTGGGCTCCTGGTTCACTTTGCTGTGATCTCCAATCCATGTCAGTCCTCCTTGATGTATTTATTCATTCATTGCTTCATCAAGACATTTATTAAGCAACTACTATAGGCCCTGCTCCATTTTGGCTGTTGGAATTAGAATGTGGTAAACTTGCGTGAATGAGAATTTTTGCAATCAAATTCAAATTTGAGGGAAAAGGATTATGTAAATTAGTCACAATCACAAACTGTGTTCACTGTGTCCTTGGTATGTTCTAAGTGTTATGCTTGCATTCACTAGTTTGAGCCTTGCAGTAATCTCATGAGAGTTATGACTAGTATCCTCATTTTATATTAGCCATTGCTATTGGTATAGGACAAAGTGGTTGTAGGGTAGCAGTTGAAAAGTGACTAATTCCAGGAGATGTGCCTACAGTGGGCTAACTTGCCAAGCCGCTCACATAGTAAAAGGCCAAGTGAACAGGTAGTTGGAGTCCAGAGCCCATATACCTTAGCCCACATGCAATAAGCTGCCAGATAATTTGAGTATTGGCCTTCAGGGGAGGGAATGGTGCTCACTCTCCCTGGAAGAATTGGGGGAGGCTTTTCCTAAGGTGGCCTCTGGAATCTTCTTGACCATTCCTTGACTTTGTGCTGTGTGGACACCATTATCTTGCAGGCTTATCAAGGGCGAACCTCATGGTTGAGTCATGACCTTTATCATAGCATCTGGTCCCAAGCTTGGAACTTGGGAAGAACATTGTACGAAATGTTTGAGTCATTCCTGCTTTTATTTTCCGTGTGTCTCAATCGTCTGAGGGGAAAAAAAAATAGAAAAAGAAGAGTGCAGGATTTAGGAAGAAGGAAGGAAGACAAAGAGCTAAGATGAAGATAACGGAAAGTCCCTGTAAATACTATTAGGATAAACTAAAAGTTTTCTGGATAGACGAGGACTGGCTCTTTAGATCATGAAAAGTGAGTAAATTTTGTTTGTAATTGAGCAAAATGTTTGAGGGAGCTTCTTTCTAATATTTGTCTATGCTAGCCCAGCTTTGTGACATCAGTGTCTCCCTTCATGAGGCAGGGGTTCTTATGGAAGGCAATCTCGGAAGGGCTTGTTATCTAAAGTGTATTACTCTACCTTAGGAATGAGGGAACACAGTGGTTTTCAAAAAGATCAGCAGCAATTAAAGCAGAGAATCCAGTTTGGATCCCATTGCCATAGAAGGACTTTAAGTAATCTTGGCAGAAGTCCCTTTGTTCACACTTAATGATGTTCTTTCCAAGGAGGACATCCTTAATGCATATACGGTTGACTCCATTAATCTTGTGTATGTGTGTGTGTGTGTACGTACTCATTATAACAATCTAAATATGCTAATTACAGAGAGATTTTTTTTGTTGGCAACAGCATTTTATGCTTTTTTGCCTTCTGGCTTGTGTTCACTCCCCTCCCCACCCCCCTCCCCCCTCCCAACAACCGTGAGAACACAAAGGAATGAGTGAAACTTTCTGTAAAATTTATGAGATGGTTTTTATTTTTGTGATAAAAGATTCACTCTTCAACTCACCCTCTGGTAAATTTTAAATTTTACTCAAATTAGGTTAAATCACAGCAGACAACTAAAAAAGCATATTATTGTTCTCTTTAAATTCAGTGTCTGAGATTTATAAAGTCCCCTTAACTATAACATCCAGATCTTGGAATATCTCATTTAAGTGGTCAAAATGTCATTAGGTAAGTGCTTCTCGAATAGCGGGGTGCATCCCCCACCCCAGGATTTGATTGTCACAACTGCAGAAAGGGAAACTCCTAATGATTTCTGATAGGAAGGGTCAGGGATGCTGCTGTGTGTCCTACAATGTACAAGGTGGCTCAGCCACAAAGCTCAATTGTCAGCGCTAAGGTTGAGAAGCCCTGCATATCATCATCATGTGGATGAAATCTGATTAAAGATGTATGCATCAGAGCTTTAACATTTAATGGGTGGAAGAATATATGGAAAAATATCTAGCTTGCTTGTACATAATGTGGATTACTTTTGAGAATTTTATGCAAAAACAGCCCATCGTTTTAAATCACTCACAGATAGACTAATATGCTTTTGAACAAATAAATTATTTTTTTGCTTCAGTATTTTTTCAATTAATTTTTTTAGTTTTATTGATTTTATTTTTTAAATACATGATAGCAAAGTGCATTACAATTCTTATTACAGAGTACAATTTTTCATATCTTTATATATATGAGTATGTTCAAGCCAATTCATGCCTTTATACAGGTACTTTGGTTTTCTTGGCATTATAATTCTTATTACACATATACCACAGTTTTTCATATCTTT
This sequence comes from Ictidomys tridecemlineatus, assembly GCF_052094955.1. Taxonomy (NCBI): domain Eukaryota; kingdom Metazoa; phylum Chordata; class Mammalia; order Rodentia; family Sciuridae; genus Ictidomys; species Ictidomys tridecemlineatus. The sequence goes on along the minus strand of NC_135478.1, from coordinate 32,146,932 downwards.
GTATATAAAGTATGTTGTCACCCAATTTGAGTCTTCATACATGTACTTTGGATAATGATGTCTATTACCTTTCACCATCCTTGCTAATCCTCTGCCCCCTTCCTTTCCATCCCACCCCTCTTCCCTATCTAAAATTCATCTATTTCTCCCATATTCCCCCTCCCTACCCCACTATGAGTCAGTCTCCTTATATCAGAGAAAATATTCGGCATTTGTTTTTCTGGGATTGGCTAACTTCACTTAGCATTATCTTCTCCAACACTATCCATTTACCTGCAAATGCCAGGACTTTATTCTCTCTTAATGCTGAGTAAAATTCCATTATGTATATATGCCACATTTTTTTATCCATTCATCCACTGAAGAGCATCTAGGTTGGCTCCACAGTTTAGCTATTGTGAATTGTGCTGCCATAAACATAGATGTGGCTGTGTCCCTGTAGTATGCTGTTTTTAAGTCCTTTGGTTATAGACTGAGGAGAGGGATAGCTGGGTCAAATGGTGGTTCCATTCCCAGATTTCCAAGAAATCTCCATACTGCTTTCCACATTGGATGTACCAATTTGCAGTCTCACCAGCAATGTATGGCATTTTTTAATCTAAAGGGTTTGAATTGTATTTTTAGGACTGTGGGCTATGAACCAGTGATAATGTAGGACCAAGGATTTTGCAACTTCTTATATTTTTTCTTTAGTCAATAAATTTCAATTTCTAAGGTCTTCGTACAATTCTGAGGAAACTTTCTAAGTGACAATCTATTTTCTGAACTGAATGGAATCTCTGTGTAGTTTTGATTTTGCATGTCTCTATTTGCTGGAGATGTTGAACATTTTTTCATATATTTGTTGATCAATTGTATTTCTTCTGTGAAGTTTCTGTTCAATTCCTTAGCCCATTTATTAATTGTGTTTTTGTTTTTTTGGTGGTATGTTTTTTGAGTTCTTTATATATCCTGGAGACTAATGCTGTACCTGAGGTGTGTGTGAGTGTGTGATACAGATTTTTTTTCCCATTCTGTAGGCTCCCTCTTCATGTTATTGATTGTTCCTTTGTATGAAGAGACTTTTTAGTTTGATTCTATCCCATTACATCCTATTGATTCTTGATTTTACTTCTTCCACTTTAGGAGTCTTGTTAAGGAAATCAGACCCTAAGCTGACGTGGTGAACATTTGGGCCTACTTTTTTCTTCTATTGGGTGCAGGATCTCTCTTCTAGTGCCTAAGTGTTTGATCTACTTTGAGTCGATTTTTGTGCAGGGTGAGAGAGAGAGAGGTTTGATTTCATTTTGTTACATATGGACTTCCAGTTTTGCCAGCACCATTTGTTAAAAAGACTATCTTTTTCTCTAGTGAACATTCTTGGCATCCTTGTCTAGTATGAGATAATTGTACTTATGTGGGGTTTTCTCTGTCTCTTCTATTCTGTACCATTGGTCTACATGTCTATTTTGGTGCCAATACAATGCTGTTTTTGTTACTATAGCTCTGTAGTATAGTTTAAGGTCTGGTATTGTGATGCCTCCTGCTTCACTCTTCTTCCTAAGGATTGCTTTGGCTGTTCTAGGTTTCTTATTTTTCCAAATGAATTTCATGATTTCTTTTTCTACTTCTTAAAGAATGGTTTTGGGATTTATTTGGAATTGCATTGAATTTGTATAGCACTTTTGGTAATAAGACCATTTTGACAATATTTTGCCTATCCAAGAACAAGGGAGATTTCCATCTTTTGAGGTTTTCTTCAATTTATTTCTTCAGTGTTCTGTAATTTTAATTGTAGAGGTCTTTCCTCTCTTTGGTTAAATTGATTCCCAAGTATTTTTACTTTATTTTATTTTATTTTATTTTTTAAGAGAATCTTTTTTTTTTGTAGATAGACACAATACAATGCCTTTATTTTTATGTGGTGCTGAGAATTGAATCCAGGTGCCACCTATGCGAGTGCTTTACCACTGAGCCACAATCCCAGCCCACTTTATTTTATTTTTTGAGTCTATTGTTAATGGGGTAGTTTTCCTAATTTCTCCTTCAATGGATTCATCACTGATGTATATGAATGAGTTTGATTTATGGGTGTTGATCTTATATCCTTCTATGTTGCTGAATTCATTTATTAGTCCTGGAAGTTTTCTGGTGGAATTTTTTTGGATCTTCTAGATACAGAATCATGTCATCAGCAAATAGTGATAGTTTGAGTTGTTCTTTTCCTATTGGTATCCCTTTAAATTCTTCCTTCTAATTGCTCTGGCTAGAGTTTTAAGGCTGATGTTGAATAGAAGTGGTAAATGAGGGCATCCTTGTCTTATTCAGTTCTTAGGGGGAATGCTTTCAATTTTTCTCCAGTTAGAATGGTGTTGATCTTGAATTTAGCATAGATAGCTTTTATAATGTAGAGGTAGGTTCATATCTATCCCTAGTTTTTCTAGTGTTTTGAACATGGAGGGGTGCTGTATTTTGCCCAATGCTTTCTTTGCATCTGTTGAGATGATCATGATCCTTGTCTTTATGTCTGTTGATGTGATGAATTATGTTTTTTGATTTATGTATATTGAACCAACCTTGCATCCCTGGGATGAACCCCACATGATCATGGTGCACTATCTTTTTGAAGTTGTGTATGTGATTTGCTAGAATTTTACTGAAATTTGTGTTGATGTTCATCAGGGATAGTGGTCTGAAGTTTTCTTTCCTTGACATGTCTTAGTTTGGTTTCTGTATCAGAGTAATACTAGCTCATAGAATGAGTTTGGAAGGGTTTCCTCCTTTTCTATTTCATGGAATAATGTGCAAAGTATTAGTGTTAATTCTTCTTTTAAGGTCTTGTAGAATTCAGCTGACAATCTGTCTGGTCCTTTTTAGTTTGATTCCATCCCCTTCCATCCCATTGATTCTTGATTTTACTTCTTGCATTTGTCTCTTGCTTTACTTAGCTGGTAGCCTTCTTCTGTTTCATTGCTTGATGGCATATTCTGTTTCATTGCTTGAGATTGATCTGTTCAAATTGTGTATGTCCTCCTGTTTCACTTTGGGTAGGTCATATGTCTCTAGAAATTTGTTGATGTCTTCAAGATTTTCTGTTTTACTGAAGTATAAATTTTCAAAATAGTTTCTGATTATCATCTATATTTCAGTAGTATCCATGTTGGTATTTCCCTTTTCATCACAAATTTTAGTAATTTAAGTTTTCTCTTTTTCTTCATTAGCTTTGCTAAGGGTTTATCAATTTATTTACTTTTTCAAAGAACCAACTTTGTGTTTTTTCACTTTTTTGTATTCTTTTGTTTCAATTTCATTGATTTCAGCTCTGATTTTTAAATATTCCCTGTCTTCTACTGCTTTTGGTGTTGATTTGTTCTAGGGCTATGAGACATAATGTTAGGTCTTTGTTGAATTTCTATTCTTTTAATGAATGAGCTCAATGCAATGAACTTTCCTTTTAGCACTGCCTTCCTGATGTCCCAGAAATTTTGATGTTGTATGACAATTCTCATTTACCTCAAGTATTTTTTTTATTTCATTCCTGTCTTCTTCTGTTATCCATTTGTCATTCAGTAGTGTTATTATTTAGTCTCTAGGTGTTAGAATAAAAAAGAAGCTATTCTATCATTGATTTCTAATTTCATTTCATTATAATCTGATGGGATGCAGTGTAGTATCTCAATCTCTTTTTTTTTGTATTAAGAGTTGCTTTATGGTATAAGATATGGTCTATTTTAGTGAAGGATCCATGTACTGCTGAGAAGAAAGTGTATTTGGTCATTGATGGCTAAAGTAGTTGATATATTAAGTCTAAATTATTGTTTTATTTAGTTCTATAGTTTCTTTTAGTTTTTGTTTGGAAAATCGATGAGTAGTGAGAGGAGTGTTTTAAAATCACCCAGTTTTATTATGTTATGGTTTATTTGATTCTTCAAGTTGAGAAGGGTTTGTTTGTACATATATCCTCCATTGTTTGAGGTATAAATATTTACAATTGTTATGTCTTGTTGATGTATAACTCCTTTAAGCAGTATGAAGTGTCCTACTTTGTCTCTCCTAATTAATTTTGATTTGAAATCCACCATATCTGATATGAGGATAGAAATCCCTGCTTATTTATGCAATCTATGTGAGTTACATTTTTTCCCCATCTTTTCACCTTCAGTCTATAGATTGTCTCTGTGAGGTGATTCTCTTAGAGATAGCATATTGTTGGGTCTTGTTTTTTTAATCCAGTCTGAGTCTGTGTTTTGATTGAGTTTAGACCATTAATGTTTAAGGTTATCTTTGAGATATGATTTATGTTTCCTGCCATTTGGGTTTATTTCTAGTTTTTAATTTGAATTAGTTTATCCTTTGACTATTCCTCTAGTGTAGTTTCTCTTTGCTGGTTTTCACTTTTTTTCCCATTTCATCTTCATGGACTATTTATTTTGTTGAATATTCTGAAGCACAGGCTTTCTGGTTGCAAATTCATTTAACTTCTGTTTATCATGGAAGTTTTCACTTCATCAAATCTGCAGCTTAATTTCTCTGGATATAGGATTCTTGGTTGGCATCCATTTTCTTTCAGAGCTTGGTATGTTATTCCAGGACTGCCTAGCTTTGAGAGTGGGGGCTGAGAAATCAGCTGAGATCCGTGTTGGTTTCCCCCATATGTAATCTAGTATTTTTCTCTTGCAGCCTTTAAATTTCTGTCCTTATTCTGTATGTTTGGAATTTTCATTATAATGTGCCTTGATATGGACCTGTTGTAAATTTTGAACATTTGGGGTCCTGTAAGCCTCTTGTATTTGATTTTCCATTTCATTCTTTAGATTTGGGAAATTTTTTGATATTATTTCATTGAAAAGTTTGTGCATTCCTTTTGTTTGTATCTCCTTGCCTTCATCTATCCCAGTAAATCTTAAATTTAGTCTTTGCATGTTATCCCATAATTTTTGGAACTTCTGTTCATGGTTTCCTAACTACTTCTGATCATGGTTTCTACTCTCCATGTTCAACTCCATTTTCAAGATTATATATTTTGTCTTCATTGCCTGAGGTTCTGTCTTCCAAGTGGTATAGTCTGTGGTAATGTTTTTTTTTAATTGAATTTCTAATTTGGTCTATTATTTCCTTCATTTTAAAGATTTCTTTTAAGAATCTCTTTTAAAGTTATCTTTTGCTACCTGTATTTGTCCTCTTACATCATCCTTTACTTTGCATATTTAACTATGTACATTCTAAACTCCTTCTCTGATATTTCTTCCATTGTGATTTCAGTGGATTCTGTTATTGAAGTGTCTTGGTTTGCTTAGGGTGATTTTTTTTCCCTTGATTTTTCACATTGTTTGTATGTCTACCCATCTAACAGTGTGGATCTGAGGCAGTAGAGTTTTTATTTGGTGGACTTATCATGCCCCATGAAGGTTTCCAGTATCTCAACATTTCTGGATTTTAGGGTGCCTTCTTATGGATCTTATAGCACTTGAATGGAAGAGAAACTTGGGACTCTTGAGAACAGGACAGGGGGATGGAGATGGATCCCAAGTATATAATCACAGACTATTGACATACAACGTGGTATGGTGCAGTTTAGTCTGGGCTTCCTTGTTTCTGAATTGTGTACTGGGAATCATGGATTTGCTGCATATGTTCAGAGCTGTTCTCACATTGTTTCTGGCAGTAGTTCTCCAAGACCATATCTAGATAAACTAGTACACAAGGCTACCATCATGGCTGTTCACCTTGCAAACCTCTAATGAGCTTTGTCCCTTATAGACTTTGTCTATGCCAAGCATGATTCAGGGGCATGGGGTGGAAGCCAGGCAGTATCATGTGCTCTACAAGGTCTGGCAGGTCATCCTTCACAGTGTATATTGGGAGTTGAGTTAAACTGGAATGAAGAACCCATCCTCTTCATAGATATCTGACAGGGTCCATTTGCTCATAACATGGACTAGCTACTCTTTTGTATTTAGATGTGTTCTAATTATTCCCATCCTGAGTTAACCCTATGCTTGGAAATCCTGGGTATCAACACTACTTTTTGGTCCTCATCTATCCTTCTGTTGGTATCACTTATAGGAATCCTTATTATTGACAAATTCACCAATCCCTCTCTTGCTGAAAAGGGACACCCTGGCTTGGCAAGGAGACACAAACAAAGGAATGCAGTCTTTTCAAAGAAATCTGTTTCCAGCATTCACAGGGATACATGTGTATTTTAGATAAATATGGAAATATAAAATTATTATTTAACCTCCTACTACTAAGTTTTAGACATTGTTTTATGTGTGTATGAATGAACATTTTTAACAATAAAGAGCATAGTGTTATTTAGCTTATTTCACTTGAAGTATGGAATTGTTCACCTGTATCCTTATATAGCTTGGGTAATATTTTAAATGATGCTTAGACCATAACAATGCAGGTATGCATACATACATATATACATACATAATTTTATGAGTGGATTTGGCTCAATTTACATTTGTGCTGCTGTTTTCACTGTGACAGTTATCCATCATATTTGTGAACAACTCTGATTATTTATCTCTGAGGATAAAATCCTGTCATGGAGTTGTTTAGTAAGTAGCTCTGAACAATTTTAAGACTTTCAATGTTTCAAAACAACCTCCAAGAGATGTTTATCACCCCATTAATTTTCTAATACTGAATGTGCTAAAACTTTCTTGCTTTACCCTTTAAAAAAAAATTAAAAACCTTTTCTGTCAGTGTTGATTTTTTTTTTTACCTTTCTCATTTTAAGGATATTATAGAGGTATCCACTATCTATTCCAGTTTTTTTCATTATTACACATTTTTATTTATTTATTTTTATTTTTTGTTTTAGTTACACATGACAGTATGATGATCTTGACATATCATACATTTGAATCAGGTGGGATATAATTTCTCATTTTTCTGAGAGTACAGGTTGCAGAATCACATTGGTCATGCAGTCACATATATACACACAGTAATAATAATGTCTGTTTCATTCTACTATCCTTCCTATCCCCCCAACCTCTCCCCTCCCCTCCCATCACTTCTCTCTACCTAATCTAAGGTATCGCTATTCTTTTTCTTTTTTTCTCACATCTTCATACGTGTGTTTTGTATCACGATGAGGGTCTCCTTCCACCATCTGTGCAATTCCCCTTCTCCCTCCCTTTCTTTCCCACCCCTCTTCCCTATGTAGAGGTAATCTTCTTTCCCTACTCTTCCTCCCTACCCCATCACTATTCCAACTTTTTTAAATGACATTTGAATTAGGAATTGATGTCGGATTCCATCATATGACCATCTTTCCATGTTATCAAATGATTCTTATTATTTCTCATGTTGAGTAGATTAAATAATATGAGTTTCCCAACATAGTCACCCTTCCTTTCTTGCTTGAAGCAAGTGGGCCTCTTGTATGAGATGGAGATGTTCTGTTGCTCATGGGCCATTTGAGCAGGCTGTGCATATTATCTTTGGCCAAGGTTTCTTGCAGCGCAGTTTCAGTAATAGAGCTTCGAGTCTGTGCTTCACTGAGGGCCTACTTTGCTGTTGATCTAAGAAGGAATGACATTATTCCAAGTGGGTCCTTTCATTCTCCTGTGCCACTTTCTCACTGACCTTGAACTTAGGGGATGCTGTTGAGACATTTCGGCATTTCCTTTAATCCTGGCTACCTTGCACTGCCTCCTCATGAGTGGAAGTTAAGTCAATGTTTGATATCTTTTTTTTCAGCTTGTATTTTCCATAAATGATCTAATCTATCTTGAGGCTTATGGTGGAGCCTAATCACAGTGTTGATGATTTGTTACTCAACATTTTTGTATTCATTTATTTTCATCACTGCTTAGGAGACAGAGTCTATTAGAATAAATGTAGAATGTGTGTGGCACACGCCAGTATACTTGGGTAAACCTATTGAAGGAGGAAAACACAATTTCAGTGTATATGTGTTGGTTAACCAAAAAGTGCTTTATTAAAAGTATTTCTGCTTTTAGTTTTGAGACTTAACAGATATGATGATACTTCAAAATGGTAACATAGGTGAATAGAACCACGAGTATAAATTTTAATGTGGCATAATTCTAAGGATACTAGCATTATCTGATAGTTTAATTTTAGAGTCACTTCGATTACTTTGATCTTTATTGGAGGCTGGAAATAATTTTCTGAAAACTAAATTAAATATTCTACCATTCACTGTCTTAAAAGTAGAGAAAGTATTTTTAAGATTCCACTTTTTGAGAGTTTCCTGTGCACTGTGCATTTTGCAATAGTGTGCTTTAGAACAAGTTCCATAGAAATTTGGTTCCACAACTAAAATATGCCCAAAGCTTTTCAGTACTGTAATATATCTCCATATACCTTTGAGAACAGATTTGTCAAGTCTTGTGAAAGTATGTAACCAGCTTCTAGGCACATGTATTCCCTTACAGTGGAAAAAAGCAATTTACAATCTATGTGTTAAACACAGGAGGCCAAAGTTACCATGATTTAATGAAAACCAAATTTGAGTGTTTTCAAACAATCCAGAATATAAATATACAGGCCTGTGGAATGTTATCAAAGCATTATCTGCTAAAAGTCTTTGTAGATGGGAGGGAAAACAGATAGCTAGATGTTGACAGTGAATGCCAGGTTTTAACTGTTAGCTTTACTAAAGCCATTTATTTGCAGCAGTTCTCAGTGGGGTTGATCACACATCTAATAATGCTTGTGAAATCTGTATGTGAGAGCTACTCTAAACATGAGAAAATTGTCCACAAAGCACTCATTTTAACTCATAAGCTTAAAGCTCTATAGTAATGGATTGATGGCTTCATTTAGAAATTTTTCAAAAAGAGGATATTTTGATTCAAATACAACCAGTAACTATTTCAAGTTTTTTTTTTAAGTAGTAATCTCATGTAATTGTATCATCCTCAGTGCGATAGTGTGGAAATTGAAGATTGAATATCTTCCTACGTTTTTGTATTCAATGAATATATTGCTGTAAAGTTCTATGTAAATCACATTTAGAAATCAATTGAATCATTTCAGATATATTAGAGGCTCTCTCTGTGTGAAAGAATCCATTTGGAAAAGCCTTCGTACACTGATGTGTCATTGCCGAGTTTACAGCATTTAAATATAGATTTTCTTAGACTTGCTTGAAGTGTGTGTTGTAGTTAATCATTCTGACATCCTAACTTGACTTAGCCTTGTGGTCACTGAAGAGTTTTGAAGATATTAGGTTGTAAAAGTAATTGTGGAGTTAAAAACCAAGCCGGGAAATAGAATTCCTGCAAATATATTTTATTTTTATTTTTGTCAAGGTTACATCTAATTTAAAAAAAAATGTACGATTTTATAAGGTTCACAATAAATGGCAGCAGATCTTTCTGGTACTCTGCTCAGCTCAATTCCTACTCCCTGGAGTGGACTACTTTCTCAGGTCTGTTTCTCCTGTGTTTTCTTTGTGTTTCTAAGAAAAAATGTGTATATGCTGTCCTTTCTTCATATGTTTTTCAGTTTTAGATATTCTCTATTGACATCTTTAAAAACTAGGCTCTTCATTTCAACTAAGATTCTACTGTCCCCACACAGGAGGTATATCATAGAGTATAAAAATTGGTATTTGTTTTAATTATGTGGATGTCAAATGTGATGGGATAGTAAATTGTTTTATCCTAATTTTTGTGATAAAAGACCGGATCCCAGAGGGAAGTTGAAGATCAGTGTATTAATCAACCTCTTCACTGCTGTGACTAAAAGACCCAGCCAGGACAATTGGAGAAGAGGAAGAGTTTATTTGAGGCCTCATGCTTTCAGAAATCTCAGTCCATAGACAGCTGTCTCCATTCCCTGGGGCTTGAGGTGAGACAGAACATCATGGTGGATGAGTGTGGTGGAAGGAAGCAGCTCACACGATAATCAAGAATCTGAGAGAGACTGACCTCAGTTCACCAAGTATATACCCTAAAGACATGTCTCCAGTGATCCGCCTCTTCCAGCTGTACCTGATTGGCCTTCAGTTACCACTCAATTAATGCCATCAGGGGATAAATTCACAGATTGGGTTAAGGCTCTATTCTCATAACCCAATCATGTCTTCCCTAAACCTTCTTGTATTCTCTCACATATGAACTTTTGGGGATACCTTCTATCCAAACCATAGCAATCAGGATGGCATAGCCAAGAACCAGCTGCTTGTTCAGTGGTGGTGAAGGAGCTTATTGTGGTGGAAGCATTGTTGAAGTAAATTAAAAAGCCAATTAAATGGAAAGCTATACCCAGAGTTTGAAGGTGCAAGAACTGCCTGAGCATTTCCCATAAATGAACATATATGGGCCTGATAGCATAGGCTGGCCTGGAGCCAGTGTTACTCTGGCTCATGAAGATGACTTCGGTTTTTGTGGTCAGCGAGAGTGACCACATAATATTCTGAAGTGGGAGAGGTGGTCTGGGGGATCTTTGCTCAATCCCTTGAAGCACCTTTGGTTCTGGGAATTGAACCCACGAGTTCTGTACCAGTGAGGTACATCACCAGTGTTTAAATTTTTTTGTTTGAGACAACTTCTCAATAAGTTTCTGGCCTCAAACTTGGAATCATCCTGCCTCAGTCTCCTGAGTCACTGGAATTATAGGTGACTTGAAAGGGAGTACATGGAGCCTCCCAGGGCAAAGAAATATATTTTGTAAGTCCTTACCCCAATCGAATGTGTGCAGGTACAGGTGTGTGGTGTGCTGCTGTCTTGGAAAACACCATCTGATGTTGTGGGTGTTGTGATCAGCGAGAGTGACCACATAGGACTCTGGAGTAGGAGAGGTGGTCTAGGGGATCTATGCCACCATTCCCTGAAGCAACCTTGGTTCTGGGGATTGAACTTGGGAATTCTGTACCAGTGAGGTACATCCCCAGCTTTTAAAATATTTTTTTGTTTGAGACAAGTTCTCAGTAAGTTTCTGTCCTCAAACTTGGAACCGTCCTTCCTCAGTCTCCTGTGTCACTGGAATTAAAAAGGTTAGTGTTGGCCACATCTGGCCCTAATTTTTTGATTTTGATTTTTTTCTTTTTAGATATATATGACATTAGAGTGTATTTTGACATATTATACATATATGGAGTACAAGTTATTTTAAATAGGATCCTATTCTTGTTAGAAATACTTCTGGCCATTCTTCCTCGTCTTTCATAGGTATGTATTATCCCTGAATCCTGAGTTCTTCAGGGGTCTGCTGTACAAATTATTCCCCTTGGAAAGGGGGCTACCCACTGCTAACATTCTTTGATCTGCAAATTTCATGTGCTTTCAGTGCTTCATTTTTTTTAACCCTCTATCCTTTTTTGCCTCAGAATCTCCATTGATAGGATTTGTGGGGTGTTGAGTTAGGGTGGTGGTGTCATGGGTTCATTCCCCGTACGGGCCACCAAATGCCGCAGTCTGGCTGGGCACAATTCAGGAGCCACTTGTCAAAAGAAACGAACTTTATTTTTAGAACACACACCGCACCACACAGCTCTTCAGGAAAACCCTCAGAGCCCAACTGCCACACGGGCTTCCCACAAGCCTCTCCCCCTCCCCTACTCCTCCTGCTCTTGAGGCCGATTGGCTGGGTCGCATAGGCAGAGCCAAAAAAAAGTCCCCCAATGAGCAGCTCTGTGGTCAGAAAGGGCGGGGAAACAACCCAATGAACATCACTGCAGAGGAGCCAATCAGTTGGCAGCTAGAAGTTTGCTGGGGCTGCTGTGAGCCAATCATCAGCTGGCAGCTGGAAGTTTGCTGGGGCCCCTTCTGCTGGGGCCCCTGTGAGCCAATCATCAGCTGGCAGCTGGTGCTGGTAGCTGGAATTTTGCTGGGGCCCCTTCGGCTGTGGCTCTCAAGAGTGTTCCATCTTTAGTATTTCTCTAACGTTAAGGCATACAGTGGCAGTCTGAGGAGAAGGCAAATAATGAACTCTTCTGAAGACATGGAAATATTTGAACATTTGCACCTTCTTTCTGTTCCTGGTCTTGATTCAGTTGTTTCACCTTCTTGAAGTGGGAAGGGAAGGGTAACCATGTCCCTGCAGATGGTGTTCTCTAAGACAGCAGCCAGCCTGGAGTCATACCATACACCTGTACCTGCACACATTCAGTTGGGGTAAGGGCTTACAAAAAATATTCCTTTACCCTATGGGGCTCCATGTAGTCCTTCAATGATTTTTAAAATAAAATACAAAGAAAAAAATTAGGAGAGTCAATTACTTTTCAAAATTGACCAGTCCATTATGCATAATGGTGGGACTTATGTGCATTGTATAAATATGACTTAATAAGATCATTTGGATCAATTTCATTCCTTACCACCTTCCCTCTTCCTCCTCTCTTCCCTCCCCAGGATCTGTTTGCTGTGCTCTACTGATCTTCTATTACTGCATTATGACCATATATTAAACAGGATTCATTGTAGCATATTTGTACATGGACATAACATAATTTGGTAGATTTCATTTCCCAGTATTTCCCCATTTCCTTTCCTTCTCCCTCTCAATCCCCTTTCTTTACTCCATTGGTCTTCTATTTTCATGACACACTCCCTCTTCAAATTCCTTTGTCTCTCTGTATCTTCTGCATATGAGAGAAAATATTCAACCCTTAACTTTGAGACTATTATTTCATTTAGCATGATGTTTTCCAGCTCCATCCTTTCACCAGCAAAAGCCATAATTTTATTCTAGAAGAATCGATTCTTGACTGTTATGCTTTCAAGGACTTGTGTCAAAAATTTAAACATCAATTAAAAGATGATTCAAGGTTGACTTTATCTATACTTAATTGGACTTTAAAGTCTGCTTTTAGATCCCAACTTGTGTGTCAGGTAAGAGTCACTATGATCATTCTGTTCCACCCTGTGTAGAATATTAAATTTATTCTTGTGGCCATGTAGCATAATGGAAAAAGTTGAGTCTTATGATTCATACAACCTTGGGTTCAAATTCTAGTTATGCCACAGTAGACACATTATTTAACTTTTCTTAACCTTTGGTTTTCTTGCCTCTAGAGTAGTTACAGTTACAGCTACTTAATAGGTTATTTTAAAAGTTAATATTAAGCAATATTTTAAGCACTATGAAAAATGCTATGTACACAGTAGATGTTTAAAAGATTAATTTCCTTCTTGGACCCACAGCTAGAATTCACTTATTATTTTTCATGAATCAGATACCTTATTACTTTCAGGATCTTGATGTAAGCCCAAGAATATTTACTCACATTTATTGAATGCTTGCTACTTTATATTATTCTGTGTTTTCTGTTGACTTATTTATTCTCAATAAAATATGTTAGTTACAATTTTCATTTCTATTTTATATATAAGTAAATTGAGGTACAGAGAGGTTAAATAACTTGCTTAAGTTCACCTAACCTTTCACTGGTAAAGATGAGATTTGAACCTAAAATAATGATAGCATTTCCCAGCTTTGTTTAGGAGAAAAGATGAGCTTAACCTTCTCTTATAGTTTGACCTTCTGGAAAGTTTGTATTAGCTCTTCATGTGATATGAAAAAAATCACAGAAAAGTTTTTCTACAAGGAAATAGTATGAAATACATGTAGAATTCATTTTGTGTGTGTGGGGGTGTTACAAATTGAGGTGATCTCATTTAAAACCGGCGTGGTGGCAGACACCTGTAATCCCAGCAGCTCGGGAGGCTGAGATGGGAGGATAGCAAGTTCAAAGCCAGCCTCAGCAAAGAGAGAGAGGCGCTAAGCAACTCAGTGAGACCCTGTCTCTAAATAAAATACAAAAAAAAGGGCTGGGGATGTGGAACTGAGTGCCCCTGAATTCAATCCCTGGTACCAAAGCAAACAAACAAACAAAACAAAACAAAACCCTAGTTTAAAATTCCAGGTAAGATCTTGAATCAGGGCCTCAGCCTTAGAGCAGTTCCTTACACCTGAGAGAGTGGTTGAAAGGATGTGGCTTCTCATGAGACAGTTTTGTGGAGCTGGGATTCTGGAAGGTGGGGGCAGGTAAATCAGTTAGGGATAGTATTGGCAGAAAATATCCCTAATTTTACGTATTGGCTTAATTTAAAGGAACATTAATGTACTGTTGCAACAAAATACCTGGAACTAGGGTTGAAGCATTATTTTAGTGACTTTATTCAGCACCTTACAGCATTCCATTTTTGTTTTTCACTCCTTCACTGTATAAACTTTTCATATTTCTTTACAAAGTGGCTGCCAGAATCCAGATACCATGTATGTACCAAAAGCACGAAGAGGAAAGGAGCATAGTTAGCAGGGTTTCTTCTTCCCCCAGTCTTGCTTTATTTCAGAAGCCCAACGAAAGGGACATTCAACTTGCTCGTTAGTCAGGGTGGAGCCATGTGCATGTGTCTGCCTGGGAAGGAGTCTAGGAAAACAAGCAACTAACTTACTGGATTTTGTTGTGAGAAACAGGAGTTGAACAAAAGTTAGGAATGAATATCACCTTAGCCAGTCAGCTATGTCAGCCATGATGGGTGGAGACCTGGGCAAAGTTGTCAGTTGCCATGGGAATGGAAAGCCCTAGATTAGGCAGACAAGTTCATAGATGTATACTACATGGTGTGTAAATAGTTGTGATCTCGGACCTCGAGGACTTTGAACCATCCTCATGAGAAGAGGCTTAGCCCCTTGAATTCTTTCTCTGCCTTTCAAAGACTACATGGATCTTTCTGCCACCAGGCTCTGCTTATTTGAGTTTTCCAGCAACTCTTCTGTTATTTTATCTCTTCTAGAGCTACCAGAACTTAATCTCACTTCATGTCTACCTGACAAGTTCATGGTGGTGTCTTGTTCCTTTTGTGATTAGGAGTTCAGACCGATTCTTAATCACTCAGTTCATAATTTAGTTAATGGACTACCTGATAGCAATTGCATTTTGCTATTTTGTCCTGCAGTTCAGTTTTTTGACATCAAGGTGTCGTATTTCACCAGTAAGAATGTAGATTCCTTTTTATTCATTTTTTTAAAAATTTTTTAGTTGTTGTTGGACCTTTATTTATTTGTACGTGGTGCTGAGAATTGAACCGAGTGCCTCACGCATGCAGTGAGCCACAACCCCAGTCCCTTATTCATTTTTTAAATAGACAAAATTGTGTTATGTGCTGCATTTTTAAAATATATGGAATGACTTAATTGAGTTAATACATGTGCTACTTCATGGACTTCTATTTTTGTGGTGAGAACACTTCAAATTTACTTTCTTGGTAATTTTCGTGAATACGTTGTTTTTAGCCATAGTCACTGTGTTGTCTGATAGGTCTCTCCCTTCGATTTCTGTCTTTTAATTGAGCTTTTGTGTTCTTTGACACAAAAGCATCTTCCCAATCCTCCAACCTGTTGCCTGTGGTAACTGCTATTTTATTCTCCATTTTTTGAGTTTACACAGTGTACGTAAGAATGAGACCATGTGATATTTGTCTTTGTGTCTGATTTCACTTAGCACAGTGTCCTCCAGGTTCATGTTGTCACAAAAGAGAGGACGTTCTTTTCTGAGGCAGAAGAATATTTCATTGTGTATATATACCACATTTTCCTTCTCCATTTATCTGCTGCTGGACCCTTGGCCTAATTCCATAACTTGGCTCTTATGCACGTATTGCAGTGAACTTGGGAGTGTAGTGATCTCTTTGACATACTCATTTCATTTGATGTGTGCATAAGCCCAGTAGTAGAATAGTGGAAGTCATATGCTCGTTTTTAATTTTTTGAGGACCTTCTGTACTCTCTATCATAACAGCTGTACTAATTTCCATCCCTCACCAGCTTTCTTTTTCTCGACATCTTCACCAGGACTTGTTACCTTTAGTTTTTTCATCGTGGCCATTCTAACAGAGGTGAAGAATGCCTCATGGTGTTTTAAATTCTAAGTATCAGGGCGATCTGAATTAGTGATCTTGAGCTCTCCCCTGCCCCGTATACCTGAGGCAATTTGTGTGTCTCCTTCAGAGAGACACCTGTTGAGGTCCTTTGTCCATTTTAAAATTGGGTTATTCTTTTGCTTGCCATTGAGTTGTTTCAGTTCCTTTTTGCTGCTGCTGTTGTATTTTTGGATATTCACTCTTTATCAGATATGGTTTGAAAACATTTTCTCCTGTTTTGTGGGCTGTCTTTTCACTCTGTTAATTTGTTTCTTTTGCAATGCAGAAGCTTTTCAGTTTGATGTCATCTCGAGTCTGTTTTCTCTTGGGTTGCCTGTGAAGATTGTGGGTTTCTTATAATGGATCCTCCCCCTTTCTTTGTAAAGGCCATGGCAAAAGGCAGAGCACCTAGTTGGTACTTGATTTAGACGTATTGATTAACTCTCCTTATATGAGGAAGTTTATTTAAAACCCTCATTTATCCATAAAAATAATTTAAATCTGTGGCATGCTTCCAAAAATTCTAGAAAACAAAATGAGGAAAACAGTTCCTTTAGTGTACACTCTTCTGACCCAGCTTGAACTTTGTTTTAAAGCATATACTGAAATATGTTGTTTTCTTAAAAAACCCTGTGATGCATTATCCTGCAGGTAATGATGATTGGGGGGGGGGCGGGTGGAAGAAAACCCAAACTTTGTTCCCTAAGCTGATTTTAGTTTTGTATTATAGACAAAACGGCTGCTATGCATATCCACTGTGCTATTTGGGCTCTCCTATTTTTTTGACGTGTTTTCAGTAATACCATGGGTTGTCGAATTTTACTTTCTCGAGTCAAGTGACTATTTCATATGGGCAGAAAAGGAAAAGACTTCATGTGAGCACAGCAGTTTTTTAAAAGAAGCCACATTCTTTAGAGAAGGGGAGATAACAGTGGGGCCTCCGAAAAGGTCGAGGTGCTCAAACAGTGGATACAGCCATAGGCTCTGTGTTTGCTCAGTGTTTGATGAATGAAAATTCTATTTGTACTTGAGGATGATAGAATTCGAAATGGTTGTATTTCAGCTTTATAATGTTCTTGAGAGTGTGACTGCATTTTTTTGCCCTTTTTTTTTCCTTTTCATCTTTGATGTCCAGCTGGTATTTTGAGACAAGAGTATGATTATGGAATTGGGTTTGAAGAGCAGCACTAAATCATTCTCACTTGGTACTTGACCTTCATCCTCGACGGAATAGATTTCATGGGAAGAATCAGGTTGGGGAAGATATAATTTAATTCTGCTATGGGTCAAGCAAAAAGGTTAAGTTCTTTAAGTTCCTCATCCTATGATACCGCTTGGTGATTTTTTTTTTCTTTTGGGAAGAAAAGCAATTTTTCATATTAGAATCATTTTTTCTCTGTTCCACATTTTTTTTGATTACTTGAACAGACAAGCATATTTAAAAATAGTTTTTTTTGTTTCCTTACCACTACTTCTTCATGTACCTTTTAGAAAGAGTCAATTTAAAAAAAAATTAAAGATTATATTGCTTCTATCTTGACATGGCAGGTGACAAATAATTAATAACTTCAAAACCATAAGGTTTTATTATTTGGTTTTAAAAAAGTTACTGGAACAGGAGTATATTTATCTCCTTCCTCTGCACCTCAAAATGAGGTCATAGATATTACCCTGAAGATTTCCTCTGTAAATTCTTTAGCTTTGACATGGCCTTGTTATGGATAGTTTCCTAAGGAAACTTCAGTGTCTCTTTGTCACATTTGTTCCCTTCATGGTGCCTGCCTTCAGGAGGATGTCCTCCACCCTCCCTGCAGTCCCATCTCCCATGTCTATGGTGTGATGTTTTTCTCCCCGACTTGGAGGAGACATCAGTTGTTAAATGGGCATGCTCATCTCCCACTCACTCTTGCTTTAGGTATTTTCTTTGCAGACCTAGTCCTATGTACACATTCTTCTCATTTTGAAAATAAATATGTATCAACCTTTTCTCTAGGCATCATAGCCAACCCTTTCTGCTCTGCTTTCTTACCCCCGCCCCCTATTTCCTGGCAGGTTCAAAACGGAGTGCTTCAAATTGTGGGTGGCATTCCAAAGGAGATTGGCCTGTAGTGATCTTCTGCCCCATAAGTGGTTCCTCCCATGTGAATGTCAACAAGGTGCTCTTACATTTTGGCTCCTTGTTGATGTTTCTGGGACTGTGGCCTCTGACTTTGCCCTCATGCTGCAAGTTGAGATTGAACCTCTTAACCATTGTTTTCAGCTCACCCAGCTTTTTTTTTTTAAAAAAAATGGTTCTTAAGTGAATATTCTCCCACCTTTCATCGTATCATTTTGGAATGCTCTACTAAGTATTTTCCTTTAAATATGACCTGATTTACTTAATGGGTGGCCTCATTTTGAGAGATGGTAACTGTGGGTGTTATACTACTTTCCTGTGAAACTGCAGGTTATTGTTTAGGTCACTTACTTTTAGGATAGTGAATATTAAGGTTGTAGATGAATTTGGGAGTATATAATACCAAACGAAATTAATTTTTTTTGTTTACTTGAGGTCTCAAAAGGCCAGTAAGACCTAAATTTATTCTAGCATGTGTTTTCTTATTGAAAAGATAGTATCTATAACATCATGGTGGCACATAACATATACCAATAGTGAATTGGCTGAGAAAGAAATGATAAAATCAGTCCTATTTACAACATCCCCTACCCCCCGCCAACAATACCTAGGAATAAATCAAGGACATGAAAATCCTTCATAATGAAAATTGCAAAATAATGAAGAAAGGAATTGAAGACACTGGAAGGAGCCAAAAGATCCTGTTTGTGGATTGGAAGAATGAATATTTTTAAAATGGTCATACTACCCGAAGCAATTGACAGATTTAGTGTAGTCACCAAGAAAATATCGGTGAAATTTTTCACAAAATACAAAACACAACCCTAAAATTTACATGGAAGTCCAAAAGACCCTGAAGAGCCAAAGAAATCCTGAGTATACAAAGCAAAGCTGGTGGTATCACAATACTTGATTTTAAAATATACTGCAGAGCCACACTGATAAAACCATATGGTATGGGCACAAAAATAAATCCACAGATCAATGGAACAGAAGACCAAGAAATTAACACATCTTCAGGCAACTGATGATTGACAAAGGTGTCAGAAACCTACATCAGAGAAAGAAGAGTCTCTTGGAAAATAGGAAAAACTGGACACTCACATGTGGAAACTCTCTCTTACCCTGCACAAAAATCAGCTCAAAATGGACCAAAGACCTGAAATTTGAAGCTATTAAAGGAAAGCTGGAGAAATTTCAAGATACTGGCTCAGGCAATGATTTTATGGAAAGGACTCCAGTACTCGGGAAATAAAAGCAAGATTATATTAAACTAAAATGGGAGAATGTTCACTAAGAACTATTCTTAAAAAACAGTGGTTAATAGATTCAATCTGAACTTACAGCGAGAGGGCAAAGTGAGAGGCCATAATCCCAGAAATGGAGCAATAAAGAGCCAAAATACCTGAGCACCTTGTTGACATTTACATGAAAGGAGCTATTTATGGGGCTTTTAAGCTCCTGCACAGCGAACAGATTAAAGAGATTACCTCCACAATGGAACGAGATATTAGCCAGTGATGTATCTGACAAAGGACTTATATCCAGAATATATTAATAAAACAAGAAAAATTTAGACCTCAAATAATCCAATCAACAAATGGACAAGCATTCTGAACAGACCTTTCTCAAAGGAAGTACAATGGCTAATAAATGTATGAAAAATGCTTAATATGTTTAGCTACCAGGAAGTGCAAATCAAAATCACGTTTCATTTTACCCCAGTTAGAATGGCGATTATAAAAATAAAAATAATAAAATAAAAAATAAATGCTGGTAAAGTAGAGAAAAATGAACACTTACTCACATTCCCATCAATGGTGTATTAGCAGAGTCACCATGCAAAACAATAAGGAGTTTCTTAAAAAATAAAAAGCTAAAAATAGAACCACAAATAATCCATCACTCCTGGGTATTTTTCCAGAGGAATGACCTCAGCATACAAGAGACCTGCATACCCGTGTTTATTGCAGCACTATCTATAATAGCTAAGATACAGAATAAGACTCCTTGCTTGTCAGCAGATGAATGAAGAAAATATGCTGTGTTTATACAATGGAGTAGTATTAAGCCATAGACAAGAATAAAGTCCTGTTTTTGGCAGGAAAATAGATGGAAGTAGAAGACATGTTATGCAAAACAATCCCAACATAGAAAGAAAAGTATCACGTATTTTCTCTCATATTTTGAAACTTGGAAGAGTAAAAGAAGGAATCGGGATGGGAAGGTGATTAGGAGGAGGGCAAGATGGAGCAAGAGAAGAGAGGGTGGGAGAAAGGAAGGTGAATATGGTCAAAACATGATCTCTGCATGGCATGTATGGAAATGTCACAGTTGAGACACATTAATTTGGTTCATGATATGACTGTGACTAGAAGCTAGACATCTCCCATTCTGACATAATTTCACTGTCTCACTACCAGTCCTGGATCTATCACCAATAGTGTAGACCCTGGGTCCTTCCTAAGGTTTCCCCAGAGAAGAAAATCTGGTCTGCAAAACCCTTTTCATCATATGCTGATCTCAAGTGAACTGACATCCTGTGGGTAGTAGGTTACGTTTTTGAAATCCATCGTGAATATGCAAGCCATTCCAAAATGTATTATATCCTTTTGTTTTATCTGTATTTTTTTTGAACTGAGTCATCATAAGTCATTATAACACACATACCTTAAGCAGTTGGTGCCATATAAGGAGAAGTATAATGGGGAACTTTCATTAATTCATAGGGGTGGGGAGAGGTTGTACATCTTACAGAGGTTTTTGGTTTCATGTATTCTATTTTTCTCCCTAAACACCTAAAAGACTCAGAGGGAACCAGTCACTCCTGACATCTTGTTATCAAGGATTCATTCTTTGACTGTTTTATTGAGTACCTATTTTTTTGTGCCAGATATCATGCTAGGTACTAAAGATAGCACTTTCCACCCCAGGGATAAAATTCTTTACTCTTGCAGGGATTATGTTCTGGAAGAGAAGTGGGCAAATACTTGACACAGACTAATTCTTCTGTGCCTTCTGGTTTTTCTTCCCGTAAGCCATCTGATCTCCCAAGAGAATTGGTGGGGCTGCCTATGTGTAGGCAGTGTGTATCAAGGTGTACAGACCAGGTAACCTGTGGAGCTGATGGCAAGCATTGTGTATGTGCTTATAAATATGAAAAATCTGAGAGTAATGAAAGCACAAGCCAGGACTTGAAGCCAAGTTTGGATTAGAAAAATACCACCTAAAACTGAAAGAGTAATTTCCTTTATTATTTGGCTTATCTCTGATTGGAAGATTTTTCTGGCAGGAAGACACTTGGAGCACTTGGATAGAAATCAGTGTTTCCCACCTGGTATGTACCTGGTTGAATTTGGTGAAGTGTTACTTATTTGCAGTCATTCCACCACTAGGTGTCCAGGACTGGGGAATTTTGAAGCTGCAGATACGGTGGGGGTCATCAGCTGGTAGATGGTAATCATTGTCTTAAGAATGAGTATACAGGGTGAGATGGGAGGAGCTGATGCAAATTTCCTGTGGGCAAACATATATAAGGGCAGAGGACAGGGATCTCCAAAGGCACTGAGAAGTGTATATGGAATGGAATCGAAATGAAGACACTTTCAAAGAGTTAATCCTATCAACGGTGGTGAGGGCACAAGAAAGCTACATATCAGTGAATCCATTGCATTTAGAAGGGATTACAAGTGAGAAGGGCCAAGGATGTCTGAAATAAGCACAGCAAATGCAAGAAATGGAACTACAAGAACTGGCCAAGAAAGCATAGGAAGGAGGATTCAGGACTGTGATGCTGGTGTAACATTTCCAATATCTCCGAAAGGTTGTTTTTCTTATTCATGGTGCTTCAGTGAAATCAGAGAGATACTCTCACATTAGTGAGCACTCCTTTGATGTCACCCATTTCGGAGGGAAATCTATTTCCAAGAGGAGATTCCGTTGTGCTCTGCTGAAAATCAGCCTCCAGGAAACTCATGTGGGAATTCTAAGGAGAAAAGAAAAGCTTCTAGGGAGATGTTTTGAAATCCTTTGAGCTGCATGTAATCAGTGCAAACTTTACATGTATATTGACTGTACATTAAGAACACTTTAAGCAGTAAAGACCTCAAAGGCACTCGTCCATTATGAGAACAAACAGCAATTTCTGCAGTATTTTCCCAGAGAAAAGAATCAGGAGGAACAAAGATGCTAGGGTTGAGGTTTTTCCCCCCTGTTCATTTGTGAGAAAATGTGCTTTTGATTGATATCTACCAAAGACTGTTCAGCATAGCATATTTTTGATGGTTAATGAATGTTCAGAATAGTAATTCGAAACATTTGGGGTGGTGCCTTCAGGCACTTTTCCCAATACCTCTTTTATTCTTTCCAATATCTGGAACATGAAGACTTGGAAGGAAAATAATTGCACTTGCTCTCTTTCCTCCCTCTCCCATGAGTTTGATCCTCATACTCCATACCTCCACTCCTAGTCTCATGAATTCTTCACTTTTATTTTTACTAATAGGGCTGGAACACTTTTTTTGGAAAAGCAAGAATATGCCATGCTGTAGAAGACAGGACCTAGGATGACTTTGGCATACTTCTCTGTACCCCTTTCTTTGGAATTCTTCTACTTGAGTGATTCACTTATAGAATTGTGGAGTGGGACTAGGGATGTGTCTCAGCAGAAGAGCGTTTGCTTAGAGTGTTCTAGGCCGTAAGTTTCATTGCAAACAAATTTTGAAAAGTAAAAATGGGGAATTGTTAGAGGGAAATCTGAGTATCTAGTTCAGGTCAATGTACTGAAATGAAAAGATTGTTTCCCCATGTCTACATGTTTTTCTTCATGATTCTATTTGATTTTTACAGTCACCTTGTGTGTTGGTGGCATTTTGGTATCAAGACTCCACACAGATAAGAAGCTGCTGAGAACCATCAGACCATGACAACTTAATAGCATATTGGTAATGTGTCCAGCTTATATCTACTCAGATTCATATACAGGGTAATTTCATATGTTGCTTAGAAAAATAAAGACAAGAAACACTGACATTATATAACAAGCCACCAATTTCAGGCTTCATTGACAAAGGAGCAATGCTCTATGTTAAATAAACATTAAAGAGGTTTCTGTTCTCGTCTGTTGTGGTTAAAAACTATTTGTTATGTAATAACTCAGAGTTAATATATTTGTGTTAAATTAAATAAAGACACTTAATAAGAAAAATGTGGGTCAGAATACACCGTTGTTCAGCCCTAAAGTATGTTAACTCTTTAAGATGCCACATCAGTATTTCAGATAATCTATAATTGTTGTGGACATAGTTTCTAAGTAGCATGACATTTTAAACACATTGGGATCCTTGAAGGCTGCAGAACCTTCTCTTGTTTCTCTGGTTCCTGATTAACTCTCAGGAAACCCGAGGAACAGTGAGTATTAATGAGCTGATACTTTTGGAGATGTGCTGCGTGACAGGAAATATGCTGTATTTCGCACATATTATCTCATCATAATATTGTTCTCTTTGTATGGATTAGAAGACTGGAGTTTCTGTTTCAGTCAGCATTTTCACTGCTATGACCATAAGATCTGACCCAAACAACTGTAGAAGAGGAAGAGTTTGAGGCTCATGGTTTCAGAGGTCTCAGTCCATGGACAGCTGGCTCCATTCCTCTGGGCTCCAGGTGAGGCAGAACACCATGGTGGACGAGTGTGGCAGAGGGAAATGCTTATATAATGATCAGGAAGCAGAGAGATTACACTCGCCAGATACAAAATATATACCCCAAACCTAGGCCCCTAATGCCCCACCTCCTGGATACACACCCCACCTACCTTCAGCTACAACTTGACTAATCCCATCAGGTGATTAATTCACAGATTGGGTTAAGGCTCTCATAACCCAATCATTTCTCCTCTAAACTTTCTTGCATGTTCTCTGCATGAGCTTTGGGGGGACGCTTCAAATCCAAACCCAAACAGCCTCGGAGAATTGAAGTAATTGCCCAAAAGTAAGTAACTCATAACAAGAAGAGACTCGAGTGCAAGCCCCCTGGTCTCTAAATTTCAGACCCTGTCTGCTGGATCAGTTATCATAATCTGAGGAGGGGACCCAGGTATTCTTGAAGGGCCCCTTAGAGAGTCTAAAGTAGAGCTTTGATTGGATTAGGCTGTGCTTGTCTACTCTTGGCTACATTTTGTTTTTTATGTGCATAAGTAAAAAAAAAAAATAGTTTTACTACATGGTTTATTTGTGGGGACAAAGATACAGACTAGCAAAAGAGTGTTTCATTTTGCATTATCTTCCAGTTTCTGTGTGAAGATTCTTCATTCCCTATAAAGAGAAGGGCTATAAATATGTGTGCCGAACCTGCCTATGTGGGGCTGTTGCTGTGTTCTTAGGAATAAAAATAAATATATAAAAGAAGGCAGATATGTAGATGGGACATTTATTCAGAATAAATATGTGGAAAATGTTGAGCAAAATTGTGTGCATATTGATAACAAGTGTCAAAAAAGAATTGAAGTGTGGTGAATATTGAATCTAATGTTGAATGGGTATGTGTGTATTTGTGTGAGAGAAAGAGAAATCTTGTTTACTATTTTATAAAACTGAAAAACAAAGAGCAGAGTCACTGGATATGAAAACAGAATATTTAATCCCTCATCTCTTTAACCAGAGATGCTAGGCTGTTCTTTTCAGGGGGGTGAGGATGGGGCAGATGAATGAGTGGTGGGGATAAAGAGGATTTACTTGTACTTCTTCACTTCACATCCTTGACATTTGACATTTAGGTCAAATCATATTGACAAAGAATCTGACCTGTCTTAAATATATCCAATTGTCAGCAAATGTGATTCACCATCTAGAGAGTTGCTTTTTTAAATTGTTTATTTGCTTGATGTGGTTTGCATAGTGGGGGATAATTCTTTTCCATTTATCTCCACTGCCCAGTTAGGCCAGTGAACCCCCCAAATAATATTGTTGACATTCTTGTTTAATATTCACCTTGGCTCCGCTTCATACCCTGCTGCAAATTAAATCTTGCTCACCCCTCAATTTATGGCTTTGATATCAATGGATCCTTGGGAAATTAACTATCAAAATGACAACAGAAGGCAGTAGAAGGCTATCTGATCTTAACTGGTCATCAGTATCACCAGCACAGTTTGCTTGGAGTTGCTTAACTTGTGTTACAACATTAATTTATTTGGACTTTCAAGGTTGAGTGATGCTTTACCAGGTATTGCTAATAGAATCTAATATCATTACCCTCATTTTCATTAATTATTGGTTGCAAGGAGGTGCTGCAATTTCTAGTTGTTTAAGCACATATTCTTTATGTTACACAGTGGGGCAGGCACATTACTATTAATAGTTAAATTGACCTTATGAAGAATTTCCCAAAACACAGACATAACACAGATTTTACTGGATGAATGGGATCTGTTCTCTGTGCTTGATTGGCATAGAATTTAGGAAGGTACATGGTCATTATCAGGACTGGAGTTAGAGACATATGTAATCAGAGAGGTGTTAGGCCGAGAAAGGTCCCTCTGCTTTCTGAACCAGACCGTTATTTGGTTGATTGCAGTGTGAATAGAAATTTTAGGATATTGAATGGTTCCACATGGACTTGTATTCAAAGATAGTGCACAGTGAGTAATCCTGCAACTTCTTCCACATTTTTCCATGAAAGGGGAACTTCTCAATAAATCCAAGGATCCAGGGACTTGAAATCCATGTTCTCCCTTAGTTATGGAGGTTCTCACAGAAAGATCTCTAGGCAGTTGATGAATGTTCTCTCCAGCAAAGGAGAAGGGATGTCCTATACCTTTTTTAAAATATATATATATATTTTTTGGTTAGACAAAATACCTTTATTTTGTTTATTTTTACGTGGTGCTGAGGATCGAACCCAGGGCCTAGCACATGCTAGGCGAGCACTCTACCGTTGAGCCACAACCCCAGCCCCTGTCCTGGACCTTTTATAATCTCGCTTTTTTGGGGGGCGGTATCAGAGGAATGGGCTACAGGGAATAATCTAATTCAGTTGTGACTTCAGCATGTGAGATCATTTTGTGGTTGGTGGTAAGACATAGGAAGTTGAATGTGCTACTCTATCTTCATTTCTTCCTAAATATATTAAAGTAGATAGGAGTTCCTGTACAAAGGAATGGCCAGCAGTGTGTTTGAATTATGATTTTTTTTCTCTTCCAAAGGTAAGCATGTGGATTGTTGGTCTTCCTTACCCAGGATAATGGTTATAACATTACTCTCCTGTGTTCCCATAGGAAGGAAAAGCAATTCAAGAATAATGCTAATGGGATTTCAAGTGTGATGGGCCCCTGAGGATAACTCTGTTTGTACAAGAGCTTGTCCTGAGAGAGAGGGGGTGGGGAAAAGCTAATGTGGTGGGAAGAGGGATGAAGAGATCAGGACAGAGAGAAGCAGAAACTGCTGTCAGAGATATATGAAGACTGTTTCGTGCTTTGAGACTGTCTTCCTTTTCCAACGTTTGGAGTTCCCTCACATGCATAGAAGCCCAAGAAAGCTCATCAGAAACATAAGCAGCAAGATTCAAACCATGCCTTCCCTGTGTCTGCTTTTCATTGGCTTTAATGTTTGCTTTCCATTTGGCCTACTTGGTTCTATTCAGATTCTGGGCACGTAGAGAAATGGTTATTTTTGTAGTGGGCCTGTTCTATCTATGGTTGAGTTTGCAGGAGGGCATGCCATTAGAAAAGTTTTACTTAGTAATAGGGAAGAGAAGGAAGGCTTTGTGTTTGAAGTACTAGCCTTGTTTCAATGACATTTAAAAGATGGATGTTCACCACCATGCATCTTTGCAGGCTAAGAATCCAGTCTATCTTGAGAAGATGAATGGATCGGAGAGGCTGGTTAATACATTATCTTTGTTTTGCTGTTGGCTAGCAGGAGAGAAAGGTTACAACGGCCAATAGGTTGTTCTGTTCTTGTTTTTATGTTGATGTAAAGTATTCAATATGCTGAACACTAAAATTGCCTGTGCTACTTAATTCCTGAAGGTAACCGAAAATAGGATGGAGAGAGTGAATGAAATGTTAGCATTTTTTTTTTTTTAGTCCTTCCCCATTATTTCTGAATCAATCAGAAACCTCTTTTCTGGCATCCTAAAACATAAAGATTTCCAGTGTCTTGTCCTTGCCCATGGATGGGATTCTCTGGGGAATGGACATAGTGTGTGCACGGCTTCATTTCTGCCACTTTCTCTGAAGCTAGCTGAGGTAGGAGTTTAGAGATCTGAAGATAGAACTTACTTGAAAGAGGGGAAATTTGTCATGAGGACAGGACATTGAATTATGATCATTTGTACCTGGGCATATTTAAGAGGACAGGGCACTTTAAGCTAATCTTTATTTACTTTTCGAAGCTGTGGAAGAAATGCTGCCAGGTTGGAACCACGGAGATGGTAAAGTAATCATTTGACATTGCACTTTCTAAATAACTTAAGAGTCAAGTTTGGGAAACTTGATGTTTTAGATGTATAACAAAATGTGAGGACAATTTTAAACATTAGTTTGATCTCCTCGCCCAAGGCTTGATATACTTACATTGGGAGACTATATATCCATTAGTATGTTATCTTTGAAAATAAAATCAACTCAAATGGGGTTAAGCCAACAAAGGGAATGTATCAGCCCACATCACTTCAGAAGACCAAAGGTAGAGCAGGCTTCAGGCAACATCTGATCCAGAGTCAAGAGGCCTCTGACTTGAGTGCTCATGGTTCTCTCGTCTGTGCTCTCCCTGGTGTTCTGGCACCCTCCCGGTAGCGAAGGTCTGTAGCAGTTTCAGGCTTCCTAGCCATAGGAGGCTATCCAGAAGAGGTGCATGCACCATGTTTCCTCATTCCTTGAGAGGGGTCAAGACTCGCTTGGTTGATTTATGTCAG
Source organism: Ictidomys tridecemlineatus (assembly GCF_052094955.1). Lineage (NCBI taxonomy): Eukaryota > Metazoa > Chordata > Mammalia > Rodentia > Sciuridae > Ictidomys > Ictidomys tridecemlineatus. The sequence continues at coordinate 32,119,065 of NC_135478.1, read as the reverse complement.
GTCCCACCCTCAACCCTGGAGGTGAGGATGGATTCGGCATTCTCAGAATCACATGGCATCTCAAATATAAAAATGGCACATGTCAGAGATGGCTGAGTAGGTTCTTGAGATCTGACCAATGAGCGTCCAGGATGGTGTGCTGGGATAATTTCCATCAGTTTCTGTTAAGACGTGTTTCTGGTGGTTAACAACGTGCAGTTATCAGTTCCATTGAAGATACCTGGAAAGCTAAATCCCTTATTTTATGTGAGCACAATATCTTTCACAAGCAGCACGTGCACTCCCTCCTTTAATTCTTGGTGCAATTGAATCCCATGTATTTTTTCTTATTTAATAGTCACTGGAAAGAAAGAACAGCTGGTCTAGCCCTTCTGTATCATATCCTTAAAGCTGTTTTCTGTGTTTTACTATCAGTTTTATTAGTTCTGCCTCCTGGTATCCCGGCAAGGTAAATGCCCTTGTTTTCTTGGTCTCCAGCTCATTGCTTTGGGGCAGTATAACTGACTTGTTCAAGGTCATACTCTGAGTTACAAGGAAGAAGTGGTACTAATGGGCCATAGCTTCTAGGCTATAGAATTTAGCAAATTGTAGCTGGACCACATTTGACCTGTGGCCTGTTGCCTGTTTTTGTAAATGAAGTTTTATTGAAACACAACCATGTTCATTTATGTTTGTCTATGATTGCCTTCACTACCGTAGCAGAATTGAGTAGTTGTGGAGGACACTGAATGGCTTCAAAGGTCTATGATATTTACAGTGTTGCCCTTTACTGAACCCATGGATTGAACGAGCCACATTCTTCACTTTAAAAGCTGGTGAGCAATTTTATGCCTGGATATTACACTCTTCTCCGTCCTTTCTGGTTAAAGGTGGTCTTTCAAAGTGATCAAAGACGGGTAGAGATAGAAATCATCTGAGGAGATTCATCCAATCCTAGTCTTCAATACCACAGATAAAAGAACGAGGATCAGAGATGGCAAGTGATTTACACGAGGTTCCATGGTGCTTTACCAATGGACCAGAGTGCTCTTCATTTCCTGTACCCAGGTTTATGTGTTGGAAGGTTACCTAAGCATTCTGCTACCCAGCAAGGCATGAGGTCTGAAGTGTATTTGGGGAGAGAGTTTTACGGAGGATCCGTGATGCTCTGACACAATTCAGATAGTTATTTAACATAACTTTATGCATTTTCTTCATCTGAAGAATGAAAAACAGCAATAGCATATGCTACCTGGGTCTTTACTATGATTGAGACATTCTGTGTAAAGGACATAGAATTATGAGTGTTAGCTATTGTTGTCGTCATCATCATCATCATCAAAATCAGCAGTGGCAGTAGACAAATTGGTATCCAGCCTCATTTTTCTTGCCAGTCTTAGAGGAAGAGGTTTACCCTCCTTATCCAAGGCTAGTCATTCTCATGTCTTCTCAAGAACCTTATTCTGTCAATTGTCTTATATATTCTGTATCCTCTGTTACTTCTTGTTCATGTATCCTTCAAATTATCAACAAAATATTCATGTCTTGAATACTGTTCCAAAGACATTGCTATCACCCGTTTCAGCTTGAAATAGAATTCTGCTTCTTCCCATCTTTTCATTCCCCTAGTGGATCACATTTCACTGTCTTTACTCTCTTAAGTTCCATTCCGAAGTCAAGTCTTTTAAAACTCCCTGGACAGGCGTCGCAGATAAATCTGAGACCACAGTCTTCATCTGTCACAATCTTATGGAGCGTTAAAGTTCCTGACACCACACTAGGTGAGAAACACTTTCCCTTGTGTTTGAACCATGATCCTTTTTTATTTCTCACTTGCTGATAAATCTTCCTCTCAAATGATCCCTTCTCTGCCATCCTGTGTACAGTATGTTCTCAGGTTTCTATACTGAGGTGCTCTGCTTACCAATCTTCTACTTTTGCCTGACTTTAGAGACTACCTATTAAGCTGAGTATCTCTATCTGAATGTAACAGCAGAATTTACACCCCCGAGCTCTCCTCCCAAGTGGCTCCTCTATTTGACTCTTCCTTCTCTTGGTTTGCATGTTGTTTTAATACCTAATGTATTCCAAACATTTGTTATCAGCCACATTCTGTGCTGAGAGCTTTAAAAACAAGATAATAGAATTCTTTTTCAAAGTTTAAAAAAAAATTAACAAAAATTTACAAAGTAAATATGTTCAGATAAGCAGGACCCAGATCACAAAAGAACATCACCAGCATTTTAGAAAACTTCCCTTGCAGTTAATAATCCTCATCTAATGGTGATTGTTGTTCTGACTTGTTCTAACAACGTGTATTCATTTTGCCTGTTTCTGTGCATTATTTAAATGGAGTCACATAGTTTGTACTACTTGTGTCTGGCTTCTTTCCTCAGTATTATATTTAAATGCACCCATCTTTTTGTGCAGAGTTGTTGATTGCACATTCTTATCCGTGTATAGTGTTCCATTGTAGGAACACAATTTATGTATCCCTTTTTCTGTCGTGGAGATTGGGGTTTTCAGTTTTTTAAATTACAAGTGAGACTACTATGAAATTTTCAAATACATCATTTGGTACCCATACATACACATTTTTGAGTGTATTCCTAAAAAGTGAAATTACTAGCTGATGTAATACCCAATATACTTCAGTACTAGTAAATATTGATAATTTTCCAAAACTGTTACCAGTTTATATCCCCAGAACCAGCATGAGATTTCATGTAGCATATAGCATAAGCACATATTTGAGCATTACCATTTTTATTTCACATTTGAATAAAGTCTGAGTCTTAAGCAAGAGAAATGACCCATGTCAGGGACTATGGATTCATGTTCCCAGGTTTGTCTGACCTCAGAGTGTGTGTACTCTTAACCCCCATCATTGCTTTCTTCTATAGCTTAAGGATGTCGTCATGCACAGATGATCCTCTACTTCATAATTTTCAAATCTCATTTAGCTAAAGCCTGCAGCTAGTCCATTGCCGGCCCAATGTATGTCAGTTCCTAATGTGGCCAATAGATGGTGCCAACAGTAGCCTGAGGCTTGAACAAATAAACTCGGGTATAGCCTCTTAGGCCAGCTCACACCAATATTGAGAGTAGTTCTGAGAGCCGGAAATCTTAGAATCATTGCTGTCTCCCACCCAAATGGAAATGTGCATCCCTCTCTGTTCTCTTTCCTCTGTATTCTCATTACCTCCTCTTCTCATCCCTTAACACTTAACAGGTGGCTACTTAGGTATGCATTACAGCGCACTGAACTCTGTAGAACAGAGACTAGATCATAATCATTCTTGGTCCTGAGGGTCTAATATAAGTGCCTGACACAAAGAAGGTGTTCATGTTTGGTCCTGCAAAATTCTTCTTGGGGGAGCCAAAAGGTACAAAATGATTATTCTTTCCTGAGGTCCCATAAGGTTGATAGGCATTTGGCCTGCCCGTCTGCTCTGAATGGCCTAGTATCATGCTCTGACCGATTAGAGAAGGCTCCAGCCCAGTGGCCTGGCTCATTTGTGCCTTCCATCTCTCCTTTTCAGAAGGATGAAAGATAAGAGATGATACACACTATAATTTCCTTTAAGAAAAAATAGTTGGCATAGCAGTTGAGTTGGGAGACCAAACTGCTCATTTACTCTCCTTCAAATTAAATGGCTAGTAATAAGTGACAGAATGGGGGTAAGTCGGTCTGAAGGCAGGTAGCAGAACCACCAAGGACAAATTTGTTCCTTTTATGAGAAAGATTCTTGGTTACTGGACCATTGGTAGGCTAGGGATTTGTTCTTATACACTTGGAAAAAAGTAGGGAAAAACAAAAAACCATTAAGCACAGTAACATTTCAAAATTATTTCCTCTGCCCAACCTTATTTCCTACCCACTTCCCACAGGTTATAACTTTTCAAGGGTAGTATTGCTGTTCTCTCTTGTTCTACTCTATCATGTACTGGCTTAGGAGCCAGAGTGCTTGGGTACAACTCTTGGCACTGCCTCTTCCTATATATATGATCTTGGGCAAATTTCTTAACCTTTCTGACCCTCAGATTTCTCATCAATGTGAATTTACCTCATTGGGTTGTAAGGTGGATTCAATGAGTTAATATACAGAAAACCTTTAGAATAGTGCCAGCCCACGTTAAATACACTTAGTAAATACTGACTTTTTTAAAAAAAATCATACCAGATACAGCTATTTTATGCTGCTTTATATTATCTGGAGAATAAAAAGCATTTCTACAGTAACCATGAACAAATTCATTTATTATTATGTTTCATGTTGTAGTAGTTTTTATTACAAGGGTAAAAAATGGCCAAATGTAAATGAGCTTATATCTAAACTATTTTTCTCACCAGTTTTACTGTATGTTTTCTGTACTCTTTCCATAATAGAATCCCATGCTCTCTACACACTATAATAATTCCTTATGTTTGTATTGCATCTTACAGTTTATAATCTCCTTTTATTTACAGAATCTCATTTGAATCTCAGAAATCCTTGCTAAACGGACAAGGCTAAAACACTACATTCTGTGTTATTTAAGGGGTCCATAAAACTTGTCCTCTTGTGGTGAGGGGAACTTGGAAGGTCTCAAGGCAAGTGAATGTCAGATCTGGGACCAGCATCCTTCCTATTCCAATAGTTTACACTTATTGTCAAGTTCCCAAGTTTATGCATAAATATGCACATGAGGGAGATTGGTAAGCCGTAGGTGAATAGCATACATGTCCATTAGTAAAACCTGTGCATACAATAGTTTCTACCCAGCCATAGAAATTAGGTCTCCAACTCCCTCAGAGTAGAAGGATTCACAGCCAAGCACACCATTTTAAAAATAAGGGTGGGCAAGACAAATCCTGAATGAGTCTATTAAAGCTTCTGCAATTTTATTTTCACTAAAACAACTGAAAACAGCACTGTTGATGAGGACCATATCAGTGAGAGTTCATAAATTTTTAGGGAGTAGCAAGAAAATTCCAAGATTTCCCTTTCCATTGGCTATGGCAAGTATTTTAGTTGTTATAATTTTTGCAGAGACTGGCATACCCTACCACAAGGTCATTTTCTTTCTGGGTCTGCTTTGCCATCTTAAATGTTCAATGCCTTTCTAATTTTATGACTCAGAATTATTGATTGCCATCTTCCTACGACCCACTTCTGACAGCCCCTCTTGGATGCCTCTGGGCTTTCTTCCTTGGCTCAGACACAGCTAGAATGCAATACTGAGGGTCCTCAGCTCACTCAAGGCTTCCTCTAAGACCCCTCTTCCTTTTCTGCCACTTTCTATATCTCCTTAATTCCCAAACACCAGAACATATTTATTAGTTTTCCTTTGGAAGATTGACCTGGCGAACTCTAGAATGAAAACCTTCACATTTTTTAGAATAAAAGGATGAGTGGCCCAATTTTTGCGTAAGATTTTATTGACTTCAGTTAAGCACATCTGCATAGAGTTTCTATACATTCCATCACAGGTCCTCAGGAAAGTTCCATTCAAAGGCCCGGAATTTTATAATCCATCCGGACTCATTCAGATTGAGTGCCCTTCTCGTGGGAAGCCTGTGGAAACTGTGGAATGAGTAACCTATAGCGGTTCTTCATTGCTCCTCATTAAGGTGCCTTAAGGCTCCTGTCTTTGTTCAATCCTCCTTCTCACTTGGTCAAAGGTGCACACCTGTGCCACAGTCAGTCTCTTGATAGAGCTTGGGGGCTTTTTCATTCGAAAATGCTTGCTCGTTTAAATTTTTCTCCTGTGCAAATGTAAGGGAGGAAGTCTATCCTGTTAATGATCTGTTGGGAAAAAAAAAAAAGTACAACTTTTTTTGCAAGTGGTAAGTACCATGGAGTTATGAATTCTGACCCAGGGGAAAGAGATAGCAGCCCCTCCTTCCCTCTGTTCCACAGCAATATGGTGGGTGCTGTGTGATTAGTCCAGAAGATGGCTTCAGGGCCCAGGCATTCATTTTCTCATCTGCAGCCACTTGTATTTCCCACCTCTCCATCTAGTCCCTAATGGCTCACTGCCTTTGTGAATCCCTTTGCCCAAGGTTACGATCCCCCCCTAATACTGAAAGGACAGACAACACTCAATGACTTTTCTAGAGCACAAATTCTCAGCTCTTTGCTACAACTCAGAAGACAACTCTAAAGGTCTTCCACATTCCAGAACACTCAGAGGACTTCCTTGAGACCGCATTACACTTCAGCTTCTCTCTGCCTAATCCCACTTGCTCTGCTTCCCTCCAGGGTTGATCTCAAGAACATAATCCATAAAACCTATGGTATGTAAATCTCGGAACCTGTTTCCCAGGCAACTCAACCTCTGACCAAGTCTGATTTTCTGTGCAGTGGGGTGGTTGAAAACTGAGGGTAGAATCCCTGTGCCCATCACCCATTGCCAGTTAAACCACACTGAGATGGATTATTTTAAAATGTCTGCATTTGGAAGTGAAGTAAAGCCCATTTTTTTTTTTTGACACCTGGAGTTTTGTTTTTGCGATGGAACTTCATAAGAAATACTGGAAATACACAATTCATTAAATCTTTTCTCTTGGTGAAAATTTCTTACTATAAAAAAGATACAAATGTGGGTGAGCCGGAATGACCTTAAATTTGCAGTCTTTCATTATTGTCCTCAGTGGTGAGATTGGACATACCGTAGAGAACGTGATTGACATTATCTGGGTTCTCATTAGCGCAGAGAGGCAGGTTAGGAGGTAATGACAGCATGGCCCGAGTCACAAGTGACTGGGTGGACTGTACTGTCTTATGAGGACACATAGAGAAGCAGATGAGCTGGAGGTGAAGGGGAATTTAGAAGAGGCTTTTCTACAAATGCTCAGAGCCAGGTGTTGGCTTGGTGACTTTGGGGAAAGGTAGGGCAGGCAGTAGAGGTTTTATGGAGAGGCTTGGCTGGGAGATGGGACCCTTGTGGGCTTGAGTTACAGATGTTCCTAGTTCTGACCAGGCGCAGGGTTGAGGTGGGTGAGTTGAGAACAGAGGTTGGAAAGGTCAGCAGAGTTCAGGTTCTTAAGGGCTTGGCCAACTATTTTCAAGAAATTGACTTGTCTCCTTGGTGATGGAGCCAAGGTCAATGGATTTGAGGAGAAGAACATTCTGATGGTATTTGCCTACTTAGCAAGTTTATTTGGGTTGAATCATGACCATTTATAGTATAGATTAGTATCATGTGAATTGGGGGGAAATGTAAAACAGAATACCCAAATTATCAGGACAAGGGATAATTCTCTCCAGTTGTGTGTTGGCTGTGAGGGACTTATTTATTTATTTATTTATTTATATTTTTTAAGGACACAGATGGATTTCACATTTTCTGAAGACAGGAAAGAGAAGATGATGGCAGAAGGGAGGCAGCCACTCCGTGTGGATGTGTGTTTTCTGCTTTGGGGAGTATTCATCTTTACATTTCTTCTTTGCAATATCTTACCTCTTTTTCTGGCTCTGTGTCTCTGTCTTTAGTGTCTCTGTCACTGGGTTTCTGCCTCTTGAGGCAAAGCAAGCTCTACAAACAATTCTGCTGAAGAGATTCCCCTCCAGAGAAGTTCCCCAAGTCCAGACATAGGCATAGCCTGTCCCACCTGGATTCCCAGCAGTACCTGGTTCTACATCGATGAGTGCTTGGGAGAGCCAGGTCTTCATGGAAGGCAGTGCCAGTCATAGACTGCTTAAGGATTCAATAGAAAGTATGAATGATTTTTTCTGCCTGTGGTTTTATTCATGTCTCAGTTTTCTCCATTGAAACTGATTGCATTTCCTTCCCTCCCCACCAAGTACACATTTGGTCTTCAGCTCAGCAGATGCACTGGTATATATGTTTTCCAGGAGAAGTTTCTCCTGTGGGTGCCCAAACCAAAACCCCACCAATGAGTCATACTCCTGCAGAAACTCATTTCTTTCAGATTGTGGGGGAGGAACTGAAGACAGGTATTGATCTGCTAAGAACAAATGAGGGGAAAATAAATGACCAGAACAAATAAACTTTGGGAGACCAAATCCTAGAAATCATCTGTCCCCATCAAAGTCCCTGTTGTGTTCTACATTTATATACTTTGAGGGGAAAAAAATGGTAAAGAAAGGAAGAACATTGGCTGATAAACTTGTTCAGGTTTGGGGTTGGTTGTTAAATAAAGATGTTATCAGAGCAGCTTCTTCCTTCCTGATGTTTGTCATATTTTCCCTCCTAATTCTTCTTTGGGAAGTCAGACGGGTGCTTTGCTCAGGCAATTTGGATTCCCTAATTGATGTTGCCAAGGAAGAGGCCTCTTCTGGTCCCTCTGTCACTCTGCTACACTTGGAATTAGAGTCTAATCCCTCTAATGACTGTCTTCACGGCATGCAAGCACATCTTACGCTGAGAGTAGCGTGGCAGCTGAGGACAGAGTCGAGTCTTAGCCAGAATGTTCAGGGAATGGAGTTACACGAACAGACTGCCTCTTGATTAAGCTGGAATCCTTGATGCTCTGCTGCTTCACAGTCATTCAGTGACATTCACTTAAACATTTATTTTATTTCTGTATATATGTGAAATGAGTTGCTTTCCAGCATAGTGACACTTTATTATGGGTGTGGGGATAAAGAAAAATGGGAAGAGATAGGCAGGCTTTGGGGTTGGGTGTGCTGTGAGTGGGGATGGCCTAGGCAAGTCCCCTGACCTCCTTGTACCTCTCTTGTTAACAGAGGTCATACTGAAAGTCCACAAGGACCTTTCTGCAAATCTCATATTCTGGACGAATATGTTTTAGGACAGAGTAAAAAAAAAATGCAGTTCATTTCTCCTCTAAAAGTATAGATAACAGAAGAAACTATATCCATGGAATTGGTGGTCCTGTGTTCTTGAGTGAGGATTAATTGATGTGCTTCCTATTTTGGCTGCAGAGGAATACCTTTCACGTTATTCCTTCATCTTGTCCATCAGTGTGAGATATGAGGGTGTGTGGGGATGGGGGTGACCCTGCATGTGTGCATGCATGTATACAGATGGGCATGCTCAGGGGAAGGTGGTGTGAGGGACCTAAAGAGGGCTTTTATTCTTGCAGAGTATAGCGGTCAACTTCAGAATCAAGTTGCAATTTTCCCCACTCTTTGCTCAATCTCCTTTGTATTTATATATGTTCTATTAAATTAGCTTCCAGAATTTCTTTACCTCCTCATGATTATTTTCTAGGCTTGCATGGTGGGAGTAACTCATAAAGCCGCCTTGAAGTTCTTACAGACTTCTTACTCTGCACCCAGCAGGTCCTTGTTGAATGGAATGGAATATAATTGTTCCAAATATTAACTCCTAGATGCAGCAGTTCTTTAAGGATCCTGCAGTGGTGAAGTCTTTAGGAATGGAAAGCCTCAAGCAAGCTGAGCTCCTGGAGGGCATTCATATTGTCCTTTATATTGCAAGACCTGCTGATGTGGCTATTGTTCTCATGGCTGCAGGAGGTGCTGTGTTCATTCACCTCTGCCAGATTTGTAGGAAGCATTTACTAATACTTACAGATTATTTGTAGATGATTCTCATCTCTGGGTACATCCTGTTGTAAGTCAGCATAGCATCCTTCCTACAGTGCTAGCTTTCCAGATTTCTAGGTTCATCAGTCACCAGAAGAGCTTGTTAAAACATATTATCTGGTGCTACCCCCAAAGTTTCTGATTCAGTAGGTCTGGGATGGACTCCCTCCAAATTGCTTGGCTGACAAGTTATCAGGTAATGATGAAGTTATTGATTATTAGGCCTTACACTGAGGATCCATGACCTAAATAGTCTTCTTACCTCCTTTCTTAGCCCCCAAGCTCATTATCTATGCAGAAGCTAGAATGATCTGTTAGGATCATGTCACATGACATCTCTGCCCGCATACTCATCATGTCCTCAGGGCCTGTGAAGACCTGTATGTTCTGGCTCAGGAGTCTATAAGGTCTTACCCCGCCTGCTTCTCAACCTCACCTGCCCCCTCACCACCATTCTTCTGTCTCCCCTGCTTCCAACCAGTACTTGGCCACACCCTCTGCTCTTTCTTGCCTCTACAGAGCCTGGACCCTCTGGAAGTCTTCTTCCTCCTTCACCTAGTAGGACCTGTACATTCTTTGCTCCTTAGCAACCCTGTCACTTCTTCAGAGAATCCACCTCTAACCACTCAAGCAAAGCTTACATTTCTGCTTATTTCATTTTCCTGCTTTGTAGCCTTTAGCACAGTGTTCTTTGATATTCATGTGTGCTTTGGATTTATGAACAACTGTATTTCCTCTTGGATTGAGAATTCTATGAAGGAAGTATCATGTGTATTTTGGTCACTGCTGAATCTTTCATGCTAAGTGGTCCCTGGTACATTATTTCAGTGAGTGAGTGAGTGATGGATGGTAAAGAAAAACTTTCTGTTTCCAACACTTTTGACACCAGTATATATTGCAATTCTCCAGCATTTTGTGGACCCAACTGGGTGTCCTACAATGTAAATTTTGAAATTTAACCATCCAGAGTTAACATGGACATCCCAGGTTAAGGACTCGGTCCCACCAGACTGCCCCTCACTTCAGACTCCATTTGCAAGCAATAGGTCTGCAGATACTTTGGTTCTACATGTGTATCCTTGATGGTAAACCAGTAAACCTAACTAAGAGGTTCATAGGATGAAATCTGAACGGGTCCAAAGGCAAGACCTTTTGCTACCATGTTGTTTTGGGATTTGCAATCCTTCTGGCACATAGATATATTTATTAACCTCGGAGCTCTCCGATATCCTTTACTGAGAATTTTTTGGCAGGCCCATTAGGTAAGCAAGATTGATTAAATCACAGGCCATCAAACATAGGATCTCTAGCTCCTCTGCGTTTCCTGGAAGTTGGGTTGGGACTGAAAGTTCTCTCTAATCTTGCCTTGTTTTATTCTGAGACCAGTGCCCATCCTGAAGCTGTCAATCATCCTAGCCACCAGTCATCTCATTAGCATTCAGAAAGACAATCCTCACTCCAGAGTCCAAAGGTCTGGGGAGCTCTTCTGTTAGAAACCTAGTGTGATAATAAAACATGCTCCTGTCACCTTGATCACTCAGAAAATTTTAAGAGGTTTAGAAGTGGCTGTGTCAGGAATGGAGAAGAGGCAGAGGCTAAATATACATTATTATGTTACAGATAAGATTCTAGAATGCTTGGGGATTGTAGGAAAAGTGTGGCCATGTTGCATTTGTCTAGGTCCATGTGTACTGCTTTATCTGCCAATGAACATATCCAAAGTCTTGTTTTGAAATTTTTGCCCACAAGCTCAGAATTGCCAGGTGTGATCAATACCTCCCACACCCAAGACACACACCACTTCCCCTGGTCAGATCAGTTTAAAACATTCTGTGTCTTTTTTTTCTCCTGGTAATCTGACTCTGAAGTTAATAAAAGCGTATCTGTGACTCAGAGCTGAACTATGTATCTTTGAAATGTATAATGTTCTTTATGCACAATAAGGTCAACGTGCTGAGAAACATGCTTTTGACTCAGAATAACAGCATTCTCTCGGATAATTTGGAATTCCAAAGGCCTTCCTTTTTGGGGTTGTCCTTTGGCATGGCCTATTTCCCTGGGGACATTTTCTCCCTTCTTGGAATCTAGAGTTTTCTGACCGGGTCTTTTGTCTCTAGATTTCATTCTTTGACCCTAAGTCCAAGCATCCCTCAGAGTTCATGGACAGGTAGGGTCATAGCAGTTACGACAAAGCAGATTCAGAATCCCAGGCTGGTATTTACTCATCTACTCTAGCATAGCACTAACCACCCTGCCTACACAGTGAATCCCAATTTTCCTTTAAAGTGTGTGGGCTTGAAGAGGTAGAGGAGAGCAATACAGGTGGAAAATTGTCAAGTTCCGGTTCCCTACAGGGTCAGTCTAAAAGTGGCTGGGAAGCTGAGACAGGAATTCATAGTCTTCAACCACTCCTGGCCAATGCAAAGAAGTGGTCCCAAAATAAATGTATTCACCTCAAAGAAGCGTTTCAGGGAAATATGCTGCCAGATTGGGGGAAAAAAAAAAAAAAACTGTTCAAACTGAGCTTTGACACAATTCATTCAGGTGCAAATACTGTGGCAGGGACTCCCAGCATGTGAAACTGAGCTGGAGAGTCAGAATTCACACACCTGGATTATGAAAGTCCCTAAACTACAGCAGGTACTATTACTATTTGGCTACTCAGTTTCTTTTCTGGCATTAGAATATATTTACTCAGTGGGGAGGACCCCCAACACTGTCATTACTCGTGGCTTGGGGGCTTACTTTTGGAATAACATTCCCGTGGGTCTCAAGTTTCTGCACATTATGTATCCACTTTTGGACTGGACTATCTTTTGGAGAATGTTGAGGATCTCCCTCCAGGTAGAGGTAGGTTGGCTAAAGATGAATATCCCTATCCAGGGTGAAGGGCAGGCAAGTTGGCTGTAAGCCCTCCTAAGACGGAGGTTTTCTAAACTCAGGGTCCTCAGATGTGTGCATCAATTCTGTGTAGTGGTAAATGAAGGTCAGGACCATGAGATCTAGATTGAATACTTTATTAGTAGCACCATGGCCCAGAGGGATAATTTCCAAATTGTGAGCCCTAAGGCTAACAGAACTTTTATTTTTATACATAAGCCAGTTTGGGGTATGTCAAGGCAAGGGAGTTGGTACAATTCTATTGGAGGCTGCATTATGTATTCCTCATGGGTACAAGCTTGTCAACTACCTAGGGACTCTTAGCTTATACACCTTAGGGACTTTTGTTGCATTAAAGTAAAAGGAGGATTGTTCTGTCCCTGATACTTTGTTTCCTGCTTCTGCCACTGTGGTTATCTTTTACAGGTACCTATTAGCTACTGCAAGCCTCTATGGTTAAATGCCAGTAAGCATAGCTGCTGTGTGTCAGCGTGCAAAACCATAGCCTGTCAGCTCTTAAACTGCTAAAGTTTCCATTTTGTCCTACCACATGTGAAGCATCTACCTGGGCCTTCAATCAACACTATGGTATGAAATCAATCTCATTTGATTTAAAGAAAATACCTGCATTTTCTTTAAGGGACTTAGGGAACAGGGGTACTCTATGTACACATGAAGCACCTGCTGCCTGCTCTGCCATGAGTAATATAGCACTGTCTCTAACCCAGAAGTCTAGCAGCATGTGTGAAGCTGTGGTGGCCTCACCTGTTAACTTGGAATAGAATAAAATTTCAGACCCCTCCAGCTCTTAACAACTGATCTTCGCCCTTGGTTTCAGGGAAGGACATGTGAAAAAGAACTAGCCAGCATGAACAGACCAGGCTCCTGGCTGAGGGATGGCATTGGTCTAGGCACATGATAAAGGTCAGACCTGTAGGAAGAATCTTCAAGACTTCTGCTGGACTTATTGGGAAAGAGGTGTAGAATATAAATGCAGTTGTCTTTGCCATTACAAGGAAAGAGCTCTTTGAGAATGAATCCCACAGTAAAACAGAACCAAGGAAAGAAAGGCAAGAAGGATGAGAGATTGATTGAGGTTGAAATTGAGATTGATTTCATACAGTAGTGTTGATTGAAGGCCTGGATATTGCCCCGCCCATTCAGTTAGGTGGTTACATAAGCTAGTGCATTCAGTTTGTTTGCTTAAGCCAGTTTGTGTGGGATTTTTAATATTAGCAAGTGCAAAAGCCCTGTTGGATGCAGAGGTAAGAGGGAAGATTGGACTATCTCCCAAAGGACGGCTTCTCTAGGTTTATCATAGTGTTCATGTGATTAAAAAAAATGTGTGTTATACTTATGTTCATTCCCCTTCCCCATCCCAACACGTACACTGGAAATAAACCTACTTTATTTCTCAAAATCCAGCAAGGAAATAGTTTACTATCTTAACTTTGTGTATGTGGGCAGGTGCTCACCCTTATCTCGAATATGTCCAAGCAATGGCTCTTATTATGATATGTCATGTTATTATGGTATGCCTCTGCCCAGATAGCTCCCCATTAGTTGTCTGGGTCTCTACACTCCACTGATCCATCTGTGAGTTTCTTTCCAAATATAATGTGTGAATTTTGAATCAAAGCAAATGCAGAATTCCTGGGAGAGGCAGGATGAGGGCAAGAGGAAAGGTGGGAAGTGTGGAATGTGGTAGTGCTTTGGCACTCCCTGAGCCAAACACATTAGGAAGTTAGACATTTGGGATTATAGAGGTTTTTGCGTCTAGACCCATCACTTATAGTTGGTCTATGGTTCTCGAGAGAAATGATGATCAAGTTGAGGTAGATCATCAATGGAGTATTGTCACTATTGTAACAAAGCATGATGGGAGAGTGCTATGGTAGTAACAGCTACACCGTGAATCCTGTGACGTCAAAAGATTGGTTGTCTCTTAGAACCAGCTTTGTTTTCAAAGGGGAAAATAATTATTTCATTTTGCTTTGTTTGTATATCCATATATGTGTAAATTCACATGTATGCACATGTACAATGTGTGCATGTGGCTATGTGTATGCTTGCACATGCATGCTTCGTGTCCACATAAGCCTGTATATTTATATGTATTTAGGCATTTATATTTCTCTTTTGGGTGTAGGATTATAATCATCTTTGCAATATTTCACTACTAATTTCACATAATCAACAGTGTTTTTATTACTAACTGTCTTACCTTTCTAGTAATAGTTTTAAGTGGCTTTTAGAGAAGGGGCAGAAAAAGGAGTAAACTTAACAGGCCCAGTTGAGGCAGAGAAAAAGAATAAGAGGAAGGGAAAAATAGCAAGATACTAGGACTTTTTTGTTTTGAAACAGATCCATGTGAGGCTGGCCCCAGTTCATTCTTCAGACTTATTTCTCATTTGTCATACAAACCATGTGTCAATCCCCGAAACTCTGCATCACTGTTCCAAGATGATTTGCTCTTTGCCTGCCCAGGCCTTGCCCTTTGGTTTCCTGCCTCTGAGCTTGCATTTATGCTTTGCCTGGAATAATGTGCCTTTCTATTCTAAACCCAGTTTCACTGTGGCCAAACCTGCTCAGGGTCTGGGTCCAAATTATGGCTGAACACATAAAATTGCATTACTCTTTAGGTTAGATGCCATGTCATACTTTCCCTTTGACCCAAAGGAAGAAAACATGTTGACTGATGGATGCTTTTCCCTGTCTGCTCCCCCTCCCCCTCCCTCATTGCCTACTACCCATCCCAAGTTACATTTAAGATCAGTTTCTTGAGACTGGTTCTAAGATGAAGATATAAGAGGACTGCATGGAAGTTGAAGGGTTTTTTAAAAATTTTTTTTTTAAAGAAAAATTTTTACTTGAGAGCAAAATTTTAATTGGATGTCTAAACTTCCAGATAAGCTTTTGTTCACCATTTGTCATGAATTTACAGGGGGAAGGAAAAAAAATCAATATTCTACAGTACTTCTTTCATCCTAAGGAGGTTGAAAGACTCGAGCTGCAAAGTGAGAAGATCAGAAGAGAAACAGATTTGTTTAAAAAAAAAAAAAAAAAAGGAAAACCCATCTTACCAATGTCATTTGGAAGAACAGAACCTTTCTGAAGCCATTTCTGATCTCCTTTCCAAAGGCGATCACTATTAATGGGTAACCATGAAGATGAGAAATACCAAGGTACAAAGAGAAAAATGCAGGGTGCAATTTTAGTTTTTACTTTGCACGGTTTTTGGGAAAGAGACCCCAGGTATAAATGTGGACACTTTACAAACATGTAAAGCCAGACTTTGTACCAAATTTAAGTACCTTTGCCTATCAGGACAAGAAGCATCACTCTTCTATAGAACTCCACAGAGCTGGGACATCACAAGTAGGGCACAGCACTCCTATTCCAGCTTTCACAGGACCCTTCCTAGCCACGCTGCTGATTTCTGTAGTACAGTGATGTTTCATCACTTCTTGTTCTTTTAACCAACTGCAGCTTTTCGAATATGTTTGAGGAATTCCTAGTTTTCTGCTATCGCAGTACTTTGGGATTACAAGTATGTGTGTGTGTGGGGGGGGGGACACAAAAAATAAAAAAGCATCATTATTGCAAGACTCATGACTGATATACCTGTAGCCAAAGACAGAGTCACAAGAGAGAAGCCTAACAAACTACTAAAGCAACATTTTACAGGATATGGGAATGTTTAGAAATTAAGACCTATACGGAAAATTATTTTTATGCTTTGGTGAAGAATGAATAGTTGGGTACAAGTATGATTGGACAAAATGGGGGGGGGTACGACCTAATGGCAATGAATTGCAAGGTCTGCTAGATCAGATTCTTCTTGGGCCTCTTTGTGTGCTGTTTCTTTCCTGTGGGTACAGGGCAGGACACTTGCCATGTGAGGCTCTTCAAAAGAGAAGGCCTGGTCTGGGGTTGTGGCTCAGTGGTAGAGCACTTGCCTAGCACATGTGAGTCACTGGGTTCGATCCTCAGCCACATACACACACACAGTTATTATGTCCATCTACAACTAAAAATATTAAGAAGGTCATAGAGGATTTCTTCGGCATTTTTCTAAATCCTTCAGCTTAAATGCTCAGTAAGCCAAGGTGCCATATTCTGGAATAATGTTTCATGAACCCTGTCAATATTATATATGAAATGTTTTATTTTCATTTTTTTAATCTTTGGTGAAGTGACTCCAACCAATTTGCTCTAGCACACTTTCTTACTGAATTCCATTTAGTTTTAAAGTGTTACTAATTTCAAAAGTTCAACCTGTTTCATTGGCATTTCGACATCTTCCCCATCTTCTTCACAGCTTCTGCCCCTTCCTCCTCCCCCGAGCCAAGGATAAACTTGTGTCCCTGATGGTTGGTGGAGGGGCTCAGGTCACATACTGTCCCCTGAACCTTTGTGGAATGACAGCCCTTGTGTTGGGGCAGTGAGGAAGGGGATGGGATGAGAATGTTGCCTGGCTTCCCCACCCACAGTGGGGTCGTGTGGCCCTTCTTGATTGACCATAATTTATGACTTAGTCCCTGTGCTTCTTGAGCATGGCTGGCTGCACTGCAAATGTGAAACTCGCCTGCAGCTTCTAGTTGGTCCTTAGCTGGAGGTGTCCTGTTGCCTTCCCTTACCCAATGCCTGCAAGATGGCTACAGTGTCTTCTAGTGTTATCTCATCTCGGTGATCTACTGGCACGTTCAGCTCTAATCTGTATACATCCTTGAAACTGGACACTTCCCAGGCTTTTCCTTTATACGTGTATCATCTCTCCACAGTGCTCTTTGCCTATACCCAGGGGCATAGTAACTTGACTAGCAAGGTCAGTGACTAAACTTATGTCCAGCAGATGCCCATAATGACATCTCTCCCTTTTTTTGGAGCCTCTTTTCCTTCACAGTATTGGAAGAGGGGAGAATATCTAACCTTGAGAAATTCTTGGTTACTCAACTTCCTCTTTTCCCTCTTGGGTCTACTTTTTCAATAACAAGGTGGCTATGGAGGAGTGTGGTAGATACTGATTTTTTGGATCTGGAACCTTCCAACAAGTCCTGGGAAAAGCTGACTGCTTCTTTGACCTTAGCATGTGCACTATTTAATAATACATCAGATCTCAATTACAGAGAAATCAAGACTCTGTACCTAGGATCATCCTTTTATTCTGTAGCCAGTGCCTTTTACTGGAAAATGGAGACAGTAAAAGGGAAAGTGTTGGAAAGAAATAAGGACTGCTTCTCTCAGAATGGCCCAAGAAATGCTGATGGGAAGCCCATGGCTCTGTAATACTCAGATCTTTAATGGGAAGGTCTAGGCTCTGCATCCCTGAAGCCCAGCACAGTGTCTGCCTTGCTGGGTAAATGTTCAAAGAAGGTTTCAAATTACGAATAGCAATAGTGTGGATTTGCTATAGAAAATTTGTTATCCCATCTCTGTGGGATGAGATTGAGGGATAAATTGAGAGATAGATGTGCTTACCTAGACTGGAGCTTTACACAGTGCATATAGATATGGAAACATTACCCAACACCCCACAAAAAAATAAATAATTGACACATAAAATTTATTTAAAAATAAAAAGTAAATTGGAGATAAAAGTAACCGTGGAAGAAATAAAATCCCAGCGCTTCTCTCATCCAGCTCTTCCAAAGCTCGCATGTTTTTTCTTGCTCAGCCCACACAAAACTGTGCAGTGGGAAGATTGAAATTGTCTTTGAGCCTGGCACAGTGATGCATGCCTGTAATCCCAGCGGCTCTGGAGGCTGAGGCTGGAGGATCATGAGTTCAAAGACGGCCTCAGCAATTTAGCAAGGCCCTAAGCACTCAGTGAAACCCTGTCTCTAAATAAAAAAAAAAAAAAAAAAAAATGGCTGGGGATGTGGCTCAGTGATCATGAATAGTGGTGGTTGCCAATACTACACTGCTATGTTGAAACCTTGGATTTGGCTTGCTACGGCAGAGTGAGAGACATTAAAGCTCTCACTTCTGGGGCACTGTGGTATGACTGATGGGAACCTAGAAATAGTGGTTCACAGCTACCTTAAGAAAATGAATGCTGAGCAGTACCATGTCTGAAACTGAATGAGACGGGGGTGGGGCCTCACACTGGGGAGGACCTTGCATTCACCAACACACACTCACTCTCACACTCATAGACACTCTCTAATTTGATAAAGGATACACGATGCCCCTTTCTCAGGATTCAGCCCTCAGCATTTGCAGCTGAACATCCACTCTCATGCCTACTAATACTTTCAGGCCCCAGGGAAACACTTTCTCACATCTTGCTCAATGTTCTCAAACAAAAGATGACTGCATCTGAATGCGGTGAAGGCTTGTGGGTTGTGCTGTCTGAAACGGGCACCGCTCTGAAGCCTGGGGAGGATCTGAGCAGCAGAAGCACTTAGGTAAGACAAAAGACTAATTAAATGGGGAAGCCTTTCTCTCAGTACCAGGGTGGCAGTGTGCACCATAGAAAGGTATTATTTTTTCAGGAGGACTGAACATCCATTCTCTTCATGGTTCTGGATTTACTCTCACATTAGTATGCTCTTTGCAGTGATTGTACATGATGGGAGAAGAACACTTTGAAATATTAACAGCTACTCATTCACAAGTTCACTGGTCCATCCACAGAACATCCAGATGTGTGCAGTAACAATTAAATTCCATCACCTTTAATATTTTGCTGGCTTTCAGTTATATAAGAGCCATGACTTTACGTGCATTTACGACATTTTATCATTATGAAATATTTTCCAAGATACAAGAATAGAACATATTTAGCTGTTTTAGTTAGCTTTATATATAACTTTCAAATGTTAATCTTGTGGTGTGTAGGCTTTTGTTTGTGTCCTTGTCCCAGAGTCCTACAAGTAATAGGATTGGGCTTAATGTAAAATATCAGATTATGGTAGTTGCCTTATAAAATTTAGCTTTCTTTTCCTTGTTTCACCTATCTGTCTTTTGCAGCGAATGTATGGCTGCGTCTCTGAACTTTGCCATCATTTTATGGAAGTGAACTCTAGGAGAATGGCTGATTTTTTTTTTTTCCAATTTTATACCACCTCGTCTCTTCCCATAGAATTCAAAACAAATACTGAAGAACAACATTGGAAAGTGATCCCTTAAATGTTCTGTTTTTACTAAAGCTGCAGCTTCATGAGAATAACATGAGAGATTTGGAGCTTGTTACCTTGTTATTTAAATATATTATGTTACTTAAATATATTCTTTTTCCAGAATGGAGGCAAGTTTACTTGGCAAAATATGCATTTTTTTTTTTTTGGTCTCAAAATTTTAGGATCATCTCTATCTTTAACCACGACAGCAGTAGCAACAATAATATTGACTGCGGAGAAGCTGCAATGTTCAGTGTGCTTACATGTATTTTACCACCTGTTAATGAGTTGGGAAAGGAGACTGTAGCTTCTGACAATTTGATAGAATTCCAAAAGTAATGGCAATGTGGAAGGGCTTGCACCTCTATTTTTATATTCTATTAACAAACTGAGGCCAGGCATTAATTTCCATCCGGATTATGCATTTCATAACATTTTAAATTCTGTTTTCTTTGCATGGCAATTAAAACATAACTGAAACTGTAATCTTCAGAGAATGTTTATGCTGTGATGGTTTATTTTGCATTCTGGCAAATCGATAGCTACGACTCTGGGGAAAGGATAATTTGATGATTACAGTGTTTAACCTTTCACTTTTCAGAAGTCTTTGGGGACATTGCATTTGTCACTCATGATAGTGGGTTGGGATCTGTATCCATCTATACAAATAATAGGCATCGAGCATCAGGCCAGGAATTGGGAACACTGGTTCTAGGCTCCACTGTGCCTAGTAATTTTGAGCCTTGTCTCACCTGTTTAATGGTATTAATGTGTGTACCCCATTTGGCTGTGGAGAACAGAGTGGATGATAGATATGAAACCAATTACAAGGACAAATAATAATGATTACACTAATAGCCCATAGTGAGCAAATTATGGCCTAAGGGCCAAATCCATTCTGTCACTTGTTTATGTACATAAAGTTTTATTGGAATACAATAGTCACATCCACTTTTTTCCCTCTCTTTTCTGTGGCTGTTGTCATGTTGCAGTGGCAAAGTTGAGTAATTGTGACAGAAGTCACATGGCCTGCAAAGCTTAGAAGACAGGTTTTGAGGTTCTTTGAAAGAAGAAAAAAAGATTCTAACAACACCTATGCAAGACTGGAGCTGAGGTGGTTGGAATTCTCAAACGTGGGAAAGAAGTAAAGTATCTACTGTAAGGCTGTAGAAGGAGACTTAAGTTGATGAGAGGGAGCTCTTCCTTAATGAAGAATGGCAGCTAAAAAAATACAGAAGTAATGATATTATTAGAAAATCTCCATTTTTGTAGTCCCTATGAAAAGGTGAGATAGGGACTGTCCATGGATATTAAAACTTTTGCATTAATTGTTACTGGGCAAGAATATACTCCTATCATGTAAAAGTGTGTTACCACCAACTTCTTACTAAGTATATAAGGAAGACCAGCTTTTGTGAGGGAAAGTTCTGGTAGTCACTATCTGATCCAGGTTATCAAACTCATTTTCATTAAATGTGGGACAGTAGACACATGATATGTGTGCTAATGTGAAGAAAGGGTTTTTTGTTTTGTTTATAGTTTTTTAAAGTTGTTGTTATTATACATGACAGTAGAATGCATTTATGCACTTTGATATATCATACATAGATAGGATACAATTCCTCATTTTTCTGAATGTACATGTTGTTGAATCCAATTATTCATGCAATCACATGTACATAAGGTAATAATGTCTGTTTCATTCACTATCCTTTCTATCCCCATGCTGCTTACTTTATTCACTCCCTGCTGCCTAATCTAAGGTAACTATCCTTCCCTAGTGCCACCCCCCCATGTGAATTAGCATCTGCATATCAGAAAAAATATGGCCTTTGTTTTTTTTGGAATTGGTTTATTTCGCTTAGCATCATGTTCTCCAACTCCATCCATTTACCAGCAAAAGCCATGATTTCATTCTTCTTTGAGGCTGAATAAATTCCATTGAATACATATACCACATTTTCTTTATCATTTCATGTATTGAAGGGCACTTAGGTTGGTTCCATAGTTTAGCTATTGTGAATCGAGCTGCTGTAAGCATTGACATGGCCATTTCACTGAAATATGCTGATTCTAAGTCCTTTGCTTGTAAACTGAGGAGTGGGATAGCTGGGTCAATTTGTGATTCTGAACATTCAGAGTTTTCTGAGGAATCTCCATACTACTTTCCATAGTGGTTGCACCAACTATGTAGTCCCACCAGCAATGTATGAGTGTACTTTTCCCCTAACATCCGCGCCAGAATTTATGGTTGCCTGTATTTCTTGACGATTGCCATTTTGACTGGAGTAAGATTAAGCAGCAATCATATACGAAGTGTTCTTGTCAAAAATTTGTACTTTATGTATATAATGTGACTACATGACCAATATGATTCTGCAACATATACACTCAGAAAAATGAGAAATTATATTCCATCTATGTATATCAAAGTACATAAATGCATTCTACTGTCATGTATAACTAATTAAAACAGATTAAATTCACCATACAAATTATTTTTTAATCAAAATATAGCTATAATTTCCAAATAATAGGACATACTAAGAATAGAGGAATTGGTTCAATCAAAAACAGATGAAAAGAAAACCCAAAACACGAAGGCTTTCCTGCTATTTTCAGAGCGATAACAACCAAATGTAATGTAGGGACCTTGATTGGGATCAGTGTGAAAAAGGAAAGCTAAAAGGACATTAAGAGCCAGGTAGGGAATTGGGATATGAACAGGAAGTTGGGTATTTTTAAAGAAATATTATTGGAAATTTATTAATGTGATAATGTCACCATAGTTACAGTGTATGCAGATGCTCTGATTCATTTTCAAATGCTTGGGATACACACACAAACAGATAAAACATTGTAGGGCTGGGGTTGTGGCTCAGTGGTGGAGCACTGGCCTAGCACTGGGTTCGAGCCTCAGCACCACATAAAAATAAAATAAAGTAATTCTGTCCATCTACAACTAAATTTTTTTTTAAAAAATTGCAAAATGTTAGCAGTTCAAACCTAAATATAAATATAGGAGAGTCCAGTTGTACTAGTCTCATAACTTGTCTGTGTTAGACATCTCTAGAAAAAAAAATTGAGAAGCAAATCTAACCTACTATTACTGTTGGTGGAATAAAGAACCCAGGGAATTGATGTCTAGTGGAAGGAAGACATCAGCTTCTTTGATATTTGGTTAATAATGCTGTGCAGCGTGATTCTCTCTGATATGCCCTGTCCAGATTCTCAGTGGAAGAATTAGACATAAAATACCCTCTTTTCATCATTTTTTCCTGAAGATGTTCATTCCTAATGGTGATTCATCTTCTATCCAGGGAACCCACCCATGCAATATCTTTCCCTTTTAAAATTTCATCTTATTAGTTGGCACCTATCATTCAAATCTGTCAAAATCTTTAGAATTTTGATTGTCTCATTCAATCTGCTAGTTATCTTTCCCAGTCTTGTGATAGCTGGATGGTTGATGAGCTCACTTTCTATGTCTTCATCCAAGTAGGTAATGAAGACATTGACTAGGAATCCCTTGTTGTTCCCAACCAGCTAAAAACAAAACCTTGAGGGCTTCTAGTGTCTACTTCCTTCCAGAATATGATGCATTTAGCTCATGGGCCCTGTTTGGGCTCCATGCTTCAGCAAGGAGAATGCAGCCTGTCAGCCCTGCCCAGAATTCTTGTGAACCAGTCACACCAGAGCCTGTCTACCTCTGCACTTCTTTTATCTACCTCTGTCTTGACCTGCCAAGCTGGGTTCTGACAAGCTCCATTAGGTGCATCCTAATAAGTGCCTGGCCTCTCCCATGTCTGTGAAGGGGTCTCTCACCTTCTGTCCTGAGATATTTGTGCTGACAAGCAGGTACAAGATACCCTGAGAACCGCAAACCTGCCCATGTGTGTTCAGCTTGGAAATGTCAGGGTTTTCTGCCCTGTGGAGCAAATCTTTGAGCAAAAGGGACTGTTATACCTAAAGATGCATTCTCTTTGCTTTCTTCTCCTGGGCAGACCATCTGAGTTGCATCTGG
Organism: Ictidomys tridecemlineatus; assembly: GCF_052094955.1. Lineage (NCBI taxonomy): Eukaryota > Metazoa > Chordata > Mammalia > Rodentia > Sciuridae > Ictidomys > Ictidomys tridecemlineatus. The sequence goes on along the minus strand of NC_135478.1, from coordinate 32,095,540 downwards.
TAAACAGTAGGTAGCACTTAGTGGCTCAGTGTGGGATCCCTTTCTCTACTGTACACCCCATTTTGCTCACTCCATTTTCACACTGACCTAGGCTCTGTTTTCCAAAAACTCGAGCAAAGACAGGCTCCTTCCATCATATGTCTGCATGTCTCTGGAGTGTCCCCAAGAATGTGGTGAAGGACTGCCAAGTGCCTTTCTCAAATCAAGATCTCTCATGGGAATATTCTCCTGAGTTATTGTTCCAGGAATCCTTCAGTGCATATCCCTGAATATCAGGAACACATGTGACATAATGGGATCCACAGTTCAGATTTTAAATTAATTCTGCCATATGCAAATGGCACAAAGTAAAAATGCTTTTAGAAACAATATCGTGGTGGTTTCCACTCTTTCCATTCTAAAGAGCAACAGACAAGTATTTCTTCTGAGCCAGTGGCTCATGATTAACAGTACATGTACAAAAATATCAAGTTTTTCTTGCTCCTACCATTGATAGTTTTACTATTTCATATTTCCTTTTATGCCTTTTTCCTCTGTCATTTTAATTTTTAGATGTCAAGAACTGTGATTAATGGACTTACGTTGTTTGCCATGAGTTATTTTAAAACGGCATTTCGAAAATATCTATATACAGATACCTGAACAATTTGTATTAAAAGTATAGAATTGAAACTCGGTAATGTTACCTTTGGGGGGTAACATGGGTAATGGTTATGAGCACACATTTAAAAATTTGAGATCACATCCAAAATGAGCATTAACAGGCTCATTTTGGTAATTTACTGTATTTAAACTCTCTGCTCCTCAATTTCCTTATCTGTAAGAACATAATCATACTAATTTTATAGGGTTTTGTAATGATTGAGTTAAATATATATAAGGCAATTATGAAAGCACCTGGTAATTCACAAGTACTCTATAAATGTGAGCTGATATTATTAGGATTATTAATTTTTATTAAAATAATTATTACTACTCCCACAATGACTTCTTTTCCAGAGATCATTTTCTTTTTAGCCTACACTCTAGGATATGCCTACACATAACACGTAAGCAAAGATAGTCTCCTGGACAGCTAAAATTGATATTAAACTATACCAGTTCTTTACCTAGATCACTGTTCAGAGGTTTTTTTTTTTTTTTTTTTTTTTTTTTTTTTTTTTTTTACTTTCATGCTGCATTCAGTGCTAACAAGTTTGAGGTCTATTTTTCTGAGTCATAGGTAATTGAACACATCTTATTAGAAAGTAGAAGAGTGGAATTGTAGCTGGGATGCACTGAGAGAAAGTCACATGGCAGCATGCGGACAGTTCACCATAAAATAGGAGTCTGCACATGAGACAAGATCGCAAGCATGATGATTATGAATATTTATCCAACAAATATTTATTGAACACCTACTATGTGCCAAATACTGTTCTGGGCCAAGAAAATGCAAAAGCTATGGGATTCACAAAGGACGTGGCTCTTGGGTGATCACATTCTGTGATATAGAATGAAATGCTGAGGGTCTTATGGTAGAGAGCAGCTAAGGTGGCAGGATAATTACAGATTGGAATAAGACCTAAAAGATGAAATGTAAACTGGCTTGTCAATGGCTAAGGGAGAAGTATTGTGTGTAGAGGAATATGCAAGTGTGAAGGTCAGAAAGTATGAGCGAGCCCAGTAAATTCAAGCTAATGAGAAAAGACCAGAGACCCCAAAATGTGATCATTCCAGGGAGCAGGTAGTGCTGGGTTATCTGAGCTAGTACTGGGAGAGTTAAGGGTCAAGCTGACATAGGACCTTGTACTTAGTAGTAAGAACATGGAGTTTACTTACAAGAGGAGTAGAATCCACTGAAAGGTTATGAGCACAGAGTGAAGCAATCTATATGTATGTAACCATATGTCACTGCTAAACACAGAATAGATCAGAAGGGGCAAGATTGAAAGTAGGGAGATCTATTATTAGACTATTGCATCATCTCTCAAACTGGGAGAGATGATGGTAGTTTGAATCAAGATGCTGGCAGTGGAATGAAAGAAGTGCTTATGTTTGATACATTTTAGAGATTGACTTTACTGGATTTCTGAAGAATGGGGAGGATTTGGGGTAGAAGAGGAGTATAAACAAGAGGCAGAAACGGAACTGACTGCTGTTCCTCTTCTTGGATAAATGGTTGACTGAGGTCATACTTCTTGCACTGAGGACAACAAAGGAAGAATGGATGGAGAGGGATGGTGTCAAGGGTGGCCTTTGAGCCACACTTGGTTTGGGGAGTTCACCAATTAGACAGCCATATACAAGAGCCAGGCAGGCAATTGGTAATGCAGTTCTATGCAAAGAGAATGTAGGACAGAGGTCTTGGGCTCAGGAACCTCTGAGGGTTGATCTATGTAACAGCATAGAAATTTAACCACATTACAAGATGAATTTTGGCAAAGATTGATAAGGGTCTGTAAATTTTGTAAATATCAAATAGCTATTTGGGCAGCAGTTTATTTTCATACTTAGGGAGACTTTAAAATACTTTCATATGATTAGAAAGACACACACACACACACAAAAAAAATTTTCACACAAATACTCTGGTTCACTCTAGGCTCCTGATATTTTCTAAAATTGCCTTTTTTTTCAGAGCCCCTGCAAAGTCCTTTCTTGTTTGTGCCTCCCTGTTTTCCTATCTGAAGAACAAACACAAATGAGCTCAAGGATTCCTGAGGATATTCTAGATGGTAAATATTCCCGCTAGAATGTTGGGTCACAGGGCCCCCTTTATTTAAAGCAGCCACTCTTCAGAGGGGCTCATAGGCACTGAAGTATTGAAGGAATGGCAGATCTGTTTTATTATGTATACTTACCATTCCTGGGTAAAGGTCGGAGTGTCAAGGTCATTTGGAGTTGATCCAGGGAGACAGAGTCCCAAGTTAGGGCAGGGAGTGTGGAGATAACTTCTGTGGCTATAGCAGAGCATCAGGGGCCCTTGCAGTCAATTAGCAGAACTGCTCTAGAACCTTCTCTCAGTGTGTGAAATGTTTGGTTCTGAAAGAAGTTTTTCCTTTTTGTTGGCTTGTTTTGTTTTTAAAATTGAAGTATTATACAATATTAGCCTCTTAATAAGTGCAAACTTATAAGCAAACTCTGCTCCCTCCCTGCCTGAACCCCCCTTGGACTACCCACCAGTTTATTTTGCTGGTAAGAGCAGTGATTTTATTTCCTTCCCCTGTGTGTGGGATGGTTCCATGGCAGTTTCATTCAAGCCCCTTGGTGGGGGAGCCTGCTGAACTTGTAAAGGTGTCATTAATTACTCTTTCAATATTCTTAAACAGTGGCAGTCATGTTGTTTGCTTGTAAGGCACTGAACTTAGACCCAGAGAGATTTCTGTAGGATAGCCTCAGCAGGCAGGATTTGCTGTTTTTAGCCTCAATTTCTTCTTGACCACTTAAGTTACATGTTAACCTTTTGCCACAGATTGGCTATTTCTGTCCTTTTGTGGAAAATCTCCTTGAACTAATGATGTCAGAATTGATGGGAAGAACAGAGTTTGCATGAGTTAAATTGCAAGAGGTTGGGTCACGTACCTGAAGGCTGGAGTAGGGGGTGATGAGTTGGAGTTCCTCAGTTTCAACCAGAGATGACAAATACCTTTCTGAAAATAGAAGGTTGAGTTGGGAATTTTGGCTCCACTGGGAATAAAGCAAAGGATACACAAAGAATAAGGGCTTATATGATTTGGAGAAAATCTTTCACTTTTTCTCAGGAAGATTAAGACGGTGTGCCTTTTATGGAGTGCCTGGTCCACATTTTCTGAATCCAGTTCACTCTTTTTTTTTGTGTACCCACTCCCAGCCAAGACTCTCTCAATGATTTTTGTATAAAATCATTTCCTAATCTTTGACTTCTAGTGTCCATACCTTTGTATGTACTTTTGATAGAAAGTATGTGCGGATTTGGTATTGTCTCCACTACATATAAGTGCAGATATAAGTTTCATATTTCTCAATCACAAAAGTGGGATGACTTCTGCCTCCATGTGAGAATTTAATACAAATAACAAGCATCAAGTCCTGTGCATGGCTCTTGAGGTGGTATTTGAGTTGTGTGTCTTCTTGACCTTGTGATTCTAGACAAGTTATTTTACTTCTTTGGACTTCATTTCCCCCACATGTATAATTGAGATAATGTCTGTTTTGTAAGGTAGTTTTAAATAACATAGAAAATACAGTTATATGCATGGTCCCTAAAAGAGGCACAGTAGGCAGTAGCTGCTGTCATCTCAGTCTTGTGTATGTGTGTGCATACATGTGTGGTCCTTGAGACTCTAAAACAGCTTATGGTATTTCAAAATTCAATTTAAGTTTGTCCAGCCTTGACCTTATCTGGACAAGGTATGTAATCAACATCTGATTGTGTCTTGGTCTTGGAATGAAATTTTACTGCATTGATTCAATAGGCAATTGCACTGTGTCTAAGAACATGCAGTGAAGATAATGTCCTCTCCTGCAAACCCATCATGCACCAAGTACCTCTGCTTCAGGGGCATTTTGTCATATTTTGGTGTTTTTTGATTGCCAGTTCAATGAAGTCCCAGGGTCAGGATCTCCAAGGTCAATGTGAGCTAGGTATCGTCTATGGTTTGCATGTGTTTCCAAAGTTCATTGTGTTAGAAACTTAATCCCAAATGCAACAGTGTTAAGGTGGGACCTTTAAGAGATGGTTAGGTCATTAAGGCAGAGTAAGGTTCAAATTAATGTAATTATCATGGGAGTAGGCTTATTATTTTTAGTGATTTTTTTTTTAAATAAAAGAGGATTCATCCCAGTCATGCATGTGCACCTGTCCCACGTCACCCTCCACCCCTTTTCACATGTACATGTGCTCTCTTTTCTTCTACCTTCTGCCATGGCATGACACAGCCATGGCATGACACAGCAAGAAAGTCCTTGCTAGAGGTCAAACCTTTGATCTTTGATCTTCTCAATTTTCAGAACTGTGAGAAATGAAATTCTATTCATGCATTACCTGGTTTCTGGCATCCTGTTATAACAGCACAAAATAGACCAGGGCAGTATCAGTCTCAGGTATTATTTTAGTGACATCTTTCATATGTGAAGGTGTACTTATAGACGGTCCAGAATTTGGGCTTTGAGGTCCTGGAGTTGTGCTATTTTGGAGGCCAGAGATAGGGATGCCCTAGTTGTCCCCTGGATTGTGCTTGGTTCCTGTGGAGAAGCATTTGCTCAAGTGGCTCTGAGAGCAAAATGTTGATTGATGTTACATCAAATAAGGGTTCACCTGACAATGAAATCTGGAAAGTGAAAGGAGTACAGAGGTGGATATGATTATGAGCTCAAGAAAAACTACCCATGGCCCTCTCTAGTGTGATAAGAAGAGTTAGAATATTTTATCAGACTCTGAGCAGATGTCAGTCTGTAGGCTTGGCACTGGGTATGTATTATCTTAAATCATCCCCAAATCCTGCAGAGTCCTTGGCTGTATCTCAGTGCTGCAGGTGAAAAGACTAAAGTTCAGATTACAGGACTGCATCATGGCCACAAAACTAGTGGACATTCCAAGTCATGCCAGAGTCCAAGCTTGGAGCATTGTGTGTAAGTTCTAAAGTGGAGGGAGGGTGGGGAGAAACAATAAATAAATGAATTAGTGAATAAATGGCACTGCCTAAAATGATACTTTGAAAACCATGCCTTTGGGGCTGGGACTGGGGCTCAGTGGTAGAGTGCTCACCTACGATGCATGAGGCACTGGGTTCAATCCTCAGCACCACATAAATGTAAAATATATTGTGTCCACCTAAAACTAAGAAAAAAAACCCCATGCCTTCACCAGGTTGTTCTGAGAATGGTGAAGGTGGTATAACCCGATGGAGAAGTCAATCTCTATATGATCCATTTTCTTGTAAAACATAAGACAGATAACGGAGGTGATATTTAATATTTAATAAATGATAGGGTATGGAGACCAGTCATTCTAAAGATTCTGAGCTAAATCTTAGTCAGGGTCCTGGAGGCTGCTTGCTGTGGTAGCCCTTAGCATGTCAGATGTGGAATTTTCAGGAGATCCAGAAAATTCCAAGAGACAGACCAAGGCTAGTCAGAGTGGGGAACACCTGGTGGGATTTAGGACAGAAAACATTTTCTGTCCTGTTCAGAGATTTGCTTGCTTGATTTATATATATTTATTTATTTGGTACCAAGGATTAAACACGGGGGCACTAAACCGCATCCCTAGCCCTATTTTGTATTTTATTTAAAGACAAGGTCTCACTGAGCTGCTTAGCACTGAGGCTGGCTTTGAACTTGCGATCTTCCTGCCTCAGCCTCCCAAACCCCTGGGATTACAGGCGTGTGCCACCACGTCCAGCAGTTTGCTTTCTTTCGCTTTTGAATATTTTGATGTCTGAGCTTGCTGTTGCAGTTGCCTCCCTACTAAGCAGCAGCTTTTCCAGAGTGAGTAGAGCCCATTCTAGGCCTGGCCATGCTTCCTGCCTTACCAGGTGATGAGTTGCACACAGGCCTCTGTTATTATAAAGCCTTGTTCATTTTTAGTGGAAGAGGCAAGAAAATAAGTAGCTGTGCATAGAGAATCTTTTGTCTGCCTTAGATGTTGTCTTGTTTTAAAGCCAACATCAGTAGAAACAGTCCTTGAATTTTGGGGCTTTGTTTACTTTCTAATATTGATATGGAGTTATCTATCTTACCCTACCCTGGAGCACTGTTTTATGAAGGATAAGTTTTGTACCTTCAGCCTTTCCTAAACTTTAAATATGAAAAGAATTCTGTGTGTGTGTGTTCTTTTTTCTTTTTCCAGTGGCTGAGATTAAAGCCCAAAACTTTTCAACTCCTCTAATTATCTTTCCCATGAGTGATTGTTCTTCCAGATTCATTACTTTATGGAAAACGTTCTGCAAAACACATCGATTTTTATTTAAATTCAACAATGCCCCAGTGTCCCATGTGCTTTGTTGATATTAACGTAAATCTTGGTTAATTTAAAATGCAGGAGGCGCTGGGCTTGTTTGATTTGGTTCCCAGAGGCCACTGCTAGCCCTTGTGTAACTGAAGAGAGACTGTAAGGGCTTGGTAACCCGCCATGGCTGCTTCCTCCCCGAAGCATCCAGGTGTGCTCTGGTGGAAGGGATTAGAGGAGATGTGGGGACTCTTCTGGGGGCGGGGAGTGAGGAGATGCTGTCATGTATTTTCCATTCGCTCTGGTTTTCACTGGTAAGTTTAATAATACTTATAAACAGAATGGTAAAACATTTTCTTCCTCCAGAAATCTCTACTTTTACCATTTGATAGAAGGTGCACTTTATGGCTATTATGCTCACACTTTCAGAGTAAGTCAGTGATCAAACTAGGACCTGGGCATTTGAACCAGGGTTTAGCTGGTAGGCAGTTGTAACAGCAGGTAGACATGAATTTTGGCTTCTTGTCATTATTTTCCCATTGAAACTTTCCCCTGACTTTCAACTTGTAAAGAAGGTCTGCCATCCCTTCTTCCAATCCAAAGGGAATTTGGCAGTTTCCTCTAGTATAGTGTAGTTCTAAATGGTGACCTTGGACTGATCCTCACTGATACTATCAACAGTGAGTGGGACCTGCCTATCTCTCATCATGCCCATCCTTCAGGTGGACCAAATTCTCTGAGGAGACTGGACTGAGATAACCACACGTTGAGCCTGTTAAGTGATATCATTCAGACATCTGGTAGCCCAGTCAATTTTAGTAGATCCTTGGATTTCTGTTGGCATTAAACCAGAGGCAGCTAGACCCAGAGGTGTCTCTAAACACCTCATGAATTCATTTTTAAAACTTAAACTTGAGAAACCGACTTGTTCCATCCTGTCTAGACTCAGAAGCAACGGGACTGATATCTTGTACTTATAAGGCACTCATGCTTATTTGTCAATGTAATTTGAAAATAGCTTCTTGACATGAATATTTAAGTAGAAGGATTAATGAATGCCATTTATGAACCAGATAAAGCTATTGCTATTTAGAAACTACGTTGTCATGAATAAGGACATGCATATATTTGATGTCAGCCTTCTCTAAATATGGATGAAGAATTGGGTATAGAGGATCAAGAATACGAGCAGAGAGACTTGGGCCTCTGCAGTGCAGACAAGAACCACGGAGTCACTGGATGGCTTTGTGACAAAATTTCATAGAAAATGTCACAGGGATCATTCTCGGGTGAATAGAGGTTAATTGAGAATTTATAAAAGTGGAGATGTCTATGGCCTTAAGGTGGTGAATGTAAAGTCCAGGGGAAGTAATGGTGGGAAGATGGACATGAACATAGGAGAAGGAGCAGGGTCCTGTTGTTCCTTGAAGTTGTTTTCCAGATGATAGTCAGGAGGTTGGTGATTGATCAGATGTTTTTCAGTAGTAGGACATTTAGAGGAGGGAGATATATTTTAAAATCAAGGAGGAATGAACATCTGAAAGGAAGAATGATAAACTTATAATACCAAAAAAGAAAATGGCCAAGGACCTTCTCAAAGGATGTTGCCTCCATTCTTCCTTTTAAATATCAGGAAGAGAAGGCAAAGGCCAGAGGGGGCCTCTGTGGTGAGGAAACTAGTTCCCAGAGCAACTCAAAGGGCTGTTTTAGGCAAAGTTCAAGGAGCAATTCAGAACTGGGTTCAAAAAGGGTTGAGTACTGCCCACAACAGTCATGGTGTTGTGGAAGCCTTGCTGACAGTCCCTGTAGCTGATTGTAAAGAATTTTTTTTTTTTTTTGCAATGATTTGGGTTTCAGAAGTGATGTCAGGCTTGGAATGGAAACAACCACAGACTTGTTTTGGGAGGAGGCATTTGAAGGAAAAAATGAGAGCTGTTGCTTAATATTCATGGAAATGTCTCTAAGTGGAAGTTCCAGGCTGTGTGTGTGTGGGTGGGTGGGGGCAGATACAGTAAGGCATTGGGTTTCCAGGGCACAGACATCTTTAATTTAACTTCCTTCTCCTGGCCAGAACTTTTTCTTTCTTTCTTTCTTTCATTCCCTTTCTTGTGGATTTGTTTCAGAATCTTCTCCTCTGTGTTGGACTGCTGTCCACTTCAGATATTATCTTCATCTCCTGGCCACCCCTTAATGGTCAGCTTGAGCCCTGTATAAATCATATATTCTCTAATGTTGTCATCCTTTGGTATCCACGGAGGATTGCTCCCATTCCAATACCAAAATGCATGCATGCTCAGGTGCCCCATAAAGAAAGCAATAGGACTTGATATAACATAGTCACAGCTTCCTGAATACTTTATCATTTGTAGATTACTTGTAATATACCAAATGCAGTGTAAATGCTATGTAAGTACTTTCAACATATAATGACAAGAAGAAAGTGTACAGGTTTAGATGAAATTTAAAGAAAAAAAAATTGACTTCCAACAACATTGCATAGTGCCAGGTTGCTTTCCTATACTGGTAGCTACTATTGTTGTTAGTTTGTTCCTTGTATACATACATAGTCTCAAGGTTATGCACAGGTAATAAATACAATAGACATTCAAAGGTTCACATTTCCTGTCCCAGAAATTAGTCTAGTTTGAATTTTTTACTCACTGGCACTTGGCTCAAAGTTTTTGTCCTTTCTTGACTTTGGCCTAGTGCCTCTAATCTTTTAAATCTTGATCTTTAGAGGCTCATCTGAATATTTGAACTTCTTTTTGTGGCCCTGCCAATTAATCCTTGATCTGGACACTGTAGCACCTGCTAGCACCTGCAAGGGTTCAACTTTTGGCTCTGACACTTGCCTTAACTCTGTGACTTAATATTCTCAGCCCCAATCATATTTCAAATGGTCATTGTAATAAGGATCACATTATGAGATAAAGTATGGAAAAGTACCTAACTGTACCCACCATGCAGATGGTGCTCTGCCTTAAATTGGTTTCCCTGGAAACAGACTCTGAGGCAGAGATTTACAAGCAGAAGAAGAGTCTCTGGAACAACATCTGCAAGGAAGTGAGGGTGGAGGATTGGGCAGCGGGGGAGTTGAACTGCAGTGCAATTGAGGCTGAAGTTTCAGCTAAATCTCAGGGAAGACTTGAGCCCGGCTGATCCCTAAGGATTATCCCAAGGGGGTCCAGCCTTTGTTACTGAATAGCTAGTCATTGGATGGGGCCTATCTAGGGAAGATGGTGTACCATGGCATGTATGGCTCTATTTGACCAAGGGCAGTTAAGGAGAAGGGTGCAGCTGTGAGCTGTCAGTAGATAGCACTTCTGATAGATGGGGAATTGAGTGCCTAAGTCCTGAAGGAGATCTGGTTGCATACCTCACTCTCGTCTCTATGCTCAATAATTTTGAATTGCCTCTGTTCCACTCTTGGGCATCTATTTCTTTTCTCTAGTTATAGCTTTGTATCATTTTGAGCAATCATTTTTTTCCTCTAGACTCCAATGTTGTTCTTTTTTGAGTTGATATAGCTTGTAGACTATTCTATGTTTATGTAAAAATTTCAAAGGACAGTGGATTAAAGAACAGGGAAGCCAGATATTCATCTTTCAGCATCCATTGAATAATAACCTAAAACAAAGATAGTACATAACCTAAGTATAAAGGCCACTTCTGATCATCTATTTGTGTCGAATCTACTACTCAGGCTGCTGTGATGGACAGAATTATAGGGCTTAACAGAAAAAAAAAATTAAATGTTGTGATCTGTGGGTGCTGTTTAATGCTACAAGTCTACTATACATTCACCCCACAGAACACTTCTGTGATCCCACATGAGGGGAGCTTGTCTCCACATAGCAGACAAACAATTCTATCCTAGATTTTCCAGTGGACAACAGCTAATCTAATTCAATTGGATTCTGGAAGGATTTAATTGAAGATAGTGTTGGATCTCACAGGTTGAGGGGTCCGTTCCCAAAGATTGTCTCGCCACCCACCCGTTCAGACGCCAGCTGCAAATAATATTGTTACTTGATATTTCTCATCTACCTATTATAAATCATTGGGTTTGATTAATTTGCTAGAATGGTTCACAGGACTCAAGGGGACATGTTACTTATGTTTACTGGTTTGTTATAAGGGGTATTAAAAGGAATACAAATGAACAGCCACTGGAATGGAAGCACACAGTAAGTGATGGAAGAAGGAGCACAGAGCTTCTGTGTCTGTGCCTTCTCCAAGCATGTTGGCATTTAGCTGCCTCCATGTTTTAGCTATCCAGAAGCTCTCATTCATGAACTTTAGGGATTCCAGGGGGCTTCATTATGGTGGGCATCATTGGCCATCGATAGTCAACTGGAGGTGGGGGAATTGTGCTGACAGTTTGAAGCCTCCAGTCATACTTTGTCCTTCCAATGACCATCCCCCATCCTGGAGATGGCTGGTGGCTGGAAGTCACTAGCTATGTTATTAGCACTCAAAGACACTTATCACTGGAGGTGGTATCTTCCATGGGAGTGGGTTAAGAGACTGAGGCCTGGAAGTTCCATTTTTTTTTTTTCCATCACAGATTAAAGCTTTATCTTCCCTTTGAATGTTGGATGCTAGGATGTGTTTGGCTTTTCCTGGTCTTAATGGGTAAATTTCTAATCCTTACATCTAATTTGCCCCTTCAAGCGCAGTTAAGCTGTATGTCTAGAATTGTTCCTCGGGTCGCCTTAATCACTTCATCTGCAACTTCTTCTCCAGAAATCTTTCCTGAAATAATTAAAAGATTTGATGAAAGGAGTTGGGTTCCTTTTATGAATGCTTATTTGCCTTCCCATTAAAACTGGATGTACCTTTTGTGGATAAATCACATGAATGTTTGTTTTGTGGATGTATTCAGTGTATCCCTTGGGGAGTGTTCTTTCTCTGCCATCCTTGCCTATCTTAGATTGTGTAAGCTCCCGGAAGGCAAATGTTATGTCTTTTTAAATTGCATGGTATAGTGCCTGCACAGATGTGCAATTCTCAAAACACGGACCGTGGGACAAGGCACAAAGAAACCGATATTTTAAATAATATCAATGGTGGCTTTATTGGTTATCCCCAATATTTTAAGAATAATAGGAAAAATGAGATATTAAAAAATCTGTTGCATTTCTCTGACCTGAAGTCCTGATTAAATCAACAATATTACTAGAAAATCAGTCTTGGTTATTTCTGTCTCTGTCCCAAGACTGCTGTTGCTGCATGCTTCTTCCAGGCTCTTTCAGTGGTCCTCATGAGGCTAGAAGCTGAGGGATACCAGTGGTGACAGTGGGGAGTTGAAGGTCCCATGCTTGATCGAGGTCAGGTAGTTGGCCACTTTCTGTGTAAAAAGCCACATAGTGAAAATATTGCCATCTCTGTAGGATGTATGGTCTCCGTTATGATTATTCAGCCTTTCTTTTCTATATACCATGGAAGCAATAGCCACACTAGGCAAATAAACCACAGTGGTGTTCTAATAAAACTTTATTTACAAAAACAAATAATGTGGCCTGTGGTCTGCAGTTGGACAAGGCCTAACACAGGTGACGAGACTAGATTTTACTGATTTCTCAAGACCCGATTCTTAAGTACATGACTAAATGGAACTAATGGCAGGACAAAATTTCAAAGTGAAAAATGTGACAAAATAGTTGTAATGACTTATGTTCATTTGTTTCCGAGTTTGGTTATTCTTGGGCATGGCACACAGGAATGCTCAAAGGTAGGTTCCATAGGGGAAGTGTCCTACTTCCAAGTGTCCTAGGCAGTTCCCTGGTCAAAGTATGGGCTTCTTCACTTACTAATGGCCAGATTTGGGGAGTCCCGTGAATCTTCCTCCCTATAACTTCTAATTTCATTCTGGTATGAAATAGATTGTGGTTATCACCCCTACTGATTTAGTAGAGTTGTTGTAATGGACACATGAAATATTGCCCAGGAGCACACTTTCCACACGTTTATATTAATAAGTGAAGGGATATTGCTTGATCCACTTTTTATATATATGATACTTAGTTTATTTTTCTGGGCATGTGTGATGGAGGGAGGGGGGAGAGAGAGAGAGAGATTGATTGGGTAATTGAATGATCCTTAAACTTTGCTTCATGGTTGACTTATCTACAGCACTTTCCAAAATCCTAACACCTTGCTTGGAAACATGCCAGAGTAACTAAATCTCTAGGAGTGGGACCAAGGCATTAATATATTTTTTTAAGCTGAGTTTTATTGCTTTTTTATTATTTCTGCAACAAATTACTTACAAATTTTGTAGTTTGAAACTGCACAATTTATTATGGTATCATAGGTTAGAGATCTTATACAGGTCTCCCGAGCTACAGTTCAGGTATCAGCAAGGACGTGCATGCTCTTGGCTTTCCCAGACTTTAGAGACCACCCATATTCCTTGGTTCATGGCTTCTTCCCTTCTTTTTCAGAGGAAGCAACAAATCCTCCTATATCACATTACCCTGATTATCTTCTGAAGTTTTTTCCCCCTTTATATCACCTCTTTTGTGGCCTCTTTCCCATTTTGAGGGCCTTATTCAGATAACCTAAAATAATCTCCTTAAAATCAGATGATTAAAACGTTAATTCCATCTGCCATGTAACCTAACATGTTCTGAGTTTCTGGGGATTGGATGGTCGGCTTTGGAAGCCCATTCTGCCTACCACACCAGGTAATTAAAATTCTGGCCAGATAAGTGTATGAACCCTAACTAGCAGAAGCAAATCATTCTCACTTGGGTCTTATTGTGTAACAGTTTATAAGTATTTATTACCTCAATAACTCATTCTTTAAATTAGTGAGTAGTTGTATTCTAGGCATTGATTTTGGGTACAAACAATAAACACAGTGGCCATGGTCTAAGGAGAGGAAAATATACTTACAGAAAAGGCAGATGCCTTGAGTCCTCAGAATCCATACTGAACTTTGAGACCAGATTTTAAGTTAGGGTTCCTGAGGAATATGTTTAAGAATTTGGGAGGTTGTTTTAGTTAGCTGTTTGGCTGCTATGACAAAAAGACCTGAAGGAACAATTAGAAGTGAGAAAATTTATTTTCTCATGGTTTTGAGGTCTCAGTACGTAGATGGCTACCTTCTGGGCCCCAAGGGGAGGCAGAACGTCATGGCAGAAGGGTATGGAGGAGGAGAGTGGCTCAGGACATGGCAGCAGGAAGGAGGGAGGGAGGGGGGGAGGCGGGGGAGAGAGAGAGAGAGAGAGACTGCTCCTCTTACTAGGGACAAAATAGAAACCCCAAAGGCAAGCCCATAATGACTAGCCTATCTCCATCTACATCCTACCTGCCTATAGTTACCACCCAGTTAACACATTCAAGTGGATGCATGCACTGATTGGGTCACAACAGTCTTAACCTAATCATTTTGGCTCTGAACTTCCTTGCATTATCTCAAATATGAGCTTTTGGGGGATACTTCATATCTAAACCATAACAAAGGTATAGAATGTTGAGTAGTAATAATAACCTGAGTACCTCATCCAGGCATGTAATACATTATCTTTAGTGTTTATTGTTAATTTACATGTTAGCTACTATTGAGGCTATTTTGCACATAGTGGAAACTGAGTCCCATAAAAATGAATTAACGATAATAAGCCTTCTATTATTCTATGAAACAGTATGCATGTTTCTATACTAAGGCATTAGAATGGCTACCCTTCCTTTAAACACAGGGCAAATTTATTACTCTGGGAAGTTCAAGTGATTTTTTTTCCCCAAAAAAACCCCAAAATGTTATCCAGCCTGTGTATTATAACTTACACATAGCCCTGTGTTTAGCCTTGTGGTTTGTGTTCTGTCTGAGCACCCTGCTCTCTGTGGAGGTGTAGTCAGTATTAATTTTATTGGGCATAACGGGACTTAGAGCATGCAGTCACTCTGTTGCCATTGGCAACACCATAGTTCATCCGGGTATCGAAGTAGATTGGATATGAGGGTCTGGTGCCTTCTGGATCTCAGCAGTGAAGGACAATTTGGAGATTTCAGAGCCTGCTGCTCTTCTGAAGGGTAAGAGAACCCAGAACAGTGCTCTTAGGCTCACTTATTTCCTCCTTTCCATCTTAAGCCTGGCAAATCCACTCTGGTGCTTTCACCATAAATCCATTTTTGGTGAGTCACTTGACTCCCACAGATAACCAGATCTCGCTTCTCTGTGTCAAACGCTTCCTAGACGAGTCATTTCTTACTTGTAATGTGGGCAGTCGGCACTCAACAGCATCGAAGGGCCAATTTACAATGTGTAGAACATTCAAATACACTGCAAATTTCTATAAGGGCCTTTCAAGAGTTTCTTTGGGTTGCTGTGTTCTAGGCATTGATGCTTGGAATGTTACGGTAAATAGCAGGGCCAAGCTCTGGTGAGAGAATCCAGATAGGTAAATAAAGTGAATGCAGGTGTCTTAGGGCCTCTTACAAAAAGGACTTATGTCAAATTTTAAGACCAGGAGAGAATTGCTGAAGGGAGTTATGTTCAAAGGCGGTAAGAATTAGGAAGGTAGAGAATGATGGGTAATAACAACCTGATTGCCTCTTCAGGCCTGTTATTGGTTTCAGTTGTGTAATCAGCCCCAGACTGCAATACCTTAGACAATTAACTCCTGGTTTTCTACTGCCCTATGATGGATTATGTTACCACCATTTTTCGGGTGAGGCTCCTGCAGATTAAGTCCCGCAGGAAAATGGCAAAACTGGAATTGGGCTGGGAAAAGAGACTCTAAGGCTACAGTGGTTTATATAGTGGCCATTTACCACACGTGGCTATTTAAAACTAAATTGGCTGAGTTTGAAACATTTATTTCCTCAGTCACACCACATTTCAAATGATTAACATCCACATATGGCTGGTGGTTGCTGTATAGGACAGTGCAGATTAAATGACAATCACTTCATTGCAGCAGAAAGTTGTGCAGGACAGCCCTGCTCTAGGGTATGTAGAAAATATTTAAAGGTATTCTAGATGTTTAGTTGGTAACAACATCAGTACCATTATTATCTAAACTGTTGGAACCAGAAACAGACTCTATTTTGATGCCAATAGTTTTTCTCTACTCTGAGTTCATTAGATGGACAATGAAAATTTCCAGGAAAGGATTTCATTCAGTCTGTCCTGATACGTGGAGAGTGAGAGAAGAATGCTAGGGATCTCATGATTGCTTTCAAGGACCACATATCCCTGTAAGCTCTATCAAGAGGTGAATGCAGGTGGTGACCTTAGCATGGGGATCACAGGGGGTTATTTTGGCAATGTGAAGCACAGCTATTTCTCATCCAGATTTAGGGAGTAATGCTTATAAAGAAAGTGTAATAAACCAGCCCAATGTGTCAAATTAGAAATGATTACTCTGCTTTAAGAATTTTCTACTTGTATCTGAAGTTACTGTACTTTAAGATAATTTTCTAGTGGTATATTTGTAAGCATGCATTTATAGAAAAATAGTAATATGCTACTAAGGAATCATTTATTCTTAACTGTTCATTGATACTCAACGTTAAAGGACTTTGTATCAGTAGAAGCTTCCATTTGTATGGTGCACAAGACTTTGCTAAGGTCCTTCCTGAGTTTTATATCCTGTCATCTTCAAAGTTATCCTATGAGGAAGGTTGGGCAAGCATTGTGATCTGCACTGTGCAGATGAGGGGGATAGGGTCCCAGGAGTTTCTCATCCAAAGTAATGTGGTCTGGAATTATACATCTGTAGGCTCCTTATCTCGATATTTCTAACAGACCATAAAAGGAAGGCGGCCTCACCTATTTAAGGAAAACTAATCTATAATCACTACTTTGTCCTCATTATTTAGAAAGTTTACCCTCAAAGCAGTTCATGTTAATGACATTTTATTGCTGTCAAAAAGATGTTGATTTATGAAGGATTCAAGAGAATCCAGAAGACAGTTTGTGAACTCATTTAGTGTGTATCTATCACTTTTGGCCTCAATATTGAAACAATAGGAGACGATTTACAGTTGCTGTTTAATCAGCTAATTGGGACTAAACACTTGCCAAATGTTGGCACCTAAAGTGGATCTGAGTTTGCTTCTTACTTGGAAACACTTAAAAGTTTTTAATCATTGTTTAAGGGCACGGAAGTGAAATAGTTCTGCTATTGATGGTCTCTGTAGCAATTCCAGTGTGATAGATGCCAACAAACACACATGAACTTAACTGTCTTGCTCTCCTCTTCAAATAGAGATCAATGACTATTTTATTCGCTCAACCCTGCCTCAAGTCCATGGTTGTAGCCCCCATCATGAAGTAGCTCGAATGATTAATGATCTGTTGGGGGTGTTAATGCCTCTTGTTTTGGTACTCTAATTATAGAAGTAGATTGGAGCCTAGCTTTCAGAGTGGGTTTGAGATTGAAAGATATTTACAAAGCAGGTGATTGGTCCTACACTTCCACCTCTTTCAATTTAACCATAAATCAATTGTGAATGATTTTTCCACTGTAATTTTTCATAGGTTTTGAACTTGGGTAATGAGCATCCCTATCCTAGAGTGAAACAGTGATTTTCCTAGATCTTGTTGGAAAGAAGATGAAGATTTATGAAGGAGCTTAGAGGCGAATATATTGCATTTCTTCTTCTCCTCGGCTTGTTTTCCCCCTCCTTTTCTGCACTTCAACCCTGATAAGTCTCAACTTTCAGGCATGGCAGATAGTATTTGGGGAATGGGAAAGCACCAGTGTGTATTGACCTACTTTTCAGTGACTGTACAATTACACATAAAAAGTTGCTACTATATAAAGTGGTACCACATCCCACACCGAAGAGAACATATGGAGAAGCAAAGAATGCATTTGCCTGATCAGCACTGATCCTGCCACTTACTTGTGGAGCCTGTTGACTTAAGAGTTTTTAAAAATATGGGGCAGCTCAGTGCGTTATTCTACCACCCAAGAGGCTGCCATGATGACTGTGAGAAAAATTCTGAGGAACTCTGGGTCAAAGGATAGGCTTAAATTGGAATCACTTTGACGAATTTTCTTTCCCTGACTAGGATTGCAGCTTACTCCACTATGGTAATGGGATATGTCTGTACCTGATGGGAACTTGGCTTATAAGTTGTGGAAAAGCAGTTTTTTTAAAAAATTATATATTCGTATAATTTTTAACTTTTAAGCATTTTATTGTCTGGGAAATCAACTGGCAGCAAAGGGCTTGTTAAAAATAGATTCTTTACAGACACGCAGCAAAATGCACATTTACCTTCATACCATAACACATGGGGACACCCATGGTGTCTTTTAAGACACTCAATTTTTTTTGGTAGCTATGAAACTGTTTGCAGCCTTACATATTTAAGCAATTTAATACAGTTATCTAATTAAAATAAGAGTGTGTTAACATTCTTGTATTCTAATTCTATGAATGATTCCATTCTGTATTAGGTTTCTCCAGAAATATAGAAGCAAAAGGATATACATATATAGGGTATATGTATATCCTATCCAATAGATTATGTGTGTTTATAAATACATATACATACACATACATACTTAATGAATAAATATGTTTATATATAACATAGAGAAGGAGGGAGAGACTTCTTATAAGTGGTTTCAATTCTATAGTTCAAGGAATCCCATAGTCTTTCCTCTGTAAGTTGGAGACCCAGGAAAGCTGGTGGTATAGTTCCAATCCAGTCTGAAGGCCTGAGAACCAGGGGAGCTAATGATATGAGTCTTACAGCAAGTCAAAAGGCATTAGAATAAAGAGCGCTGATGTCCCAACTCACCAGAGAAAGGAAATTCACTCCTTCTCTGCCTCAGTGGATTGGACGATGATCGCCCAACATTAGTTGAAGGTGATTGTCTTTACTTAGTCAACAGATGCTGATCTCTTCTAGAAACAAACCCAAATATATGCCCAGCAATGTTTTACTAGCTTCATGGGCTTCCCTTAGCCCAAATTAACATATAAGTTTAACCATAAACTTTCCTACTATACGTCCTGCTTGTCTTCCTAAAATATATTTTGAGCTGCTATTATGTACCAAAGCCCCGAGGTAGTCTTAAGTGGCTAGGTAGTAGGAGGAAAAGGTAGTTTTTACATTTAAAATTCATTCCTTGCACTCAAAGACCATATACTTTAGTGGATGTAGAACATAGGTTTTATTATTTTCATTGTAAACAATCCACTCTGAATACGTGCGTGTACACACATAAATACACACACACACACACACACACACACACACACACACACACACACACACACACACACACACACACACACACACACACACACGTTTATTTAGAGGCATTAAGTAGCTAAAAAGGCCCAGGATCCCAGGTTTAAATGTTACACATGCAAGTATGAGAGCAGCTGGGGTAAATCACCAGTCGCAAGCTTACTCTCAGGAAAGTTCCTCTGCTACTGGTTTAAGACAAGGCAAGACCATCTGCCAGAGCTGCTGCAAAAGAAGTCTCTTGAAAACGTGCAAGAAGAATCAATCTCCTCAAGTATGTCTGTGACCTCATATTGCCTACTTTTTCATTCCAAATGTCTCATAGGTGTGCATACTTAGCAAACTGTAGACCATATCCTCTAAACTGCAAAGAAATCTGGGAATTTTTTTTTTTAACTTTCCAGTCTCTGCCACATAGGAAGTTATATCAGAAAGTTGGAATCTGTATAGCAGGAATGTATCCATAGTACCTACCCCAGGATGACAGTTTAGCAAATAACCAGCAGATAATAGTGCTGTGGAAAATACCCAGTGAAGGTACCTGTCTGAGTGGGAAGGAAGGATATTCAGAGAAGCATTTCAGTGCACGTTTATATTTACTGAGTCTCAAAAGGTTTCATGGTTATATTAGTCAGGATAGGATAACTATGCAATGCAGAGATAAACAGCCCTAAAATCTCATTGGCTTAACAAACTCATTCAAAATTCCTTCAAAGCCCATTCTGTTTGGGATTAGTTTAAATTTTTGAAGCCTGGTACAGAATGAAACTATGGGGACCCTTCTCATTAAAAAAAAAGTCAAGGTTGTGACAGCAGAGCATTAAAACAGAGCCCTTTTGAGCACAAGGTCTTGGGTGATCACATAGGCCATATGCCCATGAAGCTGGCTCTGGGTGGGGGTCCAGGAGGTGCCTGAGGAAGATTTCTTCTCTTTGATAACTCAGTAATTCAAGCAGCTTCAGTATGTACTAATACTGTCTCAACATGACCTTATTCACTTTTGCCAAAACTGGGCAGCTTTTGGTAACTATTCATTGGCTAGAACTGGTCACATGGTCCCAACTGACAAGGCAACTAGGAAGCGGGGTTCCCTGTACATACAAGAAGTAGGGGGAAGACAGATCAGGGTGAACCAGCTATATCTACCAAGTGCATGAAAGAAAGGGAAATGAGGGAAATAGTATTTTTGCTGTTTGAAAATATTATTTGTATTTGAACATTGGTAAAAAAGTATGTTTGCTTTTTGCCAATCCACTCATTTTGCATAGACCAACGTCAGAATTGAAGTGTTTTGCTAAGTCCAGGTACTGTTAGAATAACTAGTAGTAATTAGTGAAAAAAGTTTGAGGGAGTTTGAGTAAAATACTTTGGAGCAAAGAAAAATGTTTCTGTTTTAATACATATGTCTCATGACACAAATTATATTTTATGAAAAACGTGTTTGAAAATCAATTGAGTAAAAATGTTCTCTTGGATATTTTATTCTTACACCAATGAATATACTCAAATACATAATGCACTTAGATAACAAAATAATAGCACTTCAAGGATTCTGAGATTTTTTTTCCTGCTTCCCCCAGGTGTTCTGAATTATCTTTACCTGTTGTGGGCTCAGATGGACTCAAATATGAAGTCCAGTTCTAAGCTTGGGAAGTAGGCGTTCAAAAAGCTCACCCTCTGTATCACTAATGTTCTATGTTTATCACTCATAGTTTTATTTATGAATTGAAACTGTCAATTTCAGTGATATATTTCAGACAATAAAAGGAGCTAAGATAACAAATGCAGTTCATAGAAGACAGGTGGGAACATCTATTGACAGTTGTTTCCTTTTTTTTTTTCAATGAACTAGCATTGTTGTGTATATTTAATTTAGACTCCTCATTCTAATCCTCTAAATTTAATTTTGCTACTTTTGCTATTTCTTGTACCCTGGTATTGAAATGCTATCAGACTATTTTATTTTGATATACCTAAATACTGTGCTCTGTTAGAAAGAAAATAGGACTTGAGAAAAAAAAATCATGAGTCCTAGTCCAAATATTTAACCAACAAAGCAATTTACCTCTTATTTCCTCATTTATAAAATGGAAGTGATAATTATGATGACAATGAACATGGTGTTGATGATGGGTGGTTAATTGACTATTTTTCTAGCTTTGTGGAGCTCGGAGATTTATACCCCCGAGTCTGAACCAGAAATTAGCAAACTATGATCTATAAGTCAAATCCCACTGATCCTTTACCCCAACTTTATTTTATAAATAAACTTTAATTAGAACATAGCCATACCCATTCACTTTTCATCTGTGGTTTATTTTCCTCTTAGAACAGCCTAGTTGAGTAGTTGTGATTGGTATTATGTGTCCCACAAAACTTAAGATATTAACTATTTGGCCCTTTACAGAAAAAAAAAAAAATCGAATCGCCTGTACAGATAGTGACCAAACATTTGAGAAAATCTAGGCATATGACCTTGAATGGATACAAATTCATCTTTAAAATTTTTGCTGTATAGTACATTGGAAAATCCCCCAGGACAGCCTAACCCAGCCTTCAGCTGTTGCAAGAAAGGGGTTACATTTATCTTTCCCTCTTGAAGTGCTACCCTACAGCGTGACTGCTGGCAGAGGTCATTAGGCAAATGCAGACTCCTCTTCCCGATGCCACATGTGACGAATTTGCATGGATATAGATGGTATTAAGGCCTGAATGTAATGTATAATTCTCGAGTCACTTTATGAAATTGTTCAGTCATCTGGACGTTTTTCACTCTGTTTACTGGGAAATGTGAAATAGAGAATTCAGCAATTTTCTCATCAATTTGATCAATGTAGACTGGAAACCTGGATGCCTTTAGTCTTTAAAAAAAAAAGCCATTTCCCCCCTCAATAACTGGAATTTATTTATTTTACTACACTGCCCAGTTAATTACTCCAATTTTCTAATCTTACCAGAGAATACTCAGCCTGTTTGAATTTGCCATGTGGTTGGTATGGTTGAGGTCTCTTTTTAAAGCATAAGCTTTTTCAATATAGCATTCATGCTTGTTTATCCACCTACTTTCTTCATTCTTTAGGTCTGTAACCCGAAACTATTCAAATTTCACGTTGGAATCAATCAAGTATCATTATAGAAACACAAAAGGAAAAGGGAAATTGGAAGAAGAGATATCATGAAATGGGTAATTTGGAGAAATAGTGCCCTATTGGTTAAAAGGAAGGTATGAGGAAAGGGGACCTCAAGGAGATGAGCCAGCAAGGGAAGACCATGGACGGATGCCCTGCGAGTAGTTGTATATGGTGTCAGGGGAAGCAAAAGCAGCTAGTGCTTTAAAAGGAACTCTTAGTTGGAGAGGAATAATTATTGGTTTTCTAAAGATCCATCAGGGAAAGTGAATGCTTTCCAGAGAGTCAGTTGCTAATAAAGTTGTGTTCAATCTGAGAAAATAAAACATGGATGTGAATTCCAACACTGTCCTGATTTAAGGGGGAATCTTAAGATTCCATGGTTCCATGTAGTTCTAGTTGGTCAAATGGAGGAATTTTCACATCAAGCACATTTTTCCTTCCAGTGTTCAAGAACTCTATCCTCCAGGCATTGCTGATCATCCTCCTCATTAAACAAACAACTGTCCATGTAGTGAGATGGATGGCGTTAGGAACCAAGTCTCAGTACCCCAACATGTATCCTCTTTGAGGGGATGTCAATAGACTCCAATCATATTGGCCTCTCTGGGGAGATGCTCCTCAGTGATATCAGAAATGTCTGGATGATGTAGTAACGTCATATCCCATGCTACTGCCACAGATGAAACTTGCTTTAAAGGAAGGTTCTGGTTTCTGAGGCTCACACCTTTTGGTTTATATAATTCTTCTTCTTCCTCTCTCCCAGTTCATTTGTACAATTGATTTGTGTATTTCAAAGAGTGGCTTTTGAATTTAGCAGAGACAAAATTTTTTCCCTTTTGTTCTCTAGGGGTGACTCATGCATTCTAGAAAAAAAGTCCTTGAGATTACAAGGAAGGAATTTTGTGGGAAGACTAATACTTTAAAATACCATAACGTACCCAGAGTGGTTATTACACATGGTAATTCAGTTGACTGGTGACTTCTAACATTGAAGAGGGAGGAAGACTTGTCTTAGGACCAAGATTCAGAAAGCACTGAGGAAGGTTTTTTTTTTTTTTTTTTTTTTATTGGTTGGCTAGTTGGTTAGTTGTTTTTAAATATGAAGTTAGAAGTGGATACAGAAAAGTGCTAGAACAATTATGTGGGAACTCTTGCAAGATACCTTCTGAACTCCAGAACCTGAGATTTGTATCTGCCAAAATTAAAGTCAAAGGAAGTAGTGCAGTATCCTATATCCAGCAGTTCAGATCCTGAGGAAGGAGATGGAAAGAGGTTATCCTATGTTGTAGAACAGGGGTCAGAAATAGAATCTTTCAGAGAGAAATTTTCAAGTGACTGACATCTTTCAAGAGCTCAGGCTTCCTACGAATGACCTTTCTTCAATTTTAAGAGCCAT
Organism: Ictidomys tridecemlineatus; assembly: GCF_052094955.1. Taxonomy (NCBI): domain Eukaryota; kingdom Metazoa; phylum Chordata; class Mammalia; order Rodentia; family Sciuridae; genus Ictidomys; species Ictidomys tridecemlineatus. The sequence continues at coordinate 32,071,883 of NC_135478.1, read as the reverse complement.
TCAATAATTTGAGTGAAATCCTGAGGAGTAGTGGTTAACTTGTGTCTTGAAGAACACATAGGAGAGCAGGGCAGCTTAGAGAAAACATGAGGTCATTCTAATTGAGAGGATTTACTTCAATAAGGAAAGAGGTGGTATAAGTCTGGCATGTACTGAAGACTCTTAACAAATTGTTATGTTATAATCAATGCATTCCTGGAGGTATTATGAGTTCTGAGAGTCTTAGTGTAGCTTTGATTGTTTCTTATGCCTTTTTTTTTAAGTGTAAGGGTACAAACTATTTACTGAGTCAGGTTATAGACTTGAAGACTCAGCCTACAAAATATAGACCACACTGATAGAATTATAATCCTTTTAGTGTTTTAGCAAAATAGTTCAACTGTTTCCCCTTCTCTTACCTGACTTACCAGCTTCTTGGCCTAGATCTGTGTACATTTTAATACATACACAAATCACTTGAGGGTTCTTAAAAATGCAGATTCTTATTGAGCAAGTCCTGCAAAGATGGAGGCTGGAGATCTGCAGTCTCACAGGCTCTAAATGATGATAGTGATTTAGGGACTGTACTTTGAGTAGAAATGGTTAAATAAAGGAGAAAGAGCTTGATAGCCCCCCCCCATAAAAAGGATTGAGTTTTACAATAGACAAGGCCTGGGTGGTCTGAATACTTGTTCTGAAACTTCTGAACTATATGACTTGAACAAGTTATTTAAGCTCCTTGAGTCTTTATCTGAAAAATAGGGATAATGGTACCATCTTTGCAGGTATCATCCCAGGAGATAGACTTCTCCCTAGATCTTTCCACTGTTTTATCCCTAGTGCTGAGCACAACACCTGGCACATCACAGATGCTTCATAAATACTTAATGACTGAATTAGCGAATGAGTTATTCTTACAATATTAGTAGAACACAGAGAGAAGTATTTGGCTCTAAGAGACATTTTAATATAAGTTAGTTGCTTCTCCTTTTCCTTTACCCTCTGAAATAAAAAGCCAAATTAGGATGCACGTCTCAGACTGTTGAAGCAACAACATACAAAACAGGTAGTCTCTTTGTCATCCATCAGTGAAATAACAATTACACTCTAGATAATATAAGTTTGATGGATGGATGATGGAGCAGTTTCATAGTTTGTTACTTGTGCATGGACAAATGTAAATTAGGCAATCACTTCTCAAATTGATCATCAGAGTGGAGGTATCTTGTGTGCTGCTGCAGTGTTGAAAAGGAAACAATTGTAAGAAAGAAGGAAGCATTTTGAATTCTTGGCATTCAGAAGAGGCCTGAACCAGGTATACAACACACTTTTGGAACAGAAATTTGATGAGCCCTACTCACCTGCACGTAGATTCTACTCGCACAGAATACCAGAGATCTGAGTTTAACAAGCTTGGTCTTTGAAAAGTGCAATAGCTCTGAAACATCCAGTGTAAAATTTAGTATGTTTTGGTAAATATTGTTAACTGCCTGAAAGTGAGGAAAACAATCCAATTAAACTATGTGTCCAACTGATGTAGATGCTGGATTGGGGGGGTGGGCAAGGTGGACCGAATTGGTCTTTGCCTTCATGAGCCTTGCTTTCAGGAGTTGGAAAAGGAGACAGAAAAATACAAAAAAAGACCAAGAACTGAAACGTTTGATGGGCTTTTTAGATATATGTTCACTGAGATGAGTAATAACTTATTGACTAAATTAAGAACAGTTCTGGAAGTGACTAATAACTATGACTACAGAGGAATACGTCTTAAGCATTTTTTTAAAAAAATTACCGCTCTCTTATTTTTATACATATGATGCAGAGAGATGGACTCAATTTACCAGATACACAGTATATACCAAAGGCACCCCTCCCTGCCCCCCAGGACCTATCTTCCAGCCACATCCTTCCTACCTTTAGTTATCACTCAGTTAATCTGATCAGGGGACTGATTCACTGATTGGGTTAAGAACCTCATAACTTAATCATTTCTTCTCTAAACCTGTCTGCATTGTCTCACACATGACCTTTTGGGGAACACCTCACATCCAACCATAGCAAGCAATTGCAGCAATGATACTACAGCAGTAGAATGATGAAACACTTAGCAGGGAGCTGCTCTTAATGAATCCATGTTAATGATGACCTAGGACTGACAGGTCTGTGTATACTCAGAACAAACATATTATCCTTTCTCCCTTGCATCTTACTAATACATAGTTTCTACCATAATTAAGGTTAGAAAAAGAAACATCCCTCAAATACAGAATTATTTTTATTCTAAAGCATTTGAATTGGTGCAGCAGAATGAACGGAAAATAGCTCTATTGACAATTCTCTGTATTCACAACTCTCTTCTTGACTTAGTGTTTCTAATTTTTGTGGTAGCTTCTACATAATAATCATTAGCAAGATGATTATATTTTAAGTATTTATTGTAGTTGACAATGAGATTAACAAGTCTTTGGAAACAAAAATATTAATTGCAAATCATCAATTCACACTACATTACCAATTATGAAATAAGTACAGTTAGTTTTCCAGTTAATTGGAAGCATAAAGTAGAATCATTAGTTTCCTTTTCATCATGAGTACGTTCTTACTGGAGAAGAAAATCAGAAAATCCTGATTTGTTAGATCCAGGGATCATCCCAGGAGTATTTGGGGGCACTTTTGAATCAAATCTACTTCATTTTTAAAACTTCTAAAATTCAGTAGTTTGTGTGTTCATTTTGTTTCCCACAGTGATAATTAAGTGTATCACTTTTTAGCATGCTTTCCTATTTTACAGATCTTCTTAGAGTCGCCACCACTTTGATTTTCTTAAATACAGGATTGTCAACAACGTTGCCATCTATTAATTTTGCCTAGTTTGTGTGTCCCAGAACACTTGTTATGCAATACAGGAAGTACCTGAATGTCAATATCAAATACATCTGGTCTTAAAAGAGGAAGACCATCCAGGCTAGTATGAATTCTGGTAGATATGTAGCAAAGAAAGCCATATGACTAACTACTATCTATTATTATGATTATTCTATTGGGAAAGTAAAGAACGTTTTTGTCACAAGGTATAGTAATGAAGGCTCAACCTTTGGGCTTTCAGATCTGGCTGATGTTGTGGTATCAGTATCCATATCAACATACCAGGTTAATTAAATCTTAGCAACAAAAACTTGGGCAGTTTCTGAAGTGATGATGAGTGAACCCATGAAGTGGTTGTGTGCTCTATGGAATGGCTCATTGATGTCCAACACAGTCAAGCATACAGAGATTAGGAGGACTTAAAAACATACATTTCAGACATCAATTGTAGTGGGTATGTGTGTGTGTGTAGCAGTGAGATGAATATTTTTAAATGTTAGAGGAATAGAGATGAGAGATTAAAAACAAAGAAGAAAAAACAGTATGAAAATAAGTTTTCATTTGACCTGGAATGATAGTCATCTTGTCATATTGTCCCAAGGAATCAGTGGAATTTTATTCAGCCATAAAGGAGGAGGAAACTATGGCATTTGCAGGAAAATGGATAGAACTAGAGAACATTGTGCTAAGTGAGATGAGCCAGACTCACAAGTTAAGGGTCCTGTTTTTTCCCCTCTGTAAGCTAGAGAAAAGGGGAAAGAAAAGGGACTGCGTGAAAATTCACTTCTAAAGAAAAGGAATTGAGGGAGGGAGGAGTAGAGAGTAGAAAAGGAATTGAAGAAAGTATAGGGGAATGAAATTGCCCAATTTATGCTATGTGCATGAACAGATTCCCACTGTTATATGTAATTAGAATGCACCAATATAATTTAAGAAAGGAAAAGTCAAAGGTAAGAAGTAACAGCTCTTACCATTTAATACATAGTGTGAGAGCAGAAAGACCTCAGAGTTGTATACAATCAACCTCTAAGCTAGCCACATGCCTGTCATTGGGCAAGGTTCAGGCTCTGAGTTTAAAGTCTCTTTTTATTAAGTCAGATAGATGGACCATATTGAGTGGTATTTATACTGTTCTTTGTGGATTCCATTCATTCATTTGCTACTGGGGATTAAACCCAGGGATACTTTACACTGAGGTACATACCCAATCCTTTTTATTTTTTTTGAAACAGGATCTCCCTAAGTTGCTGAGACTGTCTTCAAACTTAATATCTTCCTGCCCTAGTCTCCCATGTTACCAGGATTACAGGTGTGAGCCACCACACCAGGCTCATTTGTGGGTTTTTAGAGGTAATGGAAAGGGATCTTCTTAGGGAGTAGGTTTGATGCAAAAACAACTGAAAATCAGTGATCCTGGGACGGTCTCTGAATCTAACAAATAAGAATTTTTTATTTTTGCCTTTTATCCTCTAGTAGGAAAACATTTATGATGAAAAGGAAAATAATGCTTCTATTTTATGCTTCCAGTTAGCTAAAAAAACTACTGTATTCGCTTAGTAATCTATATGTGGTGTGATTTGATGATTTGTAATTAAAATATTTCCAAAGTCTTGTGAATGTCATGCATGTATAATTTAGAATAGGAGTTCCTGAATTCATTTTGCTCATTCAGCCACCAAGTTCCCAAAACTGTGTCCAAGATAGAATAGAAATTGGATTAAGTTTGTGGGAGGAATTGCTACACAAGTGGTGTCCCTAATAAGTGACTTGTTATTTTAATAGTCTTAACTGGGACAGGTTATGAGCTCGGTGCTGGCATTAGATTTTATTTTATTTGGATAACATGGGGGCTTCCTCTCTTTAGCAATGTAAAGATGGCTTAATGGATTAGCACTCATAAAAAGGTGCCAGTGTTTTATAGGCTTATGGGTAAAATGAAATAAGTCCTCATAGTAGCATATTATGGGAGAAGGGGAAGGTGGTGGTAAAGAAGGTAGGAAGGAGAAGAAGTAAAAGGGCAGAGACATTCAATTTCTTCCGGACATTTTTAGATGAGTTGATTACTGCCTGAATGGGAAAAGAGGCAGAGGGAGGGGAGTTGATGAGGCAGGCAAAAAATAAGGAATGAAGCCAAAACCTTTTTTCATGTGTTCATGGTACTGATCCCACAGTCAGGGTCACAGAGTTTCTGGATGGTAGAATGGCCTAGTAGGTAAGAGGAAGGGTACTTTAGGAATAAGAGTTGCCTTTCAAAAAAAAAGTTTAAGATGATGAAGCCAGAATGATGGCAGAATAATTGAATGTAATTTCTATTTTATTTTTACCAGCTATTTTAATATAAAGTTGATTTAAAAAAAAAAAAGTCTAGTAGGGAACAATTTACTTTCTTGGCTGATTATTTTGGTAAATGGTATATAGGCACTGTGGGACCTTCACCCCTTCTAACACCTAATGGCATAGAAGAAAGAAAGAAAAAATCAGTGGGCATGTGTGGTGAGTGGTGAGTTTACGAAGTGTATTTCAATAAGCAGGTACCACTTTTCTGAGACACCCAGTACCAAGGCTTCCTTACTCACCTGGCCCTCCACACCTTGAGTTGGCAGTAGCTGCATCTCATTATCTTTGTTTATTATCTGTTATGTTCAGGGTGGGCTTGAGCAGATAGTATTCTGATAAAGGTCAGTAATTATGTGAAATAATGTTGTTACATCCTCCACATCAGAAAAAGGTGCTAAAAGCTGTTATTGAATTGTTTTCCTCTGGCAGGTAATGGAGATTGGTTTTTGACCTGTTGCTTTGCCCATAAATAGTTAATCCCATTATCATAAAGAAAATGATGCTATTAGCTTCATATGGAGAAGGGTATTTTAAAAGAGGGAACAGTTGGGGCTGGAGAACACTGTTTCAGGCTTTTAAATGCAATTAGCAGATTCCCAACTAAGAACTCTAGAATGGAGATTTTTCTCTTCTAAATGTAAGTTGGGCACATTATTTTGTGCATCATTATCTGTATGGGAACAATTATAAAAGCAATATATTTTGAAGCCAAAGGGGTTTCCCTAATCATGTGCGTTTTCTACAGCATTCAGCTAAGCATTTTGAGATTCCTAAATCTTATTCTAGAACAATTTTTCAGTCTTATATCAAAAACTTAGGGTGCATACTGTCATAATTACCACCGGGTGTGATACCTGTAGGACATAAAGGAAATGAACAGGTACAGTTGTAATTTGCATGCTCCTCTTTATTCTATTGTTTTTCCCTTGCTGTTTTCTCCTGTTATCAATAAAAGTTACACTTCTGTGACTTCCCAGTCTTCTAACAGTTTGAGAGCCTGAGAATCATTTTTGGCATTTTAGTTCTTGATACACATGACTAACGACCTCTTTCTTAGCACAGGAATTATTTTGCTGCTGGAGAACACTAATGTACTTAAAATTGATGGCAAGAACTAATCTACTTGGGGTGACAATTCAGAGTATATAATGAATTAATTGCAGGCTCAAATTTTCAAAGCAAGCAAAGATTTTATTTTTCAATGCAGAATTGAGAAATTCTGATCAGGGCCCATAGGTTATTGGAGACCCACCCCCTGCTGTGTATGTTTAGTGTTTCAAGTTTGGGTGCATCTCGGAGTAATTGTCTTCTGTTTAGCATCAATGCTCAATGAGAAGAAGGTCAACCTTCATAACTGAATAGCCTGACTTTTGTGAATTGGCAATTTCCATTGAAAAACTGAAAACAACACTGATTCTAGCCTGTTTTCCCTACCTCTAGCTATTTTGTTTATCTTAGAGGCACCATACATGTCCCTAGACTTTTTATTCAGGACCTTTGTTCTGTTATAGCATTTGTTTCATTAACTTGAGTTCCTTTAGTCTCTAGAAAATCGCATAAATTTCTTGTCTGTGGTTTTTCTACTCACCCTGATCTCCTTAGAATGCTGCCCTCGGGTCTTCTGAATCCAATACACCCTTCAGTCCCACCTTTTCTCTGAAAGGTTCACTGTCTTATTGACTAAACTGAATAACGTGTTCTCAGTATTCCTGGAGTATTGTCTTAGTGTTTTTCTGTGGCCCTTTCTGGGCACAGCATGGATTCTGAGCTTCTTAAGGGTAAATTCATAACCATAATTTTTGTCTAGTTCATTAGGTAAATTTAAAATTAGTAATTCGAATCCCTTTCTTAACCTTTATATTAGACACCTGACCTGGAAGATTGTAAGCATGTTGAGGACAGGGTCTATGCTTGACTCGGCTTTTGGTCTGGAGCATCTAGAGCCTCACATGTTGAACTGAACTGAAGCCCCTAGTAATTGGATATAATCTGCCTATTTTAAAGATATTTGGGCATAAGAGAGATGACATAGACATTCTTCAATCTCTTGGCTTCTTAACATTCTTTGTGTTGAGTTATCCTACCTGAGACTGGCACTGAGATGGCTTCCTGTTTCTAATTTGTCAAAACCTTTGGATTATTGAGGGTGACATGACAAATTAATATCTCCGATGAAACGTGTATCCCTCTGGAAGGTGGCACCCTGATTTAAACATTTCTTTAAAAATTTTACTGAAAAGCTTTAGCCTAGGCTATTTTAAATTATGTGAATGTTATAGAGAGCTTTAAGCATTGTTGGTAATACTAAAATTGTTGGAGATGCGTTCTACAGCAACTTCCTGGAATTCTCATTTCAAATCTCAGGATTATGAAAAGAATGGTAGAAATGCTGGGTGTGAAGTGAAGTCATTGCCCTATGACAAAGCAGCCTGACAATATTCTCTCTACATGGAGCAGTTGACGAACAGCCTTAGTCAGCCCCTCTGGTGACAATTCCCATGTCTACCACCTAAAGCCATTTTGGCTTATGATACGGTTAGTGGCTTGTGAACAAGCTGTCTAGACATGGCATTAAAACTCCTAAAAATAACATCTTCATTTGCCCCGCTATTGTCAGGAGCATTCCAACCATCTCTGAATCAATTCACCAAGGGAAGACCAACTTTGGAATTTCCAGGTAGCTAGATGTCAATGCCCGCTCTCTGAGAAATATAGGTGCATGTAGATCTAAGTCTCTATATAGACAGATAAAATGTACTGGTATGAAAATGTCCTCAAAAGACTAAGGGGCTAGAAAATACTCAACTCCACCTCTAGCAATAGTTGGTTCAGTTTCCACAGCCCAAATCATTGAATGCCCTGTCCCCGCACCTCAGACCTGAGCAGTGTGTTGGACATGGTATATAGCCCAGATTTTACACTCAAGTAAATATGCTCTGTGTGTTCACAAAAAGACCAATATTTATATATCAAGCTCACCAAGTTAAATTTACTTTCTCACATTAAGCCCGCATGATGAATGGCTTTATCTTGCCTATTACAGCCTGTTAAACCATAAATCCCCAGGCAGGAGAAAGAGGAAAGAAATAACCTGAACGAATAAAGCCACTGAGGGACAGACCATTGCTATTTAAGATGGCTATACTGCATCACATTTACGAACAATAATATGTAAAATATGCTGGAAAAAAAAAACCTGTTTACTCTTATTTCCCTTCCATTTCGATCTTCTGTTATTAACAACAAAAAAGGAATGTTGACATAGGAGCATCTGACCCAATATTTGCGTTTCCCTGGTTTATTACTTACATAATGTAGTATTCCTTGAATCATTTTTACCTATATTTTTCTTGTTAGGTGAATAAATGAATTAATGAATAAACATGAGCATGAAAGTACTTCCATATTCTGGTTGGAATGCCTTTTCACTTACTAAAATTTTAACCCATTTTTTTTAGTTTTAAGAAAACTTCCTATTTCTCCAAAAGCCTTCCTCTTGTTACTGTTGAGAATTTTTCTTCCTTTCCACCACACTTACTTAGAACTTTTTGTTTTGTTTAGGTAACTATTTTGATCTGCTTTATTCAAAAGGTGTTTAAGGGTAGTGTTCATGATCACCGATAAAGTGGCTTGTCCAATTCAAGACTACTCAGTTCATTTCTTTCTTGATAATGACACAAAATAGATGATGGGGCATTTAGAAATGACTAAGATTTAGTTAAGTCTTGATATAAGCTCACCAATTTCTGAAGTCTATTTTCTTCCCCTATTGCTTTGGAAAATCAGGACATTTGTTTCTCCCTGGGTATCTGCCATCTCTCCTCCGTGTGTGAAGATGGCTGCCCAACCACTCATCTCATCTTTCTTAACTCACTTTGGGAGCATCACAGAACCCAAGGTGAGAAAACTAGAGTCTGTCTGTAACTCCACATTCCCAAGAGCTTTCTAGGAAGAAAGGAGGTCCGGAGCTTCCTTTTCAAAGGCACAGGCAGAGTAAAGGGACGAGCAACACAGAGGGCTTGTTTTCACATTAAATAGTCGGTCAGGTGCAGATCATGACTTTGGAGATTTTGTGAGGTGCCCTCTTACAGCAGCTCCTCCTCCTCCTCCTTCTCCCTTCCCCTCCCCCCTCATCCCTGCTGACTCAACAAACACATAATGTTTCACTATAGGATGGACTGGATGCCTTCTAGTCTGGGCATACAAAAGAGAAAAGTCACTTGTCCTCTAAAAAAAAAAAAAAAAAATTGATATTAGAAAGGACCCATTCTTACATCCCAGGAAAAGAATCTGCTAAATACACAGTTGACTGAACAGTATGAGAAATACTCATTGTATTTGCTCATGGTGTCAAACTGCTTGAGAAAGTCCAGTAGCCTCATTTGTACAAGTTTCGGAAGGAGCAGTGAACAGAGACTAGCAAAGCAAAATTTCATCAGAGAGGAAAACTAAGCAGACTGTTTCAGGATATACAGGACATTGCTGCAATAACAAATGCTCTCTAAAATGAAGTAGTTTAAAAATAGATTAATTCTCATCCACCCTCCATGTTCACTGAGGGTTGGCTGGACAGCTCTTCTCCACAGCCTCATCCTTACTCCAATGCGCAGGGTGATAGAAAAGCCACTAACTGGAACAATGGTGGCAGTTGTGACACAGAGGAATCTTGTGAAGTGTGAATCGGCTCTAAAAGCTGGTGCCCTGAAGTTACATGCAACACTTTTCTCACATTTTATTGGCAAAATCAAGTCACACTTAACTTCGCATGGGTAGGAAATATAATGCCACTGTATACATAAGAGAAGGAGAACTGAAATATATGTAAATAGCCAAGTGAACCAGTTGAAAATGTTTTTCTGTTGAGATAGAAGTAATGTAATTTATGCATGAAAACTAAGGTGATTTTTTTTTTTAAAAAGATGTCATTAGAACCTCCACATTTTAGGATTCATTTAAAAATATTCTACAAACTGAAAAATTCAGATAATGTGAAAGGAGAATTAAAACTCCTACAAACCAGAGTAGATTCCCAGAAGATCAAGTGTAACTCTTTTTCATTTCTTTATATTTTTCTCTCCACATTGTGAAAAACACTACATGCAAAATATAGTGTTAGCAAATAATTCCAGGAGGAGGAAAGAAACAGATGAAGGAACAACAGTAATTAAGAGCAACGGCAGCTAAAACTTGAAGAGTTGTAAAGATTTGAAGTTTCCTTTTGAAAAATATAATTCAGATGCAGATGGGTTTCCTGAAAAAAAGAGAACCATACACACATATATGTAATCATACATGTTTATCCATATTTCAAAACATATATAAACATGGATAAATTCACATGCATACATATATGGATAAAATATCTTCCTATAGCTATTTTGTTCATAGTTATGTATATATACACTGGGGTTGTATATACATGGTTTAGGGAGGTGCACATGTATGTGTTTGTATACAGATAAAGTCTGTATCTACATATATCTACCTATATAGTATAATCTACATTTCTTGGTGAAATTGTGGAAGAATAGAATGAGAAATTTTCTCAGTTTCCAAAGCAAGAATGTGTTTCTTAGTAAGAAAAGAGACCAGCACTGTACTGTAACCACTGAAAGCCAGAACAACAGCATGTAGGGGACTATAGAGAGGAGGGGTAGCAGCCAGGCATTCAGTCTGAGGTTTTAGCTACCAACCAGAAATCAAGACAGGAACACTCAGGTATGCAAAGCAATGTAGTGTGAACCATTCTTATACCATATCTGTGAAAATATTTGGTAAAGTAATTTAAGCAAATTAAAATTGACTCAGAAGAGACATTTCAAGATAGTGGAGACAGTACACTGGACAGTGATGAACAGCAAATTTAACATTATAGTTAAATATTTCCGCATCTTAACAGTGTTTTAAATGTGGTACTTTATTTGTCCTGATTTGTAGACGGGGAAAACTAAGATTTTGAGCAGTCTGGCATTTGGAGGGGCAGAGCAAACCTTCAAATTGAAGCTGTTTGTGGTTTCCTGGATACCTTGTGTGGAGACAACTGTTTAGTAAAACAAGAAAACTTGGAACCACAAGGGAAAAGACAGACACGTCTGCAAAATCTGTTTGGCTCAAGATGTTAAATACAAAGTCTAAAGCTAAAATAAAAGAACAATATTTGTAACATGACAAAACAAAGGATCATACACTATATAACCAATAGTGTATAATACCCCCCAAATCACTAAATTAAAGACTTACAAGCAAATGTTTCATAGCAATTTCACTAATATTAGACAAAAACTGGAAACAGCACGCATGGCAACCAGTTGGTAATAATCAACAAATTATGGAATACCTTCATAATGGCAAACTGCTTGGTAATAAAAATTTTAGAAAATGAACAAAGTAGGTAAATAGGTACCTCACAAAAGAAAAGTGCATATTGCAGATACCTGTATAAATGGGGCAGGGGATTTTTTTTCATAATCTGTGCAGCACAAATTAATAATGGGACACAATTTTCTATCCTATATATTGACTAAGATTATAAAGCATGCATAACATTCATCATCGGTATGATGAGAATTCAGTTATGTGTGTGCTTTCACATGCTTGCAGTCACAATATAAATTTGTACATTAAGGAGAAAAAATGATCTGGTGGTGCCGATGAAAATAAAACACATGCATACCCAGAAACCCCTTTGGGAAACACTGTGCTATAGAAGTTGCAACATATCACATTAAGAAATTGCTATAATGGTAAATGTTTAACCACTGACTTTCCAGAGAAGGTAGGGGAGGGGGGGGGAAGAAGAGGAAGACAGGAAGGAAAGGAAGGAGGGAAATGTGTCACAAGTAGCACTTGTGACTTTCCATTAGTAAATAACATCCACCAAGATCAAGTTTTAACCATCGTTAAATACAGAGTTGGGGAAAAAAATCACACACTGCTGTACTCTGCATTAAGATATGTGCCCAAGGACCTCCGTGGCCACATTATTGTGACCCTGTAAAACTGTCTGCTGCATTCTCTCTTTGTTAGAGTGGTTAAGAGCATGTAATGCTTCAGTAGTTATTGAAATTCTTATATAAATTTTTAAAGAGTGAGATTCTCCATGTGCTCTACAATTACCCTATAAAGTCTTTCAGTGTCTCAGCAGCCGATTTCTTTGGTTCTGGAGTCTCAAACTCAATCAGTCAAGTGCTCTATTACTATTTCCTCATCATCTCTTAGACATTGTAAAGAAATCTGACAGCTCCATTAATAAAATGAATCTTCAGCGCTTCAAGGTTGGCAAAGGAGTGATAGATAACTTCTTTGCTAACCTTGGGAGATCTGTGTGCGACGGCACTAAGGCGGCTGTCAGCTTTCCTTTCAGTTTTAATTTCACTAAAAGTCAAGTCCTGGGAGGGTAGAGGTCATGTTTGCCTATGTGCTGAACTTTATCCAGAAATTAACCCAATTCCTGGCACCTAGGAGTTATTTAACAAATCATTCATCAGCTTATAAATAAGCAAATGAGTATCCTCTTTGATGAATATGACCCTTTCTGTTTTAAAAACCATTTTCAGAGAGAACATGACAGCAAAATAATTGCTGGGTTTTTTTTTTTTTTTCTGCTATGAACATCCGCTGTACTAAATGTAGCTGAGCTAGCTCTACCTGATTTTTTTTTTCTTTTGGATTATGCTTTTAAAAAGACCCATAGAAGAAAAAAGGCCCTTACATTTCTTCAAAGTATTCTCAGAAATCTTTGGTTGTTTCCCTGCTTTAGCTTTTCTGAAATTTTATATGCATCCTTTACACTGGACAGTTTTTCTGTCTTTGAACACACCCTTTGAAAATATAAGCCTATCACAGAACTTGTTGAGTACTATATTTTTAAGTCTTCCTACATCTTTTTAAATGTTCCTTTGGATCTTTATAATAATATTCGAATTTCTCCCTTCAACAACCTTCTGTCTCGCTTGAGCTACCTACTTTCTTAATCTTAAGCCATGATGTCATGGTTCTATTTGTTTTGGTCTGATAAGCAAGGACTTCATGGTTTCCTGTCATTGGAAGCCTACTGAACATGGGCACCACGAGATACTGAATTGTTTTGTAAGTGTTATACTTCTTTGTTCCTTACCTCCAAAGCCCTTGGGCCATCATATGGGACAGACATTTCACTGGGCCTTCACAATTTAATGATTTAAGTAGTGTTTGCCAAGCATTCCCTATATCATGCTCTGTTAGTATTGCCTATTATGAACTCCTAGGACAAAGTAGTTGTCAAATATCTAATAAAGTGTAGCTCCTTGGGCACTTAGTATTGTGTGGGTATCTGTGGTGTACGTGCCTAAGGAAAATACTTTGTCTTTCTAAAGGAAAACAGTATGAAAGATATGAAATTAGTTGCTATTTAAGTAGTTTCACATCCTTTTATAAAATAGTGGAGTATCTGTATGCTGTGAGTAAGCTGTTTGGAGGGTTACAGAATAAATCTGAGGATAACGCAGAGCAGTTGTTTAACAGGATTGTTGAACTACATACTTTCCAACTTGGAAATTAATTATCAGAGGTTTCGTGAAATTTGTTATGTCTTTGTCCTGCTTGCCCTCACCCCTCTCCTTTTAACAAAGGCAATGAAGAAAAGAGGAATCAGGAAATTGAAAGGGGGATGAGGAAGTATTCTATGCTTCCTGGTTAGGAAGAAAGGAGAGGTGCATTTTTCTGTTAGTGTGAATTTAGAGAAAGGGAAAAATGGTCACATGGAATTTATGTAGATACTCATAATAATGCATAGATGGTCAGGGGCAAAGACGCTTACCTATAGCATGTGTGCCTGCACAAGCACACACAGGCAAGAAACTTGGAATGGCGTGTGACCCGATCAAGCCTGTATTAATGATCATGCTTAGTAGTAACTGCTTGAGATTGTGACACCTGATTATACCTAGGTACTTTAATTTCTCTGGCTATTGCCCTCTATATTATTTGACTAAACACAAAGAAAGGTAGATGTTTTAATAAACTGTTCTATTTTATGTGAAAATAAAACCTTCCTGAGTGGAATTATTCTGCTACTGAACAGTGGCTTCATGGATGACATTATTTTAAGTGACTCTTGCTCGGTTTGCAACTGAATATCTGAATTGTAAACACAGTATCAGGAAGAAATGAAGAACTTCATTCTAATGAGCTCTTTACACTCTGATTAGGAACAGATAAAACCTGCCAAATAAACTTTATCCTGACATCTGTGGCCTAAACGCCAGGCTTCATTGTCTGAGCTCAGGGGACAGATCTCCAGATTCTGAGGGACACAAGGCTGTTCTTTGAGTTCCTGTGTGTGCTTCGCCTGCAAAAATGGACATGCTCTCTGCCAGTTGCCACACTCTCAAGGAAATAGGAGGAATAAAGTTTGGAGGCTCCACAGAAAATACATAAATAATTATTTTAATTGAACACTCTCCTTGGGCAGATGAATAGGCCTCCAATTTGACAGGTTCCTTTTCATCTCCATTACCTGTGGTGGAAATGAATCAGTCACCCTCTAACCAGCTCATATGTTAATATCTTCAGTAGGCTCCTGATAGATCTGCCAAGCGAGATGGATGTGAGTTCTAACCAGCTTTATCTTCTAGTTGCATAACCAACTGAAAAGGCAAGGAAGTTACAATTTGGGCTTTTCATGAGAGCACTAAGATTTTTATAAGAGGTTAAAGTGTTTTAAAGTGATGGCCAGACAGCAATTTATATATATATAAAGTTTACACACACACACACTTGTCTTTTAAGGAGCTTAGACGGTTAAACAAAGAGGTGAAGAACTATATATTTATATATTATATAAACTTATAATATATGCATTTATTTATATTTTAAGTAGTATTTACATATTATAAATGTTATATATTAAACATATTAATATATACTTAATATATAAAACATATTAATTATATTAAATATAATTAATTATATTAAACATATTAATATATACCAGTGAAAGCCAACTGGATGAGGCAGACTATCAGAGATTTATTCTATAGAATTGAGGTTAAGTAACTAGCAAAGTTCACTTGAAGCAAGACTTGAAGACTTTACTTTTATGCCTATTAGCACTGCAGTTTGGAAGCGTAGTAAGGACCTATCTAGATGGAAGTAAAAATGCATTGGCCTGAATAGTTGGAGGTCCATGGCTGACCCCTAGGTTATATTAATTAACTCAGGTAACAGAAGAAGCAGAATGAGGAGACATTCTGATAAAAGGAACAAGTCTCCAAGAGCCTGCTCTGGGGCTAGTGACTTGGTGACATTGTTCATGTGCCATGTAGACTTTCTGGAGAGACCTTCTGAATGTGGTGGTCCTGGAGCCTGGATGAGAACTTGAAAGAAGGGGAGTTTTGAGAGCATTAGATTCTACAGGGATACAAAAGATGAGGAATTGAAAATACCAAAGATACGGAGTACAGATGAATGAGAGAGTAGGCAATGAACAAGTTTTAATGAATAGGGCCCTACTTTCAAGTCTGTCTTTAGAAAGAACTGCATGTTTTAGAAGTTTTCAATCTTGTTGATTTAAAAAAATTTTTTTTGCCTTACCTTGTATTTTAAATATTTTATGCAGTTTTGCTTTCATTCAAGATAGTGTTGGGTTCCTGTTAAACCTTGACAGTGTTGCTGTACATAACCCTGTTTATCTAAACAGGGGCTTGGGATAACTTTGTCCACCTTAATAGGGTAGCATTCTTTTTCTGCAGACCTTAAACATATTACCTGTGATAATGAGGGATATTGGTTTCAGAAATGTCATAGAAAAGAGAACAAAATTCTAATTTTATACAGTGAATTGGAATGTAGGCTATTTCATATAGTAGGTTTAAAAAAGAGCTTATACTTGGGATTCTCAAAAAACAAAAACAAAAACAAAAACACTATTCTTTGAATTTTATGTATTAGAAAACAATTTCGCCCTATTTCTTCCCTTTCTTAATAAATTAAAACAGCCATTTCAACTTCATCAGTCATTAACAATGACAAAAATGACACTGGCCTATGGCTTCATTTTATATATATTGATGAGACCATGATGGAGTAACAGCACTTTGTGAGCCAAGAATTTAGCAGAAACTAAAATTTCCTGGAAAAGTTTCCTAGTTGGGAGTGAGAAAACCTATTTCTTATTTCTGTCTTTGCTACACACAAGCAGAGCCTCAGATAAACTCCTTATCTTTGCATCTGTGTGAATGTCTGAAAAAATCTATGGTTTAAAAGTCTGTTTCTTGGTCACAAAAAGTAACAGCAAAGGCTTCTTGGGCACTTCTCCTGTGTCAGGCACTATGCTAAGCACTTCCTTGTATTACCCCACTTAATTCAAACAACAGCTCTTTTGAGGGAAAATTTTTGTCCCAAATGTTCAGCTGGGGGAACAGAGATAGACGACAAACCCTGGTGACATATCATGGTGGTGCATGGAATGCTTTTCACGTATCTTGGACTACTTTGATGTGTCCCACACAGCAACCTTGAGTCTACCTGTGATTAGGAGGAAGGGGAGACACCAGGAACCAGACAATTTATCCCCACTCTCCCTATGAGAACAGGGGAGATCCAGGACAAATACACAGATTTCTGAACCTCAAGGCTGATGTTCTTCCTCTGTATCTTGCTTACATAAAAACCACTGAAACCTTACATTTTCTGCATGTATGATTTTTATCTATGGAAGAAACCTAGGAATTTGGCAAATTGCAAGCTGAATCTGGCCCATAGATGTGTCTTATTTGCTTGCACAGTAATTAAAAAATTTTGTGGTTGCCAACATTTTAATGTCAGCAAGCACCCCATAAATAACCTAGAGTTTTGGCTTCTCTTGAAATAATAGGAAGATCTGGCATCTCTGGGCCTCAGAGCCTCATGGCAAATGATAACTAGAAAAGAGTCACAGGCTTTCAGAGTTTTACACGGTGTTCACCCAGCTGTCTTTATTGGCCTGAGTTACCTCCAGGACTTTTGTGTGACTTCTGAATTAAAGAGGTCTACTCCTTCAAAAAGGAATTTTCAAGGAATTTGAAAGTTTTCAGTGCGACGTGGAAAACTAGGTCATCCTGCTTGGCTTCTTCCCCATGACATCTACGGGAATGAGAGTCCTAGTGACGCAGCTTCTCTCTCCCAAGGCTTTTACTGACAAGAGTGTTTCTCCAACACAAGTGTCATTTCAGATTCAGGAAGGCGAGCCGAGTCATAATTGGCCCTGTCACCATTCGGGTTTGATGCTGGTACCTTGTGGGTTTGCCCTGGTTGAGTAATCTGTTTGTGTCTGGGTAGGCCACACACAGGCAGATGTGAACTCTGTTTATATTCACTTTCTGCCCGGGAACTTGTTTCCTCTGGGTCATAGCTTTGGAACGAATGATAGATTGGAAAGTTACTGGTGTAGACTTGGATGCAAACACTTCACTTGAGCCCATTTTGGTTTCTGAACCTTCATAACCTTTGTTGGGCTATAGCAAAAGGGACTTTCTGATAGATGGCGCCAGTGGACGAGAACAATTGAAAGTACCTCATTTCTCAATGCAATTGAAACACTTAGGAGTCCCACTTTATAGACAAAGCAATTGAAAACCTGTAATTGTTGAAAGTTGCCCGTAGAAGTACCCATAATATTTCACAGATACATATAAGTAATCAATAAAATCCCCTTTTATTTCCTGGGTGCTCTTCCCAGGCAAGTCACAACCAGCTCTACTCCCAGCATTCACCAGCTAAGACAATTTCACGTCGACCTTTTCCTGTCAACTGCAGAATGCAAAGGGCCAAGCTTAAGAGACTTGAAACTCTGGCATCTGTTCTGTGCCTTGTCCTGTGGGTCGACCAGAGAGCCTTCCTAGAGCCTCGTTTCCCATTGTGACCATCTGGGAAAACCTTGCAGCACTGGCATCAATAAACTGCACACTAAATCACTTTATATGAAATTATTTTTTCTTTTCATTTAAGACCTCATTCAGAGCTTTTTTTTTTTTTTTTTTTTTTTTTTTTTTTTTTTTTAGAAAAGGGAGCTAAGAGAAGAGAATGCTAGAAGTCACTTGGGTAAGATTGTCTTAAAATTTCTTTCTTGCCTCACTCCCACCTTCACCAATAGGCTGCAGGTAAATTAGGAGAAGAGTAAATGGGGGGTGGGGGATGGAAGCCCTTCACATGACTTACTAGTATCACCTTGATCAGGAACGCTTATCTGGAATTTTCTCCAGAAGCCTGGGGATGTATAATTCTGGTTTGGCAGTCCTTCAAGGTATTTTCTATTACAGTAAGCATCAAATTTTTTATTCAGAAAACAGTCACCTTAACTTAGTGTCTAGCCCTCTGCCAAGCATTATGAAACTTGTAAAAGGAGCATGCATAATGAAGAGACTCTGGCTTCCAGGGTGTGTATACTTTAGTTACCAAAATCCTGTGTGGGTACAAAAATGTTGATACACGACATTCCATTTTCTTCAAAGTATTATCAGCAACATAGAAATGATCAACATTAAAAATATTCCCTTGTTCTTTCCTGATAAATGACACCCAGAGATTATCACAATGCATTTTGTTGGGGGGAATGAATAAAAATAATTGGTAAGAAACTAAGGAGGAGAGATGTTAAGTTGCCTAAGGAGTGGAGACTGAACAGCTTTAGAATTGACTTTAGATAAGGTATTCTTTTAATATGAGACATTAATAAGACTATTTTGGCAATTTTAATTTTATAGCTTGTTAAAAGGCTGATTAAAAAGTCAATACAAACTTAAGCAAAATTTGGGATAGCGTGAAATGTTTGTAATATGACTTTTAAGAAAGTATCAGTTTCTTCATGTGTGGGTAAATAATTGGCAACATGAGACATCATTTTCATGCTGAATTGACATGCATGTATGTAATAACCCAGAGAATGAATAAGCTTAATGGGATATGTTTTCTTATTCCCTTTTGCCACGATTCTCTTTGAGTGTACATGGCTTTGAAGGTATTTAAGGTACATATTCCATTGGTAGTGCATTTATTTCATGTATGAGAAAAATCTTAGCTATAGATTTCTCCCTTAAATAAATGAACTAAACAATTAGGGAAATGCAAATCACAAGTACACTGAGATTTCATCTCATACCAGTCAGAATGGCAGTCATCAAGAATACAAACAGTAATGAATTCTAGAGGGGATGTGGAGGGAAAGGAACCCTTTTACACTGTTGATGGGATTGTAAATTAGTATAACACTGTGGAAACCAGCATTGAGGTACCTCAAGAGACTAGGCAGGGAACCACCATATGACCCAGATATCCCACTCCTCCTTATTTATCCTAAAGAATTCAAATCATCCTACTATAGTGATATGTGTGTATGGATGTGTGTGTGTGTGTGTGTATGTATACATATAATCTCCATGTTTATAGCAGTATAATTCACAATAGCCAAACTATGGAATAGCCAGGGTGTCTATGAATGGATCAAAAAAATGTGGTGTCTATACACAGTGGAGTTTCTTCCATAAAAGAGTGAAATTATGTAATTTTCAAGGAAGAAACTTGAGAACCCTATGTCAAAAAAAAAAAAAAAACTCGGAGTCGAGGGTTTTATGTTTTATATGTGGAAGAAAAAGGAAGAGAAAGGTGGGGGAAATCTCGTGAAAATTGAAGGGAGGGAGGAGAAAAGGGAAAAGGGAAATACTAGGGAATGATATTGAGCAAATCGTGTTTTATTGTGTACATGTATGAATATGTAACAGTGAATCACGCTGTGATGCACAAATATAATGCACCAATGGGGGAGGGAATAAGTGGGCTAAATCATTTTTAAAAAATTCTTTTAGATATACATGATAGAATTTGGAATATAAGTCATTCTAATTAGGATCTATTCCTATGGTTGTGCATGATGTGGATTTACCCTGATTGTGTATTCATACACAAGACTAGGAAAGTTGTGTCCCATTAATTCTGTCTTTCCTATCATCTCCCCTCCCTTTGTCTAATCCAATGGACTTCTATTCTTCCCCTTTACACTCTCCCTTGTTGGCAGGTTAGCATCCATATATCAGAATATTCAGCCTTTGGTTTTGGGGATCTGGCTTATTTCACTTAGTGTGATATTCTCTAGTTCCATCCATATATCAGCAAATGACATAATTTCATTCTTTTTTATGGCTGAGTAATAGTCTATTGTGTACATATACAGCACATTTTATTTATCCATTCATCTGTTGGAGACCTGTGTTGTTTCTATAGCTTGAGTGTTGTGAATTGAGCTGGTATAAACACTGATCTGGCTGTGTCACTGTAGTGTGCTGATTTTAAGTCCTTTCAGTATATAACATGAAGTGGGATAACTGGATCAAATGGTGGTTCCATTCCAAGTTTTCTGAGGAATCTCCATACTCTTTTTTCCAGAGTAGTTGCACCAATTTGCAGTCCCACCAGTAATGTATGAGTGAACTTTCTCCCCACATCCTCACCAACATTTATTGTAGCTTGTATTCTTGATAATTGCCATTCTGAGTGGAGTGAGATGGAATCTTGTGGTTTTAATTTGCATTTCTCTAATTGCTAGAGATGTTGAACATTTTTTTCAGATATTTGTTGGTTGATTGTATTTCTTCTGTGAAGTGCCTGATCAGTTCCTTTGCCTATTGATTGATTGGGTTATTTGTGTTTTTTTTTTAATTTGTTTTTTTTTTTGTGTGTGTGTGTGTATGTGTGTGTCTTAAGGTTTTTGAGTTCTTTATATATTCTGGAGAATAATGCTTTGAGGCGCAGGTGGCAAAGATTTTCTCCAATTCTGTCAGCTTTTTGTTCATATTCTTGATTGTTTCCTTTGCTGTGAAGAAGCTTTGTAGTTTGGTACCATCCCATTTATTGATTCCTGATTTTACTGCTTGGGCTTTAGGCATCTTATTGAGGAAGTCAGTTCCTAGGCTGACATGATCAAGAGATGGGCCTACATTTTTCTAGTAGGCACAGGACCTCTGGTCTCATCCCTATAGGTCCTTGATCCACTTTGAGTTTTGTGCAGGTTCAAATTCATTTTACTTACATACAGATTTGCAGTTTTCCCAGCATCTTTCATTGAAATGAACCCTTTTGAGTGGACAAGCTCATTCAGTAAATACTTCACTGAAACTTGGTTGCTCTCGCTGTCTTGTCCTTTTTCAACATGTTATGTGGATCATTTCCTAAGGAGGTTAATATAATGGTCAGATAAAGCGATTTCTATATACCGGAGTTAGGGGAAGATCATGAGCATGTTTTGGATGCCTTTCTATTTGGTGCCTAGAGTTCTCTGGTTGTCATTGTATCTCTCTTCCATGCCCTTCTTAATTTTGGCTTTTTTTTCTGGCCAGTGTGAGAGCTGTTTGTAATTCTGTTGGCAATTCATTTCTGGATGAATTACGGATTGTTCTGTCTGCTTGTCATTGTTGTGGCCTCTTCAAGTTCCCATATGACAAGGGGGGAAAAAAAAAACAATCTGGGCTCTGTAAAGGACTGGACTTTCTATTCAAATCAGAATTATTTTTAGAAAGTTTCTATAGAATCTAAAGCTTCCTCAATCAGCAGGATTTATATAAAGCTGTATGTTGGTGTGCTTTCCTCAAACAAAGCCTTAGAAATGTTCTTTGAGGATCCCATGGCTCGTGGGGCCTGCAGTTTCCAGAGCAGGAAGCCACCACAAGGTCTCAGCTGAGTACTGCGTGTGTAATGTCCCCAGTGACCATTTGCTCTTGAGACTTCAGACTCCACCAGGAAGGGCTGAAACTATATGACAGTGAACTCTGTTAGCAGCCAAGTTGAGGATGCACAGTAATCTTGTTTAATCAATATCTTATCTCGATTGTCAGTTGTAAAAGGCTTAGAAATAATGCAACAAAATACTCAGCCCTGAGTGTCATTTCACCTTTGTTTGATTCAGAAGGTCCTTTAAAATCTTTGTGTCCTGGGGGAGCTAGTTAATAAAGATTCTAGGTCTAGCATGTCTGAGAAGCCAGCTTCTTTTTTTCTTCCCTTTCTAGTTAGGAAAAGAAATAGGCAAGTGGGAAGGCTGTATATGGTCCTCTTGATGCAGGAGGGAAATGAGAGCCCAAGCAAATATAGCATGTTTATAATCATTAGAAATAGTGTGCATCATTGTCTGCATCTGTTAAATATCCCACCACACTTTCGCTTTGAAGTATAGTCGATAAAGGATCTCCTCTTTACCTGCTTTGGGTCTCACCTATTGGTACCCAGTTCTGTGGTGCACATTGAGGTGATTGATAAGGCAAATAGCTACTGATGGGCAACAAAGGCCCAGGGTTCTCAGAAAAGGTCTCCCAGGGATGGTCTCGCATTGTCCTATATAGCTCATATATCTGTTTTCCTCTGACATGTCTCTCACTCATAAACAAGCTAAAAGAACATATCTGATTACGCAGCAGCTCATATCCCGTGGCCTGCAGGGCATAGCATGTGCCATTTGGATCTGACTTGGTGCCCTCTCTCAGGTCCATTTTCCATTCTGGGCTTCCAGGTTCATCCTTCAAAGCATTGAAAACAACATAATTTCTTTCTCTGAAGAGCTTTCTCACCCTTGACAAGCCCACGAGACAAACAGAGCTAACCTCTATGGCCTTCTGTCTGTCAGCCCTTATTGAATGAATATTCACTCTGCAAAGTGTCACGGCAGGCATCGTGGGAAATTGTAGAAGGAGGTGATGCACTCCTGGCCTCTGAACATCTTACCAACTTAGGGGAGACACCACGGAACTGGCACACAGCAAAATACATGAAAACTCAAATGTCAGCAGCATAGTAGATAGTTAATATAAATTGTACTGTCATATGTAACTAATTAAAACAAATTAAAAAAAAATATTATTGAATGATTAAAAGCTAAAAAAATTAAGTAAATATCATCAGCATAGCTTGGAAATACATATTTATGTATTCCTACATATACATGTACATAAAGTGTTTTTTGAAAGTCACTGGAGTTAGAAAATGGTAGGTTTTTTTTACTGGATTAGTTTCTGTTTCCCCAAAGTGACCCCAAGATAAGGATTTGAGAGTGAGTTTATTTGGGGAACAATGATAGGGGAAAGGAAATAGGAAGATAGGAAAAGCAGCCAGAAAGGATGTGACATTGAGCCAGTCAACTATGGGGACAGCTGGAACTCGAGCCTCGGAGAAAATTCTGGGAAACAATTTACAGCATATGCCTCAGAATTATGCCCCCAAATGTCAGTCACTGGTTGAAGACTCCTCTCAGGACAAGTTAATTTCAGATACTCCTGGACTGCCATACTCAGAGTAGTTTCTGGAAAAATGCCTCATGTGAAGAGATAGTTTTTGGCAGTTGGAAGTTGGCCTTGGTAGACCCTGAGAGATTTGACTGAGGGTCAGACAGCCTCTGCTACTTGTGCAGATATTAATGCTAACACTGGTTTGGAAAGAAAAGGAGAGAGGATTTTCATTTAGTGGAAACCACTGTGGAGACCTGCAAATAGTTATGGGTGACATTCAAGACAGAATTAGGATTCTTTATGTAATTCCTCTAAGGAGTATGACATTAGATAAGAAGGTCAAGGCTACCAGCTGAGGCAGTCCAAAGAAGGGCAATAATTTGGGATGCAAGGATCTAGGTTGTGTTGGTTTCTCAGGATCCTGCTGGGGGCAGCGGGTGGGTGCAGAGTCACTTTTTTTGTGGCATGAAATTTGGTGGCAGGATTCATTTCCAAAGAATGAGACCTGAATGTGACAGAGATGCAATGGCTCAACCTGCCCTTCCTTCAAGTCAAGCAGGTGGAAGAGGTAGGCAGGGACCCTCAGCACTGGAGATTTTGTCCTATGGTCTCCTGTTTGTATGAGATAAGACAGAGTTGTGGAGATGGGGCTGGGAGTCCTCATCCACTCTCAGGTGGATCTGATACAATATTATCATGCATTTTATTATATGTATGCATCTTCTCTAGAAAACTGGCAGATGGGACAGTTAAGACTGTCAAAGGCTAAAACATTGCAGAAGGCTCTTGTTTATCTGATAACTGTTGTTAAGATATTGTTTTTAGAAGGCTTGTACCTTGAGCTTTAGCAAGTGCCCCCTGCATTAAGTGGGTCAGTCTTTATTAATGGAAATGTCCACGTGTTTTATCAGACTTTCAGCTGTCCTGGCAGATGTGCCCAGGAATGAGCTGCCTGAGAAGACATTTCCATGGTTATTACTCTTTGATATATCCAATCACATAATCAGATGTGTTTCATTCTTTTTGTCCCATCGTGTATTTAGATGCAAGGTAGAGAAGGTCTAGAACAGACATGTCAGATTTTAACAGGTAAAACAAAAGTAGAGCAGAACCATGACAGTGGTTTGTTTTCTTATGTAGTCAGTAACATAGTTGCATCTATGGACTAGGGAGGAGAAAGGAAGATCAGGATGGGTCCATTCAGGAAATAAACTGTGCCAGTTACTTCAACAGAAGAAATTAATATAAAGAATTGGTAACTGGGAACAGTGGTGCATGCCTATAATCCCAGCTGCTCAGGAGTCTAAAGCAAGTGGATTGCAAGTTTGAGGCCAGCCTGGGCAACTTAGATCCTGTCTCAAAATATTTCTAAAACATTAGGGTGTTGCTAGGGATGCAGTTCAGTGGTACAGCACTTTCCTAGAATGTGAAAGGCCCTGAGTTCAATTTCCAGTATTGGACCTCCCCCACCATAAAGAGGCATCATGCATGTGCATGAGAAGAGAGGGAGGGAGGAGGATGTGGGTTATGTGCATGTGAGAGCAATAACAAAAACAAATATATATATGTATATGTGTGTGTGTGTGTGTGTATATATATATGTGTGTGTATATATATATATGTGTGTGTGTATATATATATATGTGTGTGTATATATATATATATATATATATGTGTATATATATATATATATGTGTGTATATATATATATGTATATATATATATGTGTGTATATATATATATATAAATATATATGGGCTGGCTGATATAAGGAGGCTTGCTACTCAGTTATAAAAATAATCATAGCAGGGATGGGTTGTGACTCAGTAGATGAGTGCTTGCCTAGCATGTGTGAGGCCCCGGGTTCAATCCTCAGCACCAAATAAAAATAAATAAAGGCATTGTGTCCATCTACAGTGAAAAAAAATTTTTTTTTAAAAAATAATCATCATCATCATAGCAGTACTCTGTGTATAGCCTTTGGTTCTGAAGGGAATAACACTAAGGATCCTTATTTGGCTGTGGGGTGAGGGGGTGGTTAAGTCAGGGCAGTAGGGGAAAATCACATACAAACACTAGAATCATACACTATGTGAGAGCATACTGCAATGGGAAACAGATTTTTTTGTCGTTCATCTCACGCTCACTCTGTGATATACGTAGGCACGGAGTTGAATGCAGATTAAAAAGCTTCTCCCCCGATGACTTATATTATTACTTTCTCCCCATCTCTTCTGCATGCTCAAAAGCATAGGGAGAGGAATTCACGTAAGTTATGTGTATATGTGACACAGCTTCACCTTAAATTGTACCAAGCTTGTGCTAAGCCCTCTATTGCAAACACTGTATTACTTGATGGTCTCATTGAACCTAGAAATATTCTCATGCCTCCTTAACAGAAAAGAGATAGGAAGGTTGACTAATATGCTGTAGACACAGCCAGGCCACAATAAGACTTGAATTTCAAACTTGACATATCCCACTCCAAACCCTGTACTCTTAGGTTTCATTATTAGCACACTATGCTCCCCACGCCTAAATAATCTGTGACCTTACCTTTATGGTGGATCCTATCATTTCTAACAGCAAAGCTAGGGGCCTGAGGGAAGAGATCTCTAAGATGGAATAAACTTGTCCAGTATTGTAGCCACTTAGATGCAAGGTTGTTTAAATTCAGTAAAATTTCAAATCTGATTCCCTCATCAGAAATAGCTTCCTTTGGAGAGCTCCATAGCTATAGGTGATGAGTGACCACCATATTAGACAGCAAAGGACATTTCCATCGTCGTAGAAGGTTCTGCAGTAACTCCACAGTGAATTAGAGCGTGACTCCAAATCCCAATTTCCTAACCTAGTGTTGCAGCTTGCTGGTTGTCTCCATGTCTCAATTGCTGCATCTATAAAATAGGGTAGTTGGGGCAGTTCCTCAATTGGATTCATGTGAGTGGTAAAGTTATGAGCCTTGGACCTGGACATTGAGTTTTTGAGACATATTCCCTAAAGGGGGAAAGGATCTCTCAGCTTTAACATTAACATTAGCTGTGACATTAGCATTGCCCATCTCTGGGGAAGGCAAAAAGGAGTATCAAGCAAGGGAAAGAGTATCTTGATAATTTAAATTTGGATTGCTCTGTGGATGTAAGAAGTCTTACATTAACTCACACGATTATTTTGTTTAGCACATATTTTTACAACATATACAATGTACTAGGTCATGACTTAAGGACTTAGCAAATATTCTGTCATCCTTTGAAGAGACTTATGTCCTAGGTATTTTACTTTTATTTTCAATTCCATTCACATTTTATTGTTTTTTCCTGATAAGTCCTTGTAGGAGTGGGAAGGAGAGGACAATGATAAAAGAATAAGGAAGGATCTTCCCTTAAGGCCGAGTACTACAGAAACATATTAACTGTAGACAACATGTTCTCTCAGGCTAGATATGTGGTATGCATTATCTAATTTAATGCGGCAGCATTGAGAGAGAGGTGGTATTCTTCTGTTTCTACATGTGAAAACAAACTAAAGCATCTGAATAACTAGCCCAGCATTGCAAAACTAGTTCAGGGTGAGCATTGAGACTCTGACCTAGGCCTGATTTCCAATCACCTATCCTTTCTTGATGTCTGTTAAGAGGGAAGATAACACATTTTCATATTTAAATACAGAGTATAAGTCAAAGAATGTAGACCAATTGCCTTAGGGGTTAAGAGGAAGAAAGTATCCTCCTAGCCAATCAGGTCATGAGGCTTAGAAGAATAAGGAGCATTAGAACTGGTGGTTGAAAGTGAGTAGGACGTTTGTTGGCCAATGGGTTTGAAGAATCCAGGCAGAGTGAGAAGCACAAGCTGGTTCTGCTAATACTCATGGATTCCTTGTCTTACCAGAGGTGGACCAAGAAGAGGATCTGCCTGGGTGGGGAGCAGTGTTTTGTCACTAACCTTGTTTAAAACTGCTAGTGAATGGTCATCATAAAATGCAGATTTAAAAATATATATATATATATACATATACATTTGTTTATTTTCATATGGTGCTGAGCATCAAACCCAGTGCCTCACATGTGCTAGGCAAGTGCTCTACCACTGAGCCATGACCCCAGCTTTTAATGCTCTCCCTCTAAGGCACTTGTTTTATTATGTGTATCTAGGACAGACCACTTCTACCAGGCTGTACCTAGTGCAAGACCCTGGTGACTGGGTTGGTGTGGATAAGTATCTCTGAATGCTCTTTTTTTCTGTGCCCATCTGGGTAGTGCTTCATCTCTGATGATGCCAATCTGGGTTCCTCACTGTGAGATATCCACCCTCTGTTCCAGGGAGGTGGGTGCAGTGAAGGGCAGAGAGGAAGTGCTGGGCTTTCCATGAATTGCGGGGGGGGGGGGGGAATGAGGGTCATAGATGGAGCCAAGAGTCTCATGTACCAGGCCTGGAGCTCTTTCTGCTGGGCGTCGAGAAGCAATACTAGATTGAATCGAAGGGCATGGGCCATAGGATTGAAGAAATCTGCTAGAGCTTTTTTTTTGCTTGGTTGGAAGGCAAGAGGGGGATGGCTTGAACATGCAAAGGACTCAAGGGAAGATCGGTGAATACCCACCCTTCCCCATGCCACTGGCCTCTCCCTGACTCCCACCCCAGGGCAAAGGAACAAGGAGGACTTCCTGCTAATTTTCAACTGCATTTTGCTCTCTGTTATGTAGTATTTCAGTGCCAGGATCCACTCAGGAGAGTTGGGGCGCGAGGCTGGCTGAGGTTCTCAAGGAGCTGAGTTTTGAGTTCAGGTGCCCGCATGGGAGTGGACTGATGCCTCCTGACCTTTCAGACCTTTTGAGACCTCTGGGAGGTCTTAGAAATCACCTCAAGCCTCCAGTCCAGGATACGACTGCCTAGGGGAATCCCAGGGAAAGGTGGCAGGTAGAGTATCCATTCTGAGTTTTATTCTCTTGTCTTCCCTTCCCTCCTTTCTGTGTGTCCGTGTTGTTGTTGTTCTGTTGTCTCCTCAAGATTCCAGAGACCATTGATGCAGGGTATTTATTTTATGCTCTTGTCAACAGAAATAGCATGGACGGCAAGATGATGGATACTACAGTGAGTTCACTACAAGATCTTGCGTGATCCCAAACCACCAGCTATGCCAAGGCCTCATGCCACCCTTCTGGAGAGACATGCAAGAAGCAAGCTGGGAGGAGGTGAGGACCCATCTGCCCTGGGCCCCTGGACTCCACCTACCTTTAGTTATCAGGTGTCTAATGGGCTTTTCCATTGTGTCCTTCCACAGGTCCACTTCTTGTCTTGAGAGAGGCTGGACCACCTTCTCAGGTATCCTGGGGAACTCCTGAAGGACAGTCAGGAAGGTGCTGTTGGGTCCAAGGACAGAAGTACAGCAGTGAGAGTCCAGAGACACCTTGAGTGGCATCACACCCCGTGTGCCTCCAGACCCGAAGTCCTCTGCGTGACAGTTCTGAATTAGACTGTTTTTTCCGTTGTCATTGCCTGCGTAACACAATTCTGGATGACTTTGACTGGCTGGCTTTTTATTGCTTTTTTTTTTTCCCCTCCCCTGTCTTTTTCTTTTCTTGACCCAGGGAGTTGTAAAAAGGAATTGCTTTAAAAGGTATAATTCTATGCTGAAATTAGCCTTGTTTATGAACCAATTCTGTTCCTAGGGAGTTTCTGAATTGCAGTCCCAGGTTAACTAGTAAATGGGGCTATGTAGTTTGATTTGTATGGCACTGATCCTTAGATTAAAAATACATTTTCTTTCTGTTTTTCTTTTTTTTTTTTTTTAAAGTTTGGATTCGGGTAATGACCCGAGTCACATTTGCTTAGCTACTGAAGAAATCTCAATGTGGTACCACTTGGAGTTGAAATATAATCAAACATACATTATACCTGGGGCTCTTGCACACTATTTGATAAAAATGTTACACTACAAAGGAACATACACCTCATAGGTTTAAATTTAATTCCTCTCTGATCCTGCAGCTAGAATGGCAAATAAATTATAAATATCAAAAGTAACTTCAAATATCCTGAATGTTAGCTAGTCATTTTGGGGTGGTTTTGAAATGCCATTTTTCTAAGACAACACAGGAACTGGAGATTGACTGACCTCATCACCAGTGTTGCAGGGTCTCTGTGGATCTACCTGCATTGGAGGAGTTAAAGAACAATGCATGCTTCTGTGGATGGGTCAATGGGAATTGTGGTATTTCTGACTTTATCTTGTAACCGTGCCTACCTCACAATAAAGAAACTTCAGTTGACTCAGCAACAAGGTCTCTGTCAATTTCCTGCAAAACTGTGTCTTTAGTGGTTTTGAAAGAATATCCAGTGTTGACCTTCAAGTGGTTGACCTGCCAGAGGTCTCATCTGGGACCAGCATTATTGCTCCTTTGCAAATGGCACTAGAGCTATCTGTTGTCTACAAACAAGATCTGAATCGTGTGGTCACCTTCTCTTCCTATCATGGTCAACTCTAGAAATCTGCTAATGATGGCATAATTTCTAGTGGTGGCTGCCATGTGCCATCCTTCTATAATTCTAGAGTCCCCATTTGTTTGAGTGCAAGGCAAGTCATAAGCTCTCTCAGCCTCAATTTCCTCATTTGAAAAATGAGAAGAATGGCATTTACTAGAGTAATGGTGACAAGTGCCTATAAAGGGCATCACATGGATGATACTTTATACATTGAATATTGCCACATCCTCATATGTTCACAATCAAAAGTGGTTACTTCATTGTTAATAAAGAACTCAGTGAACTTAATTACTTACAGTTGGCCTTTGAGAACTCAGTAACCTCTCTGAGTGGCTTCTCGGGCCTTCTTGCTTAGAGTCATCGAAAGGAAGTGCAAGGATTCAATGGACAGAAGGGGAATCATCTGTTCCTTGCCTTTGTCACACAGCCATATACCTCAAGTCTCTAATTCCTCCTGTGGGATAGGGCATATGTCATTCATCCCTCAGAGATGACAGCATCCCTCACCACAGGTGACTTAGATAACTGACACTCTGCCATTCCCACCTGTTGGTACCATCGGTCTATGCCATCCAAGGGCAGGTTAATCTCCCTCTAAATATTGCAAGGAGGGCTCATTCACTGTTCAGGATTCCACTGCATTCAAGGCCTCATCAGACTGTACCTGGCTCTTTAGTAGAAAACAACTTTGAGAGATTCCTGGCATATTCCATCACCACACCTGAGATCTTGGGATAACCAAATTGTGGTGCAAAGAAAATCCATTTAATGTGGTGGGAAATAGTTTTTTTTCTGATTGCCTTGGTGTGCATTAGAGTCTCTGAAGCAGAAATTTTTTGCTTTGGAGTAATTAAAATGGTGATAATATTTGCAATAGCAAGCTAATCATTGCATTCTAACTATAAGCTGGACACTTGAGGATTTACAAGCACTGCCTTGCTGAGTCATTACAGTGGTGGCATGAGGTGGGTACTCATTATCCCATTATCTGTGAGAAACAGAGACGTGAAGTATCAGGTGACTTGCCTAGCTACCCATGGATGAATGAATACCATAGCTGAGACAAATCAGATTTGCCTCACTCCAAATCTTCACCATTGTACATGGCTGCTTGCTCACCTGGACTTCAGTCCTAGTCGGATTGTTTATTTGCTTGTAACTTTGAACTTGACCTTTGGGTATTCATCATCTTTACTTGTAATTTGGGACTAGTAATTATTGCTCCACCTCTACATGCTTCCCACACTTATTGTCTCAGCTCTCAGCAAACATATGCTACCCAAGTGCAAATTAATATGAAAGTAAATATTTTTAAAAAATAGTGTGTTTCAAATTAAACTTCTGAATGGAGTTCAGATTGGGCCTCCCTGATGCTGAATTCTGCTTTCTATTGAAGAGTCTAAGGTTCCAGTGCATCCTATCCAGAGGATGTTCTGGTGGATGTGAGTGTCCTGCCTGTGAGCTAAGGGAGGGGTAAATGAGAGAACAGCAGACTGAAAAAGGAACACTACTCAATTCCCGAACAAAGTCACACTGACTCCTACTTAGCTCCTGACTTCCCCATCAAAGGACAGCATTCAGTTCCAAATGAAAGAAACTTTTCCTAGTTCCTTCTAACAACTTGTCCATAGAGTGGTGGCATGGTACATTTAAGGGATCATTGGAGTTTAAAGTCATCTACATATGTCACCAGGTTGTAACAGTGCAATGGGCTCCCTGTCTGTACTTCTGAGAATTTCTCTCATGCATCTTTCTACATTATAGGCTTTAAGTGCTGGGGCATTCATTCCCCTAGCACACAATAGCCCTTTGACCAGTGATTGAAGAGAGCTGAAGTATAACTACCCCATTGGGGAGACCAACAAGGGCATGTTCTATGCTGGTTCTGAGATCCCCAGTGAGATGACACTCCAGTCCCCCTGCTAGTAATTAATTTGAGAATCCAGTTCCTCTGTCTGCCTTTCTCTGTCTGCCTTACATTCTCACTTCTCCGCCAGTGTTTCCTAGGATCACCTCACCGAGAGGCAGCTAATTGGCAAATAAATTTTCATCTTCTGGTTTGCTTCTTGGGGGAGCCTAAGCTAATTCTAAATTCCGGTGCTGTTCCCTTAGAGAAATAATGCACCAAAGAAAATATAGCAGTTATCATTCAAGACTGAAGAGTTTCTCCCTTTGACCTCCTCCAGATAGTCTGCTATGTTAGGAATAGGAAAGGGGATCTTATAAACCTGAGATCCAGTCGCCCAAGAAGGATTTCCTTCCTGGTCAAACAGGCATCACCACCAGCTATGAGATTTTTTTTCCTCTCAAGGAAGGAGTCTGCTAACGTATGAGATCAGGCAAAAGTCACCTGATGGCAAATCAAATTACAATGCACCGGCTAGAACAAGTAATTAAATATAAAGGGGTAATGGGAAAAGGAGAAAGTCACAATCCCAAGCCCCCCTCTCACCTCTCAAAGATCTCAAGGACTCCTATTTGTCTTTGAATCACTTCTGCTTCAATTAACATTGATTGAGCCTGCCTAAAGTGCCTGGCTCTTGTCAAATCCCATTACAGGAGACTCCAAGATGCTATCTGTCTGCAAGCCTTTGTTGTGCGGGACACTTTTGTGGGAATATTGAATATCGTGTGGAGTAGCTAACACATTGATCAGGGCTGTTCCATAAGAGGTTTGCTTTCTCTAGCGTGGCAGTTTTGTAAACGGGATTTCATTTTTACTGTTATCAACTCAAAACCAATTCTCCAGGTTGAAGTTATGAGGCTCTAAAACGTGTGTCAGTCTGACCCACTGTTGCTTTTCAAGATAAACATTGAAAATGTCAACCCTGTAAAGTAAGAAAATGTGACTGAATCTTTGTTGCAGCCAACTCCTGCGCCGGATTTACCTTTTTGTTGTTGAGAAGGTACGCATGGTTTCTCTGTGGCCTTCCTAGTAATGGACTTGATGTTTGTTTTACGGGAGAGGTGGTATCACAGTGCGTGTCAGTCTGCTCCTTACCCTTTGCTCGGGTGCTTCGGGTTGGGCCATATTGATGTATCAGGGTTTTCACGAAGTGTTTGAGGGCAAAGTGTCCATCATGCTAGATATCCATTTCACCTTTCCTCGAAATACTTGAAGTAGATAGTGGAAATTATTTTATAGGCTTTGTACTGAGTTTGAGTTGACAGGAGTGTGCATCCAGTTCTGTATTTACCTGGGTTGTGAAAGAGAATCAAAGATCCCCCCCTTGAATGTGTAGATGTTGAGGGGCGAGATTTCTGTTAAGAAAAACATTAGGGAATGACATCATTCCTCGGCTTTTGAATGACTAAGAACATAAGAATGTCGGGAAAACACTACTATTAGCACCTTTTTAAAGCTCATATTTGAATTTTATTACTTTTTAGAGTTTTTCCTAAACATTCAAATGGTAGTTTTGCTACTGATGAAACATACTTTATGAATCAAATCATCTTTAAATATTTAAAAGGAGACTACAGACTAGTTAGGCAAAGCCTCCTAAATATTTCATTAAATATTTATAAATATTTATTTAGAAGCTCCACAATCTTTAAAAGCTAGAGATGTTTGTACACATGTAGGTGCACATATACATAGAAATCATCACAATGGGATTTTTATATCTACACTTACACTATTAAAGAACATTTGATTCATGTCTTTTTTACTTTTGAACTTTTTTCCCTTGTTCTATATGCTTTTATTGTTTATACTTTCCTAGGCTTGCAATAATCTTACTAGACTCAAAATGCAGTCTCAGACTTGCTGATTTTGCAGAATCTAAGTTATTAGCCACTTAATTTTTGGTTAGCACATGGGGTCTTATGGGATCTTTTCAAAGCTGATTTGAACATAAGAATATCTTTTGTAGCTAGAGATTATTTTTTGTTTGATTGTTTTTGGGGGGAGTCGATGTTCAGTTGCTATGTCAATGGTCCTTGGGAGCCTTGGTCTTAACTGGCAATGTGGAACCTTCCCCAAGAGTTCCCATTTCCATGAAATCTTAATTCCAAACCATGAGACTTGACTTCATGATGCCATATTTTCTTAGTATTTTTGATAGAAACATCTAGAACTTTTATTATCTAATGGTGAGCCTGGGTAGATTCTCTTCCTGCGATCCTTCCTTCATGCGTCAGCTTCCAACCAACTATTAGAGAGGCTCTGCTGACAATTATCAGTGATCATGGAAGCTGATAACTCATATGGTCTACCAAGAAGAATTCCCAACTTCTCTTGAGTTATTCAACTTAAAATTCATGGTAACTTTATTTACTTAGAAAATGTACATATATTAAAATGTATCCCAAATAAAAGCAACTGAAATCTATACTTCACTCTTTAGAGAGTTCAATTAGTAAGTCTTATTAACTAATAAAAATACACTTTTTGTTAATGACCTTTCTGTATGATTTCTACTTTTTCATTGATGAGTACCTTTATGGACTCAAGGCTTCTCATATACATAAGTTATTCAAATGAACAATAATTACAATTATTGCAATGTGGGTACCCCAGTAAGCTAGTTTCACTGTCTTTTCAGCATTTCTCTGGAGATATTTTTCAAATTCCCTTGATTAAAAAAGTAACATGATGTTCTATACTCATATAGAATTTTCTCTATTACTAGCTATGATTTTCATTCCTTAAAAGTCTTACTTCCTATCAGTAGAGACTGTCAATAGGATTGTGTCTCAGTTTTATCTACACGTATGTGATGGAAGACAATATACTTAACTGTGATTAAAGTGCTGGAAAGACATTTTAAGATTTCATTAATATTTTCTAATATGAGTACTGATAATCCTACCTGTTCTAAAATTTTATTTTTTAAAATTTCCGATGCTGTCCTCCTTTGGATTATTAGTTTAAACTATGGTTACACTTCCTTTCTCAGTGACCTTCAGGTATTTGATCATTTTGTGATGCTTTTATTGATAAAGACAAGATCCAAGTAAACACAGCCACAGGATGAGCAGAAATATCAGTTTTCTCATTTGTAAAAGATACGAACTCATGAGGATGAGGATTGAGGGTTTTGTCTTGTATGCCATAGAACATTCCTTTGAATTTTTACTATTGGTATGAGGAATGGTTCTCGAAGCAAAATCACTAAGAAGGGATATTAAATGCAGATTTCTGGGCCTTCTTATTTTTTATCACACTCTGGGGTAAGATGGGAGAATTTACGTGTCTAATAAGTTTCAGGTGCATCTGATGTTGCAGTGAAACCCAACTCTTGAGGCTGACTGGTCTGAAGAACATAGGTAGGAAGAGCTTTTGGTATTTTTAACTTTGAAGACCTAAGTTAAGGTGAATATTGTGTATGAAAAAGTAAAAGTAACAACTTCTAAAAAGACAAGTTTTTAAACTTAAAAATTTGAATGATTTTGAATCTTGCCTATTCAACCATGTCCACCTTTACCTTTTAGATTCCAATCTCCTCTGGCAAATCTGACTGCTCATCAGCTTTAATCTCACAAAGTGCCTGATGGGCAGAGAGCTACATAAGCCTCAATACAAAAAATGAACAGAATTCCATAATTCATGGAAGACAATTATTTTACTACAGATAAATATGCATGAAATTTCTTCCAAAAAATTAGGAGAGGGGAAAATAACTTACACAAAAGAATTTTTATGTCTTTAAACTCAGATCCAAACTCTGGATTTTATTTTAAGGTTGAAGTGCACACCTTGTCTCTTCCCCTTAACTGACATTCATTACAGGAGGAAGTCTATCTTCCAAACTGTTTAAGCAAGTGCCAGGTATGCTGTCACTTCAAGATGAATAATAAACAGCCATAATGAATGCATGTTGTGGGTGACATTAAATAAGACGTTTGTGATCCTGCAGGAAGAATCGTGTTGGAAGATAAACAGATGCATTCATTTACACTATTGTTAGGAACCTGAACTTCTGACACACCAAACAGGTGTTCAGTCTATTTTGAAACCATCTGACAAAGATCCTTTGTTTTGTTGTTCCTCTGTCTGACCCTGAAGGGTAGATATTCATCAAAGTTCTGTCTTCTCTCTTTGTCATTAATCTATTTTTCTTTTAGTGTATTCTTTGACATAGTTTAAATTCTTTAGAAGGGGTAGTCCACGGTCCAGCTGGACTGGATTTTCACTTCAGGTGCCTGTTGGACATCTTTATCTATCTAGATGAGCTTCAGGCAAGTCGGATCACCTGCCAGTAGCAGGACTCAGAGCTTTCTCTTCTCAATCATCATCTCCTTCATTTCCCTTCCCCCTGAAAATCAGTCACATATTTGCTCCACTAAAATTTTTTATCACTGCACATATTCACATAGTTCAGTGTCTAATATGTTTCTCTGAATTTGACAATTTTCATTTTATCTTCTATGGAGAAACACTGTCTTAGGCAATTGGTGCTGCCTTTCAAATTATTAGAGCCCTTTAACAGGTTTTCCCATTTTCTGGCTCTGTTCAGGGCAACCCATCTTAAATATCACTGCAACACAAATTTTCCGAAAGATCATGTCACTAATCATTGCCCTGGTCTAGAAGCTTTAGTTTCTAGTATACACAGAGGTATGTTCAGATTCTTGATCCTGCCATTCCAGACTTTCCAATACACAGCCCCAAGTTACTTTCTCATTTTTTTTTTTTGCTATTTGCTTATGAACATTCTCACACTATTGGTTCAATATTAATCTTTAAATCTTTATAGAGGTTGTGTTATCAATCTTTAAAATTTTTGAAATATTTTTAAGGTTAAACTTTTGTTTGAGTTATTCTTTCTTAGGTGATTTCCTCCTTTCTCTGCTGGTTTTAATCCAAAGGTCTTTAAAGATTCCCAAGAACCACTTTCCTCCAGAGTGTTGTTTGATTCACCTCAATCAATATTACCTTTCCATCTCTTTTCACGTACATTCCTTGATGGAATTTCCCATTTGGACTTGGACCTTATTTCTGGTGGTTTTGATTGTGTGGAACATTATTTGTTGGATTCTGAACTCATACCTCCTTATACATTTATTTTTTTTATTTTTTATTTTTATTTTTTTTATTATTGTTGGTCGTTCAAAATCCCCTTATACATTTATATGGGAAATATTGAGATGGCCACTCCTAGTAAATGAATCCTGTTTATAATCTATCAAATATTGAGGGCCCTTTCTTGGCCAAGCATAGAGGCCATATTGAATCTGTACTCTCAAGGAACTTATGCTCTGGAAGAGGAACAAAAATAAGAAATAAGCTAATATTGGTTGTGATTTGTGTTAATAAGAAAAGACAGTGATGTTAAAGAGACTTATAAGTGCAAGATATGTGAAGTTGGGAAAAGTTCCATTGAAAAGGTGACATTGAAAGTGAGACCTAAAGAATGAGAAATAGCCAAGCAGAGGTCTGGGAAAATGTTCTAAACTTAAGAACAATAAGTGAAAATCCATGACAGGAATGAACAAGATATGTTTAAGGTCAAGATAAAAGATTAGTGGGGTAGAGTATAGCCATAAATGGAATTTGTTTGAAATGGGAGTGATGAAATTAGATCATGAGGATTTGTAGGCTGTAAAGAGAGTTTGGATTTCATTCTAAGCATTGTCCTAGTTTGTACTGCTATGACCAAGTACCCTAGATTGGGTAATTTGTAAACAACAGAAATTTACAGTTCTGGAGACTGGGAAGTCCAAGATCAAGGGATTAGCAGGTTTGGTGTCTGATGAGGGCCTGAGTTCCATTTTCAAGATGGCGCTGTTGCATCCTCTGGAGGGGAGGATTGCTGTGCCCTAACATAGGAGAAGGTACAGAAGTGCCAGAGAATGTTCCCTTCATCCTCAAACCCTTTAATAATGACGTGACTCCCCGTCACCTTCCAAGGCTATACTTTTCAACACTGTTAAATTGGAGATTAAATTTGAATATGAATTTTGGAAGATACACTGTCATTCCCACCATAGCGGCACGATTAAAGGATTTTGAAGCAGGATAATGCTTTGGGAATGGGGTTACAGTGGCCTGAGAGAGGAGGAAGGCAGTCTGTTATCCCAAGGTGTTAACTCTTCAGTGTTACTTGTACACTTTAAGTAGGGTGGGCTGATCGGTCTTACATCTTGGTCTCAAAAATATCTTTTTCTCTGTGGTAGATTAAAAGCAAGTAGGTCACTTTTATGACTTCTTCTCCCCTTTGATCATCAACCATTCCCAACCCTTAACCTTATGAATCCTATTTTTTTTAAAGGATAACCTTAAAAAGCTCAAGGACAATTTTATTTTCAGTGGAATGGGTAAACTTTCAAAAGGGGGACATTCAAGAAAGACAGGAAATCCAAAGTGTCTAGGTTATTGAACAGTTTTAAATATCTTTCCTGGAGACACTAGCTTCTGTGATGACAGAAAAGCACCGTGCTCTAGCAAGCCCACCAGACAGTGGTGTTGGCCTGCCCCATGTCTGCATTCCCTCTTGAACTTTTTGTACAGCCAGTTTCTTATTCCCTTTTACAAAAAATGGTGGGTGTAGAATAGGCACACAATATACTTTTTCTAAAGTGAGTCAGTTCTTTTACTGGGCACTGCTTTGATCTTTTGGATCTTATTCCTGCATGCACTTTTAGACTTGTTCCGAGTCTCACGTCTGTTAGCCAAGCGATCAGATATGATGCCTGCTTTGATGATGAATGGCATTAGCTGAATATATCATCTTTCCCAGATTAAGAAAATAATTCCAGCCATCCTGGCAATAAGATATGGAAGAGTTAATCAGTCATAGTCTAGTTTGCATAGTATATGTGTATTTGCTTCAATCCTATTCTATTAAGGTAGAGCAAAAAAAAAAAAAAAAAAGAGGAAGAGTCTGTGACTTTAAGAGAACATAGTCCAAGCTTCCTGAAGTCTAGGAGAAGGAATTTTTAAGGATTTGTGTCCAGTACTTAAATTCTTTCAGTAGAGTTGCTGCCAAGCGGAGGTCCAGCTTCCCTTGGAAATTGTATCCATGAACTCATTAGCACTTACACCAAAATCAACGCCATCTCTGGAGAGCTCATCTTATTATCAGGTGAAAATGTGTGTCTCTGGGTTTACCCACGGATCCTAGCCTACCTCAGGAGATTCAGAGGTCAACAGAGGTTTGCTAGAGGATATATGTGTTAAAGAATCCAGGTGTTCAAGTTTAAAAATTCAAGTATTATAACAAATGTAGTGGAAGGTAGGTAGTGGAAAGCACTGTGGTGAACAGAAGGGTTCTTCTACTGTTCAGGTCCCATTTATTGTTTCCTTGGGAAAAAAAAGCTCAATATTCTGACTCCTTGCAAGGAAATAAGAATTTAGAAGTTTCAAATGGCATCTCCTGACTTTTTTATTGACAACTGGTTCAAGTCTTTGAACTCTTAGACAATACATCTAAAGTCAGATTTGGTCCATGGACAATTTCCAACCTGTTCTCTAAAAAAAAAAAGCTCAAGGACAATTTTATATCAGTGGAATGGGTAAACTTTTATTTATATGGAAGAAATCCATATTCTTTTCTACTTGATGGAGCATCAGGTATTTCAAGACGGCAATCACTATTGCCTATCCCCACAATCTTCTTCATAACTTCTTCCTCAATTTTAAGCAACGTGCCAGCCAAACTCACAGGATGTTCTTGACCTAAACAACAAACACCTGCCATGAAACAACTGATTGGGTGACAGCTGTACAAGAATTATGAAAAACGAAACAAAAACATTCAGAGGACACTTACCAAATGGTGGTTCCCATACAGAGCTATTCTTTTAAAAGTCTATTAAAGCACGAATGTAAATCCATTTCTTACTGTAAAAACAGTAGGAATTTCAGGTTAACAGTTTCCTCAGTTCATTCATGAATTGTATCTACTTATATCTTTAATTAGATAAAATGCCAAGTCCAGTGTCTGGTTCTTATAGTACATATTCAATAAATATGTATCCCTGTGCTGATTATTTCCCATTTACCTCCCCACATGAATCCACTCTCTGCCCTTTTGTTCCATGATTTGGGACATGGAAGGCTGGACCCTCTGAGGGACAGCAGTCAAGCTTCCTTGACACATGGCTTGCAATAGGGTTTAGCCAATAGAAAGTACCAGAAAGATAACAGAAAGCAAAAGGAGAGTGGCCAAGCTATTTCTTCCCTGTTCCTTCTCTTTGAATCCCAGTCTCCAACAGTAGCTGTGTTTCTGTATGTCTCAGGTTCCTCAAAATGCCACTCTTCATGGTTTTGATGGATCTGAGATCATGCAGCATACAAAGATACTACTCTCACCAAGCTCCCATAATACTTATAGTGTTCTCTGGCCTCTTTAATCCTAAGGTGGTAATGACTTCCCAATGTTCCTAATATCTGAGTACCCTTAACATCCTTTGCTTTCTCCATTAATCTTACCAATAGGTACCTCTGGCTCTGATTTAAACATTTGGGGTGGATTTAAACATTTGGTGTTCTGCCATGTCTTCTGATATGTTCTCTCTTGCATTTTATTTAATCTTTATATCAGCTCTCTCTCTATTTCTGTTTGCCTCCGTGCTAGGAATTTATTTCTAAAGCAAAGCCTTTAAATGTGTGTTTAGGGATATTCACTTTTTGTTGGTTTTTATGTCTTGTTGGATTTGGGGATCCTCTTGGATAAGTGGCAGGGCTGTGGAATTTGGTTTTCCTACCATCCATATCTTAGTCCTTCTGGCCAAAACCATGCCTAATCTTTTTCACTTTTTTTTTTGTACCATCTAATTAAGGTCTCAGCATGGCTGGGGAAAGAATGTGAACTAGCTGTGACTGTGACAGTGTAATATAACAGTTCACCTTCTGAAAGCAAAAATTTTATGAGTATTAAATGTCAAGAACCAATAAACATAACACTATAGCCAGTCCTGTATCTGTAAAATTCATTAAGAAGTAATTAGGGAGAAATGAATAGAGGTTTTATGTTTAGAAATTCACAGCATCTCTTAGCAAAATCCATCTTCCAAACAATATGGGTTGTAAAATCTTCACTAATAATTTTAATATGGTCTTATCTTTAAAGCACTTTCTAAGTACTAATTCTCCCAGCATGCTTCTGGAGTATGTATCATTACCAAAGGTGTATGCTAGACTGCATTATTTTAAAAACAAATTAGTATACTAAATAGGCATTCTGCTTTCAACTTAATATTTAAATTGGATTTTTGGTTATTTAACTACAGGATCAAGGCAATTAATGTTGTGTTCATTGAGTTAGGATGGACTCGATTATAGGTAGACATTTTATAATGCTAGTGTGTCCATCTCTTTTATGTTGTGTATTCCCACCAAATGATCACTTAGAGCAGGGATTCTCAACCAACAGCATTTTTGTCCTCCATGAGATACTTAGCAATATCTGGAGAGTCTTCATCGTCATACCCGAAAGAAGGATATTTATGTGGATTATTCGTATCTGATGATCAGAGTCCAGAGATGCTGATAAATATCTTACAATGCACAGAACAGCCTCCCAATGTCCCAAAGAATGATCCAGTTCAAAAAGTCAGTAGAGCTGAGATTGAGAAACCCTATCCAACAGGTTCTTATTTTTACCAATCCTGTAGCCTGTCGTCTCTTGCCCTCCTCTATCTCCAGACAAGGGCAAAGATTTTACTAACTACACTTTAGGTCATTTCAACCAAAGGAGATAATTGCTCAGAATTTCTTCAATCTCACTAAGTATGGTAATGGAGTACCAAGGTTTTGTTTTTAGGGTCTCTCAATCAGAATATACGTGTCAAGAACCAATAGGAGAAGAAATTGAGGAAGAGAGAGAGATAAGAGAAGAAAGTGGCAGCATGATTATTATCTTTGGGAAAGTAAATCCCTATACTACCCTCATCAATTTGCAATGGCATAAAGGGAGAGATAGGTGAGTCTGAAATTTTAATAAACATTGTCAGTTCTGTATTGCTAAAGGTAAAGATCTGAGCAGACGGCCCAGCCCTTTGTTTAACTGCCAAGAGTATTGGGATTTGCATAGGGAAGCATTGATGAGGTTAACTTGCTCCATGTAGTAGAAAGAAACTTTCAGTTATTTGCAGTGGGGGAGCCCTAAGCTGAAAGACCAGAAAATAAGAAAGCTAAAAAAGATACAGTAAGTCTAGAGGAAGAGGGATCTAGTAAGACATTCCTGCTAGACATGGGGTCTCCAAGTGATGTCAAGCAAAAGGCATATCAACCAGTGAGTTTGGCCTATTTGTTTTCCTATAATTGCCTTCATATAACCTCAGAAATTCAGTAAAGTCAGCTTTTTGCACAAACATACTCATATGTATGTAGGGAGTGGTTTCTGATAATGTAAAAAAAAAAAGTTCTGAATTCTATGGCTGTATCAGTATAGTATAAAGAAAGATGAGTCTTCCTGGGGCCATCAAGTTTCCGCCGACATAAAGTAAGAACCTAGAGATAAATGCAATAAGGAAGCTATAAATCCCTGCCAACTTATGGAAATCTTGGTATAGGCAAGTGAGTTACTACAGAATAGAGGGTAGGGGATGCAAATAAATTTTAGTGAGCTCTCAAAGGATGAGGTGACTCTAGTTGGATCAGGGTAACACATACTATATCAGAAAATGCTTGATTTCAAATAACAGAAGTGGAGTTTGAATTGGATTAAGGAAAACTAAAAAAAAAAAAAAAAGGAATTTATTTGTCTAGATGACTGGGAAACTCAAAAAGTTGCATCTAGGTAAACCATCACAGTCAATAGGATTCTGAATGTCTCCATCTTTCTCCTGTGACAACTTCATTTTCAGGATAATTCTTTTCATATGGCAGCAGAATGGTTCCTGCTTAATCCAGACTTCTAAGCTCTTCAGTGATTCTTATTTTAAAAGGGAGAAGGGGCTGGGTATGGTGGAATATGCCTGTAATTCCAGTGGCTTAGGATACTAAGGCAGGAGGATCACAAGTTCAAAGCCAGCCTCAGCAAAAGTAAGGCCTTAAGCAACTTAGTGAGACCCTGTCTCTAAATAAAATACAACAATAGGGTTGGGGTTAAGTGGCAGCATTCCAGGACATTAATGTTAATGTGCAAATAGTGCTAGAAGAGGCAAAAAATATATATATATTCCATCAAGAATGCTATCTGTGTGTTTGATGGTTTTTCGTGGGAACAAGTATATGAATGGAGTGGTGGCCAAATGAGACTAGAAGAGAGGTGATGTTGAAGGGGGAGAGTTTAAGAGGAAAGATTTGACTTGGAATCTGGGTACGGCTGAGAATGGTAGGCCTGGGAGTGGTGGCATCCTGAGGGGAAGGGTACTGAGGCAGCCGGGCCAACTTTGGAGAGCATCTGTGCCCAGCATTCTCCTGATCAGTGTCTCACCTCTTGTCTCAGTTGGATTTTCAAAATGTTCAGCGCTAGACTGAAATAGCTGGGCCTTTATACCCCAGCCTTTCTCATTCACCAAATATAACTGCTCCAGAAGGAGTTTTACCTTTTGCAAGGCAGCTCTTTGCTGCTAAGGCAGATAGATATTCAAGGAACTGACAGTTCCCTGCAGCTTGGCAGCAATTCTTTGCTTAATGGAGGTTATAGGCAAACATTGTTGAATCTGGTTTGCTAATATTCTGCTGAAGATTTTTGCATATTTGTTCATGAGAGCAATTAGTGGTCCCCTCCCTCCCTCCTCCAGACTAAGAGAAGCTCTTTTGGTTTTAGAATCAAGGCAATATTGGCTTCATAAATGAGTTGAGAAATGCTCCCTCCTCTTTTATTTTCTGGAAGTGATTATGAAAAAAATTGCTGTAAATTCTTCTTTGAATATTTGCTAGAATTATCAGGTGAAACCCTTCAGCCACAGAGATTTCTTATTTAAGAGTTGTTTTTTTGTTTTAATTTTAAACCCCCCACATTTTATGGTTTCGGACCTATTCACACTTGTCTTATTAACATTCTTTGAATTGGGGTAATTTTTGAGCAATTGGCCTATTTTTTCAAATTGCTGAATTTATGAACATAAAGTTGTTTAAAATGTTTTCTTGTTACCATTTTACTACTGTAGGACATGAAGTGATAGTCTCTGCTTTATTCTTAATATTACTGATTTTGCCCCCCCCCCTTTTTTTTGTACTGGGGATTGAACCCAGGGCACTTAACATCCCCAGCAGTTATTTATTTATTTATTTTGAGACAGGTTCTTGCTAAGTTATTTAGGGCCCTGCTAAGTTGCTGGCTGACTTTGAATTTGTGATCCTCCTGCCTCAGCCTCCTAAGCTACTAGAATTACAGGTGTTTAGCCCTGAACCAGGCCCTTCTATAGTTTTTTGGTCAATATTTTTGAAGGTTTATCCATTTTATTTTTCCCCAAGGCATTGCTTTTCGATTCATTGAATTTCTTCCCCTGTTTTTCAATTCCATAATTTCTGTTGTTTATAATACTTTTCTTTTGCTTCTTTGGGGCATATTTTTCTTATTCCTTTTCTAATTTTTTTTCTTCTGTGTGGTGTTCTCTTTTCCTAAAGTTTCTTCAAGTGTCTATCAACATTTTCATATTAAAAATGGTTTGAGAAATAATACCAATAATTTTATCTAGGAACTGAGAATTATAAAGATTATGAGATATGTATATGAGAGGAAATTTAGAAAATTGATTTTTTACCTGGAACTCCAAAGTTATTATTACAATCACCAACTATTATAATTTTTTTCCTAATTTTTGAAG
Source organism: Ictidomys tridecemlineatus (assembly GCF_052094955.1). Lineage (NCBI taxonomy): Eukaryota > Metazoa > Chordata > Mammalia > Rodentia > Sciuridae > Ictidomys > Ictidomys tridecemlineatus. The sequence goes on along the minus strand of NC_135478.1, from coordinate 32,027,335 downwards.
TAGCTTAGACTTTCAAGTAGAAATAAGATAGGATTTGAATTTTTTCCTTACTTTTAATATGAGCATTTAGTGTTATAAATTTCCCTCCCAGCACTTTTATCTATGTCACAAAAAGTTTAATATGTTTCATTTTTATTCAGTTCTGTGTGTTTTAATTTTTTTTCAGGACTTCCTTGTTGACTCATGGATTCTTAAGAAACAGATTAATTTACATGTTTTTAGAGATTTTCCTGTAGTCTTTTCATCATTTATTTCTAATTTGAGTATGATATGGTCAGAGAACACACTGTGATTTGAATTTTTTAACTTGATCAAGTTTTTTTTTTTCATGATGTGGGTATGTTTTATCTTGGTGAATATTCCTTGTGTATTTGAAAAAAACTGCATATTCTGTTGTTGAATGGAGTGTTCTATCTATGTCAAGTACACACTATTAGTTGATTGTGTTGTTCAGAAATTCTGTGGACTCGCTGTAGAGCAATTCTAATCAGTGCCAACAGGTGATACTGGAAAACATTTCCAGTACAAAAGAATGCATATGTGAACATTCACACAAATGTGAGCAAACAATTCTAGGGAATATATCATTTCTGTTGTGGGAACAGTAGTCTCAAGGTAAATTTCTGGTCTTAAATGCTTTACTCACTCTATCTTGCCACAAGTAAGAGTTTGTCTGATCAAGCCTATTATTTTTATTAATGTATGCTAATGTTAATTGGGTTAATTGTGATATTTCTGTACATGCACAAAACACACTGATCATAGTCAGCCACTCTTTTCCCACTACCCATTCTCTTTCTCTTCCCAATCCCTAATCATCACTATCCTACTTTGAGGTCAACATGTTTAAGTTTCCACATATGTCTTTCTATGCCTGACCTATATCTCTTAAAATAAAATCCTCCAATTTCATCAATTTTGCTAGAGAGGACAGTATTTCAGTCTTCTTTATGACTGAATAACATGTCATTGTGTATGTAGAACACATTTACTTTATCCATTCATCCCTTGCCCAACACCTAGGTGCTATATCTTAGCCTCCTAAATAGCGCTGCAATAAGCACAGGAATGAAGATATCTTTGGTATTTCCTTTGGATATATATATATACACAGGAGAAAGAGAGAACTGGTTGCTCTATTTTTAGATTTTTGAGGAACTTCCATACTGTTCTCCATGGTACTAATTTACATACCCACCAATGGTGTATAAGTGATCCTTTTTCTGTACAACCTCACCATCATTTATTATTTGGTCATCATTGTTGTTCATTTTGATAACAGTCATTCTACCCAAAGTGAGATGGTATTTCAGTGTAATTTGATTTGCGCTTCCCTGATGACAAATGATAGCATTTTAAAATATTTTTCAGCCATTTGCTTTTCTTCTTTTGGGAGGTTGTATTCAGATCAATTTGTCCATTTTAAAATTAGTTTACTGAATACAAATTTTTGTTTTTGGTTTTTGAGTTTTTCCTGGATATTAGGTCTGTGAGAGGAATAAGTTTTCAAATACTTATTTTCTCCCATTCTGTAGGTTGTCTATTCACTCTGTAGATTGTTTCCTTCGCTGTGCAGAAGCTATTTTATTTTGATAGAGTTATATTTGTCAATTTTTGCTTTTGTTTCCTGTGATTTGGGTATCCTATCTAGAAAAATTATTGCCAGTACAAATGTCTTGAAGTGTTTCCCTGTCTTTTATTCTAACAGTTTCAGAATTCCAGGTTGTACATTTAGGTCTTTGATCCATTTCAATTTGGTTCTTGAACAGGTGAAAAAATAGAGGTCAAGCTTCAGTTTTCTGCATGTGGATTTCCAGTTTTCCAGCACCAGTTATTGAGGAGGCTGTCTTTTCATCGGTGTATATTTTTGGCACTTTTTCTGGGAATCAATTGGCTATAGATGTTGGGCTTATTTTTGGATCTCTATTCTGTTCCATTGGTCTATGTGTCTGTTTTTATATCAATGCTGCATTGTTTTGGTCACTATGGTTCTATAATCTGGAGATTTTTATTTTTGCTCAAGATTGCATTCACTATTCAGAACGTTTTGTATTTACCCACAAATTTTAAGATTATTTTTCTGATTATGTGAAGAATATCACTGGTATTTTGATGAGCTTTGCACTGAATCTGTAGATCTTTGTGGATAGTATGGATATTTTTAACAATGTTAATTTTTCTAATCTAAGAACTTGAGAGGTGTTTCTTTTTTTTTGTCTTCAATTTTTTTCTTCAGTGTTTTATAACTTTTATTGTAAAGTTATCTCCCTTTTTTGATTACATTTGTTCTCAGGTATTTACATTTTTTTCATAGCCATTTTGCAAATGGGCTTGCTTTTATGATTTCTTTCCCAGCAAGTTTTTTATTAGTAAGTAGAAAAGCTACTGATTTTGTATGTTGATTGTTTATCCTGTTGTTTTACTGAACCTGTTTATCAGTTCTAATAGTCTTCTGAAGGAGTCTTTAGGTTTTTCTATCTATAGAACTATATCATCTCCAAATAAGGATAAGTTGACTTTTACTGTTTATAAGCCTTTGATTTCTTATCCTTGCCTAATTCTTCAGGATAAAATTTCTAATACTATATATTGAATAAGAGTGAGGAGAGTGGAAACTCTTTATCTTATTCCTAATGTTAGAGGAAATCTTTCAGTTTTTCCCCATTTGATATGTTGACTGTTTTTGTCACACATAGCCATTATATTGTTGTGATATGATTTTTCTATACAAATTTGATCGGGGCATTTATAATGAAGGGATATTGAAGTTTATTAAATGCTTTTCCTCTATCTATTGAAATGATCATATGTTTTTCATATTTTATTGTTAATATGATATATTATGCTTACTTATTTGCATATATTAAACCATCCTTGCATTCCTGGAATTAAACCAAGTTTGCTAAAGTCTTTAAACAGATCACTACAAGTGAAAGAAGATTTCATCAAATAGAGATAATAAGGTGATATTGACAATTTGCATGTGACACTTCTCAGTTTTGCTCATGCTTGGGCATGGCCTCTTTAATATTTATAATAGAAAAGGGGTCTCCATGAATTGTAACTAGGTATTGTGATAATCACAGAGCATATAAACACCCTCTGAATATGGGGATTTAGTCACCAGAGGGTATGGGCAAGTTTCAATCATCCATTATAATGTAACATGTAGAAAGTGTGTGTTCATGGTATTAGTGTGTATCAACTTCATGGAAGCTAAAAAATGTCAGGTAGACCAGTTGATAAAATGGGGAGCAGATAACTTATAGAGACTTCATTTTTACTTTATCTATTGTTGCATAACAAACAACTTCCAAACTTAGGATCTTAATACTTATTGCTGCTTACAGTTCTGTGGTGCATCTGAATTGTTTTTCTCATCTCAGCTTAACTAAGTCGCATATCTGAGGCAATCTGTGTTAAGTAGAAAGCCCACTTATAATGATTTGGCTTCTTCACATATTTAAAGAGTTGACTGGACATTCACTTATCATTGATTTTTGTCTTCAAATAGAACAATATGAGTCTCCTCTACTTGGTCTCCCATCTTCCAGTGAGCTAACCCAGGCTTATCATGTGAAAGCAGTTGTAATTCTGAGATTGAGAATGAGCACATGAAAAATGTTTGAGGCTTAGAACTGACACCCTGTCACTCCTACCATATTCTTCTGGCAAAGCTTGTCCAGAATGAGGAAATGGACTCCCTTTCATGATGGAAGATGCTGCCAAGTCACATTGCACTGTGAAGGGATACAGTATGTCCATTAATTGGGCCATTAATGCAATCAATCTTCCACAAGACCCTTTTGTAATCACTCTTTCCCAGATTCCTTAAGCTAGTATATTTGGAAGTAATTTGGTTTTCAATTACTTAGCCTGCTTTAAAAAGCTTTCTGCTGCTTAAAATGATAAAGAACACTGTGAGGTTTTGCTCTGTGTCTTAAGTAAATTGGATGCTATTTTCTTTAGATAAGTTTATGTCATCATGCATTAATAGAATTAAGACTATAAGATGAAGAAGGAGAAAGGAAAAAGGAAGAGTCATAAATACATAAAGAGGGAAAGAGGAAGCCAGCAAGAGAAAGATGATTCATGTAGGTTTCTAGTGTATGGAATAGTTGTTTATTTTGTCAGACAGAATAGATCCTCACTTCTTATTTCAAGATATAACTGTCAAATGCAGTGACTCTGTTGGAAGGCATTAAATGTATTATTCAACATTAATAAACACTTTATGTTTGCAAAGTGCTTTATAATCTATTTTTACTTTTCTATAGGTTGGCACTTTTACTCTTGTTTTTAGTAGAGTAATGGTGGTTAATTTTTTTCTCTATTGCCATCCTTTAAATATTATCATATAGCTCTAACAGTTTTTGAGAAATTATGATATAATGAAACTTTTGGAGCTGTTCATTTGATTTCCCCAGATGAGAAGGTTCTGGAGATTCTAGAACATTCTTTGGGATTCCTGTTTTAATATTTTGTCACTGCAATGACACTTCTTTAGGCACAGCTCCAATTTCCTGTCATCTTCTTGTTCAGTCTCATTAGGACATGTGTCCACATCCTCCCAAGAATACCATTAACAAAATACATATTGTCATAGCACTCCGGAGAGTTCTAGTGATAGTTCCTTAATGCAAAATCAATGTGAGAGGCAGACCAAAACAGCATATATAGGACAGGTAAATCAAGTTGAAAAACTATGTTTATCCATGTAGTTATTCAATCGATCACATACCTTCCATGTGTCATGTCCTATTCAGGGTCTTGAGGTGATAAGACACCTCCCTGCCTTCAGGAGCTCACATTCCAATCCAGTAAAAACAGACTTGTAAATAGATAACGTACTGTATTCTGTCACAGGTAAGAGGTGACAAAGCATTCTGTCATCTGTGTGATTTCTAACTGAGCCCTCTGAGGATGAAAGGGATTTTAGATATTCTGACCTATTCAGATTTCCCATCTGCTCTAGTTAGGTGCCTTGAGTCTTCCTTGCATGGAGTCACTATTTGTTCCTTCAGCTAAAGTTATCTATTGAATTCTAATTCCTCTAGTTGAGGACCTAATACTAGATATGGAAGTTTTGCCATAATAGGAAATTAAACTATTCAGTGTTGTTGAGAGCCACAGCCAAAGGGGCCCCAGCAAACTTCCAGCTGCCAGCAAGCTTCAGACTGCCCCAGCAACATCTAGCTGATTGGCTCCTCTGCGGTGATGTTCATTGGGCTGTTTCCCTGCCCTTCAGACTGCCAGCTGATGATTGGCTCACAGCTGCCCCAGCAACATCTAGCTGATTGGCTCCTCCACGGAGCTGCTCATTGGGTGACTTCTTTGGCTCTGCCCACGCAACCCAGCCAATCGGCCTCAAGAGGAGGAGGATTGTGGGAGGAAAAGGCTGGTGTGGGGGAGAGAGGCTTGTGGAAGCCGGTGGTGGCAGTTGGGCTCTGAGGGTTTTTCCCTGGAGCTGTTTTGTTTGGCGTTTGTAGTTCTAAAAATAAAGTTAGTTTCTTTTTGACAAGTGGCTCCTGATTTGTGCCAAGCCAGACTTCGGCATTTGGTGGCTCGCACGGGGAGCAACTGAGGGTAAGTAAACTGCTCGCCCCTGAGGGCAGGGCGAGAGGATGGGGAGCCATTCTAAGTCTCCTCTTTTGTTTTGCTTCGTTTTTGTTTTAACTTTCCTGTCCCTGGAGATGAGTAAGAGGGAAGAAAAACCACTCACATCTGAGGAAAAACTATTTGCGTTTGAGGAACAGATAGGGAGAAAGGACGGATGCATATGTCAGGAGGATAGAAAGGCTGTTATAATGATTTTGTGTGGTTCCCTTTTTATTGGATTCTGTCTCGGTTTTGTTTGGCGTCATCTTGTTGGGTTGTATTATAGTAGAAATACGGGATCAGCAATTAGTAAAAAACAAACCGAAAGAGTGTTAAGTAAATTGTTAGAGGAAGGAAGCTTCCCAGTAAAATCAAGAGCAGTCAGGGCATACGTTGATGTAATACAAGAATATAGCCCATGGCTTTTTAAGGAGGAGCTGTTAGATATATCACAATGGAACCATCATGGTGAAGATTTAAAAAGAATAGAAAAGAACAACCCAGGGACTCTGCCAGTTGGCACATTGTCATTGTGGACGTTGGTATCTAGTTTGCTTAGTCCAAAGCCTTCAGTTCAGACAGAGGTAGAGGAAGAAGAAGACATATTGATTCAAGTAGAAGAGGAAGTCTCTAAAGTTAGTCAGACAGAGGAAAAGATTCAAGTAAAAGCTCGAGCTAGTCAGAAAGAGGAAAAGATTCAAGTAAAAGAGAAGGTCTTTCGAGATAGTGAGACAGAGGAAGGAAGTTTAGAGCAGAAAAATCTATCAGGGGAAAAGTTAAAACAGGTGACTGCTAATAAGACCCTTTTGTTAGAGAGCGTAAGTGTCCAACCAACAGCACCGCCTCTACAGGAGACTGCTACTAACAGCATTCTATCACCAGAGGGCGTAAGTGTTCAACCAACAGCGCCACCTCTACAGGAGACTGCTACTAACAGCACTCTATCACCAGAGGGCATAAGTGTCCAATCAACAGCACCACCTCCATATGCTAAGAGACTCCCAACCCCCGCAGTTGATAGTTTGGATCCTGAGACAGGATCTCAAGTATGCCCTGTATTTGAGGTAGGAGGGCAGCGAACTTACCAGGGTTTAAATTTCAAATCAGTGAAGGAGCTAAAAGAGGCTGTAGCAACCTATGGTCCTCAAGCACCCTTCACTGTAAGCTTGGTCGAATCCATTACCAACTTAAGCATGACGCCAGCAGATTGGGCTAGTTTGTGTAAAGCTGTGCTAAATGGAGGACAATACCTGTTATGGAAGGTTGCCAATGAGGAATTTTGCAAGGAGACGGCTAGTCGAAATGCAGCAGCTGGTTATCCTCAGAGAAATCTAGATATGTTGTTAGGAAAGGGACCTTATGAGGATCGGCAGCAACAACTTGCATATGATCCTGGTGTATATTTACAAATTGCTGTAGATGCAGTTAGGGCATGGAAGTCTTTACAAGAACCTGGAGGTTTACAAGGTCAATTATCTAAGATAATACAAGGAGCTAATGAACCTTACGCTGAATTTGTAGATAGGCTTATTCAAACAGCTACCAGAGTTTTTGGGAATACAGAACAAGCAATGCCATTTATAAAACAACTGGCTTATGACCAAGCGAATCGTTGGTGTAGAGATATCATTAGACCATGGAAACAGGAAGATTTAAACACATATATTAAATTATGTAGAGACATTAATGAACAAGGGCAAATTGTGGCAGCTGCAGTAAAACAAGCTTTAGATGCCAGAGACATTAATGAACAAGGGCAAATTGTGGCAGCTGCAGTAAAACAGGCTTTAGATGCCAGAGACATTAATGAACAAGGGCAAATTGTGGCAGCTGCAGTAAAACAGGTTTTGGATGCCAGAGACATTAATGAACAAGGGCAAATTGTGGCAGCTGCAGTAAAACAGGCTTTAGATGCCAGGCCAAGAACATGCTACAATTGTCAACAAACAGGACATTTTAAAAGGAATTGCCCCATAGGAGGAGGGTTTAACAAAACTAGGTATCAAACAAGTAGAATACCGGGTATTTGCCCACGATGCCGTAGAGGGAGACATTGGGCTAATGAATGCCGTTCTCAAACCACCATAGAGGGTACTCCATTATATTGGGCTAATGAATACCGTCCTCAAACCACCATAGAGGGTACTCCATTATCAAAAAACGAACAAGGACAAGGTGTTTATCCACAATATCGTGGACAAAGGCATCAGGCTCCGTTGCCAAAAAATGGACAGGGGGCCCCAATGCTCCGGGGCCCCAAACCACAAATATACGGAGCACTGGAGGAACCCAGCAACCCCAGCAACCCCATCAGGGTAGTGCCCAGCACATCAGATCCCTCATCAGACAAACCAGAGGGAGCGCAGGGTTGGACATCTGCGCCTCCACCAAATCAGTACTAACTCCAGAGATGGGAGTTCAAATCATTCCCACAGGGGTAAAAGGACCTCTTCCCAAAGGAACAGTAGGCTTATTATTGGGACGCAGCTCTTCTACTCTAAAAGGACTTTTGATAAGTCCTGGGGTAATTGATTCCAATTATGAAGGTGAAATAAAAATTATAGCCAGTTCTCCAAAGGGTATATCAGTAATTTCACCAGGAGATAGAATAGCACAGTTACTAATAATACCAAGCCTACATGATAAATTTTCCAGTCATGTTGTAGAAAGAGGTTCCAAGGGATTAGGCTCCACAGGTGTAGATTGGGCTATGCTTTCTTTAAATTTAGATTCTCGCCCCATGCTAAAACTAAATATTCAAGGACATGAATTTAATGGGCTACTGGATACAGGTGCAGATCTTAGCATCATCTCTCGTCAAGAATGGCCAAAACATTGGCCATTACAACAAGCCACTCAATCGCTTCGAGGCCTAGGAGTGGCGACTAATCCCGATAGAAGTGCAATGCTATTAGATTGGAAGGATCCTGAAGGATGTGAAGGAACTATACAGCCATATGTATTGGATCATCTTCCCGTAAATTTATGGGGACGAGATGTCTTAGATCAATTAGGTTTGACATTAACAAATAATATCAATCAAAATGCACCCACTATTATGGCTAGACAAGGTTTTAGGAAAGGAAAAAGATTAGAAAGACAAGAACAATGTATAGCAGCACCAATACAAATAGATCAAGGAACAGACAGACATGGGTTGGATTTTCACAAAGGGCCACTGAGACAATAAAAATTACATGGAAATCAGAAAGACCAGTATGGGTTCCTCAGTGGCCCTTGACTAAAGAAAAGACACAAGTAGCCCATGATCTGGTCAAACAACAATTAGCGGAAGGACATATACAACCTTCTGTATCTCCCCATAATACTCCCATTTTTGTCATCAAAAAGAAATCTGGTAAATGGAGATTACTGCAAGATTTAAGAGCCATTAACAATGAAATGGTCATTATGGGACCTGCTCAATCGGGGATTCCTCAATTGTCTGCTTTGCCAAAAACTTGGTATGTTTTAGTTATAGATATTAAAGATTGTTTTTTTTCAATTCCAATTCATCCTGAGGATAGTCCACGTTTTGCATTTACTATCCCTGCACTAAATCATGAAGGTCCTGATCAGAGATATGAATGGAAAGTACTCCCTCAAGGGATGGCTAACAGCCCAACTATGTGTCAAATTTATGTTAACAAAGTAATCCAGCCACTTAGAAATCAAAATCCTGAACTACAAATATTTCACTATATGGATGATGTGTTATTGGCACACAAAGCTAAAAACACATTGCTAGAATGTTATGCCACACTTACAAACTTATTAAAAAATTATAATCTAGAAATAGCAATAGATAAAGTGCAATTAAATTTTCCAATTAATTATTTAGGAGTTCTATTATCCTCAACCATGGTCCGTCCACCAAAAATTCAAATACGAGTAGATCAACTCAAATCACTTAATGACTTTCAAAAGTTATTAGGAGACATAAATTGGATAAGGCCTTATCTAGGTATTCCAACAGGAGAATTGGGACCTTTATTTGATATCCTAAAAGGTCCATCAGATCCAAATTCACCCCGAATGTTAACGCCTGAAGCAAGAAAGGTATTAAAAATCATTGAAACATATATGGAAAATATGCATTTGGATAGAATTGATATAAGTTTGCCTTTATTATTTATTGTATTACCAACAAAAAATATTCCTACAGGAGTATTTTGGCAAGAAGGTCCATTATTATGGATACATTTATCTTATTCTCCTAACACTATTCTTACTAGATATCCTGAGGCTGTAGGACAATTAATACTCAAAGGAATAAAAACAGCAAAGGCAGTGTTTGGAATTTCTCCCCATAAAATTATTACTCCATATACTATGAATCAAATTGATGAATTAGCTAATGAGTTAAATACTTGGGCAATAATAATGTGCAAATCTAATGTTTCATTTGATAACCACTTACCATCTAATCCTTTATTGTCTTTTTGGTCATTGCATCCTGTAATTTTTCCAAAAATGACAAGAAAAACACCTATCATGAATGCTCCAAATATATTCACTGATGGGTCAAATAATGGTACAGCAGCAATAGTTACACCTGATCAAACTTTTACATTTTTAGTACCCAAACAATCAGCTCAAAAGGTAGAGCTTAATGCAGTATTACAAACTTTTGTGATGTTTAAAGATTCTGTATTTAATTTATTTTCTGATAGCCAGTATATAGTTAATGCTATAGTATCCCTTGAAGATGCTGGTAGAATTTCCCCTTCTTCTACTGTTTTCTCTTTGTTTTCCACTATACAAAGTTTAATCTGGGACAGAAAAGATCCATTCTTTATAGGACATATCAGGGCACATACAGGATTGCCTGGAGCCCTTAGTTTGGGCAATGATTTAGCAGATAAAACTACACGTGACATACATATTTTCTCTATACTAGAAGAAGCTATAAATTTTCATGAAAGATTCCATGTCAATGCTAATACTTTACAAAAGCGTTTTAAAATAACTAAGGAACAAGCTAGACAAATAATAAAACAATGTCAAAATTGTGTGACCTTTTTACCACAAGTTAATCTTGGAGTCAATCCTAGAGGATTGATGCCTAACCATATTTGGCAGATGGACGTCACACACTTGCCAGAATTTGGAAAATTAAAATATTTGCATGTTACAGTTGATACTTCTTCTGGATTTTTGATGGGCTCCCTTCATGCCGGTGAAAAAACTAAAGATGTTATAGCTCATTGCTTACAAAATTTTGCCACTGTGGGCATTCCAAAACAGTTAAAAACAGATAATGCCCCTGGTTATACGTCTACTTCTTTTAAACAATTTTGCTCATCATTTGGCATTACTCATATAACAGGAATCCCATACAATCCACAGGGTCAAGGCATAGTTGAAAGAGCTCATCAAACTATTAAAATGTACTTATTAAAGCAAAAAGATGGAATTGGGAAGGGGTATATATTCCCCAAAGATAAACTTAAAATAACGCTTTTTACTCTAAACTTTTTAAATTTGGATTCATCAGGACTTAGTGCTGCAGAAAGGCATATGTGTCCAAAAAATGTACATAAGCCCAAGGTACTTTGGAAAGATATTCTAACAGGACAATGGAAAGGTCCTGACCCAGTAATTGTCTGGAATCGGGGGTCTGTTTGTGTGTTTCCACAGGAAGAACAGCAGCCGATTTGGATTCCAGAGAGATTAACCAAGGTTCTGACCCAGAACAGCAGCCGATTTGGATTCCAGAGAGATTAACCAAGGTTCTGACCCAGTGATTGTCTGGAGTCGGGGGCCTGTTTGTGTGTTTCCACAGGGAGAACAGCAGCTGATTTGGATTCCGGAGAGATTAACTAAAATCCTGACCCAGTGATTGTCTGGAGTCGGGGGTCTGTTTTTGTGTTTCCACAGAGAGAACAGCAGCCGATTTGGATTCCAGAGAGATTAACTAAAGCGATTTCTACAGACCAAAAAGAAGATGATTTAGCTCAAATCCATAATAGCTGATATCCAAAACTCCAATTTGGCTATCCTTACATCTGCGACAGAACCAGGATGCTTTTTTCAATATCTATTTTATTATTGCCCTTTCCCATATCATGAAGTTCTATTTTATTTTTTTGAGCTCATACAGACCTAGGTTAATGTTTTGCTGATCAGTTCTATTTTTTTTTGACTATAGAGTTTTTAAACATTGCAATAGAGATTTTACCTGTAAAAAGTTATAAGGCCTTTACTATTATGTTATGTGTTGTATGTATTATATTATGTGTGCACACTTGTGTTTTGTGTTATATGTTTGAATTTATGTATGTCCAATGTACGTATTTCCATATATCATATATGATGAGCGCTCATGAAAAGATGGATCCAAATATTTTTTTTTATTCACGTGATTTAAATGGTTTAATTTAAATTGGGTAAATAACTGTTAAGAATTGTTTTAATATGTAAACAAAAAAGGAGGTTAACAGATCTGTTTGTTTACTCTCACCTTTCGTTTTCATTATATTTAATAATTCTCTTCACTATAATGTAAATTGTTAAGAAAATTGTTTTCTTTTAGTGCCTTCTGAAATGTTACCTAATTTTTTCTTTAGCCATTATTGCCAGAATTTCTATCTTCATCCCAGTGCCGATGAAGATAATATAAATTGTTAAGAAAATTGTTTTCTTTTAGTGTCTTCTGGAATGTTACCTAATTTTTTCTTTAGTCATTATTGCCAGAATTCCTATCTTCATCCCTGTGCCGGTGAAGACAAAGAAAAAACTAATCTACAGTTTCTGCAATAGCCATCACTGAACTGCTTACAGAACTTGCACTGAACTGCTTACAGAACTATGTGTCATTTGTATGCATTGTGAACTATCTGTTGGTGCAGCGACTTGTGGTAGTGTTGGGGTATTTTTGCTGATGATATCATCGGTGGTACAATTTTCCCAAAAGGAGCCGTCAATTGACTTGGTATATCTTCCTCCCTTCTGCTTGTCATGATCATTCAGCTAAAATTTGGGGGTCAACAGAGGTGAGGCAAAGAACCTCACCCCCCCCCCCCCCGCTGAGACCTCTCCACAGGTGTGGCTGTACTGGACCGGTAGTCAATGACGGGTAAGATCCAATTACAATGGTACCAACCTAAGACAGGAGGCTGACGCCCTGAGGTCAGCTCATCCGAAGACGGGTAAGGACCATATGTATTGGACAACCTAAGGCAGACACGGTCCATAAGCCACATGCTTGTTGTTTAAACAGAGAGGGGGAGATGTTGAGAGCCACAGCCAAAGGGGCCCCAGCAAACTTCCAGCTGCCAGCAAGCTTCAGACTGCCCCAGCAACATCTAGCTGATTGGCTCCTCTGCGGTGATGTTCATTGGGCTGTTTCCCTGCCCTTCAGACTGCCAGCTGATGATTGGCTCACAGCTGCCCCAGCAACATCTAGCTGATTGGCTCCTCCACGGAGCTGCTCATTGGGTGACTTCTTTGGCTCTGCCCACGCAACCCAGCCAATCGGCCTCAAGAGGAGGAGGATTGTGGGAGGAAAAGGCTGGTGTGGGGGAGAGAGGCTTGTGGAAGCCGGTGGTGGCAGTTGGGCTCTGAGGGTTTTTCCCTGGAGCTGTTTTGTTTGGCGTTTGTAGTTCTAAAAATAAAGTTAGTTTCTTTTTGACAAGTGGCTCCTGATTTGTGCCAAGCCAGACTTCGGCACAGTGTCTGAAAAATTTTGCATACTATTTTAGGAGGCCTGGAAGAGCGTACCTTTGAGAGGTATAGCCTGCTAAATGTTTTAGAATTCTTACATCAGGTGTCCACTGATAGAAAATTGACAACTTGTTAATAACTGGTATCAGATGGGCAGTTTGCAGTGGGTAGGGTGGGGTGGGATAAGATGGGGTGTTCCTAATAATTGAGCCTAGAGTAAAGTTTCAGAGAAGTAGTGGAGAGAAATGGAAAGACATTTGAATAAACGACTCAGCACTTTCTTGAAGTTTTTATGATGGGTTTCATGACCACAGAGCGCCTGCATATTAAGAATGCACTTAAAACATAAAATGAATACATGAGCAGAGATTAGGTGAAATCATTCATCAAATTCCCTAACTATGCCTAAGAGAACACGTAAAGTGTATGTTAAGTGTCACAGGAATATAAAGCAGAGATGGTCATTATCAAGGAAGGGTACTCAATATTAGAGCCCCTGTTAAACAAAGAGAAAATTATTATAGGGGAAAGGTTATTGAATAGATTTAGGTTGAAAGAAGGAAACACTCAAATGACAAACACTATTTCTTCATCCCTTATCAAAGAAATGTAATTTTTAGGATGCTTTATGGAAATGTAATCTCTCATTCTCTCTCTACCATCTAGGAGGATGCTCACTACCTGGGGCTAAAAATTGTGCCAATGTTGTCACTGATTTAGGGGTTTCTCAGAATTTATTTACAGCACATCAAAGAGGCATAGGGTATATATAAAAAGGAACATCTGGGATTTATGTGTTTGTGATAATGAGTTAGAATACTGAAGATATTAGTTAATACCATAGCCTGAAGGCAATGTGGAACTCTGATCTGTTGGCCTATTATAGAGAGATGGGACCAATTTCTGAGTGTCTTAGGATTGTTCAGGGTATGCCAAAGACATAGCAATCTTCTAATCTCAAGGGCTTAACACACAAAGTATTATTCTTTTGTGTTAGGAAAGCAGGGATAGTGACTTTTTTAACAGCATTTTTTTCCCAATCCTCTAATGATAGTTCACATGCAAAAATAAAATTTAGCAGAATTACAAAAATGTTTTTATTCTACCTTATGCTTTGGCAATCTCAGCAATAGCTATAGGAAGATAGGAAGATAGTTTTGGTTCTCCTCCAAAACAGAAAGCACATTTTTGGGCAAACTTTTCCATTCCCCTATTTCAGCTAAATAAAATTGGCAAATAAGAAACTATTTTATTTGTTACATCTGATGATAATTAAAGAGGATCTGGAACTTTTCTTTAAAACAGTTAAAAATAGAATTATGGGAAACAAATTCATACAAGCAAAGCGTGTGACAATAAAGAAAAAAATTAATCCAAGTGGTACACTCATCAGCTCTGAAGCTGGAAAGTGTGACCTTTGGAGTTTCTCATTATTTAGTAGTATTTAGAAACCCTGAGAATTTTTAGCTATATTTGACATTGTGATTGATGTAAGTCATGCAGTCAGCTTGTTTGTGGTGAAACAAATAAAACTTATTTGTATACCAAACTGAAGACCATCCTCCCACCCTAAAAATCATTATGAACTCTACTGAGAGGAGTCAATGCAGTTTCCCAACCTCAGCACTGATGATGTCTTCGGTGACATAATTTTTTTGTTGTGGGGCTGTCTTGCATGTCATGGAATGTTTAGTGGCACCCTTGGCTTTATTAACTCATGCCAATAGCACTCTCCTTCCTGGCCCTAGTTGTTACAGTGAAAATTGTCCCTGGATATTGCCAAATTTCCCCTGAGTAGAAACTCACCCTGTCCTCCATCAGTTCCTAAGTTTGAGAACCATAAATGTGTACCCAATTGAGTTGAAGACATCCAACATTTAACTACTTGAATTTTTAGTTTATAATGGCTTCTTATTGATTTAAAAAAATCATAATTTTTAACTATGGCTATAATGGGCCAGTTCCTTTTAAAAAAACATCCAGGTTCCCAATTGCATGTAGCAGTCATTTGTAGTGAAGGTCATGCAATTCATCAAATGTCACTGCTGAAAAGTACTCAAGAAATCATCTATTATAATATCTTTGACAGATGAGGAAACTGAGGCCTTGGGGAGGGGATTTATTGGGTGGGAGGTGGCACGTGGATACTGACAGCATGAGACAAAGAGTTTCATCTTTCTAATGCACTCCAAAAGAGGGTTTAGACCTAATGATTTTCTCTGCTGTGTAATTTTATGCTGATATAGTTTCTACAGAAATAGCCGTAATACATTGGAATAGTTTTACACTATTCTTAAAGAGGCTCAGAAAAAATAGAAATAGGGGAAACCAAGGTGATTTTCATCTATTCTTGCATCCACTTTACCCCACCAGTGACTGTGGTCCAAGGCAGCAGCTCCCTACCACTGGGGTTTTGAATTTATCTGCCCCATACAGGTTTTTCTGAGCAAACGGGGATGTAGTGTGGATTAATAGTGCTACTTTTTCTGAAGTGTTTAGCAGACACTATGTTATTATGCATTTGCTGTGCAGTTTAATGATGTGAGCTAGAGTATTATAATATTCACCTATGTGAAAGAGTGGAGCCCAAGACCCAACAGGAGGAAAAAACCAGAAAGATGACCCTACAGGAAAAATAAATCTAACATCTTAGAGGTAAATATATGCTTGGCATATTCACATTATGGTTAATAACCTAGAATCATAGAATTAAGAAATGGAAGGGACCCATGATCACACATGGATCACCATACCTCCCTCCCTAGGCCATAGCATACATTATTAGTCAATCACAACACTCTCAACAGTCAAAGGCTCATGATCTTCTCCAGGCAGCACTCTAGGAAGTCTCTAACAATTCATTAGCATTGGCAAGAAAATCTATCCATGATTTAGAAGTAAGCCTGGACTAAACCTTTCTTAAAAGGTAATTACCTCAAATCATGCAACTAGTCATTTAAAGTATTTAGGAACTATAGTGTATATGTTTTGACTCTTTGACTGTTATTTTTTCCATTTCTACCTAAGGCTAGGGAATGTCCTTGTCTTTAGAAATTGTTGGCCCTGTAAGACTCTGCAGTCACCTGACGTCACTGAACAATGCTAGTTTTCAAATCTTTGACTGCATGGGTACTTAGCAAATGTGGTAGATTATTGAAAAATTTTCAAGCTGCTTCTCCTTTCTTTGGATGGGACAGGGATTTTCTCTTAGGGCTCTCTAGAGAAACTGAGCCAATAGATACACATATACATACATAATTACACGTATATGCACTGTGTATAGATTTCTATATACAGTACTAAATAAATGTGAAATTTTTTATTATAAGGAATTAGGTCCTTTGTGTATACAGGTTAAGAAATCCTCTGCTGGCTTCAAGCTGTGGAGCCCCTGGGAAGCCAGTAGCATAGTCCAAGATCTAAGAGATGAGGGTCATTAATGCAGTCTCCATTCACTGTCTGAAGGAAGGTCTGAGAACCAGGAGTCTCAAGGGCAGAAGATTGAGGTTCTAATTCAACTAGACAGGAAAGGAATTGGGTGAAGTCCTCCTTCTTGTACATTTTTCTTCCACTAAAGCCCTCAATAGATTGGTAAATACCCATCATGTTGAGGAAGGTAACTTGCTTTACTGAGTCCATTAATTTAAATGATAATCACATCCAGAAACAACCCCAAATACCTACCCAGCAGTAATGCTTAATCCAGGTGCCCCATTGCACAGTCAAGTAGGTACATAAAATTAAATATCTTATGTGCCATGTCAAATAGGGAAGACAGCATTCCAAGAGCATCCAGAAGCCAATAGCCAAGACTCGGAAAGCAGAAAGTTCTGGTTCCCTGGGAATACCAGAGGCTTGGTTGGGAGTGCTGGGATCCCTTAGCCTGAGACCTTTTGCATGGTTGCTTCTGCCTTTTCTGTCTTCAACTGCCTGGTTCTTTCTCTTCTGAAAAAATATTTTTGCTCCATTTCTTTTACTTAGTTTCTGTTCCTTTATAGTTTTCCACAATCCCTCACAGCTCTTATTTATTGATCCTCTCTCCATGTTTCCTTTTTTCATTCTTAAGTACCTATGTTTTCAGGATTTCCTAGTTCAAATCTTTTTTGACACTGGAGATTGAACCCAGGGGTGCTTTACCACGGAGCCACATCCCCAGCCTATTTTATTTACTTTTTATTTTGAGACATGGTCTCACTAAGTTGCTTAGGACCTTGCCAAGTTGCTGAGGCTATCCTGGAACTTATGATCCTCCTGCCTCAGCCTCCCTAGTCTCTGGGATTATAGGCATACACCACTATGACCAACTCCTGGTTCAGATCTTGAAGAAATAAAATCTGATTGTCTTAGCTCTCCTGAAGTTTAGGCATTCTCCATATTCTATCTCTTATCCACCAGTGTCAACATCATCTCAGGAATTCATTAGAAATGCAAGTTGTCAGGCCCCACCAATTGAATTCTGGAATGGGGTCTGGATTCTATATGCACCTTTAAGTTTGAGAGCCACAGTTGAATCCCTGGCCTATGCATTGATGACTCTTCTGGTCAGATTTCTCCTTGTGGTCCAGGAACTGTGGTGGTCTCCTGGAGGATTAGGTTATAGGGAAATTGTGTAGAGAAGGACATAATGTAAATATGACCACCCAAAGCTGTTCCTTCTTTGATGGCTATGGATGAAACAGTTGAAATTTACAATAAAAATTCTAAGATTTAATTTTAAGCTTCCTGACCACAGTCAAGTCACTATTTTTAAAATTATAGTCACACTATATTCATAGGGAATATGGAAGGATCAAATTATAGTAACTGATATTTAAATATACTCTATAGTTTGCAGCATACATACTCATATATTTCTCAATTATTCCCTTAGGTAAACATATGTAAAAGTACTTGTAAACTCTAGTGTGCTATAGAACTGTTGCTAGTATGGTTATTATTTTCCCTAGGAAAGCTGAAGGAAGAAAAATATGTTCTGTGGTCCAGATAGGCTCACACATGCAGTGACCATCAACTTCTATTGTATTGGGAATCTTGCACTGTGGCATCTGACCTTGTCAAGAGAATTTCCTGAAGTCCTTGCTTCTAAAGCTTGAATAGGTCTGAATATAATCTTCCTCTATTTGCATTGACTTGGGACCAGGCTTTTCATTTTTACAACAAGTATAGTAAGAACATGTATTTTTAATTTTTTTTTTTTTTAGAGAATATCAGGGACCTACAAGTTATACCTTGGGAACTTAACAAAATGTTATTTCTAGTCTGATTTTAATCTTCATAAATGAGTACCTTTGTACTCTGATTTCCCATCGCACTCACGGTTATCTATTTCTCATAGGTCAGTAGTTCTCAAGATGTGGTCCTTGGACTAGCAGCAAGATGTGGACTGGCAACTTGTTAGTATTGTGAACTTACAGGGTTCATTCCAAACTTATGAACCAGACACTTTGGCAGGGAGCCCAGCAATCTGTGATTTAACAAATCCCCCAGGTGATTTTGATAATGCCTAGGTTTAAGACTCATTGACAGAGGTCTTGTTTGTGCTGAGTTTTTTGAGAAATGAAGTCATACTTTAATTCTTTCCATTATCTTCTACATAATACCTTGTACATTGAGCTTAATATCCAATGGCAGATTCCTAGGCAAGATATGAAATGGTCCAAATTGGGGGTCACTAGATCTCAAGCCAAGACTCGTCTTTGCTATGTAACATTCAACACATGATCTAGAGCCCTTGGACAGGTGTGGTATCGATGTGTCATAGTTGGGATATTTCCTGCTATCTTTTTCCAGTGAGGCTTTTTGTTTGGGGGATTCTTGGTTATTAAATGAATAGCCACCTCTCCAATCCACTTGAATGCTAAAATCTGGTGCTCCATGGGGAAATAAACAGCCCTGTATTTTCATACTTGCCACTGAACCATCTCTCTACCTTTTCCTATATAATGGAACCCTAGATTTCCCTGAGTTTGCTTCCTGACCTGCAGCATTCTTTTAAAGAAGCTGCTCTATCTTTCCTGACTTCTTACTATCACCTTTATATCTTTGAAAGCTGAAGTAAACACTAGAGACCGCTTTGAAGCTATCCTACCCTCTACCAGCCATTTCCTGCCCCACTGGGAAGTAGGTATAGTGCACTACCTCACCTGGAATCCTGGCTGCAACGTGGGGCTTTAGTACCCTTAACACCTTTGTTATCTTTTTGTGCTTTGGGAATATCAGACCTTGATCACAGTGTATACGCCCAATAATTTTCTTATTGAGTGATATTCAAGGAAAGCATATTATAAAGAGAGTTAGTCATCATGTAGAGTTTACTCTTAATCATTTCTGTGGTATCCTCTAAGCTCTGCAACAGTCCTTTAACCTGTTGATTTTGGGCAAAGTCTGGGTCTTTTTCTATACTGAGGATACTTTCTCAGATTCACATATGTACTATTTTCACTCTTCTGAAAGGAAGATTTCAGTCAGATTTTATAACATAATTATTTTTTATTTATGTAAAGCAGACATGGACATCACAAAAAGATCCAAAATATAATATGTTCCAGATAATTGCAATGTCTGTATGATTTCAGTTGTGATGTTGTCTATTGTTTTTAGATACATATTGGGTATTCATTATGAAAGTCGATTATTTATAAAGAGACTTCTTTTTTCTTTCTAATCAGTTTTTTTTTAAACTAGATGTCCTTTGGCTTCCAGTGAAATGATTATGTAATTCATCTAACTGAGTCTAATGATGTAGTGCATTTTGTTAATAGATTCTCAAATATTGGATCTCTATTACATTCCTGGAATAAACTCTAGTTGGTCATAAGAGATAAGGAATTATCTTAAAGTATTGATTCCATTTTACTATAGTTTCTGCTCAGGGATTTGTATGTTAAAGAGATTTCATTTTTATAAGCCAATCCCAAAGAACTAAAGGCCAAACGTTTTCTCTGATATGTGGATGCTAACTCAAATAGCAGTGGGTGGAGGGTGTTGCTGGGGAAGAATAGGGGTACTTTGGATTAGATAGAGGGGAGTGAAGGGAGGGGAGGAAGTAAAATAGAATGAATCGGACATTATGACCCTATGGGCATATATGATTACATGATCATCCTACATCATGTACAACCAGAAGAATGAGAAGTTATACTCCATTTATGTATGATATGTCAAAATACACTCTCCTGTCGTGTATAACTAATTAGAACAAATATTTTAAAAAGATATTCCATTTTTAACTATATTCCCTTATAGAGAAACATCTTTTCAACTTTTTAAATTTTTTTAAAATTCATGCTCACAATTAATAAACACAGTCAGAGGATAGGAAATGAAAACTAAAACTTCTACAACTTCAAATTTACCCTGACTTTATCCCTACCGTTATGAAAACAACTCTTTTAATGAATCTTTCTAGAAATTTTTATGCATGTGAAAGTATGTAATATTATGTCTAATTCATTTAATACAATGAGTTAATTCATTATACAATTTTTTAAATATTCTAGTTGGACACAATATATCTATTTATTTTTATGTGGTGCTGAGGATCAAACCCAGAACCTTGCACGTGCTAGGTGAGCGCTCTACCACTGAGCCACAACCTCAGCCCCTCATTATACAAATTTTGATGAATATGTTTTAAAGATCTTTCTGCATTTAAAAAATGGACTGAGAGGTGCATAATATTTTACTGTAGCATTGGTTATTTAAGTTAGTCTGTCATTGATGACTACGTTTTCATTTCAGTTGTCCAGATTTTCAGTATTATAAATAAAGCTTAATATACCTTCATACATACTCCTCTTATACTGTGTGTCTCACGCAAAAAATGATCTGAATTGGAATTGCCAACTCTTAATGTTGTGATAGATATACTCAAATAGCTCTTTGAAGAAATGGTACCCATTTGCCCTAAGAAATGACATGAAAAGCAAATCCACGTTTTGCATTGGTTTGGTAAGGAATTGGTCTCTTATAAGGTGGAGACATCAGGTCCAGCCTCCATTAGGCTCCCTGATGGGCATGAGGAGGGGCTGTCATTAAAATCTACTTGGCTCCTTTTCCTACACATTCTCTACACTTTCTCGACAAGGTCAAAATAGAAAAAGTAGGGAGCTTTTATTTCTCTCCATCTTGTGGAAGAACTCTACCTTGGAGAACTTTTAATTTCAGAAATTTTCTCCATAGTCTCAAATTTGAAGCTCTTTATCTTTCAGAAGGAAAAGCATTTCCAGAAAACATTATAGAAGAACAGTTAGCAAAAACTCACAGTCGGTCCCCATGCAGTTGTGCTTTTAATAAAATCTAAGGAAGTGCCCCCGAGTTGCCCTGAATCGCAGCTTCTTTTCGTGCTCCCCAGAGGACAGTGTCACCAGGCAGCCTTCCCTGGCTAACTTCTGCCTGTTTTCCTGTCTCTGTTAACAATTAGGATGTTTCTGTTCTCTCTCATTCACCCCACCCTGCCCTCCGTGCTCTGTTGACATGCTTTCTGTCTCCTCTTTTATCCTCGCCTTTCCCTGTGGCTTTCTTTTATGAGTGAGGCACAGCCAGACTCTTCTCCTCCTGTTGGAATTTACCCACGTCCTGTGTCCAGCCGTTCTACCATGGATGCAAGACTTATGGCAAGGGCATTGCTAAAATGAGCCAAGCCTCTATTTGTTCTTAACCTTACACTTCTGATTTTTCTCATTTTCAGTCCTGCGGTGCTGCTTTTCAGCTGTTATGTTTTGTGTGTGCATTTATGTCAGACCGGCCAAGCTCTGAGGCTCCCCAAGAAACCCAGTTGTAACAATCCAATAACTGCATCCATAGGCTGCCATGGATGGGGGTTGGGAAGGCACCAGTCTCCATGTTAGACAGTCCTGCTCTGAATTTCAGCTCACTTTTCAGCTTGTCATAAGACTAATGACAACAGAAATTGGAAACAACAAACTCATTGGAAATAATTACTTGAGAAAAATGTATGTGATGTGCTGAATGGTCCCTGGTAAATAGAGTCCAGGGAGCTCCAGCAATGGCGGGTAATATCATTGCTATTGATGTTATTTACAAGCAGGTTTTTGCTCTCTACTTTTGACACTCATAAAATGTGTGGAGTTGTGGAAACAGACTATGTGAGGTTAGATGAATGCTCAAGTCACTCCATAGCATTCTCTTCTTATTTAACTTTTATTTCTTCTCTCAACTTCATAGATTTTGTTGAGATTGACATTTATAAGTGAACTTTGGTCTAATTGCAGTGACATATGCTTGTGTATGTGTCTATTTTTTTTTTCAGTACACAAACTGAGTCCTCAAGGGGCATTAAATTGCTTTCAAAAGACTTTCCCAGCCTGGGTTCCGTGGTACATGCTTGTAATCTGATTGGCTCAAGAGGCTGAGGCAGGAGGATCACAAGTTGAAAGCCAGCTTCAGCAAAAGTGAGGCACTAAGCAACTCAGTGAGACCCTGTCTCTAAATAAAATACAAAATAGGGCTGGGGATATGGCTCAGTGGTTGAGTGCCCCTGTGTTCAATCCCTGGTACCCCCTCCCATGCTAAAATTCCCAGAAAGTGATTATGAATTACCTAGGTACATATCCTATGCATATTGTCACAGAGATACTGTTCTGTTTCTTTCTAGCTTATTCTTACCAGCAACCCTATTTTCCATAGATGGGATACCTATGTCTTCTTCATATTTCTTTAATCATTGTCCTCACTGATTTATCCTTAGTGAATGATTTCAAAATTATATTCTTGTACCAGTTTGCAATCCTACCAGCAATGTATGAGTGTTATGAGTCACCACATCCTCACCAACATTTATTGTTGCCTGTATTCTTGATGATTGCCATTCTGACAGGAGTGAGATGAATTCTCAGAGTAGTTTTGATTTGCATTTCTCTAATTGCTAGAGATGTTGAACACTTTTACACATATTTGTTGATCAGTTGTATTTTTTCTTCTGTGAAGTGTCTGTTCAGTTCCTTAGCCCACTTATTGATTGGGTTATTATTTTTTTGTTAAGTTTTTTTGAGTTTTTTATATATCCTAGAGATTAATGGCTTTATCAGAGGGGCATGAGGTAAAGATTATCTCCCAATCTGTAGGCTCTCTCCTCACTTTATTAATTGTTTCCTTTGCTGAGAAAAGAAAATTGGAAATGGACACACCATTTGAACTATCCCACTCCTTGGTTTATACACAAGGGACTGAAAATCAGCATACTGTAATGACACATCCACATCTATGTTTATAGCAGCTCAATTCACAATAACTAGACTATGGAACCAACCTAGGTGTTCCTTGATAGATAAATGGATAAAGACAATGTGGTATATATATTCAATGGAATATTACTCAGCTTTAAAGAAGAGTAAAATTATGGAATTTGCCAGTAAATGGTTGGAGTTGGAGAATATCATTCTAAGCAAAATAAGCCAATCCCACAAAACCAAAGGTTGAATGTTTTCTCTAATAAGTGGATGCTAATTCACAATAAGGTGGGGGGGCACTAGGGAAGAATAGTGTTATCTTAGATTAGGTAGAGGGAAGGAGATGGAGAGAAAGAATGAAACAGATATTGTTACTGTATGTATATATGTGACTACATGACCAGTATGATTCCACAACATGTACACCCAGAAAAATGAGAAATTATATCCCATCTATGTATATCAAAGTGCATAAATGCATTCTACTTCTATGTATAATTAATTAAAACAAATAAAAAAATTAAAAATTATATTCTTGTGTCTTGTGTCTTGTATATTCTTTTGATTGTGCCCATTCTATGCTTGGCTTCTCTTAAAAGCTATTAGGAGAATGAATTTCAAGATTTTCCTTGAACCACATAAAGTATATTCTTAATATCTAAATGCTGTAAGTTGGGTCTTACCCTGTGCCGAACAGTGTACCAGATGTTCTTTATTCCCTACATCAACACCATGAAATGGAGATTTTCATATTTATTTCCAGAGGAGAGGAAATTATGAGAGAGTAATCTTTAGGATGATGAGAGAGGGGTAGGTGTATCAGCTTTATCCCAAACATAAACCTCACCATGCTTGCACAGAAGTGAGCTTTGGACTAATTTCTAAGTTATGAAGGATGCCACAAGTTTCAAAGCAGGCTTAGAAGCATTTATCTGTCCTTTCTCTCTACCCCCAGCCTAAGTATCCTTCCTTATTTCCTTTTAGCCTGCTTCTTTCTTCCCAGGGCTTTTATAACCCAGGTGTTTCTATCCTTATTATGGGAGCGGCTCAGAAGAGTTTGAAAAAGTGGTGATGTTTGAAAAAGAGTTTGAAAAAATGAACAGTGCCAACTAATTATAGAGCTGGACCAAGATTCCAGGATAAAGAATACCATCAACATTCCAAATCTAGGACTCGAGGGACAGTGCTAATGGGAATAGTCTACCCAGTGAGTTGATGTGGCAAGAATCTTCAAGCGGGTTGGGTATGAGATTCAAAATCACTGGTCAAAGCCCAGTCCAGGAAAAGATGAGAAACAAGAATAGGGATATTTGATTGGCCATCCTGAATTATTTCAGCACGTCTAGAGAGTTGGAGACTCCCTTTGAAGACCTGAAGTCTTGCTATTGCAAGCTGCCTCTGTTGGCCTTTGAATCTGCTGGTTGCAAAAGGTTTGCTGTGGTTTTGATTTTCATTTCTCCAATTGCTAGAGATGTTGAACATTTTTTCATATATTTGTTGATCAGTTGTATTTCTTTTGCTTTGAAATGTCTGTTCAGTTCCTTAGCCCATTTATTGATTGGATTATTTGTTTTTTGGTGTTGCTCTCTCCTCATATTATTATTGTTTCCTTTGCTGACAGACTCTTTTTAATTTGAGTCCTTTCCATTGATTTATTATTGATTTTCCTTTTTACACTTTAGGAGTCTTATTAAGGAAATCAGATCCTAAGCAGACATGGTGAAGATTTGGGCTTAGCATAGATAGCTTTTACAATCTTGAGGTATGTTCCTATGACCCCTAGTTTTTCTAGTGTTTTGAACATAAAGTTGTTCTGTATTTTGTCAAATACTTTATATGCATCTATTTTTCTTCTGTTAGGCGCAGGGTCTCTGTTCTAGTACCTAAGTCTTTGATCCACTTTGATTTGAGTTTTTTTTGCAGGGTAAGTGAGAGAGGTTTAACTTCATTTTGCTTCATATGGATTTCCAGTTTGCCAGCACCATTTGATGAATAGGCTATCTTTTCTCCAGTGAAAGTTTTTGGCATCCTTGTGTAGAATGAGATAACTGCATTCATTTATGTGGATTTGTCTCTGTATTCTCTATTCTGTACCCTTGGTCTACAAGTCTATTTTGGTGCCAATACCATGCTGTTTTTGTTACTATAGCTCTGTAGTCTCGTTTAAGGTCTGGTATTGTGATGCCTCCTGCTTCACTTTTCTTGCTAAAGATTGCTTTGGCTATTCTGTGTCTCTTATTTTTTCAAATAAATTTCATTATTTCTTTTTCTATTCCTATGAAGAATGCCATTAGGATTTTTAAAAGAATTGCATTAACTTTGTATAATGGTTTTGATAGTATGGCCATTTGGACAATATTAATTCTGCCTATCCAGGAACATGGGAGATCTTCCATCTTCTAAGGTTTTCTTTAATTTCTTTCTTTAGTGTTCTGTAGTTTTCATTGTAGAGGTCTTTTACCTCTTTTGTTTGATTGATTTCCAGGTATTTCATTTTTTTGAGGCTATTGTGAATGGGGTAGTTTTCTTAATTTCTTTTTCAGTGGATTCATCACTGATGTATAGGAATGAGTTTGATTTATGGGTGTTGATCTTATATCCTGCTACTTTGCTGAATTCATTTATTAGTTCTAGAAGTTTTTCTGGTGGAATTTTTTTGAATCTTCTAGATTATAGAATCATGTCATCAGCAAATAGTGATAGTTTAAGTTCTTCTTTACCTATTTGTATCCCTTTAATATTTTTTTGTCTCATTGCTGGCTAGAGTTTCAAGGATAATGTTAAATAGAAGTGGTAGAAGAGGACATCCTGTCTTATTCCAGTTTTTAGAGAGAATGTTTTCAATTTTTCTCCATTTAGAATGATGCTGGCCTTGGGTTTAACATATATAGCTTTTACAATCTTGAGATATGTTACTATGACCTCTAGTTTTTCTAGTGTTTTGAACATAAAGTTGTGCTGTATTTTGTCAAATGCTTTTTTTTACGTCTAGTGAGATGATAACATGATTCTCATTTTTAAGTCTGTTAATGTGATGAATTATGTTTATTGATTTTCAAATGTTAGACCAACCTTCCTTCCCTGGGATGAACCTCACTTGGTACAGTATCTTTTTAATATGTTTTTGTATGTCCTTTGCCAGAATGTTATTGAGAATTTTTGCATCTATGTTTATCAGGGATATTGGTCTGAAGTTTTCTTTCCTTGATATGTCTTTGTCTGGTTTTAGTATCAGCTTTATAGAATGATGCTCCTTTTCTATTTCATGGAATACTTTGAGAAGTATTGGTGTTAATTCTTGTTTGAAAGTCTTGTAGAACTCAGCTGAGAATCTGTCACTCCAGTCAGAATGATAATCATCAAGAATACAGACAACAATAAATGTTGGTGAGGATGTGGAGAAAAATGTACACTCATACATTGCTGGTGGGGCTGCAGATTGGTACAAAAACCATTAAGGAATGCAGTATGGAACCACCATTTGACCAGCTATCCCTGGTTTTATACCCAAAGACTTAAAATCAGCAGAACTACAGTAATTCATCCATATCAATGTTTATAACAGCTCAATTCACAGTAGCCCAAATATGGAACCAACCTAGATGTCCTTCAATAGATGAATGGATAAAGAAAATGTGGTATATATATTCAACAGAATATTATTTATCTTTAAAGAAGAATGAAATCATGGCATTTTCCAGTAAATGGATGGAGTTGGAGAATATCATGCTAAGTGAATTAAGCCAATCCCCAAAAAACTGAAGTCCAAATGTTTTCTCTAGTATATGGATGCTAATTCATAAAAAGTGGGTGGGGGCACTAGAGAAGAATAGAGTTACCCTAGGTAGAGGGACGTGGAGGGAGGGGAGGAGAGAGAATGTGGGGTTAGGAAGGATAGTAGAAGAAAAAGACATTATTACTTTATGTATATATGTGACTGCATGACCAATGTGATTCTATAACATGCACACTCAGTAAAATGAGAAATAATATCCCATGTATGTATATCGAAGTACATAAATGCACTCTACTGTCATGTATAGCTAATTAAAACAAAAAAATTTTTAAAAAGGTTTACTGTATCCAGAAGGGGTAGCCACAGGCTTCTTTGCCAGGTGCATCACAAAGAACTTCTTATGGGAATGAGAGTAACCACTGGGTGCTGACCTCTTCTTGCATGATATACCATAAAGAACACACATATTAGCCTCTCTCAGAATTAGATTTCAGTTATATCACTTGCTTGCAATGTGACCCTGAAACATTTACTTATGTGCTTTTATCTTTTTGGCCAAATAAAGATGATATCTAGTATAATTTTTATAAGAATGAAAAAGTAATATACTACATGCCCATCATATTGATGAGTGTCAGGTTTAAGTTTACGTGGACAGAGAGATCAGATATGATATAAACCACAGTAAACAAAAAGAGGTTACTTGTCTAAAGGCTGCTAGGGAGTCAACACATTCAGGAAAGAGGAGCGAGATTGGCATTTCCAAATTCTAGACAGAGTTATGTGTCTATGGAAGTTACATGATTTATGGAAGTGCCCACTCCTAACAGGTCCTCAGCATTGGGCATGCTATTGAAGGGAGCAGTAAGTGAGCAAGGGCCTTATCCTGCTGCCTGCCTCCTCACTCAGCCTGTGTACTTAAGAGTGCAATAGTTCTATAATTATGCTAATCAGAAACCATACTAGGCACCCCTTCCCTGACTCAGAATCTTTAACTGTTTATAATGGTCACAGAAATGGGGATCAGAATGAGGCCTTCAGGTATAAACAACACAGCACTCATTCAGCCTGTCCGGGTCTATTTCATACATTTTCCTTGATTATAGCTGCCAAATTGGAATAAGGATGTGTAACTCTTTTGCCTCTGTTGTCATGTCTTTAGGCCCCTAGGCTACCCCTAGGACCAGTACATGAAGGTGAAGCATCTGTTACTGAGTAGTCATGTAATTGTAGTGGGTATTATCATGGTCAGCATCGTCACCATCATCTTGTTATTTATGCTTCTCTTTTCTTTGTACGATGCCCTCTTAGTTCACCCATTTATCAAATGTTTTTGAACATGTACTATGTGCTAGGAACCAGGCTAAGTGTGTTTGTCAGCTTTATGGGACTGTGACCAAAATACTTGACAAGGACAACTGAGAGGAAGAAAGATTTCTTTTGGCTCACCGTTTTAGAGGTTTCAGTCCATGGTTGGCCAGTTCCATTCCTTTGGTCCTGAGGTGAGACAGAGCATAGTGGTGGAAAGATGTGACAGAAGAAAGCTTCTCAGCCCATGGCAACCAGGAAGCAGAAAAGGGAAAGACAGGACTGAGGAGGTGACAAGCTCTCAACAGGGCATACCCCCACTGACCTGCATCCTCCAATGAGGCCCCATCTCTCAGTAGCAGATCCAGCTATCAATGGGTCTATCTATTTGATGGATTAATTCATGGACAAGGTCAGAGAGCTCATGACCCAATCCTAGTCTACATGTTCCATCTCTGAACCTTGCTGTATTGGGGATCATGCTTTTAACACGAGATTTTGGGGGACTTTCCAGATCCAAGCATAACACTAGGCTCTGGTGAACAAAGTTGAAAAAGATAGATACAGTTCCTGCCTTCATGAATGTTAAAATAGGATTTGGGTGCCTTGTGATCATTGTCATAATGGAGAAATTACAGGGTACCTTGAGAAGATGTAAAAGGAACAACTAACCCAGACTTGGAGAAAATTCTCAAAGGTAAAAGAGCCAAATTTGGAAACTAGAGATTTTTCTTATACATTTATTCAATTATTCACCTTCACTCATTCAATAAATATTTTATCACCTAGAGCTTTCCAACAGAAATACAGTGTAACTCATATATGCAACTTTAAATTTCCTAATAAATTCTAATGTGAAACTGACCAACATTAAACAATATAAGAAATGCATAAATTCAATTTTAATGACGTTTTGGTTAATGTAATATGTATGCCAAATTATTATCATTCAGACCCTGCCATATTTTTAGTGTTCATTGACCAGTTTTGGCCAGTGCTTTCTATATCAGCAGGTTTCAGGTTCTATATTAGGTGTTAGGAGTACAATGGGATGCACAATAGACATAGTCCCTGTTGTGATTGAGCCTGCTGTCTATTCTTGATTAGTGGTGATCCAGGTAAAAAGGGATTGCCAGGGAGGGAAAGAATGTTCTGGTAGAGAATCAGCATGTACCAAATTTCGGAGGTGAAAAACCGTGGTAAGCTTTGGTATGGAATAATTTTGGAGAAAAAAAAAAGAGGGTATAGTAAATTGTGAAGGAAGAGGTTATAGAAACAACTGGAAGTCAGAAAATAATGACCCTTTGAAAATGTAGACTTGATATTGAAGCCAGTGGGGAGCATTGGAGAGTGTTAAGCAGATGAAATGTAAATCATATTTACATTCATGAAAGATGATCCTGCCTGTATTGTGCAGGATGGATTAAAGTGAATCAAGATCAAATGCACAAAGATCATTCACATTTGCCATAGTAAACTTGGTAGAAGATGATGTTGGCTTGGACTAGGGTTCAAGAGAAGTAAAGAGTGTAAGAGAGTCTCAGAATGCATGTTATTTGATGATTTATCAAGTTCACTAATTGTAATGATTGGGAGGAGGAGTAGCCATCTATGATTCCCAGCCTCCTGGAGAGTCCTGGAGGATAAATAGTAGAACCATTCACTGTGGCAGATCATACAAGAGAAGGCTCAGAAGGAAGATGCTGGAATGGAGAGATGAGAAATGAGGAATCTAGTTTTGGATAAAGTGAATTTGGATACTGATGTGTTCTCAGAGAAATTAAAGACAGTTAAGTCAAGAGCCTTTTAACAAAGTTGTAGGCAGGGTAAAATGAAATCAACAATTGATAGTGACATATATCTAAGTATAAAATCAAAGAGAAGTGATGCTTTTCCGAGTTTAATGTAGCAGTGGGAAAGAGGCCACCCCCATGTGGAATATGTGGACTTGTCTACACAGACCCTGATGGAAAGGAAACTCGGGGACTAAAGATCCCGACCTCTCTTCTCTCCTCCTCTGTGCTCCTGCCACCGACACTCACTAAACTCACCTAGAATTCAGAAGGTTGAGGAAATAGGTTGACGAAGTTCAGAGAGTCAGTCTCCTAGAGCCAAGAGCAGAGTGAAGAAGGGTAAGGAGGGTGTCTATGGAGACAAGTGAAAACGAAAGAGCACCTTCGAAACATCCCAGTGGAAACCTACAATAAGCTGGTGCCTACGTGGGTTGGGAATTCAGAGGGATTAGAGGAGTCCATATCTTAGTATGGAAGTATAATCCATGAAACTGAATGGCATCTCCTAGGAAGAGAATGTAAAATTAGGACAGAGCCCTGAGGACCACCCCCACGTATGATAGAAATCCCTTTTCTGAATGGAAACGATTTTTCTTCTATTGCCCCTGGGAGGATTGACTAAGGAATTGCATAGCACTTTGGTCTGTTAAGTTTTTTAAAAGGCTCTTTTATGTTATGAATCAAACTGCTTGCAAGCCATTGACTTCACAAAATTGGCAAGTCAGTGATTATTTTTAATGCTTTTCTCTGTATGGTTTTCATCCTTATTATTTCTTTAAATGACTAATCACCACTCCTGGGACCAACTTGCTTCCTGCTAATGATGTGTACTTGCTGAATCTGTATCCCCCACCCCATCTTCCCCCCCACCCCCGTCTCTCTCCTTTTTAAATATTCCATCATCTCACTTCCCACTTCAGACTGTCAGGTAAATAAGCAGAACACAGGTCTTTTGCTGTTAGAACTCCCAAGAAGAAAATAGAGATGGAAAACACAAGTTTTGAAAAACTAGAATATGATGGGAAATGTATATTTTATAAAAGAGAGGCTTAAAAAGAGATATAATGAGAACTAAGAGCAAATCTTAAAAGATTACTGTGAACTGAATAGGACGGTAGAAGTTCAGTGATAGGAAATAGAGGTAAGTAATTTGGAGGAAAGAAATGGTCTTTGGAGGTGAGGTTGAGGGAGGCTGTCATAAAATAACTCAGCCCAGAGCCCTTGGGTGTATTTTACTGGTGGTGGGTGGTCTTGGTATTGCTGCAGTGATTGAAAGGAGCTAATCATCAAGGTACAAAAAGATGAAAAGACCTGAGGGAAGAATCCAGGGTCCAAAGTAATGGAGTTCTAGTGACCTAAAGCTCCTAAACTAGAATCAGGACCTAGGAGAGTTTACTTAAGTTTATTGGAATTAATTGGTGAAAGATGAGAGCACAAGGCTTCTCCTAATGTTCATCCATGTTCCTGGGCACCAGTCAATAATGGACACTCTGGGTGTACATTTCCTTTCCATCCCTGCATTATTGAGGGGCACACTCTGGCAGTTAACTGGAAGCTTTTCATTAATAAATGGAAATAATCTGTTGTCCTCATATCATCAATTCTAAAACTGAATTGTTAGTGCTCTAGTGAAGATAAGTAGAGTGCTATGGGACTATTCGGGATAGTTACTAATTCTGATGAAGAGATCAAAATGAGATTTTAGCTTAGCACAGAGGGTAAATATTACAGGTAGAAGGGATCCTATAATATAGAAAAGCATATGTGTCTGGTTTTGATGAAGAAAATCAGTCTTCAGAATAAACTGAACTTTGCATCACTTATTCAAGAAGTTGAAAATCTCAAAAAGACTTCAATAAATCTTTAGTGTGGCTCTTTAATCAATTAGCAATAAAAAACATAAAGTTGTTTAAATGTATATTATGAGCATTTCTCTCAGCTGTTTTGGCTTTGCTAATTCATGACTTTATCAGATGGCCTACAGTAATGGAATGTAGAAGGAACTGTGGAAGCTCATGGTGGGGGGTGGGCATGAAATCCAACCTTTAGCAAAGGAAGTTTCCCAGGAAAGTGACATCTTGGATAAAAAAGTAAAACTGGGCAGGTGAAGGGGGTGAAGTGGAGATAGGGTAGGGTTTTCTAATCTGAAAGGAAGTTAGCTATTGAACATGGCCTCTGTTCTTTTTCTTTCTCTGGATGAATCTGGTCCATTTCCGTGAGTTTGCAGAGCCTCTTTGCCCCAACTCTAGGCTTAGCCATTTGATTTGCTCTGGCTCTTGGTGGACTTCATGCAAGCAGAGGCTCAAACAAGAATTTTCCATATGTGCACACTCTTTTTTTCCCCTCTGCCTTCATCCCAAGAACATCATGGGTGGGAATGCTAGAGAGTGTAGCTCTTCAATGATTTAGTAATCAAACACCCCATATGTGCTATGAGCATCTGTCTCAGCTTTCTTTTGATTTGCTAATTTATTGTAAGACGTACTGTAATTGGAATTATGTATAGGGAACTATTGAAGTTCATAGAGAGGGGCACAGAATCCAGGCCTGAAACAAAATAGTAGAGCATGGTAATTGCAGTCATCCAGCTGAGGTCATCCCAGATCAGCCAATGGCCAGTCAATCCTTAGACATGTGAATGAGTCCAGCAGCAGGCTAGCCACCCACCTCAGATGCGTGAACAATGAACATTTATTGTTGTGAACTATTAAGGTTGTTTTCTTATTCAGCATTATTGTTACCATAGATAACTGATAAATAGGGCTTTGGGGGTCAATGAATGAATGGAGTACTTAAGTCCCTGAAAGGAGTTCAGACAGTAACCCTTCCCATTGGTTACTTCAGTATATTTTCTCTGAAGTGCTGTGAAATAGTTTAGAAACAGTTTCCATTGTATGATCAATACCTTCAAAAGGAGTATTGAAAATCTTGAGGCAAATTCTGATGTGGGTCCTATTGACCTTCTTCAGGGAAATTGAAGCCAGCTTAAGAGTCTCAAAGTTAAAGAGCTAGAGGTAGTGATGTAGGAAAAAGTTCAATGGATTTGTTATTCGGTATCCCTGAGTAAAGATTTATAAACAATCAATAGTACTCTCATTTGTTGTTCCTCCAAAATTAGAGTACAATGTGATATTGCTGGGACTATCCGATAATGCCATTTAAACATGAAAATCTATCAAGTGACTGAAGCCTTTGAAATATCAGGCAATTAATAACCTGTTTTTCTGTTAACATTTTTGTTTTACAACCTAAAAGGTGAAAATAATATACTCTGGTCTAGTGGTCCTCTCACTCTGGGGTGCATCAGAAATACTCAAAGGGCTTGTTAAAACAATACTGCTAGACTCTACCCCAGAGGTTCAGATTTGAGGGGGTCTATGGAACTTTCAAGAATTTGCATTTCTAACAAGGTTCAGGTCATGCTGACTTTGCTGATTGACAATTATGCTTTTGGAACAAAACTTCCTCCGTGACACCACTGGCTGACTCTATGAGCCAACCTGGCTAGGCTAGGGTGCCCAGTTGTTTGGTCAAATACCAGTAGAGATGTTTCTGTGAAAGTATCTTTTAGGTGTGATTAATCTTTTAATCATCAGACTTTGAATGAAGCAGATTACTCTCCATACTGTAGGTATCCCTCATCTAATTCTTTGAAGATCTTAAGAGCAAGGACTCATATGTCTCCAAAAGTAGAAGAAATTCTACCCCTAGGTGGCAACTCTGCCATCTTGCTTGTTTCCAAACTTCAACCTGCAATTCAGACTTATAGATGCAATATCAGCTTCAACCTGAATTTCCAGACTGCCAGGCTACCCTACCAATTTTGGATTTGCCATAAGTCGATTGTTTAGTTTCCTTTTAATTTCTCTCTCCTTCTCATTTATATGAGATTTAGTATCCTTAAGTAAAATTTTATAAACAATCAATAATACTTTGTTTTTTTTTCTTCAAAATTAAAGTACAATTTGCTATTTCTGGGACTGTCAGATATGCTATTTTTTTAAAAAAAATTTGTTTTAATTAGTTATACATGATAATAGAATGCATTTATGCACTTTGATATATCATAAATTGATGGGATATAATTTCTCATTTTTCTGAGTGTACATGTTGCAGAATCATATTGGTCATGCAGTCACATATATACATACAGTAATAATATCTGTTTCATTCTACTATCTTTCCTATCCCCACATCCCTTCCCCTCCCATCACTTCCCTCTACCTAATCTAAGGTAATGCTATTCTTCCTTAGGGCCCCCTGCCTTAAACATGAAATCTATCAAATCTAATAGACAGAGATTGATCGATGTCCTATTGGTTCGTCTTCTCAGGAGAAGCCTAATATAGTGACATTGCAATAAAGTTTCCTGAAAAGAAAGAAAGGTAGAACTTAACAAATGCTGTTCTCTTCATCTAACATCTTTACCCACATTTCACCATTCAGAAGACTTATTTCAAATACCCCCACATGAGACGAAACCTGCCTGATTACCTCTGGGGTGCTGTTTCCTGTTCTTAGGCTGTATGTATTATGGTAGCAATAAAAGTTGTTCACCACAGACCAGGATGCTGGGCAGGGTTGGTCATTTTTTTAGTCTTAGCAGTCTTGTAAAATTGTTCATGGGACCTGGCCCATGACTGTCATTTAATAAGTATTCTGAATGAACAAACATGTGAATTGAAGGCTCTATTTTTACTGAAATTTATTAATGCATCAATGGACTATAAAAATAAAAAAACTACCAAATAGCTCTAAGAAGTAGTATAAAAGCAAACATTGATTTTTTTTTCACCTTACAAGGCTCACCAAAAACAAGAGAACAATAGCTATCCGATGAATCAACAAATTGTAGTTATGAGAACTGAGAAGTCTCTTGATTTATGCATGAGCATCAGTCATATAACTGTGGTCACCTTCAGCCATTCAACAAGCATTCATTGAGAGCCTACTGTGTGCCTGGCACTGTCAGGTGATGTATATATAATTTATCACTCACTATGGCAATTTTATTCAGTGTTCTTAAGAAATGTTAGCAAGCAATATTAAGACAATATATTTTCACGCACAGAAGATGAGACATGTTTTCTTGCATATTAGAAATTAAAGGAAAATTAAGCAAATGGCACTAGAATTAGAAAGAATGAGCAATTCATTAGGCAATAAGAATATTAACTAGAAATTGGGAATCTCTTTCCTATTTTAGTATGCACTTGAGCTTAATTGGCTAAGTTTTGAATATGGGGTGATGAGTTGAGTTGTTAGCACAAATCATACACCTTTAATATACTTAATAAAATCCAAGAGCCTGGGATGCATTTGCATTGCAGACAATTTATCTGGAGGAGTCAGTGAGTTGAGTAATAGAAAGGGATAATAGGAAATCAGTGGCTGAGAAACCTATAAAGTAAATTAACGTATGCCTTACTTTATTAATTTATAACAATAATGTAATAGATAAATCAATGAGGAGTGCTTTGAGAGAAATAGATGCAGGGAAGAGTTCCTCCTTTTTTTGCAATTTGTTGGAATCCTTTGCTCTGCAGAGGAAATGTTGGCCAGAGGTAAAGAAATCCCTTGACACAGAGAGGAAGGGTGTGATGTTGCAAAATCTGTGGGTGCTGTGCTCATATCCCTAGAGCCTTAACATTTCAGAGAGCTCCTGCTGACTTCCAAATGCTTATGTTCACATCTCTGTGTCTGAGGACTTTTCCCTAAGTCTCTGCTCTAGGAAACTGGCAGTGACTCATTCACTGGTCCTCAGTAGCCCTCAACTGATGACTAGCACAAGTTGATATATGAACACCCATGCTCCTTGGTGGGGTGTAGCTCTTAGGCATTATTTTACAGTTTTCCAGTCTCCACTAGGGATTAAGCTCCACTTACTCTTAAGGGACCTGGCATACCAGGCTGTTTTTCTCTTCCCTGTGTCGCTTCCCCACTTTCTAAGTAATATTTCTCGCATCTCCTGCATAAATTCTTGCACTTGGATCCTTGCTAAGAGTTGGCATCTAGGAAAAACCCAAACTAAGGCATGCACCCAAATGTTGACTTTCTGTGGCTATTCTTAGTTGTTTCCTGGGAAGGGGCTTATACCTTCAGGCTCAATTCTAGTTCAGAAGTACGTGTTATAGAATCTCCTTTGTTGGTATCCTGGACTTCCCAGTTCTGAGGAGTTGGTGTTTGTAGGAATCTGCATGCAGAGTAGTATCAGGGAAAGATGAAGATCTTGTAATGGAGTTTTTAGATAAACACTTCCTTGTGGTTGTCTCTCCTTATTAGTTGTACCCTTTTCAACAACACATACATGTGGGAGACGGATTGGTTCTAGTTAGACTGACCTTTGTTCGTTTTTCTATTGCCAGCCTTCATTTGAGAGGGTAATCATTTGTCTCTCCAGTAACACTGAAGGTGAGCATTTTTCTCTTTTTAACTCCTCCTGTCCTGACACTTAATTAGCAATTCACACACACTTCACAAAGCCCAGAAGTGCCCTCTTTGTGTTCCATTTAGGGAGAGAAGGTCCCCTTTCATGACTTTCTGTGTGGAGGGAGGTTGTGCAATATGAATTTTTCTTTCAGCCATCCTCTTCCATGGTAACTACTATAAATAGTCTCTTTACCCTTCTTCTGCTCCCTCCCCTAAACCTCAGGGATCTCAAACTTGCAGCCAGAACGGACAGTAGAAATATGAAATATCCACGCATGGCTTTCCTTTGTAAAATCTAGTAGCGTTCATATGCACTTCATATAAAATTCAAACTCTTCCCCCATTTTATAAAGTCTTATTCCCCCGTCTCCTTTTGGACTTTTCTTAAATGTCATTCTTTTAGAATGGCTTGTCTGGATCACCCTATTTGAATTGCCAATCTATCATTGGCCCTCTCTAATTTTCCTGTCCAGCATGGTTATTTTTATAGCACTTATGTGATTCACTGTATGCCTTCAGCATGGAGACAAAGAGAAGACTGAAAAAAAATATACATACAATTCTTGTTTATTGCCCACTTCTTGAAACATTGACCCTGGATCAAGACTCCAGAAGCCCCATGTACTTTCTTTTGCTTGTGTTCAGCAATAGAACTGATTTAATTAATTTTTTTTGTATTAGGAATTGAACTCAGGTGTTATTAACCATTGAACTATATCCCCAACCCTTTTTAGTTTTTATTTTTGAGACCGGATCACTAAATTGCTTAGGGACTCACGAAGTTGCTGATGCTGGCCTTGAACTTGTGATCCTCCTGCCTCAGCCTCTCAAGTTGCTGAGATTACAGGCATGCACTACTATGCCTGACTCTAGAATTAATTTTTATATTTTAACCTTAAATTCAATGAGCTTGTCGAATTCATTTGTTAATTCTAATACTTTATTGTATAAATAAAAAACAATGCAATCCTATTATTAATTTATCTTTTTAATCCCTATAGCCTTTAATATTCTCATATTGCATCACTATAATACAAATATATATAGAACACTTTTGCCTAATCTCAGGGGGTTAAGGCTTCATGAAGTAAGATATTTGCAGAATGATAATTATTATTATCATCCTGTTATTGTTATTCAGAAACCCTTTAAACATTAAGAGTTTCTAGTTCTTCCTAGAGTACTTTTTAGAAAATCATGAATAAATGTTAGAAGTTATTAAGTACATTATTCACATCTATTGAGAAAAGCATATAGATTTTCTTTGTATTGTTAAAGTAACAAACTAAACCAAATATTAATATGAACAAAATATTAAACCAACTTGCATTCCTAGGATAAACCCAACATAGGGTATATTTATTCTTTTTTAGACACTTCTGGATTACATGGTGAATATTTTGATGACTCTTTTATTCATGTTCGTGAGAGATTATCTTATGATTTATAATTTTTTAAATATCCTAATTAGGTTTTACTACCAATATTGTTCAGGCCTCATAAGAGAACTTGGAAAGAGATCTTTTATTTTCTATTATATGAAAAGTTTTTATTAATGTGTAAGTGTGATACTTACTTAAAATATTTGGACTGGTCAGTGGAATTTAGTTAAGCCAGTAGTGTTCTTTGTCAGAATATTTTTACTTAGGGATCGAATTACTTTAGTCAATATAAGACTTTTCCGATATTCTATTTTTCCCCAGTTGAAACAAATTTCTTGTTAGTTTGGGAAGTTGTATTTTTCACAAGATAAGGATTTTCATCTACAATTTCATATTTATTGATATAAATTTGTAGCTTTGTTTTGCTAATTGATGTCCTTTAACATGTTTTCCTTTTACTTCCTTCTCTTTGTTGTAATATATATATATATGCACTAATTCTAAGTGTACATTTTTATTGTTTTACATATTTATGCACCAGCAAAATTACCACCCAGAAAGAGGCATGTACAGAAAATTTTCTCCTGGCTCTTTCTGGTTATAACCAGCCTTCATGGTTATCTCTATTGTTTCTTCTATTATAACCAATTAGTTGACGATCATTAAAAAAAACAATGCCTGTTCCAGAATTCCATGTCAATAGAATCATAAAGTCTTCTTTAACTGTCTTCCTTTGTTCAATGTATGTGTGAGATTCCCTGATTTTGATGGCCATATAAATTGTTTGTTTATTTCTCTGTAATATTCCATTGTATGACTATATCATAACTCATTTATCCTTTTGTTGATGAACATTTTTTTTTCTATTTTGGGAGTGTTATGAATAAAACTGCATGAATATTCTTGTATGTGACATACAGAGGTCACATGCATTCATTTTCTTTTTTTCTGTGAGAGAGTATGGGGAATTTAACTTGGGCATTCAACCACTGAGCCACATCCCCAGCCCTATTGTGTATTTCATTTAGAGACAGGGTCTCACTGAGTTGCTTAGTGCTTCACCATTGCTGAGCCTGGCTTTGAACTCACAATTCTCCTGTCTCAGCTTCCTGAACTGCTGGGACTATAAGTGTGCACCAGCATGCCTGAACATTCATTTCTTTTAGCTATGTCCCTAGAAAGAATACCACTTGAATGATAATATGCTTTAGAATGATGTTTAGCTTTATTTGATATTGCTCAATGATGTTTTAAAGTGATTGAGCCAATTTATGCTTCTAGCAATATCTGAGAGTAAAGTCACTTTACAATCTTAATGGAGACCACAAAGATACTCTACTTCATTTTTATCCTTGGATAGTCCTTATTATTTTACTCTTCCACTTAGATATATGATCTATCTTGAATAATTTGTGGTATGATTTAGATATTAAGGTATATTTTCTTCCCAAGTGAAAATCCAGTTCTTCTAGTATAATTTATTAGCCTTCCTTTTCTGCATTCCTCTGATGCCTTTGCTGGAAATCCATGTATGTATAATCTATTTGTAGATTCCCTTGTCTATGATGTTGATTTTTTAAATGACTATCCTTACACTCAGACCAAATGGTTTTATTGAATATGGCCTTGCTGTTCTTTTAATAGATCTTATAATTTGGTAATTTAAATTCCCCAACTTGACATTGGTCTTCAAGATTGTTTTGACTATTTTTGGATCCCTCTGCCTTTTAATATTTATTTTTAATGAAAGTCTATTAATGACCAACCCTTCAGTTAGAGTCTTTGATTAAATGTTTTATTTTTACCTTCATCCTTGAGATATTTCTACTTAGTATAGAATTCCAAGTTGACAGTCGTTTTCTTTCAGTGCTTTGAAGATGGCACTTTATTGTTAGTATTATTGTTTTAGTTGAGAAGTGAGCTGTCGGTCTTGCTGCTGCTCTGTTGACTGTAATGCATCTTGTATTCTTTGCTTTTAAGTTTGTATTTTGTTTTATTTCATTAGATTTACTATGTTGTGTCTAACTGTGGTTATCATTGTATTGAGCTAACAGAGCTTCTTTTATCTGTAGCTAATGTCTTTCATTGGTCTTGGGAAATCATCTCTTCAAAAATTGCTTCGCTTCTCCATTCCTGGAGTTCAATTCCATGTATGTTATATATTTCTGCTATCTCATTGACATTTGCTTTTCTGTACCTCATTTTATTATCCTCTCCATCTCTCAGTCTGGATATTATCTACTGACTTAACTTTAAGATTATTAATCCATTATTCAAATGAATCCATTTTGTTGCAAAATTCTTAATTTCAGTAATTGTTTATTTTTAAATTCTAGAATTCCCACTTAAGTTTTCATGGACTCATTTTCTGGTGAAATTCTCTTGTTTCTATTTTCTTGAGCCTCTTATCACAGTTATTTTTAGTTTATATCTGATAGCTCTGGGTCACCCTTAGGTCTATTTCTGTTAACTTCCTTTTCTCTTCCGTCTCTTGAGATGCCTAGTAATTCTAAACCGAATGCCAGATACCATGTTTAATAAATGTTACATACTATGAATGATGTTATCTGTCTCTAGAGAAGGTTTTGTTTAGCTTCTGGCTAAAGAATTAGAGTTGATCTGAAACTGTGTTTCAAACCTTGAGAGATCTGGCCCATTTCTATGTTGTTCTGAGTCTGGTGTGTAATCTTATGAAAATTTTGCATCTAGTTTGGACCTGAACTTCTTATTTTCTCCTCCTAACATGATGCAACAGGTTCAATTAACCTCTCAGTTTCCTAACATCTGCTTTCTTCTCTATTATCCAAATTCG
This sequence comes from Ictidomys tridecemlineatus, assembly GCF_052094955.1. Taxonomy (NCBI): domain Eukaryota; kingdom Metazoa; phylum Chordata; class Mammalia; order Rodentia; family Sciuridae; genus Ictidomys; species Ictidomys tridecemlineatus. The sequence continues at coordinate 31,986,422 of NC_135478.1, read as the reverse complement.
TTTTTTTATACACATTAATAAGTGGTTAAATTAATAAAAATAGGACCCACATGCATTTTCAGGGATCCTCTTCTTGTCAGCAGCACATTGGCCTTTTATTTACATCTGCTTGTTAACTCCTCAGTGCCATCAAACATCTCTGAATTTTTCAGACAGACGTTTTAGTACCTGTTTTGTTTTGGCACTTCAATGAACTTTCTAGTTGTTCAATCAGGGGGTTATTCTGATAGAAGCTGGTGCATTAGATGCAGAAGTAGAATCTTTAGATGCTGTTATTTAGAAACAGTATGTTACATTCCTTCAGATTCCATTGGCTAGAAAAGATCTCATGACTCCTCCAGTATAAAAGCTGGGCTGTACCTGGATGTGGTGGTGCACACGTATTATCCCAGCAGCCCAGGAGGCTGAGACACAAGGATCACAGGTTCAAAGTCAGACTCAGCAATTTAGCAAGACTGGGAGCAATCTAGTGAAACCCTGTCTCAAAATAAAAAATAAAAAAGGGATGTTATTCAGTGTTTAAGGGCCCTTGGGTTCAATCCCTGGTACCAACAATAAGAACAAAAAATTTGGGCCATGAAATAAAGCCTTCCTATGTGCCCAGGAGGAAAATGAAACCATTTTGGGGAAATAAAACATTTTACCCCCTTATAGGTAATCACTACTTGTGGACTTACTTTCAGTGGGATCTTTATGCATTTTTAGGCAAATTTTAAGCCAATGTTTAAAAGATAGAAGACACATAGGCTAGTCTCTGTAGATGTATATTCTAAGAACTCAGTTTTTATTAAATTCCTTTTATTGCCATCTGTTGTATCTGGAGACCTAATGTTGGGTTCACAAAATCTGAATATTCCAATAACTTAAGAAAACAGCAGTGAAAGCACACAAACACACAGAAGTGTCTTTACAATAATCCAGGGACGTCTCTGAGATCTTAAGCTTCCATGGAAAGAGAGAGCCCCTGGAATGCTTCAGTCTTATATAGGGGACACACAAGGGGAGGTCCCAGGGAACATTCTATCCCCCAAAGGGCAAAGAGGTAGGATAACAAAGGAACAGGTGAGTGTATCTCAACCCCAGCGGATGACACCTACTCCTCGAGCCACTCCTTGTTATTTGAGCTGGGGTAATGCCCCACTGTCACCTGACAGTACTGTGCTAGACTGAATGCAATAATTGCTCAGAACCCTGTACATCAGGACTGCATCCAGGGCAGCTCCCAACATTCTTTTTTTGTTTTGGGTACTCTGATAAGCACATTTATACCTGCTCTGTTTTTGAATTCTCACATGAATCCTGCAAAATAAGTATTTTATTTTTTTTGCTATATTTTTTTTTCGAATGGGCAGTATAATACTCAGGTAGCTGCTTAATTTTTACTTTTTGCTATGGACTACCACCTATCCATTTGTTCCACAAAATGGTATTTTTATTGTTATAAGTTCCTTTTGTATAGGTGGAATACATATAAAAATTGAGGCCGAGACCTCTGGAACTAGGTTGCTGAGTTTCAGTCCTGCTTCCACCACTTCTTGATTACTCAGCCACGAGGCAATTCACTTCATGTCTGTGCCTCAGTTTCCTCCTCCATAAAATAAAGATAATAATAAATTGTAGTAAATGAATTAATCTTTGAAAAGAGATTGTAATGCACCTAGCACATAATAAACATTCAATACTATTAACATCATTTATTTCCTACAACAGATTTGCACAATGCTTTATAGTTTTGTAACTCCTTCAATAGAACATAAGTTTGTAGACTTTATCCCTTAGTAGCAGGTATCATGCCTACTACCAACTAGAAGTGCAGGCTATCTCAATTTTAGATCATTAAAGGAGAATGTTTGTCTTTATTTTTTTTCACTTGTCTGTGTCAATTCCTGCCAATAATGCCTATCATACATTTTCCCCACTTATATTTACAAAATTATTTTTGCAAACCAAGTGTTTTTTTCCAGGGCTAAAGTCCCAAGTTGCTCTAAATATCTCAATTACCAACTTATCCCTCTTCAATTGTAGATTATTGTAGAACATAATTAAAATGTTAGGAGAGGCCCATGTAATTTGGACAAGGTGGTAGATCTTTATTTTCCAACTTGATGAAAAATTTATGCTTTTACACTGTCACAAACAACTTGTACTGTGCCTTGTGTTTCACAGTTTTTGTGCTTGATATCGTGTGCTTTTGACAGTTCTTTCCTTTTTCTGACAGATCTTTTTTTTTCCATCTGCAGAAGTAAGGAAGGCACAGGTTTCTATACTTGTATTCGCTTTGTTCTGCTTGTGGTAGTATATTACTCTTCATCACACAAAATACAATTTTCTGTCAATCAGTATTTTCTAAGCACTTGCAACATCTCTGTGTGCACATCACCACATTAGGGTCTGATAATTGGAAAAATATGTGCAAGGACTAAAAAGAGGATCACACCTTAAATTGTTGGAAGTTAATTGATATAGCAAAACTGTTTTGAAAATAAGTGAGGTCTTATTTTCTTGTAGATTATCATATTATCTACTAGATATTATATCATATCTAGTAAATTCCTTTCCTAGGGCTGCTGTAACAAAATACCATAAACTGGTTTGCTTTAATCAACAGAAATTTATTTTCTCTCAGTTCTGGAGGCTGGAAGTTGCAAATCCAGGCATCAGTGGGATGGATTTCTCTGGGGTTTCTGAGAAGGAATCTATTCCACTTTGTCTGTCCTACCTTCTGCTGGCTGCAACATCCTTTGCGTTGCTTGGCTCCTAGATGTCCAGTCTCCACCTCTGACTTGACATCACCTTTTCCTCTGTCTGTCCTCTTCCGTTCATATCTTCTCTAATAAGAATGGCTGTCGTTGGATCTGGGGCCCATTTGGATGGATGACTTTATCTCAGGAACCTTAACTGCATTTGCAAAGACACTTTCCAAATAAGGTCACCTTCACAGCCTCTGGAGGGACACATCTTTCAATGGGAACTACCAGTCAACCTACTCTATGTAGCATGTGTTTTCTTGTTTTCCTTGATTATTATCCTTTTTCAGGTTCCTAAAAATTCCCTTCAAGTGCACAAGGACCATGTCTTATTTATCCATGTGCTCCCCAGATCCCACACAAGTGCTCTGACCAGAAACTCTTCTTTTAATAAGGTTGTATTGAAGGAATGAATGGCACATATTTAAATACACAGGAACAAGAACAAGCTCCTGTCATGCAATACCACAGCTGGAATCTAGTAATGAGACCAACAGACAGAAAAGCCTGGCATGGCGTGAGACTGGTAGGTGCTCTGATGTGAGGAAGGACACTTGGAAAGTCATCTAAGCTGAGGGAGCTGGAAAGACTTGGGAGGAAAGGAAAACAGAAAGTGAGTTTCAAAGGACTGAATAGGAGTTACCTGATGAGGAGATGGAGGAAGAATATGCTAGGTAGAAGAGGAACATGGGCAGAGATTTCCAGGGTGAGGCATCCTGGGAAGCAGAAGGAAGGACTTGATATTGCTGGCAGATCTGGTGTGGAGGATGGAGATTTGACTGGGGATTGGTGTGTGGAGGGTAAACTATCAGAGAGAACACCAGGCTGGCATGAGTGCTAGAACCTTGGATGTCCTTTTGAGATCATATGATAAAATACCAAAGAAAAGATGACCAATAAATAATAGAAATTTATTTCTTACAGTTCTGGAGGCTAGGGAAGTCAAAGATTGAAGCCCCTGCAGATTCCATGTCTGGTCAGGGCCCATTTCCTAGATGGTGTTTTCTTAGTCCTCACACAGTCAAGGGTGAATGAGCTCTTTGGGGTCCTTTTCATAAGGGCCTTGTCTTTATCTGTTCAAGTGGCTACAACATAATGCCATATATTGAATGGCTTATAAGCAATAGTAATTTTCTTTCTTACAGTACTAGAGGCTGAAATATCTAAGATCAAATTGTGGCAAATTGTGTGTCGGATACGAGCCCTCTTCCTCCAAGATAGTGCATCCTGTTCGTGTGGAAGGAGCTAACTCTTTGAGGGCTGTTTTAGAGGGGAACTGATCTCATTGATAAAGAATCTGCCCTCAAAGACCCAATGGTATGATCCCATCACCTTCAGAGTTAGGACTTCAACATGAGAATGGGAGTGGGGTATCAACGGTCAATTGACAAGGAGTTTGTATTTATTCGTAAAAAATGATGAGAAATCATTGAAGTGGTATCTACGACATCTTCAGGTTAGTGTTTTAGAAAAACCTGCCAGAAAAATTGAAAGAGGGATGGGATATTAGTGACCTAAGAGGTAGATTGTTAAATTTCAAATTGTTGGAGGAATCCAGTTGAGGAATGAGAATGTCATGAATGCCACAATTAAGATGGTCTAGACAGAGGGTAGAGAAGTTGCGTTTGAGAGTCTTAAAAATTATGAAGGACTAATGGGACATGGTGGCTGAATGGAGTGAGAGAGAGTCAAGGATGAGTTTATTTTTTATTTTTATTTTTTTTGGTAACAGGGATTGAACTCGGGTTACTTGACCACTGAGCCACATCCCCAGCCCTATTCTGTATTTTATTTAGAGACAAGGTCTCACTGAGTGGCTTAGCGCCTTGTTTTTACTGAGTCTGGCTTTGAAGTCATGATCCTCTTGACTCAGCCTCCTGAGCAGCTGGGATTACAGGCATGCACCACTGTGCCCGACTAAGGATGATTTATAAATAGTTAGTTTGGGGCTGGGTTTGTGGCTCAGCTGTAGAGTGTTTGCCTAACATGGGAGAGGCCCTGGGTTCCATACTCAGCAGCACATAAAAATAAAAAAATAAGTAAAATAAAGGTATTGTGTAAAACAAAAAGTTGATTTGTTCAACTGGTGCCATTCATGGGGATTGAGGACAGTGGAAGTAAAGCATGTTAACTTTGTGTGCCTCATTTCCCTTATGGATGAAGTGAGAAATAATCCCTCCAATTCTCATCTTGCAGCTTTATTATTAAGACCAAATGAGGTAAAGCCTTTCAACATGTTTTTAAAATCATAAAACGATTTTGCAAATTACTTTATGATTAGTTTACATTTTGAAGACTTTAAGATTCCAACAAAATGGAAATTATTAAAAAGTATGTAACTGTGGGCAAAAACATGGTTTTCAAAAACTCAAACTCATCTTTTCAGATGGCAAGAAACATGTACATATAATTCAGGTTCTACTTTTCTCTTCCTTTATTCCATCCTGCACCCTGATTTAATAATACATTATGCCCAAGGAAAAACTTTAGTTCCAAGTCTGGTGGTTCAAATTGAGACCCTTCTGCCTCCTGAGCAAGGTTTATCAGTGACATGGCCACCTTCACTCCAGGGACACAATTGCTCACCACCCCACCAGGTGTACACGTATACAGAGAATGAACTTGGAAATCCCTGTTTAAGATCTTGGGTACCACATCATTCATCTCCATATGGAAAGTGGGAATAATTATCTCTATTTCATAGGAATGTTGGTAGATGAAATTAATCACACAGGTGACATGTGCAAGTTATTATGTACTGTATACCTGGAAAAGAGTAGGCACTCAATAGCACTTTTATTATTTCATTTTCCAGTCTAAATTCTCTAAAGAGAGATACATCTTGTTCTTAGAAATCTTTTCCTGCACTCCAGCTGTATAGATTTCTCAAGATGCCAATGGAATTTGATCTCTGCATTAGAGGTTCCTGTGTCTCCAGACCACCTGGTTTTCCCTACTCAACCCCACCCCATCTTTATAAATTTCTGTAATACTTGTGGTCTGTCTCACAACATCTAATGCTGGAATTTTGAACTATCTGCTCTCGGTCATTTTGTCTCTCTAAAATAGACCCAACGTTCCTCAGGTGACTGTATCTAGCACAGTATAGCACACACATCAGAAGACAAAATCGCATGAGACGACCTGAAAATCAACACATTTTGCCTTCAAAATATTCAACATTTCTTCTTTGGGAGCCTCATTAAAGTTCTTACTTCCCAGTCCTTTCTTTGTATATCAAAATCAATTTTCATGTTGTAAAGGAAGAAAGACAGTGAAAAACTGAGTTGGAAGATAAAACATTTCTTAGCTTGAACCTCAAAACTGAGGAGAATATTGGTTTTAGAACATTTTGATGTCTTGGGTTTATTTTCTTTCTTTCTCTGTCAGCTCAAAAATTGCAATAATAATTGTATTGTTCCCTAAATGCCCTAGTTACAACAAAATCCAAGATGATGTCATCTATTTTGTAGGAAAAAAGTTCATAAAGCATTCTTGCTTTCTTGATAAGAATGCAGATCACCTCGCAGCTGAAGGAAAATCAGCCGCAGGCGTGGAGATCTTGGCCAGACTACAGCTGAAAGTCTTCCACCAAGTGCCTGGAGCAGCATGCAGTCTAGGCGCTGAGAAGTTGCTTAAGATGGAGGTGATTTATGTAGCAATTCTTTAATTTCATTTTAAAATTCTATTCATGGAAGTTAAAGATTATATAATTTTGGGAAAAAAAAAACCTCCAACGGCATCCACTAGATTATGAATTCTTGATACTTTTAATCCAGGCAAATTTAATTAACTTCTTCATCTTTGGTTTTGTATATATTAAATGGGAATAAAAATTTTTCTTACCAAACAAATATAGGTAGGTGTTGGGAAATATAGTTAGCTGTGTGTAGGTATTTGGAGAGCCACGGTAATAAAACAACATTCTATCTCTTAGCTCTTGGAGCCATTGGAAAGGACTTATAAGTGATTTGGAAACTCTTCTAACTTTATTCCAAAGTATAATTTTAAAGAATTTTAAGCACTACTAGCATGTCACAGATTTATTTAACTCATTAGTGAGGGAACCAGGAGGATGTTAGAGCTGGTTCAAAGAGAATTTGAAAAAAGCGGATATATATAGGTTCCGAAAGAAAGACTGCTGGATTGAAGTTGTTGAATTTAGATTACAAAAAAAAAAAAAAAAATTGTTCACCTTGAAAGGAAAATAAAAATCATGATTTTTTGGCTTTGCCATTTCTCCTGTTTAGACATCATTTGCATGTTTATCAGACAAAATCTAAAGTCAACATATTTCTTCACAGTTTATAAATCCTAAATATGGTAAGTAGCTACACAAAGGCACATTCTCCTACAAAAACTGAAGAATCCCAGGAGAGACCTGTTAGTATACCTATGATATTGAAAGTAAGTGTAACCACTATTTTTTTTTATCTTTTTTCAAGTTTTGGATATATATGTTAATATTGCCTTCTCTTTTCTGAATTTCCCATCCTGTTTGATGCCTTCCATTCTTCTTTGTCTTGGTAGGTCTATCTGTCCCTAACTCTTTTCTGTCTACTGTTTATTGCCCAGTTATATCCTCTGGACTTTCCTTTTTCTGCTTCCTTTTCAGATCATTATTTGAGTCTCCTTTAGTTCTTATGCTAAAAAACTGACTTACACTAAATTGGCTGTGCACTCTATTAGCTTCCCATTAGTATTAAGGACAGACAGGATTTCTAGTCCCTTCCCAGTATCTCTGTGTGGAATAAGGAAAGCAAGTCTCAAGCAGAGTTCTATGCATCTTAAATCTAAAGCAAACAGGCACAAGGTGCTACAAACTCAATGAAGTCCTGGGTCTCTCCTTTGGTCTGCTCTAAATTCACCTTGTGAAAGTTTCATTTAAAGCAAATGTGTACTTTCCTCTGTGCCATAAATTTTCAAACCATGTTCCTTTTTTAGCATCAAGTGGTCAACAATCTTCTAAACATGCATCTTAGAATTAATTATGGAGCCATTACTAAGGGTGGCAGGTGTGTTGGATTTCTGTTTATGCTATATTCCTGTCCTAGTACCTTTTTTTTTTTTTTTTTTGGTACCAGGAATTGATTTGGGGGGGGGGTGCTTAACCATTGAACCATATCCTCAGCTCTTTTTTATTTTTATTTTGAGACAGCATCTCACTAAGTTACTTAGGGCCTTGTTAAGTTTCTGAGGCTGGTTTTGAACTTGCAATCTTTCTGCCTCAGCCTCTCGAGCTGCTAGAATTACAGGTGTGTACCACCTCACCCAACCTGTCCTTATACCTTGAATGTCATTGTGTTCTCCAGTGAAGGTCCATATCTAACATTCATTATACTTACTAACAAGCTACTGATTTCATCAGTAAAAATCAATTTAAATCCAGTATATTGGTTGACAAACGTCTGGTATTAATCTAAGAGTTAGATGAAGCCTGGCGGATGTCACCTCTGATGTGTGATCTTATGAATAAATGTCAACTCACCACCTCTGGAGTGTCCTGCTAAGTAGAGAAACAGTCCTCCCCTAGAGGTGCCACATGCATTCGTATTACACAACTTAGGCTGGAAGTAGTTTAAAAATAAAATACAATCTACACTGCAAGCTGAGATTCATCTGTAACGTCTTCATGAAGCTGTCACAACCTGTTGCTCTCTGTAGAAGGCAGAGTTGACACGGTACAGGGTGGAAGTTCCCTATCTCTAAGCTCTGGAAGCTGGGGTAGTAGCAAAACTTCTTTGGGAATAGAGATCCTAGTCATCTTGACGCGGTACAGGGTGGAAGTTCCCTATCTCTAAGCTCTGGAAGCTGGGGTAGTAGCAAAACTTCTTTGGGAATAGAGATCCTAGTCATCTTGGCCATGGAGAATTAAGCAAGGAAAATGCTGGTGCCTCTGGACTTTGCTGTGGAGGGTTGGGGTGTGGCAAAGAACGAGACCCCACAATCTAACAATTGCCATGGCTGTAGTAACTGAGAAAATACGGGGCAGAAAAGTGAAAGAACTTGAGTTATAAAGAAAAAAGAAAATATTTTTACATTGCTAATTTCTTTTGGGTGCTAGTGCCTGTCAGATCTTGCCAGAAAAAACAAAGACCAAAAGCAAGTCTGGTTTAAATTCAGTTGTATTTGTGTCAGGTTTTATATTATGATAAAATTTTAGCCTCTTTACAAGGAGGTTAAATCCCTTGTTGATTCTAAGTGAATTTAGTTTCTCCAGGATGAGCAAGATGAGACAAAAACATGACCCATTTTTTTTTAATCCTCAGAGTTCAAGTTCTTGCTATATATATATATTTTTTTTTCCTTTCCCCTCTACCATAGGAAGTTTTCTCTCAGACAGAAGTGCAGAAGAGATGCTCTTGCTGCTTGGGGAAAGATCCATGGCTCCCTCCAACACAAAAGACCCTGGATTATTTTAGGTAAAGAAAGCAGCCTAGAGTGACCAGTAGGCAGTATGCCTGTTATGCCCTGGCTGGAGCTCTTACCTATTTGTAACAATATAATTTTATTTGCTCTTGGAGATACCACTTTATGTTCCCTGTGTCAGACTAACTCAGAAATATGTCCACCAGGCAAGACACTCGCGATCACTCCTCACAGTCTACACTGCACGTAGCCCAGTGGCAGAAGGTAAAATTGAAGAGTGGAAATGAAGGTAACGCAGCAGTGGCTGAAACTCCCAAAATTTGTGGCTGTGAAATTTCTGAATCCATGCATTACTCTGACCCATATGTGAGGACTTACCTTGTAGAATTGAGAACATAGCTGAAGTAGTTCAATAAGTGCTCCAGTTTTAGAATCTTTTTTTTTTCTCCCTGTGTGGAGGGTAGAGTGTCTATTTTTTGTGTGTTTAACTTTGCCTGCGTTTCATGTTACTTTATTCTACTTTTTTTAATCTTTCATTTCCTAAGTTATTTTTAATTTAGTTTTTTATAGACTTTAACATATACCCATGATTTTACTGTCAACATCATGAGCCCCCATGGATATTCCTTCCAGTCTTATAAAATCGTATTTTTGTCAGATTTACTGATTCTATTTCTTTTCAGGGCGAACCAGTATCATGAATATTATGTTCTTTATTCTCATGCATATCTTTATATTCTAATTCATGCTTTCACATCCACAAATGCTGAATATTTGTATGCAGGTTTTTAAAGTCATCACCACCTTATAGTTTTAGTTTGTATAATTTTGCCATAATGTATTTATCCATTAAATGTCTATTTAAGATGTTTCTAGTTCTCCACCCACAATAAACAATGTTACAAGGAACATTCCTATCCATGTTTCTGTGTAAGGGTTCTCTGGAGGATTGGACTGAAATGGAATTGCCAAGTTTTTCATACGAATATCTTCAACTTTACTAGATGTAGCCAAATTGCCCTCCAAAGAGAAATGTGGAAATTCTTTATACATTCTAGGTACTAAAATATTGTCAGTTATGTGCACAACAAATATATTTTTCATTCTGTGAGTTGCCTTTTCATTGTATTCATACTGGGTTTTTTTTCATATAATTTTAATTTTAATATATTCAAAGGTATCAAAATTTCCATTATGTTTTATGCATTTTGAATCTTGTTCTGAAAATCCTTTATCTTCTGGTTCTTTTGTGTGAGGCTACTTTATGGATGGCAGTATGTTACATGGGTACTATCAGCTTTATTTATTTATTTAAAAGAATATTCACAAATTTGCATGTCTTCCTCGTGCAGGGCCACACTCATTTTCTCTGTATTATTCCAAATTTAGTGTCTGTGCTGCAGGGAGCACCTACTTGGTTTAATCATGTTGACCCTGTTGTAATACTTAGCTCTTTTAGTGACTCTTCCTGCATGAATGTGTTAGTGACCAAGGCAGGTTTGACTGAAGCCTTGCTCTATGGCAGAGGAGTTTACATCTTCTGCTCTACATGGGACAAATCGACCCCTCTGGTGAGCTATTTCTGATTTATCTTTTTGTTAAATCTTGACCTGACCAGCACATTCTCCACCAGAATTAGCCTTGCTTTTTTCCCCCTTTGGAGAACAAAAATAACTCCTGTCTTTATTTCACAAAGAACTCCCCCACCTCTTTTGCTATAAAGCATGGGAAACAATTGACTTATAAACTAATAGGTGGAAAGCATATAAAAGTGTCGTTTCCATCCTGGTGGGTCCTACACTGAACGAAATTCTCATAACCATTCATTCAAATAACATTTATTGAGTACCAACTGAGTGCTCCATGTTGTGCAAGTCACTGAGTGAACAAACCATATCTGAGATGGAAAAGAGAGAGGATGAGAATCTGGGAAGACTTCTTCAAGGAGTGATGTTTAATAAGCATGGGAAGGCTGGGCATGGTGGTGCATGCCTGTGATCCCAGTGGCTTGGGAGGCTGAGATAGGATTGCGAGTTCAAAGCCAGCCTCAGCTCAGTGAGGCCCTGTCTCTAAATAAAATACAAGATAGGACTGGAGATGTGGCTCAGTGAACTCAGCCCCTGAGTTCAATCCCCAGTACTCCCACCCCAAGAAAAGAAGCATGGGAGGAAGAGGCACTAGTCATTTCCAGGTGGGAGGAAAATATTAACAGGAGTTTAATGGACAAATGGAAAACCAAATACATTGAAAAAGAGCTTAGTATCTGAAAAACCAAAGCATGCCACTTACAGTTAAAAGGAAATAGAAAAGAAAGGATTTGGAATATAGATGGAGAACAGAAGGGATGAGATTATTTAGTGCCTTTTAAGACTTCATAAGAGAGTGTTGGTAACTTGATTAATGGTTATAAAATATCACATTGGCTGAATATGGTAGATGAATTGGTGATACCCAAGTGTAGAAAGAAACCAGTTAAGAAGCAGTTGTTGGTCTCCAGGATAAATTTGATAATGGCCCAGGTTAGTTTTGTGATGGTAGATGTGTAAAGAAATGTATCTTAGAAGAAGAGATGACAGGAAAGAGATATGTTAAAGAGTATGGGGAAAAAATAGAAATAAAGATGGTACTTGGCGCCCTGTAATAATGAAGAAAGCCATAAATGAACTTGGTGAAGACAGTTTGGGAGTGGCTGGGGGGGGGGACAAGGCTGTTGGTGGCCTGGGCATACTGTAGGAACACCACTTCAGATGGCTATCCGGCAGGCACACAAGCTGAGGCACTGAGTAGTCATTTGTACCCAGAGTTCAGAAGAGAGAAATATTTGAGAATATAAACTCATAGAAAAGTCTAATTTGTTTCTGTTTCATGATAAGTAGATAAATATATAGTAGCTGGGCGCAGTAGTGCATGACTGTAGTCCTAATGGTTCGAGAGTCTGAGGCAGGAGGATCGCAGGGTCAAAGCCAGCCTCAGCAAAAGTGAGGCGCTAAGCAACTCAGTGAGACCCTGTCTCTAAATAAAATACAAAATAGGGCTGGGGATGTGACTCAATGATAATCCCCTGAGTTCAACCCCTGATCCTCCACCCCACCCACCCGTGAAAAGAGAGAAATATAGTGATAAGAAAAGGGATAAAGAAAGACATTGCTTTAGTTATAGCCTAAAATTTAGATTCCAGGGGCTATCAGCCATGGCCTTAAACTTCTGTGCATGAACAGAGATCATAAACAGACTGTATCTCAGTCAAGTCAGAAGATGTCCAAGATATCAATTATCCATTTGGTCCTATTCATAAATCTATTGTCCCTCTAGGGGTATGCAGTTTCTCCGACTTTTCTGAGTTAAGAATTAGAAAGCACTTCAAAGGTAATGAGGTAGACTGTACACTTTAAAGGAAGTATTGATCATGTCACAAGAGATTTGTAGAGAGATTTGTATCACAAAATGTATTTGTTGATGAGCAGCAAAACCAACATGTCTGTGTTTGAACAATGTTAACAACTCTAGCCTTTTGTTTAGATTTCTGTTGAGAGTCCCAAAGTTGATTTGTTGATTGTTTCTGTATAATTGATAAGGAATTTGGCCCTCCAGTAGATTGTGTTTACTTTTTCTTACTATAGGTAAAATGATGAATGATTGAGACTCATTGCTTTTTTAAACTAATTAATTTTTCCAGCTTTATTGAGACATGTTTGAGGCTCTTTGGTTATATCAGTATGTTGTTATATGGCTGTGTCTTCAACTTATATTTTATGTGTCTTCTTAGTATCTAGTCCTCTTATATTTACCTTAGCTGTAACTTGCAGATAATTCTAGGCTCAGTTTTTTTGTCTTATTGATGACAAATTATACCTATTAGTCTGATAATATTGGGTTTCAACTTGAACCAGCTGCTCTGGTACCCATGAGAATGACCAGAACTAGGTCATTGTTCCTGAATGCAAGAAGCTTATAGTCTGGAAAAGAAATGGGTTTGTAATTACCTACGTGCACTGCAAAACAGAATAGAAAAATGGTTATAATAGATTTAAAACAACAACATGCTATGTCAAGTTCAGATAATAATGACATAGGTTCAAAAAATATTCCTAATTAAAATAAATAAAACTAGTTAAAGCTTGCAAATAAACAATAACCAAAAAAGTAGATCACCAGTAGAACAAAACAATGAAAGACAAATAAACTGAAGGCCTTGAATTTCCCCAAGTCAAGAAAAGATTCAAAACTTGGTATTATGGCATGGCATGTCTCTGAAATCAAAGGGGTCAGTAAAGATGGTAATATTGTTCAGGGTAGACTAATTATTACATGGAACATTAAACCTTGGTTTTTAATATGCTACAAAGTTCTTTTTTACTCAATTCTCAGTACAAAATGGTTACCATTGTGAGGTAGCTTCCAGATCTTTCCTCTACTAAGCCCTCAGAGTGCTCTCCATTAAGGAAAACAGTGTAGAAAATCAAAAGGTTTTTTATGGAATAGGTTTGGAAGTGGCAGATGTCACCTGGCCAGAAGACTTCAATGACGTAGCCACCCTTAGTGGCAAGAGAGGCTGGAAAATATGGTCTACCTGTGTGTCTGGGAGGAAAGGAAAGACTTTCATAAATATACAAGTTCCCTAAAATTCCCATCAGTCATATCCAACATGGAAAAAAGTGAAACGATGGGTTTTCTTCCTTTTTTTTTTTTTCTCTCTTGAATAGGGTAGTAAACTGGCTAAAAGAGAAATGAACAACTGAAGATAACTTTCCTTGCAAAAGTCTCCAGAGCTTCATCGTAAAGTGGGGGGCACTCAGAATACCTCCCAGGGAATGGGGTGCAGCATTCTGTAGTGGGCATAGATGCTGGCTTAAAACAGACCTACCAAAATCAGAAGATGTAAGAGAGCCCGCCTCCCAGGGATGACAGCTTCAGCTAAGTTCCCTTCTTCCATCTCTTCCAGCCCTTTCATTCAAGCTTACTTGATTTCCTAAAAGAAAAACAAAAGCAAGAACAATTGGCCAGGACCCAGAGTGTCCAAGTTTTCCTAGTAGTTTAGAAGACATCATAACTGGGCTCGATGGAAAGGAACTTAGGGGAAGTCATTCCCTGTCCCAGCAGGTCAAATATACATTCTGGGCAAGTATTTCATCATAACCCTGAGATGAAAAAGGAAGCCACAGAGCAGCTAGAACACATGCCACAGGGCATAAAAACACAAGAAGAAAAGACAAAGAACCCAATCTAAAAGAAAACTGTAACTCGGGGGAATAAGAAAAAATTCCATGCATAGGCTTTGTTATAGAAGAATATCATAGGGTTGAGAAATCAGTTACTAAAGAGCTGAAAGATGGAATCAGAAGGTAAGAGGGTATGGGTAAAGCTGGAGGGATAATCCCATTGTTAGTCCCCAAGGCACAGAACAAACAGCCCAAGACGCAGAGCAGATCCAACTGGGCCAACAGACAAGAATCATCACACTAACAAGAGCTGATCACAAAGACTCTGTTTCCTAAAATGTAAGGACAAGAAAGCCTGGTTGCTGGAGCAGAACTAAGGATTGGCAAGTCCAGAGAATTCTCCTTGTTTCTTACCTTTACTGTTGTGTTATAAACCTGCCCCCCCTTTCTCTGCAGACTCTCCACAAGTTCTCTGTTGACATTGAAGACTATGGTCATATGTAATATTTCCAACAACAAATAGATTCATTCATGAGCTGGCTCTCAATGACAATTCAAAACTCTCATAAGAACAATTAGGTTCATCCAGCTTTGGTTACGTCCCATCATCTCAGTCCAGCCAGCTAGAGAAAAGGAATAAAGTTAGCTATTACTGGAAAAAAAAAAATAGACTGTCAGACTCTGGGCCACTTACTGTAAATGGGTGTTCATACAACCTTCATACAGGAGAGAGTGCTGATATCACACTTCTAAATGGATATTTAAACCAAACCTCAGAGAATTTAAGTTACTTTACTCAGTGTCACATAGGTACTGGTGTTTCAGAGCTAGGTTTCAAACCCGCCATCTACCTTTAGGCTACGTTACCAGTATTCACAGAGGCTAGCTACCAAGGAAGTAAGGATGAAGATCTATGGCTTGTACAGATCCTTTATGTTCCTAAGATTTATTCAGGATAGAGTCTTTTTTAATTTTTTAATTATTATTACTCTTTTTTTTTTTTTAGTTGTCAATGGGTCTTTATTTGTTTACTTATATGCGGTGCTGAGAATCGAACCCCGTGGCCTCACACATGCTAGGCAAGTGCTCTACCACTGAGCCACAAACCCATCCCAGGGTAGAGTCCTAAAACCATAAATATTGGGTCACAGGTGATACTGCCCAGTCGTTTTCCTGAAAAGTTACTCTAACTGATGTCCCAGGAGAAATGTATGAAAGCACTTCTCTCATCACATTTTTTCCAACATTGAGTATTTAAATTTTATTTCATTTTGCTAACTGAGTAGGGAAGTAGATCAGGAAGAATTCTGAGTGGGGCAATTAGGGAAATGTCCACAGAGGAAGTGGTATAGATTCTGGCCCATGAGTGCACAGTGAAAGCAAAGCATAAAGGTCTGGAGCACCACAGCCTATTTGGAGGAATCGGGGCCACTGGGCTGGCTTGAAAATAGTATGAGAAATTATTCTAGTGAGCCACGAAAATCAGAATGAAATATAGTGCTCTTGTTTAAAACAGCTTAGAGATGAGAGGTGATGATATTCTACAAGAAAGTAGCCCCTGAAAAATCTTGGTGTGAGATATTTGCCTATGATAGATATATACCTTATATGCATATGTACATATGCACACATATATATGTATACACACACACACACACACACACACACACACACACTTTTTTCTCTTTATCACCACCACCTCTCCCCTCCATTCGATCGTTTTTAAATAAGTAACCATTTTGTTTAGAAACTGCTGATGGGGCTCACATAGGACTGCTTGTATTAGGGTAAAATGAATTCACTAATGGGGTGACAGGTGTGAGGGTTTTCAGCTTTGAAATGCTTCCACCAGCGACATTTGCATTCTATGAGAAGTCTATGCTAATATAACATTCACACTCACAGAGTTTAAATTGCAAATTCTGAAAAGCTTGAAGTCAGTAAATAATATCTGGGGGGAGAAGGGTGGTAGTGCCCAGACAATATCAGTGTGGAAGGGGAGTGGAAGGCATTATTTGCCAGGTGTTCCTGGAGCTGAGGTCAGTCCCAACAACTTCCATTTGTAGAAAAAAAAAAAAAAGAAAGAAAAAGAAAAAAAAAATCCAGGTGCTGTCTATCCCAGAGACTGCACTCTGAAAAACCATTGTTCCAAGAAAACCCTAGGAGTGCACTTGCTTGCCAAAGTGGGTGGGAGAGGCTAACTGAATAATAACTGAAGATTCTGCTTGGTGAAGTTGAGACTGGTCAGTGTTTCTCCATGCTTTAAAAGGTTGCTTTATTTCTTGGAAGAACAGAAGGGCAGAGAGTAGGGGCAAATATTTCCCTCACCTTCCAGGGACCAACCCTGGCTCCCAACTCCTTTCTGTTCTGAGCTGGCAGTTTGGAAGGAGAGAAATCCCAGGTCTCCAGGCTGCTGCAGCCACTGCTGAGAGCAGCATCTTAAGCCAGTTTTCCCTGGCGGCTTTGGAGCCAGCCAGCCGATCACTCTCAGTGATGATGTCAGCACTCTGCTCCATCACACCTGGCTGGAGGAATCAGATAAGCTCCCTGGGAAGAGGCCTGAGGAACCAGGAATGAACACAGCCTTGACAGGTGAACCAAAGACCCTTTTGTTTTCTGGGCTGGGGCTGGCTGCCAGGCTGTGGGTTTCTGTCAATCAGCTGGTTGCAACACTTTTCTGCTTCTCTATTTTTCTGAATTAAAAAAAAAGAAGAAGAAGAAGAAGAAGAAGAAAGAAAGTGTTAGTGATTTGCAAAGTGTTAGAGCTCATGAGGTTTTCATGTGAGACCAAGAGTCAGGTAGGATAGGGACACCATCTTCCTACTTTGGCTGGAAGACACCTCCAAGAGTGAGACTTACTAATTAGCAGCAGCCAAAGAGGCTATGTAGGTAGAAAGATGCACACCTTGGTGGTAAGTGAGGCTTCCTGGGATCTCTTGGCAAAAATCCTGAACAGCTCTTTTTCCAGGTACAGTGTAGACTGATATGTCCCTGATCATGGGCGTGGCAGCCACTTTATGCTCAGTCCTTCCAGGCAGGTGACTTACCTGGATTTCTTGTCCTGTTTGAGGCTCTCCTAGTTGGGACACCAGTGAGTTTTGTGCTTACCATGATTGCTGCTCTGTACACATGGTGGAACTCACCGCAATATTTTTGGGAGTTAGAACCTTTAATGTTCTTTGTGCCTAGAGAAGTTTGAATCAATCCTATTTATTTTCCATCAATCAGGGGACAGTGATCTAATCTTGGCATATGGCTTCTTTCTTTCTTACCTTGTGGTTTCTGGGTGTGAGGTGATGATGGGCAGTGTATATTCTCTGGATATGATTTATTCACTGATCAAAAATTTTTAAAGGGTGATATTTTACACACACACACACACACACACACACACACACACGCTTCTATGTAAAATTACAATTGTTGGTAGGTCTGAGAATGCTCTTAAGAATTTTCTCCATGTGGGATGGGGTTTTAGCTCAGTAGTAGAGTGCTTGCCTAGAGTGAGGCACTGGATTCAATTCTCAGCATTGCATATACGAATAAGTAAATAAATAAAATAAAGGTCCATTGACAACTAAAAATAAAAATATTCTTTAAAAAAATTCTCCAAGTGAGAAGGGATAGGAAGGAAAGACATATACTCTTTATGTAGTACAAGACTGAGAAATAATCCTAGGGGCTCACTCTGATCATACCTGGACAAGCAGCCAGGGATAGGGTCTGCTTTCTCCCCATAGGAGTGGCCTATCTCAATCTCAGCTTCTCACAGGACTCATGGCTTCCTCTACTGTCAGGAGGACTACAACTTTCATGGACCCAAGGCCACCAGGTATTGGACAGAAGGTGCTACCAGATACCTACCGTAAATACCTGGTACCCAAATCTACACTGACTTGGACCAAAATGGTCTGATCACTGTCCCATGGACAGAATTGCTCCCATGCTTGTCTCTAACTAGGTTTCTCACTCTAAACACTATTGACACTTGGGGCCAGATTCTTTTTCTAGGCAGTGGGCTTTCCTGGTCAGTGTAGAATATTTAGCAGTTTCTTGGTCTCAGCCCACCAGATGTCAGTAGCAACTCTCATATCCAGATATGACGAAGAAAAATACCTGCAGATATCACCATGGGTACTCCAGGATTAAAGATGCCTGACACTGAAAACCACTGATTTCTAAGGAGATGCAGCAGGATTTAGAATTCTCTACATGATCAAAAATCCATTACTGCATGGAATTTCCAGGACCCAGTTACCACTTCATAAGGCAAGTAAAAGGATGGTGTTTGTACCTTTTCTCCTGAAACTTACCCATGTCTTAATGTGGGTTTTTCCAAAAGCAGGTGCTCAGGTAATTTATTTAGGAGGACAAGAAAGCACACACACCAAAAAAAAAAAAAAAATGAAGAAAGTGAGACTGGAAATTGAGGGAAGTTAATACAATGTATGCAAATAAGTAGATTACAGGTATGGATAAGTGATACTGTATGTCTTTGAGAAAAGTGTAGAAGGCACTTCAGAAGTAATCCTCCAAAGAATGGAGAGTTGAGCATTTATCTACCTATCCATTGGCATAGACTGCCCCTAAGGATGTCAATCTCCTTGTACTTCCTTCTTGTAGTGCTTAGTACCTAGCAAGCTTAGGTTGTGCACTGATAATACCCTCAAGCAGGGTTCAGAGAAATGAGAGGAAGCTCTCAGGATGCTAGAAACTGTCTGTTGCAGCCAGAGAAGCCAGGTGTACTGAGAAGTTCAATACATTGCAACCTCAGCAGCATCTTCAGTATTTTGTTGTTGTTGTTGTTTCTTCTGTATTCAGTTAAAAACCTGTTCCTCAGTCTATAGCATGTGATATTGCGGAATTTGTCCCAAACACTGTCATGACAACTAGAACCCCTACAAAGCTTTGAACTTGAAGGATACTCTGTGATTGCCATTCTATGGTCTAAGGAGATAGTTTCCTGTATCTTTAACTCTCATTAAAGATACTGAAACTACAAATTGAAGAGAAAATCAACAGTGCTTTCTGATAATACTGGAGTGTCTGAAGGTTTGCTTTACAGATGGCCTTGAAAGTGTTAAAATGAACTGTTTATCCCTTTCCTGTGTTATCTGTCTTTACGAGGAGTTTGTGATTTATCAGGGACATGCATGTGTTAAAAGTCTGTGCAATGTCCCTGGACTTAATATGCAGGCAGCATGTTTGTGAGATACTCTGAATTCCAACAAGCCTGATGAAAGATGGGAGTTAGAGTTATTGCTGTCTTTTGTGAATAAGGAAATTGAGACGCAATGTGAAGGGTCTACAGGGATTTCAATGACCTTAGCTGGTTTTGTGAGAGTCCACAATAGCCCAGGATTACTGCTGTTGCTTATGGGCGGACAGGTTTGAATGCCAACCTGAGGGGTTTGGATTAAGCATGACAAGCCACAGGAAGCTCTGAGCTTTGCCTAGGAAGGAAGTGACATGATCGAAGTGGTGATGGAGAGCTTTATTCTCCCTGCTGTTGGAAGACAATTATTCTAGGAACCGCCTGGCCACTGGGAGGGTTGGAATGAGAAGAGACTGGAGTGGTGGAAGCCACCAAGAAACTGTTATAATAACACAAGGAGAAGATGGTGAAGATTGTAGAGTCAAATCTGAACCCAGATAAGAATTTCAATCTTTCTAGATCTAAAAATAGTGAGGCAATACCAGACTATCCTGATATTAATGTAGAAAGTATTCTCTGAGAAGTCTCCCTGTAAGTCGTGGATTTATCTAATGTGGTAGCTGGAAGGATCTAAGGTGATCTACTTCAGGGGTGGTTAATTTGGATGTCTACAGAGACCAGACAGGAAGTTACATGTGCAAAGCAGGTGTGGTTTTAATGCACATCCCTGAATTCTATGGATGGGGATATTGGACACTGGTCAGTGGTGTGGTGGAAACAGCTCATGAGGGCCAAAAGTTAAATTTTCGAGAAAATTTTAAATTGTTTGACATCAAGGTAGCCATTACAAACGATGGCAAGAGTATTTATGCCATTGAAATTAGCCAGTGCTACAGATCAGGGCTCTCTTATTTCCCAAGAACTGGTTGTTAAACATTTGCTCATGAGGCATTGCTGGCACAGTGACAAATGAGTTGCATACATAGCCAGGTTACAGTGACAGAGCTACTCAGCTTCTACCTTATGACCTGATGGGAATGTGGGTTCATTGTCTCCAGATCTTTAAATGTTTCAAGAGTCAAATACCTTCATTTTACACATGAGGTCATACAGGCCTAGGTGCAAGGGTGGTATTTTTGAGTGAAAGTGTGGAGGACCAAGGGTAGAGAAACCAAGGAAACAAGTGCCTTCATCAAACAGTATATTTTTAAAACATCTGTCTGTTCTCTGATCATTGCTATAGATAATTAAACAAATAGAGCTCTACAAATATGGTAAAACCCAGAAGAGGTCAAGGCATTCTTCAGCCTGAGTATAGCAACTGCCACATAGCTGGAGGAAATGTTTCCTACGTCTACCATTCAGTTACTTTGAGAAACAAGTGTGAGTATAAATCTAAGAGCAAATCTAAGCAAAATTAGACACTGTAAGAGTCCTCTCTTGGGTGGGTCATCATAATTCTTGAGTTCCCTCAATATCCATGGAAACAAACAGGCACTTTCTGTGATCCTTTTAATTTAAACCTTGGGAGATGATTTTTGCACAAATGACATGCCATATCTCATGCTTACAATGCTTCAATACATGTCAAAAGGTTATGATCTCTTCCATCCCATTTTCTCTTTTAATATTCAGGACTTCTGGTCATTCTAGGCAATTCACCGACACTTGGGAAAGGATCCTAAATTTGGCTCATTTCATAAGAAAGGATCTAAAATCTACTTTAGCAGATACATATATGCTGAATATAAAAAAAAAAGAAAAATTAGAAAGGCTCTCCTAATTGACTGTCATGTGTGTGCAAGGTCCTGGAGAGAAATAACAATTAAGTTAAAAGCTACTTTTGCATCATAAATTTTTCCTTAAAAAAGATGACTTATTTTAAATTAATTGCAAAAACTTTGTATGATATGGAATTTTGACTTCCTTTACACAGAGCATAGTATGACTAAGTATTTAAATTCTTTCTCTTTACCTGGACAATTTAATTAAGGTTTTGTGTTTTATAACTTTGTCAGATCATTGTTCTGTCTTGGTCTTAAAATAAGTTTTATGGCCTTCTTGACCTTCATTTACCTTAGAAATAGAAACAGGCCCAAGTGAAAGTAGAAAAGCTCTCTACATTTAAAAATACTGCAGACTTACTGGTGACTTGGGATTGCACGGTTCTTTAGTGTTCTCTTGGATGTGTTTGCTAGCTCATTAACCACTGCTCATGCACTCTTTAATTGCTCTTTATCTATATACCATTACAAGTTCTCTTCCTTCCAAAATCAGTTTAGCCCAAAGGCCATCAGAAAGAAAGTTATTTTATTGACAAGAAACAGTGACCACAGTCATCCTATTAGAGATCAGAGGAAGTCAAGCCTTAAGCCAAAGCTATAAGCTGCTCTCCACTGGTCTCCCCATTTCCTCCTTTCACATGGAAGGAATGTACTTCTCAGCCCTGTGTGACAAGTCAAGGCTCTAGGACAGGTTCCGAATCACTGCATTGGATCACAAGTGGTTTGTGTGACTAGCAACATTCCGACTTATAGCTGATATATCAGTTGGAACTCTGAGTAATTGACTTTGACAAGTGAGTGCCACCACCTGTTCCTTTCTAGTCACTCATATAGAAGTGTAGCTTAAGTATGAAATAAACTGTTTTTATTTCAAGCCATTTGAGATTTGGGGGCTATGTGTTATAGCAGCATACCCTATTCTGCCCTGAGTGACATAGGAGGCCTCTGATTCTGAGAGAAATGATCCAAGTGCAAGCATGTACCTTTATCCCTGGGTGCTGTGCTGTTTTTCAGGTCATCTGGGGATTGGGGTGTCAGAGCTCAGAAAGATTCTCAATCATGCAGAATACTATGGATGACCAGTTTTGGTGGCCAGCTCTCAAGATACTATCAATACAGTGACCACAACCGCCTTTTTCTCTCTCAGTTTTCTCAGGTCAACATTTGAGGGATTAGAAGAAACCATACTGTGTTTGGGATAGAGTAAGGTTTTCAAGGTAGAACAGCCAGTACAAAGGCCCAGAGTTGAGAAGGAGCTTGATATGTTAACCTGCAGGTGATGACCTGCTGACTTGTATGTTCCGATCTTCTCCCCATCTCTAATCAGCCCCATTCTCTTTTCTACCCTGCCTTCCTCACTCTATTACGTGTTTGTTTCCTCAACAAGCCAAACACAACCAGGTCCCTGTCTCAGGCTCTGTTTCTATAGAACTCGATAGACGACTGTACTGGATAAGAAAGAGTCCAAAGGGCAGAATATGTGGTGAACCACTGGGTGCTGTTGATTCTTCTTGAAATTTCCTTATACCAGGGTATTACCTTCTTTTATATCATGCAACAGAGCAATTTGTCTGACTTCAACTTATTTAATTTTGAGAAGTGAAGGAGCTCTGATGTGGAATCGAAGATTTTAATATCAGATCCCTGCTTTACAGTAACAAGTTTAGTTATCTTATGCAAGGTCCCTAATTGTCTTGAGCTTCCCTTCCCTCTCAACAAGATGAGACTATATTTATTGGTGGTGGAAAGATAAATGCAGAATTGCCAATTTCTACCCAGGACAATTGGTAATATAGGTCCACACTAAGATGTACACAAGTATTCATAGTGGCATTATTCATAACAAACATGGAGCCAACCCAAATAACCACCAACCATTCAGCAGTCAAAGGTAAGAACTACTGATACATACTACAACATGAACCTCAAAAACATCATGTTATGTGAAAGAAGACAAGCACAGAAAATTAAGTAGTAAGTGATTCTGTTTATAGGAAATTCTCAGTTTCAAGGTTGTCTAGGTCTTGTGAAGGTTCTGTGATCAACTATAAATGGACATGGGGGAACTTTTGGAGGTGCTGCAAATGTCATAAACATAGTTGTAGATATGGTTGTATAACCACAAATTTAGAAAACATCATTTGAATGGTATATTTATAATAGCTGAATTTTATGGTGTGTATGCTATACTAGTAAAGCTGCCCCAAACAGAACTTCATTGCTTTGTCCTCCCTTTATATACATATGTGTGATATAGATTATATATTATATAATGTTATATATACATATACATATATGTGTGTATATATACATATAATTAGATATGTGGATTAATTCCTAATAAATAAAAATATAGTAAAACATCATGATGTGGGTACTATCATAGTTACTTCCTGGATTACCTAAGGAGTACATGAAATATGTATGTGGTATTCAAATTATGATAATTCTTCTGGTTGTTGTTATTTCTGTTGTAGTTGTGCCAGCATTTTCCCCACTTAGTTTTAAGAACAAAGCATCTTTTTCTTGGAAGTGCTGATAACCAGCATGCTTTGGGATCTGCTATATGAGACATTTTGTCCATTGGTGTGGACGTATATTACCAGTTGTCCTGGGTAGAAATCGACAATTCTGTTTTTATCTTTCCACCACCAATAAATATAGTCCCATCTTGTTGAGAGGTAAGGGAAGCTAAATACAATAAATGTTTTAACATTTATTTAGTAATTTCTTGTAACTTAATTAAGGTATATTTGATTCCTCATGTAAACATAAGCTGCAAAACATGGTGACTTCTCAGCATTCCAGATGCAGTAAAATGTTAACCTGTGGTTCAAGCAAGGACACAATTCTGCAACAGGCGTTACATTCTGATCAAATTCATAATAGTTTTTGAGAAATTGAATATAGTATGTTGGTCCAAGTATCTCTGAAAAACCAATACATATTTTCCCTCTCTATCTTGGTGACATTAGACACACTGAAAATTCTACCTAGATGACCTTGTATTTTTTGAAAGGCAAATACACCTGCTGGTGTGTTGTTTTGGGCTTAGCCAGAAATTATTGTTAATTTTGTGCCCCCCACTCCAAAAACAGATTACTAAAATACATTAGCTTTGGGGGCATATGCAGTATGGACCAATTTGGACCAATTTAAGCCTTCAGAGCAAGATTACACCCAAACAGAAGTGCTTGTAGAAATGAATTGACGACTCCAGTAGTTTTAAATCAATGCATGCTGGGCAATCAGACTCCCTTATCGCTCCCCAAAATGACCTGCTTACAGGAAATTGAAGCACTGTTATAGTGGAGATAGCTGTGCAATCCCCATGCTCAAAGTAGTGATCACCTTCAAATTTAAGCACTTAATTTAAGAGCTCCAATAATTTTAAATTGCTATGTGCCGCAAAGAGTGACAGACGGTTACCAGAGTGCGCCAGTATTTTTAAAACACTTCACTGTTCCGTTTAATATATTTCTGTGGAAAGGTTCACAGCAAGTTGAAGCAAATTTCCAAATTAACATTGAAAAATGAAAAGAGACATAGCAACAAACTTCAGATTGGTTTTCTTTTTCCTTTTTTTTTTTCCCCTCCCTAGCCAAAAGAACGGAGTAAGCCTAGTCACTCATCTTTCCTTTGTATTTGAAAAGCCTTGGGGATTTGTCAGGAGCTAAAAATAAGTCTGCCTTTTAAAGTATGGAACCCCCTGGCGAAGCCACACTTGGCAGTAGAATAGCTCTGCAGAGAGAACCAGCAAGAATGGCCCAGGGAGCCAAAGGGAGCCAGGCAGCTTGCATTAATAGTGGCTCTGAAAAATCCCTGCTAGAGTTTTGAAGCTCCAGGGAGGCAACTGGAATCTGGCCTGTGTAGTGAAATTTAGAGGGTGCGATTTGGAAGCCTCACACAACCAGAGGCTGTGTCTGGAAGCGCCTCTGTGTCCTGATACCTTTCTTTGCTCTTTTGCCCTGAATTTCTGTGTAAACCCAGTGCTTTGCTCAAACACCTGCCAAGTCCCTGGCCTCACCCTGTCACCTTGCCTAGGCCAGGCCAAACCCCTGAGGCTCTGCTCACTATGCCTTACTCTTCTCTCTTCCTCCTCTGGCCTCTCACTCCCCTTTTCTTCCCTTTATGGGTAAATTGCTAGTCAGGACTCGACATTGGTCCCAAATCCTTGCCTCCCCTCTCCATTTTTATCTCTATTGATTTTATCTGCACAATGTTCCTTTACTTCCTAATAGGGTCTATTTTTCCCCCTTGCAATTGGATCTGTAGTCTATAGCCTCTTTTAACCTCTTCGTTGACAACAGTTTTTTTAAAAATTTTTTTTTGTATACTTAAACCATAAACTCTATCTGTTTTAGGTATACAGGGTTTTTTTTGTTTGTTTTAATATTACATCCAAGTAATCATCACTGTAATCAAGATAAAGAATATCTGTCATCCCCCTCCCCTCAATTTTCCTTCATGCCCATTTGTGGTCAGTGCTGCTGATCCTGGGACTAGGAAGCCTTTGCTCTGTTTTGCACCACTGCAGATTTTTGTGCTTGATTCTTCACTAATGAAATGACCATGACAATAACCTACAGCTTATAGGCTGTTCTGAGATTTGAGTGGGGACCTAATGTTTCCTAACAACACTAAGGGCAAAGGAAAGAACCTGCCCTGGTATGGGGGAGAACTTTTTACAGGCCTTCGCTTCTTTGGAAAATTTGTGCTTAAGTTAAAATTATTTTCTTTTACTTCTTGTATATTCATATATATCACTTAATAGTTACATTTAAAATTCCTTATCATCCAGTAAAAATAATGTTCATTGAGATGTGCTGCATTTACTGTGTGGTTTCTTGTGTATCCGAACAGATCAAGGCTCGTTTTAGGGAAGCTATCTAAAATGTTTCTCCCAGCAAATCATGCCACAGAGCTGTCACTCTGGATCCACAAGTTCTTATAAATTTCAATCATGAACAAAGGTTGGTCTATCAACGTGGGGCTTCCTGAAATAGTACTTACGGAGGAATTTAGGCTTAAAAAGACTTTGATTTGGTGATATGGAGCTTTAGGAGGAAGGTGATTCATTTGCAAGCCTTATATGCATAGGAGCTAGGTCTACCTGTGGAATTCTTAACTTTGCATTTATGAGGTTAATTCACTAATTATTGTAATTTGACCACATTCATTGAACATGGATGTGTCAGGAGCTATTCTAGGTGTATGCTTTGTGCATTTAGCTTACCATAGGATTTTACAAAGTAGAAATAAGTATCTTCATTTTGTTGATTGAAGAAACTGCCTCACCCCACAACCAGAGTATTTAGCCAAGCTACTTAAACTTGTATAGAGCCTCATAATGCGTAGGTGGTGAACTCTGGAATCATAGTCACATTAGACCCTAAATATATCCATCTATAACATCTCCGTATTAAAAAAACAAAATTGGTACCCAAATGAAAGGTGAAAGTTCTATTATCATCTCAGGCTTAGTATGACTTTATATTGTGAAATGACGTGCTTTAGCAAGAAATTTCCAGTGATAGGGTTGTGTCTATGAGTGTGTGTGTGTGTGTGTGTGTGTGTGTGTGTGTGTGTGTGTGTGTTTAATCTCTCCTCTTTTTCATCATCCCCACTCTAATCTAGTTCAGACGTGGAAAGGATGGAAAGTCAGATCTCTGGAAGGGATAAATAACTTTGATCTTCTATGAGAAAAGGATCCCAGAAAGAAAATTGGCAAATGATGAACCATGTGGCTGTGATAGAGGTCATCAGGCACAATGGGCTGCCTGGACCTCGTGATATTGGTTGGAAAGGGTCATGGATTTCAGTGAGATAGAGGGGAGGGGGAGGGAGAGAGAGAGAGATAGAAGAGAGAAGAGAGAAGGTAGCAAGCATTCTTCATGTGAGAAGCTCTTATTCTGTTGCAGGCAAGTGGCACCAAAATAGATAGGGCTTGGCTGTTGTGGGATGTGGGGATGAGGGCACAGCATGTCCTTGGCTCTGGGAAGGATCCAGTTCCAAATGGAAGCTGAACATCTCAGCACCTCCTGTCTCCAAGCAGCCCCTCCAATCCCCATAGAGGGAGGGTGACTTTTCATTTGGAACAATGCTAATGGAGTCATTCGGGTCAGTGTCTCCGAGATAAAATCTGTCACTCCCTTCTGCAGGCTCATTATTTCTACCTTCAGGCTGCAAGAAGGTGGCAGAACACTAGAGGATAGGGTTGTTTCCTCCTAGGGCTGACTCTGTGTGTGTGTTTTGTGTGTGTGTGTATGTGTATGTGTGTGTGTGAGGTCTTAAAGGTGTGATGAATTAGGAGAAAGCCTTTTGTCTTAAACAAAGAGGGTGTCCAAGTTTCAACTCCATACATAAATTTTATTGCCCCCCAATTCTGACCTCAGTTCACTTCTGTACATGCTTTAAATGTGACATTTAACAATGACAACAATGAAAACAACCACCAAAAATGAGCTGCATACGGGGCTGGACTCAGCCTGGAATTACACCCCATAAGGCTCTAATTGTTTAGTAATTTAAACAGAAGAGTGGCATTATGTTGAGTCGGCGATTCCAAATTATGCTAAAGCAGGATTTTGTCAGCTGGAACCTTGGCCTCGTTCAGGAACATACTTGGCGGTATGCAACAGGGACCAGGAATCCACAAGGGTAGAGAAAAATGAAACGTTTTTAAAGACAAAGTCTTCCAGAAACCAGCAAACAATCACTAATCAAGATGCTACTACTTCACAATGAGTGGGAACACTGCAATTATGTGAGCAGTGTTAACACCTTGTCCTTCGGTGAGCTCAGCTGTCAATCAAAGATGAAATACCACCTTTATATAACAGCAAGGATAGAGGCACACACACTGGATATTTCTCTCCGATTCTTGAAAAGTTACATTTTTTCCTAAAGACTAGATTCCATTTTGTATCTTCTTCCTGCCTGACACTCTTAGGAAATACAGACAATAAATATTTTGGATTCACATATCTCTAAAGTTTTCTTGGCCACTTCCAATTCAAATGCCTATAGAGTTTGCCACCTGTGGGCTGACCAGGGGCTGTGGTGAAATGTTACTCTTTGTTTTTACAAGGCAGGCAGCTGTTTTATTCTCCATTCTACAAGTTCCCATTGACTGACTACTTGGTGGCTTTTATGACCACCATTGAAGTCTCTGTGGTTACTCTAATGACCACTGTCCCCTCAAGTCCTCCCCTTCCAGCCACAGCTGACTCTGTAAAGCATGGAGCTAGGCTCTGTGTTGCCAGATCTTCATTCTGGATTCTAATGTAAAATTTCCCATTATTTAAATATAAAGCAACTACCTGACAATGAAACAAACACATACCTACAGTGAAATCCAGAGAAAATACCTGTATGGGCCAGATAGGACTGTCAGACCATTTTGATGCCTAGTCTCTGGAGTCTTAGATTCCCATGATTTGCTGCTCTATGGCATTTTCTATCTTTTACTTTGTAGACCAAGGAAATGTCTTTCCCCTCCTGGGAGGTGGCTATTGTAGGTGGCAGGAGTATTGCACTGGACATTAGGATTACTTTAGGTCAGACTGGGCTTTGATTCCTGAATGATCCTAGAGGATAGGTTGTTTCTTCACTCTGTACCTCATTAAGCTGCTCCATCATTGAGATGTGAATGAGTGCTAGCCTTGTTTCTTGTTTTTTAGATTTTATTTTATTAGGATTTAATGAAGAATGGATATGAAAGTCCAGTGCCTGATGAACTATTGAGCACTACAGAGGAACAAAGCTTAGGATGGTGGTTAAAATCAGGCTGTGTCCTGTTGGATACATAACAAACCAGCTGTGAGATATGGTTAGGTCTGTGATCCCTCTGGATTTCAAGTTTCTCATTTGTAAGAATCTTTTCTTTTGGGTGGGGGTAGGTAGTATAGTGAAGGATAGGAGGCATACCTGAATTCAAGTGGAGCCTTGGCAGTTATTTACTGGGTCAGTCCTGTAATCCCTTGCTACTCAGGGTGGTGGGGCAGCATCAGCATTTCCTGGAGCTTTTTTGAAATGTAGAGTCTCAGGTCCTTCCCCAAATTTGCTGATCACAATCTGTTCTCTAGGCAGTGTGTAATCACATAAAAGTTTGGGAAACATTGACTTAATCTAATGGTGTTCAGATGTAGTCCAGGGCCAACAATATCATCATCTGGAAACTTATTATAAAAGTAACTTCTTGGTGTCCCTTGCAGACCTGCTGAATCAGCAATGTGAGGATGCCTATCAGGAATCTGTGGCTCAACAAAGCTGGTAGGTGATCCTGAGGCACTACTGATTAAACTATTTGAGGTTCGGTTACATCCTCATCTTTAAAGTAACTGCAACCCTTTGACAATCATTTAGATATTTGAAAGATGACAAAAAACATGGTATTAGTTTATCTAATACAACAGAATATAATATAGTAGAATGTAATATATTTTATAATATGTATACATGAATAATGATATACATGATGAAAAGAACTTAGTGTGCATTAAATAATGAAAAACAAATTGGAAACAGGCAATTGGTAGGGATCTGTACCAGTTATGGCATGTTGGTTTCTAGCCAATAGAAGCTAGCCTTGGATAACTGAAGGAAAATGGAATTTATTGGAAGGAAATGGTGTAGGTCACATAATTAAATTTAAGAGCAAAAAATAAAAATGAGCCTCTAGCACTTGGAAAAGACAATGAGGAGGGAAGCTAGGACAGCTGTAGAAGTTGATAAATGGTCTCTCTAGGGCACCTCTGTCAGGATGACTCTCTTCCAGTTGCCCTTGGGCCATTCCATTCAAGATCCAAATTCTTGGTGAAGTAATTGCCTAGCGGGCTTGAGTCTTTGTCAGGAAGAGACACCTGAATTGCCATGTGTACTGGGGGGTACGAGAGTTTCTCAAAGCAATGTGCTATTCCCCCAAAATGCAGGAACTGGATGAGCTCATTGACAGAAGCTTGTTGTGGATATTTCTAGCTCTAGTATTCTGAATCTAATATTATGCATGGACCTTGGACCTTTACAATAACGGGGAACTCCTGAAACAGCAAGGTGAAAGATGAAGTACAGCTCTTTGGGGAAATCTGTCTGCTCCCTTCCATGCACAGCTGTAGGACTTTTTTTTTTTTTTTTTGTATCCAGGCTTAAGTAGTTTTGCTTTGGATGATGAAAGGAGTTGTGCGTGCCACCAGAACTAAGTGCTCCTTCACTTACGCCACTGTTGCTCACAAGCCTCCTAGCTCACAGCAAAGCTGTAAGGTTTCCCTTGAGAAAGGGCAGCTCCTGCCCATTCACTAACGAAGCCAGGAAGCAAACAGCAAAGCATGGGGGAATGACTTGTTGGACATCTTTCTTTTCCTCCCACAGTTTTATAAGTGATTACGAAGACAAGCTCAGGCTTGAGATTTGCCATATGGATTTAATGTACTGTTTGTTTTCATGGATATTTTGTTCCTGAGGGGCAAATGGCTATGCATTGTTTGGGCTCTGGTCCTATTATTTTTTCTCATCGTGATTGTGCCAAATAATCACAAAAATGACTCTTCTGTGTGGGGTTTCCCCTGGCATGTGTCTGTGCCATGGTAACAGTAGCTGATAATGTCTATTCTGTGAGGAAAAATTGGCATGAATGCTGGCTTATTTAATGTGCATGTGAAGGAACAAGGGGTTTGAGAGCTTTTTAAGATGATTGTGCTGATACCTTGACCATTGTCTTGTGCCTCCTAACATTTGCTAAGCAAAGCCTAGAACCCCTGAAGAGGCCAGGAAGGCCAGGATTGCAGCGCCCACCTGTAATCCAGCAGGTATGCCCAGCATGAGCTGTTAACTCACTTTTTCACATATCCTGGGTGACCTGGTATTTTTTTTCATCACAACTTACAAGAAAGGTATCAATGATTATCTTACAACATTGTATTTAAAATAGCCAGTAGACCTAGGCCAAGGTAGCCAGTACCAATGAAAAAAATAAAAGTGATTAGTTTTCGATGTGAAGGAGTAAAGAGTTCCTTAGCTCAATGTCAGACCTATTTCTGTCTGCAGGAGGAAGGCTGGTGAAGTACTCTGAGAAGAATAGATGTAGTGACATCACCCCTTATGAAAAGGGCCTAATTCTCATGTATTTATTGAAGGTGGAAATTACATAAATTAATATCATGGGCTGGGGATGTTGCTCAGTGGTAGAGCACTTGCCTAGCATGCACAGACCCTGGGTTCCATCTGTATCAACACACACACACACACACACACACACACACACACGTAGAAAAATCTCTTGAATTTCAAATTAAGTTCAGAATCTATAGTTTGCATAGTTTTATGTATATATTTATGCAGAAATATAATAGTACATATAGTATATAATATGTATGTATGATGGCATTATTTATTATATTTTATATGTAACACATTATGCAATATATTATATACCAGGTATATACACATACTAACAAATATGTTCATATATTTATAATACATACATAAATGATAAATATATAAATATCTATATACATTTAATTTATAATATTTTACATATATTATGCGTATTATATATTTATATAAAGTATGCAAGCCCATATACCTGTATATTTAACATTATGTTTGGATGCATGTTCATAATATAATTTTAGAGAATTTTAATTATATAATTGAATGTACTTATATTAGGAATCCCAGAAATTATGGCACATGTGATTAACTTCTCTCCACCTTAAGGCCTTATTATAGAATGGGAAGCAACTTCTCTCGGCTCCATCAGGAATTTCCTCATTTTCTCCCTGCATACAGGCATAGTCTGAGCTCAGCATATGATATTAGTCTGTTTTTTCTGCCTAAATGCTGTGAATTTAAGATATCTGTATGTATAAATATAAAGCATAGGTCATATTTGAAGTGTACTTCTTTTTTTTTTTTTTAACCAATTT
Source organism: Ictidomys tridecemlineatus (assembly GCF_052094955.1). NCBI lineage: Eukaryota > Metazoa > Chordata > Mammalia > Rodentia > Sciuridae > Ictidomys > Ictidomys tridecemlineatus. The sequence goes on along the minus strand of NC_135478.1, from coordinate 31,954,283 downwards.
TAGTTTTGGACCCGGGTAATTTGGAGCAAAAGAAGTCAAGGAAATTGCTAGTCTGCTAGAAATGTCTTCAAGAATAGCAATTGTTTTGTATCCATTCAAAGAGAAGCTGAGGATTCTGGCAAATGGATGATATTTTAAATCCTCATAATTTATTTACTCTTATTTTAACCATCATAAAATTATGATCAATTATACATGAAACTGAATATTAGAAGCCGGAGGAGAAACATGCTGGCACACATTTCCTTTGTGCTCGGTCACCTCAAATGATAAACAACTTACTTCTATACTTATGTCTGTGAAGATGCGTATATATATATTATGCATGTCAAGTACTATGTAAATCAGCAGTTATCATTGCTGCACACACTATTTTCCTATAAACTCCAATTTGATTTTCATAAACAACTTTTCAAAAACGATGTTTAGCATTTTCCTCCCCAAGAACCTCTGTTGAACCAAGTATATTATGTGATTTTTCCTTGCATTGTCATTAAGAAGCAAAAGAGGGTACCTTGCAAACTAAACTTGTTCCTACTTTTCCTGTAGAAGATGATAGGATGGGGATCATTTTCTGATTTGTTGGATTTCTTTTTGTTTGGCTCTAATTTGTTCTGGACTGACTATGAAGAATTAAAATTAGGTTTTGAGTATGGTTCTTAGAATCCATCTCATTTAGACTTATACCTTAAATTTCATCATTGAAAAAATTAACACTTGGTTGGGCGGGGATTGGAGGAAGCCTAGATCAGGAAATACAGAAAAAAAAAAAGTTGTATTTCAAATGAAGTTTTTCACTCGGTTTTCCCTACAACCTGTCAATAGAATATTCTAAGGAACTCTACTGACGACAGAATTTGTGCCCTCCAAAGGTCCCAAATATGCATAATACGTTGTGTTATGACAGGATTCTCTTCATTGTCATTTCAGGTTGCGTAGAATGACAGGAATAAAACAGAAAACAAGAGTTTCGTGTAGAATAAGAGTAGAGTTCATCAAGGCTATTAAAAATTCTAATGACATGAAAGCCAATTATTGTGAATTCAGGTGGTTATTCTGAATGTACTTAGGTACGTGACAGCTGAGGTAAACATTTCAGTCCCAGACAGCTCCATTAATTAATTACCACTCAGGATTCTAAAGCTTGCTTAGGTGCTTCAAGAGCCACACGGAATACTTATAAGATGCACACTCCAGTCAAGTCCAGACAGGCAAACTAGTACCTAATAACAGTTTCTCCATGTACTTGTTTGACATTTATTTATTAGAGCAAAGCTCTGATTTAAGAAATATTTTACCCCAAACTCCATTTTCCCTTGTATAGAAAATTGGTAGAAAATCTATAGCAACTTAAAAAGAAAAAAATTCTGTGTCTGAAGAGGGCAGCCTTTCCACAATTTCTTGGAATTCTTTCCACTAAAATGCACGTTGCATTGGTCAGTTAATTTTGTGTGTGTGATTTAATGCTTGTGAATGCTTTTATGCATGCCTGTTCTCTTAGAATTAGCCCTGATTCTTAACCCCATTTTCCTTTTCCATATTTTTTCAAAATTTCCAATCCTGTAGACGGCAGTAAGATTCTACTCTGTTTGTATCTGGAAGAGATAATTTCACCCCCAATTGAGCAATTTAATTGTGTGGAGTTGCTTATTTCTGTATAAAATTTTAAACTTTACAAAGTCAAGTTGTCCCTTCTTTTAAGGATTCTACGATCTTAATTTCTCTGAAGAGGAAAAATGGAGTATGTTTTCTTAATTTTCTACCCACAGGAAGGATCAGCTCCATGCATATTTTCAAGAAAAGTCATAATAGCACTTTTTTTTTTCTGACACTCTGTTCAGCTACAGAGTGAAAACTTCAGAGCTTTTCTACTTGTAGTCACATTTTCCCTGGCAGGTGTGCATGTCAAGGGCATTTTGTATGTGGCAGTTAGCACTGCAGGATGGAAAGTCATAGTCCATTTTAGAAGGGGATGCCATGCTTTTCTGGCTACCCACATCCAAATGGTTAAGTCAGGGCCTTCTTACAACGGCCCATGGTTAGGAACTTGTTGTAGAAGAGGTGGAATCTGGGGCTGTTTTTACAGAGGAGAACTTGGTCTTTCAGCTTCCTTTCATAATGCAGATGAAGGGGCAGGAGGAAACCCTAGGATAAACGTTTCTACCACACTATGTCGCTGGACATATTAGTACAGCAGGAAACTTCTTGAGAGTTTCATGTCTCTGTGTGATGAGGCAAAGTATATGGGATAGGAAAGGGAATCTCTAATTCAATAGGAGTTTGATTAATTCTTAAGATTCAGTGAATGACACCACCGTCCTCAAACTTTTAAAAGTTCAAGTTTTGAAGAGCCTTGTGGAGACTAGGTTGACCATGGTGGCTCCTAAATGAAGGGAGGTCTGACTATTCTGAGGATTCTATGGCGTGAAGGAAAAAAGGGAGTTGAATCCTGGATTAGAGGCAGCCCCCTTCTGGGAAATGGAGTTCTAGCTGACCTGCGGCAGCTCCTTCTGTTTGGCATCATTTATAAGAAAATACTTTGAAGATACATAATGTAATATATGAATATAGGAAGACTCATATTTTCACAGAAGATTTGACTTTAGTTCAACCTTCCCAATTTATAGATGAGCAGAAATGACCTGATTAATGCCATGTAATTAGTCTCAGATCCAGGAGGGAAAAAAAAAAAAAAAAGGATTCTTCCTAGGTTTATTTCCTTAAATCTTACGAGGCAATCAGTCCTCAGAAAGGCCTCTAATCCCTGCCTCTTGGAATTCACATCCTGTTTGGACCCTTCCCACCTTGTGCCATGATTGCTCTTTTTGGCCAATGATCGCTGGTAATCATTGGTGATGAATGAGAAAATTTAAGATTTCTTTGTTTAAAAGAACTCTGCCAGTGCCTGACCATTGCTATTTGTGTCTTGCAAGTTTGGAAAACACTGTACGAGAAAATCTTCTATTAATTAGACCAGTGAAGCCTACTCTTAGTTTGAGGTTCTAAATATACTAATGCCTTGGCATTTTCTGGAGGTAATAACCCTATCTGTAACTTTCTAATGTGATGGTTTTCCTAGTATAAGTCTCAAAATTAGTACTCACTCTGTGATGGGAGTGTGGAGGGGTTGAAGACCTGGGAAAACATGTTAAGCAATTGATCAGTCTTCTATTAAAAAAGTAATTTAAAACCCCAAATCAAACACTTTTTAGAATTCAAACCTTTGGGCGATCCTATGTAATAAAATCAAGAAGTCGAGTTTGTCTTAAAGTGTTCATGGACCCTCCACTTTCCAAACCGGTTCCCTGAGGAGTTAGGATCAAGTTATTTAGTCAGGCTGATATACACTGCAAGTTAGAGAAATCGTTATTTCCTTAGGGCTGTTCTAAGACTACTTTCTGAGATGTTAATAGATATTCAAAAGTTCAGTTGAGAGAGCAGGAGAGACAGATAAAAATTAAGTAAACAGGTGATTTGGACAAATAACATTGGGACACTGAGTTGAACAAATTGGTCCTGGCTATTTTAGTAGATCCTTGCAAACAACACTCTGTACCAGTAAGCCTACAAGAGCCTTGAAGGCTATCTAATTCTCAGGTTTTTTTTTTATATGCTAAAATATCCAGTGATTCTTCCAGAGAAGGATCAGAGCAGTGTGCTGCTTTCCTTCACCTTAACATTCCACTGACAGTAAAGGACAGCAAAGCTGGTGAACCAAACCTGACCCAAGACAGGTCTTCCAACGTTGTTTTAATGGTGTAGAGCCACACCTGTTTACCGTAGCCTGTGGCTACTTTTTCTTGGTACAGTGGCTCACTTGAGAAGTTGGGAAAGAGACTACATGGTTTACAAAGTCTAAACTATTAACTGTGTCCCATATAGAAAAGGTTGAGTGAGGCCTGGGATGGAGCCATTATTCAGTAGCTCATTCTGTGGGCTCAATTTCTGTATAACACCGTTTGGGAACACTGAATCAGCTCAAGCTCTCCAAGTGGGTCTGTGTGTGCCTCACCTCCACATACTTCCTTAGAAGCAGAACCCCCTCACTGTCCTGTTTTGTAACTGGCAGAGGAGGATGTCTATTTCTCTAAGACATGGAGAGTGGCAGATTGAGCCCAGTAGCTAAAGTGAATCAGTGCCTTTTCTGTACGATGCAGCAAGATCAAGTTGAGTTACAGAGAGAGCCGCATGATAAGAGGAAGCTTATCATTTATTTACTGAGCATCCTGTTTGCTGTTTTTAGTCTTGTGCAGGAAGAGAGCTGGAGGTTACCTCATGCTCAGGTCTTCAGGGACTTAGGTTCTGTCTCCTTGAAGAAAGTGACTGCAAGACATGTTAAATAACAATGTGAAAATCCAGGGACTTAATTTTTAAAAAGGACCTAAGAGTAGAAAGAAAAGTCCTGAAAGTCCTGTTTTCCATGATTCAGAATAATGTTTTCCTCTCCCTCAGGTATGATTCACAAGATACAGTTTGCATTGTATAGACCTTTTTCTTGTATCATGATAAGGTAAGAGGTGAATAGCTTTGTCTGGTCATAAGGTACTTTAGTTAATCTATTGCTGTGTAAATCAAATGACCCCCATATTTAGCAACTTCACATTTATTATCTTACTCCATTTTTAAGGATATGGATTATGCAAGCACATTGACTGGGTAGTTCTGGTTCAGGGCCTCTCCTTAAGCTCTAGTCAAGTCATTCACCAGGATGACAGTCTTCGAAGATTTGCCTGGGGCTCAAGTGTCTGTTTTCGTGTTTACTGGCTTGACCTGGAACAAGAAACTTTAAGTTCTTCACCATGTGGAACTCCCCTAGACAGACTTGTAGCTTTTTCTCAGAATGATTCAAGAGTGAGAGAGCACAGCAAAGGTCTATGATAACCTCAGCCTTTTATAACCTAACCTTGGAAGTGACATGCCATCCTTTCCACTCCATTCTATTGGTCAAACCGACTCATCTTGGGACAGTGTGGGAGGGGATTACACAACAGTGTCAGAAAGCAGAGATTTTTAGTGACCATCTTGGAGCCTGGCTTCTACATTGTAAATACCTATAGCCGTAAGTGTTGGTGGAGAAACAACCATGCCCTCCTTTCTTCTCCCCGACCAGGATACTCAAAACCCATGCCCAGGGAATTGCCCTAATGTTAACTCTCATATGCAACACCATTGCTATTCCCCTGGAACATCTTTCTGTAAATAATAAAAAAAAAATCCTCCTTTAGATAGTTTACTTCCACCAATAGGAGACTTGCCATATTATATAATGGTGTTATAGCAAGATACTTTGCCACTTTGGCTAGAAAGTGATGTAATATACCAATGCTTGTTTGTTTTAATTTTGTACATGACTTCCTCATTCAGTGCACAATCCATATTGGTTCCATATACTGTGGTCTTCAGTATTAGGAGTCTAGTCATGTAATTATACATTTAAAATGGCTAAATATATTGGCTACTGCATCTTGACTATAGGGTTTTAAGAATCTCTCAAACAGATTTGATTTCTCCTTTACAGTGTTCCCCTAACACTAACTCTTGTATTATAGCCATTGTATACTATTCCTTGTAACAGAATTTGTTATGCATAAACTTCCTCAGTGGACTATCAATTTTTGAGGGTAGGAACTTCATTTGCTCGCTCACTCACTCATCCATCTCATATGTTCTGAGTCACTTCTTTGTGCATGATGGTAAAAGTAACGGTTAACAAAGAAAAGTGGTAAGACAGACACTGCGCTGGTATTTATGTTCTAGTGTGAAGCAGCGTGAAACAGATACATGAACAAGGAAATTCCAGATAGCCATGGGTACTGTGAAGAAATTACAATAGGGTAAACGGATAAAAACTGACAGAGTGGGCTTATACATGGTTCTTTGGGGAAAGGGGGAAGAGGAAGGAGAAGGAAAAACTTCTTAGAGGAGAATTTCCTCTATCTTTTATAACCCCTGTTACTAATAGAGTGCCTTTCACATACCACATAGGGAACAAGAATGGTTGTAAAGTTCAGGGAAACGAAGGTCAAAGAACTAGCAAGTGAAAAACCCCTGGGTGTACCATTTTGATTTCAGAAATTACGTACGATTATTTTAACTCTGAGAGGAAGACGGAGTCTTTGTTATTCCACATCTGCTTTTTGTAAGCAAAGCACAAAGGCTTGGTTAGGTCTCCTTAAATGAGATTCATTTATTTCTCCTCCCTCACTGGAAAATAAATAAAACCAAGAGGCAAAGCCTATTGAATATAGTTACTGAATCAATCTTTAGTGCTTAATTGTATTGAGAATTTTCCCTTTTGTTATTTTGCACTGAGGCTAGCTCAGATTTATTTTACGTTTTGTATTGGAATGAGGACACCATGAGTAACTGGTCCAAGATCAGATTGCACAACTTCAGAGGGAGGAGGAGTGGTGATTTTGGAAGTGGTCTAGAGGAGCTCATTGAAATGATGGAAAGCTTGGAAAGTGGGGCCCATGGAGAAAGGTTAAAAAACAAAACAAAACAAATGAGTTGATCTAATCAAGAAAAAAAAAACACCAAAGGATGGTTACTATTAAAAAGATATGGAGAATATGGAATATGTGAGCTTCTTGCCATATACTTTAATGATCTGGGGATTTATTGAAACTGGAGAGATTTGGCTCCACTTTTACATAACATTCCTTTACCAATTGTTAGGAGTCTCTGTGGCATTAGGAATTTGTTAGAACTCCCTTTCTGAGTGAACTAGATCCAGACTTATTGGCTTCCATTTTTTAATTCAATAACTTTTTATTAAAATAAGGGCAATTAGAGCATGATTGTGTTTATACCAGGACAGAGTAAAGGTTATTTCTTATGTATCTCGTGGATACCAGTAGCATAGACCCTCAGGAAATTCTGAATCAACGTCGTTTCTAGCTCCATACCTTGTGTATTGAAAATGCCACTGCTGTCTAGGTCATTTGCTTTGTTGGTCTTCTTGCATGATTCACTTCTTTGGAGTTGGAAACCTGGTTTTTTTTTTTTTTTCCCAGATGAAATTAAAATTCCAAAACTTAGTTCTGCCATCCAGAGTTCAGTCTGTCTGAGCAACCCATGTTGGTTTTTGAATCATATTGGTCAATGACTTTCTTGTGCTAAGATGTGAAATGCAGATGTCGGATTGGCAACCTCTAACACGGTTTATTGGGTTTTCGTTTTTCTTTCTTCAAACACGTTCAAGGCTTAATACAGCAATACCAGGTAAAAATTCTGGTTACGGAAAAATGTACAGGTTCCTAAAATTTCTTATCTCATGGTGATGGGCAATTTAGACTTGAAGGAAGCTGGCCAGGTACAGGAGAGTTGTGGGATGGAGCCTAGCGGCTGCATAGTTGACATCATTCTTTAACACTAAACTGCCATTGCATTGGGTCTGTTTTCCAGGTTCCTATGTAGCACTTCTTCTTTTTCCTTTGTTGAACGGAACATTCTGTTAAAGAGGAATACGCCAAATAGCATGTTTTTGCCACCCAAATGTTCTATATTATCTTCCTCCTGGATTCCCTTCTCTGTCGCATAAGTAACCTGGATTTTCCATAAGCCCCACCTGCCTGTGGAGGGAGAGAGAAAATGCAAAGTAGGGTAAATATTTTGGTCTCCATATTTCTTTGAAACTTCTAGCTTCTGCCTGCTTCTGTAGATCACCTAGTTCTTTCAAAGCGACCTCACAGCATTCCTGACTCTTTTCAGTGGGTACATCATGAACTTCAACTTCAAAGGGGTTTCTACCATTTTCATTATTCCTTGCCCTGGCTGCTTTTTGTCATTTATATATATATATATATATTTTTTTTTTTTTATGAAACCATATGGAGGAACTCCCCAGGTTAATTTTTTGAAGTCTGGATCAATGACACTACACTTCCTAAGAAATTACAGAAAACGTTGGAGCTCTTAAGTCCTACCAATTTTTTATAGGTACTGGTTCTCAATTCCTTAATCACCAATGTCCCTAATTTGTCTCCTGATCATACTTGCCAGAGGTGAATAGGGTTAAGTTTACTGAAGCTATTAATTAATTCGTTTGAAGTTTACTTGGAAATTACTGTATTTCAAGCACAGACTGGCCTGGTTAGATGAATGAATAAGGCCCAGCCCCACTTTGCTTCCACCACCCACCATGACTATAAATATAGAGTCTATGAGGGGGCGATATTTAGAAGACCATCTCAAGACAGTGGAGTAAGAATTTTGGTAAGGGGCAAGTGTGGATGGGTTAGAAGCAGATCAGGAGGGCAATGGTCTTTCTTGGTATTCAGAGTTTTCCAAGGAGAAAGTGGGTTTGTAAACTAAAGATTTTTTTCAGTCATTTAATTGACATGTGGTTCAAGGTTCAATCTTTATTGTCAGTTAAAAATTAGACTCTTTCTTCCTTAGGTAACTTCCTATAGTTTCTAGAAGCATTTTCCTGGAGTTTGAGCGTTCACTCTATCTACTTAGAGAAAACTTACTTCAATGACTATATGTAGCTGTAGAAGGGTGTGCAGGGATTATTCAGGAAATTTTCTTGGCTTCTAAAATTTCCTGTGAATAAATTTTAAAAAACCTCTTAAAATGCAAATCACTGGATCCCACTCCCAGAAATTTATAAATTCCTGAGGTCAGAAAATTTGCATTTTAAACAAGCATCCCTCATTATTCAAATCTGGATACTGCCCTATAACTATTGGTTGCTAGGGACACTAGTAGGAGGAAAATGAGAATATGAACAATTACTTAGTTGGTTTGTCAGGTACATTTATTTTCATGCAAGCTGAAATGCAAACTATACATTATGGCTAGTCTTTTCCAAAAAAAAAAAAAAAAAAAAAAACACATAAAGGAAACTCGACCAGATTTTGGGATCTGAGTTTGATTTTTGACTATAGCCATATCCACTGGGCAATTCTGAACTTTGTCATATCTTGTCTTTCCCTTGTAATAGATGTTGACCAGTTGTTTTGTTGTTTAAGTCTGACTTTTCACATCTATCCTTAGCACTAGAAAGGACATGAATGGGTGAATCACAATAGACTGCAATTACCATTATAAAGTTAATTATACTTTTGTCAATGCTGAAATGTGTGTGACCTTTTGTTAAAAGTTAAGCGAAGCGTGGGCATGGGAATATTGTGACACTTATCAAGAAAGGATAGGTGTTCATTTCACATTGAGTTATCATTGCATTCAAATCCATAATGCCCATCTTCTTCCCTTCCTACTGTAAGGTTTCTTATTGACTTGGATTTGTGTGTTGCAAGCCTCAGGTCTTCCTTTAAAATGTGCTTTGCATATCAGCCATAATTTTATTTTCATATTAAAAAACACACCAAACTTTGTTTTTCTGATCATAAAGATAAAATTTATTATTGCAGTTTCAGAAACCCATATTGTGGCATTAAACAAAGATGAGTTATATTCTAAAAACATGGTGCCTCAAATATTAGTCTGATGGTAAATTCCAAAGTATTGTGATTTAGAGGGATTTGCTGCTATAGGGACTCTCTGCTAAAGCCCAAATCATCAGGCTAGGAAACCAGTTGACAGCCCCTTCCTAATCAAAGCAGAGAAGTTGGAATCTATTGACATATCCAGGCAAGGGTGTATTTTGAATTATTAATATTTTTGAATTAATTCAGGTTTAAAATGTTTCTTTGGTATTTTTAAAAACATAATATAATGGAAGGAATCCAATCTTTTCGTGGACATTGTATAGCCACACTATCATCAGTAATCATTTATGCACTTCACAAGTGTTGAATCACTAAATTGTATAGATTGGGGCTGGATTAATTAACATGGAGGCCATCTAATTTAACCTTGTTTCACAATTAGGAAAATGAATATCAGAGGAGGTTATGATTATTCGGTAGTGGAGTCTGGATATATTTGAAGTTCATTTCTGTTTCTTGTCAATGAGGAGATATGGTTCAGCTTTTGGTTTAACATCTAGCTGTTTTCTTGCTAGCTCACCTGTCATTCAAGCTGAGACCCAAAATGCTGCATTTACACTTTGCTCTAGGGTCCAACTCCATCAACCTCAGGAACTGGGAAGACATGGGAGCTGAACCCAGCTCTGCCTCCTCAGATGGCCAGATGCTAGAAAGAAGTTGAATTGAGCTGACGGAGCACAGCATTTAGCCAGTATGCCATTCTCTCTGTGGCAGAGATTCAGGAAAGCTGTCAGAATCAGCGAAAGCCAACACAGAATTACACAGGGACCCTGAAAGGCAGATGCAATGTGTGGTGGTGAATGCAGGAGTTGACCGTATTACATTGCCATGCTGATCATTTTCCAAATGCCCCAATCCCTTGCACATCTTCACGCCTCTGTCATTCTGTTCTCTCCTCCTATAGCACCCATAGCTTCTGATGAATTAAATTCTGATAATTTGACTTTTCATTTGAATGAGATAGCAGAGTCTATCATTACACTCTGCAAGTAGCAGGAAAATGTGATTCCGGTGAATGGCATAAGAAGGATTCAGGAAAAAAAAAATAGCAGCCTGAAGCTTTGCTTCATCTGCTTAACAAGATCAAAATAGGCATCTCTGCTCTCCTCTGGTCTTTTCCTCATGGTCACAAAAATATTGTTCCAGCTCCAGAGAGCTTGTCTGTATGTAGAGTGGAAGAAAGGTGGTGGAAAGGTACAAGCCTCTTTTGCCCTTTGTCTAGGAAAACAATCTTCCCTCAAAAGTATCAGAGTCATGCTCCACTGACCAGAATCATGCTCCCTGTCCAATCCTGGAGGGGAAGAATTCTGGGAAAGTATGGAGTTTTCTTGCGGTAGATGCAAAGAAAATGGGAATGGTTTTGGATGAGTTTATTTATAACAGGATTGCAGCACTTCTTAAGCCTAGGGACTTAACGGCAATGATGTGGTCAGGTCTTTCTAAGATGTAGGATCTCTTTATAACAAGACTGACTGACTCTCAAAGGATCTCAGTTTTTAACTTGAATATTCCTATGCCAGTTTTGTTTCAAGTAGAAACTTCTAAAAATGTGATTTATTTTCTGTTTGTTGAAGTAATGCCTTATGTATGCGTAGCACTTTACTGTATCAAGTGCTTCATAATGTCATTTTGATCCTCACAGAAATTCATAATATATAAGTGACTATCCCAGCATTATAGAAGAGAGAGCTGAGTTAGGGAGGTGGGTTCAAAGAGCTCATACAAATTGAGACTTGAGCCAGGCAGGTGGCACACTCCTGTCATCCTAGTGACTTGGGAGGCTGAGACAGGAGGATCCAGAGTTCAAAGACAGCCTCAGCAACTTAGCAAGCTCTCAAGCAACTTAGTGAGATTCTTTCTCTAATTTGAAAACAAAAACCAAAAGAAAGCCAAGCCCAGTGGCACACACTTATAAACCCAGGAGTTGGGAGGCCAAGGAAGGAGGACCATGAGTTGAGAGCCAGCCTCAGCAAAATCAAGACACTAAGCAACTCAGTGAAACTGTTTTAGTCAGCTTTTTGCTGCTGTGCCTAAAAGACCCGAGCAGCACAAGAGTAGAAGAGGAAAATGTATTGGGGGACTCATGGATTCAGAACTCAGTCCAAGGACAGTTGGTTCCATTCCTCGGGGCTCAAGGTGAGGCAGGACATCATGGTGGAAGAGTGTAGGGAAGGGAAATGGTGATCAGGAAGCAGAGGGAGTGAGTCACGAGCGACAGAGAGAGAGAGAGTGAGAGAGAGAGAGAGAGAGAGAGAGAGAGAGAGAGAAAGTCTCCACTTGCCAGATACAAAATGCATACCCCAAAGCCACGTCCCCAATGAACTACTTCCTCTAGCCACACCCGACCTACCTCCAGCCATCACCCAGTTAATCTCATCAGAGATTATTTCACTGATTAGGTTAAGGCTATGCCCCAATCATTTCTCCTCCAAACCTCCTTGCATTGTCTCACACCACATGAACGTTTGGAGGACACCTCACATCCAAACCATATCAAAGACCCTATCTCTAAATAAAATACAAAATGGGGCTGGGGATGTGGCTCAGTGATGGATGCCCCTGGTACCCACCCCCAAAACCAAACAAACAAAAACACCTGGGACTTGAATCTGGATAGATTTGCTATATCATCCTCACGTGTCTTTATCCTCGTATGTGCTGTGGACAATAGGTTTTAAGACACGTGAAACAGGTTAAGTTCAGACTGAGTCTACATGGGTTACATTTTGGAACCGTAGGCACTGAATAAATAGTTTGTTTAGAGAAATATAAAGTGTCTTCTGTTTGGGTGACAGCATGAAAATCTTTTTTTTCCTCCCCTTTCTCAGAGATCCTCAGCCAGCAAGTCTCTTGGTGCTCCTTCCTACGGCAGATGGTCCAGTTCACAGCCACATCAGGTAATATGCTCTTTTTAAGAACCTCCACGTACTTGTTTTCCTGGAAGTGTGTGCTTGAACTTGCAATTGCTTTTTTACCCGGCGACTGTGGGAGCTACCAGGTTCTTGTCTACTCTCTCCATAAATGTGGCCCCTCTTGATAAGGGGTTGTGCAATTCACTGTGTCAATTACTTTCTTCCACCTCAATTGGATTCCGGGCTTGTGAGGAGGGCAGTGAGAGAGGAAAGTAAGGAGTTTGGAACGGCTGAAGTGCCCCTTCCAAAGCCCTCCTGGGTGGATAACAAAGAAAAATCATCAATTTCACCATTATTGGAAATTAAGTTTGCTTCATTTTCCCTCAGTGAACAATGTCCTCTCTGTACCTTTTATTCCAGGAAATTGTGTACACACACACATATATGTGCCTTCACATGTGTGGTACATGGTCTCTCTGCAAGTTGATACATGAATATATTTGGAAAAGGTACTAATATTTCCAAGGATTGCTTTTGTGCTTAGTTTTTAGCCTGATTAACAACCCCTGTTGAGGTTGATAAATAGAGAGCATTATGTGCTTTTTTTTTTTTTTTTTTTAGGTAAAGTTAAGCTAATCTTGGTGTGTTATCTATGTGTATGAAAAAAACAGGGTCTTTCCTGTGGGTGAGCAGGTTTTACAGGGTACAACACTGTGACATTCGTGGTCACGCCTTCCAATTCTTGAAGCTTCATGTAGTTGGAACACTGGCTTTGTACTATCCCCTGGGGAGGACAAATGTTTGCATCACCTACTAGTTATGAGATCAAGAAGAAATGAACTCCCATGTGTCCTGTGAGTTCTTGATTCAATTTCCTTCTCAGACTTTTCAGGTCACCTCAGGTTCTGCAGTGATTTTGAAGACAAGCACGTTATCAATACTTTATATTCACACCCCCCCTTCCATTTTATGGACTTTCTATGAAATAGAGTATGGGTGCTAATTTACTCCAACTTCAGCATAACAGGAGAACTTTTGGTGTGCTCATTTTTACCTTTTGTTTTTCAACGACAAATTGATATTTTCAGTAAATAAAATTAATAAGAAAAAATAAATTATTGCATGATGCAGTATTGTATCACAGTGCCTATTTCTTACCTTGAATGGGTTGGTGAAACTTGAAGTGAAGGTGATGGCTCTGCCCCCGCTGGCATGGGTTTTGTGAGGATGCTGTACCACCTGCTAACTTTGGAAGGACATATTGCTTCATGCATTGGAGCTGAGCAAGGGGGCAGATGAAAGGGGCAGATGTCAGAAAACATAGGTTGCTTTGAATATCCAGGTTCCATTTATTTCTTACCAAGTAGCCCTAGCCAGAAGGTGCACAGTGGGGTAGGAATATTTCTGAGCCCATTCTGAGGCTTTCTAGGGCCAGAGTTGAACAAGTCACACCTCATCTCTCAGCTCTCACCCTGAAAAAGTCTTTTGGGGTGTTCTAATCTAATCTTTAGTCTAAGGCAAGAGAGACCCAGAGATTGAAATTGTTTATGATTATATGAATTTATTTGTTCTCAGAGTCTAAGAGTTTCCCAGAACTCATTCCGTTTTACAAGTCAGTAAGATCCTTCTGGATCTTTTGGGGAAACTTCCCAGTGAGATAATCCAATGTTTCTTTTCTGCAAGTCTGTGCTGATCTTGGAAAACTGTGCATGTGAGACGATGAAATAAGGAGTGAAGACAGAGAATTTGGGGCAGTCCTTCTAATGAGAATATACACCCTTTTAGTTTTCTGTTGTTAAAATGACCATTATGGGGCTGGGGCTGTAGCTCAGTGGTAGAACACTTGCCTCGCACGTGTGAGGCACTGGGTTCTATCCTCAGCACCACATAAAAATAAATGAATAGATATTTTTTTAAAAAAAGAAAATCTGAAAAATGTTTTTTAAAAAAATGACCATTATATTATGAAGTCATGGAATTTTTAGATGGCATTTGTCTAGTTTTAATATCTGAGGCCAGTTAAAATAGTGGCTGTCCTATAAATATTTACCAATTTTTATCTTTGAATATTTACGGTCTTTGAAATTCAAGAGTGGATGAGGTATCAAAAATTGGTTTCAGAAAAAAAAAAAAAAAAGGAGGTTTTGCCCGGGCATGGTGGCCGCACACCTGTAATCCTAGCAGTTTGGGAGGCTAAGATAGGAGGATCGTGAGTTCAAAGCCGGCTTCAGCAATGGCAAGGCACTAAGCAACTCAGTGAAACCCTGTCTGTCATAAAGTACAAAATTGGGCTGGGGATGTGGCTCAGTGGTTGAATGCCCCTGAGTTCGATACCTGGTATCCCCCCACCATAAAATGGGTTTCATTTTTACGTGTCACATATAGGAAGAAATGTGCTTCTATGCCATGGATGGGGGGACTTTCAACCTAAGAGGTGTCTTTTTAATTGAGGGACATAACTGAGTGGCATTTCAAAATGGTACCCTGGTTAAAACTAATATTGCTGTTGTTTCTTTTTGGATTGAAAGTTCACTTTAATGATAAGTGGAAGGAATTGGCCATTGTGGGTGAGACTCGATGTTTGTTCCTTTTCTTGTAGATCCACTTCAGGCTCTCTTGCTGACTAACTTCCAAGTAGGTTGTTTCAATGGAAAAATTGGTGGCAATTAGGAAGGAAATAGACAGGGAAAGCCTAGGATATTCCTCATCCTCTCTGTCTGCTTGGGGAAATTTCTTTATAGGGTCTGAGCATCTGGGTGGATTAGCTCCTAAGAGGCAGCCCTGTAACCTCTGTGGCCTCTGACTACAATATCTTTATCTGTTGAGGCCCCAGAAAAGATAATGGATACCTTTACCCTTCCCTGTTAACTTGTTAGCTCTTTCAAACCCTTGTAACTAGTTTTCTATATTAAATTCCTTCTCTTGCATTGCCTGATATGGACTTTTGTTTTTTTTCCTACAAGTTGGTCCAACTGTTTTTGAACGAATACATCTATCATAGCATTATGTGCTTCATTCTTTTGTTCTAATAGTGGCGTTGTATTTTCTACATGTTATGTGACTATTTAAAGGATCACTAGCCTTACAGTTGCTGAAAACTCTGAGATTTATTCTCCTGAGGTGGCCTGGTGGGTGGTAATCCTTTTACACCCCTGTCCCACACAGAATAATTATTCCTCTTCTTTGTTACTCATGTGCTAATCCTTCCCTTTTAAATTTGTGTTTTTGCAAAAACCTTTGTCTTTTGTGTTTGCAATATAATAGGCTTATCAGCTTCAGTCTTTGAAAATACCTACACAGATTCTCAGCCTGAGGTTGAAAGTACAACTGCTATGTCTATTCCAGTTCCCATGTCTTCCTCTGATTTTTGGCATCAGCAAAAATATTTTATATATATATATGTGTGTGTGTGTGTGTGTGTGTGTGTGTGTGTGTATAAATTTTTTTTTAATTGAGTTGTAGGTTTATATTCACTAGAGTCCAAGTGGGCAAGTGGGTCTTACATTTTTTGTTTTCATTACTTGTAAACCTGAGATAGACACAAACATAGATAAAGTAATAAGTAAGTCAGCACACAGATGAATACTTGCCTGTTATGGAAGTATACTCCTATAAGAATTAAATAATCACTGTTCCTTCTCAATCATTATCATCACTGCTAGCAGTTATTGAGCATTTATGTGGTGTCTGCTAATTTCTTCATGTGCAATATCTTATTTAGTCCTCTCAATATCTCTTGGATAAAGATGTCATACTTTCACAGATGAAAGAACGGACAACCTGAACATTTAATTGACTTGTCCAATGACACAAGGTTAGTTCTGTCAGATTCCAGTGCCCTGTTTCCTTACCGTATCTATAAAGGTTTTAGAGGAAACTCACTGAAAATAATTTTAACCAATAGTTATATTTTGAACTGACCAGAATATAGCATTTTTGGCCTTTAGATACTTGTTCTGTTTTAAAATTATATTTGTATGATTTTCTTTGTTGGGAAAGGGCTCATTGATTTTATTATAGGTCAGTCTAGTTGCAAAAGGACAAATTGCAAAGTGTAGACTTTAATATAGTTACTAATATGTTTTTCTTTTGAAAGGAATCATTTTGTGCTTAATTTGGAATAATTTGAAAACACACTTGTAAGAAAACGTTTTTCTTCTCATTGCATTGTAAGTAATGTAGTATAAAGTTTTATAAGCTTATGAATATCTATACCAAATAAAAGAGTCATTAGAAATAAATGAAATAGACAAGTGAGAGTGGTGATTAGCTGGCTGGTATCTTCATATTTGAAATGCACAACGATAAACTAAAATGTGATAGGTTTGCTATGCATGTTATATATTTCCTTTTTAAAAAGTTTCTTACTTCTCTCCATATCCTCCCTCTCATATTCAGAAAATTTCTTATGAATATTAATTTATCACTTCATGCTTTATAAATTGAAAATTTTTCCTTTGAAAAATGGATACCAATCTAAGTCCTGTGCTTCTACAACTTTCAATGTAAAGGTTTGGTCAACAGTGATTGATTGATAGATGATTTATTAACTCCTTGGTACACTATGTGTTTATAGTCGTCCTTGAGATGTGAGAACCTTAAATTTTGTCTTATTAAAAGTGAAAACCAAGCCTGGTGCGGTGGCACATGCCTGTAATCCTGGAGGCTGATTCAGGAGGATTGTGAGTTCAAAACCAGCCTTAGCAGCAGCAAGGTGCTTAGCAGTTCAGTGAGACCTAGGGTCTAAATAAAATACAAAATAGGGCGGAGGATGTGGCTCAGCGGTCAAGTACCCCTGAGTTTAATCCCTAGTAACAACAACAACAAAAGTGAAAACCATACCTATAATCCCAGTGGCTTGGGAAACTGAGGCAGGAGGATCACAAGTTTAAAGCTACGCTGAACAATTTAGCAAGGCCCAGAGCAACTTAGCAAGACCCTGTCCCTAATAAAGAAGGGGTGGTTGGCTGGGGATGTGGCTCAGTTATTAGGTGCCTCTGGGTTCAATCCCTGGTATTAAAAAAATAAATAAAAGGTGAAACTCAGTGAATATTTTTTTAAATGATATAATGTGTTCAGATGTAACAATTGACTCAAGGAATTTCAGATTGTCCAGTAGTGTCTTGTAGTAGCAGAAAACACTGGCAAGACTCAAGGCTTAATTTTTCAGGTACCAGGAAGGATTCATGTTAAATTAGGGAAGCAGAGAACTTTTTTTTTTGTTTTACTATTTTTTTTATTTTACTTTCTCTTGCGCAGTAAGAGAAAGAAGGGGAGTGTGTCTCACTATTAAAAAGCTACGATGAGTATTTTTCCTGGATTGTCTCATATATAGTTTTTAGACCTCATACTAGTACTCTTCAAGGAGTAGGGGCTCATGTAGTTTCTGGTGGCTACATGAATGAATGAATGATTTGTATGAAATAGTAACAGAAATAGAATAGAAAATGGAGACTTCAAATCCACATTTATCAGTTTTTTCTTTCCTCAAATCATTAGTTTCTACCGTCTCTTTACCTGAAGTTAGCATCAAAGCTGATTGTTATGGATTGATTAAGGTACAATTAATTTACTCTTCTTTGGTGAGGGGAAATTCCCATCATTACCTCAAATATTATGGTGCAAGAAGTACAGGTGGACAGAGACCAGGACAGTCCATACTCTGAACCATTGGTCAATCCTGATATTGTGCTTTTATATTATCTATGTTCTACACTGGGGATTAACTTGGCAGCCTTGAGATCTCAATGATGAACCTAAATGTCAAGACTATGTGTATGGTTGCTTGGTTTTGTGGTATCCATGGAGACAAATGTGAACTCCCAGTGTATTTTGGCTCAGGATTCTAAACAAAATTGACCCTCCTTATCTGTAGGGGATTTGTCAAACTATATGCTTATAATTTAAGTAGATAGAAAAAAATATTTAGATGTGTATTTGTATCTGTATATCTGTAATACTTACTAGCCAATGACCATCAGGAACAGATATGTGTTCAATATCAGGGCTTTTGGTCTTAGTATGTCCCCCAACATTCATACGTTCAAACTTAATTGCCAATGAGATAGTATTAAAGAGCTAGGGCATTTGCGAGGTGATTAATAAAGTTATGAAGATTTAGTCCTCATGGATGGGATCAGGACCCTTCTAGAATGACTGAGTGAATGGTATCAACCCTTTATATTCATTTCATCCCACTCCCAG
This sequence comes from Ictidomys tridecemlineatus, assembly GCF_052094955.1. Lineage (NCBI taxonomy): Eukaryota > Metazoa > Chordata > Mammalia > Rodentia > Sciuridae > Ictidomys > Ictidomys tridecemlineatus. The sequence goes on along the minus strand of NC_135478.1, from coordinate 31,935,772 downwards.
AAGGAACAGCAATAAAGTTTCATAATTTCTGATAATTTCTTTACATGTTCTATCTCATTTAACCCTCTCCATATGGTAATGATATTGAGAAACAGAGAGCAGACTCTCACAAAACTCTACCAGACCTGCTAACACCTTGCCAATTTTGGACTTGAATCTTCCATAACTGTGAGAAAATACAGTTAAGTATTAAGTTACCCAGTCTCTGGTATTTTGTTATAATAACACAAATACACTGGTATAGAAATCAGTGCCAAGAAGTAGGACATTGCTATGACAAATAGCTGAAAATATGGAAGCAAATTTGGAGCAAAACAGTGAGTAAAGACTAAACTAATTTGGAGGAACAGGCTAGAAAAGACCTTAGGTATTTTGTTACGGCTGCATGAAGATAGCACATCATGGAAAGGAGGGTTTGTGAGTAAGGGGAGGTTATTAGGATGTGTTTGTTATGGGACCTGGTTAGATGATTTTGATGAGAGTTGAGAAAGAGGGGTTCGTTGAGGTTTGAGTAATTTTAGGAAGTGAGGGAAGTTCTCTGGTTTGGTATCTTAATAATTTTATCCAGAAGGATAAAGGAGCCAAACTAAAGACATAAGTAGTAAAGAAGCAGTGGTCACTAATGTTACCTGGGTGAGGGGGGATGCTTGGTCCCTTTTGTGATTTAGATAGTGACATTGTTCTTCACTGTGCTTGAACATGATTATGGAGTGGTCTTGTTTTTGTCTGGTTCAATTACAGTCATGAAGTAACTCGTCAGATCTGTTGTTGGTGTTCTGTGAAAAGTTTTTGTTAAGGAGATAACTCCAGGTTCTGTACTTTAGATAGCTGTCTTACACACAACTTACATGATTCATATGATTATATATAGAGAGAATGGAAGGACTGTGCTGTCTTTCCTCAGGCTTGCATTTGTCCTATCATTTGCATCCATATATTTGAGATTCTGACCAGAATCGCAAAGTGGCAATGCCCTTAACTAAAATTTACATCTAGGTAACATCCCAGCATTATAAATACAGACAACAAGAGAAATCTGAAGTATAATTTCTTATGCATTTGTAAACCATCTTACTTACAGAGAAGAATAAAACTGGAAAAGCAAATTGGATATAATATGAAACCTCATTTGTAAATGAGACCTTGGAATTTTAAATAAATTCATAGAATATGGAAAATTCGGTCTGATTTTGTCAATTTTTGTCTCCAAAGATTGCACCCTAGTGAACCCTGCCTCCTGGTACTCACAATTCTATGTATTTTCCTCTCTTTGGAGCTCAGCTAGCCCTGTCACTGGCTTTTGATCAGTAGAGATATCTTATCTATGTAATACCTGCCAGACAGTGACCATCAGGAATAGACATGTGTCCAAACATATTTGGGATTATGGTCTGACACTGCATCAGTTCTGACCCTAGATGCTAAGGGATCTTACAGTTTGGGCCTTGTGCTCATACAGTAATCATTCTAAGAGAAGCTATATGCCAGATGGATTCCCAACTGTCTTAAGAATGCCATGCTCTCTGTGTCCAAGCTAGTGTTGTGGACAGGCCAAGTGGAAGGAGAGCTGACCGGCCAGACCCCAGCTGTTTCAACAATCTCAGGAGAGATGTTGAACATCTGAGTCAGATGGTCTCCGATACCGTTTGACTGCAACCCCATAAAAGACCCCAAGTGAAGGAACTCAACTCAGCTGGTAGTTGGTTAGGCAGAAATAGAGAACTGAAATAACCTCATCTTCAAATAGATGTTACTGTTATCCATACTAATGACTAGAAAAGTGTTGGCAGTATAAAGGTCAACTATGCTGGGTTGAATGAATTGTTCATATCGATTTGCATTGATCATACCTCTTATATGAAAATGAATACTATCTAGTGTTTGAAAAAGAAGTTTTACCCTCCCATCATCTTTTTATTATTCATTTTCTGAACACATATTTTCAGACACATCAATGCCATTTTAAGTCTCATTTAATGTTCACTCAGGTTGAAGGATTCAGAAATCATGTGCTGCACTTTTCTTGCAGTGTTGACTGAAGGAGTGGCTGAGGTATCGTGAAGACAGTAATGCTCATCAATTATTATATTTGGCCCTCTTCATTGCTCCTGGGATTGTAGGACAGTTTGGGCCAATGAAATACTAGTAGAAGGGACATGTTTCTTTTCATCTGATACATTAAGAACCTATCTGTAATTCCCTATTTTTTATTACCTGATAAAACAAACAAGCAAACAAACCAGGTGTTCCAGATAGTGCATTTTTAATATGATAGAATCTCTACTAGACTGCATCCCTGGTAAATGAGGGGAGCACAATCCCTTGTGAATTCTTCATAGACAGTTGCATGAACCAGACAAAAATCTTTGCTGTTCTTAAGCCACTGAGACTAGGGGTTAATCTGCATCTATATTATAGTCTACCCTCTTGGGATGATTACAGCAGGCTTTAATATCCTATAACCTCCATCACAACTACCGCAGGCCATTCAATATCAACTTGCAATCTATATAAAAATACATGATATGATTTTTTTGTGCAAACAGAGCTTTAAGACAGAATTTCTGATTTGATCTCCAAATAGATTTCTACCTGTGAATCAATGCAGAAATTTTGGCATTATTGTATTTATTTGGGTAATTTGAGAACACTTGATATGAAATTATTGTCGGATTTGGTTGTTTTCCATTTTATTTTTGATAGTAATTTGTGGCAAGTTAATAACATAATGTATTAGGTGATTTAAAATGTTTATTCAGTCATTATTAATGAAAACATCTAATATTTTTCTCTTTTAAAAAGTGTTTATGATGAGCCTGGGATTATAGATAAGTGGTAGAGCGCTTGCCTAGCATGTGTGAGGCACTGGGTTTAATTCTCAGCACCACATATAAATAAATAAAAAAAAGGTCCACCAACAACAAAAAAATATTTAAAAAAAATGTTTATGATGAAATTTCCAGACTCATATGAAAATAAAGGGAATAGTGTAATGAACCCCATGAGCACCTTAACTCAACTACAGCAAATTTCAACTTGTAGGCAATTTTGTTCCAAAGAAGTTATTCTGTTTTGATTATTCTTTATAAATATATAACAATAATATCCTCTTCCCTCACCTCCAAAAATGGATCCAAATTTTCTCTGAACACTTGTATTCCATGTTCAGGATTATATCTTCCATAATCATCACTAACTTTCTTCTGTTTGCTAGAATGGCTTATTGATAGGGTGGTCATTCTACTTGATTTGTTCTGGACAGTCTGAAGTCTACACTTTATCATAGGGTAAGTATCAATAGCATACCCTTTCATTCATTCAAAAGTATCCTGATTTGGATGACAAATTATGTGGTTACCCTCATTATTGGAAAGTTGGGCCTGGGGCTGGGGTTGTAGCTATGTGGTAGAGCGCTTGCTTAGCATATGTGAGGGGGCAGAGGGTTTGACCTTTAGCACCATATAAAATAAATAAATAAATAAATAATAAAGTTGTAAAAAAATAGAGTCCACCATGTGGATGGATCTCGTTTAAAGGAAAAATAAGGGGGGGGGGCATACTATTACTCTACCTAATTCTTCTAAGAGGATATTATTGTCATTCTACTTCTTCCATCCCCTAGAGTTGGCTTCAAGACTCAGAGAAGTCTGAATCAATCAAAAACCATCAAACTCTTACCCAACATTTATCTCTGTGTGCTTGCAGAGTATTCAGTGTCTAAAGATCACTGGCATCTGAGGACGAGCTACAATGATTTGTTAGACCCCATGTGAAATATCAAAAAATTTGAAAAGATATCAAGAATTTAAAGATGAAGAGAGTTCAGGCATTGAAGGAAGTGTGAGGTCCTTCCACAGAGGGCCCTCTATGACAGCAGAGGCAGTAGACCTGGGAAGCTGACCATGGGCCTACCATACTTCTCCCCACTTGCCACAGTCTGCCTACTTCCAAATGCTGGCCAATTCTAGGACTACATTCCTGCGTCACACCCTCTGGTGTTATCTGCTTGGTCACTTTACTCCTCAATCCCTCATAGATGTGAGCCCTGGTCTGTCTAGCTGTCCTGATCATCTATTCAGTCCTTCCTCATATTAATGAGTGGCAGAGCCAGAATTTGGACATGGGTGTGCTTGATTTCAAAGTAGACGATTATAACCTTTCCGGTGTTCTGACTCTTAGCCCTTTATAGCCTACCAGAGTCTTGACAGAGTTCTCTCCCCGGACCAGGAATCCAAGGCATGGGATTTAAGCTTTCAAGAACACATGACACAGTTTTACTCTTCTCCATGTTTTCGCTGGTCACCAGGAATTTCTGCCATGCCCATCAACTCAACTGTACCTTCTTACTGTCCATGTCCCATCTTCCTCATTAGGACTGTGTTTGGTGACTCTGGAAAATGGAATAGGTCAGGAAAACTAAGGGTCTTACTTTACTAGGAATACACCCATCAGTACAGAGGCCCCATTAACAAAGTAAGTCTGAATGCCTAAGGTACAGAAGCCTTCCAGATAACAAGGCAATAAAAGCCAAGCAATTGTTTTTAGCAACTTGCTGGTTAGTGCAGGCAGACTCAGGGATCTCTCCCCTGGCTGCCGCTGGCCGCTGCTGGCTGCTGGCAGAAACAAGAGTGGATCATTGGCTCTGTTGTTGTACTACAGTGTGATGTCCCCTGCACCACAACTGTGGGCTTCTTAGTGGAGCTTGGTAAACCCATTTATCTTTTTCACAACCACAGTGTTAATGTCTACGTCTCTTGGAATTCGAAAAATAAGATGCAGGATTTGACCTGGATCAATCTAAAAAGGTGTTAGTTCCATAGTTAAGATAGTTTTTATAAGACACATTTTTTTTAAAGAAGGATGTGTGTGTACAAAATCTTTTACAACGGGAAGGAAAGAGGAAAACAGTGAGAGTGATAGGCTTGTCAAATTGTATGGGAAAGCCTGGGAATTCCCACCACAATAACAGTTAAGCACTTGGACTCTAAAGACACACACAGCTAGATTCGTATCCCAGTTCTGTTACTAGCTTGATCTTCAGCACACAACGGAATATCTCTATGTTGGTTTCCTTATCTGTAAAGTGGGAAAATGATTGGACTTGATTTATATGGTACTTGGAAAAACAGTCAGCAACACCTCTAACATTTTAGTTTTCTGTGTAAAGCATGCCATGATGATAGCTAAGCCATTTCTACAATTCGCAGATACATGCTAGCGATGAAATTATACTTCCATGCTTTATGGTTGTAGTTTGAACCATTGCTCATGCCCAGAAAACTAATGCTTCCATATAGAAAGTCTGATTTATACCAGCATTCATCTGTCACCATTCCAGGTTTGGATTGGAGTCAAATTATTAATACAAGTGAAGAGGGCTTCTTTTGACCCATTGGTTAAATTACCTTGACAATTAGTATGAAGATTATATTGGATCTGGCCACTTTTCAGAGTGTCTACAGACTACTGAATAGCTAGGAAAAACTCAACAATATTTATCTCTGTAACTGAGATGGGGACCATAAAATTTTTAGCTGTTAAAACAACCTACTGAAATGTAGTTAATGATCAGGATTATCTACAAAAAATCCCCCATATTTAGCCCTCTGAGAACTCACACTTCTTTCAATGGCCAGTATGAACATTACAATTGTTACAAAGTCTAACTTATGTAAAACATAAATTTAAAGTAAATCTATATTTCATACTAAACAGCATTTTAATGAACAAGTGAAATAATTTTTTCATAACTTTGTTTTTGAAATCATTTGAATACAAGAGCAAACACAAGTTATAAAGGGCTCTTATTTCTCACCAATGATTGTGCACAAATGAGCATTCTTGCTCAGCGAGACAAACCGAATCTGCAATTGTTTTCAAATGCAATGATATTTTATATATACTAATTTAAACAATGATGAGGTAGCTGACTTTACATTTTACAGATTTTTATGAACTACATTTTGTAGATTCGGTGTGATAGTTTTATTTTTCTATTTTGAAGCCAATATATGTGCTTTTTAGTTTTCAAATTTTTGCAGGCTTAGAAAGGTCATAAAACCTGGATACTATATGTATTGTGCTTAATGGACTCTGCTGCTATTCTGTTTGAGAATATGATGGTAGGCTTATGCTTCTGCAGAAAATTTAAGTTGGAAGTTGTGTAGTTAGATGATAAAACAAAATCTAGGCATTTGGTTATATTTTATATATCATGGCCTCTGTTCTAATGTAAGCCCATAGTCCCATTGATCAGGTGACCTTTAAAATTTAGATTTTTTTTATTTTTAGAAATTTTAAAGAGCATATATTAATAAATTCTGTAACAATACGATAGGGTGTTGAGCAGCATCATTAACCAAACACATTAGTATTTCTGCAGTGAAAGTTATGAATATTCAGCAAATGGGACTAAGTAAATTAAAAGCTTCAAATCAGTTTAGATCAGGTTTTACTTCCAAGTCTGTTCATGTCAGATGAAGTTTTGCTGCCAAAATGACTTTTGAAAAAGTTTTAAGTTTTCATAGCTTTTTGAATTTTGTAATACTGTTGAGGAATTACAGAGCTCTGACCTATAGATTGTTGCTAAAATGAGATATTTTTACTTTACGTGTGAGATAAGTGGGGAAGGCATTACCATCCCCAATGGAGGGTGGCAAAACCAGCACCCATGGATGACAAAACAAGATGAACAAAACAGCAATGCAACCAATATGTCCCTATCCTTTACCAGTGAATTTCCCAGACTTCCTTAGTTATCAAAATCATTGTTTCATTTGCAACTTGGCTCATGCTATGGTTTGGGCATGTTGCCTGGAATTCTTATGTTGGAAACTTAATTCTGAAAGTTATTTGTTAATGGCATTTGGAGGTAGGGCTTTGGGGAGGTGATTGGGTCATGAGGGCAGAGACTTCATTAATGGATTCACCAATTCGTGGATTAATGGATTAACAGGTTATTAAGGGAGTGGCTTTGTTATAAAAGTGAGCTTCTGCTGGTGTGCTTGGTCTGTCTTACCATATGAATTCTATGCCATGTTTCAGTGCAGCAAGAAGGCCCACCCTTGATGCTAAGCAGATGCTTGAGCCATATTCTGGACATGTCAATCTATAGAACCATGAACCAAGTAAAACTTCCTTTACAAATTATGCCATCCTGAGGAATTTCTGGCAGTAATAAAAAGGAACCAAGACAGACCAAGATGGCAGCCATTTCTCTAGACAGGTCAGGACTGAACATGTCTCAATATACCAATGCTGTGTACCATTTCATTAATTTTTGATGCATTGGGGGACTGATTGAGGTATAAGTGCTTTAGCTTTTCTTTAGAATAATTAACACAAAATATATATATGTGACATTTCTGGGGATGTGCTAAATTAGGTCTCTCTGCTTCTTGCAAGGCCTGTTTTGTTAGTAGTTTTCTTTACTCCCTTTACTGAAGAGAACTGAAGCTCATTCCCTGCTGTATCTCCTCCTAGCTCTTAAAATCTCCTGCTCCGTTTGGCTGGCACCACACATGCCAGTACCCATGGTGCATTTTATTGCTGCAGCTGTTTTGCTTGCCTATTTTCGTCAGCACAGAGGTGAGTCTCAGAAGTGATGGCTTAAAATAATTCACCTGGTGTAGTCTTCTTGGACATCTGAAACCTGAATTATTTTCACAACACCTGAGGACACTGCGAAGCCCTATTTCATCACTTACAGTGTCTTTAGCAGAAAGTTAACATTGAAATCCAGATTTTCTCTTTGTATGCAGGCACACACTCATCCCTGTATTTGTCTGTTCATCCAGCAAGCATTTATCAAGACCCTCGTAGTGACTCGTTGCTAAGAAGGTCACGTGAAGATCACTGGACAGCTGTCTCTCTGGAAATACTGTCAAAAATCATGCTTTTTAGAACTGGCATGGCAACGTCATAAATTAGCCTAAGTATTCGCAACTTTGTGATGTAGTGGGCCAAGACACCTTTCTTTCTTTCTTTTTTCTTTTCACAGCTACCCATAAAAAACCAGACAAAGCAATGAAATAGCTTGGTTAGTAGTATTGGGCTTTAGGTGATATATGGCCCATTTAACAAAATCTAATTAGCAATTTACTAGGCTGGCTGATGTGTGTAAGTGACATATACATGGGGTACTTTTGAGATCCTCCTGACTTTCAGTTCTGGGAAATGAGATTGATGGAGGGTGTTAGTGAGCTTTGCATCACTGTGACCAAACTACCCAAGGAAAACAAGTTAGAGGAGGGAAAGTTTATTTTGGCACAGGGTTCCAGAGGCTTATTCCATGGTTGGTAGACTCCCTTGCTCTAAGTCACAGATGAGGCATCACATCATGGTAGGAGGGAGTGAAGGAGGGAAACTGCTCCACTCGCGGCAGGCAGGAAGCAGAGAGAGGGAAGAGGCCATAGGGAAGCTGTGTCCTTCCAGGGCTGCCCCCAGTGTCCCATCTTCTAGGACCACGCCTCAGTCCATTTAAACTAGGCTGAACCAATTAGGTTATTAGGTTAATCTCACCATCCAACGTTTCACCTCCTGACATTCCTGAATCAATGCAAGAACTTTTGGGGGACACCTCACATCCAGCCATAACATAGAGTTTACTTCTTGGGGACTTAAAAGAGGTCATGAATGTGTGACTAGTTAATTAAACTGTTGAAAATACAAACAATCTATAGGTATTTTATTTTTTCCTCCCATTGCTGTCTTTTGACATATTCTCTCATCTCTCCTTCTCTGTCTCTTGATGATAGATTCTCTAACGTTTTACTGCTTTCCACAATAAAAACAGTATTATTTTCAGGCATTAAACAAACAAAAGGACAAAAAAAACTCCAGTCTAATTTAAATAAAACTTTTATGTAAACAAACGAGAAGAGTGGTAGATGATATTTGAAGTACATGTATATAGGATGAATGATCTCTATCCAGAATCTATAAAGAATATCTAAAAATGAGTCAAAGATGACAGCCCCATAGAAAAAAGGGCAAAATACTTGAAAAGACACTTGGCCAAAGAGGACATCCCAGTGGATACTAAATCTGTGAAAATGTGCTTCAATTCATTAGTGAACAGAAAAGTATACTTAAAGCCACAATAACATACTGCTCCATGGCATAGGGGAAGAAGACATAATTCATCTGCATGCTTAGATTCAGTGCTTGGGTCCTGTAGATTAAATAATAATCATAATAATAATAGTAATACAGACTAATAGTAAAAAGAGTTTATCTCATAGGCACAAAGGAGCATAACAGAAAAGAAATGAGAGTCAGCATCTTGAACAGCTGAAATTTCCACCGCCATTCTCCGACAGATCTCAACAACAAAACAGGTGTGTGGCACTCAGCCCATCCCCCATACATCGGGAACTCGCATAAAATCTCTTCTAGGCTTGCCGGGGGAGGGAGAATCAGAGTGAGCCTGCATAAAGACTAGGGGGGAACTAGAGGCACCTGACCTGCAACCCCCCCTCCCCATCTGCAGCCAAAACGAAACCTGTCTAGCTAGCTCTGGGGAGGGGCAAGCAGGAAAAATCCAAAGGACAGAGGGCCTGGGATCCTAATCGCCAACTGTGGGACCCCGAGATCCAGGCCGACTGATTCGTGCGGCCTGCCCTGCGGCTACAGAAGGCGTGGCGCCCCAGGGAAGCCATTAATTAGCAAGCAGGGAGAGGCTTGGCTGTGATCAGGTGGAATCCCGCCAGCCAAGCCCACACTGACCCCCGGGCTGAGTACGGGAGTTTAGACGGGGAAGGAAGCGGTACAGTCCCATCCCCCACAGCGGACACTCCCCCAAGGCAATCAGCAGTCAGCATCTTGAACAGCTGAAATATCCACCGCCATTCTCCGACAGATCTCAACAACAAAACAGGTGTGTGGCACTCAGCCCATCCCCCATACATGGGGAACTCGCATAAAATCTCTCCTAGGCTTGCCGGGGGAGGGAGAATCAGAGTGAGCCTGCATAAAGACTAGGGGGGAACTAGAGGCACCTGACCTGCAACCCCCCCTACCCATCTGCAGCCAAAACGAAACCTGTCTAGCTAGAGCTGGGGGAGGGGCAAGCAGGAAAAATCCAAAGGACAGAGTGCCTGGGATCCCAATCGCCAACTGTGGGACCCCGGAGATCCAGGCCGACTGATTCGTGCGGCCAGCCCTGCAGCTACAGAAGGCTAGCAGGAGAAACCAGGAGGCTAGAGGCAAGGCCCTCGAGACTGGGCAGCTGGAAATTGCAGGCCCGCCGGCGACAGTTCACCCACTGCCCGCATAGCTGGGCGGTAGGAGAACACCCGGCCGCAGGTGACCGATCACCCGCCTGCGGCCTGTGATACTGGGCGGCTGGAGACCGCCTGCCTGCCGCGACTGGGAACTGAAATCAAACAGAGACAGTCCAGTCACACCACCTCATCAGGACACCCCGGCAAGGAACTGGGGCCGATCATAGCAAAGTAGTGTCGTCACTGGAGCTCGGACGTCGGATCTTCCTTCACAGTGGAATCCACGTCAGCAGGCATAGTTTAACAACACTAAGGAGAGGCATCAGAGTAATACAGAACCGAAACAAATCTATAGAAGAGAAGAGAAACACGACAATCAAATAGAGCTGGAAAGCAACGGGGACAACTTGAGAAAACAAGGGAAAAAAGGAGTACAAACAGTGCAAGACAACTTAATTCTACAAGAGGACATAGAAACATCAGAAGCAGGAATAGGGAAAGAACTCAAGGCATACCTAACTCAAATGGAAAGGAATATTAGAGAAGACATGAGACAGCAAGTCCAAGCAATAAAAATATATTTTGAAAATGAATTAAACAAACAAATTCAAATGGCAAAGAACGAGCTCTACCAGGAGATAGAGATCTTAAAAAAGAATCAAACTATAATCCTAGAATTGCAGGAAACTATAAACCAAATTAAAAACTCAAACGAGAATATTACAAATAGACTTGATCAAGTAGAAGTCAGAACATCAGATAATGAAGACAAGGTTTATCAACTTGAAAAGAGTATAGTCAACACAGAAAAGATCCTTAAATCCCATGAGCAATCTATTCAAGAGATATGGGATGTCATTAAAAAACCAAATTTGAGAGTCATCGGGATAGAAGAAGGCACAGAGATTCAAACCAAAGGAATGGACAGCATATTAAATGAAATAATTGTAGAAAACTTCCCAGAGATGAAAGATGGAATGGATTGCCAAATCCTGGAAGCCTACAGGACCCCAAACATTCAAAACTATAATAGACCAACTCCAAGACACATAATTATGAAGATAGCCAACATACAGGACAAGGAGAGAATATTAAAAGCTACCAGAGAAAAGAGACAGATTACATTCAGGGGTAAACCAATTAGATTAACGACTGATTTCTCAGCACAGACTTTGAAAGCGAGAAGATCCTGGAACAATGTATTTCAAACGCTGAAAAATAATGGATTTCAACCAAGAATACTGTATCCAGCAAAATTGAGCTTCAGATTTGACAACGAAATTAAAATCTTTCACGATAAACAAAAGCTAAAAGAATTTGTAGCAAGAAAACCAGCACTGCAAAGCATTCTGAGCAATATACTACAAGAAGAGGAATTGAAAAATAGTGCCCAAAACTAACAACAAGAGGTATCTCAGTAAAGGAGGAGGAAAATAACCAAAAAAGTAAAACTAGCCAAACTAAAATAAATAGATAAAGAAGCATGACTGGAAGTACAAATCATATCTCAATTGTAACTTTAAACGTTAATGGCCTAAACTCACCAATCAAAAGACATAGGCTAGCAACCTGGATCAAAAAAACAAATCCAACAATATGCTGCCTTCAGGAGACTCATATGATAGGAAAAGACATACACAGGCTGAAGGTAAAAGGTTGGGAAAAATCATACCACTCACATGGCCCTCGGAAGCAAGCAGGAGTGGCCATACTCATATCAAATAAAATCAACTTCAAACCTAAGTTAATTAAGAAGGATAAAGAAGGACACTATATACTGTTAAAAGGGACCATCCACCAACAAGACATAACAATTATCAATTTGTATGCACCAAACAATGGAGCTGCAATCTACATAAAACAAACGCTCCTCAAGTTCAAGAGTCAAATAGATCATAACACAATAATTACGGGTGACTTCAACACACCGCTCTTGCCATTAGACAGATCCTCTAGACAAAAACTGAATAAAGAAACTATAGAACTCAACAGCACAATCAATAACCTAGACCTAACTGACATATATAGAATATACCAACCATCATCAAGTGGATACACGTTGTTCTTCTCAGCAGCACATGGATCCTACTCAAAAATAGACCATATATTATGCCATAAGGCAAATCTTAGTAAATATAAAAGTGTGGAGATAATACCATGCACCATATCTGACCATAATGGAATGAAATTGGAAATCAATGATAAAAAAAGGAAGGAAAAATCCTACACCATATGGAAAATGAACAATATGTTATTGAATGATCAATGGGTTACAGAAGACATAAAGGAAGAGATAAAAAAAATTCTTAGAGTCAAATGATAATACAGACACAACATACCGGAATCTTTGGGACACAATGAAAGCAGTTTTAAGAGGGAAATTCATATCCTGGAGTTCTTTCATCAAAAAAAGAAAAAACCAACAAATAAATGAACTCACACTACACCTCAAAAACCTAGAAAAGGAAGAACAAAACAACAGCAATTGTAGTAGAAGACAAGAAATAATTAAAATTAGAGCAGAAATAAACGAAATTGAAACAAAAAAAACCATTGAAAAAATTGATAAAACTAAAAGTTGGTTCTTTAAAAAAATAAATAAGATAGACAAGCCCTTAGCTATGCTAGCAAAAAGAAGAAGAGAGAGAACTCAAATTACTAATATACGGGATGAAAAAGGCAATATCACAACAGACACTACAGAAATACAGAAGATAATTAGAAACTATTTTGAAAACCTATATTCTAATAAAATAGAAGATAGCGAAGATATCGATAAATTTCTTAAGGCATATGATTTGCCCAGATTGAGACAGGAAGACACACACAATTTAAACAGACCAATAACAAAGGAAGAAATAGAAGAAGCCATCAAAAGACTACCAACCAAGAAAAGCCCTGGACCTGATGGGTATACAGCGGAGTTCTACAAAACCTTCAAAGAAGAACTAATACCAATACTTTTCAAACTATTTCAAGAAATAGAAAAAGAAGGAGCTCTTCCAAATTCATTCTATGAGGCCAACATCACCCTGATCCCAAAACCAGACAAAGACACTTCAAAGAAAGAAAACTACAGACCAATATCTCTAACGAACTTGGATGCAAAAATTCTCAATAAAATTCTGGTGAATCAAATACAAAAACATATCAGAAAACTTGTGCACCATGATCAAGTAGGATTCATCCCTGGGATGCAAGGCTGGTTCAATATACGGAAATCAATACATGCTATTCACCACATCAATAGGCTTAAAGACCAGAACCATATGATCATCTCGATAGATGCAGAAAAAGCATTTGACAAAATTCAACATCCCTTTATGTTCAAAACATTAGAAAAACTAGGGATATCAGGAACTTACCTCAACATTGTAAAAGCTATATATGCTAAACCTCAGGCTAGCATCATCCTAAATGGAGAAAAACTGAAGGCATTCCCTCTAAAATCTGGAACAAGACAGGGATGTCCTCTATCACCACTTCTATTCAATTTAGTTCTCGAAGTACTAGCCAGAGCAATTAGACAGACAAAAGAAATTAAAGGCATAAAAATAGGAAAAGAAGAAATTAAATTATCGCTATTTGCAGATGACATGATAATTTACTTAACAGACCCAAAAGGATCTACAAAGAAGCTGCTAGAGTTAATAAATGAATTCAGCAAAGTGGCAGGATATAAAATCAACACGCACAAATCAAAGGCATTCCTGTATATCAGCAACAAAACCTCTGAAATGGAAATGAGGAAAACCACTCCATTCACAATATCCTCAAAGAAAATAAGATACTTGGGAATCAACCTAACAAAAGAGGTGAAAGATTTATACAATGAAAACTACAGAACCCTAAAGAGAGAGATAGAAGAAGATCTCAGAAGATGGAAAAATGTACTCTGTTCATGGATAGGCAGAACTAACATCATCAAAATGGCGATATTACCCAAAGTTCTCTACAGGTTTAATGAGATGCCAATCAGAATCCCAAAGACATTTCTTGTAGAAATAGATAAAGCAATCATGAAATTCATATGGAAAAACAAAAGACCCAGAATAGCAAAAGCAATTCTAAGCAGGAAGTGTGAATCTGGAGGTATAGTGATACCAGAGCTCAAACTGTACTACAAAGCAATAGTAACAAAAACAGCATGGTACTGGTACCAAAACAGGCAGGTGGACCAATGGTACAGAATAGAGGACACAGAGACTAATCCACAAAGTTACAACTATCTTATATTTGATAAAGGGGCTAAAAACATGCAATGGAGGAAGGATAGCATCTTCAACAAATGGTGTTGGGAAAATTGGAAATCCATATGCAAGAAAATGAAATTGAATCCCTTTCTCTCGCCAGCCACAAAAGTTAACTCAAAATGGATCAAGGAGCTAGATATAAAAACAGAGACACTGCGTCTGATAGAAGGAAAAGTTGGCTATGATCTACATATTGTGGGGTCGGGCTCCAAATTCCTTAATAGAACGCCCGTAGCCCAAGAGTTAATGACAAGAATAAACAAATGGGACCTACTTAAACTAAAAAGTTTTTTCTCAGCAAGAGAAACAGTAAAAGAGGTAAATAGAGAGCCTACATCCTGGGAACAAATTTTTACCCCTCACACCTCAGATAGAGCCCTAATATCCAGAATGTACAAAGAACTCAAAAAATTAAACAATAAGATAACAAATAATCCAATCAACAAATGGGCCAAGGACCTGAACAGACACTTCTCAGAGGAGGACATACAATCAATCCACAAGCACATGAGAAAATGCTCACCATCTCTAGCAATCAGAGAAATGCAAATCAAAACCACCCTAAGATACCATTTCACTCCTGTAAGATTGGCAGCCATTATGAAGTCAAACAACAATAAGTGTTGGCGAGGATGTGGGGAAAAGGGCACACTTGTTCACTGCTGGTGGGACTGCAAAATGGTGAGGCCAATTTGGAAAGCAGTATGGAGATTCCTGGGAAAGCTGGGAATGGATCCACCATTTGACCCAGATATTGCCCTTCTTGGACTATTCCCTGAGGACCTTAAAAGAGCACACTATACGGATACGGCCACATCAATGATTATAGCAGCACAATTCACAATAGCTAGACTGTGGAACCAACCTAGATGCCCTTCAATAGACGAGTGGATAAAAAAATTGTGGCAGCTATACACAATGGAGTATTATGCAGCACTAAGAAACGACAAAATCATAGAATTTGCAGGGAAATGGATGGCATTAGAGCAGATTATGCTAAGTGAAGCTAGCCAAGCCCTAAAAAACAAATGTCAAATGTCTTCTTTGATATAAAGAGAGCCACTAAGAATAGAACAGGAAGGAAGAGCATGAGGAAAAGACTACCAGTAAACTAAGACGAATGGGGGGAGAGAAAGGAAGAGAGAAGGGAAAACATATGGAAATGGTAGGAGACCTTCAGTGATACACAAAATTATAAGAGGTTATGAGGGGCAAGGGGGTGGGGGGAAAAAAAGGGGAGAGAATTGAACAACAGCAGAGGAGGTAGAGAGGGAAGATGGGAGGGGAGGGGAGGGGAGGGGGGATAGTAGGGGATAGGAAAGGTAGCAGAATACAACAGTCACTAATATGCCATTATGTAAAAATGTGAGTATGTAACAGAAGTGAGTCTGTATTATGTATTTGGGGAGTTCAAAACCCAATTGAGTCGAATGTATGAAAGATGATATGTCTTGAGCTCTGTAATGTTTTGAACAATCAATAAAAAAAAAAAGAAAAGAAATGAAACTCAACAATTAGAAAATAAATAAATAAATAAATGGATACAAATAGGAAAAGAAGAGGTCAAACTATCCCTTTTAGCTGAGGACATGATTCTATATTTAGAAGACCCAAGAAAACTCCACCAGAAAGCTTCTAGAATTCATAAATGAATTCAGCAAAGTAGCAGAATATAAAAGTAACGCCTGTAAATCAATTGCATTCCTGTACACCAATGATGCAGCAGATGAAAGAGGAATCAGAAAAACTATCCTATTCAAAATAAATAGCTTCAAAACAAAAACAAAAGCCAGCTTGGGAATCAAACTAACAAAAGAGGTGAAAGACCTCTACAATGAAAACTAAAGAACACCAAAGAAAGAAATTGAAGTAGACCTCATAAAATGGAAAGATCTCCTGTGTTCTTAGATAGGCAGAGTTACATATTGTCAAAATGACCATACTACCAAAAGCTGTATACAGATTTAAGGCAATTGCTATTAAAATCCCAGTGACATTCTTCATTGGAAATAGAAAAAGCAGTCATGAAATTCATTTGGAAAAATAAGAGGTCCAGAATAGCCAGAGCAATCCTTAGCAAAAATGTGAAGGAGGGGGCATCACAAAACCAGACCTTAAATTATACCACAGAACTATAAAAACAAAAACAGCATGATATTGTCAACAAAACAGACATGAATACCATGGAATAGGACAGAAGACACAGAATCAAACCCATGTAAATACATTTATCAAATACTAGACAAAAGGCACCATAATTATACATTGGAGAAAAGACAGCATCTTTAACAAATGGTGCTGGGAGAACTGGAAATCTGTATGTAGCAAAATGAAATTTAACCCCTATTTCTAACTCTGCACAACACTTAACTCAAAGTGGATTACAGACCTAGGTGTTAGACAAGAGGCCCTGCACCTACTAGAGAAAAACGTAGGCCCAAATCTCCATCATGTTGGCTTATGCCTCAAATGCCTCAACTCCTAAAGTGCAAGGTGTAAATTTAAGAATTAATAAATTGGATGGTAACATACTAAAAAGCTTTTTCACAGCAAAGGAAACAATCAAGAATGGGAAGAGTGGGCTAGGGTTGTAACTCAGCGGTAGAGTGCTTTCTTAGCACGTGGCACTGGGTTTGATGGTCAACACCACATAAAAAATAAATAAAAAGTTACTGTGTCCATCTACAACTAAAAAATATATACATATATCAAAATAATCACATATGCAAATTAAAAATATTTTTTAAAAAGAATGTGAAGAGAGAGCCTACAAAATGGGAGAAAATCTTTGCCACTTACACCTCAGATAGAGTGTTAATCTCCATCATATACAAAGAACAAAAAAAAATTAATATCCCCCAAACCCCAAATAAACCAATCAATAAGTGAGCAAAGGAACTGAACAGGCACTTCACAGAAGAATTACAATATGTTAACAAATATATGAAAAATGTTCAGCATCTCTAGCAATTAGAGAAATGCAAATTAAAACTGCCCTGACATTGCATCTCACTCCAGTTGGAATGGAAATTATCAAGAATACAAGTAACAATGAATGCTGGCGAGGATTTGGGGAAAAAGGCTCACTCATATATTGCTGGTAGGACTGCAAATTGGTACAACCACTCTGTGAGGAAGTATCAAGATTCCTCAGAAAACGTGGTGTAGAACCATAGTTTGGCCCAGTTATATCTCATTCCTTGGTCTATACCCAAAGGACTTAAAATCAGTGTAGTACAGTGTTGCAGCCACATCAATGTTTAAAGCAGCTCCATTTACAATAGCTAAGCTATGGAACCAGTCGAGGTGCCCTTCAACACATGAATGGATAAAGAAAATGTTCTTAAAGGTTCTGTTGGGAAAATGTATAATATATATATATATATATATATATATATATATATATTCTTCCTCCCAAAATAAAGATTGTGTTTCTCTCCTGGTACTGGAGAGGAGAGGAGGGACACTTTAATAAAAGGAAATCCATGCCCTATTTTAGGCATAGAGAGGAAGAGCATAGAGTCCTCCTGTCTCTTATATTTCTCAATTATCTTCAGCTCAAAATAATCCTAATGCCAAAGTAACATAATTTGGGTTGGTACATTCTGATCCTCTTGGATAGCTGCTAAGAATATCTAAAATAAAAATAGAGAAAATATTATGTATCAAAGAGAGTGTAGCCCAACAGGAATCTTCAGTCACTGTTGATGAGAATATAAATTGACATTCCCAACCACATGGAAAATTCTTTGTCAAATTGATTAAAACTAGACATAAGCATATGCCACAACCCAGAAAATTTCATTTTAGAAAAATGCATAGATATATTCACAAAGACATGTTCTGGAATATTCATAGAGGTACTATCCATGGTAACTTCTTTTTAGGGCTCAGAAAATGATATACCCAAGTGTGGTGCTTTGGCATGTTGAGTACTTTAAACTAAATGAAATGGACAGACCATGGAAGCAGCCTCAGAACCCAGGTCTTTCTGACTTCTTATTTCTGCCACCAAGAACAGGGTGGAAATCATTGACATGAACTCATCTGAAGTTCTTCTAGGAGGGACATAATTGCCTTAAATCCCGTCTCTGAAATTTCATTAGCCAGAGGAGACTAACCTTGCATCAGAGGAAAGAAGACTGAGAATGTCACTGTTTCTAGACAGACTTTGTCACAAGCTACTATCTGCTCTTTTATCCCATTTTATTTTCCAAAAGAATCATTTATAAATCTCTGTCTGTCCTTTGGACCTGTTCAACTTCCTTCAAGTTCATTTCCAACTTCTCAGAATTGCCTATCTTCTCGGATCTCACTGTCCCCTAAGAAGAGAGTATAGGAGCTTCTGAACCCCATTGAGTTACCACGTACTAACTTTCCTGTCTTGTCCACATGTGCATTAATATATTGATATGCTTTTCCTGGTGATCTGCCCATTGCCAGTTTCTTTTGACAGACTTGAAGACTCCAACATTCAGAGGAAAAGGGAAAAAAAATCCCTTCACATCTATACCACCATCAGAAAACTCCAAATTGTCATCAAATCATATATGACAATATGAATCATTGATTTACAACACACATGGATAAATGCCATAAGCAAAATATTGAGTAAAATAAGCCATCACTCCACAGCCTAAATATTCTTTTATTCTATTGGGAATCAAAGGGAAAAAAAAACTAATGGATAATGTAAGAATTCATACTATGGGGGCTAAATTATTGGAAAGAGCTAAGAAAGAGGCTCTGTCTTGTTTCTTAATTAGTGTGTTGGTTGCATGAAACATTCAGTTCTGAAAAAATTTCAGACTATGTGTTCTTAATACAGGTACTTTCCTACTTGTTATATTTTAATACATTTCTCTCATGTTCCATTGGAAATATGGTCTGTACTGTTCTTCCTGTTTCCTGAAACTTGCTTTTTATATCTCCCCATATCACTGATCCATTCTTTTTTTTATATTCGTATCATTATAAACATGCCCCTTAGCTTTGGGATTCTCTAATCTAAAAGCCCAAGGAGACCTGGCTAGACTAGGTTTCATCCATGTCCTGTAGACCTAGTCTAGCTCCCTCTATATCTCCAGTCCCTAGTCCCTAAAAGACACATACAAGATTACCTGAAAGCAAAAAGTCTTCTTTCAGGAACACCTGTTAAAAATAAAATTACTCTTCTTAATACTTTCTGTGCAAATGGCCACCTAAAGAACACATTCAGGGGCCAAAGACTTTCATGGATAAAAGGTAAAATATTATTATCAGTGGGAAGAACAACATATAAGATATGAAAAAGTAAACAGGATCAAATATATTTATGCTTGCTGGAGTCTCCTGGTTCCTTACAAACTGGATAAGATTGATTCCAGTGTCTGAGCTATCAGATTTTTTGGAAACCATCAGAATTCTTAAAGGTTCTGTTACCTGTCCTCCTTTTAGGTGGGAACAGAAATTTTTGATCTCTACCTTGTGATTAACGTAAGTATGGAATTTTCCCTTGATCTTACCACCAGAGGAGCTACAAATAAAGAACTTGTGTTAAGTATTTTAAAGGTCATTGTGGACAAGGATTACCTTAGATACCAAAAATAAACAAACAGAAAACCAATGACTAAGCTACATTAATAAAATTATATTTATTTATTTATTTTCTTTTTAACTACAACCATCATTATGTAATCCTATAGTTGGGCATAGTTTGCTGGTTCCTCTGCAAGCCAAGCTAATAATAGCCTCTGCTGTCTCATGAGAATTTCAACATTCATGATTTGTGGTGTTGGTTTCTATGTCCACAGGTTTGCATAGTTCCTACAAGTAGTGTTATTTTCCCAAAGGCGGTAAAAATTCCCTCCTTCAGTGGAATTCTGGTATTTTTCTTTTTGTAGTAAATTATTGATGTTCATTACCTAGAACAGTAGCCAAATACAGGTTGGAGGTTTTTTTTATTTGTTTGTTTTGTTTTTGTTACCTATAAATAGTTTTCTTCATTGGTTAGGGTATTTTTTTTTCATCCTAAGAAGCCTTTTAAAATTAGCTACAAAACATTAATCACTGCCTACTATGATGCCTTTTAGCATTTCTCTCTCTCCTAATAAACAGTATTTCAAGGTAGTACAATTTGAGTTGATGTCACTACCTATCCTACTAAATTCTGAATTCTATGATATTTGGGACCTGCCTGTTCTTAGGGTTTGTTCTGCAGCAAAGCATGTTTCTTCATATGATTGGTAACTAAGGGAATGATGTCAGAGTAACAGGACGTTGTGTCGATCAACTTGCTTGGTAAACTCACATGTGAACCTTTTGAAATGATCAGATGTAAGTTGTCTTGCAAGTCACAAAAAAAAATTCAGCAACATATAAAGATATTTTAGACAAAAAGATAAAATTCTTGCCCATGATCCTTCCTTTAGCAAAGGAAATGGTGTTTTGAATTAGTGGCTTCAAGACAACTGACTTTTCACTGTTATTGAGAGAGACTGAGAGAACAAATGAAAATGTTGCCAAGACATTTTTTCCTTATGATTTTCAAGAAAAAAACAATGACTATAGAAGGGTGCTATTGGATTGTAGCTTTTGTTTTGATAAAGCTGGCATCTATTAGAAACAAACAATTTTAAGGATCTATATCTCTGAGAAGAGGGAAGCCACAAGGTAGAGGTCTTGCTAAAACTTGTAGATTCTAACTGTAGTATAGGTTTAACGGTGCTTATTGTTATTGTGTGTATTCAGGTTGTAGTTCCAAAGTTTCACAGATTTTGATGGGCGTGCTCCAGTTCTGTTTTTATCATAATACTGTTATTTTCCATAATTGGGATGCAAGATTTTTCAGATTTATTTGCTATTGCAGCAGAAATGCATGCACTTGCAGTTCCTAGCAAAAAGAAGGTTCTTAAAAATATGTGCTGAATGGGAAAGAATTATAACTCTGGAGTATAGTATTCTTTGAACTTTTTGTCTGAGTGTTTCTAAATTATAGCTGAGCTCAAATTCTCAAAGATTCTGGATGAAGTATTTCCCTTGATCACCCCAATGGTAAAATAGATCACTTTTTGTTTTTCATGCTGTCTTATTTTTGTCTTCCAAACACAAGTTTTTAATTGTGTGTGTGTGTGTGTGTGTGTGTGTGTGTATTTTCCATTAGGCAGTGAGTACTGCTAGGCCATGTACTCATAGGCACTCCATAGATGCAAGTAGTTGAATGAATGAATCGATGTCAAATGAATATATGTATTACTTTCCAACCTAGAATTTTTCTGTCTTAGGAAAGACAGAAAAAAACCCACTTATCTATCAACAACTTTCTGTGGTCCCACAAGACAGCCACTTCTAATACTGTCTAGCATTTATTTAGTAATAAGTATGTACAAAGGTATTAATTACTATAATTCTTACAACCACCATATGAAGAACTGTCTTTTATTATCCCCATCTTGTAGATGAGGAAATTAAAGCTGAGGATATTACATTATAATGTCAGTAGCTGATGCGTGGTAGAGCTGTGGTTCATGTCCAAGACAGTCTGCCTATAAAGCTCAGCTCTTAAGAGGCCTGTTTCACTACCTCAAAATTACAACAAAATCATTTCATCATTGAGGTTTTGTAAATATGTTTGTATGAAAATCCTCTTTCATCATAACTGAAGATGCTATGGCTTATGACTGAGTGACTCCAGTATGTTCCACTCTTAGGATCCAACTAAAGACTCTTTCTGTACATCAGGTCCAGAAGTAATATTTTGTGCACAGACTTACAAACTCATTCTGTCCCTGACTCATTTAGGATTATAGTTTGCAATTCTTAATTAACCAAGTCACCTAAACCACCTTGCCTTCCTGTTATTTAGAAACCCTGACTCATCCACCTTCTTCCTCCTCCACCATTTTGTGAGAATCTTTTCTTAACTGGCAAGGTAATAATTCAGCAACAACTCTTTTTTGTCTGCCTCCTCTTCACCTGCTTCTTCTCTTACTTTTATGTCTTTGGTGGTCCTTGATTTATTTTTTGACAGTGTGTAGTGAAGCAGGAGAATATTCCAGAAGGCCATTAACCACCATTAGATACCAAATTCTAGGCTTAGGAAATTTGACTCTATTTGAATCTTAGTCAAATTCACCTTATTTCTTAAATATCATAAATCCATTAAGTTTTAGGGATAATTATGTAAATTAGTGACAAGATGACATAAAACAAACTTCATATGCAGAACCAAGTTCTATGTAAGAAGCAATTCAGCAATATTTGGTCTAATGGAGGACATTTGGGAGTTTGTTCTGAAGAGTAAAGAAGGACTCACAATCAACTTATCAATGCTTTATAAATGGTTTCTACTCTGTGCTATGGTAATGGTGAATATATTTGGAAATACATGTTTACTTAAGTAAGTTAAGATATACCACTACCCCAAAGTATACCCAAATAATTACTCCAAATTATCTGGGACATTTCAACTATTGTTACAGACAAATTTTATATATGAGCTTCCATTTAATTCCTCTCCAAATATTGCAATTTCAATACTTGGGAGTCTGTGTTTTAAGGCTTACTCTACTTGTTGTGTAGAAAATGGAGTTTGTAAGTATGACCTTTGGGAGAGGGCAAGTGTGTAGGCGTACATGTTTACATATGCTTGTGTCTACATTGGACAGACTGAGCCATTCGGTACAAAAATGTTCTTCAATATAAATATTAAAAAGAATCAGCATGGGGAAAATTACATACTTACATAACACTCCTCTGCCCATCTTAAAGAGATTCTGTATGTGGATTTGTTTTCTCTGCAGAATCTGATTTGGTTGTCTTGTGATAAGTATGGAAAGATTGTTGATCAGTTTGAACTAATAAATGGGTTTAAAAAAGAGTTGAAAAATGACCAATTGGGTATAATCTATGACTTTTGTGGGAAAACAGAAGGAAAATGTAAATTTTTTTCTTAATTTGCAATGTAGAAAGAAATATTAATCTTTATAATTTGCTCATCTTTGAGGCCGATATTTCAGAGATTTCTGGCCCCTGGGAATTAGATAATTTATAAATGAATGCTCTCAAAGGAACTCTTAAAATCAAAAGAAAAAATATGTTGCTTGAAAATTGATTTGTCACCAGTACTTTTGGGGTATAAATATTTCCAACTCTCATAATGACTTGATTTTAAAATTCCGTATGCTTGAAGTCAGTAATATACAAATAATGTCAGTGGGAGGAATGGGCACTGCTGTGGTGTCTTAGACATATTTCAGCAGCATTTCTCCTGGATGTAGATGGGATCGTCCAACTGCACTTATGCATCTCAAATTTAATATTTGAAAGAGCTGGGAAAAGAGACAACTTGGGTTCACCCTAGATCATCAGCTCATTTGGGTAATGGGCCTTGCAGAGTGCATTTGTCCCAGTTGGTGTGATTTCATTCTCTAAGGCCCTTCTGGGAGCCAGGTGGATCCCTATGTTACAGATGGGGAGCAGGAGTCGGAGAGGTTAGGGAACCCTCCGCTTTCACAGCCAGTTTTGCTAAGTTTTTAGGGGCTTCTTCACACTCTTCCCACTAAGAGCATTATCTGAAAATCTGAGCAAGTGTTAGAATTAGTAACCCTTGGGCCCTACTCTCAGATATTCTCAGTCAGTAGATGTTGATGAGGCTGAGATTTTGCATTTCTGATAAGATTCCAGGTGATGTTGTTGGAGCTAGTCCTGGGGTTATACTTTGAGAACAAGCATACTGTACCATGCTATACACTTTCTAAACCCCTTTCAATTATGTCCCATTAATACAAAGTGTGTATTCAGTGCCTGAGTGAAACTGTGAAAAAATGCGGCCTGCCGAGCGGTATGCGCCTCGTGCACAGATGGCTACAGGTACCCACTGGGAGCGAGGTGGTTTGCCTGAGGGTTCTCAAAGCTACAGGATAAACTTCAGGCATCTTCAAGAAGTCCCAGTTTTCCTTGATGGTGAATAGTTTAACATGCTATTTTTATATTAAAACAAACACATAGCTGTGTTTTGGAGTAGAATATAAATTCCTATGGATTTATAAGATAAAAACTAGATTTCAAAGGAATTCCATCCTTATGGCGGATTGCTTTAGGCTATGCTTCAAGTCTCGGAGGGTACCCATTTGCTCTCCTCTGGCAGCAAGCAGATTTAGCTGAGCAAAACAGCAACAACAACAACAAAAAAGGTTACTTTACTCGGGTATTAAGTACTTTCTTAAGCTAAGAGTTTCTATCTCTGGATTCTGATTCTAGCCTCTTCTTTGAGCTTATGGAGAAGAATTCTTCAGGGTTAACCTTCAGGATATGGCATATCCACATTTTTCTGAAGGAGTATAGAAACTCTAGCATTAGAGATGACCCCTATGTCTATCACTGGTGCAACAAACTTAAAACTTTTTTGAAATTTAAGGAAATGAAATCTATTTTCAGCCTCTTGAGGATCTGTGTTTTTTTGTTTTTCCTTCAGTCTGGGTTCCAGAAACATTTGAGATTGATTTCATGGGTATTTCTATTCATGAACATACATACACACACACACATACACACACACATATATATATACACCCTAGCAAGTACAATCCAAGTTTCCAAGTTGTTGGTACACACGACTAACACGACTAAGTCCAGTGCACATTGTCCCAGACTGTGTTTTCCACATGAGATGAGTGGCAATATTCTTTTTATGTGACATATGAACAAAGTACCCTTTTCTCAGGTCCCCAATATGACCCTCAATCACCTTCTACAAGTTATTACTATAGAGGGAAGGGAGACAAACTCTGGCCTGTGGGCCAAATCAGGCCTACCACCTATTTTTATAGGGATCACAAGCTAAAAATTGTTTTAGTTTTAAATAGTTGTAAAAAAAAATTAAAAGAAGGATAACATTTTATAACACATGGAAATTGTGAGAAATTCACATTTCTGTTATAAGAAATCTATTTTCCATAAATAACAGTTTCACTGGAACACAGCCACACTCATTCAATTTCTTATTGTTCTAATATCTTTGGGTTGCTTTCCTGTTACCAATGCAGAGGTGAGTTATTGCAACAGAGCCCTTGTAGCTCACAAAGCTAAAAATATTTACTCTTCAGACCATTACAGGAGGTGTTTATGGATCCCTGCTCTAGATTTTGCACAGCAGAAGGTTTATGTTTGCCTTTAGGAAACCTGTACCAGTACAGACCCAGAATCAAACTAGTTCCACCTATTCTATAGATTCTCCCATCTATGTATTCTTCCTCCATAGAATGATGGGAAGCTAGTAGTTGTCTGAATCGCCAAGAACTCTTTGTAACATAAAAAAGCATGAACTTGTCCTAAGAGAGAGAGAGGGAGAGAGAGAGAGAGAGAGAGAGAGAGATTTGAGTCCAGAACTCAAGACTGTTGGTGGTGACAAAGAGAAAAGTAGCTTCTTTTCATTTTTAAACCAATATTTAAAAAATTAAATTTCATTGCATCTTCTTATCTTGCCCTAAATGCTTTAAGTTTTTGCAAGGAAAGGCTTTGAGAAATTAGGAATGTATGGGGATTGCCCTGTGACTCTCTCTAGATGATGATGTTTGTAGTGGTGTCCCCTTCTGATATATTCATTGTCCAAGGAGAAACATACTCACTTACAAGCACATGTCTCCATCCTGTATCATCTACAGAAATAGGAGCCTGAGTCAGGGCTTACCAAAAAACCCAAAAAACAAAAATGGCAGTTTTGTCAAGATATACTTTGCTTATCATTCAATTCTCCCATTTAAAGTGTACAGTTCAGTAGTTTTTCATATGGAGTTGTGCATCCACCATCACAATCAAGGTTTAGCATATGTTTGTTCATAACCCCTAAATGAAACCTCATTCCTATTAGCAATTACTTCCCCTTCCCCACCCTCTTCCAGACACTGGGAACCACAAATCCTCTTGCTGTTTCTATGGACTTTGCCCATTGCAAATAGTTCATATAAACGGAATCACCTAAGACTCGCTTATTTCATTTAGCATAATGTTTTAAAGTTTCGTCCCTTTGTAGCATGAATAGGGTTTCACATCATTTTATTGCCAAACAACATCCCCTTGTATGAATAAACTACATTTTGTTCATTCATTTGCTAATTGATAGACATCTGCGTTTGTTTTCTATTTTTTGGCGATTATCAATAGTGCTACTAGGAACATTGTATATAAGTTTAGTGTGGACATTCGTTTTCAATTTTATTTGGTATATACCTAGGGGATCATATTTGATCCATAATTGCTGGATAATATGGTAACTCAATGTACTCATTACTCATTTTGAGTAATGGCCAAACTATTTTTTGAGTGGTTAAACTGGCACATTCCAATTAGCAATGTGAAGGTTCCAAGTTCTCCACATCTTCAACCCTTATTACTACCTTTTTTATTTTAGTCATCCTGGTTGGTGTGAAATGGTCACATTGTTTTGCCTTTGCCTGGCAGCTAATTATCTTGGGCATGTTGCATATATTTGGAGAACTATCTATTAAGAAATTTTGATTATTTTATAATTAGGGATTTTTTTTATCTTTGACTTATCAGAGTGTTAGTATGTTTTTACAGTATGCCTTATCAAATATATGATTTGCAAATACCTTCTCCCATTCTGTTTTGTCTTTTCACTTCTGGATGGTGTCTTTTGAGGGACAGAAGTTTTAAATTTTGGTGAGGGTCAGTTTATCTATTTTTCCTTTTGTCCATTATGCTTTTGGTATTTAATCTAAAGTTTGGCCTAACTCAAGGCTATGGAGATATATTCTTATATTTTTTTCTAGAGTTCAATATTTTTAGCTCTTATATTTATTGAGGTACTTTTTTGTTTCATTTTGAGTTCATTTTTGTGCATCGTGTGTGAGAAAAGAATTCAAGTTTATTTGTTTGCAGATGTATCTGCAAACAAATGTCTCAGAACTACTTAGTGACACACGATTCTTTCCCTTATCGACTTGTGTCAGCACCCTTTTCAAGAAATAATTGACTATAAGTATGGGGTTATATTTCTGGAATCTCAGTTTTGAGGGAGGGAAGGAGGGAGAGAGAGAGGGAGACGGGAGGGAGAGAGATTGATTTGCCTTTGTGCAGTGCCATAGTCTTGATTACTATTGCTTGCTCATAAGTTTTGAAATTTAGAGAGTTAATCCTCCAACTTCAAGAGGACTTCATTGAGAGTGGGTATTTCAAATTTTTTGAGGTCGTTTTGGCTATTCTGGAACCTTTGAATTTCAGTATAAACCTGTCAAGTTCTTTTGCAATTTTTTTCTGCAAGAAATGCAACTGGGATTTTGATAGGAATTGGGTCGTTTCTCTAGATCACTTTGGTGATATTGCCATCTTAGTCCTCTGACCCATGAACATGAATGTCTTTCCATTTATTTATATTTCCTTTAATTTCTTTGAATAACTTTTAGCATTTTCAAAAGTATGTTTTACATTTATCTTATAAAATTATTTATTTGTAAACATTTTAGTCTGTTTCATGCTGTTGCAAATATTATTTTTTAAATTTCATTTTTAGATTGTTCACTGCTAGTGTATAGAAATACCATTTCATTTTTTAATAATAATCATGTACTTTGCAACATTGGGGAAAATGTTTATTTATTTAAATCATTTTATTTTCTTGGCTAATTGCCCCACTAAGTACCTACAATACAAATTGGAGTAGAAACAAGGACAGTAGTCTTCTTTCTCTTGTGCCCAATTTTATGAGATAAGCTTCCATTTTCTACCACTAAGTTTGAGGTTAACTGTAGATTTTTCATAGATATACTTTCTCATGTTGAGAAAATTCCCTCCTCTATACTGACTTTGTTGAATCTTTGAACCATGAAAGGTTTATATTTTGTCAAATGCGTTGTCTGTTCCATTAGGATTATCATGTGATTTTTGCCCCTTTAATATCTATTAGTATACTAAATTATGCTGATTGAATTTTAGACATTAACCTACATTCTGTTATAAATCACACTCGTGGGATAAATCCTATTTGTTTATAGTTTGCAATCTTTTTTTATATGTTGCTGATTTTGGTTAGATACGGGTGTTTGGAGTCTTTGGTATCTATATTCATAAGGGATATTGTCTGAAGTTTTCTCTTCTAGTGATATTTTTTTCTCTGTCTTCACTATGAGACTACTAACTGGCCTCATAGATTAATTTCTCCTCTTCTTTTTTTTTTTTGGAATGATTTGTGAAGAATTAATACTGCTTCTTTAACTATTTGGTAGAATTTACCAATGAAGGAATCTGGAAGGGTACATTCTTTAGTAGATCCGCAGTGTAGGTCTCTGTGGCTGTCACAGAGCCAGGTCCTGCCACAGAGCCAGGTCCTGCCACAGAGCTGAGGCAGCTATGGAGGTCCTCAGTTACCAGTTTTGTGATCATGTGGGAAATATTTCAGACATATCACTCAGAGTAGCTCACATGAGTTTATTAGAAGGGTTAGGAAAAGAAAAAAAGAGGACACTCTCAAGAGAATAGACCCTCTTTGAGAGGAAAAGGGATGGTGCACCCCTCCTGATTTGTTTTATTGTGGGTTCAGGGAAGATCCAAGAAAGTCCTGCAGGTACACCTCTTGACATTTGGCTCACATTAGAATTGCATCAGAATTCCAAGTCCCTACTGCACATTGTCTTAGCCTGTAGAGGAGGAGACATTCGAAAGATCCAGGCAACTCTGTGTCACTTGGGCCCATGTTTCATTATACTTGAAACTTATTCATATAGATTTTATGGTTAGGAGATTTTCTTTTAAGTTTCATATCTTCCTGAGTTCTGGAATCTGGTCTATGTAAAGGTCACAAAAGTCTCTCCTTCTAGGATAACTGCATTCTTATCAGTATGGAGGAGACTTTTGGCTTTGCATTTCTCCTTCAGATAATAGGTTGTTTGCTGAGGAATATAGCATGTCCTATTGATTTAGGCCAGGCAGGGCTACAGGTGAATTGGTTTTAAAAAGAAAGCATGCGGGGGTTTGCACAGTAGGCCCACTTTATAGAATTATCCCTTTAACTTCAGGTGCCTGCTGCTCATGTCTCTCTGTTACCTGTCAGCTGGATTCTGCCATATCCCTCTGAAAGACCAAGTGGGCTGAATTTCAGAAGTGTGTATCACAGAGTCAAAAGAGGAAAGCATTTATTCAGCTGCCAGTTCTAATCTCCTATTGTTCAGTGGTTTTCCAATAAAGTGTTACCTTCTTTGTACTTTCAGGATTTTTGTGTTTGAGTGTCAAGTGAATTCTTTCTTCTTCTTCTTCTTCTTCTTCTTCTTCTTCTTCTTCTTCTTCTTCTTCTTCTTCTTCTTCTTCTTCTTCTTCTATCAGGTCATAATAGTTATACACAACAAAAGGAATCATTTTGATGTAATTACAAATGTATAGAATATAGTTTGCTCCAATTATGTCCCCAGTACTTACCCTTATCTCATGCTCCTCCCATTCCCTTTCTTCTACTCTACTGATCTATTTACTTATTTTTTCTGTAAAATTAGTGTCTTGTGGATATACATAGTAATGACATTTGTTGTAGTATATTCATCTGCATACTTTGGAAAGTAGATCAAAGATTTAGAAGATATTTCCAAGTAAATTCATATAGATGCAGAGACAGAGAAATGGCAGTGCAGCTGAGGTGAGGGTCTATATTATATGACCATGAAGCTAGTTGATGCATTAACTGCTGGAATAAATGGCTGCAGCAAAGAAGTGATTGAGCATGTAAGAGCTCTTCAGTATAGTACATCCACTGAAGCACTTCAATCTTCTTGTACCTTCCATTATGTTTAATCAATTGCAGCAACTTTAAAATTGAGTTCACCATGCTCCCCGATCTCTAAGACTTAAACAACAGAGATTGTGGACTACAATTCAGCTGCTACTTTTACAACTAATTCAGAGCCGTAATTAATATTCATCTCTTTTCTCCACCTTTCATTCTAGATTCCTCTCACTTCAGTGCTGGTTTGGTTGGATAACTCAGAAACTGTATGGGATGATGAGACCTCAATTGTTTTACCTTTGCTAAACTGTGGTTTCTGAAATTCTCCTTTTGCAGTTATTATTCAGCAAGGAAACACTATATGATGTCTCAGAGAATCCCCTACATACTATATGTATGCTTTCCATTGTATAGAGGCAACCCTACTTCCTTGTATTTACAGGGTCAATTTCCAGCTGCCAATATAACTTCTTTCCTTGTTTGATGTCCTGCTTTCCTGAGGAGCCCAAAATAGTTGTAGTTTCAGGTTCAGTTGGATTTAACTTAGCAAAGACTAAAATTTTCGATAGGAAGAACTGATCTTAAAAAGTAAAAAACTGGAAGTGGTGATGAAATTATCTATCTTATTTGCACCTCTTGGTTTTTCTGTCCAGTGAATTCTAGCTTTTAGGGACATAGTATCTTGTATATCAATCCTTGCTTTAATGTCAAATTCCAGAGAGTTTCTCAAACTCATTGGTTTTGGTCCCTGAGATAGACCTTATCCAAGACTTCAGTGAGCAGTTCCATCATACCTTCAGAGTGATTATTTTTGAGCAGTGTGATATAAGGTAGGCTTAGTGGATCAAGTGGTCACATGCCCACCATTGCACCTATATTTCCATAAAAATGATTTCTTTTTAAAGGTGATTAGTAGGACATGATGCTATAAATTACAGGTCCTATTAGTTTTGGGATAGTGGTGTTGACAGTGGGTCTGCAAGCTGGGAAATCAATCTCATATTTGGAGTAGATGTTAATTCCAGTAAGTAAAAATCCAGGTGGAAGTTTTTGGATAAGTCACTCTGCCAGTAAGTGGTAGATTGTGTCCACAGGACATAGTGCCATATTTAATGTTCAGCACTGGACTCCTCTTTTGGGAAGTTGAACACTCAACACTGGACTTCGTAGAAGGATTCCCCTTCTTTTTGACTCATGCATAACCTTTGTGAGAAGTTCAGGTTTAGGGCTGGGGATACAGCTCAGTTGGTAGAGTGCTTGCCTTGTGTGCAGAAGGTCCTGGGTTCAATCCCCAGCAGTGAGAGAGAGAGAGAGAGAGAGAGAGAGATTGGGTTTATAAAACAAGCTATAGGGCTCTTGCTGGGGCTCAATGGTAGAACACCTGCACTGGATTCAATCCTCAGTATCACATAAAAATCAATCAATCAAATAAAGGTATTGTGTTCATCTATGACTTAAAAAAAAGCTACAAACAAACAAAAACAGAGAAGTTCAGGTTTAATAATGTAAGTCTACTAACTAAGCTGGCAATAGACAGATTAACAAAAGGAAAATTATACACATGGGAGTCATGCAAAAAAAGTATTAAACTACAAGTTTGGCTAGGTTGTTGCAGCTAATATACTGTACAGGAAGAAATTTGGGGCTCATGGAGGGAAGTGGTGACAGGTTAGAAGAGGGTTAAAGTAGACAAATACATTTAAAAAAGGTTTTCTACTTACGCAGATAAGAGGACTCCTAGGTATAGTCAAAGAACCATCTATGGTCACCTTTGTCTGGAGGCAGGTGTCAGAAACCCAGACTCTTCTTTCTGAGACAGAAACTTTTCTTAGGTTGATGGGGAATATCAGATAGAAAACAGTTACCTGAATCTGTTGGTTAGTAGTTCTAAATTGCTTTTTACAAAAGAATAGCTTTTCAGAGTCATTCTTATGTCTGAAGCATCTCTGTATAGGCATCTCAAAATATTCTAAAGAAGTATGCTTTGGGGTGGCTCAATTTGCTATTCCTCACTTTTCATCTTTGCTGTTGTTATCAATTGCCCTTTATGCAAGCCCTGGATGCAGTGGTAACTTTACAATTATTACTCTGATTGGTTGGCTACCTTTCCACAGATTGCTTCTTCCCCAAATTTCTTTGTTTCTCATCTTCAGATCTTATTCCCTTCAAGACAGCTTACCAGTCAGATAAGTCATTCAGCACTGCTAGGACAGAATTCCATGTTAGGCTACACCTCAAGTCTTCCTTCTGCCACACAAAGTGAATGACCATATTATGTACTGGTCTCACCTTTGCCTACTAGGATTTTTCTTCACCAGTTTCCCTGAAGGCCGTCTATGACAGGGACTATAGTGTGGCTGCATTTTCAACTAGTATTAACACAGAGAGGCAATCCATCAAAGAACTGGGCCTTAGTGTTTTTCTTTTTCTGAAAGTTGTTTGCAGCATCTCCGTCCCTCTGAGGTCATAGGTATGACTTAATAGAGAGGCATCAGTACAATTTAGGTAGAGGTATGAGCTCTGAGAGTCTGGGCCATCTCTCTCTCTCTTTTTTTTTTTTTAAAGAAAGAGTGAGAGAAAGAGAGAGAGAGAGAGAGAATTTAAATATTTATTTTATAGTTATCAACGGACACAACATCTTTGTTTGTATGTGGTGCTGAGGATTGAACCCGGGCCGCACACATGCCAGGCAAGCGCGCTACCGCTTGAG
Source organism: Ictidomys tridecemlineatus (assembly GCF_052094955.1). Classification (NCBI taxonomy): domain Eukaryota; kingdom Metazoa; phylum Chordata; class Mammalia; order Rodentia; family Sciuridae; genus Ictidomys; species Ictidomys tridecemlineatus. The sequence continues at coordinate 31,902,877 of NC_135478.1, read as the reverse complement.
CCACATCCCCAGCCCCTGGGCCATCTCTTTATGCAAGTTATTGATGACTTTTAGTCCTTCTTAGATCTGATCCTGAATATAGAATTCCCATCACAGGATGGGTTGCTCTTGAAGCCATCTGATATCTTGACGTAGGGGATCTGATAATATCAATGGACAGTTTCATGCACATGATTTCTTAGTGTCTTTGGTCAGGCTCTGAAACTCTGCTAGGGATCCTTTGTACTTCAAGAGCTATTTTTAAAATGGTCACCAGTTTTCTCCTGCAGAAGGCATGGCCTTATTGGAACACAAAAGATATGAATTTGAGCCTTCCATGGAGGCTTGGCAGGGACAGTATATTGCATTTACTATTCAACATGTCGCTAGCACCATCACATCCACTGGGTCATGTGGCCTGGGTGGCAGGACAACTTGCTCTGCATCTTAGAACTGCTACAGAATTTTTTCTTGCTGTGAGCGTCACTAAAAATTGGCACCTTTCTGAGTCACCTGATAAATGGCTTAAAGCCAATATTCCTAAGTGTGGCATGTGCCACCTCTAACCTTCACAGAGGCTCACTGAATGTTGTACTTCTTTTTTACAGCTATACGACACAAGGTGAAATGACTTGTTCTTTACTTAGAAGAGGATATCCTTACATGCCACAGACAGTTAGACATCTATCCTGCTCTTAGCAATTCTACGGTCGGTTAGCTATAGTCACAGATCTTAGCAGGTCAAGACATACTGGTTGCCACTTTGGCTTTGCTTCGCTCACAGTGACTTCATCCATCTTACCTCTGTCTCTTAAGTAACGCCGCATGGCCTCTGCTATTGTAGAATTCCATCGTCCTTATTGAAGCTATAAATCCCGTTTCTGTGTCAGCATCTCCAACTGTTAACTCTGTTTTACAGAGTAGAACATTAGGGAGCTTTTAAAAAATGCTGCTGTTCCCCTCAGCAATATAACTTCTGAATCACCCACTGACCCTACTCCCTGAGCTTCTCTGTATGTCCATCTTGGGGTCCGTCTTAGTCCATTTGAAATACCTGAAATATCTTAAGACTAAATAATTTATAAACAACAGACATTTATTTCTCATAGATCTGGAGGCTGGGAAGTCCAAGCTCAAGGCACCATCAATGAAATGTCTGGTGAAGGTTCTCTGCATTGTAGATGGTACCTTATAGCTGTATCCTCACATGGCAAAATAGATGAGCAGCCTCCCTCAGATCTTTTTTTTGTGTAAGGGCACTAATGCCATTTGTGAGAGCTGAGCCACCATAGCCCGATCATTTCCTTAAGGCCCAACTTCTTAATAATACTGTATTTTAGGTATTAAAATAATCCTATCTTATATTTTAATAATACCGTGTTTTATCTTGTGAATCCTGGGGGTGGGGAGCACATTCAGATAATAGCAAGTTCCATAAGACTTTTCAATCTGCCATAACAATGATAAGCCACTGGGAGCCAGTTGGAAATGGTAGGCACAACCTACCTCCCCAGTATGCCATTCCATGAAGTCTTTGTGCCTTGAAAATGAATGATTTTTTTGGGGGGGTGGGGGTTGGAGTGGGGGTGAGTTTGTATTTTAGAAATCTCCAGAAAAGAAACAAGTAAAGCCTTCTACTCTCAGAATTACTCATCGTTTGAAGAAGATTCATCTCAGATACCTTTTGTCCATTTGGATGGCTTCTTGATCTCTTATTTTCCTGGTATTCTGTCTGCTTCTGCACACAGAGATTGTTTAGCTCTTATCTCGGGTGTATGTGTGGAGGTGTGTAGCCATTACTAGTGCTCACTAAAACCTAGTTTCTGATGAGGGCTTCCTCTGTAGTTTATAGTATGGCCTCCTTCCCACAGTGTTCTCATATGGCCTTGTCTCTGTGCAAGGAGACAGCAAGACCCTTGGTGTCTCTTCCTTGTAGAAAGGCATCAGATAAGGGGTTCATCTTTACTACCTCATTTAATTTTGACCAGTTCCTCTAGCCCATCTCCAAATACAGTTACATTGGAAGTTAAAAGTTCAACACATGGATTTTGAGGCTACACAACTTAGGCCATAAATGCAGTAAAAATAACCTGTACCCTTCCCAGTTTTCTTTTCCTCAGCCTTGGAAACCCTAAAGGGCATGTGTTCCAGGTAGCATGTTTACAGTAGGGCAGTCGAGCTGGACCCTGAGTAAGTACCGGGAAGGACTTGGAGAGCCAATGGGACCATAGAACATTTTGAGTAAGAAACAATACGTATTAAGCCATAGAGATTTGGGGGTTGGTTCATTACTCTAGCACAGCCTATCCTATACTGACTAATATGGGAGAGAGGGAATACTTCCTGATATAGCTATCTTTCTTAATTCTTTTTGTCTCATGACTGGAACAGGGTTGTTAAAATCTAGAAACTTATTTCCATCTTTCTGTACACGAGTGGTCACGGGGGAACAAGACACGTCTTTTGAAGTTTCAGTTTATTGTTTCTTTACAGATTAACCCTTCATTTGTCACCCTGCTTTCCACTGTCTCTTTCTTGTCCATCTCCCATGCAGAGGGTGGTTTAGTTTTCCTGGATATTTTTAAGTAATAGGTAATAATTTGCATATGGCTTTTCCCCATGTCCTTACTTTGTTTCTATAATTTATAATATTTAGGTCCAATGACTTAAGACACTGTAATTTTGTAGAGATTCAAGTTATTATTTTATGTATAAATTTGTTAATGAAAAGTCTACTATTTACACTGAACCAAGCATTGCCTCTCTTGTAGTGAATTATCAGTTTAAAAATACATCCTTATTCAGGGTCACTAGGTAACGATATATGTAATTCCAGAAATGTAGCATTCCCACCCTCTCTAGCTCTGGCTCCCAGGTAGCTTTATTTATGTGCTACTTCCCTGTACACACAGCTTTCTCCTAGAATGACTTCTGTTGGACAAATAACAGAAAGTTCCTTCCCTAAGGAGCAAGAGTCTACATGCAAGTCACCTAATGTAAGATGAAGAATAAAAAGCAAACAGCATGTGTGGGCTGAGGTTTTTTGTTTCTGGAAAGATCATCAGCAGCAACGGTGTGTTTTTAGCCTAGTGACACACAATTGATGCAATGTTACAATGATTTATCATGTAAAAGGAGACATTTAACAACAAAACAGGCTATTAGGGAGCCACCAGTGAGTCATTACAGTGGGCATTTCTGTTTTAAGAATGGCCTCGACCTTGTAGCAGAGAGTGACAAAGAAATGGTTTCCCCTTCAGGAGATCTCGGCATGGCTTAAGGCTTAGCTATTTTTTAATGCTTTTATGTGGTACCTGAAGGGAACACAGGAGGACAGAGAAACAAATACAGTTAGCTTTCCATCGCCACCAGTGACAATACTATCTTCAATTATAGCCCTCCCAAAGATCCCTGAAATTGTATTTCTGAAATGATCATTTATTAAAAGCTTACGGTGCTCCTGATAAATAAAATGGGAGGTTCTGTCACATTCACAGGGGCCAAAGGGAGGCTGTGTTTGTGCTGTTGGTGTGAAAGGAGGTGGGTGCAGGAGGGCGGGTGGAGGGAGAGAGAGGTGCAGGAGTTCAAGGATGTGATTCAGCTGCATGAGTAATGAAGTGACAGGCTGCAAGGCAACTTCATTATGGGTGTACCCTGGGTCCATCCATCTGTGGGAACAAAGCCAGAGAGAAGCAGGGGAGAGAAGCAGGGGTCCTGCAGAAAGGAGGAACTTGTGGTTGGTGTTCAGTGGGCGATCGTGGAAAGTAGAGAAATGGAAGTTTGAATCCTGGATCCAGCCTGAGAGGTTTGGGACTGCCTTCTTAACTCCTCTCAGTCTCAATGTTCTCCTCTGTAGAACGGGGATAACACGAGTGCCTTGTGGAAAGATTGTTGTATATATTCTATAAAATAATTTGGATGAAATACTGAGTCTAATGCCCGAGAACAAGCACAGTGGTAGCAACCATTTACTTGTGTGCCCACCCGCTGAGTGCTTTATGTGTTATCACAGAAAATCTTCCACTTGCAGCCTACTAAATCTCTGCAAGAAATCATATGCACTTTGTAGGAGAGAAAACCAGAGCCAACCGGTTTTTGTCTTGGCCACTTGAAAGGATGTCATTCTACCTGGTGATTTTAGGGAAGTACAGTCTATCAGCACATAATTATTACAACTGCATTAACATATATTCATGTATTTCATGCATCCTAATCTTGAACCAAAAGCAGTTTAGTAGTAAATGATTTTAAAAATAATACCGGCACCATTTTTTAAATCGAAGTTTCACATAATGGCCACACCTACTTATTTGCAAAAAAATAAATGGCATAAAATATGCACTAATTATATGCTGAAATATGGTAATTAGGAGTGAGTGTTTCATTGTGTAAGGAGGGTTGGCAAACGTTTACCATCTTCCCTCTATATGCTAAGATTACTTGAGCTAATACACCACACATTATAAAATGCTAGGCATCATTATATTTGCTGCTGATATCTGTCGTGACATAGATTTTTGTAATTTCAACCAGTTTTTGTAAAATCACGTATCTCAAGCCACCATACTCCTTTGGGATCCGTTCCATTATACCAGGCAACGGAAAGAAATACTTTATATGAGGATTGTTTGCTTCTAAATGCCAACAGGCCAAGGTGATGGTGTGAACATCACTGAGAAAGCAATAGACTCCTGTGTTACCTGAGATGTTGAGAGTATGGAGGGTGACCTTCCAGGCATGGTTCTACTTCTCATCATCTGTGTTCACACTCATCAATAATTTATTCATTGAATGCTGGACCCAAGTTTAACTAAGACTCAGTTCTTCCACCAAAGCTAATAGAGAAAGAAGTAAGACTCCTATGCAAATAACAAAAGCTCTCCTGGAATAGACATGAAAGAGTCTATCCAATTCAACTTAAGAAGATAAGATGAATTCCCTACCTGGGAAACAATAAAAGGATTTTTAATGGCACTTCCATGCACATTTTGAAGTGCCTATCTATATCAGAAACTACCTTATTGACTGACATTATGGATAGGAAAAAACAGAGAATGCATACCCTCTAGGACTTCACAGAAAAGAGATATGTAAATAGGTGAAGAGTGGATTGGACTCAGGAATAGAACCCTGGTCATTAGTAATGGGAAGAATCATTGTGGGGATATTATATTAGTAGGATTCTTAGTTGCAAGCAACACAAATTAGCTGTGGGTAATTAAAATAAAAAATGAACTAATTGAGACTCCATTAGGAACTCAGTGAATTTCCTGAAAGGATGGCAAAATAGGTAGAACTAAATGGAAGCTAAATGCTCTAAATCAAGTCTTGCAAAATGAATCATTTGCTGAATCATCTGCTAAGGATTGACTGTCAGAGCACCATCTTGAACGTTTATTACTGCTGGCACTAGATGCGGCCCAAGATCTATTCTGAGCTCATGTCGAAAGAGTATGTCTGTTGGATAAAGTGTAGGTCACGTGCTTTCTCCTTAGTTTTGAATGAGCTGCCTTTGGCAATATCTATAGAAAGAACTGGTTCTGTTTCCCACTAAATTATAAACTAAGGAATTCCTCAAAGGTAGGAGGAGTGTTCAGAAACTGGCCAGCAAAAGAAAAAAATACACATACATACATATATTTATGATTATATTTATACGTATGAGTATATGTGCGTGTATGTGTGTATGTGCAATGAAAGGTCATGTTTTCATCTTGTTGACTTTCCTATGCCTATTGGTAAATAGATTTCTTATCATTTCCATGCTATGGAAAAAAATATATGTAAAGCTTCATAACATTCTATACTAATATAGTAATTAATCAAAAGAAAAACGCATGTACTTTGGCCTTCATAAACTGTGTATTTTATATATTTGTTCTATGCTAGAAATAAGATATGCACTTATACAAGCTCCTGACTCAAAACATGGCTGCAAACCAAAGAACTAATAAGCAAGCCCAGGATTCTTTTGTTCCTTTTTTTTTTTTTTGAATAATTACTTTCCCTATTTCTTTTTTTTTTTACCAATTCAGCCAGCATACTTTATCTCAAGGAAATTACATTTGCTCACGTAGGTGTGTGAATAAGCAGAATGACAAGAGTTCGTTTCAGCCAGAATTAGATGGATATTGCAATTACTTGGGAGAAAGAACATTCTCTAAAGCCAGCTATGAATCCTCTACAGATCAAAACAGGGATCACTTGCCATCTTGTCACATGGTGGAGTACTTCCTGTGGAAGTGCAAGACTCTTTGGCATTGAGGGAAACATACATCTGGAAGTTCACCCTTTCTTCACCATGATGGGGAGAACAAAATGGCTATTTTTTGGAAAAGACAGGAGACTATATCTTTGCTAGTGTGTGTCATAAAGGCTCAAAAGGGAATGCCGTGGATTCTTCACAGCTCTGAAGAGTCCCCCAGGAGCCTCCCTTCAGGTGTGTAACCAGAGTCCCCTCACCTGAGGTTCCCTTTTCCTCTCTTTGGATTTTGGTTATCATCCCATCTCCAGCATCTCAGTTTTTAGTTTACTTCTTTAACTGATGGATAATGGGTGGTGATTTTAAGGATTCTTTCATTGTAGTCTCTCTAGCATCTAGTTATGTGAGAAAGAAGAACACTGAAATGATGAATGCATCCACAGTATCATGAAATTAAAATAGATATCTTTTATATAGCGATATGTCGGTTAGGTAGGACGATTTGAATACTTAAACTCTAAGTCGGGTGTTTTGTGAAGTATGGCTCCTAGATTATAGAACAGAGTAGACGGAATACTTTCTCTTGTCTTGGAATCTAGCAGAATGTGCTTCCAGGAAAAGACATTGTAAAATTCCATATAGTTCTAGGGGAAATTTCCTAGATGGATATTGAAATTACTTGGAAGAAAGAAGTCTATTCTTTTTTCTTTAAAAAAATTTTTAAGTAGTATTTACCTTTTTCCTTCATTATACAGTTCCACAAATTTTAATGCAGGCATAGTTTATTGTATCCAGCAATGTAACAACATAACAGGATGCAGAATAATTTCAGTACCTCAAAGAACTTGTTTTGCTATCTGTTCACAGTCAGACAAACCATTTTTTAAGCCCCTTGGTATCACTGATGTGTTTTCTGTTCCTACACTGTTGTCTTTTTTGGAATGCTATATAAATGGTATCCTACTATGTGTAACTTAGACTGGCTTCTTTCACTTAGTCCCGTATCTTTCACTAGTATGGTACAAACTGATTTCCTAAGAACTTACCTGAGGGTCTGACTTCATGAAAAATGAATTTGATGTGGATTTTTATTTTTATTTTTGTTTTGTTTTCTATATTGTTAAGGGGAAGAGAAAAAATCAGATTAAATATTATCCAAAAGGAGAGTTTGGCTTAGTCTGAGAAAGTTTTTTCTTTTTTTTTTTTTTGGCATTATCGAACTATTAAATAGGCTGTACCTTTAATAGGAAATTTCTTTTCTGTCCATAAGAGTGTTGAGATATAAGCTAAAGAGTCACTAGAAAAAAATCAAATATAGATTAAATGAGAGAAAATTGTTGATGGTGATGGTGGTGTATGTGGGGAAGTGGAGTGGGACAGGTTATCAGGAGATAACAAATAATTTCATACGATCTGTAAATTTTTGTCAAGTAAGCAATAATTATCATAGTTTTTTTTATAGCAAGTCTCCTAACCTAAATGTGTGTATAATAAACTATATAGTATTATATGTGTTCATGTGTTTTTTTTCTTGAAAGTGTGTTTTGACCAGATGATTGAGAATAATTGCAATAAACAAAGACATTCATGTGCTCCATTAAAGTGCTGCTGACAAACTTAAACTTTATGAAATTTTTATAGTTTTTATTTAAAGTCTTGTTTGCTTCCTAAACAATGATGACAACTTCTTCCCAATTTCCTCAAAAACCTCTATCTATATATAAAGAATAACATATATTAGATGAGGCATATGGAGGAAGATTGTATTCTAGAATATGCTAGAATAAAGAAAAATAGAACATTAAGATGAAAAATGTCACAAATGGAGAACATAAAAGAGTTAATGGATTTTTTGAGGAATAATGGAGTACCACTGGAATAGAAGAATCAATGACCAAAGATGTAATTACAGGAAATATTCTGGATTTGGAAAAGAAAATGGTTTTGAATATTGACAATGAATAAATTGGGTTTATGTGTGTGCAATGAAAAGAGACGATTTCTTGACAACATATTTGAAAAGAAAAACTTCTCTAATAGTTATATGGAAAAAATCCTAATGTACCAATGAAAGAAAACAAATTTAATATCATTAGACTTTAATAAGATGTGACCAAAACCAATGAAACAATGTTGAATAATGCTAAAGGGAAAGAATTATAATGCAAGAATGTTAGCTAAGCCAACTTGCTTTTTATGATGAAGTTGAGAGAATCTCTGTATTATGCCATGAGTAAGAATTCAGAAATTTATTACCCACATACCTTTTTTGGGGGGGGGGGGATGAACATTTTTATTCCCACATTATTCTTCCTAACTGAAGGCTAAATCAAAAATAAAACCTTACAATGTGGCATAACACGAGTTAGATTCATGCAAAGGAAAACCTATTTTAAGATGGTCATAATTTGAAATAAGAAGAATGATTCATATATAAATATTTTTACTGCAGGATTATTTATAATAGCACCAATTGGCAAAAATTTAAATATACACATAAGGAAAATGTCAGTGGTAGAACATAATGTCACTTAAATTATCAAAGAACCTCTACTGATGTAGGAAATCATGACATAATCTTAAATGAAAAAACAACAGGAATTATATAAATGTATGCACTTGTGTATATTTATGTGTAGGTGTATCTATACAGGTACGTATGTCAGTTATGTAAAAGAAAAAATTCTAGAAATAGGTAAAAATATTGGTGATATTTGCCAATGAGTTGTAAGTGCTTTCCTATATAACTTATGTCAGGAATTTCTACTGTGTATGTGTGTGTGTAATTTTTATAATTATAATAAATGCAAAAATATGAAAGAGAATTTTAATGCAGAAAATTATTTGAGCATTTTAAAATCACAACAATTTAAAGTTCTATAACGATATGTCATTGGCACTAGGCTAGTGGCTCATGCCTATAATCCCAATGACTCCAGGAGGCTGAGTCAGGAGGATGGCAAATTTGAGGCCAGCCTCAGGAAGTTAGTGAGACCCTGTATCAAAATAAAACATTACAAAAGGCTAGGGATTTAGCTTAGTAGTAAAGCACCCCTGGGTTCAATTGGCAGTACCAAAAAATAATAAGACAAATTATTAAAATAAGAGTACTGCTGGACTCTCTTCTCTTCCTCCAAAATCATAATAAAACTCTATTTACATAAAAGGAAGGCAGTTCATCTATTCCTCCCACACTCCGTCTCCCTACCCCATTATGAATCAGCCTCTTTATATCAGAGAAGACATTTGATATTTGTTTTTTGGGGGATTGGCTAACTTTACTTAGCATTATCTTCTCGAACTCTAGATAAGGCAGAGGGGTGTAAGGGGAAGGGAGGAGGGTATGGGGTTAGAAATGATGATGGAATGTGAGAATAATTATTATCCAAAGTACATGTATAAAAACACGAATTTGTGTGAATATACTTTGTGTACAACCATAGATATGAAAAATTGTGCTCTATATGTGTAATAAGAATTGTAATGCATTCTCCTGTCATATATAAATAAAAATTAATATAAAAAAGACAAAATGAGCAGTGTGTTAAATCAATATAATGCTAATAAATGACATGAATAAGACAGACATTTTTATTTTTTCATCTTTTTTTTTGAGAAATTATAAGGTAGAATAAGAATTGATAAGGATATTCTGATGTCAAGGAAAGGAAAGTCTACATAAGAGGATACCTAGATACTTCACATGATTTCCATTATCCAGCCTGGATAAACTGTACTCTAGAGAAGGGATAAATTTAAAGAGTATAGAAGAAGCCAGCAGAAATCCTGAGGTGTCAAGAGTGGATACACATACACACTCTCCGTAATTTACAAAGAGGGAAAGAGAAATAGAGTGTGAACATGAGATTTGTAAATTTGACACCAATTTCTGGGTAAAACTTGAGCAAATTAGGAACATATGGTTTATGAGTTCATAGAAAAGGAGCAACAACTAATTTCTGAATGTGTTCTAGAATGAAAGTCTATGAGCTACCTTTTATTCTTTTTTTGATATAATACTGGACTTCTAGATAAGATGATTTTTAAAAATCAAGTTGTTTTTTTTTTTTTTTATTTGAGCAAGGCACTCAACAGACTTCTGTGATTTCTTTCTAACAAATTAGAGAACTGCCAATAAAGACTGTGGGTCTTGAGTTTTACTCTGAAAGTTGGCATAAAAAGGTCCAGCCTCAGGGCCCTGTGCTTGTACTCACTCCCTTTAGAAACCTGGATGTAGACTGAAAACATACACAATGGACTGAAAACCAAGGGTCACCACAATAAATAAGGAGTTGAAGATGCTTTAGGCTGGTTGAGAAAACTGGATTTCCTATCATTCTAGCAGATGGTAGAAATTGCTGCAAGGAGGGGGAATTCAATTTAGCTTCAAGAACTTTTCAGTTTTTAAAACTGTGTGCTTTTGGAGTAGAAAGTCCTATGAGGTAATGTGCTCCAGTGTTATTTTTTTTTTTTACTGTTCAGATGTGTAACTGAAAATGCTCAGTGTAGGGGGTTTTACATGGAAGAGAAATGGAGTTAGGTCATCTAAAGACTTCTAACTACCATTTCCTAAGCTTGTAGGTTCTGTTTGTGTTTACTTTGGGCTGTGAAGGATAGTGGTTGATATGTTAAGATCATTCTTCTTACATTATGAGATGCCTCATGAAGATAGTAAACAGAATTGGGAGGAGAGGACTGGGGACATTTGGTTTGCAGTTCCTTGCCAGGATTTAGCCGAGATTGACACGAACCATGACGTGCACGAACCATGACGTATGTACGTATCATGTTCTAATGTTGTCATTCTTCAGAAATGTCTTTTAACTCAGAAGGACTGAAAACTTTAAATCATGACAGTTTCGTATGCTCTTAAATAACTGGAGTTAGACTTCTATATGTGAACTGAATTCTGATTTTAGGTGTCATTCAGATGGCTAACATAAACTTCCACTATTTAGGCATGTGCGCAATATTCTCTGGCAAAATTTACAATCTACATTAATATTACAATTATAGCCATACTTATTGACTATTTACCCTTCATGGGGCATACTTATGGTCACTTTTTATGCTTAATCTCATTGAATCTTGATAAAAATCCTGTTAGATAAATGATTCTCTTATTTTACCAAAAGTTTAGAGAGTTTAGGTTATCTATGGTGATTCAGAGCAAAAGATTTTTTTTTTTTTTACCACTAACCCCATCACCACAGAGTAGAGACATTTATTTATTTTTCAAAATTTTCAAACTTTTTTATTTGACAAAACTTTTTCTTTTATTAAATTATTTATTTTAATTTGTTAAACATGATGGCAGAATGCAATTAATTTCATATTACACATATAGAGCATGATTTTTCAAGTCACTGATTGTACACAAAGTATTTTCATACCATTCGTGTCCTCATACATGTCCTTAGGGTAATGATGTCTAACTCATCCCACCATCATTCCTACCCCTTTGCCTCCTCCTTTCCCCTCCCTCCCCTTTGCCCTGTCTAAAGTTCCTCCATTCCTCCCATGCTCTCCCCTCAATGCCATTATGAGTCAGCATCCTCATATCAAAGAAAATATTTGGCCTTTGGCTTTTGGGGATTGGCTTGCTTCACTTAGCATTATATTCTCCAACTTCATCCATTTACCTGCAAATGCCATGATTTTATTCTCTCTTAATATGAAGTAATGTTCCTTGTGTATATATGCCAAAATTTACCTATCTATTCATCTACTGAAGGGCATCTTGGTTGGTTTCATAATTTAGCTATTGTGAATTCTGCTGCTACTAAAAAATCTGTCATTCCATTCCACTCTTCCCCTCCTCCTATCCCACCTAGAAGTAGACACTTCAGGAATTCCCTTTTATATTTACTGATTTTTTTCCCTATCAGTTACACATAAAAACACACACCATGCTTTGTTTTTTTCTCTAATAGTTCCTTCTACCCATCCTGTTCAGAAATTATATATATATATATGTGTGTGTGTGTTTTATGTATGTGTGTATATATATGTATGTGTGTGTGTCTGTATATATATTTACATGTTAAGCAAAATAAGCCAGACTGAGAGAAAGAAGTATCACATGTTTCCTTTCATATGTGCAAACAAAAAAGAAAAGAAAAAGGGAGAGATGGCATAAAAGTGGAAGGGGGGTTATCAGGGAAGTGGTAGGGGGTAATAGGCAAGAAAGGGCAATGAGAAAGATGGATACAATTAATGTAAGTTATACATCTATATAGAAATGTCACAAAGAAACCCATTATTTTGTACTATTGATGTATGCTAATAATTTTAAAATTTGCACTCAGGTAAGTCTAAACTATATCATATCCCAAACCATCATTTTTCTTAATATTTCTAAAATATCTCCATGTCTCAGAAGACAGTCCATCTTCTGGGACCATTGAAGTTCACCGTGGGAAGAGCCCTGACCTAGCTCCCATGGAGAGACAAAGAGAGAAGATTGCCAGCCCATGGACTCACAATGTGACATAAGGACACATTGAGAAAGATGCAGGGATCAGGAACAAAGTAATTGTGCTCTAAGGGTTCGACAGGCTAATCTGTTTTATATCTATTGGATGTGGAATACCATGGCTGAGCATAGATTCAAGAGTTTTTCAATGCAAATTTTTTTATATCTTTATTTTGTTTATTTTTATGTGGTGCTGAGGATCAAACCAGGGCTTCCCATGTGCAAGGGGAGTGCTCTGCCACTGAACCACAACCTCAGCCCTCAATGCAAATTTTATAAAAGGAGTAAGAGTAGATTCCCAACCTTTGTATTTGTTCCAGCCATGCAGGATTGGTAATTCATTTGTGCAAAAAGGAGCACATGTAGTTGACTTCACCTGCTGCCCTTGCTTGCTACACAGCCCACAGTAGGCAGCGAGATTGCCTAGTGGGATAGGTTAATCCAACAAGATATCTAAATACACAACCAAGCTTGTTGCGATGAGGCTTATCTTAACAAGTTCCAATGCTCTTTGTTCCTGTACCAGTGAATTTGCCTTCCTGCCTTCCTCCTGGATAAATCCTTGGAGAGCCACTCTCAATGGATGTCCTATCCAAAAAACTTCCAGAGATTGTATCTGAATCATTAGTTATTTATTAATTTAGAGACTAAAGAAAAATTACTTTGGACAGTAAAAACTTCTCTCTTTCTCTATCTTCCCTTTAAATGTATGCCATTCCTCAATTAAAACAGAATTTGTTGTGAATAAATAGCTCCTTGAACCACAGGAAAAGAGTAGAAAGGTCCCTGTTCTGCTGTACTTCTAGGTAGACTGGTCATAAAGGACTGATTTCAGTGCATGAGCATTCTGAATTTCAATTGAAAATCTCTAGCTAAAAGTCCAGTGCTTATTCAGAGACACGATTATCTGATTGGATGCAGGGCTTGGCAGAAATCAGTTTTCAGCTCAGACGTGGGATGGCGACAGAGTCTCATTACGTTAATTTTATTTACAGGGCAGCCCAGTTTCCTGTGCTGTGAGCTGGGTGCTTATTCAGCTGGTTTGGCTTTGGTGGGTTTGCCGCACGGCGTATTTTTGTTTCCGAACTATTTTGGCCCTGGAAAGATGTCTGGCCTTGTTTCACTTTCATAGCTCTGATGAAAGCCACAGAACTTTCCAGGGAGCCAGAATAGGCAACTTGTGGGGCCCCTCCTTGCACCGTGTGAATGGCTTAGTGGAGGGTGGGTTCTAATCTGGGGAGAGACTCTGCATCCTGAGGCTTTTGCTTTTGCAGAGGAAAAGGAATGTTTTCACTTAATGGGCATTGTCCTCCCTGTGCCAAGTCCTGAAGCTATTATTAGCCAGTAGGTCCTTAGATACACTACTTTCTTTCTTACAATAGGCAAAGGTGGTGTCTTTTTGCACCCTTTGCTCTGCTCTAGGATGCTCTGTGTTATTCCTCATTGCAAAGGGTATATGAGAAACTGAAAGAGTCTGGACTTGACTTTGAGGCTGGGTGCTCTTGGTTTTGTTCCATGAGTACATGTAGGTACTAATGTACTTAAAGGTACTAAGTACATGTAAGTACTAATGTACTTAAACGATAGAAGTGCATCTACACATGAATTCTCTCTTGCAAGCTTTACAATCTGTGGATGAAGGAGATGGAGACAGTAATAATATCCCCATTTCACACAGGTGACTTGGAGTGATGTATGCAGGTCACAAAGCTCAGAAATGCTAGAGCTATCATTTAAAACGAAGTCTCTGACAAGTAATCATTGATTATTTTTTAAAACTCAGTAAGGATCCTAATCAAAAATTAATGTTTAGTTACGTTAATCTTTAGAAATTAACAAATTAGTTATAATAAACATTATTTAACATTTGGAAAACAATTTACATGTTAGATTTTACTCAGCTCACAAGACCAGACTGCTGAGAAATCAAATTGTAAATAAATTTAAATTTACATTTTAGCAGTAAGAATTGAACATTTGAAACATTTGCAGCAGATGAAGTGATATTTTATGTTGATGTGGCTGCACTGAATATATTATAAATGATGTGGTTGAATCTACTATCTTAAGAGTGCTGGCACTGACAGAGGTCTTCAAATAGTCCTGTTTTTACCATGCAGGGTTGGATGGTCCTAAAAACTGATGTATTTGCACTTTAGGACTATGAAAATGAACATATTTATGCATCTAGAAGTGATAAAATGGCCCCAAACTGACTCAGACCCATAGCCCTGTTACTAAGCCCACGCTATTGCTAAATGCTGAGTTAAGTGCTTTGCTTGTGTTACTTTGTAATTTACTGGTCACTGCTATGTGGCTAGGTACCATTAGCCTGATGAAGACACTAAGGCCCAGAGAGGGAAGCATTTCATTAGGAATCAAGAAACAGGTTGAAATGCACGCCTCACTCAAAAGTTTGCACTAGTTACCTAAATCTCCCACAGCCAGTGTGCTCCAGGAATCTCCAAAGTCTCTTGCCTCAAAAGCTGCCACTCTCTGTCTTGTCAACCCCGAGTTTCATTAAGTATTGCAATTGCCAGGTGTGAGGAGGTCAAAATCTCCCACTCTCATCCTCCAAGGGGAGTAAACTCAGATTCCAAAGGAAAATATTTGAAATGTCAGATGTTTAGATTTGTTGTAGCCCAAGTTTGGTGAAATAGGAACTTTAAACTAGTCTACCTGTGACCAGGAAAAATAAATAAATAAATAAAGGAGGTGGGGGATGGAGCTAGAGAAAGAGAAGCAAGCACTGGTTTCAGTGTGTATATGTATAAAGGCTGAGATGTCTCTCTTACACTGCAGCACGTGGGTAATTGGCTCAATTTTCCACTTCTCTTTTCTTGTGCAGACATGGTCTCATTTTTTGAGAGCTTTGTTGCTCCAATATATTTGAAGTTTTCAATTGTCTCAAGTAGAATGTAATAAAATCTTAGGGCCCTCTTGTATATTAAAAGAAGCATTAAAATATGCATACTTGACTTGGCAGTGTTAGCAAATATTCACGTCCCTCCAATGGCACCAACTTTTGTGGGCTGATACAAATTGTGCAGTTAGGACTACAATAAACCATTAACATTAAAATAAGGTGTAAATGTCATCCTGCTGCCTTCCTTTTACCTCTTGAAAAAAATTAAGCTGCATTTTTAACCAAGTACTTCCTGTTATTTAAAAAAAATTTAATTAACTCAGATTTTCTTAGACACTCAAAATTAAGTTTCCATTCTCTAGCTTTTTGTTTTTTAAAGGTTGACAAGTAAAACCAGATATTTAGAATAGATTTCTTCGGCAGCTGAGATTATTTTCTGAAACATTTTGCTCAAAAACTATTTCCATGGTAGGATCGTCAACCAGAAAATCAGGATGGATACGGAGAATGCTATAGCCAGATGGGGACCACAGTTGGGTGGCAAAGTGTTTGGAATATAAAGAAGAAATAGTCTGTAAATTTCATAATGGGGAAATTGGATGAGCAGTTCAGATTTATGATCTCAACCCTGTGATTGAGCCAAAGGCAACTTTTGGCACTTCGGTCCTAGTACATCTTCCTTGTTCAACTAGATTTCCTGACTTCAGGGAACCCAGCTGGTGGATGAAAAAAGTGATAGTTACAGTCATGGTTCAAATGTCCTACAAAATGCACCTAACTTCTCATTACTATCTTCATTTGTTTCAGCAGGCTGAATGCTTACAAGTTTGCTTTTATATGAAGATTATTATAACAACTAGAAAAGAGTGTAAGACTAAAATGTATTCTAGTAAGGCATATGTTATAATGTATTCAAATATTTTATTTACATGCAATGCCTACAGATTTTAATTTATAGAGTTCTAACAAACAGCCAAGAAAATAAGCCTTTTTCATTGGGCCAAGGAATTGTAGATGAACCTTGAAGAATCTGAAAAAAATATCCTGCCTCCCTTTCTTCTTATTGCTCAAATGCCCATAAGCAAGATTGGATAATATAATGCAAAAAGAGAAGACCAGTTTGAGTCCTGTGTTCATAGGTAGTAACCAATTTTCAGGGAGTCCTGAAGCTCAGTGGGAAGATGATAATAAAATAATCCTTCCCCATCTCCCTAACGAAAAATTGCGGTCTGATCCAGGGGAGCAGGTAAGGAAATGATGATTCTCTCTTGTGTTCTTCTTTCATTGACATTGGCTGTTCTTTCATTCATTGGTTTGAAAATTGAAACCCTATTTTTGGCCAGACCCAATGCTCATTTCTGGGAACAGAACAGGGAATAAGATTGAAATAGCTCCATTCTTCTTGGAGGTAAATGCAAGATTTGGATGAATGCATGGGCAGTTGTCATAAAGTATTTGAAAGCCTTAATAATACTGTGTAAAGTCATGATGAAGAAAGGCACCTAATCCAGACTATGGGGAGATAGTGAGAGTATTTAGGCTCCCCTGAGCAAGTGATGCTTGTTCTGAAACATGAAGCATTGACCAGGCAAAGGGAGGCATATTTATTAGGATGGTTTTCAGTCTCCTCTCAACCATTTTTCCTAAGACATGAGATATAATGCTTAGAAGAATGTTCTAGAGGAACTGTCCCCTATGTTTTCAGAGCATTTGTTTTCATGCACATACTAATGTTGAAACCTACCAAGTGGATCCCTACAGTCTTGCAGCCAAGTTCAGAGCTATCTTTAATTCTGGCTATTTCTTCCTCTCCTCCTCCTCCCTCCTACTTCTCCCCGACTCCCCTTTTTCCTTCTTCCTTCACCTTCCTTTTTCTTCCTTGGTGTAGCTTTTATTTTTTGCAAAATTGTTATTGTACATTATAATTACACATATTAGTGGGGTTCTTTGTTACTTATATGTACATGCATACATTATAACAATATGGTTTGGTCAATATTGAATATTCAACTAATCTTTTGTCTTGATTGGCTCATTAAGAACTAAACTGAGTGTGTTTCCAAGGGCTAATGTCAACCCCGACCATTGGTTTTGTGTTCAGGACAGCAAGGATTTATTTATTCTGGTTGGTATGATTGTTCTAAAGCCACCAAAGAATCATGGCATCTAAAAGTTTAATGGAATCCCTTGGATAGACTATCAGAGTTTCCTTGTACCTATAACTGCTTGACTCTATAAAAATATATTCTAAAGTGTTTGGGCTCATTGCATTAAAAAGTTTAGACGGGAGCATAAACTCTGAAAATGTCTACTACCTTCTATCCTTTGAATGTATTTTTAAAAATGTTCAAAAATATTACATGGTATTTAAGAAATAAGTCTGAAGAGCAGATTATCATATGCTTTTAAATTTGTAATTCTCTATTCCTAAGAAATTGTATGAATTCCTATTTTATATCAGTATTCATTTGCTAGGTTTTCCATGATATCCAGTGAGAGGCTACATTCAATAAGTTCCAATCTTCTGCTCAGACAAGCTGAACAACTCACGGCACTTTTGTATTGAATGTCACATCTGCTGTTAAGCCACACAAAAGAATAAATAAGTACTTAATGGAATCATTTATCGTGGAAAAAAATGCTTAGTAGTTCTATAGAAAAATTCTAGAAATATTGCTGAATATATTGTAAATGATGGCAAATGTTAAAACTCTGGTTAAATTTAACCTGCTATTTTAATAATAAGCAGTCATTAAAATGCTAATAAGTAGTTTCATATAAAGTGTATTTGTTTTGAGCCAATTTAATAAATGTGTATGAATCTCCCACTATGCACAAAGCACTGTGCTTCTACTCTCACTTAGAACTTTAAATGTTCAGGCATAAACATATCTATCTTCATTCCTTTGTGGCATTGACACTCCTCTATCAGAGATCATTTTTCTAAAAATAATATTTCTTCCAATTTTATAATATCTCATCAAAAGAGTACAAGATCATTATGGAAAATTTGGAAAATAAGTAATCCATGTATCTGTTTAAGTAGTTAGAACCACTGATACATTTGCTCTTTTGCT
Source organism: Ictidomys tridecemlineatus (assembly GCF_052094955.1). Lineage (NCBI taxonomy): Eukaryota > Metazoa > Chordata > Mammalia > Rodentia > Sciuridae > Ictidomys > Ictidomys tridecemlineatus. The sequence goes on along the minus strand of NC_135478.1, from coordinate 31,884,278 downwards.
TTCTTTTAACCCATGTGTTTTTCTATCACTAAGTTGAAACTCCAAGATAACTACCTATTATTTATTCAATTGCTTGTTCCAGATTTGTAAATAATCTCAATGTCATAAACATTTCTGAATTACATTTTCTTCAGGAATATGGCTTTCGCTTTTTCAACTGAATAGTATTTGCCATATGGATGAAGTTTTTTTTAGGCAATATGATACTGGAGGGCCTTGTATTAATTGCATAAAGACTAAGCAGCTGTAAAAAAAAAAAAAAGAACCTGAATATTCAGTCATCCAGATATGGTAGTTGATTTCTCTCTTTTGATATGATACACAGAGAGGCAGGTGGCCTGGCTCTGACGGGCAGCTTTGCTCGGTAAGGGCACCTACAAATCCAGTTTGCTTCTGTATTGTTTCTCTTACATCTTCAAGGGTGTTGCCCTCTTCTGTATGGCTGCAGTCATGAGCACCATGTCCCTGTCCTTCATATGAAGGGTGAGCTGCTGTCTTATTAAAATGTCATCTGATAAAGCCTGTTGAGAGAGAGGGGAGCATTGGTGTTATTACAGGATGAGGGTGGGAATGGAGAGTAGGAAGCAGTTGATAAGATCTGCCACAGGTATCTAGGATCCCTCATGTTCTCTATTATAAATATTGTACTGAATATATCAATAGTAATGTATGTGTTTAACAACTGACTTGAGATAAATATTAGGTAGAAATATAACACACCTTTATAGCTTTTGATCTACTCTCTTATTGTCTTACTCTCTTATTGTTTCATCAAAAAGAACAAATAAATGAGACATGTCCTGTGACTTTTTTTTTTCTGCCACATTTAATCTGTATCTTGGAGCCAGATTTTCTGATGGTTGATTCTCCAACTTTCAAAATATCAGCAATTTAAAGGCAAACATTTTTTTTCAATGATATGACCTCTATTGGGTAGATTTAAACTATCCATTTATCAATAAAACCCATTTCTCTGTTTGGTGGTATGTAAGTAATGCAACCAAATCATGCTTACCTCTCAGTGTGTGCCATCATTATCATTTATTTTTGTTTTTTTTTTTTTTTGGTGAAATAAGTTTAAAAGTTTTAAAAGTATCTACTGTGACTGTGTGCTGTTACCATCAGTAATTACAGGTGAGTATGACCCAAATCAGAAATATTAGTGCAGTTTTCTTTCCACTGTCTCATACAAGGCTCCAAAGTTATCTCAGGCCATCAGAGTAATCCCGTGAAGAAGAGGGAATGTGTAACTATGTTCTCTAGTTTGAGGATACCAGGCTGTTCAGAGATGGCAGATGACAAAGTTGTGTAGTAGAATACATCAGAAACATTCTTGCATTCCAGCCTTTGGTTGTAAGTTTAGGATACTTGCAGTATATCCTATAAAACCAAAAATAAAAAGCAAACAAATGCTACTTTATAATAGGATATTGATTTACTTAATGCTATGGAATTTTGTTTATCAAAATACTGACTTGATGCAAGAATATTTCATAATTATATGCTTTGAAAGTAGTTACAATGAATTGTGAAAATTTGTTCATTTTGTTATTGAACACTGGCTTTCCTTTAGCTCCCATTTTACTCTTTGGAATTAATAGTTCTACTACAAATAAACCACATTTGTCTAATCATTTTTGTTGATTATATTAAGCTCTTTTATTTAAAATCATTAATTTAGTAATTATTAATTTAGAATGTATCCATTGTAAGGAATTTGGAGAAACATTAAAGAAAATGAATTATAGGTAATTCCAGGATCTAGAGATGACAGATATTGCAGGTTTGTTAATTATACATATATGCACACATATTCATATGCATTCTTAAGTGAAAATGTATACAAGTGTTTTCTTTTAGACTAAATTAACTGTGTACCCTTTATATAGTACATATTGTAAGAATTTTCATATTTTGTGGTAACATAATGTAAAATTTATACTCTATCAATTTAAACAAACCATGTATTCCTTCCTTCACCTCATTGAGTTGCTAGAACTATTTTCTTTCTGATTCTGTTGTAGTGCGGGAGAATTATTTACTCTATTTTTATTCTTGTGTGGGGCCTTCTTTAGTGTGATATTTTCGAGTTTTTCCCTAAGCACAAAGTAGGCATATTGTCTTAGAATTCTTATGTATGATCTTATGATTCTTATGATCACTAAATAAGATAGGATAGAAAAAGTAACAACCATTAATGAAAGAAAATTTTAGTTAAGAAGGCTATATACTTGGTCTCACTGAGAAAGAAACAGTGGAGATAATGATAATAATAGTCCTTTAAAGTCCATAGAATTCATTGGGAAATTAGATGGTGGAACCATTTAAGAAGATAGATTACTAAGGAACAGGACCTTCTGGTAAAGAAGATTTTTTGGACTCTATAAGTCTTGAGCCTGGGGCATGTGAGGGAACTTCTGTGATAGTCCAAGGATGTTTTGAAAACTCACTTCATCTTGTGTTTTTTCCAGTAACAAACATGTTTAGATAGCCAAACATCACCGTCAAAAATTATCACTAAGGCTATATCTGTTGTTCACCCATACTCATAATTAAGAATTTAGTTCCCCAAGAATTTCTGACCATGGGACTGGAGGTAGGAAATTGGATGGCAACTCTTTCTTCTTCAGTTTTGCATGCATAATGTATAAGACCCTGTCCTCTTTCAAGAGCTTTGTCTTAAATGTTCAATTTAACTACCTTTCATGGCTGGATTAAGAAGTTTATTAGAATATTTCACTTTTAGATTTTCCTTCCTCTTACTTTTGACCATCCAGAAATCCCTCATGAGCCTCTTTAAATAATAAAACTCTTACATTTGAATTCAAATCAAAAAGGAAAGAAGAGGAAGAGGAAGAGGAGAAGAAGAAGAGGAGAAGGAGGAGAAGGAAGAGGAGGAGGAGATGCAGAAGGAGAAAGAGGAGGAGGAGCAGCAAAAGGGAGAGATGGTGATGATGATGATGATGATGATGATGATGATGATGATATATTGGTACCTGTGATATAAGATGGTAAATTAAGAAAGCCTTTCTATCTTTTCTTCTTGGTAGAGAATATGGGAAAGGATACATTTCAGATTTTTGTTTAAAATAATCTTCAGTTTTCAATCTAGGTATTTATTGCTTATTTATTCCACTCTAGATTAGTACTGTTATTACTAATTTTCATAAATTATTTTGACATTAGTGTAACTTTATATTATGAAGAATTATTTTTATGTGGAATGGGAATCCATTTATTTCATTTCACCGGTGTGATTTTATTTTTCTGTTTTTTCCTTCTAATCTCATTTATGCTAGCTCTTATATAATTGCTTTAAAATGTTTGGCTTGTATATAGCATCCTTACCTGGCTTCTAGAGACAGTATAATATCTTCTCCATTTCCAATTTCTGACATTTAAGTCAACAGGAAGTACTGTTGGAGGAGGCTTAAAATTATGGGTTCAATTTACCATATTGAAGAAAGTCCCTAAAAACATAATTGTATTGACTGCAGTCTTTTCAGATGGGGAGATTCATCCTAATCTATTTAAATTTAATATGATTTTGCTATTTTTAGAACTTTTCTAATTTTTGCCTTGATCAGTATCTGTAACTTTATCCATAAATATCAAGAGTTTTCTCGATTTTGCATTTATTCCTTCTTAACTCTAGAAAAACGCTAACATTTGCAGACAGCTTTTAAAGTGACACAAGAAACAGAAGACAAAGAAAGAAAAACGGTGGCTAGTTTTAGAACAGAAAACCAATCTGTTATAAGTATACTTGTCTCTATTCCATCCCCAGCCTCTGCATAATTCAAACTGAGAATTATGGGGGCGGACTTACCGGAAGGTATAAATTTTAAGAAGGCATTTGTACTCCTGAGAGTCTGTAGTTTGAATCCTTTCCAAAATTTAAAAGAATCAAATCCTTATCCTTGAAAGATGGCTGGGAGTGAGTTAAATTCAACTAACATCTATTAAATATATATCACGTGATAAACAATGTACTGGGTGGTGGGAGGGCAGGAATAATATACAAGATAAAATTCTTGCCTTCAGGTTTTTTACCGGTTTTATTGAAAAGCAACAAATTGCAGTTTTGAAATATAAACACTATCAAAGTGTTTTAAATGCATAATAACATCTATTGAATAAGAGTAGCAACTATTGGTGGCTGATTTAAATGGTCACTGATCATTTATTTGGAGGATGTGTTGTAGTCATTGTGACATCACAGTAAATAGATTCAGGGATGGCTTATAAAGTCTCTTTTATTTTTAATATATTTTTTATCAAGTGCTCAAGTATCAATTGTATGTATTTTCAAAAAAATTCAAATGATGCAGAAGTATTTAGAGTAAAATGGGTATGTTACTTCTCTAGAAGTAATCTCATTCTATGTATTTCAAAACCATTTATATACATATTATATACATGTAAATATGTGATTTCTACTTTATGATTTTAAGTTTTATAACTTTTTAAACCTACTGTGTGTATACTTTTAAAAAATATTTGTTCTTTTTAGTTATACATGACAGTGGAATGTATTTCGACATATTATACATACATTGAGTATAAATTCCCATTCTTGTGCTTGTACACAACGTGGAGTTACACTAGTGATGTATTCATATATGAGCATAGGAAAGTTAGGTCCATTATGTTCATTTTGTTGTCTTTCCTATTCCCATTACTCTCCCTTCTCTTATTCCTCTTTGTCTAATCCAATGAACTTCTATTCTCTACCTCACTGATATTATGTGTTGGCATCCACATACAAGAGAGAACATTAGGCTTTTGTTTTTTTAGGATTGGCTTATTTCTCTTAGCATCGTATTGTCTAGTTGCATGCACTGTAGTATGCTGGTTTTAAGTACTATGCATATAGAATGAGGAGTGGGATAACTGGGTCAAATGGTGGTTTCACTCCACATTTTCTGAGGAATCTTCATTCTATTTTCCAGAGTGGTTGCACCAATTTGCAGTCCCACCAGAAATATATGAGTGTATTTTTCCCCACATCCTCGACAACATTTATTGTTACTTGTATTGATAATTACCATTTGACTGGAATGATATGAAATTTCAGTATAGTTTTAATTTGCATTTCTTTAATTGCTAGTAATGTTAAATATTTTTTATGTATTTGTTGACATATCATAATTCTATGGTGAAGTGCCTGTTCAGTTCCTTTGCCCATTAATTGGTTCTGTTATTTATTTTTGGGGGTGTTAAGTTTTTTGAGTTATTTGTATATCCTGGAGATTACTGTTCTATTTGAGGTACAGGTGGAAAACTTTTTCTCCCATTCTGTAGACTCTCTCTTTATACTTTTAATTCTTTCCTTTGCTATGTAGAAGTTTTTCAGTTTGATGGCATCCTGTCTATTGATTTTTAGTTTTATTTTTTACACTTCAGGGGTCTTAATGAGGAAGTCAGATTCTAAACCCACATGATGGAGATTTGGGACTACTTTTTTCTTCATTGCTATAGCTAAGGTCTTCTTTAATTTATTTCTTTAGTGTTCTGTAGTTTTCATTGAAAAGGTCTTTTACCTCTTTTGTTAGATTGATACCCTTTTTTTTTTTTTGAGGCTATTGTGAATGGAATAGTTTTCCTAGTTTCTCTTTCAGTTGATTCATCACTGGTGTATAGGAACAAAATTGATTTATGGGTGTTAATCTTACTTATATACTGCTACTTTGCTGAATTATTTATAAGTTCTAGAAGCTTTCTGGTAGAATTTTTTAGGTCTTCTAATATAGAATCATGTCATTGGCAATTAGGGATCGTTTGAGTTCTTCTTTCCCTATTCTTATTCCTTTAAATTTTTTTCTTGTGTCTAATTGCTCTGGCTACAGATTCAAGGACTATGTTGAGTAGAAATGGTGAGAGAGGGCATCCTTGTCTTGTTTCAGTTTTTATAGTGAATGCTTTCAAATTTTCTCCATTTAGAATGATGTTGGCCTTGGATTTAACATATGTAGGTTTTATAATATTGGGATAAGTTCCTGCTATCTATAGTTTTTTTAAGCATTTTTAATGAATATATACTTTTGCAATTTACTTTTCTCTGCCTTAATCTAGGAAGTCTTTAATGTAAGTAATATAGATCTAAATCAATATGTTGATTCAAATTATAGTTTTTGTGAGTTAAATAAATGAATGTTTCTGGGAAAGTTTGCTACTCAGCAATGTAAACATGATCCATCTGCTGCGAATTGGAATTCTTAGCCTCAATTTGTCATCTTCTGATTTGATGTCTTATACACAAACATGTTTTCATGTGTGCGTGCATACACACGTACAGATGGCATGGATATGCTTTTATCCTCTTAAATAACATCTTTTTAATAGCTAGGGATTAAGTAAACTGGCAAGGACTACCATTGTAAGAAAGAATAAATCAACCCTTCTCTATGAAATTCATTTCCCCAGATTAATTGAAAAAGAATTGGATAATAGTGAGGCTGGATGCCCCCAAAACCATGATCAGGGTTTTATTTCCTTTCACAAATGGTGCCACAAACAGTCATCCCTCAGTATCCATGGAAGATGGTACCAAGACACTCCCACCCCCCAATAACAAAAGCTGAGGATGCTTAAGTCCTTTATATAAAAATGGGGTTATATTTGCATGCAACTTATGCTCACCTTCCTGTATACTTTAAATCATCCCTAGTTTACTTATAATACATAATATAAGGCAAATACTATGTAAAATGTTGTTATACCATATATTTAGATAATAATGATAAGAAAAATGGTCTGTGCATGTTCCGCACAAATGCAATTTGAAATGAGCATTTTGATGCATGTTTGTTTGAATCTGTGGCTATGGAACCTACAGATTCGAGGATCACGGGAGGTAAGACTAGGACTGTGCAGTATGAAGAGCTGTGTTAGGAGTTTGTGTACCTGCTAGTAATGATCTTAATCTCCTTTCTTCTGTCTACTGTATAAAATGAAGTACTTTTTAAAACTTCATCCTTCCTTTTAAAAAGCTTTCTCACTTTAAACCCAGAATGACTTACTTTCTAGCAGTCTCTGTCCAGCTTGTCTACCCCAAGTGGAACAAGGAAGTTTTACTCATGTCTGCAGCAACAGCTCATGACTCACAGGGTATGTTTGCTATAAACCTTCGATCATACTTATGAGTTGGAACCAGTTACCTTGAAAAGAGAGCCATAAAGGACCCAGTCATGCTCGGTTACCCAGCAAGTACTCCAGGAAGTTTCTTCCACAAAAACACTGGACACTTACCTGAGCTCAGGAGAAAACAATCCCTGAGCCATGAACTGAAGAATTCAACTGGGAATATTTTTTTTAAATTAAAAAACAAAAGTTTGACTGATTTGTTCAAGGTTTCCAAGAAGAATGGAAGAAAATAAAATAAAAATATCTAAGGGCCTATTCATGTCACTATGGAGACTTCCAGTTCCTGAGTAAGGATTTGAGAAGTGGTAGTGACAACTATACATACAGTAGGAAAAAAAAATTGGGAAGGGGGTAGGGTTGCACATTTCTTAAACCATTGGGGATTGTGGGGCCATCTGCTGAAATGGCAGATCTCCCACCAACTCGATTCCTCCTCTTCCTGGATGCCCTCACCTCCATCGTAATTGCAGGTCACATATTTCTCAGAAGGAGTTTTATTTTGCTACTTAGAAGGGTCTGGCATGCCTAAGCACTGAGGAGTCAGCTTATGCCACTTTCATCCTCTGAAATTAACCCTGGTATGGGCAACATTGAGATTAGGGGGCTGCTTTCTACTCCAATAATCCCCCACTGACACCCACATGGCTGTTGCTGATGCTTTGTGAAATTCTTCAAGTCTCTGCCACCCCCACAGTTGATCCTAAGGTCATTCAGCTTCTTGGGGTAGTTTGCAAGTCAAGCACAAAATACTGCTCGGTGGGCATCTGCTGGTGAAGTAGATGATGGTTACTCTCAGCTAATCACCATGGGAACGAATGATTGTACTAAGCATGAGAAATTCTCTTACAGAAATTTAATGTACTCACCAATTTACTACAAAGAAGTGGATCTTTCCTACACCTGAATAGGAGGATGGCTAAAAAATAAGAAAGGTGACCAAAGGTGAAAATGACAGGAAAAGAAAGAATGATATCAGAGAATACAGTCGTGCCTTGGTATCCATGGTGAATTGGTTCCAGGACCCTCACAGGTTAAAAAATCTGAGGATGCGCAAGTATCTTACAGTATTTTTATATAACTTATTATACATCCTCCTATATACTTTGTTATCTCTAGACTACTTACAATACCTAATATGTTGGAAATGCTCTAAAAAGTTGTTACAATGTATTGTTTAGGCAATAATTGCAAGAAAAAAAAAGTCTATACAAGTTCAGTGCCAACACTATTTTTTCCACAAATATTTTCAATCTGTGGTTTGTTGAATCTGTGGATTAGGAGCTTGTGGAGACAAAAGGAGGACTGTAATTTCTTCTTTTAGCTACCACTTTGAGAAAAATTATAAAAATAGTAATTTCCTCTTTGGAATAGAAACTCTTTGCTAATTGTTCCAGAACTTTTGCATTCATAATTTTCAATATGTCAGATTCTATTACACTATTTTAATTTTAAGGGAAGCAGGAGATCAACTCTTTAATACTTTAATTCTGAAAAAAAAAAAATCAAATCGTTGCTGAAACAAATTTGGATTCTTGCAGTTGAAGAAGTAAGTGAAGTAAACTCTCTGTCAGACCCTATATCTTCATGGAATTTACTAGCATTTCCAGCTTCATTCTCATCTCTAATTTGAGTCAGTCTAGTTTGAGGGATGATCTCTGCTTTCTGCCCAACCATGGAAGTAGTTCAGGAGCATTACGCTCGTGTCCAAGTAAACTGTCCCGAGGTTGAGGGACCTAAGCCTCACTGCGGAAAGATCTGAGGCTCACTAAGATGGGTCCTCTGCATTCTGAGTGTTTCTCACTTACTTAATGTCACTTCTGCTGTTGGGATTCCCTATATCACAAAGGTGCTTTGTTGGCTACCCCGCTGAGAACTGGCTTTCTTTCTATACATGTCCTCAGTTCCTCTGCAAAGGTCTTAGTTTCAGATTCTCCCTGGTACTTTAGTTTGACTTTCCTCTGAACAAAGTCCCACTTTGAGGAAAGCTCTCCACATTTAGATAGTTCCAAAAACTCAGCTTTCTGTCTGATTTTCTAAAATGTAACTAATCCATTAGGTCCATGATTATTATGTTATTGCTAAGACATTTTCCAAAATTCGAGCCCTGTCCTATTTCAGGGACCCCCTTGCAACATTATCTTAGATCAGATGTTGCAAACTCAGATAATGACTTCTGAAGTGAGAGGGCTGTGCAAAGATCAAAATGGATTGGAGAGAGCCTGCCTCTTCAAAGGAGGTAGCCACAAGTCACATCCAGCTGGTAACTGCAATTTCAAGAGAAGAAATAATCTGAATTTTAGTGTGAATTTTCCAGATTTGAAAACACGGGCAACTCATTCATTTTTTAAAAAAAATGACAAGCCAAATAAACTCCATCTGCATTGTGGCCTGTGACACAGCTCTATGTGTGACTTCCATCTCAGATCATTTTTGTGAACTATGCTATGACCCTTCTGTCTGTTCTTTTGTCTAGGTGGATAAGCCTGTGCTGTCAGACCCTGAGTCTGGGACACCTACTCACTATCTATGGTAGCCAAGCAGGTGGTTGGTTTCTAGGACCCTCCTGCATCCCCAGTATTTTCTATCTTGGTGTGTTTTGTGTGTTAACAGATTACCAAGGAGAACTTCCTTGACAAATAGGATTGTCCAAACCAAGAAATTATTATTTATCAACTCTAGTTATCTAAACACTGTGATGGCATTTAAGAACATAAACACTAAATATTAGTAAGATGTAGGCCTTGTTTCTAGTTGTATGGAGGACATAACATAATGTGGTCCTCTAACAAGTAACATCTTCTTTAATCTTCCCACCTTGAGAATAGGCAGAACCCATGACTTGCTTCTAACCAATAGAATATAGCTACATAATGGAATATCACTTCCTTGATGAGTTTAAGTCATATGGCAGAGGTGATGGAAGCATCAGACCTATGATTACATTATGTTATGGCTAAGACTCTCTCTCAGCCAACTGAAGCATGAGCACCTCCTTCTGGCCTTCAAGCAAAGAGCAATCCTATGAATGGTCTATAGAAAGGCCCACGTGGCTGGGAGCTGTTTGCAGACTCTAGGACATCAGGGCAGATTTCCAACTGCTAGTAAAATGATGGGGCTCCTAGTTACACAACTTCCAAGAAATGAATTCTTACTAGACCCGAATGAGCTCAGAAATGGATTTTCCCCTCGTTAAAACTTTAGATAAGATGGCAGCCCTGGCTAACATTTTAATTACAGCCTTTGAGAGATCTTGAGCAAAGAAATCAGCTAACAAATCCTGTACCTGGAATTGTGAATTTGTGAGATAAATGGTGCGGTTTTAAGATATTAGGTATATGCTAATTTATCATTTGGCAGTAGAAAATGAAAACCAGCCATTTATAGCCTACTATGGACAAGGCAATAGCCTATATAACACATCCAAGAGGATAGAAAGACATTTATTTGCTTGAATTCCAGTCAGAGAATGTGTCACACTTGTTTAAAAAGAAGACTTCCTTGAGGAGCTGGCCCTAAGGTTGCTGTTGGAACATGAAGAAGACAGTGTTGTCTTTATCAAGAGCAAGGTGTCTGCTTGTGGCTATCCCGGAGATCAGCAAGATTTTGAGTTCATCTTTGTTGGGTACATGCTCCCATGAGTTGGTACCTTCTCCTTTCTCTGCAGGGAAACTGGTTCTTTGAATCTGCTATCGATAGATGACACCAAGTGGAAACATTGGCTGGAAACTAGAGAGGAAGGGTGATGGGACTAGAGCCTTATCTAGGTCTGGCATCATGTTAAGCAGTAGCTGTATACCTTCTAAGTCTTCAACTCCTAAAGGAATGACCTAGTGTGGTTTCTAGAGCTTCACTGTGTCATGTGGTAGCTATTGCTATAAATAGAAATTATATGTATTTATACAATTTTAAATTAAATAAAGAAATATTAGTTCTTCAGTTATATTAACCACATATCAAGTGCTAAGTAGCCACATGTCTCGAATGGTCATCACATTGGATGGTACATATAAAGATTATTTCTAATATTTTAGAAAGTCTTATTGTGCAGTGAAATGCTAGAGAATTATCTGGACCATGAGATTTGGGAGCACCATCTCCACACTTTGCCATCTAGGCTAAGAGCAGGAGTGACTGCTTGATGGTGCTCATTTCTGGATTTTCTCTCTGTCCTTTGAGTTCTCAGCATTTCTATATTCTATATAACAAATTCCCTGCTTTAAAATTTCATTTGTCCAACCTAGCTAAGTGATTTCTTTTCAGGTCTGACTTTGGTTGAGGTATCAAAAAAGGAAAGGGTAAGATTTTAAAAATCCTATGTTAGCTGCCCATTGTTATAAAATGCACTGTTCCCACCCTAGCATTTGTTATTTTATACTTTCTGAGAGTCAAAAATCTGGGTAGTTAGGTGGTTCTGGTCCAAGGACTTTCAGAAGATTGCAGTCAAGGTACTGGCAAGGGCTACAGTCTCATTCAAAGTCTCAAGCAGGGGAGGATTTGCTGCTAAGCTCACCCAGTAGTTGTTGGTAGGCTTCTATTTCTTACTGGTTAGTTCCTGGAACTCCTTGCTACCAAAGCTTTCCCATAGACTGAGCATTCCATGGCACGACACTAGTTTCCTCCAGAGCAAATGATCAGAGTGAGAGGAAAGGAGAACGATTGCAACTGATTAAGAGACTGAAGGGGAAAGAGAATCCAAGATGAAAGGTATCATCTTTACAAGCTAAATTAAGCAGCAACATAGCATCATTTCCACTGCATTTTGCTGACATCACAGCAACCCTGTGACAGTGTAGGAGGAGACTTCACAGGATGAGAAGCCAGGAGATATGAGTCACTAGGAGTCCTCTTAGAAGCTGCCTTCCATAAGTGCCCCAGAGAGGTTGAGTGGATTTGATACATGCAAGATTGTTCTGCTTCTCTGTGAGTTGAATTGGAAAAGGCAGAAGTCACATAGCTAAGGGTAAAAGAATGTCCTGTTGTAGAGGAATTTGGTGGGAAAAGATCAACAATTCCATCATGTTCTGAAACGTATATGTCAGAAGACAATACTTGATTCTTCTTTTCATCCAAAGCCAGGAGATGATGAAAAATAATAAAGAAGTTATAGTACTGACTCTGGAAAATAACGTGAAATCATTGGTCCATTTACTAATAAGATTTGAAATGAATGTGTTCACATTCAGAAGGACAAAAACATAAATGCCTGGCTGTAGCAAAATTTTATTACAAGCTTTTGGGTTGGCTGGTTGTGGTTTCACATTTTTACTTGGTGGTTTAGCAGCATATGCTCTGTGAGCCTCACGTAGCTCCTGGTGATGAAGGAGTTCTCTACAAAGACTGAGAAAGCACAATTTCTCATCTGTCATTTGGGATTAAGTTAGGGACTGTGTATATGGGCAACAATGGTGAGGAGATGCGGACTATCAGGTACCAACTTGTCCTTCCCTGGTGAATGTGAACCTAAAGAAACATCACTGATAACCCCACATTCATTAGTAACACATTCCATCGTTATCATTTTTTGAACCAAAGAGAATCTGTCTTTTTCCCAATCAGTTATGTTTATGTTTGGTTGAACACAGTCTGCCTGGGAAATGGACCAGTTCAAGAAAAGTGCCATTTCAGAGAGAAATTTATGATAGTAGCCCTTTAATCCAATGTTTTACTTCCTTAGGTTTCAGTTACTCATGGTCCTCAGAGGTCTCAAAATACAGTGAGATACTTTGAGAGCAAGAGACCACATTTACATCACTTATTACAGTGTATTGTTATAATTGTTCTATTTAATTACTAGTTGTTAATCTCTTAACAATTTTTTGTTTTTTAAATTTTGGTACCAGGGATTGAATTTAGGGGCACTGGAGACACATCTCCAGCCCTATTTTGTATTTTTATTTAAAGGCAGGATCTCAACTGAGTTGCTTAGTGCCTCATTTTTTCTGAGGTTAGCTTTGAACTTATGATCCTCTGCCTCTGCGTCCCAAGCTGCTGGGATTACTGGCATGTGCCACTGCACCCAGCCTCTTACTAATTTTTAAATTAAGCTTTATCATGATTATGTATGTATAGGGGGAAAACATAGTATATATAGGGTTTGTACAATCCACGATTTCAGGCATCCACTGGGGTCTTGGAGGATATTCTCCATGGATAATGTATGTCCTACTCATAATAGAGAAAAAAAATTTTGAGGAAGCATTTTTGTCTTCCTGAAAAGAGAAAGAGACAAAGAGTGAGAATGAGTTGGGGGAAAAGAGAATTGAGGCTGGAGGAAACTTGGGATGTAAAATAAATTTTTTTCCCTAATGAACTTTAGTGAATAGTTTTTTTTTTCTTCCTTTAATTTAAATTGAAAGGCATTTTCGTGTTTGAAAGTTCTAAGCTACAAAAATAAACCTGGAAGTAGATTGCCTGGGGTAAGATTTAATTAAACACTGTACAGTAAATTAGCATAATTTGATGAGGATCAGCTTTAGTTCCTAGAAACTGCAACAGGCAGAAATTTTAATTTTGTAATATCTTTTAAAATTCCACTGTCTGATCTCCAAAGTGTAGTTTTAGAAAATAAAAATCTAAACAAGGTATTACCAAGAAGATGTCACTTTATTAGAGAGATCATGGAATGGCGCTGGGATTTGAGAAGAGTTTTAACGCGGATACTAAAAGTCTATAAAAATAATGGTTCTTTGTTTAAAAAAATATAAATATATATTTTATATTTTATTTTATTATATATATGTGTGTGTGTATGTATGTATGTGTATATATATGTGTATATATGTATATGTTATATGTATGTGTGTGTGTGTGTGTGTGTGTATGTATGTATGTATATATATGCACCTTCATACACATGCAAAAAACAAGTTGAATTCATCCCTGGGTTATGTCTTCATTAGAGCATCAGGGAGGGTCTGCCTGCTTTTTTCTCTTCTTCTCTCTCTTCACCATTTTCTCCTTTCTGTATTTTCTTTTTTTTCCCTCAGTCTCTTTCTAAATAGACCTCTTGCCAAGCATATAGATCCCAGATAAGAGCAAATGTTTCAAAAAGGGAGAAAAACAACCAAGCATTGGCAGGGACCTGTGTTTTCATTGCTCTGCCCCTGCCTGCAATTCATGGAGCACACCTCCTCAGCCTTACACTGTCCAAGAGTCACAACAGGATAGAATCTGCTTATCATACATAAAAAGGACAAGGAGGCTCCAGAAAACCTCTTCCCAAGGGAGTTTGTAAAAGTGAAATGAGAGAACTTTTTAAAAAGCTTAAATAACTCTATAGGGGGAGCAATATAATAGGATTGCTAGAAGGAATTGTGGAAAAACCATAGGAGGGTCTTTAAGGCAGGCACATTCTCAGCATGAAGAAGGAAGCATGGGACACAGGTGGGTCTCTTTCAGTCTGTGTTGAATGAAGCAATGGACTGTGTCTTGCTCTGTACATGTGCAGGTTATATAAGTTTAATACTCCTAAGATGTCATTCCTCATACTCAGTAAGGTTTTAAAGGAGAGCTTTGTCTTTTCAACTCCCAAAATTAAATTCCTGAAATCGCCATAGTAGGAAAATTAAGGGTTGAAAAACTTTAAAAAGAAATCAGAATTTACCTAGAAATACATTTTATTTTTATAAATGAGCTACAATCTCCCCTATACTCGTTTCCATTCTGCAGGTCTTATTTGCTTAGAGAATTTCATGACCACCCTACCATGTGGTTAGACCCATTTATAGATTCAGAATGGGTCCTGGGAAGGTTTGTGGCTTCTGAAGTTCTTGGGGAGGAGATGGGGAGCAGGGAGTTGAGGGCATCAACTATTTTATAATCCACACATATAATAAGTATGACACCACTTACAAGGTAAATATCAGCTCTGCTCATAGAGTGACTTGACTTTGTTGCCCTAAATGACCACATGTCCAGGTGTGTTTTCCTTCCTGTGTCTAGGATAGCTCCCAAACATCTAATGTCTTTGGGATTTCACTGAAGTTTTATAGCATAGAAGTTGTTGACTCCATCTTTCTGTGTCCCACCACCAGCACCCTCTTGGCCTTTAAGATACAGAATAATCTAGGTACTCAGTTTTGTCGGTTATAAATTTATGCCAAATATAGACAACACTGACTATTGTTGCAGATGGGACTGTTTCCCTCCTGCCAACACATACAAGGATTTGGTTCAAGGTCCTTGGTTTCACATCTTCCCGTGCTGCTTTGAGCAAGAGCGAACAAGCATCTTAGGGGACTGGCCAAACAGAGGTTCCAGAGACGAGGGGAGTCTACCTGCAGTGAATGTCTCCAGAATTGTGCAACTAAAAATGCTCCAAAACAAGAAAACAGGAAGAAGCTAGCTTAATTTTGCCATATGTTATACCCAATATCTAGAGTACAAAGTTGTGTTTTCGGTTATATGTAACAAGAGGAGAATAAAACATTCCCTTCAGTTAATCCTGTCCTGGTTTAACCTCATCTTTCTTATCTTTTTTTCTTTCCAGGTTTTGTTGCCAAAATTTCTACATCGATTTTGCCTTGTTAGTTACCTCCTTCCTCTGTAAACCCTGGTTTTTATTTTTCTCTAATTATCTCCAACTGAAGTAATTGGCAAATCATTTGTACTGGCATTCACGTTTTGGGGGCTTTTTTCAAAAGATAAAGAAAGGTCATATAGACGTAAAACCACAAATACTTTAATTTTGCATAAGGGAACTCCAGACCAGGGACAGGTTTTAGGTTTGTTGGAAGATTATCCTCACCCTCAAAAAAGCACCTTTTCTTTAAGGAGTCCCCACTTTGTTTATGTGGGACATTGTCCAGGGCACAGCGAGTGTCTGGCAGGATTTTGCTGGCCCTTTGCTTTCTCACTGCCTGTTGTAAGCAAAAACAGCCCTCCAGAATCTCCCTCTGGAAGGGACATGTACAGCTGCAGCCTGGAGGGAGAGGGAGAGGGAGAGGGAGAGGGAGAGCAAAGGCAGGGGAGGAGATCCTAACTCCTTTCCCAATGTTTTAGAATGTCAAGTTTAGATTCTTGCAGCCAGAGCTCATGACCTCAAATAAAGCACAGCTCTGGAATACACGCATTTTCCTTAATCCAGTCTGCAAAACAGTAGTATTCTGACGTCCATCCGTGGATGCTTGATGTCCTTCAGCCTGAGCGTTTGTGGAAGTGCTGGGGGCTCTTTCCTCTCTCTAGTGTTACCGGCACCCTATAAACCAGCAGCTGCCCCACAATGTATTTTCAGACCAAAATTCTTCACATTTTCTTTAGATCCAGTGGCCAAATCAAGACGAACTGCCTAAGGCCACCCTTTTGGGTCCTTCAATTGAGAAATTTCACAACATATAGATTCATTTTAAAAATCTTGCAAGTATGTACTATATATTAGAATTTGAATTAGACTAGAAGTTGAGAGCTTAGACTCTGTAGCTTGGCTTCCTAGATCTCTTATTTCATCACATCCTTCTAAGCCTCATCAAGCATCTATTTTCTCTTTTACGAAATGGGTACAGTAATAGCAGCTATCTCATGAGTTTTGTGAAGTTTAAAAGAGATGGTATCACAAAGCCCTTTGAACAGTGCCTACCAATAATACATAGTTGATTTCAGGGGCTATTGGTTTTTGGTACTATTGCTATTGTTATTTTCTTTCATTGGGGGTAGATCAGATTTGTGAGGAGCAGAATATAAGAGAGGGGTACTGGTGCAGACATTTTTTTTTTTGAGAAATTAATCTTGGGTAAAACTTGTAAGGAGTTAGAAAATTAGGGTAGGAAAAGGAAGGAACTATGCAAATACTTGTTCCAGCTGATTTCTCAGCCCTGATCCCCCATGGGAGGGTAGGAGTGCAAATTATGCCAAAAGTTGTCCCAATGTGTAGCAACAAGATTAACTCTTATACCCCTGAAGCACTTGTTCATTGAATTTAGTCTGCCCACATAGAGACAGCGTCACTCCCAGCCCTGGAAAGGGGATCTAGATGAATTAGCCAGAAATAGTAATTAAGAGGAAGCAGGAAGATTTTATGGGTAGCTGTCATTTATGTAAATATTGATGTTGAAATGGTCCTGTGTGCCAGAGACCAGAGTATCACTAGCACCTAGGGAAAGCAACAGGGAGATCCTTTCGCAGGCTTGCTTTTGGCTCCTTGGATAGAAATCAAGTGCACTCAGTTTGAATTTCCATTAGTATTTAGAGCCTGTAACTTCGTTAGGCTCCTAAACAGCTTCACTGAGCAGGGTTTGGTGGATGACTTTCTAAACTGGTGGGCCTGGGGGGATTTATTTGCCTGTCTGCCCTTCCTCTTTGTTTCTGATGCTCAAAAATCATGCACAGTGGGTTACTCTCAGGTGTTGTATGCATCATGGTTCTCAGTGTTTGAAACCTGCTATGTTGAGGCCTGGGGCTGTTTTCTTTTGCTTTGTTTGCTCTCACTAAGGAAAGAGAAAACCTGGATAGTGAGGAGATCAGAATCAGCCACAATTCTTGAAGTGATGAGGCTATAAAGTATAATTTTCAATCTTCTTGCTACTTAGTGCTGTCGCCCCCACGCCTCTTCTTCTAATTTTACACACCATTCATTGAGAGAGTCTTTCAGCATCGGGCTGAGTCGAGTTCTTCCATTATATTTCTTCCTGTGTTGCTTAGAATTGAGGTAGAAAAAGAAATGCTTCCCATGCCCTCTGAATTTTTGACCAAGTTGAGAAAAGCCCCTCTAATTAGCGCTTGACTTTGAGATTAATGAGCTTTACTTTAAAGACCAGTTTAATCTTGAATCCTTGAGTCTAGAATTAATGGAAGCTTTGGAGCATATGGCTGACTCCTCTTTGTCCATGTATGACTTATCCACTTTGCAGGCTTTTCCTGTGCATGTTCATTCTCAGACTCCCTACTTCCCATTATCAACTTTTCTCAGTGTGCCAAGTAATTTAGACATAGACCCAAGCAAAGAGTAATAAGGGAGGGAAATCAGATAGGATAGGACAGCCAATTCCTCAATGTCTGCCTAAGCAGATATAAGAAGTTTTATAAAACATCTATGTATTGGAACATCTATGCCATTGACTTTTCCCTTCTTTTAGCTTTCAAAAAGTGGTTGTAGCAAAAATAAATAAATGTATAAATAATAATGTATGTAAAAAATAATGTATAAATAAATAAATAATGTTCGATACAGAAAAGGAAATGATTGACAGGGTGAAGTGACAGCCAAAGGAATGGGAGAAAATATTTATCAACTTATATATCTGCTAAAGGGTTAAGATTCAAAATTTATTAGGAATTCAAACAACTAAATGATGAGACAACAAATAACTCAATAAAATTGGCAAAGGACCAAAATAGACATTTTTTTTTTCAAAAGAAGACATTCAAAGTGCCAACAGGTATGTGAAAAAATGCACATCACTAACCAGGGAAATGATCAGGGAAACTCAAAACCTCGGTGAGTTATCACCTCAAACCTGTGAGAATGGCTGTTATCCGAAAAACAAAAGTTAACAAGTGTTAGTGGGGGTGTAAATAGAAATGAAAGATAACTGCCTTATGATGCACTTATGGGTATATATTCAAAGAAAATGAAATCATATTGTCAAAGAAGTATCCGTTTATTGTGTCCTTATTTTCAATAGCATACACATGGAGTCAGCCTTAATGTCCATTGGCAGCTGAATGGATAAAGAAGATGTGTGTGCATGCACAAACACTGCTCTGGAATCTCTTTCAGTCTTATAAAAGAAGGAATTCTTGTCATTTGAGACAACATGGACAAACATGGAGGATGTTATTCTAAGTGAAATATGCTTAATATGGGGCTGGGATTGTGGCTCAGCGATTGTAGAGGGCTCACCTAGCACAGGCGGGACCCGGGTTCAATCCTCAGCCCCACATAAAAATAAAGACATTGTGTTGTGTCCATCTACACCTAAAAATAAATAAATAAATATTTTTTAAAAACCCAAAACATAAATACTGTATGACCATATGTTTATGTAGAATCTAAAAAAAGTGGAAATTTCAGAAACAAAGAGTATAATGGTGGTGGCCAGGGAATAGGAGTGGGGGATATAGGGAGATGTGGAAACAATATTTTTTTTTAATTGGCTGTAAATACTCTCAGCCTTTGTGGAATCATGACTCACATAATACCACCAGACAAACTAAGATTTTTTAAAAAATCATGCCATTTGAAAATTTTCAGTGACTACACACACACACACATACACACGTTTTTAAAATGAAATAAACTTTAATTTTATAATAGATTTAGATTCACATGAAGCTGTAAGGAAGGTTCATATACCCTTTACTTTCCCTTTTATTAATAATTCACTTTAGTATAGTTTGCTTTTCATAGATAATGAACCAATACCTTCAGATTATTTTTAACTAATGACTCTTCCTCATTCAGATTTCCTAAGTCTAATGTCCTCATTTTGGGGCCCAGGATCCCATCCAGGATACCACATTATGTCTTGTCTCTTTTGGCTTAGATTGTTGTAGCTTCTCAGACTTTCCTTGTTTTTGATGATATTGATAGTTTTGAGGAGTACTAGTAGACTGTTGTTGTTTTTGGATACTTAACGACTGCTAGATCATTGTTAATCTTTTCCTTCTGATAAACATGTATTAACTGTACATATTAACGGGCTTCTGCGTGATATTTCAACACATGAATACATTGCACTCATCAAATTCAGCCTCTCTGTGTCCATCCCACCATCCCCTTTCTCAACCTCAAGTAACCACTATTTCACATTCAAGTGGAATTTTTTTTTTTTTTAGCTTCCACATATGAAAAACAATGTGTGGTACATATCCTCCTGTGTTTGGCTTATTTAACTTAATATATGCTCCAGTTTCATCCATTTTGTTGCCAATTGCAGAATTTCATTCTTCTTTATGGCTCAATAATATTTCATGGTGTATATATATTTTCTTTATCCACTCATATATGGATGGGAACCTAGGTTGATTCCATATCAACTATAGTGAATAGTGCTGCAATAGACATTGGCAAGCAGGTATTTCTTTAGTATGTTAATTTAATTTTCTTTGAATTTATACACAGAAATGAGATAGCTAGTTCACATGGTAGATCTATTTTTAGTTTTTGGGGGGGAAATTTCATACCGTTCTCCATGATAAGTGTAGTAATTTACATTTCCACCAGCAGTGTATGAGAGTTTCTTTTTCTTCACATCTTTGTTAGCATTTATTATTATTGTGATTATTGAAAATAGCCAGTCTAACTGGGGTGAAATCTCAATGTAGTTTGATTCGCATTTATCAGATGACTAATGATATTAAGCTTTTAAAAATATGGTCATGTGTTTTTTCCTTTCTAAAATTGGATTCCTTGGTTTTTAATTTTTTTGAGATCCTCATCTATTCTGGATTGCAATTCTTATTCACATGACTAGTTAGGAAATATTTTGTTGCATTCTGTAGGTTTTCTCCTTGCTCTAATGCTTTCCTAGCTGTGCAGAAGTTTAATGCAATATCATTTGTCTATTGTTAGTTTTGCTTCCTGTACTTTTGGTAATCAATCCACAAAAACTCATTGCCTGTGCCAATGGTTTGAATTTTTCTTATGTTTTCTACCAGTAGTTTCATTGTTTTGGGAGTTACATTTAGGTCTTTCATCTACTTTGAATAGATTTTTAGAGTCACAGTAGACATCCTGTAGATAAATCCTTCAGTGGGGTTGAATATGTGTTATGGATTCTTGGG
Organism: Ictidomys tridecemlineatus; assembly: GCF_052094955.1. Classification (NCBI taxonomy): domain Eukaryota; kingdom Metazoa; phylum Chordata; class Mammalia; order Rodentia; family Sciuridae; genus Ictidomys; species Ictidomys tridecemlineatus. Next base: position 31,863,413 of record NC_135478.1, on the reverse strand, counting down.
AGAAAGATCACAGAGGGAAAAACAAACTTTCATCACTTTTAAAAGAAAAAAAATTGAATGTTGTGTTATCATACAAATGATTCTTGTCAAATCAGATTATATGCTATTGATATGATCTTTCACTGATGATAAATTTGGTCACCTAAATTTTGTAGATTTCTCAACTGTAAAGTTATTTCTCTTCTCCCTTTCATATCCATTTCCATACTATTCTCAATGGAATTAAGTCACTGGTGCAGACTGCATTTGCAGACTACATTTGGAATGCTGTCTACACTTCAGAGTAGAATTATTAAATGAAAAAGATGAATTCAAAATTCTTAGTAGTGGGCTGGGGTTGTAGCTCACTGATAGAGCACTTGCCTAGCATATGCTCAATACTCATCATAAATAAGTAAGTAAGTAAATAAATAAATAAATATTGATCAACAACTAACAAAAAAAAGATACCTTCTAGTAAAGGAGGGTCAAGGATATGGCTTTAATAGAACTGGATTATTTAGAGTAGTTCTTCAGCATTTAAATGAATTTAACTGCTTTTAGCAGAGTATTTTCTTTTCCTCAGTATCTGCAGATACCAATAGATTTATGTAGAACAACCGTGTGTGTGTGTCTCTGTGTGTACATGTGTGTATATGCAAACAGACTGCTGTTTATATTTCTAGGATAACCCAAGGAATCTCTTGAGGGGCTTGGCCATCTTAGACTCCTTGCTGGCCTCTCGAACGAACACTTAGCGGGTTAAGATTTAGGAGTTTAAATGTTGTACAAAGTCATTTGGACCTTTTTGATTACTTCTATTGTAATATGCCTGTAACTTTCTTTTTGCATTTGATGACAACCTAGACTCTGTTTGCTACGTCTGTGGAGTGTAACTGCTATATGCTTCTGAGGGCTTGACTGTTGATGATTCTATAGTGTGTTTCATACTTTATCATCTAACAGTTTGTCTTTTTAAAAAAAATCATTATTTTTTAAAAAAAATTTTTAGTTATACATGGACACAATATCTTTATTTTGTTTATTTTATTTTTTTATGTGGTGCTGAGGATCGAACCCAGTGCTTCACATGTATGAGGCAACTGCTCTGCCACTGAGCCACAATCCCAACCCTCCCCAAATCATTATTTTTAACAAGGGTCATGTGAACAATTTTAAAAAGATGCAACTTCTGTAGCATATGTTGTGGCCCATCCCCTAGGGCACCTTGGACTTGTTATCTAAGACCAAGTCTCCCCATCTGTAAAATGAACAGGAAAGGATAAAATACCGTATGTAAAGCACTTTGTGAAAAGCACATCTGTCCTCATTGACTACCTGTGCTGAGCCCACTTCTCATTCAGCATTGCCCTTAAGCTCCAGAAAGAAAATAGCAAGGACACAAATTCATCTTACTGCATTGCACTTGGTTCCTTTCATGTTTGACTGCTCTCTGTGCCGTGTTTTATTGTAAGTACCTGTTGTACTTTCATAACTACATTGAAATGAAGGCAATGTTTGTCGCAACTTATTTATACAGCTTTTTACTTTCTTTCATCTCAGCCGAATCCATAAATAAAATGTCTTCTCCTTCAAGCGGTTGACTCTAAAGATACTCATATTTAAGAAAACCTGCAAAAAGAGTATGCTATCTTTATGATTTACTCAAAGAAGATAAATGAGGAGTTAAAAAATACCTTTCAGCTTTCTATCATGAACTAAAGAGGGAAAATGTGTCAACGGGTATAGATGCCAAGAAATGGTAGAGAATTATAGTTTTATTACTCAAGATCCTTTTCAGACAAATGGGTGGAGACAAATATTTCCTGTACTTTAACTATGATTTATTTTACAGGTAAAGCTCTATCTGTGTAGCACAGCTTAAAGTTAGAATTTGAATTAGATTGTCAGCTGTAGCCAAGTCAAGCAGTTCAAACTGTGAAGTGAAGCTATGAGTTGAATTATCCAGCTTGTGTTAAGAGAAAGACTTCTATATCATGAGCTTCCTATTCAAAATAAAGGTGACTCTTGGCTCCAGCTGTTTGGCATTCCTAGATTTTTTGGAATAGACCATCTTGGTTTCAAATTATCCTTCCAACCTGTTCGCTGATATGTTCTTTCTGATCAGAATATAAATCCCTATTTACTGTTCAGCAAATGTAATTGTCATACGCTGTGAAATGTAGATATTTCTGCATCTCAGTTCATGTTTACAGGGCATCCTTTGTCCCTCCAGATTTTTCTGTTCAGGAATGTTGAGGCAACACCTCTTTCAGGTAGCCATCTTAAATGGGAAATAGCATGAAATAGTATCGTGTTTCCTAAACTGTTCTCCAGGACACATTCGCAAAACCTGAAGGCGAGTTTAATACAGCATAGATCATGTGACCAAATATGCTTTAAAATTCCTGGGTTGAGCAAAATATTAAATAGGTTTTTACTTTTTCTGCAGGAATTCCCAGAACCGCTGATATACAGTTACACATTGTGAATCTTCCGGAGGGATTTATAATTTCAGTCTTTTGAAAATGTTTATTATGCTTGTGGAACTTTCTGTTTTTAATTTCACAGAATTCTGTTCTTGTGGTTCTCCAGGGTGGCATCACAAGCCACCCTCTAGTTTAAGACCATCACAGTCTGTGGGGTTTGACTAGTTCAGTTAGGTGTCTCCACAAGGGGCTCTGTTGGGACCAGACAAGAGGCTAAGGTTGAAGTATCTGGAGATTCAGCTAGTCTCAGCATTTATGTGGATGGTGACTGTTGGCTGAGAGGTTAGCCCTGGCTGTTAATAAGAGCGCCTACCAATGTTCCTTTCTGCATTATTGGGCTTCTCACAGGGATTCTGTGAGGGAGCATTCTCCAAGGGAGCATCCAGAGTGAACATGGTAAGAGACCACAGGAAGCTCCATGGTTTCTAACTATCCATCCTTGTAAGTCCCAGAATGTGTGTGTGTGCACATACATGTGTGCATATATATTTGGTACTGGGTATGGAACTCAGGGCACTTTACTACTGAGCTACATCCTCAGCCCATTTTATTTTATTTTGCGACAGGGTCTCTATGTGGCAGAGAATGACCAGAAACTTGTCATCTTCCTGACTCAACCTTCTAAGTCATTGAGATTACAGATGTGTGTCACTGCTCCAAGTTGTCAAAACCTTACTATGGACATGATCCTACTGTAGTTTCCTTGTCAAACAAGGCTCCAAAGGAAGGGAAGTAGAGTCTACCTCTTGATGGAGGCACATTGACACTCAAGGAGAGAAGGAATCAGTAGTGGCTGTCTGTAGATCACCTGCCAGACTTACCAAAATCTTGGGCGGCACAGACACTCTGTGGGCCATTTATTGAACAGTGGTAATACAAAGTGTGCATGGAAAGGTGGTTTAGAGAAATCCCTTGTCATGGACTCGTATTCTTGTCATTGACATGTTTAGAATTGTAGGTATATGATGATAATAAAACACATACTAATATTTAAATAATTTTATGATTGTTTTTAAAATTTTAAGTTCTCTACAGAGAGGTTGCTAGGTAAAATGTAGGATGCCTTTTCTCAGTTAAGTTTGAATTTCAGATAAACAACACAAAATGTTCTAAGGTGTAGGTATAGCCCAAACATTGTATAGGACCTACTTATATCATGAAAATGGCTATTTATCTGAAATTCCAATTTAACTAGGCATCCTGTATTTTTATTTGCTAAATCTGACAATACTGCCTAAAAATAATATACTTCTTTATTGACAGTATCATTGGACCTCTACTTCTTCTTGCCTCAACATTGCTGTATCATTGACTTTAGGAAAAAAATTAATATCATGAAAAGAGTTTAGATTTTAGAACCAGAGCCATCTGGTTTCAGACCCCAGTGCTGCCATGTTTCAGATTTATAATTGTAAATTATTTAAGCTTAGTGAGTCTCAGCTTCATCATCTGCTGGGACCGAGTCATAACTACCAGGCAGAATTGTAGTGCTTGGTGAGATGACTGTGTAAACACCTAACACTATACTTGGGCTGTAGCAGGCACGGAACCAAAGTTCATCCTGATTCCCATTTATGCTGACAAAACCGAGATAAGAGAGAAATTCCCCTTGGCTTCATGGTTGTTTATTTGATAAAAATGTCAAGGTAGGAATCTAGGTAGAGTCTGTTTGCTTATTTTAACTCTTATAGCAGGGGTTGGGGTGTGACTCATGAGAGGTAGCCTGCTTGCCTAGCATGCATAAGGTCCTGGGTTCCATTCCCAACACTGCAAATAAGCAAATTATAGAATGTGGTAGTAATGAGGTACCATCTTGGAATTTGAAAGTTTGAGGTGGAATTATAATGGTGAAGAAAAATTGTTCAAAATGATCATGGGGCTGCCATCGCTGTGATCACTGATGTGGTCTATCATATAATTCATGTGAATTGCCTGCTTGACAGTACTTTTGCTTTGATTTTATTTGCTTGCACACCCACACTTTTGTGTAGCTTGCTATTAAAAGCCATTATAGTATAATTGACTATAGGGTGAATTCATGAGTATTATTCTGATTAAAACTTAGTTACGTTTTTCTTGGTAGGAAAAATGAAGGAACAAACTTACTCTGAATTAATGTTCTAAAAGCAGTTTTCTTGGATAAGCCTTGAATATGCAGAGAATATGGAGCGAATACAGACTCTGGCAAACACTGTGGAATTCTCTCTGAAGTAGTTTGTGGTTAGTGCCGTTGTTACAGCTGGGGAAATTAAGGCTAAAGTTGGCCTCAAACCAGTCACAAAAGGCCAATGTAACCCTCCAGCCATAGTAACAGCTACTTCCAAAGTGGTGCAATGGTATCCTTTACACTGAGTGCTGTGGACGCTTCTCAGTGCTGATACTAGGTGCCATGGCAGCAGCACTCCACGGGATTATCCATGAATCTCCTGTTTGAAAGACCCCATCTTGGTCTCAACAGTGTATATCATCTTGGGTCCCTCCCCATTCTCTGGCCTTTCCCTCATCTTCCTTGGAAGTTTGTCCTCTTTGATTGAACAAATTCCATGTTTTGAAGTTTCTCAAGGGTGGGCCTGGAGCAGTCTTGCCTCCTTTCACTTGTAAGAGAAAAGAAAATAGGATTTCTCACCCCTCACTGGGTTCATGGCAGAAACCCTATAACAAAAGATGGATTGAAAAGAGAAAAGCTCACAAATAAATTTAATAGAAGTCTTATGTGATGTTAGAGCCTTTGCAAATAAAGATGCAGAGTCACAAAGAAACCTGTATGTTTTTGTGTTAGGTTTGATTTTAAAAAGTCTAGTTATGGAGAAGCATGATTGGACGTAGAGGTATCATCTGATGGCAATAGACTGGGGCACTTAGCAAGGCCTGCCTGCTCATCTTCTCCTCTCTTTGTCTTTGGGGATAAGGCCTTTCTTTTCCTCTGGGTATAAGGAGGGCACTTCTCAAATGAGGGTTATGACCTGCCTTAGGGAGAAGGGTAGGAGAGGATCAGATCATGTCTTTGAAAGGTTTTATGAAGCAATTTAGTGGAGAAGGGGAGGGAAAGATGAGAAAGACTTTCCTGCCTCTACTGTTTTCTCGAATGCCAAGCTGTTATATTTTGGGGTACTGTGTCCTGAGCCCCGTCACATCTCAGTCCTGTGCACGGCTTCAGTTAGAACCTCTCTTAGTTCTTGTGGACTGTTCACATCTGAGTTGCATCCACATTTTTATAGGTGTGTGTATTTTTCATATCTTCATGTCTTTATTTGCTCAATACGTGATCCTTAGTGCCTTATATTGTTAGCTACTTAATAGAGACAAAAGAATTGAAAGAATAACTAAATCAACAAACCCTAATTACCATGATATCAAGCCTTTTTTTTTTTCACTCCCAACTTTACCTTCTAAGGAATATTTAGGCATCAAAGAATCCCAGAACCTCATTTGACAAATGTGTGAGATGAGACTTTGGATTTCTCCAAAGTCACATAGCACTCAGATCCTGGGCCTACGACTCTCTGTTTTAAAGGTTGGGTCTCCTGTCTCTAGAGATTTGATTCTAGCTCACCTGTATGGCTGAACATCACAGGGATGATTTTTTTTTTCTTTTCTGGTAATAGAAAGAAGGGCTTGGGGAATGGGATTAGCAAAGTTGGATCTACAGTTCATCTCTGCCTTTAAGATCTAGCTAGACTCTGAGGTTTTGATCTGTATCACTTTCCTCGCCCTTTTCTGTTTTGTTTCCATCTTCTACAATGACTCAGCACTTTTTCATCATTTTTTTTTTAAATTTCACTGTATCTTATAAAATAGGCCTTTAACAAGAAACTGTGAGAGATTATGCAAATTGTACAAATCTTAAGAGATTCCATATGTCTGAGATTTGAAGTTCTGTGTTGAAATGCCAAAAAAATATTAGTGAAATCCTAATAGCTTTTTCTCAAATTCCACAAAAGGAATCCTCTGTTTCCTCGCTACAGTCTGTACCCACACATATGCTGTGGTTGGTGGTGTGGTGAGCGGTACCTTTTTTTATTGACTGACAGAATAAACAGTGCATGAAGCCAAAGTAACCCACAGCCGATGACTAAATGCACGTTAGACTTAGCTAAGAGTAAAGGCACTTGTCATTTTAAAACTTTCTTTTTGCTTCCTCTTATTTTTTTTTTTTTTTTTTAGTGGTGGTGACAGGGGGTGGCCTGTGGTAGAGGAGTGTGGACCTGGACCGCCAAAGCAAGCAAGAGAGAAAGGCAAAACGTAATATAAATGAGAGAAGCTAGAGAAAAATCAAACAACGTTGCCATCCTGTAACTGACCTTACAAAACTGGGAGAATACTTAGAAACTCCTTTTCTTCCTCCTTCATTTTATAGATATAAAAACTGAATTCCAGAAAGGATATGTGATTTATCTAGGATTGAATATTTAATGGAAGCATTGAGAGTTGAGGTCATTTGATTTGAGTGGATCCTTTAAGACTGTTCCCTTTTTGCCTTCTCTTGTGATGCCTTTTATTAGCCTCCCCACATGGGGCTGTTTATCCACCCCCCCACACACACCAGCCCCAATATTGCCATAGACTCTCACCTTCCTGCTACATCTCATGGCGTTCTGTGTGCCTCTTTATTTGTTGGCTTCGGCCTTCAAGTACCGTGAGCTCTGGGATGATGCGACTCATACATTGAAGATGATGAAAGTAAAAAGAAAAAAAAAAAAGATGAAAGAAAAGAAAAATCCCTGACATGTTTTCTGTTGTGGTGGGGATTTATTTCCCTTTTACCAAAGACAGGCCTCCTTGTCCATCATTATCTATGAATTCCACAGATGGCTCTTTGATTGTCCTTGGAGATTTTCATCTTTACTAATTTCTGGAACTTGTTGTTCTAGGTCTTGTTGGCCAATGTTTTTGCTAGCAGACCTTATGTCCTTCCTGTTTCTGTTACTCATGACTTCCTTGGTCTAGGGCAAGTTATTTAGTTCTTCTTATCATTACGTTTTATTGTTGTTGAGGTGTTTTTTTTTTGTGTGTGTGTGTGTGTATGTGTATGTGTGCGTGTGTGTGTGTGTGCTTCATACATGTACTTTGGATAATAATGATCATCACATTCAACCATCATTAATTACCCCATGTCCTCTCCCTTCCCCTTCCACCCCTCTGCCCTATCTAGAGTTGGTCTGTTCCTCCCATGCTCCCTCTCCCTGTCCCACTATGAATCAGCCTCCTTACATCAAAGAAAACATTCGGCATTTATTTTTGGGGGATTGGTTAACTTCACTTAGCATTATCTTCTCTAACTCCATCCATTTACCTGCAAATGCCATGATTTTATTCTCTTTTATTGCTGAGTAATATTCCATTGTGTGTATATATGCCACATTTTTTTTTTATCCATTTATCTACTGAAGGGCTTCTAGGTTGGCTCCACAGTTTGTGAATTGTGCTGCCATAAACATTGATGTGGCTGTGTTCCTGTAGTATGCTGTTTTTAAGTCCCTTGGGTATAGACTGAGGAGAGAGGTAGCTGGGTCAAATGGTGTTTCCATTTCCAATTTTCCAAGAAATCTCCATACTGCTTTCCGTATTGGTTGTACCAATTTGCAGTCCCACCAAAAGTGTATAAATGTACTTTTTTCCCCACATCCTATTAGTGTTCTCTCATCTGTGAAATGAGTATACAACTAAATAACTGTACTTCAAGGTATTTATTCAGATTATATGAGAGGTGGAAGAAATCCACTGACTGTTGCCTGGCCTACCTTTTGTTGTTTTGCTGTTGGCTCCCATGGAACCTGGGCTGAACTGGTGAGTGGACCAGTAGCTTCCTCACAGACTTGCTGAGTGGCTTCAGGCATTGTTAATAAGATGGATTACACTGAGTGAATTTTCAGTTTTGGTATTTGGGTAGTGTTGAACCTAAAAGTGAGGAAGTAGTCCTTCTGTTTTCTTGGAAGAGATTTCAGAGTATTGTGATTTCTTCCTTAGAAGATATCTTTGATAAACCATATATGCCTGATGCTTTACTTTTTGGAAGGTTATTGATTATTGATTCAATTTCTTAAATTTTATAAGAGGGTGTTAAAGTTATTTATTTCTCCTTATGTGAGTTTAATAATTTTTATCTTCAGGAATTGGTCTGTTTTATCCAAATGATAAGATCTGTGAGCATAGAATTGTCTGTGGTATTTCTTTATTATCATTTTGATGTCCATGGGATCATAGTGATGATAAGCTGTTTTCTGGTACTGATAATTTGTGTTTTCTCTCTTAGAGTCTTTGTTAGACTGGCTAGAGGATCATCAATTTTGCTGATATTTGAAACAAACAAAAAACCCTACTTTTTGGTTTAGTGGAATTTCTCTATTTTTCCCTGCTTTCAATTAATTGATCTCTAATTTTTATTACTTATTTTATTCTAATTGCTTAAGGCATTATTTGCCTTTCTATTTTTTCTTAAGATGGACGCTTACATTGTTTATTATAGACTTTTACCCTCTTCTAATATATACATTTAATGTGATGAATTTCCCTCTAATCACTGGTTTTGCTACATTCCCCCCCCTCAAATATTAGTAAGTTGTAGTTTCCTTTTCATTTAGTTTAAAATGTTTAAAAATTTTCCTTAAGATTTCTTTGGTAGATTATTTAGATATATGCATTTAATTTCCAAATATTTGGGGAAATTTTAATCTGTGTTTCCATTATTGACTTTTAGTTTAACTTCATTGTGATCTGACAACATACCTTATATGATTTCTACTTTTTAAAATTTGTTTAGGAGTATTTTATGGCCCTGAATATGGTCTGTCTTGATAAATGTGAGCTTAAGAAAAATGCATATTCTGCTGTTGTTGGACGGAATGTTCTATAAATATCAATTAGATCAATTCGACTGAAACTCCTTTTCAGCTTATATATATATTGCTAATCTTCTCCTTATTAATCAATCAGTTATTGACAGGTATTAAAGTCTCCAAATATAATAGTAGTTTTATGTGTTACTTCTTTCAGTTTATCAGTTTTGCCTTATGTATTTTGACACTATGTAGGTACCTATATATTTAGAACCCTTACATCTTGAAAAAAGAGTCTCCCTTTCAATTATGTAATGCTCTGTTTATCCCTGATGATCTTTCTTGTTCTGAAGCCTGTTTTTCTTGAAAATAATATACTTATTACAAACATATTGGGTCATGTTAACGCATCACATATTTTCTATTCCTTTGTTTTTAACTTATTTGTGTTTTAACATTTAAAATGAGTTCTTCCAGATAACATATATTTGTCTTGTTTTCTTATCCACTCTGGCAACCTCTTTCTTTGAAATGATGTATTTAGATTTTCAGCTTTAAGATAATCCTTGATAAAATAATATGCTCTCATGTGCAATTGTTTTCTACTCATGAGATTTGTTTTTTTGTTTCCCAATTTCCTATTTTTCAGCCTTCTCTGGTTTTAATTGAGCATTTACGATTTAATTTTCTCTTTCGTATCATATCAATTACACTTCAAATTGTGTGTTGTGACAGAGTTTACCATGTATTTTTTAACTAATCCAAATCCACCTTACCTTAAACCACACTGCTTCATGTATAGAAGCAGTAATTTCTAATTACCTTAGAACAGTAATTTACCTTAGAACAGTAATTTCCAATTCCTGTACTTCACTTTCATGATATTGCTGTCATTCATTTTAACTTAACCATATGCAACAATCATCCAATACCTTGTTACTATTATTACTTTACATAGACTGTTGGGTCAACCAAGAAAAATAAAATATTTTACATTCATGCATTCCTTTCCTATAGCTCTTCCTTTCTATATGGTGATATGAATTTCTAACGTCTTGTTTTTCCTTTCCCTGAAGAAGCCTCTTAACGTTTCTTTCATGTCAGTTCTGTTGGCAGTAAATTCCCTCGGTTTTTGTTCATCTGAGAAAGGTTTTATTTCTTCTTTACGTTAGAAGGATAATTTCGCATACCTAGAATTCTAGTATTTTTCTTCTTCAAACATGTCAACTATTTAAATCCACTCTCCTTTTGCTCCCATAGATTATGATAAACCATCTGCTATAATACCTTTCCTTGGCCCTCTTATAGATAGGGTGCTTTCACATTTGACTTATCTCAACGACGTTTGTTTTTCAAAGAAGTTTGAATATGATATGCCTAAGTTTCTTTATACTCTTGATGTTTCGAGTTTCCTGGATTTATGGAGTGATGTCTGTTTTTATTTTGGAATGTTCTGAGTCCAAATATTTCTTCCTTTCTTTATTCCTTTCTTTTCTTTACTTTTTTTTTTTTTTTTTTTTTTTGGCAGTGCTGGGAATCAAAACCAAGGCCCCACACATACTATGCAAATAGTCTACCACTGAGCTATATCCCCAGTCATCTTTTGGCATTCTAATTGAACTTTCCCAACACTCTTGGATATATTATTATTTTTTTTATTTCAATTTGGGAAGTTTCTATTGATTCCTTTTCAAGTTCACTTTTTCTGGCCCTGGATGATGATGATAAATTAAAGTTGTTCTTCATTTATGTTCTAATGGTTTTAATTTCTAGCATTTTGTTTTGGTTTCTCTCTCTCTCTCTCTTTTTTTTTTTTTTGTACTGGGGATTGAACTCAAAGGTCCTCGACCACTGAGCCACATCCCCAGCACTATTTTATTTCATTTAGAGAAAAGAATCTCACTGAGTTGGTTAGCACCTTGCTTTTGCTGAGGCTAGCTTTGAACTTGTGGTCCTCCTGCCTCAGCCTCCAGCACTGGGGTTATAGTCATGTGCCACCGCACCTGGTTTATCATTGTTTTTAAAAGTTCACTTCCTTTTTAAAAATCTTTTTCCCATATTTTTACAGGTATATTACAGTTATATATAATGGTGAGATTCATTGTTTTATATGTGTATTTGGCCAATATCATTTCCCCTTTTTCTCCCCTCCTCTCTCCTCCTGGTTTTTTTGCTCTACTCTACTGATCTTTGATTTTCATGAGACTTCTCCCCTTATTTTCCTTTCTATCTTCCACAAGAGAGAATATATAAGACCCTTCACTTTCTGAGTTTGAGTTCTTTATTTAACACAATGTTTTCAAGTTCCTTTCATTTTCCTTCAAATGACATAATCTCATTCTCTATGGCTGAATAATGTTCCATTGTGTATATATTCATTCATCCACTGAAAGACACCTAGTCAGGTTCTACATTTTAGCTATTGTGAATTGTGCTGCTATGTACATGGATGTGCGTGTATTGCTACAGTAGGCTGACTTTAATTCTTTAGGGTAAATACTGAGGAGTGGTGTATAGCTAGGTCATATTGTGGGTCCATTCCTAGTCTTTTGAAGAACCTTCATACTGGTTTCCATAGTGGTTACAGATCCACTAGTAGTATGAAAGTGTTCCTTTTCCTCCACATCCTCTCTGGCATTTATTATTGTTTGTGTTCATTTATTTATTATTTATTTATTTATTTATTTATTTATTTATTTATTTATTTTTGTCCTTAAACTAAAACTTTGACAAATTCTTCTTCAGTATTTTAATACTTGTTTCTTTGGAAGAACCAACATATGGGTACATAGCAGTGGTACAGTTTTTTTTTTTTTTTTTTTTTTTTGAGACGTACTGGGGATTCAACCCAGGGTTACTCAAACACTGACCCACATCTCCATCCCATGTGTTTTATTTAGAGACTGGGTCTCGCTAAGTTGCTTGGGGTCTTTCCAAGTTGCTGAGACTGCTTTTAAACTTGTGATCCTTCTGCCTTAGCCTCCCGAGCTGCTGTGATTACAGGCTGTTTGTATTCTTGATAATTGCCTTTCTGACTGGTGTGAGATGAAATCTCATTGTGGTTTTGACTTGAATTTCCCCAATTACCAGAGATGGTGAACTTTTTCTTCATATATTTGTTGGCCTTTGTATTTCTTTTTTTTTTTTGAGAAGTGTCTGTTTAGTTTATCTGTCCACTTATTAATTGTTTTTTTTTGGTATTAACTTTATTGAATTCTTTAGATATTCTCAATATTAATCCTCTGTCAGAAGAGTAAGATTTTTCTCCCCTCTGCAGGTTCTCTTTCACATTCAGAATTATTTCCTTTGCTCTGCAGGAACTTTTTAATTTGATGCTATCCCATTTATAAATTTTCACTTTCTGTTAATACTAGAATCTGTATCATATCTGAGTCTAATCTCACATTTTCTAAAATCTCTTCAGGCTGAAATTTTTACTGCATTTTAGCATAACACATTTTTTGAAAGGCAGATTTATTGAGTATAACAAACACACCAACCAGAAAAATGGAGTGCAAATAGGACTTAAAATATGAGGATTTATGTCAATCTGGATGGATGATAGTCTTATGTTTAATGTTGGTGTCACAGAGGATGCCAGTGGCTTCAAATTCGTGTATTCTATTTTTTTTTTCCTCTTTGACTTTGATTTTCTCTAAGTGCTCCTCCATAGAGTGTATGTCTTGTGGTTCTAGTATCCGTAATCAGCTGTTATTGTGCTAGAACCCTGCTGGTGTGGTGCTGAGATGTGGGGAAGGGTTAGCTTCCCCACATCTATTATGTCTCAGTTCCCCAGTTCTATCTCTCTTTTGTTTTTTTATCCTTACAGATTTTGTGTATTGCCTCACTATTTTCTTTTTTAAAAAATTTATTGATTTTAATTACGTAGATATGACAGCAGAATGCATTTTGATCCATTGTACACAACTGCAGCACAACTTTTCATTTCTCTGGTTGTACACGGTGTAGCATTGCACCATATATGCAGTCACACATGTACCTAGGGAAGGGATGGCCATCTCATTCCACCATCTTTCCTGCCCCTGTGGCCCCTCCCTTGCCTCCCTGCCCCTTGCCCATCATAGTTCCTTTATTTTTAATGGTTGCATTCTTGTGGTCCACTGGTGGTTTAGATTTCCTTTCTTACAACTCCTGTTCCTCTCCTGGCATTCCTAGTCATTTTCTTTGAAGTTTGGATCACATTGATTATATATTTTTTTCTACTTAAGTAAGAAAGGAAGGGTGGTGTTGGCTGAAGGGGGAAGAATTCCTATCCCCTGGGATATGACTCTGACAATCTTTCTCCCTGAAGGAAGCCTTTCCTAAGACATGACAAGCCTTCCTTATGATGAAAGCTCTGGTGTAAGTTCATGATTACTTTTCTCCTCCCTCTGCCAGAGCTATCAGAAGACTTTCTTTTGTTCACTTTAGTAATTTGTTGGGACTACTTAAGATCAAGGACGTGAAAGTGTGAGGACTCTTGCAAGACAGTGAGCCCAAGAATTGATTCTTGTCAAACTGGTCTACACTCAGCCTCCAGCAATGCTTCAGAATTATGATTTAAGTATTCCTAAAATTTTCTGTTTTTCGAGGTGTTAGTTGTAGGTAAGGAGATCTTGGGCGTGAATCTTAGAATGCACCACTCTCCCCAGATTTCTGGGTTGCAAGCTCGCTTGTAACCTCAATTATTTAATGAGATCAATAAAATTGATTGATTGTCAGTTTATTTAGCTTTTGTTAAATGTAAGGCTGGGAATAATGACTACTGAATTCTTTACATATCATGGCAAAACCACGACTCATTTATTGTGTTTTTAATGTATTTATGCATAATATATACTTATATGCAAATATGTATATAGACACATTTTAAATATATTTACACACATGTATATAGTTATATGTAAAAACAGGTGTATATGTATATGTATGTATGTATAAATATTTTGTATAAATATATACATATATAAGCATATGTGTGTGTGTGTGTTTATTTCCCCCTCCCCCATTCCCCATTGCTATAAGCGAGTTTGGGTGATATATCCATATTTCCATTTGAGGTCTGGGTGCTTTCTTTTTCTTTCATTTTTTGAGATGGGATCTTGCTATATTTTTCTATGTTGCCCAGACTGGGCTGCTGAAGTGATCCTCTCACCTCAGCCTCCTAAGACACGAACCACTGCCCCACTGTTTGTTACCATCTTAATCAGAAACCTCAGTTAGGCTATTTCTATATGTTATTCATTCTGTTATCACAAGAGCTTTCAACAATGCATTTCTATTAATATTTCAGAGATGAAGAAATAGAGGGTCAAATCTTGTTTTGTAGAAGGGGGAAATTATATTAAACATGCTCTTCTGTAATGATTGCTTCCTACCTAATCTTCTCCTATGTAGGGAGACCAACACTGTATGAGTTGTATACTTGAGAGGAGATCATTTGAGAGATGATGAGTCTGCTGTGCTGATGTGGCTTTCACCCTCTTAGACCTGATGTAGTGGGAGTCTAGGCTGAGGGTAGCAGCCTCCATTAAAGCCATCTTGGACACTGCATGGGCCTCAGGCTACCCTGTTCCTGCTGGTGAAAGAAGTAAAATGGCACCAGTATAATTGAGCATTCAATTTCTTTGGTCCCCAAAGCCAGACTTACTACATTTGCTTTAATATTTTCATAATACCTACAGTAGCTGCAATAAGTTTCTAAGACCCATCTCCTATACTTGGGAGGCCCAAGTTTCTCTGCTATGCAGGGGATGGAAGATCCCTAGGGAAAAATCCGAGGCACCCTGAAAGCCAGGAAATGAATATTACTACTAGTTTATATTGGGATTAGAAGAACTATGAACACTATCAACAAGTTTTTATTTTTTTAAGGTTGATTAGTATGTGGTTTTGCTCTGACTTTACTGTAGTAAATAGGGTTTAGTGTCTTCTCTCAAAGTGTTATGAAATGGGGAACAGCAGAGGACAGATGTTGGGTGAAAGTATCAATACTTGCATATTCACCTAGCCCAGCACTTTTAAAAGAAAAAGAGCTCACTAAATAGTCCCTTGTATAACAGAAGAAACGATCATCATCCCAGCAGATGGGTAGACATACAAGCAGTATGAAAAAGCAAGAGAACAAACCACCCCAAATAGCCCACAACACATCAAAAAAATGTTAGCAATGACACCACAGTGGAGGAAATGTCAAAGAAAGAAGTTACAAATTTTCAGTGAGCTAAAAGAAAGTCTAAGGCATGAACTCAGAAAGCACAGGATGTGAAAGATCATTTCAACAAAGAGATATGCGATTCTGAAAAAGAACCAAATTGAAATCCTGGAAAGAAAAACTCAATAGATCACATTTAAAATTTGCTGGAAAGCATCACTAATAGATTCGACTACTTTCAACATAAATTCTCAGGTCTTGAAGACAAAGCATGTAATGTTGAAAATAAAGTCAACAATAAAGAAAAGATGTTAAAAGACGGTAACCAGAATATTCAAGAAATTTGGAATAACATTAAGAGATCAAAATACAAACCAAAAGCATGCACAGTCTTTTCGGTGAAATAATATCTGAAAAATTTCCAAACCTTGGGAATGAGGTGGAAATCCAAATACGAGGAACATACAGAATGCCAAACAGATAGGAAGAAAAAAAGAGACCCTGGAGATCCTCATCAAGACATATTATAATGAAAATGCCTAATATACATACAAAGATAGAATTTTAAAAATCAAAAAGAGAAAACCCACAGCTCACGTTCAAAGGCAAGCCAGTTGATTTCTACTGATATCTCAACCCAGTTCAGAAAAGCCAAAGGCCATTGTAGAACAGTATATCCCAAGCCCTGAAAGAAAACAGGTATCAACCAAGATTACTATATCCAGACAGAAGGAAGATGCCTGGTAAGAGGAGAGCAGCCCCTCACAGCAGCCCCTTAGCAACCAACTCAAAACGAGAAGACTGCTTCTCAGCCAGATGGGGAACTAAAGGGGACTCACTGAAACTTACTATTGAACTGTTTAAAAAATTAAAATTATAGAGATGCCCAAAGTCAGAAACTTTAAGAAATAAAGTGCCAGCTTGGGTGCCGACCAATTGGAAGGGCCGCACGGATGGTGTGGCCAGTGGATAAAGAAATAAAAATAAAGCAATAAAAATAAAGCAAAATTGGCTTGGGGGAAACCTGTGTATTAGAGAGAAAGGCTGATTTTAATGGACATAGAGATAGTAGGGGAAGTGCTTTAGTGTAAGCAAATACCAAATTAGTCCTCTCAGATCAGGAGTTGGTCTAGGCATGGAAAATGTGTCTGGGGAGGGAAAGAGGGGCCAGCGTCTGGAGCCCTGAGCATGAAAAGTGGCCGAGGCCTGTAGCTGGGTTCTGCTGGACTGTCCAGATGGGACCTGGTACAGTAACTAAGCTCCCATTCTCAGTGTGGCTCTCCCAAGAGGGAAAGTTGCTCTGGCACAAGCACCACCTCTCGGATCTGCGCATGTACCTGCTGGGTAAAGGGACAAACCACCAAAATCCCAATCCCTGTGTGTGCCCAGTTGGGAACTGACCCCACTGCATATATGCACCTAGCAGAAAAAGTTGGTGGAATTGGTATGAACACCAGGTGGGAAGAACTCCCTTCAGTGCTGCTACTGCCCCATGTATTTATGTGGTTTCTATTCATTTTCTTACTGTTGATTTCTAGTTCCATTCCATTATGGTGGAATAGGATGCATGGAATCTTATCAAGCAATCTTTGTGTATTTTCTCAGACTTTCATCATGGCCTATGGTACTTTCTATTTTGGAAAAGTTTCCATGAGATGTTGAGAAGAAGGTGAATTCATCTGTTTGGGGAATGAAATATTCTATAGATGTCTCTTAGTTCCATTTTGATTTATAGAATTATTTAGGTTAGATACATCATAATTGATTGTATGCTTTGATGAGCTGTTTATTAGATAAGGGTGAACTGAAATCAACCTGTATTATTGTATTGTAATGTATCTGGGATTTAATGTCAAGGAGTATTTTTTAAATGTAACTGGGCACATTGACATTTGGGGTATATATTTTTAATATCATTATAACCTCTTGGATTGTTCCCTTTACCAGGATATAATGGCCTGTTTTGATTAATTGTAATGTTCTCTTCTGATTAATTTTTGCTTAAAACCAGTTTTGTCAGATAAGAAGATAACTACTCTGGTTTGATTTTGAAGTCCATTATCATGGAATATTTTTTCCACCCTTTTGCCAATGATGTGAGTTTCTTGAAAACAGCACATAGTTATAATGATCTTGTTTTTTTTTTTTGATCCATTCTGCTAGTTTACATATTTTTAATAGGGGAATCGAGGCCATTTACATACAGTGTTATTAAGGGTATGTGTTTGTGGTATGCTGTCATTTTGATTTTTGTTATGTTTAATTCTCTCTTGATACACATTTGGCTTATTAGTCTTTTATAGAACTTCATTTATTTGGGAATTTTGGATTTTGGGGGTTTCCTCTCTATGTGATTTTTCTTTGTGTATTCTTAAAGTATCTTAAGTAAAGAGATAATAGAGTGAGAAAGTGGAAGAAAGTTTAATATATTTTTTTAAAAAGTGACCATAGGAGAATTAAGAGATTCTAGTAACTCGGGTTTAGTTTCAACCCAACTTTGGAACTCTGTGCATAGGAGTTTGAGAATTTTTCCACATTCCCCTATTACTGGGGGGTTGCCAGTCACCACAGGAAATCTGGATTTCTAGGGTCTCTGTTAAAATCCACTTTTAGGCCACAGGGACAAAACCTCCACAAGTTTGGCTTCACTGCTATGCATTTGAAATGCCAGATATTTGCCCTGGAGTGTAGAACTTCTATTTGTCTACATAGTGCCACCTCTAAAGTTAGCTTTCTCCCTGAGGATTCAGATCCTCAATGGTCTAGGTATAATATTTTTTGTGTGTATATGCCTATTTTGTTCTCTCTGGTTCATATCTTTTAGGTCCTTCCTCCCTCCCTTCCTCCTTTCCTTCCTTCTCGGCTACAGGAGTCTCCAATTTCTGATTACTACTAGCAATTGCACCAGGTGCGCCACAGCGGCCTCTTGAAAGAAAGTAAAGGATTACAAATTGGAAACAAAGAAGTCAAACTATCACTCTTTGCGGATGATATGATCCTGTATCTAGAAGGCCCAAAATTTCCGGAAAAAAGGCTTCTAGATTGGTTGAATTAATTTAGCAAAGTAGCAGGATAAAGATCACCAGTCATAAGTCAATAGCTTTTCTATATTCCAACAATGAGTCAGCTGAGAAAGAAATTAGGAAAGCTACCCCCTTTATAATAACCTCAAATAATATCTGGAAATTAATTTCACCAAGGAGGTGAAAGATCTCTACTATGAAAACTATAGAACGCTGAATAAAGAAGTTGAAGAGGACTTCAGAAGATGGAAAGATTTCTCATGCTCTTGGATAGACAGAATTAATATTGTCAAAATGACCATGCAAAAAGCAATATACACATTCAAT
The DNA here is from genome assembly GCF_052094955.1 of Ictidomys tridecemlineatus. Lineage (NCBI taxonomy): Eukaryota > Metazoa > Chordata > Mammalia > Rodentia > Sciuridae > Ictidomys > Ictidomys tridecemlineatus. The sequence continues at coordinate 31,844,665 of NC_135478.1, read as the reverse complement.
GGAACCCTCATCAAAATACCATTGACATTCTTTACAGAACTAGAAAAACAGTCCTGAAACTCACTTGGAAGAATAATCAAACTGGAATAACCAAAGCAAATCTGAATAAGAAAAGTGATTCAGGAGGCATCCCAATACCTGATCTCAAATAATATACAGTGATATAGCAGCAAAAACAGCATGTTATTGGCATCAAAATAGAGATAAAGACCAATGAGACAACCCACATATTTACAGACATTTGATACTTAACAAAGGTGCCAATATATATATATATATATATATATATATATATATATAGAGAGAGAGAGAGAGAGAGAGAGAGAGAGAAAAGACAGACTTTTAAATAAGTAGTGCTGGGAAAACTGGATATCTAGATGTAAAATAATGAATTTAGATCACTTTCTCCCTGCATAAAAGTCAAATAAAAATGGATCAAAGACTTAGACCAGAAATCTTGCAACTGCTAGCAGAACACATAGGGTCGACACTCCATCACATACGTACAGGCACTGACTTCCACAAGACCCCTAAAGCTCAAGAAATAAAGTCAAGATCAGTAAGTGGGATGTCATTGAATTAAAAAGCTTTTGCACAGCAAATTGTATGATTAAGAGAGTAATATGAAGTGGGAAAAAAGTCTGCCAGCTCCTCCTGTGACAGAGGACTAATATCCAGGATATATAAAGAACTCAAAAATCTCAATACCAAAGAAACAAATAATCCAATCAATGAATGGGGAAAAATAACTAAACAGAAAATTCTCAAAATAAGAAACAGAAATTGCCAAGAAATATATATGAAAAAAATGTTCGGCATCCTAGCAGTTAGGGAAATGCAAATCAAAACTATACTAAAATTTCATCTCAAATCAGAATGGTGATTATCAAGAACCTGAATAATAATAAATGCTGGCAAGTATGTGGGGGAAAGGTACACTCTTATATTGTTGGTGGGACCTCAAATTAGTGCAATCACTCTGGAAAACAGTGTGGAGATTTCCCAAAAAACTAAGAATGGAACCACCATATGACTCAGCTATTTCACTCCTCAGTATTAATTCAAATGTTCTGAAATCAGTATATTATAACAATACAGCCACTTCAATGTTTATAACAGTACAATTCACAATAGATAATGGAATCAACCAGTTTCCTGTCAATAGATGAATGGACAAAGAAAATAGACCAAACACACACACACACACACACACACACAAGTTTTACTCAGTCATAAAGAAGAATGAAATAATGGCATTTGCTGGTAAATGGATGGAAATGGAGAAAATCATGGTATGTGAAATAACCCAGGCTCAAAAAATCAATGGTCTCTCATATGTGGAAGCTAGAGAAAAATAAGTAAAAGAAGGTGGTTGGTTGGGAGATTTGATATAAAAAAGATCCAGGGAAATTTAATAGAGTGGAAGAAGAGAATGACAGTGAGAGATAAGGAACAAAAAGAGAGAGATAATGGAATAAACGTAACAAAATTCTGTTATATTTGTATACAAAGGTACCAAAGGTAATTTCACCTTTGTGTATATGTAGAAGAAAGGAAGTTTAGTAAAGGAGGGAGAATGGGGACGGGGAAGGTGGGGGGGAGAATAGGGATTTGAGTCAAATTCCTTGCATGTGTGATTTTGTCAAAAGGAACCCAAATACTATGATTATAGGGCTATAATAAAAATTTTAAAAATATACATAAAATTTTAAAGAGATTACTATATTTAGCAAAACTATCCTACAGAATTGGGGGTGAAATAAAAACTTTCCATGATAAGCAGAACCTAAAAGAATTCATAACCACTAAGCCTGCACTACAAAACATACTGAATGAAATATTTCATGCAGAAGAAATGAGAAATAAAAATGAGAACCAGAATAGGGATGAATTCCACTGGAAGAATAGTCAATTAAATGAGAATCAGCTCTTCGTTAAGTATTAGAAATAAATCAAAATATCAGGAAACAAAAATTATCTTTCTGTTTTAGTGAATGTAAATGGTTTAAATGGTTCGATCAAAAGACATATATTGGCAGATTGTATTTAAAAAGAAGCCCCAACCATATGTTGATTATAAGAGATATTTGCAGACTGAGGGTGAATAGGATGAAAAAAAGATATTCCATGAAAATTGAAACTGAAAGCAAGCAAGTGTAGACTTCAAGCCAGAATTAAACAGAAGAGACAAAGAATGTCACCTCATACTGGTTAAGGCAATCATCCAACAACAAGATATGAGGTTTATAAATATTTATGCCTCAAACAACAGTTGATCTACATACATAAAACAAACCCTTCTCAATATAAGGGAACAAGCAGAGTACAATACTGGTCGATTTCAGCGTAACTCTGTCACTAATAGATAAGTCAGTGTGACATAAACTAAGAAAAGAATCTTCAGAACTAAAAAGTACTATTCATCAAATGGACCTAATTGACATCTATAGAATATTTCACCCATCAAAAATGGAATTCACTTTCTTCTTGGCAGCACATGAAACTTTCTTTAAAATGGATCATATTTTAGGGCACAAAGCAAACCTTAGCAAAAAAAACAAAAGACAGACAATATCTTGGGTTCTATAAAGTCATAATGGAATGAAATTCTAGGTCTATGGCAAGATTAAAAAAAATACAGAAACCATTCTAACACCTGGATATGAAATAGTACGCTTTTGAATGAAACATAGATTACAATGGAAATCTAGGGAGAAATTTTTTAAAAATCTTAGAAACAAATGAGTATAGAGATACAGCATATCAAAGTCTCTGGGGAAATATGAAGGCAGTTCTCTGAGGAAAGATTATAGCACTGAGTTCCTACATTAAAAAATATAGAAAGATACCAGATGAATAATCTAACATTACACCTCAAGGTATTAGAAGAAGAAGAACAAACTAATACCCAAATCAATAGAAGACAGGAAACAAGATCAGAGCTAAATTTATGAAATTAAGATTTAAAACTAATGTAAAGGATCAATGAAATTAAAAGTTGGTTCATGAACAAGATTGACAAACTTTTAGCCAAACTAACCAAAAGAAAGAGAGAAGACCCAAATCAACAGAAGTGTAGATCACGAAGAATATCACCACAGACACTTCTGAAATTCAGAGGATCAGTAGAAACGATCTTGAAAACTTTTGTTCTAATGAGCTTGAAAATGTTGAAGATGTTACCAAATTACTAGAAATATATGACTTAACCAAACTGAACTGTGGGGGTACAGGAAGTTTAAATAGACCAATATTAAGCAAAACAAAACACAAACAATTGAAAATATATTAAAACTCTTCAAACAAAGAAAAACCCAGGACTAGATGGATTCTCAACCAAGTTTTACCACATTTCTAAAGAACTAATGCTAATCCTCTTCAGATTATTCCATGAAATAGGAAACAGAAGAAATAATGAAAAATTTATTCTGTGATTCTAGTTTTACCCTGATACCAAAACCAGATAAAGACAAGGAAATAAAACTTAAGACCAAGATCCCTGATGAACAAAGAAGCAAAATTCCTTCATAAATTATTGGCAAACCCCATTCAAAAACACATTGTGTAATTCTCCATACAAATTAAGTTGAGAACAAGAATCACATGATCATTTCAATAGATACAGAAGAAGTATTTGACAAATTTGAATTCCCATTCATATTTAAAATACTAGAGAAACTAGGAATGGAGGAACTTGTAAAGGCTATTTACAGCAAACTCAAGGTCAGCATTATACTGAATGGGGAAAAACTGAAAGTACTCTCCCTCAGAATAGTGATGTGGCAAGGAAGTTCACTCTTACCACTCCTACTCAAGATAGTTCTTGAAACTCTAGCTACAGCGATCAGGTGAGAGAAGAAAATCAAAGTTATATAAATAGGAAAGGAAGTCAAGTTTTGTCTATTATTCGTGATATAATCCATGTTTAGAAAACACACCCAAAAAATGCCACTAGAAGACTTCTAGAGCTAATAAACCAATTTAGCAAGGTAACATGATAGAGGATCAAACACACAAATCAAGCACTTTTCTATACTCCAATACTGAATCTGTTGAAAAATAAATTAAGAAAACTATGCCATTAACAATAACCTCAAAAAATGCAAACACACACACACACACACACACACACACACACACACACACATATACACACATACACACACACACCTTGAGAAAAAAACCTAACCCAGGGGATGAGGCTGGGGCTCAGTGGCAGAGCACTTCATAAGCATGTGTGAGGCACTTGTTTTAATTCTCAGCACCACATATAAATAAATAAAATAAAGGTCTATCTATATCTATATCTATCTATCTATCTATATCTATATCTATATCTATATATATATATATCTACAAGTGTGTGTGTGTGTGTGTATACATATATATATATATATATATAAATCTAACCAAGGATGTGAAATATCTCTACAATGAAAACTATAGAACACTAGAGAAAGAAATTGAAGAAAATCTTACAAGATGGAAAGAACGTCCACATTTTTGGATAGGTAGAATTAATATACATTTAATGCAGTAACCATTAAAATAACAATGATATTCTTTACAGAACAAAAAAAAATGTTCTACAATTCATTTGGAAGAATAAGAGATGAGAAGAGTCAAAGTAATTCAAAGGACAAAGAGCAATGCTAGAGGCATCACAATATTGGACCTCAAATTATACTACAGAGCTATAGTAAGAAAAACAGCATGGTATTGGCACCAAAACAGATCTGAAGACCAATTACTGTAATATAGGACACAGAGAAAAATCCAAATATTGTACCATGATCAAGTGAGTTTAATCCCAGGGGTGCAAAGTTGGTTCAACATACATGATTCAATAAATGTAATTCACCACACAAAGTTGAGAATAGAAATCACATGATTATTTCAATAGTTTCAGAAGAAGTATTTGACAAATCTGAATACCCATTCCTATTTAAAACACTAGAGAAATAGTGTTTCTCTATTATCATCTGATGATCCACGAAGGCACTGGATATCCTAACTGGATATCCATATGTGAAAGTATGAAACTTGTTCCCCTGTCTCTCATTCTGCATGAAAGTCATCTCAAACTACTGCTACTACTACTACTACTACTACTACTACTACTACTACTACTACTAATAATAATAATAATAATAATAATAAATACTGGTGAAGATGCAGAAAAAAAATTACATTCAAGCATTGTTGGTGGAACTGCAAATTAGTACAAGTATTGCAGTTTCTCAAAAAGCTAGTAATGAAACCCCCATATGACCCAGCATACTCTATAGGGATACAGCCAATGTTTTATAGCAGCTCAGTTCATATTAGCCAAGCTATGGATCAATCCCAGATGCCCATCAACAGATGAATGGATGAAGAATTGTGGTATATATGCACAATAGAATTTTACTCAGCCATAAAGAAGGGTAAAATTTTGACATTCACTTGTAAATGCACAGAACTGGAGAGTATCATGTTAAGTGAAATAAGCCAAACCCAGAAAGTCAAGGGTCAAATATCTTCTCATACATGGAAACTAGACCAAAATATGGAGAAAGAAAGAAGGTGGGGTGGGTGTTCAGAAAATAGAAGAAATATCAATGCAGTAAAGAGAGGGGTTGAGGGGTAGTGATGAGGGACAGGATAAGGGTGGAATGATGGAATAAAGCTGACCAAACTATCTTATGTACATATACGAATGTACCACCATAAATTTCGCTTTTGTGCATATCCATAATTCACAGATTAAAATGAAACTATAAATAAATAGAAGAAAGACCAGGAGAGTAGAGGAAAGGGAACACAGGATGGTAGGAGGGAAGGGAAAAGGGAAGTACTGGGAACTTAATAGAAGCAAATTATATTCTCTGCTTGCACAGTTGTGTCGTAATGGACCCCAATAGTATGTATAAGTATAATGCAATAATACAAAATGAAACAGAGAAAGATGATCATCTGATAGAAACAAAACAAGATGGCTTAATGTCAGCAGGGTGTTCCCTTTCAATTCTACTGAAATTAAAATGGCAGTGCCACTCCTAGTTTTATTACTCTGAAGCAATTTTTAATTAAGGGTTGATTCTATGCACAGCTGGTTGTATCACACAGACCTGCTCCATGGTCTCTTTTGGTGCTGCTTCCCAGGGAGAGCTAGCAGTGATTTTCTTGTTCAACACTACCACTTCAGTGGGGTACTAGGCATCTTGGCTAAACTACATGAACTGTACCCTACTGAGGAGGATATTTGGCTGTCACCTGCTAAAGAGAAGCCCAGCTATATATGTGAACCTTGTTTGACATTTATTAGCAACCTGGACAGTTCTGAAAAATGCACTGTCTAGTAAAGACACTTCCATAAAAGGTTGCTGACTGACAGTTCAGACAAAATATGGTCCTTGGTATTTTATACCAATTTTCTTTCACAGGAGTGGATATTGAATTTATTTCAAAGATGGCTTAAGAATCCTTCAATTTAGACACTAGTACTTTTAGCAAAACACATAATAAAAGAAAAAATACTTTAGGCTATAAAACAAGTGTGTGTGTGTGTGTGTGTGTGTGTGTGTGTGTGTAAATGAGCATGCATATGTGTGTGTATATGTTGAAGGGGGAATGGCCTAGTTTAGTGAGCTATTGAATTCATGTAGATAGACTGATGGGACTACAGTTTTTTACTTCGTTGAAGTTGCAACATTGTCCCCCTCTACAGTATTTGTTAAAGAAAAGAAAAAGAGAGTGATATAAAAATTTTTCATCTGATTTCAATAACAACTCATGGGTAATTCTTTTGACAATAATTTAAACAAATATGCCATTGAAAGCTGGTGACCCATTTTCTCTTGCACAACTTCATTTCATCCTTTTTCCAATTTATGTTATAGAAGAGCAAGACCCAATCACCTACTTTAAAATTCTCTCAGGCATTTTAACTACAAAGTCTGAGCATTCTTACTTCAGTGGTTTTCACAACATCATGGTCAAGCAGATGGTATGTTGTTTCTTGCATTTTTCTTGAAACATATGAGAATGCGGATATATTTTAATTTTTTTTCTGCCACAAATTACTTGGTTAGCCTTTACAAATTATGGACCCGCTCAATGGCTCCATTGGTATTGTTTAAGTAGGCAATAAGTAGTGTATATGCATGTATGTATGATATATACACACACACACACACACACACACATTCATGCTGTCACACACACTCATACACTCAACCACCTGTAGAGCCTAAAGTATTTTTTCTTCAAATTTACACCAAAGGGTTGAAAAAGTGATAATGTAAGGTCGTACACATGAAAATGTAGAATCCTTTCAAATTCTGTTGCTCTCTCTGGCCCATTTTGCGTTGATAAGTTATATTTTACAGATAGAAATATTGCTCCTAAAATTTAAAAAAAATCCTCTGTGAGTAGATGTGGGCAAACAGTTGGCATGATACTTTATTCTATGAACACTTAGCCTTGCTCTTTTTTATCTGTTGAATTTTCTACCTTTTAGTATGTATAATTGAGAAATAAGGATATGCTGAAGTCTGTCTACATGTCTTGGCAGAGGTAAGGTATGATTCACCATTTTCTTCAAAACACTCAAAAGTGGGGGCTGACTGTGGATCAGCGGTAGCAAACTTTCCTGGTATGAGTGAGGCACTGGGTTCAATTCTCAGTACTGCATGTAAATAAATAAAATAAAGATCTATCAACACTAAAAAAAAAAAAACACTCAAAAGTCTAATGTTGAAGAGAAAATGTAGAACAAATAATACCTTAGAATCATGAGTATCATTCATGCAAGAAGGTACTGCTCTTGAATGTACTTATCAAAGATGTTAGTCAAAAATATTTCCAATTACTTTTAACTTATCAAAATGTATAAATTAAATGGACTATAGCAAAGCGAGGCAATGTAATCACTGATTATAATACATGGTGGTTTTATTTGTAAGGTTTTTTTAATTACATAAAAATATTTAATAAAATGGGCATTTTAGAATTTTGAATAATCCTATGTCTTCTAAGTATCTTTTAGCCTTCCCAAACTATCAAGGATACGTTAAAATAATGCTTTGTTTGGTTGAGATATAATTCACATGCCATAAATTTCACCCTTTTATTCGAATAGTTCATTGGTCTTTAGTGTATGCACAATGTTTTTCAATCATCAATTCCATCTCATTTATTTTTATTATCCCCAAATAAGACTCTTACCCATTAGTAGTTGCTCCCCATTCTCCTTGTCGCTAGTCCCTGGCAAGCACTAATCTATCTGCTGTTTCTATGGATTTGCCTATTCTGAAAATTTCATGTAAATGGAATCATGCAATATGTTCTTTTCTGTCTTACTTCTTGCATTGAGCATGTTTCAAGGTCATCCTTGGGGTATGAATCACTATATCAATCCTTCTTATGGTTGAATAATGTTCCTTTGTTGGAATATACTACATATTGTTGATGGACATTTGGATCACTTCCACTTTGGGGCTATTCAGAATGCTTCTGTGAATATTTTTAAGTTAATAAGTTTGTTTCTAGATTTGTTGTATGTTTGTATAAAAACGGACCTGGAAGTACAGAGGATCCTTGTATACTACCTCCCACTCACCTGCCATAGCCCATCATTTTCTCTGATTATTTTCATCTTGCATTGGTGTGGTATATTATTTTCAGTTCATGAACCAATTTGGGTGCAGTGCTATTAACTATAGCTCATAATTTCCATTAACTTTCCTTCTTTGTGTTGTGTAGTTCCATGGAATTTATGGAACACTTAAGGTCAGGTATCCAACCTTAGAGTATTTTACAGAATAATACTTTAACTGCCCTAAAAATTCCCCTGTGCACCTCTTATTCATTCCTCCTTCCCTACCCTTGAAGCCCTGGCAAACAGTGCTCCTTTTACTATCTGCATTGTTTTATCTTTTCCACAATGTCATATAATTGGAATTATATATTCTCTACTATTTTCATATTGGCTTCTTTTACTTAATAATGTGCATTTTAAGTTCCCCCAGGTCTTCTCTCCTGGTATGGTAGCTCATTTCTTTTTACTGCTGAATAACATCATATAGATTTCTTCAGTTTATTCGCTCACTTATTGAAGAACATTGTGATTCCTTCCAGTATTTTTTGATGATAAATATAAGAATGAACCTACAACAAACATTCATATGTAGGTTTTGGGGAGGACATAAGTTTTCAACTCATTCAAGTAAATGAATAAAATTTCATTATACACACACACAAACACACACTACATTTTCTTTACCTATTCATCGGTGGATGGACACCTAATCTGGTTCCATGGTACGTCTACTATAAATTGTACTGTTGTAAAAATTAGTATAAATGTATCAATTGTATGATGACTTTAACTCTTTAGGAATAATACCACGCAGTAATACAGCTGGATCATATGGTGGTTCCATTCCTATGCTTTTGAGGAACCTCTATATTGATTTTTGTAGTGGTTGTACTCATTTACAATCCCACCAGTAGTATAAAAGTGTTCCTTTTCCTCTATATCCTTTCTAGTATTTATTATTATTTGTATTCTTGATGATTGCCATACTGACTCATGTAACATGAAATTTCCGTGTAGGTCACTAGGTATTGTAAATGGCATTATAGAGTAACCCTAGAAGTCAGATTTTTTTCTCCCCTTTAGAATTTGATGTTTTTCCCTATGTGTTGTTGTTGCCAATGGTGCTATTTTGTGTGTATGCATGCATATATATATATATATATATATATATAATATTTCATACACACACACATATATACACACATATCTATACATACATATATATATATATATATAAATTTTTAACTGTTTCTTTATCTATATTTTTAATAACATTCCTAAACTTATTCTATTAAATCTATGCTCTTTGCTATGGGTGGCCACTGTAGTCTGTATCTGGTTAGCATAGTAGTCAACTAGCATTTGGATAGAAATTTCCTTAGATACTTGGCATCAATAAGTGTTCGCAGGTGGCTCTGTACATGTGGGCATACTCCAGCACCTGGGGGAGCACTTTTCACTGCCTTAGTCTTTACTTCCTTTTATAGAGCCCCACGTTCAACTAGAGGTTAGATCTTAGAGCCTTCTTCAATATTTTCTAGGTATGCACATGGCCCTGGTTGTGGGCACAGCCCTCTGCATTTTGATGGATTTCTAGATTCCCGGGAACATGGCAGAGTTTTGAAAGCCCTGTGGACATCTTTTCCCCCAGAGTTTTCATTTACCTCTTTTGAGCAGCTCATTGTTTGCCTCCAACTTTTATTACCAGCCCTGGTAGCTGGGTTATTAAATAATATTGTTGCTTTATTTTAACAGATATCACCCACAAAAAGTTGTATGTACTTGGTGAGTTTGGTCAAATAGAAGCAATCCCATGGGGGTTGTTTTGCCAGGGAATGACCAGATAGGTCAAATAGCAGTTTTCTGGGAAATGGACTTTAGAACAGCTCATTTTTGGTTCTGCTACTTTCAGTGACTGTTAGACTGCAGGTTTGTTTTGTGATGGGGAGGAGGGGATTGGTTTTTAAAGCTATACAGACTTGGGAGAGTGAGATGGAAATAGACCTAGCTAAACCATCATGAGATCTCTGTTCTTTCTAAGGTTTAGCTGTTTACTTGAATAGATGTTCCCCAGGTTGTTGCAAGCCTTTGGTGAATTTGTAGAATTCTGAAAAAAGTGATTTGACAATTGTTCTTCCAGCATCCTCATTGCTGTTATGGAGGAGAGGGATTTGTCAGGTCTTTACTCCTTTATTTTCACAGATGTCATCTCCTGGTGCTCAAAACAGATATTTTCCATTTCAGCAAAGGAGCATATTTTATCAGAAATTGTGTAATAGGTCATTTTCCTCAGAAACAGAACGTAGGAGGAAAATTTCTATGCATGTAATTCATTAAGGAAAGGCTCCCAGGAGGAATATCTGAAAGGTTGGGAGAAGCAGGCCAGGATATAACAGGAAGTTCAAGCAACAGTGTTATTTTAGCCTGAGTCCTGAAGAGGAGCACTGGGCTATCTCATTGTTCATATTGACTTGAGACTAGGAAGTCCTGAATTAGGGGATGAATTGTGATTCTCCCTCTCCAATTTTTTGAAGTCCTAATCCCTAGTACCTTACAATGTAATTGTACTTGGAGATGTGCTCTCTAAAGAAACGATTAAGTTAAAATGAGGTCATTTGGGTGGACCGCACAGTGGAAGACCATGTGAAAAAAACAGGGAGGAGATAACCATCTAGAAACTAAGGAGAGGTCTTCTAGAGAAGCCAACTCTGCCAATACCTCGAACTCAGACTTCTGGCCTCCAGACTATGCAAAAATAAATGATTATTTAGGGCACTTAGACTGTAGTGTTTTGCTAGGGCATCCCTGGCAAATGAGTACAAGAGACTGATTTTCATACTCTTGCACTTGTCAGTGAGGACATCGATTCCCAGGCACTTTCAGCCATTTGTCCTGCATTTAAAGCAGTTTTATAGCTAAAAGGTAGTCCTTCCAAACAAAGATTCAAGAGTTGCCTTTAGAAGCAAAAGAGTGCAGAGAAGCTGGGAGGGGGAATCACAGGTCTGGTGAAAAAGAATCTCAGTGACTGGGGCAAAGCATGGATAGCCTCTGCCACAGGGCTTTTGTTTGCAAACCAGAGAAATCAATCCTCAGTGCTTTAAGTAGAAAATGAGTATATTAAATTACATTACTCACAATTTAGAGGAAGCTTGAAGAATAGGTTACATAAGAAGTACCAGTGCCTACTTGCCAATTGCAACTGATTCAGTGCAGATACCATGGGAGATACCTTTAATACTAGACATGAGACATCAGCATAGATCTGCTATCATGGCCCCAGAAGCATAGAGTATTACCTCCAGGAGAAATTTGGAGCAATGCTTCCCTTTTTGTCCCACCAGTTTCTAGTTCATCATTTGGCTTTGTCATATTTGGTAGACACATGCCCTTAGTTAAATTTGTCTTTGAGGGAGGTTGTGAAAGTGAGAGATGCATTCTGTTTTTACATCAGGATGACAAGGTAGGAAATTTTGCAAATATGGTAAGAGTATTCAGGTTCCTAGGCATTCAAAAGATATACTAAATGTCCACTGGAGTTGATTTTTGAAGAAAAAGAATTCTGTATCATCAGAATTCAAGGAAAAACTACAAGAGATAAATACAAGATTGCTGAGTTATGGTGCTGGATTATAAATGTCAGCTAAGAACCACTGAGCTGTATGTGAAGGAGGTCAGCATCTTACGTTCCTTGCTTGCTCTAATGAGCTACTGCTGCTTCCTGTAGGGATCATGCTCCCTTTCACTTATAGTTTTTGAATACACTAATTAATTTTCTTGTAAATTATTGCAGGTTCTCTTTCTCTCATCTTTCTCTGGATAAATGCTTTTAGTCCTTTAGGCAATTCTTTGCATATCTTCAAAGGTGATTTCTATTTGTTATTGGAAATCAGATGACTTTTCCTTATGTTTCTCCTGGTTGTTGGGTTGTTTTTTTTGGTGCCTTGATGCTAAAAACATGTCCCATTACATTTTTTTATTATATGGGAAAAATATCGAGAATATAAACACTGATTGTTCTCACAAAGTTAGAAGAGTTATTGGCTTTGTGATATCTTCTAGTTTTAGAAGAGCAGACCATTCCCAGATCCCTGTATTGTCAATTCATCAAAATCTCCTCCTTGACCAAACCCCTCTTTGTACATCACAGTAATAGCTAGTACTCTTATAGCATGCAGCAAAGATATTATTACGAGAAAAAGAGAAATGAAATGTTCCAATGTTTAACTGTAATTTAGGGAAATTCTCTCCTTGAAATTCTTGTGTGGTCATGAGACTTCCAAAACACATGGAAAAGACCTCGGTGGATCTACATGCTCTTAATACTTTGGCATTAAGTGAATCTTCCATGTCTACCAACAAAGATTAAATGAATATCACATTTATATAAATCCTATCCATCAAGGGAAAAGGTGAGGGTAAAACCAAATCTACTTTGTTTTCTGATGTTCCTGTGTGATCAAAGAGCCTGTGAATGTTTTTTTTAATAGTTATAATAATAGTTAACTCTGGAGAAGAATGGAAAGAATTGCTAACTAAAATGTATTTTATTTTACATCATCATCATGTATGCAGGAATTTCAATTAAAATCTGTGTTTATAACAAACCCGAATAAGTTAGAGTTCTTGTTTTCTAAATAGATGTCAAAATGGAGCAAGTCAATGAGGTAAAATCACACCCAGTAAATAAAAGGAATCAGACATTAAAGATACATTAAAACTTGGTCCTCCACTGAAGTGGAGAAAAACTTCACTAAGCTCAGTGGTATCTGATAAATATGATGCTGGCATATCAGACAAATATATTAATATCCAGCACAAGTGGGCAGTGAGAAATACAGAAGTGAGAGACTCCAGAGAGAGGGAAAACTAGTCTTGACATCCTCTTTAGCATTTTAGTTTTATGTCAAAACCCTCAAATACTTTGGCATTAAGGGTTGTAACTGGTGAGTGTGTTGTAGACACTCCATTCTAAACAAGAACAGCCCCTATCATGGTTATATATAGAAAGCAATTTTCCATATTAGTCAGGGTAGGTTAGGCTATGCTGCAGTAACAAACACATCCTGAATTATCTATGGTTTAAGATAGTAAAAGATTATCAGACACATTATAGTATAGTGTCAGACAGCTCTCCTCAGTAACTCAGATTCCAAAATATTACTGTATTAAGGTTATGGTATATAGAACAAATGACTCTCCTTGCAACCACTAGAAAGGAAGAGTAGCTGGTAGAACATGGATCATGTTTTAACATAATTCCCATTTCTTCTCACCATGTTGTAGACTAGAACTCAGTTAAATCACTCCAACCTCACTTCAGGAGTGGCTGATTGTCTTCCTCTGTGCCCTGAAATAAGACATGAAATTATTATCCTGGCCTCAGTTTTCAAGATTATGAGGGAAAGAAATGCTGCTTTGGCAAGTGGTACATATGTGAAAGCCCCAGGAAAGGATTAATTGCTGAAGTTAAGAACCTTACTGAGCATGGAAGGCAGGATAAACTGATGTTGAGCTTAACAGAAGATGTTAGTACTGGAATATTTGTTACAGGTTATGAACTCTTTAAACTAGTATTACCTTACATAGATAAGAAAGCAGAAAATAATAATAATTAGAATTCCCATATTAACATCTAAAGCAGTTTTAGAGGACTTCACCTACTATTGTATGATTGATCACCTTTCAACTCTCTGGTTTGAGGATGTATCCTGTATCCTGTGTGCAGGTTAAGAGATGGACATAATTTCTCAGGTAAGTTACGCTTCTGACGTTCAGTGATGTGATTATACTTCTCCTTTCACCTTCCTTGAACATTGGATGGAAGATTTGACACAAAGTCTGTAGCTGAGATTTCTTTTAAATTGGGGAAAAAAGTCGTTGAAGTTAGGAAATGTCTGTTTTTGTCATATTCACCAGGATTTAACTTTTTTAAGGACTCCATTCAGCTATTTCCTCCAATTATCATATATACATATATTTGTTTCCTTTTATTGAAATACCAACTTGATTTCTGGAGTGACTTTTTCAGAAGACAAAATATACATTTCAGGGGATATACCAGTCTTGTTTATTGTAGTCTTGTTTTTATTCCCCATTTTCTTGGAATATTGTTACCCCCTAGAGCTTAAGTTCGTTAAAAAATATTTTACAAATCAAATATATTATTCTGTGATAGAAGAAGGTAAATTTTTTACCCAAAGTTTAACCTAGTTAGTAAAAATGATGGTTCAAATGTGAATATTCTCTATTTCTTTTGTCAGTTTTTCTATGGACAGATCTTCATGTTGGGTGCCGCAGTCTGGCTGCAGCAAACTAACCGGGGTGTGACGAACAACTTGTGTAGATTGATACAGCAGAAGTGGGAGCCATTTATTGTAGGACAGGAGTGGTATATATACATTCCACACAGCTTATCTTAATTAACATAAAATAGATACAGCAGTCAACCAATAAGGAATCTCCACACTTAATGGCTCGCTGGCGTTACTTCACAAACCACTCCCTCTGGCAAAATGCCAGGCGCCATCCTGACTTGTTTACAGACTCTAACAGTTGGGATCTGGTTCTACGTTTTTATTACTCTGTGACCTTTTAAATAAGTGTTTTACTTCTCTAAGCTTCAGTTTCCACCCCTGTTAAGGGGTAGTAATACATAATAAGAGTGTCTACAGTAGATTAGTTATGTAATAATAGTATTAGTATTAGTTACATAATAATAGTATCTACAATAGAACAGTTATAAAGGAGGGAGAACATGGCTGCCAGCGAAGAGGCAGCACATACAATGCCTCCGTGGTAAGGGGATCAGAGAGACTCATTAATACACCCACATGCGTCCTGCTGGGAAACTTCAAGCAAATTTCCTCTGAAAGGAGACCTTCCTGGAACTAGTAAGTTTAATAGGAGGTGTTAGATTGTCACAAAATACTGAATCTCGGCAACCCAGAGCAGGGGCACAGTCCCGCCGGGGGCCGCCGAATGGCCGCTGCCTACACATTGCAGTGAGCATAGGAGCGGACACTAACCGCCTGGACCCCTGCGAGCGGGCTCTGTGAACCCAAGCCGACCGCCGCACACGAGCGGCAGCGAGTTTAGGAGCAGGAGCGACCTGCCCAGGTCCCGCGAGCTGGCTCTCTGAATCGCAGCTGGCGCAGGCCACACGCTGCACTGTTTTTGGGAACCATTGCTGCCTGCCTGGATCCCCACGGGCGGGCCCTGTGAACCCAAGCCGACCGCCGCCCACAAGCGGCAGCGAGTTTAGGATCAGGAGCGACCTGCCCAGGTCCCGCGAGCTGGCTCTCTGAATCGCAGCTGGCGCAGGCCACACGCTGCACTGTTTTTGGGAACCATTGCTGCCTGCCTGGATCCCCACGGGCGGGCCCTGTGAACCCAAGCCGACCGCCGCCCACAAGCGGCAGCGAGTTTAGGATCAGGAGCGACCTGCCCAGGTCCCGCGAGCTGGCTCTCTGAATCGCAGCTGGCGCAGGCCACACGCTGCATTGTTTTTGGGAACCATTGCTGCCTGCCTGGATCCCCGCGGGTGGGCCCTGTGAACCCAAGCCGACCGCCGCCCACAAGCGGCAGCGAGTTTAGGATCAGGAGCGACCTACCCGGGTCCCGCGAGCTGGCTCTCTGAATCGCAGCTGGAACAGGCCACACGCTGCACTGTTTTTGGGAACCATTGCTGCCTGCCTGGATCCCCGCGGGCGGGCCCTGTGAACCCAAGCCGACCGCCGCCCACAAGCGGCAGCGAGTTTAGGATCAGGAGCGACCTGCCCAGGTCCCGCGAGCTGGCTCTCTGAATCGCAGCTGGCGCAGGCCACACGCTGCACTGTTTTTGGGAACCATTGCTGCCTGCCTGGATCCCCGCGGGCGGGCCCTGTGAACCCAAGCCGACCGCCGCCCACAAGCGGCAGCGAGTTTAGGAGCAGGAGCGACCTGCCCGGGTCCCGCAAGCTGGCTCTGTGAATCCCAGCCGGCGCAGGCCACACGCTGCATTGTTCTTGGGAACCATTGCTGCCTGCCTGGACCCCCGCGGGTGGGCCCTGTGAACCCAAGCCGACCGCCGCCCAAACGCTGCAGCGAGTTTAGGAGCAGGAGCGGCCTGCCTGGGTCCCTGCAGCCCGGCTTTGTGAACCGCCCACACGTAACATCGAACTTGGGAGCAGTTGCTGGCTGTCTGCCTGTC
This sequence comes from Ictidomys tridecemlineatus, assembly GCF_052094955.1. Lineage (NCBI taxonomy): Eukaryota > Metazoa > Chordata > Mammalia > Rodentia > Sciuridae > Ictidomys > Ictidomys tridecemlineatus. The sequence continues at coordinate 31,827,896 of NC_135478.1, read as the reverse complement.
CCCCCTCCCTCCCCCGGGCTGGCTTGGTGAACCTCAACCAGCCGCTGCTCACACAGCGCAGTGAACTTGGGAGCTGGCGCTGCCTGCTTGGCTGCTTGGGCTCCCCACAGACCAGCTCTGTGAACCGCCGCTGGCTACCGCCAAGCGGCCGCTGCCTACACCCTTGCAGTGAGTGGGGGAGCAGACACTGCCTGCCCGGCCCCGAGGGCCCGACTCTGTGAACCTCCTCTGGCGGTTTGGAGCTGCAGACGACCACCCTCCACCTGCCAACCCAGTGCTGCAAACGACCCCTGACCAGCTCTGCAAAAGGCCCCGCCCACACAGGGAACAGCAGGAAGGGAGACCCGCCCAATCCTGGAGGAAGTACCGCTGCACAGTGATCGACTCCCGCCTACTGAGAGAGAAACTTGGCCCGGTGGGCATAGCTCCACCCACTGGAAGAGCAGTTAATCGAACTCTAGGACTGCATTTATAAATTTTTTTTTTTTTTTTACTGTCTTTTTAAATGTTTTTTAATCCATCTTATTTTATTTTATTCTATTTTTTAAATCTCATTTTCCATTTCTACAATTATTATTTCTCTTTAAATCCCTTTTAATCTTCTATTCTTTTCTATCCTTCTTTTCTCCTGTCTTTACATCTCTTTTTAATTTTCTTATTCCCCCTTCCTTGAATTCTACCTGCTTACTCTTATTCTCTTTAGTGACTTCTACCCATCCCTTCTAATACCTTTCCTCCCAAGCTTCAAATATATTTATAGGAGTAAACAGTAACTCAGCAGTCAAACAGAACAAGAAACAATATGAACAGCATGAAAAAGCAAGGAAGAAAAGGAGTGCAAACAATGCAGGGCAGCCTAAATATTCAGGAGGATATAGAACCACCAGAAAAATGGTCATATAAAGAACTCATGGAACACCTGAGACAGATGGAACGGAACCTTAAAGAGGATACAAGACAGCAAATTCAAGCAGCGAAAGAACACATTGAGAATGTATTACACAAACAGATAAAGGAAGAAGTTAAGCATCTTTATCAGGAGATAGAGACTATAAAAAAGAATCAAACCATAATCTTAGAAATGAAGGAAACTATAAACCAAATTAAAAACTCAAATGAGAGTATCATTAATAGAGTGGAGCAAGTAGAAGCTAGAACATCAGATAATGAAGACAAAATATATCATCTGGAAAAGAGGCTAGCCATCTCAGATAGGCTGGTTAAAAATCATGAGAGAAGCATACAAGAGATATGTGATAATATAAAAAAACCAAATTTAAGAGTCATTGGGATAGAGGAAGGGATAGAGATTCAAACAAGGGGAATGAGTAATCTACTAGATGAAATAATCACAGAAAACTTTCCAGAATTAAAAAAGGAAACAGATATTCAAATTGTAGATGCATACAGGACACCGAACATACAAAATCACAGTAGACCAACGCCAAGACACATTGTTATGAAGATATCCAATATACAGAACAAAGAGAAAATATTAAAAGCTACAAGAGAAAAGAGAAAGATTACATTCAGGGGTAAACCAATAAGGTTAACAACGGACTTCTCAACTCAGACGCTGAAAGCGAGAAGATCCTGGAATAACGTATTTCAAACACTGAAAGACAATGGATGCCAACCAAGAATTCTGTACCCAGCAAAATTAAGCTTCAGATACGACAACGAAATAAAAATCTTTCACGATAAACAAAAACTAAAAGAATTTGCAGCCAGAAAACCAGCGTTGCAAAGCATCTTGAGCAAAACACTTCACGAGGAAGAAACGGAAAACAATAACCAAAGCCAACAGTGGGAAGTACCTCAGTAAAGACAGACAGAGGGGGGAAAACTAATCATGGTGAAACAAACGCAATTAAAAAAAAAAAAAAAAACGAGATAAATAATCAAATATGGCTGGAAGTACAAACCATATATCAATAGTAACTCTAAACATTAATGGTTTAAACACTCCAATAAAGCGACATAGGCTGGTAACATGGATCAAAAAAACAAATCCAACAATATGCTGTCTCCAGGAGACTCACCTGACTGGAAAAGACATACACAGGCTAAAGGTGAAAGGTTGGGAAAAAATATACCACGCACACGCTCCTCGCAAGCAAGCAGGGGTGGCCATCCTCATATCGAATAAAATCGACTTCAAGACTAAGTTAATCCAAAGGGATAAGGAAGGACATTATATACTGTTAAAAGGAACCATTAAACAACAAGACATAACAATTATCAATATTTATGCACCAAATAATGGCGCTTCGAAGTTTATAAAACAAATTCTCCTCAAGTTCAAGAATCAAATAGACCACAACACAATAATTATGGGTGATTTCAACACACCTCTCTCACCATTGGACAGATCCTCCAAGCAAAAGTTGAATAAAGAAACTATAGACCTCAATACCACAATCAATAACCTAGACTTAACTGACATATATAGAATATACCAACCATCATCGAATGGATATACTTTTTTCTCAGCAGCACATGGATCCTTCTCAAAAATAGACCATATATTATGCCATAGGGCAACCCTCAATAAATATAAAGGGGTAGAGATTATACCATGCATTTTATCTGATCATAATGGATTGAAACTGGAAATTAATGATAAAAGAAGGAAGGGAAAATCCCATATCATATGGAAAATGAACAATATGTTACTGAATGATCAAAGGGTTACAGAAGACATAAAGGAGGAAATCAAAAAATTCTTAGAGATAAATGAAAATGCAGACACAACCTATCGGAATCTATGGGACACAATGAAAGCAGTTTTAAGAGGGAAATTCATCGCCTGGAGGTCATTCCTCAAAAAAAGGAAAAACCAACAAATAAATGAGCTCACACTTCATCTCAAAGCCCTAGAAAAGGAAGAGCAAAACAATAGCAAATGCAGCAGAAAGCAAGAAATAATTAAAATCAGAGCGGAAATCAATGAAATTGAAACAAAAGAAACTATCGAAAAAATTAACAAAACTAAAAGTTGGTTCTTTGAAAAAATAAACAAGATTGACAAACCTTTAGCCATGCTAATGAAGAGAAGAAGAGAGAGAACTCAAATTACTAACATAAGGGATGAAAAAGGCAATATCACAACAGACGCCACAGAAATACAGAAGACAATTAGAAACTATTTTGAAAACCTATATTCCAATAAAATAGAAGATAGTGAAGACATCGATAAATTTCTTAGGACATATGATTTGCCCAGACTGAGTCAGGAGGACACACACGATTTGAACAGACCAATATCAATGGATGAAATTGAAGAAGTAATCAAAAGACTACCAACCAAGAAAAGCCCAGGACCGGATGGGTATACAGCGGAGTTTTACAAAACCTTTAAAGAAGAATTAATACCAATACTTTTCAAGTTATTCCAGGAAATAGAAAAAGAGGGAGTCCTTCCAAATTCATTCTATGAGGCCAACATCACATTGATTCCGAAACCAGACAAAGACACAGCAAAGAAAGAAAACTACAGACCAATATCTCTGATAAACCTAGATGCAAAAATCCTCAATAAAATTCTGGCGAATCGGATACAAAGACACATCAAAAAAATTGTGCACCATGATCAAGTAGGATTCATCCCTGGGATGCAGGGATGGTTCAATATATGGAAATCAATAAATGTAATACACCATATCAATAGACTTAAAGATAAGAACCATATGATCATCTCGATAGACGCAGAAAAAGCATTCGACAAAGTACAGCATCCCTTTATGTTCAAAACATTAGAAAAACTAGGGATAACAGGAACTTACCTTGATATTGTAAAAGCTATTTACGCTAAGCCCCAGGCTAGCATCATTCTGAATGGAGAAAAATTGAAGGCATTCCCCTTAAAATCAGGAACAAGACAGGGATGCCCTCTATCACCACTTCTATTCAATATAGTTCTCGAAACACTGGCCAGAGCAATTAGACAAACGAAAGAAATTAAAGGCATAAAAATTGGAAAGGAAGAACTTAAATTATCACTATTTGCAGATGACATGATTCTATACCTAGAAGACCCAAAATGGTCTACAAAAAAACTACTAGAACTAATAAATGAATTCAGCAAAGTGGCAGGATATAAAATCAACACGCACAAATCAAAGGCATTTCTGTATATCAGCAACAAAACCTCTGAAATGGAAATAAGGAAAACCACTCCATTCACAATATCCTCAAAAAAAATAAAATACTTGGGGATCAACCTAACAAAAGAGGTGAAAGATTTATACAATGAAAACTACAGATCCCTAAAAAGAGAAGTAGAAGAAGATCTTAGAAGATGGAAAGATATACCCTGTTCATGGATAGGCAGAACTAACATCATAAAAATGGCGATATTACCAAAAGTCCTCTATAGGTTTAATGCAATGCCAATCAAAATTCCAATGGCATTGCTTGTAGAAATAGATAAAGCAATCATGAAATTCATATGGAAAAATAAAAGACCCAGAATAGCAAAAGCAATTCTAAGCAGGAAGTGTGAATCAGGTGGTATAGCAATACCAGATTTCAAACTATACTACAGAGCAATAGTAACAAAAACAGCATGGTACTGGTACCAAAACAGGCGGGTAGACCAATGGTACAGAATAGAGGATACAGAGACTAATCCACAAAGTTACAACTATCTTATATTCGATAAAGGGGCTAAAAGCATGCAATGGAGGAAGGATAGCATTTTCAACAAATGGTGTTGGGAAAACTGGAAATCCATATGCAACAAAATGAAACTGAATCCCCTCCTCTCACCATGCACAAAAATTAGCTCAAAATGGATCAAGGACCTTGATATCAAATCAGAGACTCTGCGTATGATAGAAGAAAAAGTTGGCTACGATCTACATATTGTGGGATCAGGCTCCAAATTCCTTAACAGGACACCCATAGCACAAGAGTTAATAGCAAGAATCAACAAATGGGACTTACTTAAACTAAAAAGTTTTTTCACAGCAAGAGAAACAATAAGAGAAGTAAATCGGGAGCCTACATCATGGGAACAAATTTTTACCCCCCACACTTCAGATAGAGCCTTAATATCCAGAGTTTACAAAGAACTCAAAAAATTGGACAATAAGACAACAAATAACCCAATCAACAAATGGGCCAAGGACCTGAACAGACACTTCTCAGAGGAGGACATACAATCAATCAACAGATACATGAAAAAATGCTCACCATCTCTAGCAGTCAGAGAAATGCAAATCAAAACTACCCTAAGATACCATCTCACTCCAGTAAGATTGGCAGCCATTATGAAGTCAAATAATAGCAAGTGCTGGCGAGGATGTGGAGAAAAGGGTACTCTTATACATTGCTGGTGGGACTGCAAATTGGTTCGGCCAATTTGGAAAGCAGTATGGAGATGCCTGGGAAAGCTAGGAATGGAACCACCATTTGACCCAGTTATTGCCCTTCTTGGTCTATTCCCTGAAGACCTTAAAAGAGCGTACTACAGGGATACGGCCACATCGATGTTCATAGCAGCACAATTCACAATAGCTAGACTGTGGAACCAACCCAGATGCCCTTCAATGGATGAATGGATTAAAAAAATGTGGCATTTATACACTATGGAGTATTACACAGCACTAAAAAATGACAAAATCATGGAATTTGCAGGGAAATGGATGGCATTAGAGCAGATTATGCTCAGTGAAGCTAGCCAATCCCTAAAAAACAAATACCAAATGTCTTCTTTGATATAATGAGAGCAACTAAGAATAGAGTAGGGAGGAAGAGCAGGAAGAAAAGATTGACATTAAACAGAGGCACGAGATGGGAGGGAAAGAGAGAGAAAAGTGGAATTACATGGAAATGGAAAGAGACCCTCATTGTTATAAAAAACTACATAAAAGAGGTTGTGAGGGGAATTGGAAGAAAAATAAGGAGAGAAATGAATTACAGTAGATGGGATAGAAAGAAAAGATGGGGGGGAGGGGGATAGTAGAGGATAGGAAAGGTAACAGAATACATCAGTCACTAGTATGGCATTATGTAAAAATGTGAATGTGTAACCTATATGATTCTGCAATCTGTATTTGGGGTAAAAATGGGAGTTCATAACTCACTTGAAACTATTGTTCGAAGTATGATATGTCAAGAGCTTTGTAATGTTGTGAACAACCAATAAAAAAAAATAAAAAAAAAATAAAAATAAAAAAAAATAAAAAAAAAATTGAAAATAAAATTTTCATTGTATTGAAAAAAAAAGAACAGTTATAAAGCTCAAATAAAGTGCTCGACAAGTTCATACACTGTATTTCCATCAATCATTAGATATTATTAGGATAATCATTAATGCTATCATTTTCAATTATCAATTGATTGCACCATGGGAATTTCCTTAATCTTTATTTTTTAAACCCCCTAAAATTCCATTTCAATGGAAAATAGGCTAAATATCCATGAAAGTATCAAACTAGCATAAGGTTTTAGGACATGAGTGTAGGAACTCTTAATTTCTCTGGCTCTACTCACTCATAGTAATTACTAAGTGAGTATGATCATTCTTTTACAAGTCTCCTCCTAATGATATCATGAGTTAGTCATGTCACAATTCACTGCCTAATAAGTACTTAATAATAAAATGCTAAATAAACTATACATTTATTCAGTGAAATTATAAGCCTCTAGTTAGAAAAAAAGGAACTTGCTTCTTAAATTATTCTCTAGGATACACAATCATGTTACTTGAACATACATTATGTAACTTTAAAAATTCAGCATATTTGTAACCACAGCTCATCCATCCAAGAATCTGACCAACCAGCATTCATGTTAATATACTCTAAGAGAAACCTCATTAAAAAAAAGGTGAAATGATTGGCTGCAATTAAGGTAAAGAAACAGAGATAAAATTAAAAAATTTCTCTAAAGCATCAAATTTCTGCCTGATATATGGAAGGACACTTGGAAATTCATAGAAAACCACACAAGAAATGTCTCTTAGAAGTGGCAACAGCTTTAGACACTGATGGGAAAAAACAAAGGTGCAATTGAAGAGTGATGCTGGAGTTATTAGTGGTCAAATTTAAATCAAACCACAAGTGCGTTTTATCCCTTGTGGAGTACATACAGACTGAATCTAGGATGGATACATTTTTGCTCCTCAGGTCAAAACCAGTGAAGGTCCCCAAAAACCAAAGTTTTCTAACAAATCCCAGGCCAGGCCAGGTGAATTAGATCACTCAGAACCAGCGCAAGCTGTCTTAAAGATAGAAGAAGTTTCCTGACTTTCCTTTCTTCCTACCTTGTACCTTCTGAGGCCAGGTGTGTGTGTGTGTGTGTGTGTGTGTGTGTGTGTGTGTGTGTGTGTGTGTGTTTGTGTGTGTGTGTGTGTGTGTTCATTTGTTTGTTTTTGTTTTTTAATTTTCTTTTCTCTGAGATTTTCAGATACTGTAAGTTCATGGCAGTTTCTTTCGAGTGTACCACCCTTCCTGCAAACTGTGAAACTCCTTCAGTTCTTCTTCTCCTCATCTCCACTTCCATTCTGTGGGGCTAAATTCCTTCCGTCTTCCTGCCTGAGCCTGGACAACTTGTTCCTCCTTCTCTTCCTTTTTCTGTCCTCTCCTCCCATTTCTTTAGCTTTCTCTACCTGCAGGTCTTCATCACTACCCTGCCCCCTGCACGGGGCCCCTTCTTCCTTCCTAAGTTTATCCATCATGATTTGGCTTCAGCTGTGAACGTTTTAGAGCACTGGGTATTTTTCTGTTGCATGAGTTACCTTTATTGGCCTTTGGGCAAGGTAAGTCCTGTCGTTCTGGCTTCTGAGGGCTGCTGTATCAAAGTAACACAAGCAAAAACACATTATCTCACAGTTCTGGGAGCTTGAAATCAAGGAATTGACAGGACCATTCACTCCTGAAAGGCACCAGAGAAGGAGCCAATCTATGCCTCTGTGAATTTCTGGTAACTTTAAACATTCCTTATCTTGACAGTGGTCATCTTCTCCCCATGTTGCTTTATATCATCTTCCCTTGGTGCCTAACTGTGCCCAAATTTCTCCTTTTCTATAAGGATACAGTCATATTGGTTTAGGATCTATGTGAGTGACCTCATTGTAACTGATTACCTCCATAAAGACTATTTTCAAATAAAGCTCCATTCGGAAGTACTAGAGATTATCACTTGAACAGAGCTTTTGGGGAAGGGGGACGGATATTCATCATTAAGTCAAAAATGAAGATTTTATGGATTTTTTTGGAATTGTAGTGTTTAATCTTTATGTAAAGTGGTTAGAAAATATAAAAAGTTTTAACAAGTACTGAGTATCATCATTATTGTTATTAGAAAGAGTAGACATTTATTTAAAATCAAACTTAAGCTTTTGTTTTGTACTGAGGATTGAATCCACTGACCCTCTGCCACTGAGCATCATCCCTGTCCCTTTTTAAATTTATTTTCAGACAGAGTCTTGCTAAGTTCCTGAGCCTTGCCTCAAATTTGCCATTCTCCTCCCTCAGCCTCTTGATTGAAACTAAACTTTGAGGGGACCGTATATGCTACTTTAACTTAAAGAAAATACTCTTGGTAAATGAATCTTCAGTCTTTAAACTATCATTTAATCTTTGCGTCAGTTTTTCTGCTGAAAAACTCTTCTGTACTTATTTTCAATTAGGCATCAGAACTCCCCAACTCAGGATTCCCTTAGAGTTAGTTACACCTAAACAGAATGGTTCCTTTGCCTACTGTTGAGTCAGGTGCATATCTACATATGGGCATCCAGCTGCCCACTGGGATTGATCCTATGACTACCTGTCCTCATGAAGAGAGGAACGTTCCCACATAAGCTCAGGAATTAGGAAAAACAGACATGAGAATGTGTGACATAATCGTGTTTTGCTATGATGGTTTCACATACATACTTGGGAAGCCTAGGAGAGTGGAGTCCATGCTAAGCAAATTTGAGATCTGCAGGCTTAGGTTGTCCTCTGATCAAATACAGATGAGGAGGGTGTGATCTCTCTGAATGGGAAGAACAGATCCAGCAGCAAGATGCAGTTCTTTTTGCAGCAGTGGGTGTCTTACAAGTTTAGAAGAACTTAGGCTATAAAAGCCAAATAGGAGACACCAGAGCCCATGTTCTGGCAAACTCAGTGCTGGCTGTGTTCCAACAACAGGTGCTCACTGGGGATTTGGGATTAATAGGTGGTGATAAAAATTAAGATCTCAGAAACCTTCACTAAGAAACCCCTTACATGCCTTGCTTGAACTAACCCCCCCTCCCTGTGTGACCTTATCTCAGATAATGGCTTAATGTTTATGGAGTTGTTTTTCTCAGCCCTCCTCTATCTTTGCTTAAGTGTGTGTGATGGACACAGTAGTCTTAAGCAGGTCCATGCTGGCTCTCCTTTTCAGTCTCCCTGACATTAGGATACTAATAAGATGGCAGCTGTGTAGAACATGGTGGTAGGAATGCTGCTGTTGCTTGTATTGGACACCACGCACCTGTACATTCAAGCCTTCTTTTCATCCTCTGGAAGCTCTGCAATCTACATCTCTACCCCCCAGTGAGTACAGATACAAAAGTAACAACCCATTTTCTCCTCCCCATCCCCTGCTTAGAACATCACATCTCCTGGTGTGATGTTACATTACTAATTTTGTGATGTTCTTTTTTATAAAGTAAATTTTTTAGGACCTATATTTTGAAAAGGATGACAATAATCTTATATAGGTGCTCCTTTGGTTTCTCTGTACGACTGTGTGTGTGTGTGTGTGTGTGTGTGTGTGTGTGTGTGTGTGTGTGTGGTCTTTCGGCAGAAGCTAAGAGATTTTAATAGATAATAGGGAAGCAAATAGAAACATCATCTAATAAGCATGATGTGCACTGTCACTGTTAATTCAAACATAATGAACAATGACTGAATAATAATGGTGGCCTACAGAGGTCTGCCATATGCTCCTCCTGGAGGGCTGTTGCAGGATGCTTCCTTAAATATGAATGCACCAGCCAGCCAACAGCAATCCACATGATCAGATTGGCTGCTGCACTCAGATGCTCACAGGGATTTTAACTTTTTCTCTTAGTTGAATCATAATAATGAAATCAGATCCTGGAGTTTTATAGATGCATATGTGGTAGCAAAGAAAGCAGGGGAGATGTGGGGGATGGAGGAAGGAAAGACAAAAGAAGGAAGAAAATAAAATGAAACCCTAATGTTATTTCTTCCTATGTTGTGAGAATCATCTTCTGAATTAGAAACAGGGTATTTTCTTCTCCTCCTCCTACCATCTGAAGATATATTAACTTCTGCTTTATGTAATGCTGATATACTAATGGCACAGAGTGCATGTAAGTGGACATTTCTCTCTGTACAAAATTCTAATATCTGAAGTCCAAATTACAATATATAATTCATAAGGAAAGCCAAATGGTCCACCTATGGTATCCTATAAAGTTATAGATTGAGCACATTCACTGATTCGATAATATTTATTTTGAACAAACTCAAGGATTGCAAAAATTGTGCTAGTTTGGTCCAAAGAACTTGGGGGGCGGGAGGTCCTCAACTTGAAGAGATTCAGGAGAGAGACCCTTTTGGAAATAGGATATTACATTTATAGTGAACTATACCATTGGATATTTGGAATTCACAACCTTGAACAAAACCCCAAAGACTTAAGAAACTTGCTGTTTCTTCCCCATTGATATGGTGGGGATATGATGAAAATTATATGAGATTCTGTAAATTAATGCACTTATGTCATTGCAAGCTACTAGATCTTTGCTACTCAAAGTATGATCTGTGGAGCAGTAGTTTTGTCATCACTCAGCAGCTTGATAGAAACACAGAACCTCAGACTCTACCCCAGATCTTCGAAACCAGAGTCTGTATTTTACCGGGATCCCCAGACTATTCAGGTGCACAGTTGAGTTTGACAATTATTTGCTGTGTATGTAATCGATTTAAGTATGTTGTTATATGTTATATCAGTCTTTGAATAATGAAAACTGTTTGTTGGACATAATCTTTAGGGAGGAGGGGTGAATGGTAAACAGGCTTCTTCCAAAAGCAAACTTGAGGAAAGTCTGAACCAAGAAAAATTAAAAAGTAAGCAAAATGCAGAAGTACATCCTTCTCCAAGGTATTTCTTTGTATAGGTCCTCAGTAAGTCTAAACACATCCACCTTTTATTTTAACCTTCTATAGCAGGACCATAATTGATAGAGTAGTGACCATGAAAGTTTATAATAATCTAAAAGTTTTAGTTGCATTAATATTGGAACTCTTAAAAGTGGAAAGGCATTTATACATTTATAAAGATTTTCATTCATGAGTTTCAAAATATATTCTTTCATTATGCTATGAATATTCTTATATAATCAGAAGATTTACACCATAATCCTTGGAAATTCTGGCAATTCATGCCTTTTATTACACTTCCTTTCTGTTGCAGCTGAAGCAACAGCGGCTCTGCCTTACACTGGTAGAGTCTGATTGAAGTGTCATGGAAAATTTCAATTCCAATCAGAAATAGATGCTGAAATTTCCATTTTTTTCCCCAACGGAAATTTCATTGATTCAGAGGAAAGGAAAGTAAATAGAAGGAAATACTCTTTGATTAAATATTTTTAATAATGAAAACTGTTGGAAAATATAACCTCTTTACATAGTACATCCCTTTAATGCCTACTCCTTATGAACTAAAACTATTTTAGTAGGGTTTGGGGGGAACAGTGAATGTATAGCAGTAACACATAATCTGAAAGTAATCTAGTTAACAAAAAAGTTGCAAAGCTTATTATTTTTAATCACTGACTTAAATAAACAGCCTTTAAAATCCAGAACAAAAGCCCAACTGTGGCTCATATTCTATATCTGTAAAACACAAAGTGAATTATAGACTTAACAACCATCAAGTTTATTTCATTATGAGAAAAAAGGTACACATCCCCCAAACCCTTTCAGATCTGAAACAACTGGATCAATCAAATCTGCAATATTATTTAAAATTTCCTTCCCGAGTGTAGAAAACCTATTTATGAACTGCCTGTACATGGAATAGGCAATTCCCTCCCTTTCTTTCTGACTCAGATACTCTCTCTCCATAGTGGCCATTAGGAATGATTTCAGCTGCAAGTAATAGAACAGTGACTTGGATAAAGGACAATCTAATTATCTGACAACAACACAAATCCAAAGTTGTGCAGTTTGGTTGGTACAGTGTCTCAGTGATGTCATGGCAGAGAGTCTTTCTGACTCTCCACTCAGCTATTCTTAGTATGTTGATTTTTTTTTTTTTTGGTTAGTCATAAAACGGCTGTCACAGCTCTGAGTATATCTTCATAATAAAACTCCTAACTCAAAAGATATGACCAGGCAGCAAGAAGACTCACCTCACTACCTCTGTTTTTAACAGGGAGGAAAATCCTTTTCAGAAGGTGAACTATAGACATTTCATTAGCTCTTCTCTTCCTGAAACTGGTCATTGCTGCTTTCAGCTGCAAGAAAGGCAGATAAAGTGATTTATTTTTTAACCTCATTAGTGGAAGGCAGGCAGGAGACACAGGTTTGGAAACGGCTGATGTATGAGTCAATGATGATGCTCTGTAGCTATTAAATTGGCCTCCTTCAGGGGCTTCCTACGTATTGTCTTCTTCCAGTGTGCTCCATATCATTACATCAGACTCCAATGTGCATATGAATCACTTGGAAATCTTACTGAGGCACAGACTATTATGCAACAGGTCTAGGTGGGGCCTGAGAATTTGCATTTTTAACAAGCTGTCAGGATCCCAATGCTGTGAAGTAGCAACATCCTTCATATCTTTGAAAAAAGTTTAGCATCAGTAAATTAGGCCTGTCCATAGTCTCATCCTTTAATATCTTTCTCCTGTCTTCTGTGTACTTCTGTGTACAGCCAGGTTTTCTTGTCTTTATCAATTTTATGTTCTCACTCATCCCAGTCACTTTTAATACAAAAATGCTCGTGAACTCTTCAGCACAAAAGATATTAAGTGCAAGGCCCTTTAATCTTTGCTTCTTGTTTTCTACTCGTATTTAATATGTGAAAGGCTGTTTACTTTCCCCCTTTGTAAAATTCCAATTCTCATAAAATTTCCTTTATGAGAGAAAATATGAATATCAAAATTGATGCATGTAAGTTCGATGGCAGTGATATTCTTACATCTGAGAGAATAAAAATCTGCCTTTTGTGATGTGCAAACAGAAAGAGAATGATTTTTGGCTTCCTCCAATGTGGATGGAAAAGCTGAGACTGTGTTTAGCAAATTGTCACAGAATTCCCTATCCAGATGGACACTTCCTTCTCAAATTAAACTGTTTATTCCTTAATTACAGCAGTCACAAGAAATAAAGTTCTCTGTGTCTCTCTCAGGCAATGTTATTGTTTTCCTCTTTTGTTTAATTACCAACATAAAATTATTTACCACTGTGCCAGTTTGCAGTATTCAAGTTACATTGAGGACTAAACACACTTTTATACTCCCGATTTTACTGGAAAATATATGGTCCCCCCTAGTCAACCTGCTTTCACCCATGCTTTTACACACTCTCATATTGATTAAGGACAACTCATACTCTACCAGTAGTGCTGTCCAGTAGAGCTTTCCACAACCATGGAAGTGTTCTCTATCTGTGTACTTTGCCACATGGCAGCCACTGGTCACCTGTGGCTACTGAGCACTTGAAACGTGACTCATTCAACTGAAAAATGATTTTTAATCTTTTTATTGAATTCACCTGAGGGAGGGGGTACCAGGGATTGAACTCAGGGGAGCTTGGTACCTGAGCCACATCCCCAGCCCTATTTTGTATTTAATTTAGAGACAGGGTCTCACTGAGTTGCTTAGTACCTCAGCTTTTGCTGAGGCTGGCTTTGAATTCCCAATCCTCCTGCCTCAGCTTCCCAAGCCATTGGGATTACAGCCATGCGCCACCACTCCCAGCAATGAATTTACCTTAAAATGTAACTAGCCTACATGAAAAAATGCTCACCATCTCTAGCAGTCAGAGAAATGCAAATCAAAACTACCCTAAGATACCATCTCACTCCAGTAAGATTGGCAGCCATTATGAAGTCAAATAATAACAAGTGCTGGAGAGGATGTGGGGAAAAGGGTACTCTTATACATTGCTGGTGGGACTGCAAATTGGTTCGGCCAATTTGGAAAGCAGTATGGAGATTCCTGGGAAAGCTAGGAATGGAACCACCATTTGACCCAGTTATTGCCCTTCTTGGTCTATTCCCTGAAGACCTTAAAAGAGCGTACTACAGGGATACTGCCACATCGATGTTCACAGCAGCACAATTCACAATAGATAGACTGTGGAACCAACCCAGATGCCCTTCAATGGATGAATGGATTAAAAAAATGTGGCATTTATACACTATGGAGTATTACGCAGCACTAAAAAATGACAAAATCATGGAATTTGCAGGGAAATGGATGGCATTAGAGCAGATTATGCTCAGTGAAGCTAGCCAATCCCTAAAAAACAAATACCAAATGTCTTCTTTGATATAATGAGAGCAACTAAGAATAGAGTAGGGAGGAAGAGCAGGAAGAAAAGATTGACATTAAACAGAGGCACGAGATGGGAGGGAAAGAGAGAGAAAAGGGGAATTGCATGGAAATGGAAAGAGACCCTCATTGTTATAAAAAACTACATAAAAGAGATTGTGAGGGGAATTGGAAGAAAAATAAGGAGAGAAATGAATTATAGTAGATGGGATAGAAAGAGAAGATGGGGGGGAGGGGGATAGTAGAGGATAGGAAAGGTAGCAGAATACATCAGTCACTAGTATGGCATTATGTAAAAATGTGAATGTGTAACCTATGTGATTCTGCAATCTGTATTTGGGGTAAAAATGGGAGTTCATAACTCACTTTAAACTATTGTTCGAAGTATGATATGTCAAGAGCTTTGTAATGTTGTGAACAACCAATAAAAAAAAAAAGAAAAAAAAATGTAACTAGCCATTTGTCACTAGTGACTGCCATATGAGATGTCTCTAAAGTCTCTTGAAAGGTTGTTGATTTTGTTTTGAGCAGTCACCAATAGAATCCAAGGTTCCCACCTCTTGTGTACAGTATTTTCTGAGCCCACTTAGCTTTTTAGAAATGTAATTATGCAGTATAAATTGGACTAAACCAGCTAATTTTAGAAGTATAGATAGTAAGAAAATGTATAATGAATATTTTGGCTGGAGGAGGAAGCACATATTGATGCATTGTACTCTTGTGACAGGAAAAAGCAAGGGAATCGAAGATTGTATTAATATTTGAATGATACTACTTTCAGGGTTGAAGATCTCATTGAAGTTCATAGGTTCATGTCCAGTTGAGTGAATATCCTTCCCATCTTACTAATACAGTCGTCATCTAATTATGCATGCCCATGTCATGGATTATTGACATGGCTTTTCATGACTGTCATTAATTCACTCATGTTTCATGCATACTACACCAACTTGCAAAAGGAATTGGAGCTGTTTCATTCCTGGCATCACTTTGTGTAATCGCGTATTTGTCAGGATATTTATAAAGCATCTTGAATATGGCTTCTTACACAGGAAAAAAAATGCTCAGCTGTGAAGAACCCCACCGTATTGATATGGTAATGTCACATCCATTCTCATCTTGTTTTTCTTATCCTTCATTTCCATTTCATGGAATATATTAATTTACAGACATTTCTTAATCTTGTACATTGCTTTTAAAGCTATCTTAAATTCGTTTAGGTGGGAGCAAAACATCCACAATTAATAGTAAATGAAAGTATTAAAATAAATGCTACTTAGAGTTTATTTGAGGGGCGACGAATGGATGTATATATTTTAACCTTCTGGAATAAGTTTTGAAAAATGTACTCAAAATAATTTGAAATGTTTATAAATTATTCAAGCCATTTCACTTCTAAGGATTTCCCCTAAGGAAATAAATAATAAATAAAGATGTAGATAAAAACACATGCATTATATTTTTATTAATAACAATTATATATGAAACTTTAGAAATAACATGAATGTGCACCAATGATATATTTCACTGGTAGATTATGAATATAAAATTCAATATTATGTATCATTAAAATGACCACATGATGTATGTTTATTGACACTGAAAGATACTGATGAAAATCAAGTTGAAAAATACTAGTCTGTGTCAAATAATCAGTTTTGGTTCTCAAGAATATGTATATTTACATTTATATTCCATATATGACAAAGTTTTAAAGGCAGGTATATCTGTATAGTGGGATTAAGAATCATTTCAAATTTCTTTTTTTTTTCTTTTAAGTGTTAATAACATTTCTATACAAGGTCAATCTTCAGCTGGCTTATTTCCTGACAGTCCTACCCATGCTGAAATATGGAAATCCTTTCATATTGCCACCTGGGATGCATCCAGCCCTTCTCTCAGACCTTCTACACCTACCCACAGTCTAGTAGTTTAAGTAATCCTAAGCCACAGGATCTTCCAGATCCTTCTTTGTTTATAGCCAATGTCTGCAGACAGCTCATATCCATGACACATTGGCTGATAAACAGTGTGAAAGCCATCTCTTTCCATGTATAACTTTCATAGCATAGAAGTAAACCTATTTTTATTTTGAAACAAAAACAAATATAACTCATCAATTGCAGAGGGAAGATGTGTTGGAAGCTAAAGTAATTATTTTCCTACCTCTATAAACCTACCTAGCACACTCTGGCTCCTGGACAATTGAGAAAAGAGGAGTTTAAAATGAGATACTAGCATTGCTGTAGTTCCCTTTCCACTAAAAGATGAGTCAGTGGAGATACTTCAAGGATTGGAAAACAGGTCAGAGTATTCCGACCATCTCCAGAGTTGGCCTTTTCAGAATAGCGATTTACTGTTATTTTTGAAGTGGTTTGACATTTTGTAATATCTCCAACACCTTTATTAAATATAGATACAATGGCAACTTACTTCTCTAGATTATACACCATTCAATTTTAATCTCTGGAAAAGAAGCAAAACCTGGGATGTAAGCACAGAAAGCTTGTGTACAGTAGTAGGAAGTGTCACTCAAAGGAGACCATTTCATTCAGCTGCTCTCTGAAGTTCAGACAGGCTTGTTAGCCTGGCAACCTACTTTTTGCTACTAGCAGCAGTTAGGAGGCAGGCATGGTTTATAGTTAGCCAGGAAGAACATGCCTGGCCATGCCAATTCTTTCCAGTTGGCACCCACTCATGGCCTGTATTCCACCAGGTATTATTTATGAATATCACAAGCTCACACTGGAATTTTTCAAATGGAAGTTGGGAAAGGAAAGTACACTATCCATTCACTTTAATAAAAAAGTTTAATCATATCTATTTATTGGGTACTGATAATTCAATACACATGTACGACATGTAATGATCAAATCCAGGTACTCCCAGCACTTCCAGCTCCTTAACCATTTTATCATTTCTTTGTGTCAATAAGCTTTGAACTCCTCCCTTCTAGTTATTTGTGAAATACGTAATAAGTTGATTAAAACTACAGTCACTTTACTGTGCTTTTTCCCATTATCCATCCTCCCTCTTTAGTTCCTTTATCGCCCCTTCCCAACCTTTAGTGACCATTGCTTACTCTCTGCTTTTATGAAATCGTCTTCCAGCTTCTACATATGCATGAGAACATGTGGTATTTGCCTTTCTGTATCGGGCTTATTTTACTTAACATAATATCTTCTTGTTCCAATCCATGTTGCTTCAAATGACAGAATTTCATGAATAATATTCTCTTTAAAAATACACACACACACACACACACACACACACACACACACTATATCTATCTATCTATCTATCTAAATATTTCCCTTCTTTCATGTATATATACCTTGGTTGATTCCATATGTTGGATATTAATAATGGTATTTTAAAATTTTGATTTTTTATGTGTTTGTAATTATGTACATCCTCTTTGAGCTTTGAAGAACTGACTTCTAGTAAAAAATCAGTAATTAAGTAGATGAAAAAAATATTTTAAAAAACCTCAAGGAGAAACCCAGGCACAGTTGCAGTGTGCTTCCAGAGATTTATTGATTTAGGTGAACTGGGATAACCTGCTTTATCTTCCCCTCTTTTCCTCACTTATAAAAGAAGGGTGTATGTGTGTGTGTGTATGACTAAATTTTCATGTATACACAATGTACACATATACACACACATTTTATAGGGTCACTGTCCTCTGTAGTGACTGTATTATTATGTACTAATAGCAGTTCTAAATAACTAATGACTATATGTAATCAAAATAGTTAAATTTTTTAAAAATTTTCTTCTAAACTAATACATTTTCAAAACATATATTTTATTCTTTTCAATTGATTTTTAATTGATGCATAAAAATATAAAGTTCATGTGTTAGTGGAATGCCATGTAATATTTTATATATGTGTATATTGTGTCATTTAAAAAATTAAGTATATTTATCTCCCATACATTTGTCATTTCTTTGTGGTGAAAAACCTCTAAAATCCTCTCTTCTAGCTTTTGAGATGTATAGTGCAATATTATTATCTATAGTCACTCTACTATACAATATCACAGGAAAACTTCTTGTTGTTAGTCTAATTATAACTTAATACCCATTGATCGATCTTTCCCAATCCCTGCACTTCTGTCTCTGACATCTGATAATCACCGTTTTACTCTCAATTTCTATGAGGTCAACTATTTTTACGTTCCACAAGTGAGATTATGTGGTATCTGTCATGCTGTGGCTGGCTTATTTCACTTAACATAATGATCTCCAGGTCCATCTATGTTGTACTCAAATAACAGGATTTCCTCCTTTTATAAGGTGAGATAGTATTCCATAGGGTACATGCAGTATATTTTCTTTTATCCATTCGTCCAATTGATGGACACTTGGGTTGTTTCTGTTTCTTAGCTGTTGTGAATATGTGAGTAATGCTATAATGAATGTGGGCATACAGATGTCTGTTCAACATACTGATTTTTTTTCCTTTGAACATATACCCAGTGATGGGATTGCTGGATTATATGATAGATAGATAGAGTCTTAATTTTTTTAAGGAATCTCTTCACACTGTTTTCTATAGTGGATATACTAGTTTACATTCCCATCTAAACTGTGCAGAGTTCTCTTTTCTCCACATGTTGGCCAGGTCTTATTATCTTTAGTCTTTTTGTTAATAATCATTCTGACTGAGGTAAGTTGATATCTCATTGTGGTTTTGAGTTGTATTTCTTTAATAATTAGTGATATTTGTATGCCTTATTTTGGACAGTGTATATTTAGAACTAATGTTCATTTTTTTTAATTTTTATTTTTTTAAAGAATTTTTTTCTTTTGGCTATAGATAGACACAATACCTTTATTTTATTTATTTTTTTTTATGTGCTGCTGAGGATCAAATCTAATGCCTTACACATGCTAGGTGAATATTCCACTACTGAGCCACAACCCTAGCCCATCTACTGCCCATTTTTAACAGGGTTATTTTGTTTTATACTATTTGGAATTCCTTATATTTTGTAGACATTGACCCCTTCTCAGATGATATACTTTACAATTATTTTCTTTCAATCTGTAGGTTGTCTCTGTACTCGTTGAGTTTCTTTACTATGCAGAAGCTCTTTAGCTTGATATAGTCCCATTTATCTGTTTTCACATTTGTTTTCCTGAGTTTTTGGAGGCCTTGTCCAAAATATCCTTGTGCATTCCAATATCCTGAAACATTTCTTCTATGTTGTCCTCCAAAAAGAGTTTTATCATTTCAGGCTGATATTTATGTTTTTAATCTATTGTGAGTTGATTTTTTTGTGTAACTAGTGATGGATCTAGGTTCATTCTTCTGAAAGTATATATTCAAATTTTCCCAGGAAAAGGTGTTGTTATTTATGTTGTATTTAATTGGCAATAATAGGACCTGTCTCAGATGAGGATATTTATTAGCTCATGTACTGGAAATCTAGTGGGATGACAGATTCTGGTATGAATGGTTCCTTCAAAGACAGATAATATCCCATTTTGCTGCTCTATCTTAATATTGATTTCTTTCATTCTTCCAACATGGTTTCCAATGGCCTTCTAAGATATATATTTTTTCCCCAGAGGAAAAAGGGTGATAAAAGTCCTCTTTCCCAAGGATGACATAAAACACTGTTCCTTGGTGTGACTGGGCCCCCTATAAGATGTTTGTATGACTAAAACGTTTGCAGCAGAATGTCTGCCTGCACTGGCTGAGACTAACCAAAATCCATTTTGAGTCTATGGATGGGCCTTCCTTCTGTGAGTCACACAGGAACATGGCAGAAACCCAGAAAAACTTACTCTAATACTGTGATGGAAGAAAGTGTGGGATTGATGACAGGTAGGAAAAGAGCAATGCATTTCAGCTACTTAGGGGTTTGGTTATCTAGAGAGTTGACCATGGTGGAAACTCTTATTCTTTTGTTATAATGCACACAGACACAATCTAAGGAAAAAAAAAACACTATTATATAAAAACAAATAGATTGTATACTTTAAGATTCATATTACCGTTTATTTACAATAAATATTGTGAGTTGAAATGTATTCATTTCAACTTATATTCTGACCTTCATTACAGTGACCCTAGGATCTTGATAGTGGGGTCTCATATACATACCTGCATGCACAGTCGAAGCTGACCTTGAGGAGCATTTGGGTGCCAGCAGCATACTTGTGAAATGGAGAAAACTCTGATAAAGGAATGAGAAATAATTAATGCAAAGAAAGGAAAGCCAATGTGTGAGTTGTGAAGCAAGTCACTATTATAGGCATTGAAGCAAGGAAACTTGGAGAAATGATATAAAATGTGCTTCAAAATTATCCTACTTGAGTGAGGGAGTTGGGGAATTTATACATCCCTCCCCATCATTTATTCATTGAGGGCTTTTTCCAGGGATGTTAATCCTCAATACACTTTTAGTTTTGCTGTATGTGTAGGGCAGAAGGACCTTCTGAGATTCTGCAGGAAAAAAAAAATCTTGACAAAGAGATGCAGATTCTGGCAATTGGAAATCACAAGATCACAATGACATAAAGGACTTCCAGGGATGAAGGTAGAACTATGAACATGTCTGTTATATACACGTGAAAACATATATTCATGTCATACACATATTTATTTATGAGAACATGGCAGACACCTGGAAAAACCATAATAATAATCCTACTATAAACATAAGGAAACTGAGGCATAAAAAAGTTAAATAGCTCATCTAAGGCTTTAC
Source organism: Ictidomys tridecemlineatus (assembly GCF_052094955.1). Taxonomy (NCBI): domain Eukaryota; kingdom Metazoa; phylum Chordata; class Mammalia; order Rodentia; family Sciuridae; genus Ictidomys; species Ictidomys tridecemlineatus. Next base: position 31,806,664 of record NC_135478.1, on the reverse strand, counting down.
AGGTGATTATTGGCACAATAGAAATTCAATGTTAGGTTGCTAATACCTGGGATGTGCCACTTAACCACTGTGCAATTAGAATCAAGATATATGTTTTTCTTCAGTGAAACGGTTCTACAGCATTAGACTATTGTAAAAGGATTTGTTACCACTATTTTGACTTTCTTGTATGCCACACTCAGTCTCGGGGCAAATGTCATACTGCCCTCTGGAATAGGCCACCCTGTTCAGAATCCAGGCCTTTTATGGCCCCATGTTTACATTGAATTAAAATTTTCATTAATTGATAACCTTTAAAGGACAGCATCTCTTTGAGCTAATGCAACCAGGAAATTAATTTCAAATGGTTGCAGTACTATGTCACCAAGGGCATAAGTCCTAACAAAGGTTAGGAAATGCAAAGTGACTCTCAGCATGATGTTTCTTGCACAGCAAACATGTAGAAATTTAGAGACCCAGTGAAGCACATACTGTTTATTTCTGCTTTAATATATATTCTCCTATGAACAAGCCAGGCGCCTGGGAACATCTGCTTTATTTTACTGTTGTACATTTTTTATTTGACACTTCAATATTGCCTTTGGTATTGTTGTCTAATACACTTCATTATCTTAAAGTGTATTATTTCCCGAGTTTGACAGCATATTTGGCATTGTACAATATGTAAGAAGAGAAAGCCCCATTCTGAATGCTAGTGGTTGTCATCTTTCAGCTGCACTTGGGTGTACTCAGAGGAATGGCTGCTAAACAGAAGAGTGTGTGGGGGTCCTAAGAATGATGGTGGAGGGGATCTGCCTGTACCTTGTCTTCATACCACTTCTGCTCATGTTCTCTTTCAACACTGCAAAAGCCGCAGGAAGAAGATTCTCTCTTCCTCCTCCTCTTGACAACGACTCCAGCAGTGTTGAAGCTAGAGAGAGTGGGGTTTGTGTTCAGACTCTTCATGTTAAAATTCAACATTTTCTCATATTTATTTATTTTCTTTTTTGGAGAAGGTACGTGTGCTGGAGTTGATTTGCAAGAGCTGATTTTGCATATCTCTTCCAAATCCATGTTCAGTCGTGTCTTGTTGATATTTTGAAATGCTATGTATGTTAGTCAGCTCTCTGTTGCTGGGAATAAAATACCTGACAATAGCAACTTAGAGGAGGAAGTTTACTTGGTGCTCATGATTTCAGAGGTTCAGTCCATGTTCAGCTGGCTCCATTGTTCTGAGCATGAGCGGGAGAAGATTATGGCAGAAGGGTGTGATAGAGGACAGCTGCTTAGCTCATACAGACAGGAAGCAGAGAGAGTACTGAAAGCCAGGGTCAAAATATATAATCTCCAAGACATGCCCCCAGTAACCTACTTTCTCCAGATATATCTCACCTGTCCACATTTGCCACCCAGTAATGCAAAATGTTAATTCATTAAATGGATTAACCTACTGATTGCATTACAGTTCTCACAATTCAATCATTTACCTCCTGAATTAACACAGGAGTTTTTTGGAGACAGCGTATATCCAAACCATAACATTAGTATAGCAAGGACAATACCCACATCAAAATGATTCACACACAAGATTGCCACTATTGTGACTCCTATGATCATCTGTTAATTTTGTCTCTTCTTGAACTTTGTGTAAGGAATTATTGCCATATCCTTTATATCTTTTGGGTCTGTTCTTTTGCTCAAGCATATATCTTTTGCACTATGGTTGTAGTAGAGCACTTGCTAGCATGCACAAGCCCTAAATTCAATCTCTACTACTGCAAATGATAATAGTGATGATGATAATAATAATAATGTCTATGAAAACCATGCACATTTCAGTATGTAACTGTGCTTAACTTCTTTTTTCTTTTTCTCTCTTTTTGTTTTCTTGTGTAGAGTTGTATGGCACAATATGTTATACGGTAGTTCATAGTTACATGTGCTGTTGAGTGTTTGAAATATGACTTGTGCAACTAAGGATCTAAATTTTCAATTAAGATGAATTTTTAAAAATTCAATTAATGTTCAATTAAGTATAAAAATACACATTAGATTTTGAAGCCTTAGTAATTTATACAGTGTAAAATATCTTAATTTTTATATCAATCACATGTTAAAATAATAATTGTATATATGTATTAAAATATATTATTAAAATGGTTTCACTATATATTAACTTACTTGAGCTGTTAAATAAAATACCACAAAATTAGTGGCTTAAAACAATTGTACATCAGTTCTGGAGACCATAACTCCCAAAAGAAAATGGCAGCAGGATTAGTTCCTTATTGAGGTTTTTGTGGGAGGATCCATTCCTATGTCTTTCAGCTTCTGGTGGTTGTTGGCAACCCTTGGCCTTTCTTAATTTGTAGATACATCACTCCAATTTTTGTCTTGTCCTTCATATGACCTTCATCTGTATGTCTCTGGTTTTTTTTTTTTTTTGTATCTTTCTGTCCCTTATAAGAACACATTTTTATTGCATTTAGAGCCTATCCTCATCTAAGATGCTCTTATCTTGACAGTCTTACCTTTATCACATCTTCAAGTCATGTACTGATAAGATTATATTCTGAAGCTCTATATGTATACATCTATTTATTGGAAAGTCATAGTCCAATACACTACACACCTGCTTCCTTTTATTCTATTTAATGTGGCATCTAGGATGTTAAACATTACATATGTTGTCAATATGGTATTTTTATTAAAGAGTGAAACTTTATAGTATTCTATCACTAATATACTTTAGTGGATCTGTTCATTAGTTTTACATAATTCTCAGCTTTCATCTCTTCAAATGTTCTCGCTCTTCTGTCCATCTAGGGTTTCTGTCACATTTATAGAAAAACAATTCCATGTTCCAAGTTCACTGTTAAATTTCCATCTCTACTCTATGGTTATGTCTATTTTCTGCTGGCCTGTCATCCAATTTAATAAGGCACTCTTCTACTATGTCTAATCTGTAGGTAAACCCAAGTACTGATTTCCTAATTCATGAATTTTTTTTTCAATGTTTAAAATTTGTTTTTTTCTTTTTCACAAATTGCAATCCTCTAGGGAAAATTTTGACTTTACCACTGATTTTCTTGACATTTAATTATTTATTTTGACATTTATGTATGGTTCTTCAAGTGCTTCTATCTGAATCTATTGTCTTTTCATTTTTCTTCTAGGGGCTATTCTTTTAATAACTGGCAATGGTTTATTGAATATTTAGTACATATTTGAAACATGGTAGTGACTTCAGATACTATTATCTCCCTCCTGAGAGATAGTCTGACATATGGTAAAGGTATATCATTCCATCCAGGAAGGTCTGAGCTCACTCAAGACTGGGCTGCAGATTTCATGCAACTCGGTCTACCTTCATTTTAAAGTCTTCTAGTAGCTCTTCTACTTGAGAGTCTGACATGTTTTCTAGGATCTTTATCCTTTGGCTATAGTTAAATTAAATAATTTTTTACCTTTCTATCTAGAAACATATGAATACTAATAACTCTTCTGTGGTTGTTTGGTTTGTTTGCTTGTTTATTTATTTATTTAGTACTTAATACTGAACCCAGATGCACTGTACCACTAATCCATATCTGCAGCCCTATTTGTTTTTTTTTAATCTATTTCTCTATTATTTATTGAGAGAGGGTCTCACTAGGTTACTGAAGCTGGCCTCAAACATGAGCTCTTCCTGCCTGCCTCTTCTGTGTTTTTCAATGTCTTTCTACTTCAATTCTAAGCTTTTTGTCTAGCACTTCTTAAGTATCATTAAATACCTCAAATGGAAGAGGTAATCTGAGAGTTGGAATCCCTTCTCTTTAGACAACTTCTCTCTAATTTGGCAGCTCTGAATGCTATTTTTGTATTGGAAGCACAATGAGATTGTCAGAAGCTGTGACGGCTTTTCTGCCCTTTAGTGACATCATATGCCAAGCTTGTTGGCAACTCATTCTGCACCAAAAATTGGCAGGAAGTTGGGTTCAGTGCAAGGATCCTTCTTTTCATTATCTTGACCTTTGTTTTAAGTAGTTTTTTTAATTGTAGATGGACACAATACCTTTATTTTATTTATTTTTATGTGGTGCTGAGTATGGAACCCAGTGCCTCACACATGCTAGGTAGTACTCTACCACTGAGCTATAACCCTAGTCCCCTATCTTGATCTTTGTAGTCCTGGTTTCCTTGGCAAGTCCTACTAACTCAAAGGTGTTTTCCGTTGTTAGATGTCTGTTCTAGTTCTCACTGGGAGCTTTGTTCATTCTCATTCTACCTCATCACAAGTGGAAATGTGCAAACTAACATTTTAAGCAGAATTCAGAGCAACAGAAAGTTTATTAAAATTTAATTTCAATCACAGTCCTCTTACTCCATTCTTTCCCTTATTGTAACCCATAAAGTATATACTTTAAAATATAGATAGGAAGCCCCTGATCCTGACTTTTGTATCAGTCAAATGACTATTATGTGGGCCTAGTTTAATAGATGATGAAAGCAGATCTCAATGCAGCCTTTACTAGAGGCTGTGGCTGTGTTCTAGAGTTAAGTCATGTTCCTTTGCTTGACTCAGTGATGCCTTGTTTCACACACAAAGTTCATGTTCTAGCTGGATCCACTAAGCTAGCCTTCAGTCTGGCTCACTATATTCCATCTAGTTTCAGAATTGGCTCAATTCCTTGCCATAGGTTCAGTTTTATTCTCTGATGTTACCCTACCTTCCCTTAATTTTCTCCACATGTTAACTGACTGGCCAGGATATACATTTTAATTTACTGTAGAATTCTCTCAGTATTACTATACTAAGTGGCCTAGAGTCAAGTTTTGACTCTGACCAGAACTTTCTTATTGTGATCAGATCAGTCTGGATGAGTTCAATAAGCTGTTGAGAGCTCCATTTCATATTCTGAAGCAGCTGGCAAGTAACTTTCAACTATATGCTCTTCAGATCCATTGAAGGGGGCTGCCTTGGTTACTCAAAGAGTATTATAGTGGATAGATCATTTTTCACAAATATAGAAGGAGTATAGAAATTACATTTGTGAAATTTTGGATGAGAACTGTTTCTTTTATGTCCCATCTATACAAAAAAAGGGAGAAACATGTGATGTTGAGTATCTATGAGATGCTGGGCTTTTCTTTATATTTCATCCTGTTAGTAGAATGGCCAAGGATGTTTGATGTCTTAGCAGCAGAAGAATCTAATTAGCAAGTATTCTCCTTGGCATGTATCTGAAAGCAGATTCATAGCAAAGAAGTATTTATAATACTATAGCCAATTTACATAAATGCCTGCTGATTTTCATAGTCATGTATAAATGTGCTTTATACCCAAATGCCATGTTTATTGAGGTATAATTTACATAGAGTGTATGCACAGATATTAAGTATGCAGATTGATCAATTTGACAAATGAATACACTCATGTTACCCATTCTCTGTCAACATAGAGTATATATCTATCACTCCAGAGTTTTCATTCCCTTCTCAGTCAAGTTCTTCCATCCATCATAAAGAAAGCTAATCTTATTTCTATCATAACACACTAGGGTTTTTTTCCTATTCTAAAATTTTATATAATAAGAATTATATAGATTGCACTATTTTGTTTCTGGAGTTTTGTCACAGAATAATTTTGAGATTCCCTCATGCTGTTGCATATATCAGTAGTTCTTTCCTTTTTTATTACTAATTTTTTTTCTACAACATGAATATTCCATCAATTACCTGTTCTGTTTTAATGGGCCCTTAGGTGTTTCGAGATCTGGACTATTCTGAATAAATCTTCTGAAAAGATTGTCAAGTGAAGGTTTTTTAATTTATATGTGTGCATATAAGTTCTGATTTATCTTGAATAAATATCTAGACATAGAATTCCTGGGGCATAGATATTTAACTTTTAAGATAACACCTATACTGCTAATACTCTACATCTTGAAATCTATTTTGTCTTCTATTTGAGTAGCCTGCTATGTATATACTGATCACATGGTGTGTGTACCACATGGTATCTCACACTATGTGATCAATATATACACGCACACATTTATATATTTAACTATATGTATACACACATTAACATATTTTAATATAAAGTATTTAAATATAAAAATATAGAGAGATTTCAGTAGATATGTGTCTTTAATATATATATTCCCATCATTTTATTATTTTTTTTATTGGTTGTTCACAACATTACAAAGCTCTTGACATATCATATTTCATACATTAGATTGAAGTGGGTTATGAACTCCCAATTTTTACCCCAAATGCAGATTGCAGAATCACTCTCTTTATATTTAAATGACCTATCTTACAAATAAGATATATAGTGCTTCTTGATTTTTTAATTCTGGTTTGGTTGCCTCTTCTCTTTAATTGGGGTGTTAAATGTACCTTAATTCAATGTAAAAACTAATATGTTTGAGCTTAAATTTGTCACCTTGGTATCTGTATTATAATTGTCCTTTCTGCTGGTTATTACTCTCCTGTTTTTCTGGAATGAATCCAGTAATTTTTCGTATTCCCTTTTCTCTCCTTTCTTGTTATCTCAGTTATCTCCTCTCTCTTATTCTTTTAGTGGGCACTTTAGAGAAAGGATTAAGCAACTACATCCTGCAGACCAAATATAGCACTTCTTTTTATAAGTAAGTTTTGTTGGAACACTGTCATGCCCAAGAATTTACCAACTTTATATAGCCACTTTTGCACTACGAAGGTGCACCTGAATAGTTGCTACTGAGACTGAATGATTTGGAAAACCTAAAATATTTACAATTTGGCCCCTTTCAGAAAGAATTTGCCAATCCCTGCTCTAGAAACTAAAATATATGATCTTTAACTTACCATCGTCTACCTCAGAAGATATTTTACAGTTCCACAAACAATATAAGATCTGTACAGTGAAGTATTCCTAGTCAATATATTCCTAGTTGGTGCTCTTTTGCTCACATCAAACCTCTGCATATGCTAAAATCTCTACGTTTTTAATAATTCTACTTGAAAAAGCTCATTTACTTTAAGTGGCCTTAATTTTTTCACTTTAAATAGACTTTTTAGAGGATTTAATCTTGTAGTGCAGATGATTTGCTTTCAGCTTTGGTTGGTCTGAAAATATCTTTATTTTTATACATATTTGAAAGATAGTTTCACTGGATGGGAAATTTTATGTTGATTTTTCCCCTTTTCTGTGCTTTAAAGATGTCTTTTCATTAATTTATTTCCTCCATAGTTTCTGATATCAGCTATTACTTTTATCATTGCTCTTCATTTGTGTTAGACCTTTTATTTCTCCACATTTTTATTTGTGTATTACAAGTGTACATAATGATGGGATTTTTTGTTACATATTTGTACATGCACAAAATATATATTTTTGCTTTCTTTGACCACCTCCTAGATTTCCTCAATCTTGGTGTTCATCTGAGTACATTTTGTCTTCATGTGATTTACTTTCGATTTATCCTCCTTGGAATACACCTTAGATCTGTGGATTGATCTCTTATTAGTTGTGACTGTTATCTTTTTATGTATTTTTCTGCACTATTCTCTCCATTATCCTCTTCTGGGATTCCGGTTACACACATTTATACTAGTCTTACTTTCATAGCTTTTATTTCTTTTCTTAACTTCCCCATCTGCCTATGCATGTGGTCTATCTTTTCCCCTTTGTAACTTAACATATGTATATTAGTTGTTTTAGAATGTCTATTTGACAGTTCCAATATGTGGCCTATTTGGGATCTGGTTCTAGTAACTTGGTTTTTCTCTTGATGATGATTTATATTCTCCTGACTTTTCATGAGTCTGAGAATTTGTATTTAATTCTGATCATGTGTGTAAAGCAGAAAAATGGAAGAAAAAAGTATTGATAAGCCTAAAAAACACGTGTCTCTTCTTCTTCTGAACTATAGTGTATTGTGTGTTTATGGAGGGTTGAAGTGATGTGGTAAGTCAATCTAGCCTGTAGTTAAGCTTAGTTGGAATTCTGTTCACCACAGGTGTGTCTCAGTTCTCCTCTTCTACCCTCAAACTATAACCAGGTCATATGTATCTACTCTTGGGGGGATTATTTATCAGCAATTTTGGCCCCAAGCTTCCATCAGTATACGACTGAAGCTGGGCACTGTTGCAGAGTTCTGCTCAATTTGCTTCACTATTCTTATAATTTATTAGGTTCAAATGTACCTTCTCCTCAGGAGATTCTCTTTTAACTGCTCCTTCAGCAGATGACCATCATCTAATATTCATCATAATTTTTAGCTCCATATTGGGGGGTCTTTTAGTTATCCTTCATATACCCTGAGACTTAAGCTTTCCTTGCAGATTTGTGTCTGGGGAAAGGCTTTCTAAGTTCCCTTGCTACTGCTCCAGTGATAGACAATTGTGAGGCTCATTGTGAGGCCAAACTGGGCTGGAATTGATGTGTGTGTGGGGGGGTGGGGTGTGTGGGGGGGGTAATTCAAGAATTCCTTTTCATTTAAGGCTCTCTGGCTACACTGTTATTCCTGCCTTCAAATGTGCTAAGTGATCACCAGGTTTCTTTATACCTGTATCTAAGGTATTTTCTTCCTTTTTCTACTACTTAGCTAAGAAAGAAAGCCATGATTTTTTTCTGTTCTGGAAGAGATTTGTCATATTTTGGATTTTGTTCAATAGGTTTTTGTTTCTGCAATTTCAGTTCTTTCACAGTCTTTGGTGAAAGTTTGCTTTTTTAAAATTTATTTGCCTCTTTGTTTTGTTAGAGGCAGTTTATGTTACAGCTTTAAACTTTTCTCAACAGAAGTGGAAACTCATAACTGCTTTTAAATGTCTATGTCTCAAAAGGTCAGAACAATGCACCAAGGGAAAGATCTGAGACCTGCTTTACCTCCTTCATTTGGCGATGGAATGAAGTCAGTTCTGCAGGGAAGGAAGAGACCAGAGCCTGGGTTTTCTTAACTGTATCCCTTCTCATGTTCCCACTACTTTTGCTCTGTGTACCCAATGTGCATCATAGCTCACTGAATTCTATGACTTTACACCCTGACAAGGTAGCAGGTACTGTACAGATTGACCCTACACTGTGCGAGGTAGAAAAGAAGTGGGAACAAAGGTCTTTGATAGGCTCAAAAGTGGGACAGTCTTTTCTATCAGGAATATTCTCATATTCCCCTATTTCTGAGTAAAATTTGGCTTCTTTTCCTAAAGCCCTCTTCCAGACACTCATTGTCTCACCACGGTGGCATTTAGTTGGAATAACTTTAAGAAGTGGAATGGCTGAATGAGGGCTTCATTGCAATTTGAACATGTAGTTCTAGGATTGCCAAAAATAGCTGTTAAGATCCTTCAACTTTATCATGTTTTTTAAAATGAGGACATCAATTTACTGGTCATGAATGAAATTTTGCATTGTCATTGATAATTGACTTGAATGATTTGTTTACCCAAAATAATAGAGCTCCTTGACATCAGAATATAAATGCTGATGTGAGTTCCATACAGTTGCAATTTTTACATCTCTTTTTAAAATCACATTAAGACATTCTTGACTAGAGCTTTCCATTTGTTGGACAAGCGATATATTTGTTTAATCAATGATATACATTGTTTTATATACTTAGTTTTGTCTTCAGTCTTGACTTGCAAAGGTCTGTGCTGAGCTAACTGAAGAACTTAGGCAGATGATAGCTCTGGCTTGGTATAAACCTCAAATGGTTAGGATTCAGATGGCTGGCAATATAACTCTACATGTACTCATAGAATGTCATTAGTCTATCCAGGATTTACCTAGGTAAGTCCTCACAGCCATTGTTAAGGCTGATGGATGAAGATCTTCTGGTCCCATAAGCTGTGACCTGAGGTTCTCTTCAGAATATCGAGTTCAGAGGAATCCTTAAGGAAGTGAAAACAGGTTTGTGTGCAAGAGAGGTTCCTGAGACTGAAGAGCAGCTGTCATAGTTTTCTTCCTAACTCATGTGCTTTGTTTGTGGCTATGGACAGAACATGGAAGCACAATAAGTAGCTCTGAGGTTGGAGCCCTCCAATAGGCTTTGCTCCAGTGCTGCAGAGTGGTCATAGTCCCTTCTTCTAAGTCCTCTGTTCCTCACAGTACTGGGTCTTATCTATCAAGGGTATGGATTTTAGAAGATTTTAGTAGATGCATCATGAAACATAATAGAACTAGATTTTAAAGGTGTTTTATAAAAAGGGAAAAAAATTTGTTCATAAAAATGATTCATAATGTAACCCACTCCATTCCCCTAAATTAAATTTTAATCAACCAGCTGTCACATTATATTATTTTGTCTTTGTAACTCATACAAAGAAGGGAGAGAGCATGGTATTAATTTATTTACAGATTATGCTTTAAGGATAGGTTTTTAAAAAAAATATGTATTTTTTAGTTTTAGATGGACACAATATCTTTATTTTACATTTACGTGGTGCTGAAGTTCAAACCCAAGGCCTCATGCATGCTAAGGGAGCACTCTACCACTGAACCACAATCCCAGCCCCTTTACTGAGAGATTTAAAGATTAAATTGTAGCTCTTTCAAGTTGAAGGAATAATTTCCAGATCTCTCCCCCATATTTTTAATTTTAAAACATATTTTAGCAGATATACCATATGTGATATACACATGGATATTCTACATATGATAAATATAAAAGTAAAGCCATTTCCAAGAGTGTACTATTTTTTTTCTTTTTTTATTAGTTGTTCAAAACATTACAAAGCTCTTGACATATAATATTTCATACATTTGATTCAAGTGGGTTATGAACTCCCATAGTGTGTACTATTGGTTAAGTCATGCTGCTGTCTATAATTCATTTGTATTTGGAAAGTACTATGAGAAGTAGCACTGGTATAGAAATAACTAGATTTTGTTTTAAAGCACCATTATATTAATTACTTTCAGTCTGTCCTGAGAATCACCCATGAACCTTAAAAAAAAAAAAAACTCAAGACCAATCTTTACTACAAACTCTTCTATCAGAATCTCTGCTTTCTAATACTACAGGTAATTCCAAATTTCAGCCAAGATGGGAACAATTGCTCTCTCAGTGGTGCTTTAAATTTTGTCCAGCAGCATTAGCACCAACTAGGAAACAGAAATGCAAATGCATGTGAAATGAGGCATATATTTTCAAAGTATAAAATCTGATAAATTTTGGCACATGAATGTCCCCATGAAATGATCCTTAAATTAAAATATTCATTACCCCCAAAGGTTTTCTTGTACCTCTTGCTAATCACCACCTTCTTACCTTCTTATCTCTAGATAATCACTGATCTGCTTTTGGCAACATAAATTTTTTAAAATTTTTTGGTACTGGGTATTGATCTCAGGGACACTCAACCACTGAGCTACATCCCCATCCCTGTTTTGTATTTTATTTACAGATAGGGTCTCACTGAGTTGTGTATCCCCTCGCTTTTACTGAAGCTGGCTTTGAACTTGTGATACTCTTGCCTCAGCCTTCTAAGCCACTAGGATTACAGGCATGTAATTCTGTACCACGCTGCTTATTTCTATTGTTGATGATTACAAATATAGGTACTATAGCATTCATATAGAAGTTTCTATATGGATGCATGCTTTCATTATTCTTGCTTAAAAACCTAGAATATAATAGTTGTATCACATGATGTTTGTATTTAATTTTTTTAAGAAGTTAATAACTCTCTATCCACTGTGGTTATATCATTTCTTATTCCTACAGGCAATGTCTGCATGTGTCAGTTCCTCCATGTTCTCACTAGCAGTATGCTCAATCCTCATATTTTTATCCATCCTAGTAGGAATATAATACAACATGGTTTGAATACTAGCTTTATAACAATTCATGAAGTCATATATTGTAAATCCACCTTCAACATTTAGAAGGAGAGTAGAAATTACTATGAAAAAGCTAAAAAAAAATAAAATTTATAACTACTAACTTTTTATTTAGAGTGGCAGTTTTCAGTCTGCTGTCTGAGAATCCCTGGAGGTCCCCTTTCCGAGGATCCACAGGATCCACACTCTCAGTCAACACTCTGTATGATAAATCCAGGTGGTTTCTTTTTCTTTCACTTTTTCACAGGGTGAGATGAGGTTTACTAGAGAGCGTATAATGTGTGGTGATATCATCGCTCTGACACTTGGTAGAATGTATGCTTATGAGTTAAAAATTTCTCAGTTTTAATTTTGAAAGTGGGATTTTAAAAATTTATTCCTTTTTTAGTTTTTAAAATGTATTTGTTCAGATTTGTTATACATGACAGTAGAATTTATTTCAATTCATAGTACACACATAGAGCACAATTTTTCATGTCTCTAGTTGTACACAAAGTAGAGTCACACCATCTGTGTCTTCATACATGTACTTAGGGTAATGAATGTATATATATACCACAGTTTCTTTATCCATTCATTTAGTGAAGGGCATCTAGGTTGGTTCCACAATTTAGCCTTTGTTAATTGTGTTGCTATAAAATTGATGTGGCTGCATCACTGTAGTATACTGTTTTTAAGTCTTCTAAGGATAGACCAGAGTGGGATAGCTAGGTCAAATGGTGGTTTCATTCCAAGTTTTCCAAGGAATCTCCATACTGCTTTCCATATTGGTTGCACCAATGTGCCGTTTCACCAGCAATGTATGAGTGTGCCTTTCCCCCCACATCCTCACCAACATTACTGTTGTTTATATCCTTAATAGCTGCCATTCTGACTGGAGTGAGATGAAATCTTAGAGTAGTTTTGATTTGCATTTCTCTAATTGCTAGAGATGTTTGAACATTTTTTCATATATTTGTTGATTGATTATATATCATCTTCTGAGAAGTGTCTGTTCAATGCCTTGGCCCATTTGTTGATTGGGTTGTTTGTTTTTTTGGTGTTAAGATTTTTTTTAGTTCTTTATATATCCTTGAGATTAGTGCTGTGATGTGCATGTGGTAAAAATTTGCTCCCAAAATATAGGCGATCTATTCACCTCACTGATTGTTTCTTTTGCTGAAGAGAAACTTTTTGGTTTGAATTCATCCCATTTATTAATTCTTGATTTTAATTCTTATGCTATAGGAGTCTTATTAAGGAAGTTGGGTCCTAATCCAACATGATGGAGATTTGAGCCTACATTTTGTTCTATTAGATGCACTGACTCTGGTTTAATTCTTAGGTACTTGATCCGTTTGAGTTGAATTTTGTGTGTGTTAAAAGATAGGGTTTTAATTTCATTTTTTTTGCATATGAATTTCCAGTTTTCCCAGCACCATTTGTTGAAGAGGCTTTCTTTTCTCCAATGTATGTTTTTGGTGCCTCTGTCTAATATAAGATAACTGTAGTTATGTGAGTTTGTCTCTGTGTCCTCTATTCTGTACCATTGGTATCCTAGTCTATTTTGGTGCCAATACTATGCTGTTTTTATTACTATTGCTCTTTAGTATAATTTAAGATCTGGTATACTGATGCCACCTACTTCACTCTTCTTGCTAAGAGTGCTTTAGCTATTCTAGGTCTCTTATTTTTCCACATGAATTTCATGGCTTCTTTTTCTATTTCTATGAGGAATGTCATTGGGATTTTGATTGGAATTGCATTAAATCTGTTAATACTTTTGGTAGTATGGTCATTTCTTTAATATTAATTCTGCCCATCCACCTATTCAAGGACAAAGGAGATCTTTCCATCTTCCAAGGTCTTCTTTAATTTCTTTCTTTAGTGTTCTGTAGTTTATGTTGTAGAGGTCTTTCACTTCTTTTGTTGATTCCCAAGTTTTTTTTTTTTGAAACTATTGTAAATGGGATAGTTTTCCTTGTTTCCCTTTCAGAGGATTTGTCACTGATATACAGAAATGCCTTGACTTATGGGTATTGATTTTATATACTGCTACTATGCTGAATTCATTTATTCTAGAAGTTTTCTGGTGGAACTTTTTGAGTTGTCTAGATATTGAATCATATCATCAGCAAATCCTGCTAATTTGAGTTCTTCTTTACCTATCCGTATCCCTTTAGTTTCTTTTGTCTGTCTAATTGCTCTGGCCAGTGTTCAAAGAATTATGTTAAATAATTCTTTGAGGGCATCCCTATCTTTTTCCAGTTTTTAGAGGGAATGCCTTCAATTTTTACTCATTTAGAATGATGTTGTCCTGGGGTTTAGCATAGATAGCTTTTATGATGGTGAGATATGTTTCTGTTATCCCTAGTTTTTCTAGTGTTTTGAATATGAAGAGGTGCTGTATTTTGTCAAATGCTTTTTCTACATCTATTGAGATGATCATATGATTCTTATATTTAAATCTACTGATATGATGAATTACTTTTATTGATTTTCATATGTTGAACCAACTTTGCATCCCTTGATCATGTTGCACTATCTTTTAAATATGTTTTTATATTCTATTGTCCAGAATTTTATTGAGAATTTTTCATCTATGTTTATTAGAGATATTGGTCTGAAGTTTTCTTTCTTTGATATGTCTTTGCGTGGTTTTGGAATCAGAGTGATATTGGCCTCATAGAATGAGTTTGGAAATGCTCCCTCTTTTTCTATTTCACGAAATAATTTGAGGATTATTGGTATTAGTTCTTAATTAAAGGTCTTGTAGAACTCAGCTGTGTATACATATGGTCCTGGGCTTTTCTTGGTTAGTAGGCTTCTGATGACATCTTCTATTTCATCACTTGAAATTGATCTGTTTAATTATGTATATCATCCTGATTCAATTTGGGTAAATCATATGACTCTAGAAATGCCTTAAATATTTTCTATTTTATGGAGTATAAGTTTTCAAAATAATTTCTAGTTATCTTCTGTATTTCTATAGTATCTCTTGTTATATTTCCTTCTTCTTCACATATGTTAGTAATTTGAGTTTTCTCCTTCTCTTTGTTAGCATGCCTAAGGGCTTTTCAATTTTCTTTATTTTTTTCAAAGAACCAAATTTTTGTTTTGTCCATTTTTAAATTGTTTTTTTTGTTTCATTTTCATTAATTTCAGCTTTGATTTTAGTTATTTCCTGTCTTCTATTAATTTTGTTGTTGGTTTATTCTTTTTGTAGGGCTTTTAGATGTAATATTAGGTCATTTATTTGTTTCCTTTTTCTTCTTTTAAAGAATGATCCATGCAATGAACTTTCCTTTTATTAGAGCCTTCATAGTGTCTCAGAGATTTCAATATGTTGTATCAGTATTCTCATTTACTTCTAAGAATTTTTGATTGTCCTTCTTGATGTTTTTTGCAACCCATTGTTCATTCAGTGGCCTATTATTTAATCTCCAGGTGTTGGAGTAGCTTTTATTTTTTATTTTATCATTGTTTTCTAGTTTCATGCCATTATGATCTGATAGAATACAGGGTGGTAGCTCTACTTTTTTGTATTTGCTTAGAGTTGCTTTATGGCATAATATATGGTCTATTTTAGAGAAGTTTCCTTGTGCTGCTGAGAAGAATATATATTTGCTTGTTGAAGGATAAAATATTCTATATGTGTCAGTTTAGTCTAAGTTTATTGATTGTGTTATTGAGTTCTATAGTTTCTTTGTTCAGCATTTGTTTGGAAGATCTATCCAGTGGTGAAAGAGATGTGTTAAAGTCACCCAGAATTGTTGTGTTGTGATGTATTTGACTCTTAAACTTGAGAAGAGTTTGTTTGATGAATGTAGATGCTCCATTATTGGGGGTATGTATATTTATAATTGTTATGTCTTGTTGGTGTATGGTTCCCTTGAGCAGTATGAAATATCTTTCTTTATCCTGTTTGATTAACTTTAACTTGAAGTCTACTTTATTTGCCATGAGGATGGAAACCCCTGCTTGCTTCCACAGTCCATGTGAATGGTATGATTTTTTCCAACCTTTCACCTTCAATCTGTAGATGTCTTTTTCTATGAGATGACTCTCTTGAAGGCAGAATATTGTTGGGTCTTTTTTTTTGTTAATTCAGTCTTCTATTCTACATCTTCTGATTGGTGAATTTAGGCCATGAATATTCAGGGTTATTATGGAGACATGATCTGTATTCCCAGCCATTTTTGTTTATTTTTGGTATTTGAGGTGATTTAGTTTCTCCTTTGATTAGTATTCCTTTAGTGTAATACCTCCCTCTATTGATTTTCATCATTGTTTTTCATTTCCTCTTCATGTAATATTTTGCTGAGGATGTTCTGTAGTGTAGGCTTTCTATTTGTAAATTCTTTTAACCATTTGTGTATCATGGAAGTTTTTATTTCATCATCAAATCTAAAGCTTAATTTTACTTGATATAAGATTCTTAGTTTGGCATCCACTTTCTTTCAGAGCTTGGTATATGTTGTTCCATGATCTCCTGGCTTTAAGGATCTGGGTTGAGAAATCTGCTGGAATACAAACTGGTTGGTCTCTCCCTATGTGTGATCTGATTGCTCTCTTGTGGCCTTTAAGATTCTATCCTTATTCTGTATGCTAGCCATTTTCATTATAATGTGCCTTGGTGTAGATCTGTTGTAATTTTGTACATTTGGTGTCCTGTAAGCCTCTCGTATTTGATTTTCCAATTCGTTCTTCATGCTTGGGAAATTTTCTGATATTATCTCATTGAAGAGATTGTGCATTCCTTTGGTTTGAATCTCTGTGCCTTCCTCTATCCCAATAACTCTTAGATTTGGTCTTTTGATGCTATCCCATAATTCTTGGATGTTCTGTTCATGGTTTCTTACTGTCTTCACTGTGTGGTCAGCTTTATTTTTCAGATTATATACTTTGTCTTCATTACCTGACATTCTGTCTTCCAAGTGATCTAGTCTGTTGGTGATGCTTTCTATTGAGTTTTTTATTTGGTTTATTGTTTCCTTCATTTCAAGGTTTTCTGATTTTTTTTTCAGAGTCTCTATCTCTTTCTTTAATTAATCTTTTGCTACCTGTATTTGTTCTCTTATCTCTTTGTTGAAGTGATCATTTTTTTTGCCTGTATTTGCTCATTAAGGACATTCTTTAATTCACAGATCATTTTCATTATGAACCTTCTGAACTCCTTCTCTGACATTTCATCAACTTCACTGTCCATGGTATCTGTTATTGTAGTATCCTGGTTTGTTTGGGAGAGCTTTCCTTCCTTATTTATTTATTTTTTATATTATCTATGTGTCTTCCTTTCTTGCAGTGTGGATCTGAGATATTACAATTCTACCCTATAATCTTGTAGTATCCATGCAGATTATCTGTACCTCACCTTGATGCTGGGCTTCCAGATCCTGCAGGTGTCCCATGATAGATGCTACTGCAACTAGAGATGGTGGCGGCAATAGGGAGGGTAACTTGAGATAGCAGTGGAGGTGCCCCAAGATGGGTGTAAGGTCTTTCAAAGATGGGGCTGAAATTGTGGGCCTTACACTGGCTTTGAGATTCCTGCTCAGAGATGCAGCTGCCTCTAGACCCTGTGTGTTGTCGAAAGGTAGAGGCTACTGCATGGGGAAGACTATGGCGATGTCTGTAATATCCCAAGATGGAAGTGGGTTGGGCCTGGGATCCCAGGTGGTGGTGGGGTGATGGACCAGGCCCTAGGCCTGGGTCCTGTGCAGGTGGGCGGAGGCCGAGCTGGAGTATGGGAAATATTGATACATGCATCTCACATGGGTACATTTCTTTGTGATCTTCAATGATTTTTAAAAATGTAAAGTAGCTCTGAAGCCTAAGATCGAGATAAAAGTTAAAGAGAGGAAAATGATATAATAAATTGCGGGGAAAGTATAGAAATGAGACAAAGAAAGCAAACACTTTAAAGTGTAAGAAAAAGAATCTGTTTAAACTTCAAAGTTTGCTATAGCTTCTCCTTCAAACTGGGAAGGGAAGGCTATACAAACACATCTCTACGTGCTGTTTTTGGCCCCGGAGACCTGGCCTTTATTCTGATGGTGGCAAAACTCTGGTTTTTATAGCACTAGACTTGCTGTCTCATTGCTTTATCCCAGGGTCATATTTAACCCACAGCTTCTTTCCACTGTGCTTGGTCAAATGCAGCATTTTTCAAAGTTTATGAAAGCTTCCACTGGTTAACTTGCTTTCAGTGTCAAAATACCACTGCAGGGACTGAGAGAGGCTGGGGTTTGGTATTGAAGCTCACTCTGTTCCTCTGAGAGCCTAGGTGGCTGCTGGGATTCTGCCATCCAAGGAAAACTTAGGTGTTGAAGGAAGGCAGAAACCACACAGAGATAGCCGTCAGAGCACAGAGGCTTCTGTCTCTCCATGTCTGTTGGTATTATTCATTTATTTGTT
This sequence comes from Ictidomys tridecemlineatus, assembly GCF_052094955.1. Classification (NCBI taxonomy): domain Eukaryota; kingdom Metazoa; phylum Chordata; class Mammalia; order Rodentia; family Sciuridae; genus Ictidomys; species Ictidomys tridecemlineatus. The sequence goes on along the minus strand of NC_135478.1, from coordinate 31,788,471 downwards.
AGTACGTTAATAATGGCTTTGCCTGAGTGAAAAGAGGGTTTCTAGAGTAAGTAATCCCATTTTTTATTTCTTACTTGTATCCTAAGAAGTCACGTGGTTAGTAGATGATGCTTTGACCCTACTTCTTCTCCTTGCCATCTTTGACATCAGGACTGAGATGGACAAAGCCATGGGAGAAGCAAAGGGTTTCAAAATTCTGCTTACACAGATCATGATACTTCTTTGTTAAATAATGCTACTCATTGCTTTTTATAAATACGGTACAGCTTCTTTTGCTACTTATAAAAATTACTTTTAACATTAAAAAAAAAAAAACTCCCCGGAGCACATATCTAAAATCTAAAATATTTAGGTAAACAAAATGAAGTCACATTCCTTTGAGACTGTAATGAATGGTTTTTTTTGATTCTCTTCCCGGATCTCTTAAGTTCCTTTTACTCCCAATAATTACCATGTTTATTTTTCATATTTGTAAGAAAACTATATTCTTTCTGAGAATAATTTTGGGCATTTCAAATGAAAACAACTGAATAAGGGTTTAAAAAGCCCCTTCAAAATAAATTAGCTATACATTAAATATAATTTGTTATTTTATATGTTTGTACAGATGTGTGGCTTGGCTTTAGTAAGATTATCATATTACATCTCAATATTTTAGAATAAAAATGAGGGTAATTTTAAGCATTCAAATTTCAAGTGCCTACCTAGATTTTTCTGACTTCTGAAAAATAAATCAACCAAATACCTGAAAATATGCACTTTTCATAGTATCACAACATAATTAAAGATTCAATAGTAAATAAGTGTGAGGAACAGAATGGATTCTGTCAGCAAAAGAAAATTCTTAAGATTCTAACATTCAAATGTGGAAATGTTGGTAAGCCCATTTCATCCCCTATTTTCACTGAGATAAATTAAAATTGCTAATGTAGAATAGTGTACTGGGCCATATCTTCAGCTTTGCTTATTGTTCAATAGTCGCCAGCCAAAAAATAGGGCATCTTGTACTCTTTTAATGCAGCCTACAGTTTTGAGCTACCTCTGCGTACATGGCTATTATTAAGATGAAATATTTGAATATATTCTGTGCATAGATCACAAGCACAATTGTGTGATTATAGTTTTACAGAAATTTTGAATCTCTGAGCATGTCATGAAATTTACACCTTCTAACAAATTACATTTTGAAGATCAATGTTTGTTTGGATGACTTTTTTCTCCCTTCACGACATTATGTGATCTGCTCAGGGGAGTTGAAAGTCTATTTTATTCAGGTAAAATACAATCTGCTAGTTGCCTGTTCTTACTCACTTTTATAATATAATTTTTTTGAATTTTAGAGAATCTAGCATCAACATTGTCCTCTTTTTCATAAATTGACAGAAACTATAAGCAGGAAACAGTATCAATATGTAGTAAAGCAAAACAATGTGTTATGGTTGATGTTATGATGGTTGAAATTCTGTATAGAATGGATTTAGGAAAGAAATTGAGTGGTATACAGCAAAGGAAAAACTTAACCAAGACATGGAACTTTAAAACTGAGGGTGGTATGATCAGCCTTGAAGATTTCCCTGTCTTCTATCCAATTTCATCTTTCTCCTGTAGCCAGTAGCCTTTAATTCTTATGTCTCAGGGGATAACAGTGAATTCCATGGGTACTTGATATGAGAATCTCCACCTTTTCAAAAGCAGTCCCGTAGGCAACATGGGGACTGGGTTGTGGTATAGTTCAGACAGCTCATATGAATATCAGGCACTTACCTTGCAGGGTACATTGACCTGCCACTTGCCACCCTAGACAAGGGCATCACAAGGCCAGGACAGGTTTGACCTTGACTCTCAATATTATAGAGAAGAATTCCAAAAACATAAAACACAAATCTCAAGATTGAGCATCTGCTTTAGGTACATTATTCCCTGTGTGAGGGTTAGTTACAAATTACTGGGCCTGAGCAAGCAGGCTGGGATGTGGAGGTAGGGCTTTCTTCAGCATCCCTGGTGTTATTCATTCTCCTTTATCCTCTTGAAGAAATTGTTATAGTGCCAGGTGGTTAGTAGATTAAGGGGGTTCACCCAACATTTGTAGAATGGATTTTGAATAGAACATTGGCTACTTTATATGCAAAGGACATAATCTGTGGACTCATATATATTATCATTTGTATACAAATTAGGAAACATAATACTTTAGATTCTGATTTTGATCAGTTTTAGGCCCTGTTGGCACAATTTATAGACACCAGTGTAGAAGTGGTGGTTCTGTTTATATATATATTATATATATAATGGAAAATTATTCAGCCATACAAAAAGAATAATTGTATGACATTTGCCAGTAAATGGATGGATCTGGAGACTATCCTGCTAAGTGAAATAAAGCAGTCCTCCAAAAAACAAAAGTCAAGTATTCTCTCTGATATGTGGCTGCTAAAACACAACATGGGGAGGGGAAATAGAAGCTCACTGGATTAGACAAAAGGGAATGAAGGGAAGGGAGAAGGGTCAGGAACAGGAAAGACAGTGGAATGAATCTGACATAACTTTCCTATGTACGTATTATTCATATATGTATGTAATGTATTTATATATGTATTATTCATATGTTCACCACAGTGAATCTCCACATCATGTACAACCACAACACTGGAATCCTAATTAAAATAAAATACTCCATGTTTGTATAAATATGTCAAAATATACTCTACTGTGATGTATGACTAAAAAGAACTAATATTAAAAGGGCGATAAATTAGAAAAAAAAAAACTTTAAAAAAGAAAATTGATGCGTGAATTATTTTTCTTAAGCTTTATTATTGCAGGTTTTTTTGGACACATTTAGAGGTAGCAAATATGTCTGTAGTCAGTTTGTTTACATTTAGTTAGGAACAAAAAAGACAATACAGCAAGAAAGCTGCCTGTTAAGGGCTTAGAAACTCTTTACAGTTCATGTTTGTCAAAAGAACTGAAAGAAGTCATGCTATCTACTCAAAAGTAAAACATTTCCGTGGTTTTAATTTAATTTAATTTTTTTAAATTTACTAATTTCAGGTGGGTCTTTGCTTACCTCAGCATTTCTTAAAGGCTAATATGCACATAGATTATCTAGGGATACTTTTTAGTAAATGCAGATGTTGATTCTGTGGGGATGGATTGGGCCTGGGATCGTGCATTTCTAACAAGACACCAAGTGATGCTGCTTCTTTGGGTTCCTGAACCATATTTTGACTAACAGAGATTTAACTACTTGTGGCAATTAGAGATAAGCAAACAAAAAGTCAAAGAAATGCATTTTTAAAAAAATATCTAGTTTCTAAGAAACTAAAGTCTGCATGGGAGGCAAAATTATATGTTTTATCTTTGCATTGAGGATCTTTGAATGTAGGCTATTGCACTATTATTTTTTTTTCCCCTTGGCAGATGTTTGTTGAGTTCACACAATACAGTAAAAGACTAAATGAGCTGGAAACATTAGCGATCCCAATTATACAACTCACTGACTACCCATAAGCCTGAACAATGAAAAGCATTCTGCGTGCTTCACTCATTTAACTTCATTTAAACCCTTCTTGGCATCCAAGTTGCATTAATGCGATAACTCTTGTGTAGCAATTAACAAACTGTGGCGATTGTGAACATTTCTAGAGTTTGTCATATTGAATTGGGAGCAGGCTCTGGGCAGCTAATCCTTTGCTCATTTTCTGAGGTTGATCTGACTTTGTGATCAGATGATTGGTATATGTTTTTTTTACATTTTCCTTTACCACAGGAATCCAACGTTCAACAAGTGAGCTATGGTTGTATCTTTCTACCAGACCTTTAGTTATGAAAGTCATTTGTAAAAGAGGTTTATCAAGAAATGTCTCATTTTTTTTCTCTGTTAGGAAATGTATTGAATCTTCAAGGAGTTAATCACATTGTACCCACACAAATGCATATCCAACGCTGGCACAAAGGTTACAAAAACTGTCTGTTCTGCATTGCCCTGAGCCCCTTAAGCTCAAGCTTATTGAAAGGCAAATGTTGAACTTGTTCTGTATAATAGAGTATCCAGTGCTAACAATACTGGATACTGTGTCTATTCCAGTGCCTTGGAATTGACTGTGTGGCTGATAGAAGGGTTAGGTGAAGAGAAAAACCTGCTTTTCCACACATTTAACATAGAGGGTGTATTACCCAGAGGAAGGGTCCATGGTTTTTCAGCACTGGAATGAAGCACTGATTTCTGAACTGGTAATGAGAAGTGCAATTTAAAGGAACTGGCTTTACCACCTTCAGGCACTGGAAAGTGCTCATATGTTCATAGATTTATTACTTCCTATCACTGGGAAAGCAGGGACTTCTTTTCTACACACACACATACACACACACACACACTCACATTCACTCTTCTTTCATTCTCTCTCTCTCTTTCTCTCTTTCTAGTGTTCTGCACAGACAAAGAAGGTCATGTTACAAAGAACCTTACCCAGCAAATGCAGTGCTGGTGGGTTCTCAAATCAAGTGTCCCTATATTATTTTAAAGAGGAGTCTGTATGTCAAGCTTTGTGAGCTGTTTAATCATTCGTGTCTGAAGGCTTCCTGCTTGCCCTCTTACCATTTTCTATCATGGTATGTTAAAAATTGTGTACTGTGTTGTTATTTTTGAATATTGTTCTTGTCAGGATAAATTATTGGCCTATGTATGTAATTAGAGGGATTCTGAGAAAAATGTGTTTTCCAATGCATATGTAAAGAAACCACCAAAATTTTCCTTTAAAAAAAACACAGAAGGAAGGATGGAAGCAAGGAAAGGGAGGAAAGAAAGGGAAGAGGGTAGGGAGGGTGATGAAAGAGAGGAGGATAGAAGGAAGTAAGGAAAAATGGAAATAAATTTAAAAAAAAAACACTGTATTACTTGGAGCCAAAAATGAACATTTAAAACTATCAAGTGAAGTTTGGATTCTTAAAATCTATTCTGTATTAAACGTTGCCATTCATTGTCCCTTTCCTGAGAAGTTCAGCTTTATGATTTAGTGAGTGACCAACCCCATATAATCAAGCACCATTGCCAAGGTATATTAAGCACACTCAGGTAACTTACACTCAGGTTCAATCTGCTTTAAAATAAGAAGGTGGTGCCGTAGTTTTCAGAAACACAAAGAACAATCAATTCATTCCAGAGAAACCTATAAGTATGGGTCAACTCTGAATCAAACGGTTGGTTCCAGAGTTAGAATATCACAATCCCGTGGATCTAAGAATTCTATGGTAAATCTCCACTCAGCCACTTTTTTGTAATACCTTTGAGCATCGTGAATCACCGTGATACATTAATGGGGAAAACAAAGACATGGCTATTGAAGCAAACAAATTAAAAGGAACATACTTTGCCTTGGTGTTTGAGAATGTGCTATAGGGATCTTAATGGTTAGGAGATAAATCACAATGATAGACAGGGATTGACAGATAAGCAGAAATTGGATATTGGCCCTTGGGAACCTGTCTCAGTTGTGGTTTCCAACTGTCTTAAATGCTAACTGTCTCTTCCTGTAGCTTGGGCTGCATATGATTGAGCAAAAAGAATTTGTTCATTAGTGTAGATGGCTGATTGTGGCAAATTATGATCTTGACTTATGGAGGATAAATTCTGTGCCTTTGATGAGAGTAAATAATGAGTCCTTGTAGACAATGTTCAATGCTTGTCTTGACTTAGGACTTGTTAGCTGGCTACCAAGCAGGTCCTTTTTATTTAATTTTATGTTATATTCTCAGTATTTTTTTTCCTTCCTTCCTTCCTTCCTTCCTTCCTTCCTTTTATTTATTTATTTATTTATTTATTGGTACCAAGTATTGAACTCAGGGGCACTCGGCCACTGAGCCACATCCTTGGCCCTGTTTTGCGTTTTATTTACAAACAGGGTCTCACTGAGTTGCTTAGTGCATCACTAAGTTGCTGAGGCTGGCTTTGAACTTGTGATCCTCCTGTCTCAGCCTCCCAAGCCGCTGGGATTACAGGTGTGTGTCACCGCACCTGGCTTTACTTTATTTTTTTTAAATAGGCATTTTATTTTAGGAAAGTTTTAGATTTACAGGAACAGTGAAAAATCATGCAGAGTTCCTATATGCCCCACATCTAACTTTCTTTGTTCTTAACATCTTATTTCAGTATAATAAGTCTATGAAAACAAAATGACCAATATGGATACATCCTATATTCTGATTTTCATATTTTTAACCTAATGTCTTCTTTCTAGTGTCCTTTTACCTAATATCATTTTTTTTTCTGCACCAGGTATGAGCCTAGAGCCTTACATGGGCTAGCAAGTCCTCTGTCACTGAGCTATTCCACCAGCCCCAGCTAATGTCATTTTCTGTCCCAGGCTTCCATCTAGATATCCAGGATACTGCAAGAGTTTCCATCATTATGTCATGTTAGGATCATAGTGTCTATGACACTTTCTCAGACTTCCTTGGGTTTGATGTTTTTGATGGATTTGAAGAATGTGGGTGAGATATTTTCAGGTGTTTTGTAGGTTCTTCCTTAGTTGGGGTTTCTCTAATGTTTTTCTCAATATTGAGTAGAAATTGTGACTTTGGGTGAGGAGGACCACAGAGGTCATCTGCCATCTCATCACACCCTGCCAAGTACCAGCATGAATTTTCACTGATATTAAACTTGATTACTAGCAGAGGTAGTGTTGGCTTTCTCCACGGTAAAGGTAGTCTTTTTTTCCCTTCTGTGATTTTGGATGGAGTCACTTAAAACTTGGGAGTACGGCTTTCCTTCTTGAGGGCAGAGTAACTCCATAAATTCCTTGGGATTCTTTTACATGAGAGGTTTGTTTCTTTTGATCCCTTTATTTATTCAATACTTTATATCAGTTTGGACTCATGTTATATTATTGATTTTATTGCTTCAACTTTTGGCTATTGGAGGTTTTTTCAGTTGGCTCCTGTATGCCTTCAATACGCATTTATTTTTGTAGACTTGGGGCTCCTTCCTTAATTTCTGGCACTACAAGACACTCCCTGTTACACTTGTATATTCTCTGCCTTAGCCCTAGAATCAACCAAAGGCAGACTTTTAAAAGCTTCTAAAGAAAGATAATTGTTCCCTTGTTGGTAAAACAAAAAAATGAAACAAACAAAAACAGAAAAAAAAAACTTGATGCAATTGTGATTTCTAATTACCTGGTGATTTGAGATGCTCAGGGACATTTTTGTAATATGTTTTTAAAAATATTGTGGTAAAGGAGTTTTCAAATTGATTCTCTCCCAGGTTTTGTGACTCAGGTACTGCCTCTTGGCATCCATTGCATGTTCCACATACATCTCTTACCATGCTGAACTGTAATTATTTATTAAGAGGTCAGTCTTTTTCATCAACTTGACCCATTCACCCTCAGCTTTGCCTTGATGCTCCTGCCACTGGGCAGACTCTGCAACAGATAAAGATACTTGACAAGTATCTTTGAATTGCTGATTGAATACATTGTTTAAAGTCACTTTCTGGGATTTGAAATCTGTCCCACTAAATTAAAGCTGCAGTTTCATCATTTTCTATAATCCTGAGATTTAATACATTATCATTTTTGCAAAGTAATTTTCATACTAGGGATATGTTATGCAAATTTAATAGGGATTTTTCTTTTAATTATTTGTTATGATAAATGATTATACATTCAGTGGAAAAATACCAATGCATTAGTTTGCTCTCAGCCAAGCTGTCTCCATATGTTATCATATATAAATCATTTTTAACTGAAGAGTGCTATGGAGCCATTAGGCTACAGGTAACCTTTCTAGACTAGGTCAGCAAGGAGTCTAACCGTCAAATATAGAAATATTTTTCATAAATTTCATCTAGAAAATTATGTGAACACATATTTGGAGATAATCTTTTAGAAAGAGAGGTCTTATAAAATCCAGAATTTATCATATCTTGATGAAATATTAAATTGCCATTTAAAAATAGCATTTGCAAAATTCTACTCCTCATGCATTACGAATTGTGGATTCACTTTTATGTATAAAAAGCAAATCTAACTTCTGTTCTAGATCATATGGCTCTGTTCCACTTTGAGGACTCTAGTTCAACTTGATATAATTCAGGTAGCAACCAGAGGAGAACTCTACAAACATGGAAAGAAAGAAAATAGGATTAGGAACTCTAAAACTGGATAAACAACATAGCAGCATCCTTCACCCAACCTGGCAATAGAAGCGGGTATAGGTAGTCTTTAGTCCTCTCCTGGATTACAAGGGAGACTCAACACAAGGAGAGCTCAGGGTCTACTTGGAGTACTTCTGACAATAAGTACTGAGAGGAAGTATTTTCCCACTGGACCTGAGAGTCTTCCCTTGGGGCATCTGGATGATTCCAGCAGGGTAGGTTCCCTCACAATGGGTGCCCAGCCCAGGAAACCCTCTTCCTCTCCCTCAGCTAGTGAAGGTCTTCCCCTGTCCAGAGACGCCTACAACTAGGAGGCACCATTGGGGAATCTCGCCACAATAAGCACTTGGTTGGTGACTTACTTCTTTCCAGGACAGAGCATTCTTCCTACCACTTAGCGATATCAGCCAGCCAGCTAACACTGATAGGGATCCTGCCATCAATCCAGACTGGGAAATAATTTCTACCCCTTATTCCTCACCTATAGGAACTATGATTTCTGGTTTGGGACTCTACATGTATCGCTTCAGGAAGCATCACTAAAGGATTATTGGTTTGTGATGATCTGAATGTTTATTATCTCCCCACCTCCCAAAACTTACATGTTGAAATTCAAGGTCATGATAGGAAGCTGAGACTTTGGAAGATGATTGGGTCATAAGGGTTCTGCATTCTTGAATGGGATTAGTGGTCTTATAAAAGTGAACCAGAGAGCTAGATAATCTCTTCTATTATGTGAGGACATAGCAAAAAGGTGCCATCTAAGAAACAAAAAGCAGACTGTACAGACACTGAATCTGCCTGGTATCCAGAACTATGAGAAATAAATTTCTGTTGTTAATATGCTCCCAGCCTATGGTATTTTATTATAGTAGCCCCAAAAGAATAAGACAATAAAAATCTTCAGAAGGACTTATGCAGACCAGGAGAACATTTGTAGAATCTCAGAAAATGAAATCATCATTGGGCTCACAGCTTACAAAATCCTGGGGATATGACATTTTTCTATAATGAGATTAGATTAGTTATAAGAAAGTTTTAAAGAAATATGAAACTTGGCATATACCTTCAGCTTTCTAGTAGAATTTATGTGCCAAATCTAATTAGGGTTACTTCTTGCTAAAATAAAAGATTTAAGTAGGACTCAGACTCTCTCTCTATAATAGACAAAAATATTCAGGATATAATAAAAAAAGTTGCGCTATATGGTAATTTCAATGTGCATTTGAAAAAAGAATTGATGCCACCATCACATGTTGGAATTCTCTAGCAAGAATTTTGAAGTATACCTCACAAAATTGCTTCAACCAGGAATTATAAACATTCTTGAAACAATTTTTAGAATAATGAGGTGTGTGTTGGAGAGGGGAGAGAAAGAACACAGAAACATCTCATCAAGAAACATAAGTTATGGGCTGGGGATGTGGCTCAAGCAGTAGCGTGCTCCCCTGGCATGCGTGCTGCCCAGGTTCAATTCTCAGCACCACATACAAACAAAGATGTTGTGTCCACCGAAAACTAAAAAATAAAATGTTAAAATTCTCTCTCTCTCTCTCTCTCTCTCTCTCTCTCTCTCTGTCTCTTTAAAAACGAAAGAAACATAAGTTGTAAAACAAGAACTATTATATATTAGAAATTATACACTGGAAAGTACAGAAATAAAAATATAATATCAGATCAAAAACTTTAAAAATTATGGATAAACAATATAGCAACAGGACCTCTTTTATCACTTCCTGAAGCAATAGAAGTAGTATGCTTACTAGTAGAGAAGATATGAAAGAAGAAGTAAACTTGAAGACAAGTCAATAGAATGTATTCGATTTGAACAATATAAAGAAATGGACTAAAACAGAAAATGAACAGAGCTTCAGAATCTGTAGGACCACACCAAAAACATAAAAACAAAACAAAACAAAAACCAACTTTCATATTGATATTTCATAACAAGAAAAGCAAAATTTGTAATCAATGAGTATATGAATATATAGTGGCTTAAACTTCCCAAATTTTGCAAAAGATACAATTGTATAGGTTCAAAAAGTTGAGTAAACCCATTAGAATAAACCCATGGAAATTTATTCAAGACACATGATAATTAGACTTTTAAAAATTAAGGAAAAAATTCTTGAAAGCAGTAAGAGAGACACAACATTTTTCATCATTAGATATACCATTAAAAGTGGTTAAAGGACTTTTTTTTTAAATGAAAGGAATTGATAACAAGGAATTTTGGGTCTGAGGAAACAAAGAATTAAAATATGGGGTAAATACAATAAATCATTCTTTTCCTTACTAGTTTTCTAAATCATATCCAATTAAAATACTTATAAGAATATTTAATATGGCAATGAAATTTGAATTTGAAGTCTGAATATAAATCCCAGATAAACTGCTAAACACATGGTACAAAGTGGTACATTCAAAAACCATATAAATAAATCAATAAGACATAAATAATGTTTCACAAAGTCCACGGGAAGGAAGGATGAGTGAATGAACCCATCCTAAAAGGTTAGATGCTGAATGACTCAATTTATATATACTAGTCTTTAAATGATAAAACTATAGAATGGAGAACAGATTGATAGTTCCAGAGTTTAGAGACTGAGGTATCAATGGGAGGGAGGGAGGTATGAAATGGCAGTACAAAGGAACTTCATATGACAGAACAATTCGGCATCCTGACTGTGATAAAATTTCATAGAACAACACACACATATTTACACACAAATACACGCAAATGACTACAAGTAAAACTGGGCAATAAGAATAATGAATTGTATCAATTTCTCTATTTTCTGATTATTTTACTATAATTTGCAAGATGTTATCATTGGAAGTAATAATAAAAGTACAGGGATCTTTCTGTATTATTTGCTAGAACTTTTAGGTGAATTGACATTTATCATGAAATTAATTTGAATTTTTTAAAAAAATAAGCAACCCCAACTCTTCAGAAAATGCTTTATGCAAAAATCGAATTCTTAAAGCTATCCTATAATATAGCAACATTGTATTGCATGTGGGAAGTTTTGTAGATTTCTTTTTATTAGAAAAATCACATTATGAGACACATTGTGATACTATTTATGTTGTATCTAAATAAAACAATCTATTGTGGGTAAAGATGAAACTGGTGAGGGAAAGTATGGGGACATATATGAGAATGGCACTCGCTAGTCTGGCACAGTGCCTACCTTTAAGAAAAGAGGGAAAGTAATGAAATAGATGACTGTGATGAAGGCTTTAGTAATATAAATCATTTTTTTCCTTTTTGGAAAAAATAAAGCCAAAACAAGTAGTAATATATGGTTCAATATTATATTGTTTTTCCCTGTGAGAAATATTTCAAAATTAAAAAATACTTTAAATAGACACAAATGGATAAATTTGATAAATTATAGTGTTGTTATAATGGAGTTTAGCCAGTCTACATAATTGAACCATTTTGGTGGTTTAAAAGTTACTTTAGTTTGAAAACAAATTTCATTTCATTTGTATTACATGAAATAATTACAATGGAAAATATTTTAACTAGGGCTACATGAAATACCTTAGGGGTATAATATTTTTCTGTACTATAATAGGATTAGATTAGTTAGTAGAAAATTCATTCTAAAGAAATGTGAAACTAAGGAGTTTGAATCAATCCCTCATTTAATGTGCACATTCAGCTTTCAAGCAGGATTTGAGGCAAATTACCAGTTAAACAAAACAATCCACAAAATAGTACAATTTAAGATAAAATGCAAACAATTGTGAAAAGGGAAACAAAGAGATTAACTATAAGAAGCACCATAAATCTGAAAAAAGTAATTACTTTTATTGAGTACTGTTATTTGGATCTAAGTTTCTAGAAGGCTCAGCTAAAAATCAATGAGACTGCATAGTTTTTATTTGTTGCCAAATGAGATTAGGTTATTGCATTGTTGGTACAACTTATCCTTGAAGTTTAACTCATTTGGGGTTCAAAAATGTATGCAGTAAAGTAGTTTTAGTTCAGTACAATCCTTTTTACTCTTTCCCTGATTCATTCTGCTCCAAGGCACTCCCTTGCCAATCTAGCAGGAAATTTGTTCTAAGCTATTTTGTGGGTTTACTCTTAGACTATACAGGTTTTCCCAAGTCTTCTGGCCTGTTTTTTATTACAGAAGTTAGGAAGGGACTAGGTCTTTAGTTATTGGCAAATACCTGCTTAATCACAGAGGTCTTCTCCTTTGCAGCATGAGTCCTGCTGCTTTAGGAATTCCAAGAGTCACCTCTCACTATTGTACTCTTTCATAGTCTGTAGCTCAAAGTCCAACACCATACCTTCCACCTTGTCTATGTGGAAAGGGACAGATACTTGTCCCACTTGCCCTGATTTGTGCTCAAATTGCCCTGGAGCTGAGCTGTTCCTACCTCCACCCACCATGGTGTCTGCCTCCATGCCTGCCGCCTCGGTAAGCATGACCTCACAAAATGACCTTGGTGATCTGTCTTTTCTGAAGTGAGTGTGGAAGCATGAAATTCTAAAACCACAGTTTAAGAGAATGAAGAAACAATACCGGTACGGAAGTTGTCTATAATTCTCCCTGGTAGTATGACAACTGGTTACACTTCCATTAAAGGAAACAGCCAGTTTTGCAATGATGAGTTTTGCAAGCAAACAAATCACACACGTGGATGTATAGTGTAAAATGAAGGATTCTTTGAGCACAGTTGATTAGATTGATTTCAACTTTGTGGTTTTATAAAAGTGGGAAATAAAATATTATTTTCCCTTCTGTGTAGGAAGAGAGAGTAGCAGAAAGCATATCATTAAGAGCATATCATGAGATACTAAATTTTAATTCTTAAGTGGATATATGAGAGTACTTTGTAAGAAAAATCAGGACATTTGGTATTGACAGCTAGAAAGTGATAAAGAGAAAGCTAGAAGAGTGTAGGCAAAAGAAAAGACAGACGTAAGATTACAAAGCTGATTTTCTACTTGGGGAGGGGTAAAATAAATACATTGTAATTTGATTTTCTTGAATAATGGGACTTCTATTTGCAATGAGCACATAGACATGAATGTCAAAGGCAAACATGTCTAAGAAGGATTCTTTTGAATAGAATTGGAGACTTGGTAGAAACTTACACCTTTTTCTAGAAGGAAGCCAAGATGAGCTGCATTACCATGGAAAGATAACTTCACAATCACCAGTTTATTCAAACTGATATTTTTGCATGTCCATATACAGTCACACAAAAATGAACATTTAAATTAAATAACTTTGTGATTGAACTTGTCTCCCTGGGGTGGGGGATCCCGTGGTTTGTAGAAGATCTTTCACAAAACTTTTCAATAAATGGCCTGGTGGTATATATTTTAGCTTTGCTGGTTATGTAGTCTGTCATAACTTCTAATTCTGCTGTTGTAGCCCAAAAGCAGTCAAGGACAATACATAAACAAAAAGGTGTGACTGCTTTCTAGTAAAATCTTTATGCAGATGAACAAATGTGGAATTTGGTTCCTGGATCATAGTTTGCTGACACCTGGACTAAAACATCTTAGAGACTGGGTTACTGACTCATTGCCATTATTCTAGAAAGAGTTTTTATTCAGGGATGCTATAATAAAGACAGAGGTTCAGAAACTTGGGAAGTGTAAGTTGTTGGTGGAATTAATGATTATGAAAAAGGATAGTAAACTGATGTACTTACAAGCATGTCTCTGTGTAAGTATAATTTTTCAAGATTGCACTTGCTTTACCCAGCCCAGTACTGTTTAAAAAATAATCATCTAATACTCAAAAGGACTTAAAATCAGCATACTATAGTGACTCAGCCACATTAATGTTTATTAGCAGCTTAATTCACATTTGTCAAACTGTGGAACCAACCTAGATGACCTTCAATAGATGAATCAATAAAGAAACTGTGGTACATATACACAATGGGATATTACTCAGCATTAAAAGACAATAAAATGATGGTATTTCCAGGTAAGTGATGGGGTTGGAGAATATCATGCTGAGCGAAGTAAGCCAGTCCCCAAAAACCAAAGGCCTAACGTTCTGTCTCATAAGTAGGTACTGAGCCATATGAAAGGGTTGGGGAGAATGGAGGAACTTTGATTGGGCAAAGGAGGAAAAAGGAAGAGAGAGGCCACTGGGACAGCAAAGATGGTGGAATGAGAGGGACATCATTGTCCTGGGTACACATATGACTGTACATAGGGTGTAACTCTACATTGTGTACAACCAGAGAAATGAGAAGTTGTGCTCCATTTGTGTACAGTGAATCAAAATGCATTCTGCTGTCATGTATAACTAATTAGAACAAATAAAGGAAAAAATAATAATCATCTGTATTTTTCCTTCTGTGTGCAGAGCATGTATTTTTAAGTAATAACACATTAAAGTTGAGACCTCCTTCATTACCTTTGTCCCCCTTCTCAAATTTAAAAATGTGTTTTATTCATTTTTCTTTTTCATAAAGTCTTCCAATTCATTAAAAGACAATGAAAACTGAGCTGGAGAAGAGGAAAGATTAAAGAGACTTAAAATAGAACTAATTAAGAAATTTAATGCAAAAGATTTAGAATGTGGAACTACTTAAGAGTCAAAATTTTAAATGATAAAAAGTTTATTCATGCACACATATATTTATTTAAATGATTTTTAAAGTATTACTGTGTGTTAGGTTTGTGATAGGTGCTCTAAAGTGCCTATGAGATATAAAAATATCAGAATTCTCTCCCTTTACAGGGAACTTAGTCAAAATTCATTGCTCATAAATGACACTGATTAATTAAAAAGCAACGTTTCAAAGAGTTAATTTCTCTTAATATAAATTCTGGGCATTCAGCTGTGGGAAATAGGGGAGTTTTGCCAGAATGAAGTTAACCAAAGAGTAATGAGCATCTTTTCTCTTTCTAATGAAACCTTTGATTAATATCCTTTGTAGCAAGGCCTCTAAACTCTCCTTCCCCACTATTTTTTCCCCAGCTTCTTGAGTAACCCACTCAGTTCTGCTACAGTTCAGCCATTGATTCAATCTTGTTAACTTTAGATGTTTTTTTTTTCTTTTTCTTTTCCACTTAAACTAACAGCAATGTGAATAAGGACGAAAGTGTACAGCTTTTCAGATACTTTTTATGGGGGAGTAGTCAATTGATTCTATTCAACTTAACTTGAATATGTGGCTAATCTTATCAGAAAGATTCAAAAATCTCTTCTTCATCATTAAACTTTTGTCAAGAGGCAGAAAATGGTATCATGGACACATGATGGTCATTTATCTTGGGTGTGTTGTGCATGGCTGAAAAAAATAAGAACTTCCAACTTCTAATTTAAGCTTCTTTTCAGTATCAAAGGGTGTGACAAATTAATGTTCTTACCCATCTCTGATGAGATGACAGTAAGTTTGGGGTAAAAATAGGAATGATACATTTTATGGTCTGATTTGAATCCCTCCAAAAAATTATGTTGAATTCCTCATCCCAAATTCCTTGGAATGTAACCTTATTTGAAAGAAAGGTATTTACAGAGGTAATTAGATTAAAGTGAGGTCATTAGAGTGGATCCCAACACAACATGAAGGGTGCCATTATATAATAGAAGGGGAATTTGGACAGAGATAAGTATGTGCAGAGGGGAAGACTATGTGAAGAGACACAGGGAGAATGAGATCAGAGATCAGGTTAAATTGATACATCTATAGGCCAAGGGATGTCAAAGACACCACAAGAAACTAGAAGAGAGGTATGGAATAGATTCTTCCAAATCACCTTCTGAAAAAAACAAAACTTCCAACCACTTAATCTCAATATTTTCACCCAAAGAGCTGGGGAACAATAAATTTCTATTGTTTAAGTCACCCAGTTTTGGTCCATTGTTAAGAAGTCCCATGAAACTAATGCAGCACAGGACTGTGGAATGGAATAGAAGCCAAAGATAATGTCTGACACAGGGACATAGGTTGACATGACCAGTTCTCTGTACTATTTTTTTTATCATAATCTCAGTCCTCAAATTACTCCTCCAAATGATTTTTAAAATAAAATATCCAGGAGACAGTCAAAAATAATGATACACTTAGGAGAAAAAGACACTATGAACAGTAACTGAAGAAATCACAGAGAAAGGAAAAGATTCACAAAGACTTTAGATATTAGAATTGTTAGGCTCAAACTGCTTATTATGTTCAAAGAAGCAAAACAAAAATTATAAATAATAGGGAACAGAGACCACAAAAAAAATAAGTTAGAAGTTCTGAATAGGTAAGAAATAAAAATTAGAGATCCAAATATCACAATAAGTGAAATAATTCAGTAGTTAGGTTTTACATCAGAATGAATATTTTTAAAGAGAGAAATTGTGAATGAAGACATGGATGAGAAAAACTGAACAGATTGCAACATAGAAGAGCCATGATAGAAAACACACATGAAAAGAATGAGATTTATACTTCATTTGAGGTCTCAGACGTGAGTGAAGCTCATGTGGTGAAACTCTATTATGGGCCTCAAGATATGTAAAATATAATTGGAAAAAGTAGGAATAAATTTTCAGTCATCATGGGGGATTTTAATTATTTTTGATAATTAACAGAAAATGTAAATAACATGATGATCAATTTTGACTAAATGAATATGAATTATATATAATAGGGGCAGAATAAACATTATTTAAAAGTACATGTAAAAATTGACCATAAATGGAACAAAAAACCTCATCAAATATTAGATGAATGTACTCATTCAGAGTATATTCTATGATGACAATGGCATTTTGCTATCTATTACGACTATAAAAATTATAAGAGAACCCATGTTTGGACATTTTAAGATTTTTCATATTTGTGTTGTGACCATTATATCCATTCCTTTTTATTCTTCCTTTTATTTCAGAGTTTCTAAATGCTTTAAGGTTTTTTCTTTTTCTTTTTGCAAAAAAAAAAAATGATGTGCATTTAGCATACACTTAAGTTCATCTGGAATATTTTTTAAAAAATATTTGTTTTTTTAGTTGTAGTTGGACACAGTACCCTTATTTTATTTATTTATGTTTATGTGGTGCTGAGGATCAAACCTAGAACCTCAAATGTGCTAGGTGAGTGCTCTACTGCTAAGCCACAACCCTAGCCCTTATCTGGAATCATAACCATGTTTTATGTTTAGGAATTTCCCTTTCTTCCCCAGAGCCATCACTTCAAAAAAAAAATGATGTTCTGCTTTATTCAGGGCTGGATGCTCTTTAATCATGCTGAAGAGCTGTCATCACGACTGGTTCCTATTTTGTTAAAGTTTATTTCCTGAAACTTTATTCTTTCTCTCTTGTATTATTTGTTTTGCTAGAGATTTCCCCCAAAAGAGTGAGGTAAATTTTCTGAATTCCTACATGTTTAAAAGAGACTTTTCTTCTCATCACATTTGAGTGATAATTTATCAATTTATAGAATTTGGGGATTAAGAAATATTATTTTTGAAATGTTGAAAGCATTGCTTCATTTTCTTCTTGCATCAACAAAGATAAATGAAAAATTCTTTTATATGTAACCTGTCCAATTTTTTTTATATGTAACATATTATTTTCAGTTGGAATATTGTTTTTCTAATAGACATTTATAGAATTTCTTTGTTATCTTTCAAGTTTCAAGTTACGGAAATTTTTCCAAGAACATTTTTGATCATCTTCTTTGCAGTTCTAAGGACCTTTAAACTTGCAAACACATTCCCATGCGCACTTTGGGGAAATTTTCTTTATTTCTGCAATATTTTTTTCCTCTCAATGTTTTAAAATCTGTTTTAGTGTTTTGTGGTCTTGAGCAAAAGAGCAAGAACAGAGTAAAGAGGAGATATTCTGTCTCATGGTTTCAGAGGTTCAGTTCATAGATGGCTGGCTCCAGTATTCTGGTCCTGAAATGAGGCAGAACAACATGGTATAAGGACGTGGTGGAAGAAAGCAGCTCAAGACAGGGCAAATAGGAAGCAAAGAGAGGGTTCTGCTTGTCAGGGACAAAATGTAAATCCCAGCATCAGGCCCCAGTGTCCTACCTCTTCCAGTCACTCTCTACTCGTCTACAGTTACTACCCAGTTAATCCATAGTGCTGGATTAAGACACGGATCAGGTTACAAACCTCATAATCTAATAATTTCCCCTCTGTGCATTCTTGCATTGTATCACACGTGATCTTTTGTAGGATATCTCATTTCAAGTAGCTAGCATCACACGCATAAATCAAAGGCATTCCTGTATATCAGCGACAAATCTTCTGAAATGGAAATGAGGACAACCACTCCATTCACAATATCCTCAAAAATAATAAAATACTTGGAAATCAACCTAACAAAAGAGGTGAAAGACTTATACAATGAAAACTACAGAACCCTACAGAGAGAAATTGAAGAAGATCTTAGAAGATGGAAAAATATACCCTGTTCATGGATAGGCAGAACTAACATCATCAAAATGGCAATATTACCAAAAGTTCTCTATAGGTTTAATGCAATGCCAATCAAAATCCCAACGGCATTTCTTGTAAAAATAGAGAAAGCAATCATGAAATTCATATGGAAAAATAAAAGACCCAGAATAGCAAAAACAATGCTAAGCAGGAAGTGTGAATCAGGTGGTATAGCGATACCAGATTTCAAACTATACTACAGAGCAATAGTAACAAAAACAGCATGGTACTGGTACCAAAACAGGCAGGTGGACCAATGGTACAGAATAGAGGACACAGAAACCAACCCACAAAACTACAACTTTCTTATATTTGATAAAGGGGCTAAAAACATGCAATGGAGGAAGGATAGCATCTTCAACAAATGGTGCTGGGAAAACTGGAAATCCATATGCAACAAAATGAAACTGAATCCCTTTCTCTCGCCATGCACAAAAGTTAACTCAAAATGGATCAAGGAGCTTGATATCAAATCAGAGACACGGCATCTGATAGAAGAAAAAGTAGGCTATGACCTACATACTGTGGGGTCCGGCTCCAAATTCCTCAACAGGACAACCATAGCACAAGAGTTAACATCTAGAATCAACAAATGGGACCTACTCAAACTAAAAAGTTTTTTCTCAGCAAAAGAAACAATAAGAGAGGTAAATAGGGAGCCTCCATCCTGGGAACAAATCTTTACTTCTCACACTTCAGATAGAGCCCTAATATCCAGAGTATATAAAGAACTCAAAAATAGACAATAAGATAACAAATAACCCAATCAACAGATGGGCCAAGGACCTGAACAGACACTTCTCAGAGGAGGACATACAATCAATCAACAAGTACATGGAAAAATGCTCACCATCTCTAGGAGTCAGAGAAATGCAAATCAAAACCACCCTAAGATACCATCTCACCCCAGTAAGATTGGCAGCCATTATGAAGTCAAACAACAACAAGTGCTGGCGAGGATATGGGGAAAAGGGTACACTTGCACATTGCTGGTGGGACTGCAAATTGGTGCAGCCAATTTGGAAAGTAGTATGGAGATTTCTTGGAAAGCTGGGAATGGAACCACCATTTGACCCAGCTATTTCCCTTCTCAGTCTATTCCCTAAAGACCTAAAAAGAGCATGCTACAGGGATACTGCTACATCGATGTTCATAGCAGCACAGTTCACAGTAGCAAGACTGTGGAACCAACCTAGATGCCCTTCAATAGACGAATGGATAAAAAAAATGTGGCATTTATACACAATGGAGTATTACTCCATTAAAAATGACAAAATCATAGAATTTGCAGGGAAATGGATGGCATTAGAGCAGATTATGCTAAGTGAAGCTAGCCAAGCCCTAAAAAGCAAATGCCAAATGTCTTCTTTGATATAAGGAGAGTAACTAAGAACAGACTAGGGAAGAAGAGCACGAGAAGAAGACTAACAGTAAACAGGGATGAGAGGTGGGAGGGAAAGGGAGAGAGAAGGGAAATTGCATGGAAATGGAAGGAGACCCACAGGGTTATACAAAATTACATACAAGAGGAAGTGAGGGGAAAGGGAAAAATAATACAAGGGGGAAGAATTAATTACAGTAGAGGGGGTAGAGAGAGAAGAGGGGAGGGGAGGGGAGGGGGGATAGTAGAGGATAGGAAAGGCAGCAGAATACAACAGACTTGAGTATATCAATATGTAAATCAATGGAAGTGTAACTGATGTGATTCTGCAATCTGTATATGGGGTAAAAATGGGAGTTCATAACCCACTTGAATCAAAGCGTGAAATATGATATATCAAGAACTATGTAATGTTTTGAACAACCAACAATAAAAAAATAAATAAATAAAAAATAAAGGAAAAAAAATAGCTAGCATCACACCTTCTGATTACTTATACCTACCTCATATGTTTTCTCTGTGTGTTTTACTTTTTGTGCATATTCGTTAAGAGAAAGGCTTCTGGCCTGAGACTCACTGTTTGAATCTGAGATATGCTACTTCTTAAGTCTTCCATCAACAGGTGACTCTTTTCTTATTGGTAAATTAGAAATATGTGCCACCACAATTGTAAGCATCTTGCATGAATCAAGTCATTTAAACCTTTACATGTTTACTACAAGTTAATTGCATATAAATCAGGCACTCTCATATTATTTTCACTTTTTAAACTACATTCTGATATAGCAATTTGAAGTTATCATTTTGTCTCTCCACCAAATATTTAAAAATTGTTTAATTTTGAAGAACTTTCAAATGTCCTGATTTTTGTTTTCTTTTTGATTCTTTTTTTAATGTATAATATCTTCTCAAATTTCTGAGTATACTGAATTATTTTTTAAGAAGTACTTTAATTTGTTGTGTTATATTATCAATTTAGGGATCTAGTTGGTCTTTCTCCTTTATTCTATTGAATTTTCCCATGCATCTGATGATCCTTGTTTATGTGATCAGTAGATTAGACAAAAGGGAATGAAGGGAAGGGAGAAGGGATTGGAACAGAAGAGACAGTAGAATGAATTGGACAGAACTTTCCTATGTTCATATATAAGTACACTATGAGTAAAACTCCACATCATATGCAAGCAACCACAAGAATGTGATCCTCATTAGAATAAGTTATACTACACATATGAATACTATTTACAATATACTCTACTGTTTTGTGTATCTAAAAAGAACAAGAACAAAAGAAGAATGAAATACAGGTAGGTCTTGTGCGTTTTGTTGGTTATTGAATAATTTTAAATGTTACTCAACAGGGATTTCTCACAGGTAGGAAGCCTGTCTATATTAGTCAACAGGGTGCATAAAACTTCAGACTTTAGTTCAAAATAAACACAGTTCAAATTACAGAAGAGTGCTTTATTGAAGATAACAACAACCATTTGAGAAATCCCATGATTTCTTTAGGGAAAGAAAAATGGTTTCTTTCTTTTAACTTCTCTTCTCAGAGACTAAAGCTTAATTGTATGCTTTTACTTGGACTTAGGAGGAAATAATGGAAAATTAGCACTGTTGTTCCATATTTAAGTTTAATTATTCTATTTTGATTTCCGAGATTCGCTTTGCTTTATCTGTTAACTTGAAGCCTAGGATGTATGGAGCTTACATGATCAGAATAGCTCATATAAAGATTAGAGAACAGTACCATAATGGTAGAGATTGGAGACTACAGTCATGGGTGTTCTGTGAAATGATATTGGAACACAACCACATCTATTCTTTGAGATATTTTATATGGCTATATTATCCTATAACAGCAGAATTGAATATTTGTGACCAAAAACATATTGGTCTGAAAGTCTAAATATTGTAGGATACGTGGTATCTCCGAAAAGCTCATCTGTGAGACAATGCAATAAAGTTTAGATGTGAAATGATTAGGTTATGAGAGTCTTAATCTAATCAGCATATTAATCCCCTGATACAGATTAACTGGGTGGTAACTGGTAGGTAGAGTGTGGCTGGAGAAGGTGGGTCATTGGCAACTTGCCTTTTGTATTTGTCTGTGGTGAAGGGAGTGTCTGTCACTCTGAGTCCTGAATTCATATTGATGTAGTACAGATGAGGCTACACACCTGAAGAATTTTCAGGAAGCAGGTTTATTTAATCTGTAGCAGTCTAGGTTCAGAAATTCTTTTAGATTTATACTCAGTGGAGTGGTTACATGACAGTGGAAGTGGGTAGAAATTTAGCAGTTACTCTTTGTCCCACATTCTTGGGCTAGACAGAGGTTTTACACACTTTGTCTGCAAACCTGGCATTTACAAGAAACAGGAAGGTTCAAACCATACTGAGCTTTTTGCTGAACCCCTGTGAAATCCTGTTGACACTCTATAAAAATCCTTCCGACAAGAATAGAAGCTTAATTATGGCCAGAGTCTTTGGGGTGGAGGTACGAGGTCTGCTTCATTGTTTCAAGTTGCTTTCCTGCACCACCATACATTTCTATCATGGTGTTTTGCCTCACCTTGGGCCCAGAGCCAAGGAGTCGGCCATCTATGAAATTAAGACCTCCAAAAGAGTGAACTCCCCCAGAACTTTTTCTCTTTTAATTATTCTTGTCAGATGTTTTGGTCATGTCAACAAGAATGTTACCACCCCTGCCTAGTGTTTCACTTATTTTATAAATAAAACTTTATGAAATTTGTTAATATCTCTTCTGCCATGATGGCTTCCTATTTCTATTTTTATGAGGTTTTTTTAGTGTATTTATTATTTATTTCAATGTATTTCATAAGGAACAGTGGTACATGTAGGTTTTCAATCTGCCATATTGAATTTGAAAACTGTTTTCTTTTGTTTTAAATTCAATAAGTTTAAGAGGATTCTGGGAAGATGGCAGAATAGGGAAAAAACTGAAAAACTGTATGGACAATAAGTACATAGGCAAAAATCTATCCCATGTAAATATTTTGGAACTCTAGGGCCTATTTAACTGTGCAACATTCAGGGTTAGTCTTAAAAATGAATTGTAGTTAATTTGGGTCAATTTCAGCTCTTAACACAGTTAGCAACTATCCATCTCCCACACTCATGACCCCAACTCTGCCTGTGTTCCTAGAGCACTTGCATACAACTTATAGGAGTCAGGGTGGGCAAAAAGCACACTGTTCTTAAAATATCAGAATGGGTACTTTGATTAGCAAATCATAGTCAGAAACTATGATGACATAAGTGCATAAAAAAGAGGTTGGTGGCCATCGTTGACCTTGTTCCTCCTTTTAGTTGTTGAAAAGTACCCTTCTCTTCAGCTTAAGTGATTTCCAGGGTATATAAGTGATAAGCATTCTTTTCCTTCTCCCTTTATTAACTGCCCTCACACTCACCTTTCTGGGAGGCAGACTAGGTAGGTTGAATCAGTAAGAAAAGTCCTGGGCCTGACTGATGGCTTCATTGGGGAATTCTACCAAACAGTTAACAAAGGAAGTCCTTTAATACTTTTTCAAAAAAATTGAAGAGTGGAGAATACTATCTAACATTTATAAGGCCAGAATTATCCTGACACCAGGGTAAATACCAAAGACATCATAAGAAAAGAAAATTAGAGGCCACTATCTTTAATGAACATTGATGCAAAATTTTTCAACAGAATAACAGCAAACCAAATTTTGCAGCATATGAAGAGGCTTATACAGCATAACCAAGGTGATTTATTCCTTGAGTTGTTGAACATATGAAAAGTTGATAATTAGACAACAGGCCCAGTGGCCTGCTGGCGTGGTAGACACATCACCCCAATTGGAGGAAGGACCCAGCTGCCGCCCGCAAGGTAGGCAGATCACACGTCCCGGAGAAGGGGCCCAGCAGCCAGCCAGCCTAGTTGAAAGATCACCCCAATTGGAGGAGGGGCACAGCCACCACCAGCACCTGCAAGGTAAGCAGACCTGCAACCTGGAGAACAGGCCCAGCAGCCCGCCAGCATGGTAGACAGATCACCCCTATTGGAGGAGGGGCCCATTGCCTGCAAGGTAGGCAGACCACGTGACCTGGAAAAGGGGCCCAGCTACCCGCCAGCATGATAGACAAAATCACCCCAATTGGAGGAGGACCACAGCCGCCTCCCGCCCCTGCAAGGGAGACTTTGCAACTATACAAGAGCAATATAAATATAGAGGGGAAAAATTCAATAACACAATAGTTTCACCAAGCAGAAAGAAACAAGAGCAGTATGAAAAGACAAGGAAAGAAAGAACCACAAGCAATGCAGGTCAACTCAACTTTAGAAGAGGTAATAGCTGCAACAGATGGAATGTCAGATAAAGAATTCAGGATTTATATCCTTCAGATGATCTGGAGTCTCAAGGAAGACATTAGACAGCAAAATCAGACAATGAAAGATCACTTTGACAATGAATTACATAAACAAATCCAAGAAGCAAAAGATCAACTATACAGGGAGATAGAGGTTGTAAAAAACAAACAGAAATCCTAGAAATGCAGGAAGCAATAAACCAACTTAAAAACTCAAATGAGAATACTAGCAGCAGAGTAGAACACTTAGAAGATAGAACATCAGACAAGGAAGACAAAGTATTTCAATTTGTAAAGAACATAGACAGCTCAATAAGACTCTTAAGAAACCATAAGCAGAACATCCAAGAAATATGGGATAACATAAAGAGACAAAACTTGAGAGTCATTGGGATACAGGAAGGTATAGAGGTCCAAACCAAAGGAATGAGCAATTTGTTCAACGAAATAATACGAGAAACTTCCCAGACTTGAAGAATGAGACAGGATCCCAAATCCCAGAAGCCTACAGGATGCCGAATGTGCAAAATCATAAGAGATCCACACCTAGACACATTATAATGAAGATGCCCCACATACCGAATAAGGAGAGAATTTTAAAAGCTTCAAGAGAAAGGAAGCAGATTACATTTAGGGGTAAACCAATCAGGATAACAGCTGATCTTTCAACACAGACTCTGAAAGCTAGAAG
The DNA here is from genome assembly GCF_052094955.1 of Ictidomys tridecemlineatus. Lineage (NCBI taxonomy): Eukaryota > Metazoa > Chordata > Mammalia > Rodentia > Sciuridae > Ictidomys > Ictidomys tridecemlineatus. The sequence goes on along the minus strand of NC_135478.1, from coordinate 31,763,450 downwards.
ATCTTGGAACAACATATTTCATACGCTGAAAGAAAATGGGTTCCAACCAAGAATTGTGTATCCAGCGAAATTAAGCTTCAGGATGGAAGATGAAATTAAAACCTTCCACGATAAACAAAAATTAAAAGAATTTTCAGCTAGAAAACCATCTCTTCAAAACATCCTCGGCAAAACATTACAGGAAGAGGAAATGGAAAATAACAATGAAAACCAACAGTGGGATATAGTACAGTAAAGGTAAAAAACAATCAAAGAGGAAAAACAAACCATGTTAAGTAACATAAATAAACAAATATGGCTAGAAAAACAATCCATATCTCAATAATAACCCTATATGTTAATGGCTTAAACTCACCAATTAAGAGACACAGGCTAGTAGAATGGATCAAAAAAAAAAAAAGATCCAACAATATGCTGCCTACAGGAGACACATTTGATAGGAAAAGACATACATAGACCGAAGGTGAAAGGTTGGGAAAAATCATATCACTCATATGGACTTCGGAAACAAGCAGGAGTGTCCATACTCATATCAAATAAAATAGAGTTCAAGCCAAAGTTAATCAAAAGGGATAAAGAGGGACACTACATACTGCTCAAGGGAACCATACACCAACAAGACATAACAATCATAAATATATATGCTCCAAACAATGGTGCTGCTATGTTCATCAAACAAACTCTTCTCAAGTTCAAGAGTCTAATAGACCACCATACAATAATCATGGGAGACTTCAACACACCTCTCTCACCACTGGAAAGATCTTCCAAACAAAAGTTGAATAAAGAAACTATTGAACTCAATAATACAATTAATAACCTAGACTTAATTGACATATATAGAATATACCACCCAACATCAAGCAGTTACAATTTTTTCTCAGCAGCACATGGATCCTTCACAAAAATAGATCATATATTATGTCACAGGGCAACTCTTAGACATTATAAAGGAGTAGAGATAATACCATGCATCTTATCTGATCATAATGGAATGAAACTGGAAATCAACGATAAAAGAAGGAAGGAAAAATCATGCATCACGTGGAGAATGAACAATAGGTTACTGAATGATCAGTGGGTTATAGAAGACATCAAGGAAGAAATTAAAAAATTCTTAGAGATAAATGAAAACACAGACACAACATATCGGAATCTATGGGACACAATGAAAGCAGTTCTAAGAGGAAAATTCATTGCCTGGAGTTCATTCCTTAAAAAAAGAAAAAACCAATAAATGACCTCACACTTCAGCTCAAAATCCTAGAAAAAGAAGAGCAAAACAACAGCAAAAGAAGTAGAAGGCAAGAAATAATTAAAATCAGAGCTGAAATTAATGAAATCGAAACAAAAGAAACAATTGAAAAAATTGACAAAACTAAAAATTGGTTCTTTGAAAAAATAAATAAGATCAACAGACCCTTAGCCATGCTAAGGAAGAGAAGAAGAGAGAGAACTCAAATTACTAGCATACGGGATGAAAAAGGCAATATCACAACAGACACTTCAGAAAAACAGAAGATAATTAGAAATTATTTTTAATACTTATACTCCAATAAAATAGAAGATAGTGAAGGCATCGATAAATTTCTTAAGTCGTATGATCTACCCAGATTGAGTCAGGAAGATATAGACAACCTAAACAGACCAATATCAATTGAAGAAATAGAAGAAGCCATCAAAAGACTACCAACTAAGAAAAGCCCAGGACCTGATGGGTATACAGCAGAGTTTTACAAAACCTTTAAAGAAGAACTAATACCAATACTTTTCAAGCTATTCCACGAAATAGAAAAAGAGGGAGAACTTCCAAATTCATTCTACGAGGCCAACATCACCCTGATTCCTAAACCAGACAAAGACACTTCAAAGAAAGAAAACTACAGACCAATATCTCTAATGAATCTAGATGCAAAAATCCTCAATAAAATTCTGGTGAATCGGATACAAAAACATATCAAAAAAAATTGTGCACCGTGATCAAGTAGGATTCATCCCTGGGATGCAAGGCTGGTTCAATATATGGAAATCAATAAATGTTATTCACCACATCAATAGACTTAAAAATAAGAACCATATGATCATCTCGATAGATGCAGAAAAAGCATTCGACAAAGTACAGCATCCCTTTATGTTCAAAACTCTAGAAAAACTAGGGATAACAGGAACATACCTCAACATTGTAAAAACAATTTATGCTAAACCTCAGGCTAGCATCATTCTGAATGGAGAAAAATTGAAGGCATTCCCTCTAAAATCTGGAACAAGACAGGGATGCCCTCTCTCACCACTTCTGTTCAACATAATTCTCAAAACACTGGCCAGAGCAATTAGACAGACGAAAGAAATTAAAGGCATAAAAATAGGAAAAGAAGAACTTAAATTATCACTATTTGCAGATGACATGATTCTATACTTAGAAGACCCAAAAGGGTCTACAAAGAAACTACTAGAACTAATAAATGAATTCAGCAAAGTGGCAGGATATAAAATCAACATGCATAAATCAAAGGCATTCCTGTATATCAGCGACAAATCCTCTGAAATGGAAATGAGGACAACCACTCCATTCACAATATCCTCAAAAAAATAAAATAAAATACTTGGGGATCAACCTAACAAAAGAGGTGAAAGACGTATACAATGAAAACTACAGAATCCTAAAGAGAGAAATAGAAGAAGATCTTAGAAGATGGAAAAATATACCCTGTTCATGGATAGGCAGAACTAACATCATCAAAATGGCAATATTACCAAAAGTTCTCTATAGGTTTAATGCAATGCCAATCAAAATCCCAAAGGCATTTCTTGTAGAAATAGAGAAAGCAATCATGAAATTCATATGGAAAAATAAAAGACCCATAATAGCAAAAACAATGCTAAGCAGGAAGTGTGAATCAGGTGGTATAGCGATGCCAGACTTCAAACTATACTACAGAGCAATAGTAACAAAAACAGCATGGTATCGGTACCAAAACAGGCAGGTGGACCAATGGTACAGAATAGAGGACAAAGAAACCAATCCATAAAATTACAACTATCTTATATTTGATAAAGAGGCTAAAAGCATGCAATGGAGGAAGGATAGCATCTTCAACAAATGGTGCTGGGAAAACTGGAAATCCATATGCAACAAATGAAACTGAATCCCTTTCTCTCGCCATGCACAAAAGTTAACTCAAAATGGATCAAGGAGCTTGATATCAAATCAGAGACATGGCATCTGATAGAAGAAAAGGTTGGCTCCGATCTACATACTGTGGGGTCGGGCTCCAAATTCCTCAATAGGACACCCATAGCACAAGAGTTAATAACTAGAATCAACAAATGTGACTTACTTAAACTAAAAAGTTTTTTCACAGCAAGAGAAACAATAAGAGAGGTAAATAGGGAGCCTACATCCTGGGAACAAATCTTTACTCCTCATACTTCAGATAGAGCCCTAATATCCAGAGTATACAAAGAACTCAAAAAATTAAACACTAAGATAACAAATAACCCAATCAACAGATGGGCCAACGACCTGAACAGACACTTCTCAGAGGAGGACATATAATCGATCAACAAGTACATGAAAAAATGTTCACCATCTCTAGGAGTCAGAGAAATGCAAATCAAAACCACCCTAAGATACCATCTCACTCCAGTAAGATTGGCAGCCATTATGAAGTCAAACAACAAGTGCTGGCGAGGATATGGGGAAAAGGGTACACTTGTACATTTGGAAAGTAGTATGGAGATTCCTGGGAAAACTGGGAATGGAACCACCATTTGACCCAGCTATTCCCCTTCTCGGTCTATTCCCTAAAGACCTAAAAATAGCATACTACAGGGACACTGCTACATTGATGTTCATAGCAGCACAGTTCACAATAGCAAGACTGTGGAACCAACCTAGATGCCCTTCAATAGACGAATGGATAAAAAAAATGTGGCATTTATACACAATGGAGTATTACTCCATTAAAAATGACAAAATCATAGAATTTGCAGGGAAATAGATGGCATTAGAGCAGATTATGCTAAGTGAAGCTAGCCAATCCCTAAAAAACAAATGCCAAATGTCTTCTTTGATATAAGGAGAGTAACTAAGAACAGAGTAGGGAGGAAGAGCATGAGAAGAAGATTAACATTAAACAGGGATGAGAGGTGGGAGGGAAAGGGAGAGAGAAGGGAAATTGCATGGAAATAGAAGGAGACCCTCAGGGTTATACAAAATTACATACAAGAGGAAGTGAGGGAAAAGGGAAAAAAAACAAGGGGGAGAAATAAATTACAGTAGAGGGGGTAGAGAGAGAAAAGGGGAGGGGAGGGGAGGGAGAGGGGATAGTAGGGGATAGGAAAGGCAGCAGAATACAACAGACACTAGTATGGCAATATTTAAATCAGTGGATGTGTAATGGATGTGATTCTGCAATCTGTATACGGGGTAAAAATTGGAGTTCATAACCCACTTGAATCAAAGTGTGAAATATGATATGTCAAGAACTATGTAATGTTTTGAACAACCAACAATAAAAATTTTAAAAAAATATTAACTCAAACTACATATTAATGTCTCTAACATCCACTGAATACCACAAAAAAAGATAAATAAGTAAAATAAAATGGAACTTATTCATCAAAAGTTGAACCAAAAAAAATGAAATTAAAATGTCCTGAGTTGCCCCCTCCCAAAAAAAAGAAAAGTTGATCATTATAACATGCAACATTAACAGAATAAAGTAAGACCAATCATCTCAATTCATACAGGAAAAGCACTTTCATAACAAAGAAAAAACACACAACAAACTATGAGTAGAGGAAGCTTTCTTAACATAATAAAAGCCATATATAAAAATCCTACAACAAATCCTATACTGCAAAATTTTTTCAATAACTGCTTCAGAAAACAGTGTAGTGTCTCCTCAAAAAATTAAAAGTAGAAGCAGAATTACCATGTAATGTAACAATTCTGTATACACACATACATACACACAGAAGTGTTGAAAGCAGTGTATCAAAAAGATGTTTGTGCATTTATGATCATAGCAGCATTACCCACAATAGCAAGAACATAGAAACTTAATGATGCACCCATCAGTAAGTAAATTGTGCCATATGTACACAACAGAATATTATTTGAACTTAAAGAAATTAATTCTGACATATGCTACAACCTGATGAACTTTGAGTACCTTATGTATTTGTTGGTAATGTGAAGGAACTATTTTGCTGGTGGACATGTGAAATGATACAAACTCTCTGGAAAATTTTTTGTTCATTTCAAAACTAAAAATGAACTGACTATAGATGACCCTGCAACTATCTTCATGAGCATTTTTCCATCACATTTTTGTTGTTGTTGTTATTATAGGTGGACACAATGTCTTTATTTTACTTTATGTGGTGCTGAGGATCAAACCCAGTGCCTCATGCATGCTAGGCGAGCACTCTACCCCTGAGCCAGAACCCCAGCCCTAAAAACTTACTCTCAAGAATAAAATTGTGAACAAATGTTTTTACAGCTTCAGTAGTAATAGCCCTAACCTGGAAACTAATCCAATGTTTCCCAATGGACAAACTGTTAAAATGAGGTATATACATACAATAGACTGTTTTTAAGAATGGACTATTTATATATGAAACAGTTTAGATGGATCTCAAAGAAGTATGCTGCATTAAAAAAATCTCAAAAGACTGTTTTCTGTCTGATTCCATATATGTAAAACACTTATGAAACAAAATGATGGTTTACATATGTGCATGTGTGAATGTACTTCATGCATCTCACTATTAGGTATAGTTATAATACCTTTACATTTTTTTAAAAAAAATGCTGAAAGAAAAGAAAAAAATTCATAGATGAATCCAAAACATAAAAATAAAATGTCATGGAGATAAAGAACATTTTAGATTAGGAAGAGGAGGAAGAAGTATATGAGGCTAGAGAGGGGTAAGTTGAGGTGTCTCATGGCAATGGTACAGTTAAATACCTTGAGAGCGGTCATGGTTCCTTGAAGTTATAAATGTGACACAGACAGAGAAAGACATGTAAATGAATCCATGTACAACTGGTGAAACTAAATAGCCCCTATTTGCATTGTACCCATATCCCTTTCTGGTTCTAATATTGTACTATTATAACCATAGAAGCAAGGTGTTAAAATTGGAGAAGGTTGGATGAAGGCTACTTTGTACATTACTTAGTGACTTTTCATAAATGTATGTTTTTTTAAAATGAATAAAATCAATAAGCTCATCATTTGGAGTGTATTCTTTTTAAAGTATTGCTACTTTTTAATTCTACAAACTTTCCTTAAATCATAACTTATTTTTCTCCTCTTATCTCTCTGTTATTCTCCAAAGTTGTTATCCTTGTCTCTCTACTATTACTAATAACGCTCAATCTCTCCTTTTAAGCCACAACTTTTCTTAAGAATTAATTAATTGATTTCTCAATTGCTTACAACTACTGTCTTCACCTACTGACCATTTGACGCATCTGTCACTTTTTAAATAAAATTCGGAGGAAAAAAGTTCAGAGAACTTATAACTTTATACCTGCATATCTTCTAGAGGACCTGAAGATTCATTAAATAACTTATTATTTTAAAAGTAGCGTTGAATCCTACTAAATAATCTGATAGGATAAAGTTGGAATAAAGTTACATTTGTGACTTTTTCTTCTTCTAACCAACTGGCTCAATATATGTGAAATTCACACATCAACCAGCTTTATTCTTTGTTAGCTGCTATGGAGAAAACTTCTGGTGGAGTAACCGTGGAATGTGTTGGCTAAATAAGGCTTGAGGATTAAGCGTCTATTTCAGTACTCTGTCTCCTATTACACTCTGGATAATTAAGAGCTTGTGTGCTCACTATCTTTATATCACAGGGATGGACTAAAGATTAATGAGGCCTGCTTGTAACATGCATCTGGGATGCATGTCCAAAGGATGTCCTTTGTTAATAGACGTGTCTTCAGAGGCCTTCTAACTTTGTTTCCTTGGAGATTTGATTGTAGGAGTAGGGATCCTTTTCTCATTGCTACTCTTCAGCTCTGCTTGGGGGTTAAGTCCACAGTTTGCAGAGATTCAGAACTCCTGAATTCACTGATTCACTCCTGAATTCACTGTACTACTGCTCTGAGAAGAGATACTGCAATTCAGGTGACAGAGAGCAAAGAACCCATAGTTTACTTATGATATTTAAGAATCACAAATAAGCTTGACATCATGGTTGTAAGCAGAAATTAATCTAATATTTAAATAAATGAATCAATTTTTACAATACAAAAAGCACATCAAGGGCCATCAATTCTTCAGACAATGAAAGGAAAATGAATGAGAAATGAGAAGCCTGGCTTACCAGATCTGTCCTAGTTTTAATTTTGGCTTCAAGCTTTTGCAATGATTAAAGTCCTACACCATCCCACTCCATCTCTTATGAGACACACTCATCAATATATCTTTCAATCTAAATTAGGATAACTGCAACTCTTTACATGTAAACATTTGTGCGTGTATCTGCTCACATGGTGTATATGTAGGTAGATATAATTAACTCCACTGCTGAGAAAATCTAGAGGTATAAAAATTTTAATCATTTGGTCACCATGTAGACATGTATATAATTTAATCACACACTGTAATCAAATACCAGGTCAGTTGTAATACAGAAATCAAACTAAGAAAATAGGCTACCAGGTTCAGGTCTAATTAGCTACTCATATATAATTACATTAGAATCACATTAAGAAAAAAATACAATATCAAGTCAGGGTACTTTTTTGTTCAAAAATACTTTCTTATAGTTTTGAATTTATTTATTGATACCATTAAGAGTTGTACAAGTATGTGCATGTGTGAGTATTTGTGATTTAATTGAGTTTATTTAGTATGTCACAGTTTCCAAATGAATCTTTTTGATTATTATGAGAAAGTTAGCAAGAAATCAATGAAAAGAACAAACAAATAGAATATGTTAACCCTGTGCTAAGTATGTTTGTGTTTTAATTCTTCAACAGCTTAGGAGAGCCAGGAAATTTAATCTTCAATATATTGCAAAAATTTAAACTAGAAATAACAAGAGTGCTTCTTAGTAGATAACAATGCAAAATTTTTCCTTTATTTTATGAATTTTACTTTTTAAGGTAACCTTAAATAAAATATCAATTCCTCCTTGAGACAATAATTGATACAAATGCAATTAATATTAATAGATAACCTAAAATACTTGTTTTTCAAGACCAGATAAAAACATCACAAAACTTTATGAATATAAGTCACTTATTCTAAGTAAATGATAGATGTAACTGGTCACAGTTTTGTTCTTATTTCCCTTATAAGATATAAAGAGATGTGACACCAGTTATTTGTAAAGCATAAATCACTTCTCTTGGATTCACTTCAGGATTTGATTGAAGCTAGAGATGTTTTGTGTTTGCTTGTTGCTTAACAATGAGTGTGAATTGTTAAGCAGAGGTAGTGGAACTCTCAGGCATACCGCTGACTTCAATGAGCAGATCCCTCCTCTATGACAGTAATAGGCCCACAGTGGAACTGGTTTTGAGGGATGGGGTGATACCTTCATTTTAAGTTTTCCATAAGAAGTAAGATAGAAGCTGTTTTTATCAGGGGAGTGAGATTGTACTAGCAGGGATTATCTCACCAAACCAGCATTACAGTAAAGTATGTCATAAAGATTTTTAAAGGAATTTAGACATGTTGTTTCTTTCCAAAGCCTGAAAGAAAAGCAAGAGATGGGGAATAGATATTGAAACCAAGGATCTGAAATGAATTAATTATTAAAGAAACACAATAATGTGTAATATATCCTGAAAGTGTATTCTGTGAAAACTAAGCAAGAATAACCTGAATTTAAAATAAAACAGAAGAATACAAGAATAACCAAGATTCTTTAAAAACTTAAGAAGTAGTGAGTGAATTATAAGTTATGAGTGAATAACCCTAATGGATAACTAAGAATGTTTTAAAACTATATTTTTAATAAACTAGAAAAAATTAAAAATAATTTATACCCATGCATGAATAGGTGGCATAATATAATTAGTGAGATAGAGTTTCTAGAATTAGATGAAATTGTTTATCAAAACTAAGAATTTATATAATTGTGCAATAAAATTTTAAAGAAAAAGTTCACAGATATTTAGAAAAATAATAAAGCTATATAGCTATTTAAACACTGGCTGACATAATTTGGAGATTACCTAGAAGGTTTATATTTAAATTAATAACAGTCTAGTATTTAAAAGGAAAATTATTATAGTATAAGTAAAATATAAGAAAGACACAAATCAAGAAAACATAAGAATACATTGACTATAGTTATTTAAATAAATGCATGTACATTTATGCTTACATATGAAATTTACATTAATAACTTGCAAGGACCTGTTGGTTCCTTATTCCTATATTCTAGCACATAAATTGGAGGTCATGGGATATCAACTTCCTGGTTAAACCCTGGCATTAGCACTGGGACAAATCATAACTCATTGAGGACACTTAAAAGATCTGTAGAGGCATGAATGTATTCTCCTTTGCTGAGACTCCTTGTTAGTTCCATATTGAATTGATTTGCTGGTTCCAGGACAAGTTGGATTCTAGATTTTATGAGTAACAACTATGCTTTTTGAAAAATATTTTTATTCTCTATCCTTCCTCCCACCCAGGTGAGAAATGCTTGGGGGTGGTGTCACTTCATATTCACAAGTGCATAGCTCAGGTGTCTTCTGTAAACAATTAAGGAAGGGTGTTTAAATAAAAGAGTTCTTTAGAGTTCAAAATGGGCAACTGGGTAGAGAATGAGGGCAATCACTATTCCTAGACAACATGGTAGATACAGAAATACAAAGAAAGCATCTTTTGGGGAGGAAGATATTGAGAAAATTGGTTCTCTGACTTTTTTTTTTTAAGATGAACACAATATCTTTATTTATTTAATTTATTTTTTTAATGTAGTGCTGAGGATCGAACCCAGTGCTTCACATGGGTGAGTCAAGTGCTCTACTGCTGAGCTATAACTCCAGCCCTCTCTGACTTTTTAATTCTAGATTTTGTAAGTATTTAAGATTAATCCATTTTAGGGGCATTGTTTGAGAAAAAATAATTAAAAGATTATATCTACAAAATTACTTATAGGAGGGAATCTTTATTTAGAGGGTCTTGTGCAAGTTAGGGGTCCTAAGATAGATGCTTCCTTACCTTCAGGTCAAATCCATCTCTGCTCCTAGGTAATTATTTTATGATTCTTTATATACCATGTACTGATACTTAATCATCTACTGCTTAATATTGTTATTTTACTTTCCATGCCTGGACCTTAAATTCCAGAGGTGTATTTTTCAAAATTTGCTCTTTTCTGCTCTTCGTTTCCTTTCTTTTTCATGTAACCCATCTGTGCTCATCCTGTATCATGTATCTGGTACCCAGAGGGGTAGATACTTGTTGAATTACTTCCTGAATAAACAGGAGATGAATAATCACTTCTTTAGAAATGGCTGACATTTAACCTTCAAAATTGGTAGATAATAAATAAGTAGACTAAGTGTTTTTATAGAAGATGTTTTTAAACCTAATTAACAAATTGGATATGATGAATCATTGGGATTGGGTAACATCGATCCAAGAGTTTATGAATATAAGAAGCCATTATTCTCTTTCAGAATGGATTCACTTCTTTTTAATACATTCAACCAAGACTGAAGAATTAATTCCCCCAAAGTGACCCCTCTTCCTGTAACACTGATCCTCCTCAGCCTGAGAACATGCCAAGTTTATATCACTATCTCCATCTGCCAGCGTTGTGGTAATCATGGTGTCATTAGTGACAAATATTTGTACCATCATTTCATCTCCGATGTAAATGTAGATGAGGGTGCGCTTCTCTAGTTTTCTTCATCTGTCCTCGCCTTCTTCCTTATTAAAAAATTACCCATGTGGAAAATTAAAAAGAAAGCAAAACTAACTATAAAATTACAACTCACAAGCACTCCAATGATTTGCAATTTTCATAACTATTAACAAGGCACTCCCTGTGGACTGCGGCAGAGATGAGATAGGCTGTTGGCTTTGCAAGAGCTCCGGTTCTGTCCTTCCCTCCCACTCAAGGAGACCTAACGAAACCAAGTGAAGGAAAATGACATTGGAGGAAACTTGCGCTAATCTTAATTTATTATTATCTTTTCTTTTTCTGGTAGTGAAACAAATTATTTCCAACACCAAGATGCATTCTTTAAGAGAATTATTAAAAGACAAGTTTGTAATTGTTACTTCTTTGCTGTGACCATGTTGGCAAGTATTGTCTTTTTGTTATCATTGTCCAACTATATCAGCATTCAAGACAGTGCAGAATGAATAATGCAAACGGAAACAAGGATCTCATGTTAATATGCATTCAATGAAAGCACAAGAAACATTAGGAGCAAGTATCAAGGGATACTGCTAAGGGCTCCACCTTTTTGCAACAACTTAGCAATAGTGGCCAGGTTCATCTAAAATTATTTAGTCTAAATCAATCCAGCCCCACTTCAAAGATCTCATTTGCCTCCTTCTGCCTAAAGACAGAGCAACTAAAAGTTGTTTATTGCTGGGCATGGTGGAGCACACCTATAATCCCAGCGGCTCAGGAGGCTGAGGCAGGAGGATGGTGAGTTCAAAGCCAACCTCAGCAAAAGCAAGGCACTAAGCAACTCAATGAGACCCTGCCTCTCTATAAAATATAGTAAAACTGGGCTTGAGATGTGGTTCAGTGATTGAGTGCCCCTGGATTCAATCCCTAGTACCAAAAAAAAATTTTTTTAAGTTATTTATTGACCAAAGAAGGAATAACATTTGGCTGATTTATTACATATTACCTTTTATTTTATGAATTTAATGGTTATATATGACAAGGACAATTAGAAGTCAATATAAAATATGTAACTATAGTACATTACTACAATAAGAATACCAACATCAATCAAATCAAGAATCAGAATATTTTTATGACCTTATGGAGTCCTCAAGATTTCCACACTTCCCGTAACTCTTTTTCCTCTTGTAATTGAACCTCTTACAACAACTGATGTTTTATTTCTATCGTTTTATTTCAAGAGCTTTATGGAAATAGAATCATTGGCTTCTCACCACTCAGAATAATTTTCTGGATATTCATCAAGGTGCTATATGCATCAATAGTTTGTTTCTTTTATTATGAACTATCATTCTGTGAATCGCAGTTCATTTAAGCACTCATTCCCTACAGGACAGACATCTGTATTTTTTTTCCCCCCACTATCTGTCTGTAATGAAGAAAGGCAACAAGCCTGTCTTCTTTTCTGGGATAAATGTCCCAGAGAGTACTTACCAGGTCATATGGTCATTACATATTTACTTTTTTTGTTGTTGTTGTTTTTTTGGTACTGGAGATTGAACTCAGGAGAACTTGGCCACTGAACAAATTCCCCTGCCCTATTTTGGATTTTATTTAGAGACAGGTTCTCATTGAGTTGCTTAGCACCTTGCTTTTTCTGAGACTGGCTTTGAACTTAGGATCCTCCTGCCTCAGTCTCCTGAGCCCCTGGGATCACAGGCATGTGCTACCATGCCTGGCTACATGTTTACTTATTAAAAAAAAATACAGACAAGATGTTTTTCCAAGTGGCTGTACTATTTTACATTCTCACCAGGAAGGTATGAGCGATAGTTTCTGGATCACTCGATGTTATCATCACATTTTATTTTAGCTATTTTAATAGATGAGTAGTAATATCTAACTGTGGTTTTAATTTCATATCCCTAGTGGCTAGTGATGTTGAATATCTTTTCATTCTGCATTTCCTCTTTATGTCTGCTCATAAATGCTGAATTTTTTTTCTTCCCCATTTTATACTTGGCTTATTTGGTTTTTATACTGTGGGGTTTTGAGAGTTCTTTAAATATTAAAAATTACAGTCTTTTGTAGCATATGTGGCTTACAAGTTATTTTTCCCTGTCAGTCTTGTCATTTTATGCTCTTAGCAGGGATTTTTGCAGAGTATACTTGAAATTTTAATGAAGTCCAATGTATCATTTTCCCCCATTTATTTGGTATCCTCTCAGATTGCCTAGATTCCAAATGTTTTCTATTTTATCTTTTTTCTTTCAGCTTTTGGTTAGTAGTTTTATAATTTCATGTTTTACTTTAGGATGTGACCTATATAGAATTAATTTTTATTTAAGACATAAGGTTTTGGTTGGTGTTTTTTTTGTGTGTGTGTGTGTATTTTTTTATTCTTTTGTCTGTGATAAAAAGTTGATCTAGCTATATTTGTTGAAAAACCAGTCTTTTCTCCATTGAGTCTTTCTAATACGTTTGTCAAAAATCAAGTATATTTGTGTTACACTATTTTTAGGTTCTCTATTCTGTTCCATCGATCTCTGGGTGTCTCTCTGTCTATAGAACTGGCAAAATTTTAATGTATTCAATCTTGAATATTGTGATGATATGATAATTTTGAAATAGAATAGATTTAATACTTCCACTTTCATCTTTTTCAAAAGTTGGCTATCTAGCTTCTTTGTCTTTCCATATAAATTTTCAAAATAATCTCGCCTATATCTGCAAGTTTTACTGAGTTGTTGGTGGAAATTGTACTAAACTTGTATATCAATTTGAGAAGAATTTCTGTATTTACCATGCTGAATCTTTCTATCCATGAACATGGTGTGTCTCTATACTTATTTAGATTTTTTTCAAATTTCTTTTATCAGCATTGTGTAGTTTATAGCATAAAAGACCTATAAATATTTTGTTAGACTTACTACTGTTTGTTTTCTGAGTGATTATAAATGACATTTCATTTTAGGTTATTGTTCTTTGTTCATTGATAACATACAGAGTACAATTGATTTTTGTTAGTTTTTCTTGTATATACTTGCTGTATATATTTGTGAATTCTCAATATTTTAAAGAAGATTACTTGAAATTTTCTATGTGAATAATCATGTTATATACAAATAAAGAAAGTTTCTTTCTTTATTACTAATCTATATCCTTTTTTGTTTCTTTCTTTTGCCTCTGGCCCTGATTAGAACTTCCATATTATGTGGAAAAGGGGGTGAAAATAAATATCCTTTTCTTGTTTCTGATCTTATAGGGACCTAGATATATCACTTTTGTGTGTAATATTAAGTGTTGGTATTTTTGTGGATGCTCTTCATCAAGTTTAGGAACTCTTTCTATTTTTATTTTTCTAATAATTTTAACCATGATTATATGTTGAATTTTATGGAGAGCATTAAACAATTTCATCATTTAATTTTTTTTCCTCTTTTGCTTGTCAATAGTATAAATCACTTTGATCTTCAAATAATAAGACTTGCATTCCTGGAATAAACCCTACTTAATCTTACTGTATAATTATGTTTGTATATTGCTTAATTCTGTTTGCTAACATTTTGTTAACATTTTTGCTTCTTTATTAATAAATGATATTGCTCTATCATTTTTTAATTTTTGTTTCAGTTTTCTTTTGTGTTTTGATTTTGACTGTCTAGTTTGGGTATCAAGGTAATATCATCCTCATAAAATCAATTGGGAGATGTTCTCTTTTGTCTAGTTTACGGAAGAGATTATGTATAATTGTTAATTCTTCTTTAAAAGGTTGCTCAAATTTGTCACTGAAACTTTTTGGACCTAAAATTATGAATTCATCTTTCTTAATAGGAATAAAGTTATTCAAGTTATCTATATCATATATTGTGAGTTGCAGTACTTTTTGCTTTTTAAAGAATAGTCCATTTCATGTGATGTCTTAAAAAAGTACATTTTTTTTATTCTTTTACTTTTATACTATTTCCTTAATTCCTTGTCGTTGCTATAGGGACTGCTTCATTCCTGATGTTAGTGTCTTCTTTTTTCTTGTCAGATTTACTAGAGCTTTGTCAATTTAATGTTATAATTTCAAAGGACAAACTTTTTGTATAATTGACTTTTCTCTGTCATTTTTCTGTTTTCTGTTTTATTGATTTCTGCTGTTCTGTTTATTATTTCTTTCCTTTTGCTTTGAATTCATTTTGCCTTCTTTTCCTCATGTCTCAAGTTGAGAACACAGGTTACGTATAGACTTTTCCTCTCTTCTAAGATGTACATTCAGTACTACCAATTTACTTTGCATTGCATACTTCAGCTGAGTCACACATACAGCGTTATGTTGTGTTTTCATTTTTATTCAGTTCAGTATATATATTTTTAAATTTTCCTTGAGACTTTGATCCATGGATTACTTAGCAGTATGGTTATTTAGCTTCCATGGGTTTTGAGCATTTCCTGTTAACTTTCTGTTACTGATTTCTAGTTTGATTCTATAGAGATCAAAGAATTAAATCTATATTACTTAAATTACTTAAAATTTGTTGAGGTTTATTTTATGTCTCTGGAGATAATATGTTTGGCATATGTTTCATATAAACTTGAAAACCTCCTATATAATGATGAATAGATCCTGTTTGTTGATGATGCTATTGAATTTTTCTATATCCCTGCTGATTTTTTTTTATCTAGTATTATTGATTCTGAAAGAGCAATGGTAAAGTCTCCAAAAATATCTGTAGACTTGTCTATTTTAGACACAATCACTTTTTCTTCACATGTTTTGCTGCTGGATTTTGTGTGTGTGTGTGTGTGTGTGTGTGTGTGTGTGTGTGTGTGTGTGTGTGTGTCACATATTTAGGACTGTTGTATCTCCTTGATGAATTGACCTTTTTCTAATTATACAATATCTTTTTTATGCTCTTGTAAATTTTCATGCTCTGAAGTCAAATAAATCTAATGTAAAAATAACAACTTTTACTTCCTTTGATTAATGTTTGTATGATACATTTTTCATTCTTTTACTTCCAATTTTCTGTTTAATTATATTTGAAATTAATTTTTTATGGATAGCAGATAGTGGGGTTATGTTTTTGGGCCCACTTTTCCAATATCTGTTACTTAAATGGTATATTACAAACAACTTACATTAAATGCAATTTTTAAATATTATGTTAAATTTGTCATTGTTGTTTTCTGTTTCTTTATTTTCTTAGTTTAAATTTTTGGATGAATATTCCATTTACCTAAAATGTTTTTGAATGTATTTATTTGTACATCTTTTAAATGGCCACACTATGTATCACATTATGTGGATATAACTGTCTACTTGTGTCAATATTCGCTAGTTTTACTGAAATGTATAAGCAGTTCCTCTCATCTATATCTTCTTACCTTCCTCAGTTTCTCAGATAAAATCTTAAATATTTTTTTTGATACACAGGTAGGACTCCATCAGATAGTGTATAATTTTTGCTAAATAATTAGGAAACATTGTAGAAGAAATATGTATTTTATTTACCCATATCTTTACCATTTATATTCTTTCTTCCTTCTTGATAGTTTAAGATTCCTTCATTTATTATTCTTTCATTTTCATTTTTTTTTGATAACTCAATTAGCAATTCTTTTTGAGTAGGTTTGCTCATGACAAATTCTGTCAGTTTGCCAATCATCTGAGAATATTTTATTTCCCTCACATTCATGAAGAACATTGTTCTGTATATAGAATTCTATATTGGCATTTCTTTAGATACTTGAAAAATATTATGCCACTTCCTTTAGACTTACATGATGATACTAAGTTCTGCTACCAACTTGTGCAGTATCTGGGTCCCCTGAGATCATGTCTGCATCAGCTTCTGAGTACCTGCAAGGCTCATCATGGTAAAACAACTCCCTAGGCCCCTCTGTGGGGGCAGGATGCCACCATGATATTTTTTTTCAAAGAGATTTTTATCTTGTATATTCTTGAGCTTGAAATGGATGTAATTTTGCAAATTGCTTAAATGCTCTTGGGGCATTTTTCTATTGTTTCTGTGCAAAGTACTTAGCATCTCTATAGAAGCTTTAATCTCTTCACCTTACCTGCATTTCATGGCCCCAGCTTTACATGCACATTTTTTTGACCAAAATGAAAGTTTTAAAACTCCTTTGTCTCTGCTTTCTGCTCACATGTATCACTGCAAACTTGCCTAAAAGCTTTCAAACTATCTATTGCCACTGCTTGAACGTTGTGCTGCCTTGAAATTTCTTCTGCTACCTAAATGAGTCCATCACTTCTAAATTCAGCACTACACAAAATCTCAGGACATGTGCAAAATTTAGCCAAGTTCTTTTCCAGAATGTAACATGAGTGGCCTAAAGTCCAATTCCCAATAAAATCTTCATTTTCCTCTGAAACCTCATGCCTACAGACCATATTCTTCCACTATACTTGCTTTCTAAGCTTCCATGATGATTACTCATTAATCTCTACCTATAAAGCTTTGTCAGCTTACATCTCTAAACTTTTTTCAAAATTCTTCCCCAAACCATCTCCAAAGGCCCCTGAATTTTATGGTCACAGCTAGAATCCTACTCTTGATACCAATTTCTGTTTTAGTCAGCTTTTTTCATTGCTGTAATCAAAACACCTGGCAAGAATATCTTTGAGGAGGAAAAGTTTATTTGGGGCTCATCGTTTAGAGGTCTCAGTCCATGGATGGCCAACTCTATTGCTCTGGGCCCAAGGTGAGGCAGTACATCCAAAGAGAGCTCAGTGGAAGAAAGCTGCTCAGCTCATGGCTGGATCAAGAAGCAGAGGCAGGGGAAGGTGCCACAGGGTCCATGCATCCTTCCAGTGCATTTTCCCAAGTGACTCACCCCCTGCACCCTTGCCCCATCTGTCTATATTTACCACCCAGTCATCCCATTCAAACTAGGATGTCCTGATTATATCACAGCTCTCATAATCCAATCATTCTACCTCTGAATATTCCTGCAGAAAAGCAGGAGTTTTGTGGGAACAATTTATATCAGAATCATAACACTGCTGTGACTAGTAGAGGGAATCCTTTGTTCCAGACAGGTGGGGGGTAGAAATCCAGGATTCCACCTTAGTCTGTCTTTACACCCCAAGAGGTGGGACTCCTTTTTACTGCTAGATGAAGATGGATATATAGCTGTTCACAAGGCTTGTCTTGTAAACCCCTAATGGTGATGTAAGGAAGTATCTTTTTGCTGCTTCACGAGTGGCCTCCACAAATAGCACAGAGAGAAGCAGGTAGCCTTGTAACCCAACCCCCAGGTGAAAGGTCTGACTCCACTTGGCCTCTTCTGATGCTTCCCTAGCAGGGTGCCTTGTTACCACTGATGATAAAAATGCTAGATTCCCACTTGGGCTCCACTGATACCTGAGAGGTAGTTTCATTACCATCTGCCTAGATTGGAAATCTCAGCTTCCAACTTAGTCTTCTCTGACACGACCTCAGTGAAGGTAGCAGCTACCTCATTTTAGCCAGGCTAGGATGGGAGTCAAAATACCCTGCTCAACCTTTGCTGGCATGGGTGGTGTTGGGTTGATAGATTTTTTTTGTGATATTTGTTTGATATAGAGCAGTTTTTACTTTTGTTTGGTACAAAACTGTTTGCATGTGTTTGTCTTGATGGGGAAGCAGATATTTTTTTCCCTTCCTTTCTGTGCCAATGCATATTTCTGCATTGTTGTCCTTTTTAGCCCTCTTTCCGGGGTATATGAAGCAGGACGTTAACCTGGGGAACATACCATTGTGTCATTCCTTAGGTCCTGAGGTCCCTGGCTGGTTTTTCCATCTTCTCTCCATTTTTCAGACTTATATCTATTCTATCTTTCCAGAAGTCCACTTTTAGAATTTCCTTCCAGAGAAATAGATTTGTTTTTCTTCTACCAGGTACACTGTGACTTTTTCTTTTCTCCTCTCTCCACTGACACCAACGCTGGCTCGGATTTGTGTCAAGTTTATTGTTTACCGTGTTGGATTCTCATAAAAGGCAGCAAGGTATAAAAAGAGGCCTATTCAAGATGTTTCCAAGTGGATTGCCTCCTGTAATTAAAATTAAGAAGTGCGTTAGAATATTGATAAGTTTCAATTAGTAGGCTAAGCTTATAAGTTTGTAGTCAATGCAGAAAAAGCAACAGAGAGGAAATACAAGGACAGTTTCAAGAAAAATACAAACACAGCTTGAGACCTCAATATTGGCATAGGTTCAATTGGTTCTATCGTCATGCTCAGTGAACAAGCTTAATAAACTAAAACTGTAATATTCATATCAATGATTTCAAATATTGTCTTGATTTGAAGTTTGCTTTAAACATCTTGAAAATAAGAGACCACTTTTTCATATTGTGATATTTTCTTTGCTCTTAACAAACAGTTAAAATGAAACCTCCTATGGCAATGCTACTTGAATTGTGGTTCACAGACCAGAGCATCAGCATCAGGATCACCAGAAACTTGTCAGAAATGCAAATTCTTAGGCTCTATCTTATACTTACTACATCAAAATTTTGTAGGTGAGACCCTAAAATCTGTATTTTTAAGAATTTTCAGGGTCCGCTGATGATTCTTCTGTACACCTTTGGCACTCTCCATGTGCCATATCCTTTGGGCTTTGGATCCTCACTGCGTATTCAACCTTTACCACTTCTTAGCTTTCTTTGTTTTTGGTTGCCTCCATTCCTTACCTATAAGGTAGACTGGGCTATACTGCTTAAGATTAGTTTTTGGAATATAATTAATGCACCTATAAAAGATATTTGTAGTATTGCCTAACACCTATTTAATTCTTGATAAATGTTAGCTATTCCTATTAAAAATGTATGCTATGATCACAGTAACTCAAATAACAAAAGGCCTTTTATTGCTTCTTACTTTTTTTTTTTGGATGTTCACTTTCATTGGAATTTATGTGTAATGAAAACATCTGGCTTACTTGTATACTTTAGGTCAGTTGCTAAGACAGCATCTCTTTTCAGCCATGCAAACAGGAGGCTGTTGTGTATCAATTTTATGTTATCTGAGGTGAGATATTTTAGGTGCACAAAATGAGCATGTTTGATAATATTAATGTGTGCATGTGTTTGACTCAGGTTGAACTTACCCTTTATGGGAGGCAAGTGCTTTTAAATTATCAGATTCATTTCATTTTCACAATCCCATAAAGTAGGTAATTGTTTTAGGTTTTTTTTTTTTTTTTTTTTTTTTTTTTTTTTTTTTGCTGCCGTGACCAAAAGACCTGACAAGAACAAATTCAGAGAAGGAAAAGCTTATTTGGGGGACTCACAAGTTCAGAGATCTTAATCCATAGATGGCTGACTCCATTCCCTGGGGCCTGAAGTGAGGCAGAACATCATGGTGGAAGCTTGTAGCAGAGGAATTCAGCTGGGACCCACATCACTCCAGGAACCACAGAAAGTGAGACCTCTGCTTATCCAGGACAAAATATATACCCAAAAGGCATGCCTCCAATGACCCACCTTCTCCAACCACAGCTTACTTGCTTTCAGTTACCAGTTCTTTAATCCCTATCATGGGGTTAATTCACTGATTGGATTGAAGCTCTTATAACCCAATCATTTCAACTGTAAACCTTCTTTATTTTTTATTTTTTATTTTTTTTAAAGAGAGAGTGAGAGAGGAGAGAGAGAGAGAGAAACAGAGAGAGAGAATTTTTAATATTTATTTTTTAGTTCTCGGTGGACACAACATCTTTGTTGATACGTGGTGCTGAGGATGGAACCCTGGCTGCACGCATGCCAGGCGAGCGTGCTACCGCTTGAGCCACATCCCCAGCCCCATCAACTGTAAACCTTGCATTGTCTCACACATAAGCTTGTGGGGGATACCACATACTTAAAAAACCATAAAAATACTTTTATATCCCCATTTTTTTCTGAAGGTGAAATTGTACCATTAGTTTTCCAAGGTCATACCATATAGTGGTGAGGGATTTGGAACTCAGTCTGATTCCAATGGTTCTCTTTCTCAGCCACCTTGTTCCACAATTTGAGGAAGTTCAACAAACTTTTCCAGGGGTTGCTATTTAGGTACTCTAGATTCAGTTTCTGTATTTTTCCCCTCATTTTGCCAAAGAAACACTATGAAAGAAAATGATAATTGATGGAAATAGACTTGGAGAGACTTTTTCTATGGTTTATATTTTTTCACTATCTGACTTCTGATATCATACCACAGTGATGAGACTTGCTTGATGAATGTATTAGAGAAAAAAAAGACAAAGTGAGTGAGGGAAGGAGAAAGGAAAGGATGGAGAGAGAGGGATGAACGGAGGCCAAAGGAAGACACAAATCATTAAGAAACTGGGTATTTGTGACTTCCTATGTGCTATCCATATTTCAAATCTCTTTTACTAGTTGAAATATAAATGTGCTAATTTTGCTGATTTCAATATTAATGATTTATCTATAAAATTTTATAACAGATTTTCCCTGTTTGTTCTATAGACAAATAAGAGAAAAATAAACTTTAAACACACACCTACAAATACACATGGAGCCATACCTGTGTCTTGGCAGACACCAACCACTGAATCTAGCTTCAGATTCTATTAAAGTATTAGGACCAAATTAAGAAGAAAAAAAAGCTGTGCACATCTACGGAGTAAGAGAACATTGGCAATAAACAACTTGGTTTATAAAGACCAAATAAAACTAGACAGGTTTAGTCACAGTTTTCTTATTGGATCACTGAGTTAGTGAATGAAGATAAAGAAGTAGGTATAATATATTTAGCCCATGAGTTAGACAACACAGCTTTGTATCTCCTTACATAAAGTCCAGTCCAAGAGAGAGGGTGTTAAGGAATCAAAACTACCACATCAGCCATGAAAATTATTGATTTGTTGCTTGAACAATAAAAGGAATCAGAAAGCAATGAATCGCAATCCTGTATATTTGGACTGATACCAGGCAATCAAGTTAGTCTACAGTTGAATCCTGTCAATGCATTTGCTAAATCTCTAGTTCTGTTCCAATTATACTGAAAATTCAAAGGCGTACTCTACTTTTTCCTTCTATATCCTAAATTGTCTTAGGGTCTGGCTCTTCTTATCAAATCTATGCACTTCATACCTCTACTAGATTGCTGAGTTGTGGCCACAATCATTGTAGTCACTTAAATTTGTGCTCTTTAAGTCTTAGCAAGGTTGTTTGCTGGGTACTACATTTGGAACTATTTCTCAGGAGCTAAGAACTTTTTGCTTTTATCTTTCCTCATTCCACAGAATTATTGTCTCTCAGAGTATTGAACTGTGGGGATATACACAAGCATGTTGGCTGTTTCATGGTTTTGTTTTATTCTTTCACAGTGTTTTTGGACAGAGGAATTATGGAGTCTCCTGCTCCCAGTGATAAGTAGGAAGTCAGCTCATTTTTTTTTTTAAGGGAACTGAACTCCCCCTCTACTTTTAAGTAGCCCTGGGAGAGAGGCTAGTTAGAAAAGTTTCAATGCTCTTTTGTAGCATTTTTGTCTCTTCTGTTATATGTGGGGAAAAAATATTGTTAATAGAAACTGGGATACTACACCATATTCCAAATCAGGCTGTTTTAAATGAATACATCTTGGAAACATAAATTCCATTGTTTCATTATAACTATATGCTTGTCCAAAGTGAGCTTAGCACAATAAAGTTTTCTTTGTAATTACGTTTTCTCTTAAAAAATAAATGAACAATTGATCTTTTTCCCATATGTACAAAGAGAAGACCTTTTCTCTGGCAATGGTTAAGAAGATTATGGTGGGAAACAAAATGTAGATGATTGCCTGTCTCTCATTTCTATAGTCCATTATTCTCATTCTGAATCTGATCCTGAGACACACTCGTTTTTCCATTCCATGGTGTTTGGATTGTCAGCTATTGTTCTCTGCAGTCCAGTCAGTTTAAGGAACTCATTCCAAGCCTGGATCCTGCTCCTCTACCATGGCAGGGACTGAGGCCTTCTCATAGGCACATGAAAACCATATTACCTATGATATTAGTAAATAGAGTTAGTGAGATTTTTCAGTTTTTAATCTTCTCAAACAGATTTTCATGGGAGGTAACTTGATAAGGAATTTTAAAAAAAAGTTACAAAGAAATATGTTTGTTGATTATCAGCTCTGTACCAAGATATTTAGTCGTAGGTATTTACTTCACATTTTTCCTCTTTAATCTTTCCAGTGCATCTAGAAGATATTACCATTTTTACAGTTGAAAAAAAAATCAGATATTAGAGTGTTTGGGTTACTGACCCCAAATTACAGAAATGATGAGAGGCAGAGCAAAGAAGAACATGAGGGATGGTGTTCTTCCTACGGGGAAGTTTGCTCCTAATAGCCATCATATCTGAAACTGGTCCAGACAGCTCCTCTGCCTGCTTGCTCAGGTTCCTCTGGGTTATAGGCATTCCCCTGCTCCTGTCTCCACTTTATTGTCCACTCTCTACCATCTGTCTATTATATTTATTGATAACATTTTAAAAATAAATTTACTCAGGGAAGGCTAATCTAAATACAGAAAAGTGTGCAATGATAAAAATTTGCATCTTGATATGTTTTCATAAAGCAGACACATCCAGATCACAAACATGAATGTCATTAACACCAAAAGCCCCATATATCATACTGTATAATATTTATATGTTTTAGTTTTGATTAACAAATTACTATTTTTCAGTTTGGGGATATTGCCAATAATGCTGTTCTGACCATTCTTAAGCAAATTTCTTAATGCCCACTGGGAAAGGCTCTGTTGGATCTAAGAGTGGAGTTTCAGGATTATGTGGATGCATACTCAGATATGATGAGTGTTTAATCAAAATATGCCAGTTAATTTTACAGCAGGAGAGTCTGAATTGCATTTTTTTTCAACTGCCTTGACAACAATGGTATTGTTGGTCTTTTTTTTTTTAAGTTGACCAACATAATTGATGTGTTCAGGTACATCATTGTGGCTTAAATTTGCTTTTTTCCTGAGGACTTGTGAGGTTAAGCACCTTTTCAAACATTCATTACATAGATGATCTTTTGATTTCACTTCTGTAGCAAGAGCTCTGAAATCTCCTGCAGAATGTAAGCTTCACTTTGCACTTTATGGTCCAGAGCACTCAAATGTGTGAAGGAGCTACTGGCATCCGGGCCTGTAGTCTGGTCCTGTGCAGTCTCTCAGTCCAACAGAGTCAATGTCCTCTGGCATGTTGTCAATTGCTGACCCCCAACACAGTCCCCATTCTACTCTCCAGCAAATAGGCAACAATCTATTATCTAGCAGGACCTAATTTTTTCTGCTGTGTTTATTCTCTATTTTGTAAATAAATGTGTAAAAATACACATTTTTTTTTCTTCAGCTGAAAGTAAGTCAAGCTAATCCTGTTCTGGAGTGAGGTCCAGTTCCAAGCAAATGCCTCAAATCTCTATTCTCCTTCTCTCTTACTGAGGCTTTGATTTGTGGTTCTTGCGGCTATGATTTTTTTTTTTATTTTCCCTGGATTGTTCTGTCTTTAGCAATTATGATTTGGAAAGAATCCACAGAAGTTTTAAAATGATGTCTTTTCCATAGAAAAGGAGCTACAATCTCCACTTTGCAGTAGTTAACTGTTAACTCAGCTTATCTTGGTCAAAGAAAAAGCAAAAAGTTAGCTTTTCTGCCCTAATATATTCAGGAAAAAAAAATAGCAGTGGTTTATGCTCAGTAATTTAACATCAAGCAAAGTCATTACTTGTATAATCTAAATTATAGCTTTGCTATCATGGGAAACTGATTTAAAAATAAATTTCTACTCTTCTGCATAAAAATACTTCAATATGATAAGGAATCAGATGTGGAAGCCATTGTGTTTCACTCTGAAAAATTTTAAAAATGCAGTTAGAGAGTAGTATTAAGAGTTTTAAATTGAAAACCAGGTTTTGTTTTCAGTATTTTGCTAAAATGGTCTTTATTAATCTAATTCTTTGAGTCTTTGAACTAGCCAGTGAGAAACAATTTTCCCACTGAGCTATCTTGCATTAAAATGTTTTTATTTTACTGTAAAAAGAAAACCCAACCAATCAACCTAATGAACATTAAAAAGAGGATCCTCAGAAGTATATGTACAGTATCTGGGGTGTGATAGTTTTGCTATTTCCACATGATAGCTGAGGATTTCTATTTGTTCCCAGTGTCTGTTGCAATTTAATATGGGTACCTGGGGCTATAAATGGAGACTGACAAGAAAGTTGTATTAGGTTATTGTAACAGCATGCAAGAGTTATATTTTAAAGCACTTAAGTTCTTAATTGGCAATTTTTTAAAGTGACTGGTCACTTACCTTTAAAAATAAATGCAACTTTAAAAAATTCTTTACACTGAAACCTATTCATTTGATTGACACATTTTTATTGCTACATAAATAGAAAAAAATTAATAGTAGATGCTATTTGAGCCTCACATGGCTGTATTTGTGTGGATACTGACTAACTAATTATAATGATTTTGTATTCTCATCAAATATAGTCCTAGATGCAGAAGCTCAGAAAGAACCATTTCTGGAAAGCCAGTGTGTCCAAATCATGACTTTGAGGATGAAACACTATTTATTATCATTGTACTTCAATTTCCAATTCATGTCAATATGGGTTTATATTCATGAATTCATATTCATATAAACATGGTTTCCCACTAGCTTCCAACTCTGAGGGGACTCACTTCCAGTGTCCCATTCTCTGATGACAAGTGGATCATGATTGGAAAATACTAAGAATTGGCCACATAGACATTGCACTAAAAAGCTTTATTGCAAAAGGGAAGCATAAACTGTTGTCTGAATTTCATGACTCCTTCTGTACTGTTGGCTATTTTCATGAAAGATTTTAGTTTACACTCCAAAAACCAATGGGATGTGCACTTTTTTATTTGTTCTAATTAGTTATACATGCCAGCAGGATGCATTTTGACATATTGTGCACAAATGGAGCACAACTCTGACTGTACATGATGCAGAATCACATCAGTCATGCAATCATACATACACATAGAGTGATAATGTCCGACACATTCCACCATCCTTCCCACCCCTACTTCTCCTCCTCTCACTCCTCTCTGCCCTATTCATAGTTCCTCCATTCTTTCCTAGTCCCCACCCCATTATGGATCAACATCTGCATATCAGAGAAAACATTTGGCCTTTGGTCTTTTGAAATCAGCTTATTTTACTTAGGCTGATATTCTCCACCTCCATCCATTTCTCTGAAAATGCCATAATTTCATTTTTTCTTTATGAATGAGTAATACTACATTGTGTATGAATACCACATTTTCTTTATCCATTCATCTGTTGAAGGGCACTTAGGTTGGTTCCAAGGTTTAGCTATTATGAATTGAGTACTATAAACATTGATGTGGCTGTGTCACTGTTGTATGCTGTTTTTAAGTCCTTTGGGTATAAACTGAGCTGGGTCGAATGGTGGTTCCATTTCATATTTTCTAAGGAATCTCCATACTGCTTTCTAGGGTGGTTACACCAATTTGAAGTTCCACCAGCATTGGATGAGTGTACCCTTTCCCCCACAAACTAGCCAATACTTACTGTTGCTTGTATTCTTGATAATTGCCATATGATTGAAATGAGATGGAACCTTAGAGTAGTTTTGATTTACATTTCTCTAATTGCTAGAGATATTAAACATTTTTTCATATATATGTTGATCAATTGTATTTCTTCTTCTGTGAAGTGTCTGTTCAGTTCTTGAAGTGTCTGCTCATTTGTTGAGTTATTTGTTTTCTTGGTGCTACATTTTTTGAGTTCTTTATGTATCCTGGAGATTACTGCTGTATCTGAAGTGCATGTGGTAAAGATTTTATCACATTCTGTAAGCTTTCTCTTCACATTATTGATTGTTTCCTTTGCTGAGAAGAAGCTTTTTAGTTTGCATCCATCCTATTTATTGATTCTTGATTTTACTTCTTGTGCTTTAAGAGTCTTGTTTAGGAAGTCAGATCCTAGGCTGACATGGTGAAGATTTAGACCTACTTCTTCTTCTGTTAGGTACAGGGTCTCTGTTCTAGAGTCTAGGTCTTTTATCCACTTTGAGTCGAGTTTTGTGCAAGATGAGAATAGGGGTTTAATTTCATTATGCTACACATGGACTTCCAGTTTTTCCCCCACTATTTGGTGAAAAGCCTATCTTTTCTCCAATGTGGGTTTTTGGTGCTTTTATCTAGTATGAGATAACTGTATTTATGTCAGTGTGTTTCTGTGTCTTCTATTCTGTACCATTGATCTACATGTCTATTTTGGTGTCAATACCATGCTGTTTTTGTTACTATGGCTCTGTAGTAT
Organism: Ictidomys tridecemlineatus; assembly: GCF_052094955.1. Classification (NCBI taxonomy): domain Eukaryota; kingdom Metazoa; phylum Chordata; class Mammalia; order Rodentia; family Sciuridae; genus Ictidomys; species Ictidomys tridecemlineatus. The sequence goes on along the minus strand of NC_135478.1, from coordinate 31,736,281 downwards.
AATTTAAGGTCTCTAATTGTAATGCCTCCTGCTTCATTTTTCATGGTAACAATTGCTTTGGCTCTTCTGGGTCTCTTATTTTTTTAAATGAATTTCGTGATTTTTTTTTTTTTTTGGCTAAGATCAACTGTGAGGTGTGCCTTTTAAGCAATGTCCAATTCATCATATGAGTCCTTGAATTCAGTCACCATTTTCATTATGACAAACATATAGTGGGATGATTAAAAGCACTATTTTAAAATCCTACTTCTATCATGTACTTTGTGGACTTCAGTTCCTATTACACAGTGAAATGGCAGATAAAATTAAGAAAAATAATTAATCTTAAACATATTCCACTGCTGTTCAAAGCCATTTGTATGTCCTTTTGTATGTTCTTGATTCCAGTTATTCTTACAGTCATTTTCATGTCTTCCCTTCTGGGGTAGGGTTATTGAACCCCTCCTTGGAACCCATGGGCCAATAAATTTCTCTTTTTCATTAGAGAGTTCAAGTTGGGTTTCTGGTGTTTGTTATTATTCCTAGGAGTTATGCTTATGGATGAAAATACCTACTCGTATTTGCCTGTGTCCCTGATTTCCCTTTTGTCTTTCTATTATTATTTTGTTTTGTATTTCAGAGCTGCATCTCATTTGTCATATAAGAAGATAAATGGAACGACTGAGTTTCCAAGTTTTAAAAAAGTATTCTAATATAACATAATTTCCAAAACTCTTTAAACATGAGGTCACCCTTGTGCCGTCTCATTATTCACCATTCAGAAATAATCATAGAAAATACAATAATTGTCTCCGTTCATAAGCGTATGTAGAAGAAATGGGTAGTGGAGGACAGAAAGTTGCACTACTCACTCTATGGGGAGATATTAGGAAAGGATACATTTTCTCATTGAATATGAAATATTCGATATTATGAAAATACCTAGTATCACATATATGACTTTTCACCATCCTCATTGTCACTTTGATTAGGGAGCATGTATCTGAACTGGACCATTATCATTTAGATTCTAAGAGGATTTAGAGTTTCAGTTTGACTGTAGATTGTTATTAAAAAGCCCCTCTTACCATCTTTGCTTCATGATGTTTTCCCCTTTCTGAAACAAGCTCACAACACATAAGTCATCCAAGATGAGTTAGAAATGAGGAGCAAAAAATAGAGGAGTTGATAAATGAGGATTGCTAATGAGTCTAGGGCATGAATCACTGGAAACCAACAGTTCTGCATGATGAGTTCTGTGGGCCGTGGGCCCTTTTGTCTTCATGGGTCCCATTCTCAGTAAAAAAAAAAAAAAAAAAAAAAAAAAAAATCTTGAAAATTTTAGGACTCTTGTTAAAATTTTAGGACTCTTGTCAAAAAGACAAGAAGTAATATTTTGTGATAAAATATTTTATGATGTAAAAGTTTGTTATTTTCTTCTAATTAAAAAAGATTAAAAAAACATTTTCACAGGTCCCTGAAAGTGTTATGGACCCTCACTATAACTATTGTGTTTGGTAGCTATGTTGTCCTGCACAGTAGGTCAATTTATTCTCCGCCATTGGCTATATTCAGATTAGATCATCACTAAAATAAACAAAATTAGATTATCACAAAATTCGATAATGGAGTGCCAAGCTCTGGAGGAATAAAATATGGTACAAGTCAGTCTTATTAGAAAGATAGAGATGGGGGAATGTAACCCAGTGAAAGAAAACTCCAGTCTAGTTGCAATGGATGGGGATGGAGGTGGTGGGAGAAATGGAGGTCCCAGGAATCTGAAGAAATTAAAAATGGAGCTAGTGGGAGGGTGAGTGGAACAAACACCAACCAAAATTCTGATCCCAAGGATCCCCAACATTATCAACAAAAACATACATGTGGATAATGACTTCTGTCTTTCTTAATAGATCTCCTGGAAGAAATTGCTTTTATTTATATAAATGAAGTCATTTGTGTTATAAGATGCCTATCCATCTTCTTTTTGCCTTATCTCAGTGGAGGAAAATTATCCTCCGTGCAATTTCAGCTCTGAAAGAAAATTACTATTTTTGCCTTTTTGTGTTTTCCCTCAGCATACCTTTTAAGTTAACTAACTTCATAAGCTTTTTACTTGCAAATCTTTTAATTGAAGGCATAGCAAAGCCTAATGTGTCAGTAGAGACTTGCAGGCACAGTGCTCATTTTATTTGTGAAACGTTAGAAGACATTGCCCTTGTTGAACATTCTCACCTTTATTCTTGCTGAAAATAATGTCAAAAGGTTACAGATGTGAGTGGGGTAAAGTGGGGGAGGCAGTGTTTTAATTGAGCTTTCAGGTAGGTTTACCAACAGGTCTTTGAGGACTGTTTCATGAAAATTAGGCCAGGATTCATGTACATGTAACTATATTATAGCTGAATACAATTAGGATGTTGTGTCACAGAATGAAAGTTTACTTTTTATCCTGTATTCTATAATAAAAACCCAATGTCTTTTTGCATCAAAGCATGCACTTTGCCTTAAACTAAAAATAAATTTGATTTTGACTGATTACTCTTAGTGTACTGCGTTGCCAATTATGCTATGGCAAAATTTTATGTTATTACTATCATTTTCCATGAACACCTATGTTGGGAAATAGTTGGTATATCTTTCTGTAGGTTATAGAAAGAGAGAGTTCGAATAAATTACTTCTGTCTAGACAGACCCCTGCCTTCCATTATGTGTGTCACCATTATGGAGGAGTCAAATAGAAATGTATGATTCCAAAGAGAGTAACACAGAGACCACAAACTGATTTGGATATAGGATGTATGTCAGTTCTCATAAAAGGGCAGTTCCCTTGCAACCTTAGCAGGTGGTACTTAAGTACTGACAGCAGGACCATATAAAATCTGTACAATCGGTCATCAGGAGGACTGTACAAACCTAGAGTTTGTCATACATGTGATGATTTGACTACAGTATTCCCTAAACCTTGAAAACAAGTTCTGACCTCAACCTTAAGTGAACTACTTTGAGTTGACTTATCAAAGTAAAACACAGAGGCCTAATTAGCAATATCTCCAAGGCAATTCATCCCTAGGTAGAGAGGAAAGAGACCATAAAGTTCATAATGGTCCAGTGTTATCAGATTGAGTTAGTTGGTTTTCTATAGAAGAAGCTATTCCTTAGATAGTCAGCACTACTTTCATAATGGAAGGAAAAGCTTCAATTTGAAACTTTTTCTTTTCTTTTTCTCTCCCTGTTGGATAGCTTATTTGCCTCGACTTACTCTAATAATCTGAATTCTAGAGATGCATGTTGGCAATGCTGGGATAAAAGCACATAGAAAGTTTTAATTTTACAAAGCGCATAAATTATACAGAGGTGGACACTCCAAATAAACACTGAGTCATCTATGTGCTAATAATAGTGTTCAAGTTTCTAACGCTGAATATGGGATTTTCAAGGATCTATGGCTCTCCCAAATCTAATTCTCACCAACATAGACATACTTTAGAATTTTATCCTCCCTTTTGACCAAATACCTTGAATTTGAAGTAGAAAGTGTCCCAAACACCAAGTATTGGGTAAAATCTGAGTCTTTTGAGAATCAAAAAAAAAAAAAAATCCCAATTCAATTGCCCTTACATAATAATAGAAAAAATTTTGCAAACTTTTATCTTATTCTTACATTTTGCACATGCAAATAAAATAAAATGCTAGACCATTTTTCATAATATTTAATTTGACTAAGTCATGTTTGTTTTTGCCAAATGAAGAAAAAAGTTTATCACCGTAGTATCATTTTACCTTTCTTTCTTGGAACTCTTGCAAGCAAACAGATTTTGCAATCAGATGCCTGCAGTCTGGGTGTTCATGAGCTGTGATGGATTACTTTTAATAGGTGCTATTTTCCTACTTCATTAACTGCTCTTTATCTGGTGATGTTTCTTTGGGGGAAGTTGGAAGAGAAACAATGGCTTAACCATTTGCCCCAATAGGCAGTGACACTCAGTGTATTTTTAAAAAGTTGATTATGTACATACAAGGATGTGTTTATTTTGGGAGTATGGGAGAGAAAAACCTGGAGTATGTGTGAGTGTTTCCTTCAACTTAGAACTCTACCTGGCAGGCTGCCATCTTCATGCCAGTCTCCATGGCAACTTCTTTAAGGATAAAGTAACAGAAATGTGAGGAGGCTGCCTGCTCCCAAACAAAGCTGCCACAGCCCTGCCAGAGGCCTGACCAGACAGACTCCCAGAGCCCTTCACATTCCAACAGAGTTCTGCAGGTTGGTGCAGCTGGCTCCGTTTAAAGGTACAGCACCCCCAGTTCTGGAAGGCAGCTGAAGAATGTCTTCCGGCTGGTATTGCCACATAGAATGTGGATGAGCAACCCACATGTCTCCACGTTACTTTTCCACTTTAAGAAATTTAAACATTTTACATGGAGCATTGATTTTGAGTGGCATTTGGAGTTAGGGGCAAGTGGGGATAGTGCCTCGTCTAGTAGGTTGAAGAATTAATCAGGGCATGATTTAAGTGCCTCTAAAATCCCTATATAAAATTCTGACAAAGTAAAACACATTAGTCTATCCTTCTTTCCTGAAAAGAAGGTATTTGCTTTTTAATGAAATACAATGGAGTTATGCCAGCTTTCCCAATAACTTATTAAAATTATTTATTTGAAATATATACACAATAAAGGTATGTGTCAGTAGTTCTTATCTAGGAGTAATATTTTTAGAATATATACACAAAATGTATATGTCAGTAATTCACATCTAGGAATAATAATTTTCTCATAGAACTCTTGGCAAGGCTGGGGGTATGGCTACAAGGGAGAGATTCCGTGATACACATTTGCCTTGCTTGTGGGAGACTCTGGGTTTGATCCCTAGGACTGCAAAAACAAATCAAAAAAGAACACTTGGCAATGTCTGAAGGCAAATACTGGCTACCACAGTTGGGGCCATGACGTTGGCATCTCATGAATAAAGTCTGGGGATACTTTTAAACATCCTACATTCTATAGAACAGCTCTCATATCAAAGGATTACTGACGTGAAATGTCATAGTCAAGAAACCACGGTTTCATAGGTATAATATATATATAAGTAATATGTGTGTGTTCATACACAGCAATTTCAAAATTAAGATCATAATATCTAGTACCTCAGGAATAAACTTTGCAAATACACCTTTCTATCTAGGTTCAAAGTTTAAAAAAACTATCTGCCCAAACTACCTCCACCATTGATAACATGAGGAAAAAGTATCATATTCACCATTATTTTAACTACATGGAAATATTTCATTCATTCAGAGGTCTATTTGGTCTTTATCTGGACTGGTCTGATCAAGCAATCCCTGTGTTTTCTTGCGGTATTGAGGTTATTTGGTGCTATAGTTTAGATATTAACTGTCTGCTCATTCTGGGCACCAGAATTCTAATGGCAACTGTCAATCTCAGATTTATTCTTCAGATTTACCTATGCAATGTATTTAGCACTCTTATAGCTGCACTTTTTAAGATCTGAAAGATTAGCTGAGAAAACCAGACCTACTCTAGAAATTAAAAACTATGGATGGTTTACTTTGTCTCTAACAATGATTTCTATGCTGTGAACTATATTCCATATGAGGTATTTTTGATGTTTCCTAGTAATTCCCATTAGTAAATGATAACTTGATAAGTTTGGCTAAAGGAAATGTATATCATCTGTAGCATCTAGATTGCATTCTAAGGTGTTTAGGTTGTTTCCACCCCATACTATTCAGCAAAATCTACTATATTCGTTTATAAAAAAATTATGGAAAATTCTGGGTTTCTGATTGAATAAATTCAAAGTTCATTTCAAAGACAAACCATGGAAGTTTTTCCATGTTCAACAATACTAATCAAAGAGTGCTGTCTTGAACTGGTGACTCTCCATAATCATTGGAAATTGACAGAGCTCCTTTAGAAAACTTTATAACAATTAGACAATGCCACAGTGTCCAAGTCCATCTCTCGAATACTTCAGGTGTTGTGGATTCACTAAGACTTCATCAGTGTGATCTCATATACTCACATGATAAAAATCACATATTGGTCTGTGACAAATTGGAAATTAAAAAAAAATAGTAATAATTGCAACTCCACCACTGATAATGTGAGACAAACTATGATATTCAAAATTTTTAATTACCTGAAAATATTTTATTCATGCAGAAGTCAATTTGGTCTTCTGGGCATGTCTAACCAAGCTATCCCCCTGGTTTGTTGCAGTGTTGAGGTTGGTGCTATGGCTTGGATATTACTTTTTTTTTTAGGTACTGAGGATTGAACCCAGGGGTGCTCAACCACTGAGCCACATCCCCAGCCTTTTTTGATATTTTATTTAGAGACAGGGTCTCTCTGAGTTGCTAAGTGCCTCAGTAAGTTGCTGAGACTAGCTTTGAACTCTCGATCCTCCTGCCTTAGCTCCTGAGCCACTGTACCGGGCTGGTTTGAATATTAAATGTATCTCAGTGACCCATATGCCAAGGGCTTGGTTGCCAGCCTGTGGCACTGTTGGGAGGATGATGGAACCTTGAAGAGGTGGGCCTAGTGGAAGGACGTTAGGTCATTGCGGGGGTGTGCCCTTAAAGGGGATGTTGGAAATCCAGCCATTCTCTTTCTCTTTGCTTCCTGGACACTGTAAGGTAAGCAGCCTTGGGTTCACCACACACTCCCTGCCAATGTTCTACCACTTCACTACAGGCCCCAAACCACAGAGCCTATCAACTACAGACTGAAACTTTGGAAATCATGAGCTAAAACAAAACTTTTCTCCTCATGTATTAATTATGCCAGGCATTTTCCCACAGTCGGGTATCCCTTAAAGGTAAAATAACACAGATTTTATACAATCTGGGTCTTCTCTTAGAGATAAACGGATATCACCTGTATCAGTAAGAATATGATATAGTATGCCACCGGAATCAACAACTCACAAATATCAGAAACTTAAATCAGCAAAGGCTTATTTCTAACAGTACCCTTCTATCACAGGTAGCCAGGGGCTATCATTGATATCTTGTCTGTCACTCCAGAACCCAGGATCATGGAGCATCCACTGTGTTTAGCATTACTGATCACTGTCCAGAAAGAAGGACTTCATTCCTTCTTTCACAAATAACCAACTTACATGTTACTTCTCTCCCTTAAATGGTCACATCTAGTCACTTGACCCTACTCAACTACAAGCGAAAAGGGTTTCTAGGAAGTAGGGATGCACAGAAATATGATGCACTCTATTAACGACAATGACACTGGAAAACTTCTGGATTATTACTATTAAGTATATGCTTTAAACATTCCTGGTTTTACTCCTTAGCCTGCAACTTGTATCTTTTCACAGGCATAGGAAGCAGTGTAGAGAAGCAGAAGAGTTGTTTCCTCTGATTCCAAATAGAATCCCCATTCTACTACTTAGCTGTGGTATAACTGTGCATAAATTGTTTAATTGCTTTGAAATGGGACAATAATGCTCACCTCATGGGTTGTAATGAAGATTAAATTGAGTGACTTTCATTAAAGTGTCTTGCATATTACCTGTTAAATGCAGGCAAGTGAAAGTGTTTATTGTTAGGCTATAATAGTATCACTCAGTTTACTAAACAAAAACAAAAACAAAAAAAAGGGAAAAAATCTTGTTTTGCTTTGGAAAGATCTCAATAATGGAATTAATTTAGGTGGAATTCAGGTTTTGAACCATGGTACAACTTTAAGCACCTTTACAATCATATCTGTTAGTGTCACTTTAGTTAATACATCTTGAATTTTCTTTATGAAATCATTGTGGGGTGAGAGGATGTGAATTATCATTTTTTCCCCTTTGGGTAAAGATGTTGCTAGTCTTTCACACATTTCCCTGTTGAAGCATTTTTGCGATGCCACTTGGGTTTTTATTGTTCTAGATTACTGTATAACATTGTTTCTAAGAAATTAAAAGTGTGGTATAGTGGTTCTTATTTCAAATCCCTGTTCAATTTCTGCTGATTTTCAGGCTAATTACATAAATATATTTTTTTTCTATTTCAGAGTTGGTTATGTAGGTTAATTCTTTTAAAGAGAGATTATTTAATAGATTTTTAAAAATCTAATAATGGTTATCAATATATCAGATGATTATAAATAGCAAGTGCTACATTGATGATCAATTTTTCATTCTTGACAAGGAGAAATCCATCCTGGAAGTAGAAGTAGGGCTTGATGACCCTTTCCCAGGGCAGGGAATACCTCAGACTTTGTATTCTTGCTTCCCTGCTCTGCAATGAATCCTCTGATTGCACCCATATAGCTCTTTATCTTCCTGCTTCTTTTGTTCTACCTTTTCTGGACTCTGGGCCCACGCTGTTGGCTGAAGGACTTTAAAAATTCATGTTTTGCAGGTTTCTGGGCCTAACTTCCATTTGAATGCCTATTTTCATTGTTTCTGCCATGAGCATTGATACAGATTAATACAAAAAAATATTGCATTTTATTTACCCATCCCTATAAGCATGTAGCTTTGCAGCTTGTGCCTTTAAGATATGGGGTCTCTTTCCCCACTGCCTGAACTGAGGCCAGCTGCGAGACTTGCTTCTATGGATCCTAAGGATGGTGTGCCAGTTCAGAGACTCAGCTTTAAGAGGCCTTTCCTACTTGTGTTTTCTGTATTGCACCCCTAATGCTGCCATAAGGACAAGCCAGGCTGGCTTGCTGGAGGGTGAGAAACCATGTGGAAAAGAGCCGAGTCCTCCCAGCTGAGCTGTCCTCACACAGAATCTAACAGACCTGCATCTGACTGCAGACCCATAAGTGAGGCCCTCAGAACTTCCCTAGGAAGTTTCTCCTTAGTCTCAGGAGAAACAATGCATTGTGCTGTTTAAGTCTTCAGGTTTGAGGGTACTCTGTTAATGCTCAACTCTTATGTGTACCATAGACATATTTAATTTTCCCACAGGTAGGTGAAACAAGGGATAATAGTACTTGCTAGTCTCAAAGAGATTTATTAATAAGCTTATTAATAAATCTCAAAGAGATTTATTCTACATCCTAGAAGCTCTTCTCTCAAAACAAACATGTGTTTTATTTACTAGAGACTCTTCATAAAGACCACTGTATTAATTTACATTTACTGATATAACAAATAACCATAAAACTCCACATCTATTATCTTACAATTCTGGAGTTCAAGAGTTCTAAAATCACATCTTTCCCCTGCCCCATTACCAGGGATTGAACCCAGGGATGCTTAACCACTGAGCCATACCCCCAACCCATTTTATTTTTTATTTTGAGATGGGGTATGGCTAATTTGTTTAGGGCCTCTCTAAGTTGCAGAGGCTGGCTTTGAACTTGTGATCCTCATGCCTCAGCCTCTGGAGCCACTAGGATTACAGGAATGCACCACCACACTTGTCTAAAGTTACACATCTTTGAATCTGGATAGGCTGAGAATTTCCCAACTCAACCAGTCCTGGTTTCTTTTTGCATAAGAGGTATTCCCTGAAGTAGTCTCATCCCTTATGTTTTACTATATGCAGCAGGAGGAAGTAGGACCAAACATTCAACACTTTGCTCAGAAATCCTTACATTAAATACCCCAAATTAAGGGTTACCAATTCTAATTTCCACATATCTGTGAGACACAATTCATCTAAGCTTTCTGCCACTATATAACGAGGATTCCCTTTCTTCCAGTTTCCAATAACATGTTATTCATTTCCTTCAGAATCTTTACCAACAAATTTCTGCCAACAGTCTGTTTTTAAAGATTTTAATATTCTCTATGAAATTATAAATTTTCTCTACAGTGTCTTTCTTCCATGTAAGTCCTCACTAAAGAGTCATTTACTATCTACTGAAAACCATATAGACTTCTATCACTGTCCTCAAAATTCTTCTAAAAGATTCTTCTCAAAATTGTCCATTGTGCCATTCCAAGACCACATCTGCAGAAACACTTTACTTCCAATGCCAGAGTCTGTATTTGTTTACTATTGCTGCTATAACAAATTACCACAAACTTAGTGGCTTAAAACAACATAAATGTATCATTTATGGCCTTTCTAGAGATCAACTTGTCAGCAGGAATGCATGCCTACTTTAGGCTTTATGGGAGAATTAATTTCCTTGACTTTTCTAGCTTATGTAGGCTCCCTACATTACTTGATTAGTGACCATTTCATTAGTCTTCAAAGCCAACAGTTTAGCACTTTCAAATTTCTCTTTCTTTCTCCTCCACCTTGGTCTTACCTCTGCTTTCACATCTCTCCCTCACACTCTGCATTCCTGCTTCTCTCTTTTAAGGACCCCTGTGATTAAGTCCCACCTGGACAATCTAAGACAAACTTTCATTTTGAGATTCTTTACCTAGTTGTATCTACAAAGATTCCTTTGTGATCAAGAGACACACCTCATGGGCAAAGACAACCACAGGCTAAAGGTAAAAGGATGGGAAAAACCATATCATTCATATGGATTGTGTAAACAAATAGTGGTTTCCATTCTCATCTCAGAAATAATGTAGAGTTCAAGCCAAAGCTAATCAAAAGAGTCAAAGAAAGACATTTCATACTTCTTAAAGGAAGTATATATCAGCAGGACATAACAATTATATATTCCCCAAACAATGGAAAATCTATATACATTAAACAGACCTTTCTCAATTTCAAGAATCAAAGAGACCACAACACAATAATCCTGGATGACTTTAACACACCTCTCTCACTACTGGACAGATCTTCCAAACAAAAACAACTAAATAAAGAAATTATAGAACTAAATAATAGAATCAATAATATAGACTTAATAGATATACATAGAATATTTCACCCATCAATGAGCAAATATACTTTCTTCTCAGCAGCACATGGCTGCTTCTCTAAATAAACCATATATTATGCCATCTTGGTAAATACAAAAAGTAGAAATAATAACCTGCATTCTATCAGATTATCACAATGAAATGAAATTAGGAATCAATGATAAAGTAAAAAATAGAAGCTGCTCTAACAAATGGAGACTAAATAATACAATATTGAATGATGAATGGATAGTAGAAGAAATCAAGAATGAAATAAAAAAATTCTTAGAGGTAAATGAGAAAACGGATACAACACATCAAAATCTCTGGGACACTATGAAAGCAATACTAAGAGGAAAGTTTATTGCACTGAGCACACTCATTAAAATAATAAAAAGTCAACAAACAAATGACCTACCATTCTATCTCAAAACCCTAGAAAAAGAACAAATCAACACCAGAAGCAGTAGAAGACACGAAATAACTAAAATCAGTGCTGAAATCAATGAATTCGAAGCAAAATGAAAAATTGAAAAATTGACAAAACAAAAAGTTGGTTGTTTGAAAAAATAAATAAAATCTATAAACCCCTGTCCATGCTAAGGAAGAGAAAAAGTGAGAAAACTCAAATAGCTTAAATACAAGATGAGGAAGAAAATATCACAATAGACATGTTTGAAATATAGAAGATAATTAGAAACTATTTTGAAATTTTATTCTCCAACAAAATAAAAAATATAGAAGACATTGACAAATTTCTAGAGACATATGACCTACACAAAATGAATGAGGAGGTCTTACATGATTTAAACAGATCAGTTTTGAGTAATGAAATAGAAAACACTATCAAAAGCCTACCAACCAAGAAAAACCCAGGACAAGGTGGATTCTCAGCCAAATTATACAAGAATTTCAAAGATGAATTAACACCAATACTCCTCAAAGTATTCCATGAAGTAGAAAAGGAGGGAACCAATCCAAACTCATTCTATGATCTACTATCATCCTGAATCCAAAACCAGACAAAGAAACATTAAGGAAAGAATACTTCACACCAATATCCCTGATGAACATAGATGTAAAAATTATTAGTAAAATTATGGCAAATAGCATACAAAAACATATTGAAAAGATAGTGCCCTAGAAGTAGGGTTCATCCCAAGGATGCAGGGTTGTTTCAACATATGGAAATCAATAAGTATAATTCATCATATTAATATATTTAAAGACAAGAATCGTATGATCATGTCAATAGATGCAGAAAAATCATTTGACAAAGTACAGCACACCTTCATGTTCAAAACACTAGAAAAACTAGGGATAGTAGGAACATACCTCAACATTGTAAAAGCTATATATGCTAAACTCAAGGCCAGCATCATCTACATAGGGAAAAATTGAAATCATTTCCTCTACAAACTGGAACAAGGCAAGGATGTCCTCTTTTACCACTTCTAATCAACATCATCCTTAAAACACTAGCCAGAGCAATTATAAGAAAGTAATTAAAGAAATACAAATAGGTAAAGAAGAACTCAAACTGTCACAGTTTGCTGATGACATGATTCTATATCTAAAAGTTCCAAATTATTTCACCAGAGAACATCTAGAACTAATAAATGAATTCAGCAAATTAGCAAGATATAAAATCAACAAGCATAAATCAAATGCATCCCTATACATCAGTGATGAATCCACTGAAAGAGAAATTAGAAAAACTAACCCATTCACAATAGCCTCAAAAAAATGAAATACCTGGGAATCAATTGAAAAAAAAAAAAAGAGGTGCAAGACCACTACAATGACAACTACAAAACACTAAAGAAAGAAATTGAGGAAGACTTTAGAAGATGGAAAGATCTCCTTGCTCCTGGATAGGCAGAATTAATATTGTCAAAATGGCCATACTACCAAAATCATTTTACCGATTTAATGCAATTCCTATTAAAATCCCAATGACATTCTTCATAGAAATAGAAAAAGCAACCATGAAACTTATTTGAAAAAATATGAGACCCACAATAGCTAAAGCAATCCTTAGCAAGAAAAGTGATCACAACAGGAGGAGTCACAATACCAGACCTTAAACTATACTACAGAGCTAGAATAACAAAAGCAGCATGGTATTAGCATCAAAATAGACTTGTAGACCAAAGGTACAGAATAGAAAACACAGAGACAAATCCACATAAATACAGTTATCTCATAATAGACAAAGGTGCCAGAAACATTCACTGGAGAAAAGATAGCTTATTCAACAAAGGGTGTTGGCAAAAACTGGAAATCCATATGTAGCGAAATGAAATTAAACCTCTGTCTCTCACCATGCACAAAAATCAACTCAAAGTGGATCAAAGGCTTAGACACTAGAACAGAGACCCAGAACCTCACAGAAGAAAAAACAGGCCCAAATCTTCACCATGTCAGCTTAGGATCTGGCTTCCTTAAAAAGACCCCTAAAATGCAGTAAGTAAAATCAAGGATCAATAAATGGTTTGGATTCAAATTTAAAAACTTCTTCTCAGCAAAAATGCCAATCAATAATGTGAGGAGAGAACCTATCAATTGGGAGAAAAATCTTTACCACATGCACCGCTGATAAAGCATTAATCTCTGGGATACATAAAGAACTCAATAAACTTAACACCGAAAACCCAAATAACCCATTCAATAAATGGGCTAAGGAACTGAATAGACACTTCACAGAAGAAACATGATCCATCAACAAATTTATGAAAAGTATTCAACATCTCTGGCAATTAAAGAAATGCAAACCAAAACCACACTAAGTTTTCATCTCACTCCAGCCAGATTGGCAATCATCCAGAATATAGACAACAATAAATGTTGGCAAGGATGTGGTGAAAAAGGTACACTCATACATTGCAGGTGGGACTGCAAATTGGTTCAACCACTATGGAAAGCAGTATGGAGATTCCTCAGAAAACTTAGAATGGAACCACCATTTGACACAGCTGTCCCACTCCTCAGTTTATACTCAAAGGACTTAAAATCAGCATAGTACACTAATGCAGCCATGTCAATGTATATTGCTGCTCAATTCACAATAGCTAAACTATGGAACCAACCTAGATGTCCTTTGATAGATAAATTGATAAAGAAAATATGGCATATATATTCAATGGAATATTACTCAGCTTTAAAGAAGAATGGATGATATTCTCCAACTCCATCCATTTACTGGATGGAGTTGGAGAATATCATGCTAAGCGAAATAAGCCAATCCCAAAAAAGCAAAAGGCCGGATGTTTTCTCTAATAAGCTGAAGGTAATTCACAATAAAGGGGGCAGGGCATTAGAGAAGAATAGAATTACCTTAGATTAGGTAGAGGGAAGTGAAGAGAGGAGAGGGGAGGGGAGGGGAGCTCTTGTGGTGATAGGAAGGATAGTAGAATGAAATAGACATTATTGCTTTATGCATATATGTGACTGCATGACCAATGTGATTCTATAATATATACACTCAGAAAAATCAGAAATTATATCTCATCTGTGTATGAAATATCAAAGTGCATAAAAGCATCCTACTGTCATGTATAACTAAAACAAATTTTAAAAATGGGATATATGTATCAAATCTGTGATTCAAAACAAAGAAGGATACACTTTGTCATATCAGAAACTGAACACAGTAAAAAGTAAAATGAGCCACAGACATTCCCTTAAATAAATCCCTTTGAATCTTAAACTACTTCTGAGCAGCTTGTGGCTTCAATGGAAGCATTTATTAAAATTTTACTCATAAGAAAGACCATTTTCATAGAAGTCTGTCAACAATAAGTAATAAGCAAAGAACATCTTTGGGTTAGTGGCAAAATGGAGATGATTCATGCTCTGCCTTTCTCTGATGCTTAAATTGATGTAATCTGCGTTCAAAGCTGTTAATGATGGTGGATGGACCATGCTTGGATTCTAATGGCCAAATCTCAGTAGCATTTCTAGTTTCACACAGTGCATGGAAAGCTAGTGGAATCTTTCACAGCCTCTCAAGAAATTTGTTCAGATCCTGGTATTGGGTTTGATCACTCCTCGTTGTCATCGTCACTGTTGATCTTAAAGTTATTCAACTTTTTAACTCCAGTCACAGTGTGTGACACTCTGGCCTTCAGTGACATTGAATGCCACAGGCCAATTATATCACATGTAAAAGAAAAATTTCCTTTTGTATATTTTGTTTATTTGCCATTTACTTCCCTGTGACCCTAGTTCTTGCTTTGTAAAGTAGCATAAAAAAAGGCAGCTCTGCATCCCTCTGCCTGATGGCTCATGGTGGAATTATAAGTGTATTTCTCAACATCTTCTATTAGCAAAAAAAGACCAGTTTTTTTCATCTTATATAATCTAAATGTCTGATCACATCTCATGCTGACCTTCTGCGAAGACCAGAATATTCCTCTGTGAAGAATACTTGGATTCTGGTTCAAATAATACTCTTTATAAAGGAAAAGATTATTTATTGTCACTCTAGGACCATTTCCCTTCTATTTCTAAGGCACAAGCAGAGATATCAAATGTAATTCTCTAGTAGAGTATTAGGTTCTCTCCCTTTTCACATTCTGCCAAACATCTTGTTTGCTTTCTGAAAATTGGTTTTTTCACGGTGAAGAACACCATCAAAGTAACTCCAAAAAATGCTCTAAACTATTTTCTCCATAGAACATTTGGTCACTTTAGAGCCCAGATGTTGACAGATGCAAGTTACACAGAAAAAGTTATCCCTCTGTGGTATTTGCTCTCTGTGTTCACGCTATAATCCTGTGACGGTGAAATACTGGGCACTGACTCTGTATACTAAGATTGTTTAAAACATCCAGAATGCTGCACCTGGAAGCTGATTTGATGCTTTTCCCACACACATTATTTCTCCTTTTTTGGAGCTAATTTTCATCTGCCATCAATATGCTCCCCCCACCTCCCACTGCACTGGAGTCCATCTGGAGTTCCTTCATGTAGTCTGTGTGTGGGTTTCCCCCCTGCTACCAAGTCAAGTCAAGTTTGCTTTATCAGAATCTTTCCCAGTTACCATCTGCCACCTTACTTCAGATCTGAGATGCCCACTGAATTCCCAAGTCCTGCAAAAGTCATGGTGGCCCCACAGAGTTTTTGCACTGTGGTTTACGATATTATCAATAATGTGTTTACTTCTTAGCATTTGATGTGCATGTGCGCACTCGCGTAGGTATGTGTTTTAAGACACACTGTGGTTGACCTTAAATAGGATTTGAGTGTCTAACTGGAAAATTTTATAGGAGATAGTATAACTTGTAGGACTTTAGGGTCAGAACACATAGGTATAAACTACGACTCCTCTACTTAATAATTTTGCATTTGCAGACAGTTACCTTTGCGAAGACTCAATTTCTCTTTCTTTAAAATAGTGATCATCATAGCATCTTCTCTATAGGTTTCCTGAAAGGACTTTAGTGAGAAACTATAAATGAAATTCTTAGCATAGTGCTTTACAGATATTAAATTATCAGCAAATTTAATCTTTTATTATTTATCTTGATAAGTATACTAAGCACATCTTAAGGGAAGTTCCAACTCAAGTATTAGTATGGTTATATTGATTGAAAGGGAACTGATACTTATCTACTCCATATGCATGTATTGAAAACTTGCTTCATCTCAGGCATTCTGGATGGAAGTTTGAGGTTCTTGCTCTTAATTAATACAGAATACATGGAAAAACAGTAATTCAGAAGAGGATCACACAGCACAGCTATGAAAGGTGGTGTTGTGGCCAAAATGGTGGGAGAAAACAAGGACCTGTCCCTGAGAGAGGGGAAAAAGGATGATAAAGAGGCTTCTTGGAAGAAGTGGTGTTTTAGAAGAAATGAGGTATAGATTGAATCCTGAATGTTGGGCAATTAGGAGTTTACCATGTGAGGGGGAAATTATTATAGGTGCAGAGTTAAGAATAAGAATGTTTCAAACAAACAAATGTACTGAAAATCACATTATGACAAAGAAAATGAACTTAATTTCTGGCACAAATTTGGTCTGATATCAGACCCTCACTAAGGAATTAAATTGTTCATTGGGCAGATCTAATTGAGGCAATGCTATATGTTCCTGACTTAACTCATGCCTTTGCACAGATGTTAATAAAGTAATAGTGACTACTGATTACTTAATGTCTACTATGAACCAAATACTGAAGTTTGTTATTTTATAACTCTTATTCTTTGCATGTGGGTGATATTTTACCAGATTTAAGCTGAGTACAATAAGCATGACCTGCTTCAGAAATTCTTGTGTTTAACAAAGTGTGTAGTAAAGGAGTTCTACTAAAAAAAAAAAAAAAGTTTGGATGTCTGATTCTTTGATTCTGTCCAGATTATTTCTGTTATGCATATTAGAATTGCATAGACATGCTGGTGCTAAGTATGTGAGGCCTGTCTCAAAGGTTTAATTATGATGAATTGAGCTAATATATATTTAACTGAGCAATGTAGCCACAGATGGATTGTCCTGATGGAATGTGTCCACTTTTCCATATCCTTCTATTTATTTTTTTAATATACCTTTATTTTATTTATTTATCTTTATGTGGTGCTGAGGATTGAACCCGGGGCCTCACATGTGCTAGGCAAGCACTCTACCACTGAGCTATAACCCCAGTTCTCATTCCTTTTTATTTTTAATTATTATCAAGTTGTAGATGGACATAATCCCTTTATTTTATTTATTTATTTGTGGTGCTGAGGATCAAACCTAATGCCTCACACATACTAGGCAAGCACTGCACCACTGAGCTACGACTGAGGCCCCCATTTCTTATAATCATACATTAAATACACCAATAGATCCAATATTGTCTCTCTTGGTTAGTTGTTGATTTTTTTCCCCGAGGCCTTTATGGTCATCTGCTTTAAACAAAGAGATCAGATTATCTAAAATGAATAGCAAATATCTAGCTCCCCATCCCTTACCATGAAAGTTATCACCAGCTAATTATAGTATCATTTTTGGCTAAAATTTCTACTTGGCCTTAGAATCCTTCTCACCTACTTGCTCCCAACGGCCCCTAACAATGGAAAAGATTTGGCAGGTAAGATGAGGCCTCCTATGTCATATTTTTATATTTAAGGGAGTCAAGTAAAATTAGGCATGAAGCTTAATTTTTCCAAAATTGTAAGAAGAAAAAAGTTTATATGTGTATATATTAGTTCATGTGTTTATCTATCTATTAACATGTCTTTGAGGAAGTGAGAAGGACATTAGTTGGTTATATACAGGAAGACAAATATAACTATGTATGGAGTTTTGGTAACCTATAATAAATTCAATTAGCAAATTACAGAATGAAATGAGATTGTAATATTTTTCCGTAATCCACATTTATCATTAATGTAGTGATAAATGCACTGTAAAATTGTATTTCTTGTAAAGGTAGAGAAATGTTTTTTGGCTCCATGAAAAATTTAACCTGGAAGTTCCTGCACAGTTTTATGGTCTGGAGCTATTACCATTTTTATGAAGTTTAAACATGGGGAATGCTTTGCATCGATTTGGCTGTCATGCCAAACCCAGGCAATACTTCGTACTTTTCAGTATTCTATGAGAAATAAAAACATGGATGAAGAGGGAATTTGTTATACCCCTGTGCTGAGTAGAAGTAGAATTAGGTGTTTCTCTGAGCTTTGATTCTATGTTTCATCCAAACAGCAGAGTAGGTCATTGCTATTTGCCAAGAATTTTAAAAATGCATTTCTGCACAGTTCTAGGTGAGTTGAACATCTTATTTCTGACACAAACTTTCTAAGCCACCTTTAGATTTATTTACCAGTGGCTCAGTTTTCAGACAGGAACACTTAAATTCTTAGTCTAAAGCTTAAGTTAATTCAAATAAATTCTATCAGATAAAAAAATTAATATTATTTTATTTAGTTTTTTTCTCAGGGGGAGATAATTTTCAAGCTTTGGGAACACCCTACTGAATTATTTTAATACTTCTTAGAAAGTTTGCAGCAGATCCAACAGTTCCATTTCCCTCTGAAAATATTTAGTAAATGGAATTCAGAGTGGCAAAATAGGTCATTACTGGGATACAGATGATTTTGTTGTTGTTGTTATTTCTTTCTCAAAAAATCTTTTTCTTTCTCGTTCATCATTCAAACTTTATAATGTTCATATGTGATATTAAACAAAAGATTTTTCTATGATTCAGTAGGCAAGATGTGTGCACTTCACTATAGCTTTTTGATAAACTACTGTGGAAGAACAGATTGTCCTGGAAAAATGACATATGTCAATATCTTACATTAGAAATCGATTCTTCCTTCTCACCAATTGTCATAGTCTATTGATGAAACTTACAGTTACTCTGAAAAATATTATATTGGTTGGTTTCCTAGACAATTTTGACTTGAGTTGTGATTCCAAACGTCTTCTTAAATGTTGAAATGATTAGCTTGGAAATTTAAGACCAAGATGTAACCATTAATATCTCTGCGAGACAGTGAAAGGTAGTTCTTCAGAAAGTCAGTCTGAAAGTTAGCACACATTCAAAAATCCCTTTCTGGATAATGTAAACTCAGAAGTTCATTTTTTGGTCCCTCCTGGTCCCACAGTGTCTGGCAAGCTGACAGTGGCTTTGGTGTGAGTGAGAAAGAGAAGGAAAGGACCTTTGGGAACAGTACCAGCTCTTACATGTGCTCCTTGGCTGTTGGAGAAGCTGGAGGGTGGGAGGGAGACACATTGGGTGGAAAAAAAATGTAACCCATAAGGATCTTCATACATCTCGTACTGTGGAAACATGGAGCCAACCACAGACCCTGCCCCTGGGACTGAAAATTAGCATTCCTTTCAGACAAATGTGGGTTGTTTCTTTCTCTGTATTATGAAAGATGTGTATGAGTTTTCCTTTTTTCCTGTGTTTTCAATGTAACTATGGGAAGGGATCAGCAGCAAGATAGTTTCTCCACATTTATTCTCTACTTCTTATATTTCACTCTTCCCTTCAAAATAAATTTGTTTGGGTTAGAAAATAAAGTTAGTGGTAACAGTGACACTATGAATATCCCAGGTACTATGTTGAATAGTTATAGAAAAAATAGATTTTATTATATATATAATCAAGTAGAATTTTAGAACACTTTAGTGATAACTAGAGTTTGTTGCTTGCTTTCACACTGGGATTACATTTTGCATAGATATCTTAAAGTCAGTGCATAAGAAGCAAAAACAAACAAACAAACAAACAAAAACCCCCAAACTCACTCCAATAAACTTTCTTGTTAAAAAAAAAAAAAAAAGTCCTCTAGATTTCAAGACTCTCAGGTTTAGAGAGGATGTTTGAGTGAACTGGCCAATGGTGTTTATCATTTTTTTGATCCCTGCATGTAAAATTTCCATTAAATGTATATGTATTGTTCTACCCATCTCTTTTTGAGTATATAGTTAAGTAAAGACAGTATGACATTATGTTAATGTTTAGGAAATAGGAATAATTTCTGCTAATTATTAACAAGACAGAGATCATGCTGTTAAACAAGTGCTCACATTTCTTGACCGACTTATTACAATTTGTATTTGGCCTCCCACCACCTTGGGAAGTTTTTTCTGTGGTTATAGTTAGTTAGATCTGGCATGTCCCCCACAGGCTCGTGTTTTAAAGGCTTGGTCCTCAATACAGTATTGTTCAGAAGTGGGGCTTTGGGGAAGCTGTTGGATCATGAGGGCTCTGATCATATCCATGGATGAGTCCATGATGGTTTCATAATTGAATGGGCTGTTGGGAGCTGATGCAAACTGTTAGGAGGTGGGACTTCATTGGAGGATGTAGGTCATTTGGAAGGGTACATCTTCCTTTCTCTTTCTCTCTACTTCCTGGCTGCCATGAGGTGAGCATCTTTCCTCAGCTCTGCACTTCTACCATGATGTTTCTGCCTTTCCACAGGCCTAAAAGCAGTGAGCCACATGACCATGCCCTGAAATCTCTGAAACTGTGAACCCCAATAAGTCTTTCCTCTTTTAAATTGTTATTTTCAGATATTTGTCACAGCAATGGAAAGGTTACACAGCTCAACATATTGGTTATTGTCCAATTATTATTGCATCTCTGCATCTATAATAAGATATTCCTTGTCAGCAGTCAGCCCAAAGCTCTTTACAGAGCTAAGAGGCCCTCATTGATCAGTAATTGCAGGTAGTAGGGTCTGCTCTTGTTCTTGCATATCTTAGCAATATTACCAAATAGTTGAACAGATAGATCCATGTGGTTCTGGTCAAAGAAATGAATAAGAAGATGAAATGTGAAATATCAGTGACAAATCCGAATAAGAAAAGTAGGTCATATTTGAGATCAGGTGATTTTAGAGGTTTCACTCATTTATCATATAGGCAATACAATTGGTAATGATGAGGGTACAAATGACAAACACAAGTAGTAGATTATAAGTTTAATGGTTCTGAATGAGTCACACCTCCCTGTCTATATGCTTATGTAGTTAATTTCCAGGTCGGATGCAAGCTTGAACATGTGACTCGCTTTGACTACTTGGATATTAACAAATGTGTCACAAGCCAAAGCTCTCACAGGTCTGGTCCATTGACAATAGCTGCCTGGTAACACTGAGACATGTGAAGAAGCCTGGGCTAAGCTGTTGGGGATACATGAGTTCATTTTATACCTTCTAGCCCAGCTGAGCTCCAGTTGAGGAAAGTCACATAAGGGAACTGAGATGAAACCACTAGAAGACTCAACAGCAGAACCCACCCAAACTTCTGGTCCTCAGTTATATAAATGCTTACTGTTTGGAGCCAGTGGTTTTAGTCGATTGTTTGTTTGTTTGTTTGTTTTTGTTTTTCTGCTGTGACTAAAGGATCTGAACAGAACAACTGCTGAGAGCCATAGCCAAGTAGGAATGACGCATGGCATTGGGTTGAAGGGTGACCCTGCTCAGGGATTAGGGTGGCTCCAGGTTTAGGGTGGATCCTGCTGGAATAGGGCGGCTCCAGGCTTAGGGCGGATCCTGCTGGGATTAGGGCATATCCTGCTACCTCAGGTGCCCACTCCTTGAGTTCCCGCAGGGTTCTGAGAGAACTGGTACCCAGAGCCCGGTGGAGGGAGTGTATTTTTCCCACAATGTGCGTAGAGTGCCGGTGAGAGTTCGGGAATAAAGAGTTGCTGTTGGAATCTACAAGTTTTTGTGGTGGCTCGGTTATTTTGTGCCCAGACAGACTGCAGCAAACTGTAAAGAGGAAAAGTTTATTCGAGAGCTCACAGTTTCAGAGGTCTGAGTCCATAAAAGTTATCTCCATTCCTCAGGATCAAGGCAAGGCTCACCATGGTGGAAGAGTGGGACAGAAGGAAGCAGCTCATATCATGGTGAACAAGAAGCAGAGAGAGAGACTTTCCAGATACAAATATATACACCAAAGCCACGCCCTAATTCCCACCTCCTCCAGCCACACCCTACCACTTTAGTTACCACTCAGTTAATCCTGATCAAGGAATTAAATCCCTGATTAGGTTAAGACTCTTGTAACCCAATCATTTCTCTTCTGAACCTTCTTTTGGGGGACACCTCACATCCAAACTGTAACACCAGTCATTTGAGATTATTGATAAATCAAAAATAGGTTACTTATATAGTAAATAAACATGAATTTTTTAAAAGCTTTTGTCTTTTTTTTTTTTTTAATTAATGATCTCACATAAGAAGAAGAAGGGTGAGTGCTTTGGGGCCTGTGCATGGGACGATGATGTCATCAAGGGACATTCTGTCTTTAACATCTTGGTTGATCTTCATGATGAAATGACTGCTGCAGCTTCAGGATGTGAGGAAATGGACTGGGGAATGTCCACTGTGTCATCCAGACAGCCATGACGTATTTCTTTTCTTGTCACATTGCTTTATCTTCTTAGTGTTATGTGAAACCCTAGAATGGCAATTTTATAAACCTGTATTTGGGTATGCTCCTTGGTTACACAGTACTTACTCTTAAGGCTCAGTTTTCTTACATGTAAAAAATATGAAACACTGTGTACTTCAAAAATGTGTTTTAAATATTAAATTATAACTTAAATAATTACGTAAAGACATAATAAATAAAAATAGATCTGATTTAGGTAAATTTTCTCTGTACTAATTTTCTGAGGATTCAGTATGCTTCTGGATGATCAAACAAGTATATGTTGAATTTAATTTTACCTTTCTAGTCAAATAGAGTCAAATGTCAGTGATAAACCAATTTAACTATAGATCTTGAACCACTTAACTCTCTATAAATATACTGTAGACATGGAAGAAGTAAGGACTGTTCCTTTTCATTTAGTATATAAACTCAGGAGTTCAAAGTGTGATATGAAAAGATAAATTAGGGGTATAAATGTTTTAGAATGAAAAATGATAAGTCTATGGGATGTGATAGATTCAAAACTCCCCCAGATAAATAACTGTTTTTCTAAGAAACTTCCTATCACCAGTACCTACAACTTTGGCTAATGGATGTTATTGAACTTCTTTGGCATTTGAAGTGGCAGATCACCAATAAATCCCTAGGGTTTCATGAGCAAACTAGCCACTATCTTAATTTATATTACCTACGATAAAATCAAGAGTCTGAGTGGTTTAACAGGATGCATTTTTCCCCCTTGTTATGCAAAGTGCTATGCAAATCCAGCAATTTCCCCATGGAATCCCTTCCATTCTGTGACTCAGGGTTTGGGTTTGCTTCCATCTTGTGGAAGAAGGATGAGCTTATAGTCTTATGTTCACAAATAAATAGGTGATTGGAGATGAAGGAGGCACATAAGCTTTAGTGATCTTGGCTTAGAAGTGATACTTGCTACTTTTTATCTTGATATAGTCTTTGGAATTGTCATGTAGCCCAACATGGTGGGTAAGAGGGTAATGCATGGAAATGTGAATATTTATTGAACAGTAACTGTCTTTTCTACAGAGGAAACTAGTTTTTTCATAGTTATAATTTTGAGGTTCACTTTGGTGAGAAAAATGGTTATGCAGTATCTAGTAGCATATCTGACTCCTTAAGGCCTGGGCTAATCTTTATTTTGCTTATTCCTATATGCCCAGCATTGAGCAGTGTTTGGTTAATAGGAGGAACTATACAATGAATGAATGCCTATGTGAACAAATAAATGCCAACTCCCTTTCTTTCATCCTTATCTTGTCATTTCTAAGTATAGAAAATAAAACTTACATTCTGTCTCTTCATAGATTAGCAGAATGTCCACCACATACTATATACTATATACAAACATACAATATTTGTTGATGGGAAGGATGAGAAGAAGCAAGACTCATAGCACAGTTGTACGGAATGATTTTTCTTTTCCTCCCATAAGAAATGTTGGATTTTTAAATGAATGAATTGTGTCCTCCTCTGGAAATTGGATTTATGTATATTTTAGGAGTAGAATGTTGAAATTCGAAATACCAGAACAAATGTTCACCATGTGCTGCACGAAGCTCTGGCATTTGATATAACTACCTCTATAGCACACTGCTTTTCTTTCTTAAACAACATAAATTTGCTGAGCTGGGCCTTAGAGAACTGTGATTTGTTGACATGAATTCAACATGATCCCAACCTGCATAACAAGAATGTTTGGATTCCTTTGCCGACTTTGATTTCTTTGCCAAGTTTTATGGAACATGCTTTTGGTTTTGGTCTTGGCAATCTCCTGCATCTGAGCTATCCCATTCCTTCTAATTTCCAGAGAGAGACATTAATTATTTTTCTTTGCACTCCTGAGAGTCTTCCATGTGAAATTAATAGACAACAGCAGTAGATTGTTTTCCTGAGATATTCTAAGTTGGGGTTATACCAAGCACTTCTGAAAGTTGGAGACTGGGTCTAAGTGGTTCACTCTCAGCTGGTGTTCCTCAAAAGTTTATTATTTCATTCAGTCCCAGCAAACATAAATGGATTGAAGTGCTAAAGTTGTCCACGAAGACATTAAAGTTGCTTTTGCATTTTCATTCATAGAAAGTGTTTATCCTGATGGAAATTCTAGGTGTATGTGGAAATTTGCATTATTGGCTATAGGGAAGAAAATGATTGAAAACATTGAGAACACAAACTGAAGAAAATATTAGGGTATAAGATCATGATACTGATGTCATAGAGTCTGTCTTTCCATCTGGCAAGTGAAGAAATGATGTGGATTGTATCAACAGAGAGTTCTCAATTTTGCCCCAAAATTAAATCACCAACTTAGCAGCTTATTTGTTGATTTAAAAAAAAAAAGTGTATTCATTTGTTTAATCAGTAACTATTTATTGAGTTTGTATTATGTGTTGGGTATTATTCTAGGTCCTGTGGATATGATCGTGACAACAATTTGATTTTTTTTAATATTTACTTTTTAGGTATAGTTGGACACAATGCCTTTATTTTATTTATTTATTTTTATGTGGTGCTGAGGATCGAACTCAGGGCCTCACACATGCTAGGTGAGCGCTCTACCACTGAGCTACAACTCCAACCCCGTGACCATAATTTTAAAACAAACAAACAAATAAGCAAAAAAAAAAAAAAAATCTTACCCTTAGAAAGAATTTAATGAGCTTGCCCAGATTCACAGAGTTCCTCAATGACAGAGCTGAGATTTGAATCTAGGCTTCCTGACCCTATAGCCCAAGTTTTCACTACTAAGCTGTCTTGTATTTCTGCTTTTTAAAATTAATAAACTTTATTTTTGAAGAAATTTTGAATTTACAGGAAAATTGAGCAGAAAGTATGGAGAATTCCTGTATATCCTTTTACAGCCCCCTGCCTAACATCTCAGTTTTGATGCAAAAAATGGAAAATGAATAAAATGGTAGTGTCCCTAAATGATGTCTCCTGTCTTTTCCTTTTAGATGCATTACAATAGAGCTAACACATAACTTTTTTCCTAATCCTAAGTTAGTTTTCATTCTTTCAACAAATAAATAAAACCTTTTCTATAAACTAGGCTGCACAAACAGAGTGATATATAAACTTGACATGCTATTCTGACCTATAGACCTTATGGTAGACTATGGGTTCTTGTAAAAATAATATCAAATATGAATATCTAATTACAAAAGACAGGGACTTTAAAAGATAACGTGACATGAATTTTTTTTTAAAGAGAGAGAGAGAGAGAATTTTTTTAATATTTATTATTCTTTTTTAGTTTTTTCGGCGAACACAACATCTTTGTTTGTATGTAGTGCTGAGGATCGAACCTGGGCCACACGCATGCCAGGCGAGCGCGCTACCGCTTGAGCCACATCCCCAGCCCCAGTGACATGAAATTTTAATTTGGGGTTTATGTAAATCTTACAGGAGGCAGTGATTTTTAAGCAACACTTGAAAGATGAATAAAAGTTACCTTTACAGAGAGAAGAGAATACTCAGGGAAGGAGATTAACATATACAGAGTTGATACCAAGGAGGCAAATTATTTGAAGCCTTGAAAATACAAAGAGCTGAATTGAAGCATGACTATCCTAAGAAGTAAGAGAGGAGAATTTGTTATCAAAGAAATCAAGAGGAATACACTCACAGGTCAAATAACTTTAAGATTTATAAAGACAAAAAAGGCCCATTGATTGGAGGATGTTTGTGTCCTTTATTTTTGGGGATCAACGTTAACACAGGCATTATTTTAATTTTTTTTTAAATTCAAGTGCTTGTTTTCACATCAAGAGCAATGTCCTCGAGGTTTGGATAGAGACGTGTCTTTAAAGTGGATGGGCTAATTAATGGTGGGTGGAAAAGTCATGGCAGTGTACACAGATAATACTTATGAGCAATTTGCATGTGTAGAGGAAGAGAAAATAGTAGCTGGGAAAGCAGGTGGCACTTGGGGAAGTTTTCTCTTCTTTTTTGTTGAGACCAATTAAAACAAGTTAAAATGCTGATCTGAGAGAACTAATAGAGAAGGAAAGGCTGATAATGCAAGTAGGAAATGACTGAGCTGGCAGAAATGTTATAAGCTGGGCATGCACAGGGGGACTGGCCTTTGCTAGAAGGAGTCTCAATTACTTTAAGGTGGTTAGAGGGGGTAAAAAAGGAGAAATGGGTCACTAGTTATATTAGTTTATAAATTTATAGTCATATCAATTATTTATTTTAGGAAGTATGAAGTAAATATATAGTAAGGACCTGAGTTGGAAAGGGTAGGAATTGAGTTGGAAAGGGTAGGAATTGAGGAATGAGAAAATTCACATAGTTGAGAGCATTGAAGGGTGATTCTAGAGAAGTAGAAATTGCACTTCATAGAGAAATGATGTTAGGAGTGTCACGCAGGTAAGGGAGCCATATGAATTGATCAACAAGAAGAATACATAGTGAGATCAACCAATCAGAACTAGTTTCAGTTGGCCTAGAAGTGAACTGAGAGTAGTTTAAACATGGTTCCTCTTTTAAGTTTCTTCATATTACATCCAGGGTTTTCTCAATGTTTCTACAATGAACAAGAGCGAACCCTTTCTAGTTTGATACTCTGCTTTCTCCATCATTTGGTTTCTATTTCATAGTAACTGCAATTCTCCCTTCCAACCAATAGCAGGAGGGGGAATGAAACAAGAGCATATCCATCTCCCCTTTATATGTAGGGTGAGGGATTGGGATGAATGAACCAATGACTGGAGACTGAGCATTTTTAGGAGTTCTAAAGTCCAGGATCTTACTGGGGGAATGGGGATTAGGGATTAATGTGGAGGAAGATATCACTAGAGATGAGAAATCAAGAATGAGGGGAGACATCTAATATGGGTCATTGCTGGGGAATATGATATTCATATGACGGCCAATTTGAGGAATAAAGAGAGACCATTGTTATTTTTGGTGATTTTTAAATTGTAGACTATTCAAGTCTGGTTCTGATTATTGTCACATACACTATCTTTATTTTATTTTGCTGCTTTATTTAAGTAAGTATAAACATAGTATAAAAATACCCCAAACAAAGCAAGTTACAAATTTAAAGGTCAAAAAGCCTTCCCTCCTTGACTTTTTCATTCCTGGTACCCCACCTTAGAGACAAGTGTGTTTAAATTTTTCTAGAGTCTCATGGGGAGTTAATCCAATAATTTGAAATAATATCCCAATTTTTACGGTTTTATACTTTATCACCTTCATATGACATCTGTAGACTTCCTAGGAATATTTGAGAATTTAGTCGAGTCTTTATTCTGATATCCTTCTTTATTCCTTTTTTTTTCATTTTACTGATGATGCAATTCCATTGATTCTGAGATTCCCTAATTTCTCTCCCTTGTGTTCCTCTCTGTTCGCCGGGGTGGATTTTAAAGTTTGTATTTTGTTTTTGTTTTGATTTTTAGAAAGAAGAGATGGGGAGTACATTTCAGAATTCTTCCATGACATTTTTGATAGATGCTTTCTTTTACTCCATGTGTTTCATAAATGAAATTAGGACAATGATAATGACAAAGAATTTTGATGCCATGTTGATTCTTCATCCTTTGTAGATTTTATATTTTTCTGTTTGGGAAGATTTAGTGTATTCTTCTTGTGGAGCACTGAAATCTCATCAAGATGTGTATAGCAGAAACTTTTTTCATTGGCCCCGAAGAGTTAAGATAAGTTTTCTTTTTGTTTTATAAATTGTTGTATTCTCTTCTCTGTGAATAATTTTTAGATTGGGTTTTGGACATTCTGAATCTATCTTCCAGATCTTTTTCCATTTCTGTAATATTTGCTCCTCTGTTTATCTTTTTTGGCTATGTTCTAGTTGTCTTTGAATTTCTGTTATTTGATATTATTTAGATCCTACGTCTGTGTCCATGGTGATATTCAGCACCTCTAGTTGACATGTTATTTTGTAATTATTTTATTACTTTCTAAGAGTTTTTCTCCTCCCCCCCCCCCGGCATGGGTCCTTTTTTATAGTCGCTTGTCTTATTATAGTTGTCTCTTTCCTCAAATTTCCCTGAGGAAAACATGAAGCATCTTTTTGAAAAAAGCATCCTCTTCTTATTATTATTACATTACATTTCTTCACTTCTAGGTCAATGTTTCTATTGTCTACTTTGGTCTTTTTTCTTTGAGGTTGTGAATTTTCTACAAATACTAAGTGAATGGTGGTTAACAGCATGTAATTACAATTGATTACTGCACATAGCTGGCCTGCAGTTATTTTACACATGTGGAGCTATTGTCCCAAAAGCCTGGTGCTCTAAAAGGGAAGGCTGATTCTGTGTAAGGTGCTGGCCCCACCAGCATGCATTCTTAGGCTGTGTGGACAAGGAGTGTATAAGCAGGCCCAGGATTATCAAGATAAAGAAAATTTTATTTTGAGGTTTTGTGGTTAGGATTCTTACATACCAAAGAAAATACCCATTTCAGTGCACCAGGAAGGAATTTACCTACAGATATTAAATAGCACACCTAATTGTTGAGAGAGTTGGAGGATCAGTCTTTCGGATAAACTACTACAAGGAAACAAAACAACAAAATGGTCAACCAAAGTTCATTGAAGACTTGGCCTAATTAGGAAACTCACAAGAGGACACTTGGACTGTACCACCACACTGCCTCTTTGACCCTAACACACAAACCACACACCCATAACACCAGAGGGGATCCCTGGGTCCGCCTGCTTCTTTATGTGGGCCAGATGCAAATCAGATCAGGTTGGATACAAATGAGTGAGCAAACGAACATCACCAATCTGCAACTTGGTTGCAATGGAGACTTAAGAAATCAGCACTTTAAAAATTACACCTTAGAAAGAAGTATTCATGGTGTGAGGAATCATCAAAGGCAGAGAGTGCTCAGAAGATTCAGAGCAGTCACAGGTGTCAGAGGTCCCCTACCTGGGGATGCATACTTGAATCTATTCCAATCTCCAGGTCCAGCTGCTTTTCCTTTTAACCCCCACTGATCCAGGGACTTTAGACTTGGCTTTGTACTTCTCTCTAGTCCGAAAATACACACTAATGATCTCTTTACCTATAAATCCTTCTCATTAGCTCCACTTGAGGCTTGAGTTGGGATTCATTGCTGCAGAAAAAAAGGAACAGAATATGACATTGAACAGGTTGACCAGGCCCAGCTGTGCACAGTAGATCATTTAATTACTCTAATTTCTACCTTAGTCCCCTTCTCCCTGATTCCAAACTTGGGAACTCAAGAGGGATCCACCAAGAAGCAGCTTGTCTTCCTCCACTACAGCTTCTTCTGATTATTCTCTCTGATCTGATTTATGTGTCCGGAAGACCCATCTAACTACTATCTTCCAGAAATTAATCAAAATGCCTAGTTTACGGATTAGATGCTTCCTTTTTTCTGTGTTCCTATGGAGGAATTATTTTTGCATAACTTTACTATTATTCCGTTGAGACATGGTTAACAACTATAATACAGAAATTTTAAAAGCGGAAAAAAAGTTATTCATATTAGGTGGCTTGATTAAAGTCTCAGTTTCTCATTGTCCATAAATATTTAACTAGAAAAAAAAGGTGAGTTGAAGAGCACACTGTGCTACCCACAATATGCTTTATTTTATTGTCTCCTTCTGACAATGAAATGAAATAATTTCTAGGAGGCTTCTTTGTGACTTTGTTCTTCATAATGCGAGATCTGCATTTAGGAAGAATTTTCTGGTGTAAAACGCCCTGTATTAGAAATAATTTCCTTAGAAATTAACATGTTTATATGCAAAGGAGAAGCAAGGTAAAATTTACCACATGAACATCAGAAAACCAGAGTTGAAATGTTTTATACAGACTTTCCTGGCAAATTAGCATATGAAGAGAGCACAACTAAGGTTATTGAGAGTCATTTTCATTTGAGCTTTTACTTAAATGGGAAATATGTTAAAATTTGGAAGGAGGATAGGGGTGAAAAATGTGAAGAGTAGCTATGGTATGAAGTGTTTTGTAGTTTAAATGGATTGGAAAGTTGCTGAAAACATGCTTTCCCACACACTCACTAAGGTGCATGTGGAACAGAGGCAGATTTTCATTTTATCCATGCAATACTTCCATAAAAAAATACACCTATAAAAAATTCCCTTTTAACTCAGATGTTCAGCTTGACATTTGTATATGCAAAGTGGAAAGAGAAAGTGTACCTTTGAATTTATCCTGGAAAGGGCAGTGAACCTTAGGAAGTAGGGCATTAAGTCTCCAAGGGAGGGAAAATGCTTTCCAGAGAGCTCATTCTCCATGCTGGGTCAGTCAGTTGCTTCTTTGGTTGTTGAGGCCAGTGGCTCTCTTTGTGTGGCTTGTCTGGCTGAGAAGTCTTCACTCCTCAATTCTACTGCAAGACCACCTCCTCCCACACTTCTCTTTCAAACGTTACTAAGAGTTCCCTCACTGGCAACTCCAATGATTTCAGCTTTACCTTTTTCTGACGATGGATAGCAGAAATACTTTCCTTTAAAAACGTAAACCTTAAATTCCTAAACCCCGTGTGTTTCTTGTTTTCTTCTCCAATTCTCCATATTCTTATTTAAAGTCCTTCTCTGCTGCTTATGTCTTAATAGAAAGGTTTGGGCAACTTCAGTGCTCATTGAAGGACAGGATTATAGAATGATTCCATGTATAGATGCTTATGCCAGATGGCATGACTTTAAATCTTAGTCTGGCTGGTTCCTAGATGCATGCTTTTGGGAAAGTCCTTTGACCCTTCTGTAGCTCAGCTTCTTTATCTTTAGGTTGGGCTCAAAACAGTGTTTACCTTATGAACAGTGTTTACCTTTATGAAGATTGGCTCAGAAAAAAATGGGAAAAGTAGCACTTCTCATATTATAATGTGCAGATGGGACAAATGGGAATCTTGATGAAATGCAAATTCTGATGTGGTAGTTTGGAATTAGGGCTCCAGAGTCTGTATTTCTAACTCCCAGGTAATATGATTTTTTTCTGATCTATAGACCACATGCAAGTATCGAGGAAGAAAAGTGTCTCAAACCAAACTTGGCAATAGATGGGTGTTAGCATCATCGTCGTCATCAGCAGCACAGTTAGTATCCTCTTTCTCTTCCCTGAGACATGCTCTTTTTTCAGTGATCTCCTGCATCCTTAGCATCATTCTTCAAGAAAGGAAGCTTTGTCAGTAATTAGAGAAATGCAAATCAAAAGTACTCTAAGATTTCATCTCACTCCAGTCAGAACGTCAGTTATCAAGAATACAAGCAATAATAAGTGTTGGCAAGGATTTTGGGGAAAAAGCACACTCATACATTGCTATGGGACTGGAAATTGGTGCATCCCCTCTGGAAAGCAGGATTCAGATTCCTCAGAATATTTGGAATGGAATCACCATTTGACCCAGTTATCTACTCCTCGGACTTTACCCAAATGACTTAAAATGGGCATGCTACAGTGATGCAGCGACATCAATGTTTATAGCATCTCAATCCACAATAGCTAAACTGTGGAAGCAACCTAGATATCCTTCAACAGATGACTGGATAAAGCAACTGTGATATATATACACAATGGAATGTTACTCAGCATTAAAAGAGAATAAAATTATGACTTTTGCAGGTAAATGGATGGAGTTGGAGAATATCATACTAAGTGAAGGAAGCCAATCCCCCCAAAAAAACCAAAGGCTGAATATTCTCTGATAAGTGGATGTTGGTTCATAATGTGGGGAGGAGGCATAGAAAGAATGGAGGAACTTTGGATTGGGCAAAGTTGGAAGCAGGCATGGAGGTAGAAAGATGGTGGAATGAGAAGGACATCATTAACCTTGGTACACGTATGGTTGCACAAATGGTGCGACTCTACATTGTATATAGCCAGAGAAATGAAAAATTGTGCTCCCTTTGTGTACAATGAAATGAAATAACTAATTAGAACAAATAATAAAAGAAAGGAAGCTTTGTAAGTGCAGGGGTCTTTTAGCTTCATAGTACCAAAGTGTTCACTAAGTATTTGTGGGAAAAAGAAAATGAAGGAAGAAAAGAAGGTATAATAATATGCCACATGAATACTCCCAGTGTGTATCAGCAGATCTGACTTCTCTCTAGAACTCTACTTCTATATCACGACTTTGCTGAACATCTCCATCCAGAAGTCTCTCAGGTATCTCATCTTTAACACAAGCAAAACTGACCTAATACCTGCTCTAGTTTTTTTCTTCTCCATCCCTTTTCTCCAAATCTTTGACTTTCTTTGATGTTTTCTGTTTCTCTTCAGTGTATTCTGATGTTTTCCTTTCTCTTTTGTTATTGCCATTTTTTTTTTTTTCTGAAAGGAGAGACCTCAGTCGGTGTCCACCTGCTAGGACAGTAAATACTCTCGACGGCTAATCTCATCTCATCTCATCCCCCATTTCTCCAGGAGCATTACTGTAGGCTCTAGTTAGATATACATCCTCAGGACTATGTCACCAGCAGTATTGCTGATGGCTCCTCTCTAGTGGCCCACATTGTCTTGAGAGATGTATGTGCTATAATGATGCTGCCTGACTTCAGTAACGTACAGTCCCTGTGCCATCTCTGTTATTATTACCACTTTGGTCAACAATACATATGCATATAGATTAAAGAGAAAAAAGTTCAAAAAGTTCTTAGATAATCCCTACAACTGAAAACAAGAAACAGCAACAGGAAAAAGAACATACCTTCCTTGAACACATATTTGTATTTTCTATTCCTCAGGGACAGCCACTTTCAACTCTTTAAGGTTCTTGGTTTATTTATTTATTTTTTAATCTGCACTTTACTAAATAACATGCTTGTATTGTTGCATTGCTGTTACTTCTTTTCCATGTCAGTAGTAACCACAGCCTCTCTATTTTGGAAAATGATGTAGATCTCTTTTCCATCCTACCTCTACCATGCAAAGATTCAGTTCTCATTTCCCAGCATGGATATTTTATGATTTGATCTAGATCTATATTTAGTGTTCACAGTTTTTGACAGCTGAGGCAACAATACTCTATTTTATATATTTAGTAACTATTTTTTCTAGGAATTGATAATTGTTTGGGGATTTTTTTTTTGTAACTGGTTCACATGCTTAATAATTCATGGATTGCTAAGTCAGGTACCAAAAGTCAACAAATTAGGAACTCCCTTCTCAGGAGGTTTACATCCATTGAGCTCCTTATTCATTTTATCTGGCTAAGAACATCTCTTCCAGAGTTCCCACCTCTTTGTTCTATACTGCTTGCTCTTTACTGAGTTCTGTTATCATATCTCCCACCATTGCCATTTTGAGGATATCTGTTAATCTCACAGTATATATCTCTCTAGTGTTGGAACTCCCATTTCTGGGATTCTGGGCCTTTCCACTTAGGGGAATTATTTCCTCATTTTTGTAAAACTTAATGTCCAGTATCTTGATGGCAAAGGGTACATGAAAATTAAATTATTTTGCAACCATGTGTATCTGAAAATATCTTTTTCTTTATCATATTTGGTTGAGAGTGTAGTTGGCTATAAATTCTAGACTGTAGATGTTTATCTTTATGCGGTTATTGTATAGTGCTGGGCATGGAATCCAAATCCTTGCACATGCTAAACAAGTACTCCATCACTGAGATACAACCCCAGCATCTTTAGAGTTTCAAAGGCATTTCTCCATAGTATTTTGGATTCAGACTTCTGAAGAAATCTGATGCTGTTTTTTAGTTCTTCCAGAAAAAAAGATTTCAGTCAAGAGACACAGTTAGAAAAGCATAAAGGTTTTATTTAGCAAAATGAAAATAATACCCAGAGGTGCATGGAACAGACTGCCACTAAGAGAGGAAACAGCTTTGGGTTTCCTATGCCACAGGTTTTTATATTTTGTCTGGGAACCTTACTTCTCATGTATTACGTATGTGAGGTGGTTACTGGGGTGCTATGCATCGTGGCTTAGTGCACCTACACTGGTCATGCCATGTTGAAAAGTTTACATTAATATCTGAGTGAAACTTAGAAACTAACTGGGGTTTAAAAGTCATAAAATAAATTGCAGTGAATCTGGGTCCCCAAATGAAAATGGCTCTATATGTGTTTTGATGTCGGAAAGTCCCTTAAACTGTTTACACGAGTTCTTCTAGCTTTAAAAGGTAATATCTGGCTGTAAAGAAGACTAAATTTTAGGGTGGGTTTATGAGTATTTTTTTTATACACACATGATACAGTGACTTTTCATCACCCAAGATGGAATAAACTTTATTTTCCTTTACCCCAACTCCCTTGTGTCCAGCTACCTACTCTAACACTGCTAGTTAGATTCAGGACCATATGTATGCTGATTTTTTTTTTATTTCTACAGAAAATTTTAGGATCTTAGATTTTTTTACATCATTATCATATATATATATATAGTCTTTATGAGCATCTATTTTCACATGTTCTAGAAAACGGGAGGCCTTTCAAATATGAGTTCTTCTTTTTGAAAGTATCTATTTTTCATAGAAAAATTTTCCCATTCTGCTTTAACTAAGTTTTTTGATCTGCAACTGCTATTATTCCGATGTTCAATTTTCAAGATTCATTTTCTAAGTTTCTTTTCTTTCACATATAAATTTCCACTTTTGTTCTATTTCCTTGAAGATATTTTCATCTTTATCTTTCAACCTTTTACCGAGGATTTAATTTTTATTAATATATCTTATAATTTTCAAGAACTCTTTTTTGTATGATCTTTTTATAACATCTTGTTCTTGATTCCAGAATAAAATATTTCTTTGTCTT
This sequence comes from Ictidomys tridecemlineatus, assembly GCF_052094955.1. Classification (NCBI taxonomy): domain Eukaryota; kingdom Metazoa; phylum Chordata; class Mammalia; order Rodentia; family Sciuridae; genus Ictidomys; species Ictidomys tridecemlineatus. The sequence continues at coordinate 31,700,885 of NC_135478.1, read as the reverse complement.
TAAGGATAGCAACAATATTTCTGAAGTGTTGTTCCCAATGCATCATCTCTTGTTTCCCTCAAATTTTCTTTTCTCTGTGTGTTTTGGTTTCTGTTTTGCACACAATTTTTTTTCCCTCAAATATCTGTGTATTATTCCCTTTATACTCAGACTTAAGAGTATGCTACCAGAACTGGTTGAAAATATTTCTATGCAGATGATCATTTTCAAAATGTGGGTTGGCTGAGCTATTTTATTAGGGGAGTCCCCCAAATCATGACCTTTCAGTTAGTTGGTCAGAATCATGACAGAAGAATCTTCTAGTCTTTTGCAATCTCAACGTACATACGTAAAATTTTACTTCTTCTTTTGCTAAGAAACTTATGATCTTAGCTAAGCTAAGACATATTTATTTACTTGTTTGGACAAAAATATTCCAGTCTCTTTCACAGGGCGTCGGGGTTCAGTGGCAGAAGTAGAAGAAGAAAACTGAGCGTCAAATTTCTTAAATAGAATCATGGTGTACTCTTTGGTTTTGCCTCACTGTCCCGCCTCCTTTTGTAAGTTCTCATACTACCAACAGCCTGTGAGAGTTATGTAGTAAAAAGTGGGTGATTTCTTACATTTCTCAGTACAACAACAGATTTAGTTTTTTCCAGAACCAAATAAGCAGTCGTCCCCGAATGCTTCTGATATTCAGCTGCTGGTTATGTTGCATTGTCTCTTCTTCATTCCTTTTGTTCCTACGTATTTCTTTTAAATGTCTATTTATCATTATCTTTTTAGGAAGACATGCATCTAAATTAACTTATCCAACCCTTTCAGTCACTTTTAAAAAATTAAAATGCCCACTCTTAATTTTTCTTATGCAACATTTGCGAATTGTTTTCTCGTATATTTTTCTTATACACAGAAAATGACACACATTTTTTAAATCGTCCACAAAATGCCCCCAATTATTTTATGCATATCTAATGTTAAGCATAACACATTTTGAAAAGTACTATGCAATATTGCTCAGCATGTAGTTAATACTGTTTAGACATTTATTGACTTGAAAAATTGATGGTCCCTCGACATTCCTTAGAACAGTTGTTTAATAGTGAATTTTACACAACATGTTCATGTGCAAGCTGGGTGTGGGTGTGCATGCAGCAGCTAATCATTTAGCCACTTAATGGAAGTGATACTGCAGATTGTCTGTGTACCCCCAGGAACAATTCCCCACTGCTGAGATGCCATATCACTCAGCAGGGTTGAGACCCTGGCAGTGGCGGAAGTATTATCATTATTTTCCAGAATATTACCATCTGCTCATTTGATCCATTAACCTCCTATTGTACCTCATAAAAGAAATGTCCAGGCATGAAAATAGATACACTACGGAACCAAACAGAGGAAGCTATGTTCGACACATGCTTTATCTTGGGAGCAGGGTCACTGCTTTTCTTGTTTGTTTTTCTGTCTCTTTCCTAAAGAGTTCATTAACTTTCCTTCTCAGAGGGGTAGATCATCCATATAAAACAAAATGATTTCGATTTAATTTGTTTATTTATTTCTAGTAACAGGTTAATACAAATCAGTTAATATTCCATGTGGGCTTTTCTTTGTGTCAACTAAGGGGAGAAAAAAAAAATAAAGGAGGTAATAATGAGCATATGGCTGGTTAAATTCATGTACAGGTTTCCCCAACTTGGCTTTTGTAGCTTATCATTAAACACACTGAAATAATCTAATTTTCGTGTTGATCATATTGACATTTACACAAAGTGGTAGAATGTGGAAAAGAAGAGTGTGTTCTTAGTTTGTCTGAATTATTTATGCAGGTACTTTTCTGCATTATCCACCCCTTAATAATAATAAATTCTCTATGGCAGAAATAATAAGTGCTCTATGGCAGAAATTGTTTAGAAAAAAATCTATCTATCTATCTATCTATCTATCTATCTACCTACCTACCTACTTAATCCTTAGAGCAACCTTGGACTGCAGCAAAATAACCAGGGAGTGACGAGCAACCTGTGTAGATTGATACAGCAGGAGTGGGAGCCGTCTATTGTAGGACAGGAGGGGTATATATACATTACACACAGCTTATCTTAATTAACATAAACTAGATACAGCAGTCAACCAATAAGGAATCTCCACACTTAATGGCTCGCTGGCCTTACTTCACAAACCACTCCCTCTGGCAAAATGCCAGGCGCCATCCTGACTTGTTTACAGACTCTAACACTTTTGAATGAATATGATTCCACTTAACTAATAATAAGATGAAGCACTCAGAGAATTGAGTAATTTTTCCAGAGGCACATAGTTAAAGATTGGTGGACCAGTGCCAGCACTCCAAAGTCAGCCAATGTCACTGGCTCTGGAGTCAGCCTTTCCACATGACACCAAACCACCACCTTGATTTTTAAGATAATTCAGGTCCAATGTGACTGAAGTAGGGACACCCTTGGTCAAAGAATGAACAACAACTACAACAACAACAATGACAAAAAAATTAGTTTTTCTGACTTGAAATTATGCTTACAATATAGATTTCATGGAAGCCCAGAATCCATATAAGACATTCAATATAAACCTAGTGCTCTTTCTAGATTAAAAGTGGCCTCTCTCATTTTTTTAAAATTTAGTATAGTTTAAGACTTCCCTAAAATTAAAATAATGTGAATTCATTGGATTTATAAAAGAACCATTAAAATAACAATTAAAACTTCAAATAATAAGAATTCTTGACTCTTAAATTTTTGAAATCTTAGTGAGCTAACCATACACAAAGGCTTTGAAGTACAAATACACCATTATCTTAGTTATAAGAACACTAAAAATGAAATGTTTTGTTCAATACTGGTAATTTGATTTCACACTGCTGAATTTATTTTCTAAGTACTGTAAACTCATGGTTATTTCTAAATGTATCAACCTAGTTAAAAATGTGTTCGCACTAAGAAAAGCTGGGAAAGTCACTGAATAATACTTATTACCCTTCGGGAAGTAAAACCTTCATCAGAAAATTGAAAAAAAAAAATAACAGTCAAAGAAAATGAAATACTTGCACTTCCTTTCATCTACTTCAAGTTCTATAACAATCATTTAAAACTATTTTGTCATTTACTCTCTGATTTGGCCATTACCGTAGTGTTCCAAAAACGGTCCTCATTGTCTTAGTTAAATTAGCTGTTTTTTTATAGTTAGTTGATGAGGCAATATTTTTTTTTCTTTGCAAATGACTGCTTTTACATCTTTATTTTGGCCACAGAATTGAAACTGTCCTCATAAAGAATTATGAAATGGTCATTTGAATAGGAAGTAAAAATGGCTTGATGTCGTCTGTATTAAATGGCTCAATCAATATAAGAATGTTGAAATAATCGGGACCTCTACCTTCTTAAATAAAAGTTATTTTAACATGTTTAAGAAGGAAAAATACTAGGGGAAATCATATAGACTTTTAAAGTTCAATGATTTATTGTTTTAAGAATAGTTGATATGAAAATATATATGAATACAAATTAGTATATTAAAAAATGCTAAATATAAGCACATGCAACAGATAACATGGATAAATGCTTGTATTTATCCATTTATTTAAAATATATACATATTGGTTGGTTTCAATATGTCCCCTACAAAATTCAAGATTTGCTGTTATCCCCCAAACATGGGAATGTTCAGAGGTGAAATGATTGAGTTAGGAGAGAGTTAATATAATCAGTGTGCTAATCCACTGAGTGGGGTTAATTTAGTGGTAACTAGAGGCAGGTAGATTGTGGCTATAGGAGGTTGGTCAATAGGGATATGACTTTGGGTTTACATTATGTCCCTGGTGAGGAACTCTATCACTGCTTTCTAAAGACCATGTTCTGAATTGCTTTCCTCCACCACACTCTTCTGCTGTGATTTTTTTTTTTTGCCTCACCTTTGTCCCAGAGCAATGGAGGTAGTCATCTGTGGACTATGACCTCTTGAATCATGAGTCAAATGCACTTTTTCCCCTCCTAAATTGTTCTTGTCAGGTCTTTCGGTCACAGTGGTGGGAAAAAAAAAGCAAAACTGACTAAAACAGTTGCCAATCTGATAAGATTAAAAGTGGGGGTCTTTAATTAGGCCATAAGAAATCCTGCTTCTCGCATGGAATTACCTCTAGATTGGTTAAGAAATAAATTTATATTCTTCATGAATTATCCAGTCTGTGGTATTTGTTATAGCAGCACCAAGATAGTCAAATATATACGCATGAATACATGTATTCAAACATGTACATATTCAATTTAGGTCTGTTATAGTTTGGATATAGGGTTGTCTCCCTAAAGCTCCAGTTAATGCAGAAATATCCAGAGGCAAAATGCTTGTATTATAGTAGCTTTAATTTAAAAATCAGGCAAATGGGGCATGGCTGGAGGAGGTGGGTCATTGAGGTCATGTCCTAGAAGGATTTTTCTATGTAGCACCATCCCCACTCTCTCTCTCTGCTTCCCCACCTGATGGGAGCTGAGCAATTTTTCTCCATTGGGCTCTTCTTTCATGATGTGATGCCACCCCTTGGGTTGAGAGCAGGGGAGTTGTCCTTCTATGAACTAAGACCTTTGAAATTATGAGCTCCAAATAAGCTTTGTTTCTAAGTTGTTTTTGTCAGGGGTTTTGGTCCTAGCAAACACACACACACACACACACACACACACACACACACACACACAAGCAAACCACACAACAACAACAAACAAACACAGTAAGGTCCAAATTATAATAGAAATTAATTTACTAAACCTTGAATGACTAAGGAAAATATGTGTTCCTCAGAGACAATAAGTTTCTGGTTGTATTAGTCATCTTTCCAGGGCTATGAAAAAATAACTGAGATAAATAAGTTTAAAAAAAGCAAAGATTTATTTCCATGGAAGTTTTCAGAGATTTCAGGTGTGAAGCCATTACCTGAACCCATGGTCAATTGGCCTCATTTCTTTGTACCTGATGCATTGTAGAACAACATTGCAGGAAGCATGTGTAGAGGAGGCTTCTAACATAATGGCAGTGGGGTGGTAAATGAGAGATAACAAGGAGGACAGGGTTACATTATATCCTTCAAGAGTAACCTCAAGATAATTTAACACATTTCCACATATTAACCATAACTAACCATAACCATAATACCAACCCTAATAGTAATCCCTAACTTTAACCCTAAGCAATAAAACCAGTCTCAAACCTAGACTCAACCAACACCCTCATTCTGACCATTACCCTAAACTTACTGTAAACATCTGGAAAACAAGATAGTAAGTTATTAGTTGTTCTGGTCAGTTTTCAGCCCCCTTTACAAAATCCTAGGACAAATAAAAGTAGTAAAGATTACTTTGGATTATGGCTTCAGAATTTTATTCCATGTTCATTTGGGTTCATTTCATTGGGTTAGTAGTGAGCCAGAAATTAATGACAGGGATCACATGGCAGAAGTTGATGTCATGGCAGACAGGGAACAATAAAGGAGACAAGATGTGACAAGAACCCCGGTATACCCATTGAGACCACGAAGCCAATGAACTAATATCTTGACCTACATTGACCATACCCTAACACCTACCCCTTATCATAACACTAATACTTACTCCTAATGCAAACATTAAATGTAACCCCTAACCCTTATTTAATCCTCAACTTAACTGTAAACCTTAACCCCAAACCCTAACACTAATCCATGACCATTAGCACAAACATAACCCCAAGGCAAATATCGCACACACACATACACACACACACACACACACACACACACACACACACCTACTTTATATGTATATACTGGCAACAGAGAAACTAAAAATTAAATTTAAAACAATAATGATTTCAACAATAATAAACATACTTTGGAATGAATTTAAATAAGGAGTAAGACATATTCACAGAAAATTACAGAACATTTCTGATGGAAATTAAAGAAAAAAAAAACCCAAATGAATGTGAAAAGTTGCCATGTTTCATATATTTAAAGACAATATTTTTAGAGTGGCAATATTATGCAAATCATCGACACATTCAATGTAAATCCTATGGGCAGACGTAGGAAAACTGATCCTAGTATTCATAAGAAATTTCAAGGGACTCTGAATAGACAAAAAAAAAAAAAAAAACAGAATAAGAAAAATGAGTTTGGAGCTTTGTACCTCCCAATTTCAAATCATATTATAAATCAAACTTAATAAAAAATATAGTGTGATGCTGGCAAAGAGATAAACAGAAATATCAATACAACTAAATTGAAAGTACAGAAATAAAACCTTATTTCTATGGTCAGTTAATTTTTGATAAGGGCCAGGCCAGTAGCATTAAATTGGGGGAAGAATGGAAAATTCTTTGTTTCCTAGTAGGCCTCATTTCCTAAAAGTACCACCACCTTCCAATAGTGCTGTAGGCTGGTGACCAAACTTGCAACACATGGCTTTTGGAGGACATTTAATGTTCAAAGCATTCTATTCTGCTCCTGGAACCCAAATGTTCATGTCCATTTCCTAATGCAAGGTACATTTAGTCCATCGCCAAGTGTCCCCAAATTCTTAATAATTTCGATTGCTCAAAAGTCCAAATCCAAAATCTTCTATGAGATTCAAGGCAAACTCTAAATTGTGAGCTCCTGTAAAAACAAAAACCAAGTTAAATGCTCTCTACGTACAATGGCATAAAGTAAAACTGCATGTATGACTTCAATGTCACAGGATCGTGGGATATGGGATCCCAAGGGCTTGAGCAATTCTTGACCTTACCAATGATAGCCATCTTTCTTGGGCTGGCTCTCTCTGCTCACTGCCTGAGCTTTGCCTAGGTATATCCCGCCATCTCCAACTTCTTCTGGTCTCCATTTAGATTCAGGTTCACATATCAGCATTTCAGGGATTGTTTGTAGGAATTTTGAACCTGCAGCATACTTCCCAGCCTCCTAGGCCTTCCTTTGAAATCTTGACGTAAGCCTCCATGATCCCATAACTCTTGCATTGCACATGTCTGCACTGTCAGCATCCCATGGATAATGCCAACTTTTGCCACCAACAGCATGATTGTGTCTGGATTTGCTTAAACCAAGGCTGCCGAAGCCCCTGAGTGCCTGGATGGTTGAACATGTGGAAATAAATTCCAGAGAAACAACTCCTAGGCAGCCCTGTTCCATACTGTTTTGAAGCTCTTTTCTCAAGCAAAATTCTTTAGGTTTGTAATAGGTGGGTTCTTGCTGATTCCTGAGATGCAATTAAGGCATATTTTCCTAGTGCAATGCAAAGTACTTGGCTTTTTTTTTTTAATGATGATTAGCTCTTTAGCAACACACCCTTTCCTGGCCACAACTTTATACGTACTTTTCTGGCCAAATTGCAATTTTTTTCACATTTTTCTTCTCAATGTTTTACTCCTTAATCTCACTATAATCTGGGATAAAAGCAGCCAGCAATTACCATTCCACAGCCTGAATACTGTGCTGCTTTGAGATTTCTTTTACCATCATCTTTCTTTCATCATCTTTGAAGTCAGCCTCATACAGTGTCCCAAGCCATTGACAAATGTAGACAGACTTCTTTTTATCAGAATATGATACAAACGGTCTCTAGTACAGTTCTCAATAAAGTCTTCATTCCCACTTAAATCCTCATCAGCACAGCCTTTACATTCCACATTCCCATCAGCATTCTGAGTCCTTACCAAATTGTCCTTTAAGCTCTTGTTACACTATGCTTCTCTATGCTTCATCTACAAACTTTCCCATTGCTAAAGTACACAAATTCCAAATGCTTCTGAACCACATTTTCAATGATATTTCTAGCAATGATTCCATTACTGAGTACCTATTTTCTGTGTTAGTCATCTTTTCATCACTGTGACAAAACCCCTGAGATAAACAACTTAAAAGGATGAGATTTATTTTGGCTTGTGGTTTTAGAGTTTTCTGCTCAGGTCACTTGGCCTCATTGCTTTGGGCCTGTGGCAAGGCAGAACCTCATGGCAGGAAGTGCATGGTGGCACAAGCTGCTCACTCAAATCATAGCAGCTGAGAAGCAAGAAGAGAGAGACAAAGTGGGTAGGGTCCCAATAAACATTTCAAGTGCATGTCTCCAAAGACCTGTCTTCCTTTCACCAAACACCATTTTCTTTTTCTTTTTTTAACTGGTGCTGGGGATTGAACCCAGGGCCTTGTGCTTGAGAGACAAACACTCTACCAACTGAGCTAGACCCCCCAGCTCTCCAAATACCCTTTTCTAAATGTTGCACCACCTCCCCAAATCACCAAAAGTTAGCAACCAAGACTTCAACACATTACCTTTGGGGGAAATTTAACATCCAAGCCCTAGAACTGGTCTTCAAGTTTCTATTGATTCAGGAAGAACAGATTGATGTTGAATGTGAAAGAAATATTCTTAACACCAAAATACCTTATTCTCACACTATTTTAGATCCAAGATGACTATGAAAGATACTTGCTAAAGTACACTAGAAGAACAATGAACAAGTCAATAAATACGGTATATGTATCAGGTGATGTTCATATAAGCTACTCAGATTTTTAAATGAGAAAATTTTTGTACAGATAACTGATTACCAAAGAGGGAGAAGGGCTAAAGAAGCAAAGAAGGGAAGAAGACACTTTTTAGCTTAATTATTATAGCAACAACTAAACACCCTAATGTGTGGAAAGGATGAGAAAAATGATGTAATTCAGAATCCATGATTGCTGTTACTGATTCAGGCTGTAAGAGCATTATAGTTACAGCTGTCATTGCTAATGGACAAGCCATTGCGTCTACCATTTTGCAGGAAGTCTGCAGTCCCACCACAATGCTAGTCAATATATGTAGAATTGCTAGAATTTTATTTTCAAATTGTTTATTCCTGTTATAGACAAATGCAATTAATAACAATAAATATGTAATAACTGGCTAATCCCTTTTTACAGTACTAATCATTAAGCTATAGATTCTCTTAGGTTTTCTATATCAACACTCAAATCACATGAATATAATTACAAGTCTTTCATAATTTGGATAGTTACTTTTTTCTCTTAGGAATTTTTTAATATGTATTTTTTCATTTCCTGGCCTAATATCCTAATATTCCTTTATAATTATCTGGAAAATATCTTAATCATCTATAATTATATCTCCATTTTATTCTAATAGTTTTTCCTATCTTGCCTTTTGTTTTGATCTTCTACACTAGAAATTTGTCCCATGTAAAACTTTTTCCAACAAGTAGATTGTTTACATTGCTATTAATTTTTTTTCTTGTCATCTAATTTGATTGTTTTAATTATTGCCTTACTTCTGTTTTATTTGTGATCTATCTGTTAACTTCCTAAATACTGTTTATTTGTTTTTGGTTAGAATATACACTGCTGAAGAAGCACATATTTCCTGAATTCTTGAACTAGACGCTTGTCTCATTGATATTTTTAGCTTTTCTTTTCCAATATAAGTGGTTACAAATACATACATACATTCATACATACATATGTATATATTCTATCTCATATGCATTTTATTACCTTCACATAATTTGAATCCTGAAATAGTCCTTTTCTCCTAGTTATGTCATAAGTGAAAGTTATTTTTGTTTTTGTCAATCTATTTTAAAAAAATGTGTTGAGAGATTTGAATTGAAATAACTTCTATTATCCATTTAGAACATGGGTCTCTTATCTTAAATCTTTATAACCATACACTTCTATGTTGTTTGTGTTATAATTGCAATATCTAAACTACTTCTGTGTCTGATTCTGCTGCTGCTGTTTTTCTTTATCTTTTCTTAGGGGGCTTTGAGTGTTTAGTCAATTTTAACAGCAAGGTACTATTTTTTCTTTAAAATTTTAGTGTGAATTTTTAAAAATTCCAGGATAAAAATTTTTTTCCAAAAAGGAATTGTGTTTGTTTCTTTTATTTAGCTGGGATGCTGAGAGTTTCTGCATAGTTTATCTTTATGAGCAAATGTATGCTCTTTTGGTTCTGAACTTCATGTAGTAAATGCTATTAGATTCCTCAACTAGAGATAGCAAAACCTAGAAAAGGATTTCGTCTTGTATTGCTTGAGTCCTTTGAGCCTGTAAAAAACAATATTCAGATTTATAGTTTAGAAAAATTGTCTTGAGTTTTAAGCCAGGTGTTGTAGTCAGTTTGAGCTGCTATATAATAAAAATGGGGTATGATATATAACAAAAATACTGCAGGCTGAGTAGTGTAGACAATTCTAAATGTATACTCATGTATTAAATTATTAATAAGATTTTAATGAATCTGGATATCTCATAGCCAGATCATTAATAGAGTCTTTATATGAACTATTCCTGTAAATATGACTACTTCTTTTGTGATATCTATAGATATCTTTATTAATTTAATAAAATATTTGCCAAATAAAAAAGCTTCTGTAATAAAACTTTGTCAGTTAAAATCTAAAAACAAAAGGGAACTTTACTAAATCAAGATGATTTTCCTTTGAGACATGTTAGTGTGTTTATGGTGTTTGTGTACATAAGGTATAGCCTGTTCCTCACCTTGATTTGGTATTGTTGGAATCATGAGTGTATTTCACAATTTCCATCTTGAATTTCAGCTACTTGTGTTCTATTAAGGCTGACTAATACATATAGTATTATCTTCTAGATATGTTCTTTGTTCGAAGAAACTTCAAACTTCAAGTTTAAACCAGCTTTCATTCAAAATGGAACTTTCTTCTGTAGATCCATGTATAAGATTTGTTAAGAATAAATTGTTACATAATATACTTCAGAAAAAAAATGTACTCCAATTACAGTAGTTTATGAAAACTGCTCTAGGAGTCTCACAGATAATTACTTTATTTTCAATTAAATATTTTAGGGATCTGATTTAAAGCAATAATTGAATCAATAACAATGTTGAGAAAACTGAAATTTTTTTGTGACAGTTCCAGTTTTCATTATACTGGAAAATAAATATGAGAAGCCACTTAGAGATTTTTTGCCTATTCTGTTGTCATGAAGGCCCCTTCCCAAAGTAAAATACGTATATCAGATTGACAAATCTGTATCATCAGTCTTCAGGAAACACATTGAAAATTTTGTAAATTCATGATCACTTTTGTTTTCAAATTCATTGACCTCATTTTTTTTTCAACTGTCCAATTGAAAACTTTTACCCACATTGTAGCCCTTACAGCCCAGTGGCCTCACACAAAGCATTGATTTCATATCAATGATATTTCAAATACAATAAGGCTCTTGGATGTGGTGGGGAGGCATTCTAAGTACAGAGAGTAGCACAAGAAAGGACGTTGACTTCTGAAATAGCAACAACATGTTTGCAAAGCAAATAGCTGATGACTAGAGGCTAGGCTGCTTCTTGGCTGGAGCAAAAGGGTCCAGAAGCAATATAATAACGTGCCTGGAGAGACAGGAACTCGTGGGACCAACTCACATGAAGCTCTCTTACCACCTCCTCATTTACTACATTGTTTGATAGAGAGTAGATAAGTAGATGGAGGTACAGGGGTAAATATAGAAAGGCAGGAGTAAATGCTTATTATATAAATAAAATTATAAGTAATATAGTATCTATTTTGAATAAGGATGTTTACTATCTTTTAGTACATTAAATGAGATTTGCATTTCTAGACTTAATTTTCTTATTAGGTGTCTTAAATCTAGATATGTAAACATCTTTGGAAATACTGCAGCCTTGTTTGCCTGAGCAGAATTAAAGTTCTACAAAATCCCTACCAGTTTAGAAACTACTTGAGTGAATTTCTAATGTGGATTTGGGTTATTAATTAGACATGTTCACTAACATTTATTAAGGAGAACTGATGGCAGGGTTCTCAATTTAAATTCATCTTTCTGACCTCATCCTTCATTTATTCTTGCGCGTGCCCTATTACGGTCCTACAAAATTAATATGATGGACTGTATCATTAAGTGTTAATTATGTGTCACGTATTATCAGATGCAGGAATTAAAGGTGGTAGAGCTGTTGTCCTTGAGATATTTAGAGGTTTAAAACATGTGGGAATCTCTGCATTCTATGATCTGCCTAGTCATACATATATCAGAAGTATACTGGTAAGAAGCAAAAGTACTCTTTTATAATACTCTGTCCATACTCTAGTATGACCTTGGAATCCAAACATATAACTAGTCCTTAATGTAAATTCTTTATGGACAACATGCCAAGTTGTATCGTTTAAATATCGTTTGGTTCCAAATGGACATTCTTCCTTCTATAAATTCTCTATGATGTTGTTCAGGGACTAGTGTTTTTTTGGAGATAGTTTAAAAGTAAGGAAATAACTCTCCTACAGGAATTTTCACAAAATACATCATAATCTCTCCTCCATCATAAATGCTTTGCTTATTCTATTTTGGCTAATTTCAAGTTTTTAACATTTTTAAATATCAAGAGTGTTAGAAAGAGAGGCTTCCTTTTCTCCATTTTACTTTCCCTTGATAATATATAATTATATTTTACTCAAGTCAAATACCCTCTTATTAGTAATTATTGGTTTTATCCCTTAGATCAACAACCACTGTTGTTCTTTTTTTTCTGTCCATGGTAACAAAACCTAGAACTCAAGGTTTTTGCTAAGTTTATGTGATATATGTGGTCATATGTTATATTATGATTGATATGGAATTTGATGCATAAATATTAATATATAGATCATGATTATTGATTTCTCAGAATGTCTGAGAAATATGCTATCTTAAATAATCCAGTTTGGAGTCTCTTTGCTTCATTGTTTCTAAGGTGCATATTTTCAATCTTACCATCTCTGAAATTGCAATATGCCTCATGAGCCATGATGTCTTAAAATCTCTTTTGGTCAGGCAACCAATGCAGCATAATGCTCATTACCTGCTCATGAGCAGACCTGATTATGATCTATGGTACACTGTCTACACAACTTCATCTCTCAGTGTAACATTCTATCCACCCTTTAAAGACCCTTTGAGGAGGAAATATGGATTCTGTTTGTTGCATTAGAATTGTTCAGTAACACCTTTTGTTCAAATTTAGAAAAAACTGACATCAAGACTGGTGGAACGGGTATCAGAAGTTTAGAACAAAATCTCAGAAATACTAGTAGAATTTTTTATTAAAAAAAATCTCTTACTAACTCTTCAGTTCAAAGAATACTATTTGTACAAAAGGCATGGGTAGTGACATCTTTAAATTGAAAAGTGATAAAGAAAATTCAGACTCAGAATGTGATAGTGTTACCAGAAACTATTTTACTTTTTTTGTGATTACATAAGCATGATAGAGTTAAAATTATGTCAAAGTAAATCTAACAGAGCTCTTTTAATAAGTATAATATAAAGATTCTAAGTAATAAGACCTTGTATCATTTTGAATTGGTAGATTTTAACGTCATCCATAGTATATATAAAAATGATTTATAATGCAAAACTAACACCTTTGAGAACCCATGGAAAATGTAACTGAGTTTTTTTCATGGGAAGTAAAATGGATATTATTAAAAACTGTTTTTTTAATTGTTAATTTGGTGGAATCAGCCCTAGAAGGGTCAATTCTGGCTTTGCAGACTACCTATTAAGGTAGAAAGGTTAGAAAATATGAGACTAAATGTAAAGTAAGTCATGGAGGGCTTCATTTTACATCTCTAATACTAGTTCTTTGATGATTTTATTCTGCTTTTGTTTTTGGTCTGATATTTACTTGCAGAAGCAAACTCAACTCAACCCTAAGCCAGAGACCTTCATTTATTTGACTTTTGATTCATTTAGATTTTATTTCACTCTTGCTAATACTTATGCTTCAAAGTATAATACTCACCTTAGGCCATATATGACCTAATATTCTTTTGATCTGCGTTAATGATTTACAAGAAATTCACAAGCACTGAGAAAAAATTAAATGTGTATCAGTAAGGGGCTCTCCACCACCTAAGTCTTATTACTTTCACATTTCATTCTTTTAAACCTTATTCTTCATTTAAATCAGCATAAGTACTTACAATGAGAAATAACACTCTTTGAGACAGCTTTGCTATAGTCATTTTTCATATGCATTTTTTTAAAATTCTGCTGCATATAAAAGAGGAAATGGAGAGAATAGGCCCTAATACAATGTCATGTTATGCTGTCTGTGCTTAGAATTATTGATTTTAGTTTACCCTGGCTCATGAATTCAACAGCTAACTAAGATCTGTACATGCAAATTTTTTTTAAGATCTTACAAATGTGGGAGGGATTATGGAACCATTTCCATTACCTAGATCATTAGGAAGAATTTTGTACAAACACCTTCTAGCATTTGCCACAGAGACATTATTATTTAAGTACAAGTTTGTTGACTGAACCTAGCCATGGACTTTTTGGCGGCATGAATCTTTTGTTCCATCTTTAAATCCACAGTACCTAGAGCTTCTAGCTTGTGGCCTTATAGGGAGGTGTCCAATAAATTATAGTAATGGAATATAAACAAATAGGTTTAAGGACCTAATTTGCCCCATTTATTTTGACAAAAAAAGTTACCCAGTAAATATCTCAAGTCAATAAATTAATGGGAGGAAAAAAAGTGATTGAATTTTCTCCCAAATTGTGAGCATTTCTGAAGCAAAAGACAATATGAAAGAGGAACAATTCCAGCTACACTTGTGCACCTGACCCTTGAGCGCTGCCAAGTCACTTCCAGCCAGAGACCTCCCTTCAAAGCCCTCCTGTCTTGCTCAGCTGCAGACAGAGCTGGCAGACAGCAAGGAAGGCGTGCTACCCTGACCTTGCTTCCCACAGATTCCTGGCCAGCTGCAGGATGGGGACAATAGGTCTGCCTCCACTCAAGTGCATGTAGTTTTAGTGCATATTTATATATGTATCATTAGAAGTCCCCAATTCATTCATTGTTCATCTTTCCTCTCTGAAAATTAAGATTTCCAGAATATAGGTGAGCTGTAAATGAAAAGGTTTGGGGTTGTTTGCTTTTGTTTTGAGCGTTCATATGTTTAGGGCTGACTACAGATGTGAATGAATGACAATTGCTATTTAGAACCATATTTTTCGGGCTACAGATTAGTATTGCTGAAATTCTTACCTAGAACTACAAGCTTAAGAGCTGAGTATGAGTAGTGTCTCCAGCCACATCAGAGACACAGAGTTGAACAGAGGGTCTTGAATCTCTTTCCTTAAGACATGATATTATTTTATAGAGAGTAAAATTTATTTTTTAAACCTCAGCCCCCGAGTCTGCTCTCTTCTATGTCTATAACTTTGCCTCTTTTATATCTGATTCCATGACCTAACCCCCTGCCTTTTGCACATGTTTTTCTCTCTCTTCAAGCTCCAAGATCTTTCTTTTTTCCCTACGGCTCCACAGTGTGAATTTTAAAGTGATTTATATTCCAAAGGTTTAAGGAGCTGATTATTTTAAGAAGGAAAGGGACTTGGAAAACTTAACCATTTCCATGGAGCGCAGCTATGAAAAACAACAGAACTTCAGGCTTCTAAAAAAAAAAAACAAAACACAAGGCCATGTTTTTGGTAATCTCTGGGTGGTAATCTCACCCCAACTCCTGCCAATTGCATGACTAAAGTCAGTTATTCTAACAGATGTTTCTGTAGATTGTTGCCAGTAAAAAGAACCCTCCAATTTCTCAGTGGATCTCTTAGAGGGTAATATACATCATGGGAATACAACAGACAGGATTTATTTTAAGCAAAAATTGATTGAATGAGACAGAATTGAAATAAAAGGAAAGAATGAGAAAAGCTAGTGGAGAGATTGCTCACTCCCTGTTGTTTACACCCCCTTCTTCCCTGCTTTTCCTTTTTAAAGACCTAGAGAAGTGTAGAAAAAAAAAATTCAAGGGTGAAATTTAGAAAGTCAAAACTGCAGGAGCAAAAGGGAGTTTTCTGAGGCACAGAAAAAGGAATTTGGATTATAGCAGGAAAACAATATTTTAAAATGAAACATTCAGGAGAAGGAAAAAAGGGAAGAATCATTTATAGTTTTGAACATCTGATATGTGAGTCAATAATGTAGGTATTTTACCCAGGTTCAATTCTCACAGCGACCCTATGAGTTAGGCAGCATCTTTTGCAGATGATGAAACTTAAGCTTGTAATGCAAAGTAGCTCATATAAGGCTAACATAAATAAGCTGGGAAGTTGACTACATTTCTCCAAACAGAAGATGCCAAAAAGAGTTGGAGAATGCATAGATCGAAAGGTGGAACTCTCAAACAAGAAACATTAAGATAATCATGAGGAGATGATGGCACATAATTAAAAACTTGGAATAGAGAAGAAAAGATGGACAGAACACAGCTATGGCTATCATTCCAAAAATGAGAAGCCAAATCAGTTGGTTCTTCTATATGCTTCATGTTTTGAACTTTTCACACAATTGTTCTAGTGGGAAAAATATATATGACAAATTGTAAATCTTTTGTAATTTCCAATACTCCATGTTCCTTCTAAGTTACATTGGAAGGGAAAATTCTAGAACCTGAGAGATGGGGAGAAGTTGGGGAACTCCATCCATAGGTGAATTTACATACCTAGATTCAGATCTCAACTCTACCACTTATAATTTCAGCTGTTGGGATTTATTTCCTCACTCGTCAGAGGCAATTGGTTTAGATGAATTTCAAATTTTTTTTTCTTTTGGTTTGCTATAATTCTGTGATCCTTGATCAACACTATGAGAATGAGAGCTTTCATGATTGGGTCTATCAGTGCGATTTTTTATTCTTTTCACGTTCTCTAATTTACTAAGTTGTGAGATTTTTGTTGTTGTTGTTGGTTTTGGCTTCCTCATGGACTCTGGTTTTCAGTCTTTAAACAATAGCATCTGCAGGAACTGAAGATTATTAATTTATGGGCTTAAACAACATTATTGTTCATGTGTCTTTGTTTACTCATCTTTCAGATGGGGATAGTACAGTGATATCTACCTCTTAGAGTTGGCAAATATTGAAGTAATAAAGTTCTTAATATGCTGCTTGTTATATGGAATATACTACTTATAAATTCCTGATAACTGTTCACTTCTCTTACTTTTCCAAACTAAATATTGATTACTTGCTTTTCAAAGCTTAGGGGTTGTCTCCTCGGGAATTAAATACAGCATCACATATTATGTTTTTTGGAAAAGACATGCTCTTTTCTCTGGCTTCAAAAATTGTGGCTGTAGAAATGACATCTCAAAACATCTCATTCCCTTCATACTAACTTGAATAAATACTTATTTTAGTCATTCATCCATGCAAACCTAATGCTAGTTTAAAGATTAATGATTCATGACTTTTCTGACTGAACATAGGTAAACTTTGTGGTAATTTAGGCCAAAATACACTAATTGCTTTAGTCAGCTTTTTTAGTGCTGTGACTAAAAGATCTGACCAGAACAATTGTAGAGGAGGAAAAGTTTATTTGAGGGCTCCGGGTTTCAGAGGTTTCAGTCTGTAAACAGCTGGCTCCATTCCTCGGGCTTGAGGTGAGGCTGAATATCATGGTGGAAGAGTATGGCAGAGGAAAGTGGCTCACATGATGATCAGGAAGGAGAGAGAGAGAGAAAGAGAGAGAGAGAGAGAGAGAGAGAGAGAGAGAGAGAGAGAGAGAGAGAGAGACTCCATTTGCCAGATACAAAATATATACCCCAAATCCATGCCCCCATTGACCTATCTCCTCCAGCCAAATCCTACACACCTTCAGTTGACACTTAGTTAAACCTGTCAATGGGATTAATTCACTGATTGTGTAAGACTCTCATAACCCAACCATTTCTCCTCTTAACTTTCTTGCATTGTCTCACACATGAAGTTTGAGGGGCACCTCACATCCAAACCATACACTAATGTAATCAAGTTTTACTGACAAATGAAATCATTGAAGTTCTGGTGCCAATGCCTTAACTGCTATGCTTTTGCTTTCAACCAGGGATCTATTCCTTTGAAATTTTCTAAACTACATCTTTGCATTGCAATTTGACATATTTCACTCACACATCTCATTAACTTACTGTTTTCAAAGGAAATGGTATAAGAACCAACCAGGGAGGTGGGGAGCAATTCTGCTCTCTTGGCCCTGCCCCCCAGAAATTCTGCTTCCCTGAGTAGGCCGTAAGAGCTCATGAATCTCGTTTTTAATTAATATCCTAGAGGTACAAGTCATACATTGGTTATTATAGCATAGGAACAAATTTAGATCCTTAACTTGAAAAATTTCTTACAGAACTCTATAGTAGCTGCTTAGAACAAATGAATCACGTGATCAGTGAGTAAGTGGTTTTCTACATGTCATCTTACCTGGGGATGCTTATGAGAGTACAATTTCATGAAGGCTGCTTTTAACCATTTGCAATATAGAAACATAATTATTTTGGTTTTTAAGAGGCTATGATTGGAGTAATGACATTACGGGCCATACTTAGCTATTCCTTACTGATACAGGCCAGAATTGTTGATATTTAGTACCTTCACTTTTTGGTGTAAAACTAAATCTATGTTGTTTAACTATTATCTTCCTATGCAGCAAAACAGATAAGAAATAATTTCCTTTGTAATTTAATGAAAATTTCTCCTCTCTCTTTGTTTATTCTTTCCAGTATTTTCACAGTAATTTTTTTAGAATATTAGCCATACCCTGATCACCATTCCACACAACTTAAGTCAGCACACTGCATTTTACAAGAGGGAATTTATATCAAAAACAGAGATAGGTGAACCTAACAGTCACATTACACATCCCTAGCTCACAGAACTGGCTTTAAATGGTTTTATGATATTGTATTATTTTCCTGTGCATTAGAGTCAAAGGCTAATAATGAGTGGGAGGGTCTGGAGTGAGTCAGGGGAGGCTAGGGTTAGTTGGTAGGCCTATACATTAATGTGTAAGCAACTTGTTCAAAGGAATAGAATCCTAAATTACAAAAAAGTAAAAATTGGTTGAAAAATACAAAGAAGACTAGATCATTTCTATTACATATAACCCAAAACTCTGAGTAGTATTTTAGAAATTATTTTATTTTTCAGATATTAGGAATATCTATTTGCTGGAAATTTGGAGATTCTTTTTAATGTCAAGCAAAACAATAGTCTACAAACTATAATTCCATTGCCTTACTATAAATACATTTTTAATGTATAATCTCTTTTTTTCAGAAAGTTAGGTACACTTGAGCATGTATTTATATCTTTGTAACTTACTATTCTATAGCTAACAATTTTTTCATTAAGAATTATTAGAAAAACATTTAAAAATTAAAAAAAAAATTATTAGAATACATTTCAATTACTCCATGTCATTCTGGCATACAAATGTACCATCCTTTATTTGTTTTCTGTATTATTACATGTTTACATCAGTTACTCTCTCTCTTTTTTTGTCCTAATTAAAAAAAAAAAACAGATATCCTTATACGTGAATCATTGGGTGTTTCACTGATTATTTAATGAAATCAAATTCTAAGAAGTGGAATTTATGGGCTATATTGTCTAATTGCTCTTGAGAAAACTTTTGTCACTTTATATCTCCACTAGGATTATTTAAAATCACTCATTTTTCTATAACGTTTCAACTCAGGGCAGGTATAAAATTATATCTCATTGATCTATTTTCTTCAATTTAGTAATAAATTGAAATAAATATAAGCTTTAATTTCCCCCTTTAATTTTTTTCCCCTAGGATTTGGGAAGGCTGGGGAAAAAATAATAAAAAGTTTTTTCCAAGTCTGCCTTGCATGGGGTCTAAAAGTTGCCAGCTCCACAATGGAATTAACTGAAAAACTTGAGAAGTTCAAATATCATTAATCACCTGACTTGTAATATCGACCAGAGAATGCTGAGAAAAATAACTAAGAAACTATGAAGATAAAAATGAGCCTCCAGTAAGTATCCTATGTGTTTAATCTATTTGAAATGATCTGAAAGCAGACCATAATGGTTAAGACCATGGGCTTTCAAATCCTGCAGTTTTGAGTTAAGAGTCCCAGCTCTACCATTTATGAGCTGGTGCTTTTGACCAAATTATATTTGTTCTCTGTCAAGTGAGAGTAACAAGGCAATTTCATGGAATTGTTGTGGACTTGAGATGGCATTTTTAAAATTCATGTCACGACTCCTTGAAAAGTCTCTTAATAAAGAATAGGATGAGTAACGGCAGAGGTCATTATGGATATGTTATGATTGCTGTTATCATTCAGGACAGACTCAGACTGACAGACTGATACAGAAGCAAGGTTGACCATGGTCTTTGTGAATTTTTCTTGCTGTGGTTGAGAAAATTCCACAAAGGTAGTTCCCTAAAAATTATACCGCCCTCACTCCCAACAACTCACCATCTGCTCTCCTATTGTCTGACATTCTACCTTAAAAGATTGGTTCGTGTTAACTTTAAACATTTTATATTTTGGAATGGAAAAAATCTGGAAAGAGGTGGCACACTTTTGTTAGCAAACCATTTGCACTTCTGTGTGGATTCTGGGTACAGATGTTAATAGTGAGAAATTTGAGTTCTTTGGTCTAGAAGGGGGTCAGGGAAGAATCTTATTATCTTGAGGTATCTTGGATTTGAGGAAATGAAATAAAAATGGTAAAAAATAAATAAGAAGGATTAGGAAGGAAAATCGTGATGTCAGAATGGAGTATTTTTCAGTTAAGACCTGATGACTATGAATGTGTAGAGGGAAATGTATACATTGTGTTATGGTAATGTCTTAGTCAGCTTTTTCACTGCTGTGACCCAAAGACCTGACAAAAACACAATTTTAGAGGAGGAAAAGTTTATTTGGTGCTCACAGTTTCAGAGATTCAGTCTGTAGCTGGCAGACTGATCTGGGACCAAGGTAAGACAAAACATCATGGTGGGAAGAGAAAGCAGTTCAGGACATGTGTTGAGGAAGAAGAGGGAGGGAGGGAGGGAAGGAGAGAGGAAGGGGGAGGAGAGAGGGAGGGAGGGAGAGAGAGAGAGAGAGAGAGACAGAGAGAGAGAGAGAGACAGAGAGAGAGAGACAGAGAGAGAGAGAGAGAGAGAGAGAGAGAGAGAGAGAGAGAGAGAGAGAGAGAGAGAATCCATTCAACAGGAACAAAATATAAGCCCTAAAGGCATGTCCCCAATGACTCATCTCTCTAGGCACTTCCTACCT
The DNA here is from genome assembly GCF_052094955.1 of Ictidomys tridecemlineatus. Classification (NCBI taxonomy): domain Eukaryota; kingdom Metazoa; phylum Chordata; class Mammalia; order Rodentia; family Sciuridae; genus Ictidomys; species Ictidomys tridecemlineatus. Next base: position 31,679,790 of record NC_135478.1, on the reverse strand, counting down.
GCCTTTGGTTACCACCCAGTTAATACATTCAACTGGATTAATGCACTGATTAGGTTAAGGCTCTTATAACCCAGTCATTTCACCTCTGAACTTTCTTGCATTGTCTCACACATGAGGTTTTGGGGTCCTTCTTATTCTGAACCGCAATAGGAAAAAAAATTGAGTTCTTTCTTTAGTCACTGAATTCGGAAGAACAGATATTATGTGGAAAGATAGATGAGGTAAATCAGGAGCCCCCATGGGCACTCAAGACAGAAATCCATATATTAGTCTCATGTGGACGTGTTCAATTCTGGTCATTGTTCCTGGAGCTCCCTCCTCTTGATAATGTTCTTTTAATAATAAAAGCCACGTGGAGGCATGTAGTAGGGAGCTGGACAATGGGTAGTTTGAGAAACACTGAAAGACAACTGCATCATGCACAAATACTGTGACCAGAAGTGTGTGAATTTGGATGGTGATAAAATACATTTTCATGAGACAGCGAGGCCCAGAACCTCAGGGAAGTGTTGCAGACAATTGTCCTTCCCTTTTTCATCATTCACCTCAATAAAAATTATTTGGTGGACTTAACTGTGTCTCTACTTTGATTTGTGTCTTCTACTGGGGTATTGTTCAGAATCCCTGGAACTGGATGCCCAGAGTTCCTTTGGTTGGCCTGTGCCCAGGGACCTCTGATACTAGGTTTGTGCTTTGGGTTATGTGAACATCTTGTGACAATATGTGTCTCCCATTTACTTGCAACCACTCTGGAAGGAGTCATCCACTCCATAGGGTTAGGATACTCAGAGTGGGTACTAGAGCAAGAGTATCCCCAGGCAGATGGTGGGACTATAAGAAGTTTTATTTCCTTCACTCTTAGCCAGCCACCTCTGTAAGGCTCTGAGGGTATCATTTTACTGTGTCAGTAGCATATGGTCCGGCCGTTTCAATAGGAAGCCCACATTTGGTGAGTATTCACATCCTAATTCCATTCACTGTCTAAAATGTGTACTAGGGGGTTGGGAAAAAGGAGTGTCAAGTTAAGCCTGCTGCCAGCCTGGAAGAACCTGGTGACAGTTTGACCTTTTGCAAGGCTTACCCTAGTCTAGCTGCTTTCTTTTTCAACAGTGAATAATTATGACCCTCTTTTTCCAAATATAAAATGTATCCTTCCTCCAGTGATAAGTTTTGGGAGTCTGAAACTATAAGTCTCCACATTTGTAACTAGGGAGGAAACCCAGTTGTAAAACTTACCACCTCTTGATTCTCTGAGAGCTTCTTATCATTTCCACTTGAACCGTGCTTTTTCCTAACCCTCTGTTTTTCCCTCCTGTCCCTCAGACCTCTTGCCTGAAGCTCTTTCATTCCTGATTTGCACTTTCGCTAGAAAATGGGTCCCTGGAGAAATTGAATTCAAATAATTCATTTTTATTGCTTATCGAGGAGAGTTGATAGGAAGGAAGTTTGAAATGACAGAAATGGGATTTTAAATCTCTTCCATAGATTTCATTTATTCCATCCATGTTTATCAATTGTCTACCATGTAATAGGTACAGTGGGGACAGAGAGAGCATAAAGCATGGTCTCTGCCCTCTGAGAGACTTTAATCTCAAAAAAAGGATAAATTTGATACACAAATTTTATTACCTTAAATCCTCCACTGAAGAAGACGGATATAAATACACACATACATATTCAGAAGCAGCTACCTTCACTACCAGGAAGTTGTCGGTGTCCTGCAAACAGCCTTGCACACCAAATAGTGGAAAAATTTAGTTTCGGAAGCGGCACGTTTAGAAGTCATGTTTTTCAGGCACAGGCTTAACGAAGAGCTAACATTTGTCCCAAGTTAGGTTTGTAAGAACACAGATCAGGAGGGGTGATGGGGTTCTCACACAGATCCATTTCATGGAGTAAAAAGCTAGATGGAGAAGGGTCATGAATAGGTTTGGAAGGGCAGACCAGTTCATCTTCCAAATCGGATCAATCTGTACACACAATTTTGTGACTTGTACATCACAACTGTTACATCTGCTCTTCAGTGCTCTCCTATGATGTTGTTTTTCATTGCTGTATATGATTCCATCAAATGGTTGACTATGATTTATTCAACAAATACCCTACTGTATAATTAATTAGGGTGCTTCCAATTTTTTTTTCACTATTAAGATTAATGTTACAGAGTGTGTGTGTGTAGGTAGGTAGGTATGTGTGTATGTGATTATTTAGCCCATGTATTCATCTTTATTTCCCTAGGCTTAAGTCTGAGACATGGAATTGTTGGGTCAAAGGTTATGCTTAGGATGATGGCCTTTGATGTGCATGGACCAGTGCTTTAAAGAAATACTTGAATGAGTCAAGTTTTGGTACATGGAGGCAGATGCACTATTGAGGGATGCAAATTAGGAGGGCCTTCCTCTTGGGCACTATGAGAAAGGGAATGAAAATGAAAAGGCGCATGTTATATTCCACCGTGGGTAACTCAGCTACTGTGACCTTTGTAGAATTAGTATTGGGATCTGATCGTTCATTCCCACTCAGTGTAGAGAAGCCTGAGTATTAAGAGGAACTGGTGAACAAGGCAGCCTGACACAGCTTAGTTTCAGGAGTCATATTCTTGGTATCTTCAAGCAGGCTCCAGGCTGAAACTGATAACACTGGGGACGTGTTCAAACTCAAAATACAAAAGAAGATGTACCTAGCCAAATTATACTGGGGGCCAGACAGCCTAGAGGACATCTGACAAACTTTGAGTCCCCTTGTGACCCCACCACTTACTAGCTGTGACTTTGGACAGGTATGTCACTTCTTGGTGGGAGGGTGAGTATTGAAAGTTTTGAAAGGTGCATAGCAAGGCACCTGCTATATTAGCAGAGGGCTCTATAACTGGAGAATAAACAATGTCCTGTTTTTCTGGACATTGGCTCCATTAGTGGAGAAAATACAGCATATTGATAGGCAAATAATACAGGAATAAAGCAGTTCAGCAACATTTATGCTTGATATTTAACAAACTGAAGAGAAGTGTTCAGGCTTGGAGATTTAAAAAAAAAATAGTAGACTTCTTTAACATAAGTTCAAAGAAAAATAAACTTCTATCAATTGGTAAATTTTGTCCCATCATTTTTTTCCACACCCTCCAGAGCCTATGACTATTTGTTTGCCTTTGAGCACTCGCAGAGGCGGTGATAGTCACATATTAGCAATAAATCTCTGAAATATTTCATTATATATTAGTGTGTCTTTTGTCTTGCCTGCTGAGATTCCATTTTCTCTTCTTTGGGTAAATGAGCACAATTTCTCTCTGAAAAATTTCAGTTTTCAATTCATGAAGTTTATGTGGATTTCAGTGAAGGGACCTTATAATTCAGGCTGTCTACTAAGAGCGTAGGACTTCTCTGACCTCAGTGTGTGGTTCCGGGGGGTGGTGTGACCACTCAATACAGTCAGAGTGAAATTTAGGCTTTTAGGAACTTTTATGGAGTCCATTTCTCCACCTCCCCCTTGTGGATTTTGGTTTCTAAGGGTGAAAGCCTGGGTCATTTTGTTGGATGCATATGTATCTGTCTGCAATAATGAAGTTGCTTGATATAAAGGCCATTATGAAGATGAACTGCAGTGAGCTGAGAGATGGAAAGAGATAAACCAGCTCCTGTCACCCCTGCTAGGCTTGATCAAACTCTTTCTAAAGTTGGGTGTTCTTGAATAATTTTTTTCTTTATTATCTTGAGTTAGTTTGATCTGGGGTTTGCTCTCATTTGCAACTACAGTAGAGCTGACCAATGCATACACTTGGTTCAGGAGTTTATTTCTCATGGAATGTGAGGTCAGAATTAGGATCTTAATTCTTCCTAATTCCCCTGATAGGACCCAAAATCAAATTGCATCCTGTTTTCTCAGAGTTCAAAAACCAATCAGCACCTCTTTGGATCTGAGGGCACGATTTTGTGACTTTTAGGCAACAAACGCTTCTGCATAAAGCCCTCTCATCCCAGAAATTCTCTCCTTTTAAAATAAATATATCTATATGGCAAGCATCTGAGGAATCTAGAGGAATCTCTTTATTTCATCAAAATAGAATCTTCTAAAAGAAGAGAAACAGATTTGTTGGGCTTTTTTTTTTTTTTTTAAAGTCAGGATTGTCTGGCTCAGTGTACAATAAATCATTTGTGTTTTTCTCTGTAGTCTTCTCATTCAGGATAAAAGCGACACATATAACTGCCAGCCCGGGTCTACTCGGTGCAGACTGATTTCCTCACAGCTTTCATCTCAGCAGTTACTAATGTCACAAACAGGCAGGCTTTGAAGTCAGAGGGAGGGGACAGGAGCAGCACCACTCCTTAACCATACAGCAACCAGGAAACTTCTTGGGAAAATACAAATTCAGTCAGGGCACTCTTGCTTGAAGCCGAATGGTGGTGGTGGTGGGGGGGGGGATTCTGGCCAACTGATGTACAGGACTATTTATTTCCTCTTGCTCTTAGTCTCAGGTGTGAGCAGAAACCTTGCCTTTCTGTATTCTTGGAGAAGCTGGAAAATACAGGCCTCTTAGAGAGGCCCTGCCCCAGGGGACTGGCATGATCCGTACAGCCCTTCCGTGTGGCTTTGAGAGTGAGGGGAAAAGAGGGAGCCAAATGGTACTTGAAATAGACAAGAAAGGAGAAGGACCGGCCACCATTTGCTTTCTTGCTTTCTGTGCTTGTCTTTCCATGTGTGTCTTGCTTTCTTCATGGAGGGGTAAACCGATATCCAAGACAGGCTTTTGAGACATATGATGATCACTTTGTGCTTTGGGCCCAAGGATCCTGCATTTCTGTTTATTTCCTCTACTGTTCTGCACAGATGAGGCTAAACCCTAAATGACATGGGTGACAGTGGCCGTAGAGGTCCTAAAAAATGGATCATCTTCTTTCCCTGTCCCCATTACCCCCATGCCTCATACAGCTTTCCAGCTTGGAGGAGGAAGCAGTGTGGAGAATTTCTTCTGAAAAGTGCTATTGTGTGTGAACACTGAGGACTCCGTTGCATGAAATCTAATTCCATAGTTCATCATTTTCCATTTTTCCTTTCCTGTCTCTTGGCTCTGGGTTTAAAATTTCCATCTGCTTCTCTTGCTTCTTTCTCTCTGTTTCTCTCATTCTCGCCCCTTCCTGTTTTTAAGTAGCCTTTCCAGGCTGGTCCCCAATCAACATTAGAAGAGTCGCTTTTCTCTCCTTTTCTCTCTTACTACATATTTATTTCTAGCTTCCCATTTTAGAAATATTCCTTTTCTGAATTTCTTTCTGAGTCCTGAGGTCCTAGGCAAGAGCCGCACAGGGTACCTGCAAAGTTTGTAGGGAAAGGCCTTGGAAACGTTAAAGGGACATAACACTCATTCCAAACTCAGAATGAATGACCGAGAATCCACAGTTCTCCTTGGCTTGAGATTTTTCCATAGGCTCTAGTCCATAATGCTTGTTTGCCAGAAATTGGAATTTCCAGATGTGACATTAGGATCTTAGGGGCTATGGACAGTCAGTTTCCCTATAAAAGATAATTTAAACAATAGCTTCTCATAATTATTGAAAAAATTCCATGACTTTCTTGTCTCTCCCCCACCCCACTCCCCTTTTTTTTTGGTACCTTCATTCTAATGCATGGTTGGGATTTGCTCACATATAGAAAATATATATCAATGTTTTGACAGTATATTTATTTCACAATAGTCAAGATGGTTTTGTTTCCAAAACTAATATCTAGCCTACCACTGTGTTACATTCTCATCACTTCTTCTTCTTCTTTTTTTTTTTTTTTTAAGACAGGATGTCACTAAATTTTTGAGGCTGGCTTCAAACTTGTGATCCTCCTCCCTTGGCCTCCTGAGTAGCTGAGATCACAGAGATGCAACACTGCCCTGGGCTTTCACATTTCCTCTTAATACCTATTTTAAATATGTAGATGTAACTTAAACTTATTTGCATATTCATGGAAAAATTAATTTCCCTCCCTGGTTTCTAATTTCCAACATGGTTGGGTGTAATTTAACAATTTCTCATAGTTCTGATGAAGGGTATGGTCAATTTCTAAAGGTAAAAAGTATGCAGGGGGGGAAAAATCTACTTGGAACAGAAACTTGAATGGGGATAGTGTTTTCAGGCAGAATTCTGGACTGAGACCCTAGGTATTATGGCCTGAAGCCCATGCTGGTGTGTTGTCACAGGGAAAATAAGCCTCCTAGCCTAGCCTCACCACCTCTCAAGTTCTCTGTCCCTCAGGAAGTGGCTGATAGAATCTCAATCCCAATGCCTCATCTATAAAATGTGATTTGGGAGTAATACCATCTTACAGATTTGTCAATTAGATAAAATAATGTTTGTCAAGTATCCAGCACATTTGTGCTTAAACTTGCATAAGACTTACCATAAGCCAGGCAGGGTCTGAGTGCTCCGAAAATACTTTTCCATTTCTCATAACAGTCCTAGCAAATAATCCTATTTGATTATCATTCCCATGTTGTCAGAAGAGAAAATGTGTTGCCGCGAGGTTAACCGATGATAAGGTCACATAGCTAGAGATAAAACGGATATTCTAACCTGAATATCGAGTCATCAAAGCCCTGTTCCTAACCATAGAGAGGTACCTTTCACAGAAGAAGTAAACGCCATGAATGTTATGACTCTTCCTGATTGCTCTACCAGCTGTGTTCATGATTTCCTTCTGGGTTTGTGACATGGATATGGATATTGCTCTTTTACCTGAAATATGGCTATTGCTTTAACCTTCAGCTTCCTCTTTTAATGTTAATATTTTCTGAGCTGTTTTCTTGCTCACTTTACCCCTGTCTACATTTACTTTCCAACAGCATTTATTAAACAATGTCGTGTGGTTTATATTGAATGTTCTTTTCCTGCATTTAGTGCTCTAAAGTAGAACTCAGTACATTGCTGGAGAATACATTGTAACCCATATCAAATACAGGAAAATTTGTATTTTATTTTACATGATTTGTTTTCGACCATTACACTCTCGGTTGGTAAATAAATAGCCTTATTTATTTATAAAGCTTCCCTGGCTTGACCTTCAAGGCAGGTGACCCCATTTCATCATTCTTCTTGCTGGTCTACCCTGTCTTATTCTCTTATCTAGTGCCAAGGTCTTGGAACACAAAATGATAGGAAATTGTTTAGGCAGGATACAGCATCAGGCATGTTTTTAAAAATGGAACATGAGCCCCTCTCTGTAAGGTTGGTCATGAGCCCAGAGTTCCTTGCTGTCCTACCTTCAGCTAACATGTCCCTAAACTCAGGTTCCCTGCCTAGCCCAAGGTGTCACCATGACAGTTCTGGATATCCAGTGGTCATGCTCCATGCCCCTTTCCTTCTTTCTAACATTACCCTCCACTTGCCTTCTGCTTTGCTTTGACTTCACTATCAATCCTAAGTCCCAATTAACTCTGTTTTTCCCCTAATTCTTATATGAATTCCTAACCATCCTTGTTATTCTATCTCCATTGGGTCCTGGTTTTCCAATGGCCATCCGTCCCTTACTTGGGTACAGTGCCTATTGGATCCCACTGCCTCGTTCTGTTGTCTGGCAGCCACGGTGTCTGGTTCTTCATGCTACCTGCTAACTTAGGGACTTTTAATACATTCAGATGTTATGCTTTGAGCACCCAAGGAGTGTTTTTTCTCTTTTCTGACCCTGTCCCTTTCAACCCTTTGTGACATTTAAGTCAGTCTTGAAGAACTACACAAGCAAATCAAGAGTCTACTAAATTATTCTTATCATCTTCATTGTGCCTCACAATAAGGTTATGTGCACACTCCCTCTGTGCTGCAGTAGAACCACTATTATTTCCTTCTTAAGTGAATTACTCTGTGTGTGGGGAAATTGGTCACATGCTCCATAACTGGACTTTCAACTGAGCCTAACACATGCAACCTTCCCCCAAAAGAGCTGCTAAAACAGCACCCAGCTGGCACCCAGAACCTCCTGGGGAACATATGTAAATTTGATCCAAGAAGAAACTCTGGCTTGCCTACACTAATGCTATAATATTTACTATTAATCCCGAAAAAGAGTAGCCTCTAAGTCTCGTTAACTCTCTAGTACCTAGCTTGACACATGCCACACAATTTCAAAGGATCAATGCCTATACACACAGAATGTTCTCAGTTGATGGAGCATGGTATTTAGCAAAGATGTTTTACACCAGTGCCCCCAAGACAGGTCTTTGATAGTCACCACTTCTGTTTCAAGCTGCAGACAGTAGGGGTAGATAGAAGTACACATCTGAAAGACAGCTCAGGGTTTCTTCTCGACACCAGACGCTTCTTTCCTGGAACAAGGCCAGATCAGAGCTGTCTGGATTCTTTGTGAGCCTGCTCCAAGCTAACATATTTATTATCAGGGAGGAAAACTTGCCTGATGTAAGATCCCTGATGTTTGCCATGCAGTGTTTTCTTGCAGAAAATTGCAAGAAAGTGATTGAAACAAGTTTGGCAAGGGAAGCTGCAGAGAAATCCACCCTTTTCAAGGTCCACATTTTGAAAATATCCTTGCAGATTGGGAAAATGGCTATTTCCTTTTTATTCTATTTTTATAAGATGAATGATGCGTCTGAAAAGATAAATAATGAGAGTGTAAGAGGGACCAATGGTAGTTTTTTAAAGATTGGAGCACTCTCACTGAATGTTTTAAATATTCTTAGTTATGAGGATGGGAATTTATTTTTAAATGACTATTTGGCTCCATGCTTATAAAATATCTACATTCTGTTGGTACAACACACAAATCTTTTGTGGTGGTTTTGAGAAAGCCCCAGACTTTCCGAGTCTGGGAACAGATGGAGCTCTAAACTCAACTGCATTTCACAACAGGGACATGTGTTACTATTTGCCTGTCTGTTTTCACTTTATGTGAGATGTTCCACTCGCTAGTCAGCAGAGTTATTAAACTTCTATGACTGCACATTCTTTTGAAGTGGATATGCAGCACACTTATAGAAATTAGAGAAACCTGGACCTAGCCATGCGTTTTAACAGTTCTTGGTAATTATGAAGATCTTTGGAAAGTGTAACCATTGTAAACCATATTGACAAGATGGGCTCTGGAGCATTTTGCTTCCAGATATTCATGTGCATAGGTCTAGAAGAACGTGAAATCAGATGCATTGGAAATATCAGGATCAAACAACTCATTCAAATCTTAAAATGTCTCATTCCCATTTGGCTGATTAAAAACAACTGAATGGGATCTAATTGGAAGTAAATGGGGGCCACTGTAGATATTTTGTGTTTTTCACAACTTTGTCTGATCTTCATGAACTTCCAGACCTCGATTGTGAGGTTATTCATGGTAAATCTTCACAGAGCAATCTCGGAGTCAGGAGCTGAAAATCATCTTCCATTTAATGTGAAAAAATCAATTTTCCTTCTTTCTTTCTTTCTTCCTTCCCTTCCTCTCTTCCTTTCTTTCCATGCCTTATTTTTTTTTCCTTTTTGTTTTTTATTTCAAGTGATATTAATAATAAGGGGCCAAGTTTCCTGAAGGTAAAAATTACTTTCAGCCAAGAACACAAGTGTTGTGTCTGGTCCTCATATGCCAAATTGGTTACATCAAACTGAAAACTTATCAGTCTTAAATAGAGAGTTAAATCATTTCAACAATAGTTCATCGAATCATTTCATTACAAGTTAGTTTGACTAATAAAGGCCCATGCTACGGATGAAGTGATTGAACTTATACATATGCAGCTGATTCAAAATATTTTAGGAACATGTATTTTCTATAGAGTATGCTTCTTAGCGAGCCCCAAAACATTGACTGGTTAAAAGAATCGATTTTAGAGACTGCACTTTGTATAGGTTTAAAAGCAATATTAAAAATCATTATTAATATGGGATAAACTGAAGGATATTTGTCATTGAGTATATTGGAAATCTGGGGACAACAGCATTTGAAATGATCACATACTGGCATTCATATTTTAGTATAACCAGAATCTTAAGTGATTTCCTTGCATTTCACATTCCCAAGATCGCCTCCAAGAATGAACTTGTTTGTGTCATTACCTCTCTACTTTCCTTTGCATTGCCTGTGGAAGGCTCTGAGATGAAAGCGAGGATCTGAAGTCACTTTGCTTATTATTTCATTGGATTTGTGGTGGGAGATGGGTGAGAAAGGCCTGGTAGAGCCTTCCCTTTTAATCCTTAACCAACTGAATATTTCTCCTTGTAATATTAATTTTCCAAACTTGGACACACAGGCTGCTTTATGTCTCTTCTGAGTAGAAGGAGCCATAAGCAAACTTGGCTATACATATAAATTGCTTTGATATATCTTACAGAAAGTACCAGTTAAGCATACTGTTAAAATATCCATTTGCAGGAGTGGTGCACTAGAGGTTAGTTTTGAGATTTGGGTCCATGGTGCTTTCCCACTGTGTTGCATGGAAGAAAAGAAGGATGCCTTTGGACCATAGGATTTCATACAGCGATCCCTGATAAGACAAGCAGCAGTAGGGTCCTCTGGAAACTTGATCAGAAATTCAAATTTGATGGTCCTTCCTTGCTTGATTCTAATGGTAGAGAGATGGCGGTGTCTTCCTGTGTGGGAGAAGGGAGACTTTGGACAACCCATCAGTCACAAAGCACAGGCTATGTGAAGTCCACAGGCATTTGGTCAAGTTGCATCTGTCTCCTGCCTTGTGGGAAAGGACTGTGCTTGAATGCAGCCATCCTATCTGAAAATATTCTTACTTTAAAAGATTCCTCATTTTTTTTATAAGTCTCCCAAATTGAACAACCCTCTTCATTAGGAAATTAATTCTGTGTATTAATTAAGACAGAAACATTGTTATCCTATTATTAAAAAAATAACAACAGAAAATGATGGCTTAATATTCTTTGCCTTTCCTTTGGACACTTGAAAAAAGTTGTTTTTGTTTTTTTAGTAGGCTCCTTGCTTCTCATATCCCATGCTTCTCCATGTCATCCTTTTATTTCTGAGTTTATCTTTTTGGGGACTTACTTCCCAAAGCATGAAACTCTGCAGGAATTAACCTAGTTCTCCACTGGGAAAAAACGTGTTGAAGCAAAATCTCCCTTTTTTGCATGAGGATAGAAAATGACAGTCCTTTGGGTACAAAATTAGTTCCTCCTAATCCTCCCTCAAGGTGTACCATTTTGTGCTCCAACTCGAACGACCTATAAACCTTGAGGAATTTTATTGTCTTTGAACATTATCCAGCAAATCTCTTCTAATTAATTTAATCCCTACAGACATATGCTTGTTGATCACTATAAATCAAGTCCAAAAATATCAGTCCTACTTGGAAAGCTCCACTTTTGGCATGAGGAATCTTAAATCGGAGGTGTTCAGAGTTTGTGCAGTAAAGACGACGCTTAGGAGCGATTGTACCCTCCACCCCCATCTTACAGCAGAGTTAGGGGGCACAATCCTCTTTATGTATGTGCTCATCCCTTCAGACTTCCTTGTGCCAACTGCCAATGCCATTTGTTAGCATTTTTTATATTTGGAGAAATAGTCTTAGAACACTCAGAGGACCATTCTGGGAGGTCGCTTTGTCAGCTTATTTGCTTAAATCAATTTTCCTTTGAAGGAAAGCATGAATGAATTTCTCTCCTGTCACTGTTGTTTCTGTCAACTTCCACATGTAAAGAACCAACTCTCTTTAAGGTAACACAGCTCCATGATTAACCACACAGTTTGTTCTCATGAGGAAACTCAAAAGCCTTCAACCTGTCTTAAGGTTAGGGTCTCTGCCTGGCCATCTTCTTGTCTGGGGGTCTAGCAGTAGCTCACCCCTTGGCCTTTGTTTTCTCTTCTCACTTCATCAGCCTGATTTCTTTTATCTTTTTCCATCTTTCTTAGTTTCTAGCTTTCTATGATGCTTGTAATTTTTTCAAAACTCATCACCTGAACCAGAATTGGTATTTTAGAAGGATCAAGACAGTGCTAATTGGGTTGATGGATTATAAAATGATTCTTGGATATATTTTATTCTCATACCCTAGAGTCAACACTACAAAAGACCATTGACTATTCTGACTCATTTATCTATTCTTCACATACTTGCATAGAGGTTAAGTGTGTTATCTTTTTCCAGTCTACTTAATAAGTTAGTAAACAAATAGTAAACCCCTTTTTACTGATTGTTTTTAAAAGCATATAATGTCTAACATATAATGTTTTCTCAGCGCAATTATTGCAGCAGCCTTTATAGGGCCAGATAGAAAATATTTCAGGCTTTGTGGGGCGTAAGGTCTCTGTTACAACCACTTGACTCTGCCATCAATAATATATAAAATAATGGGAATGGTTGAATTGCAATAAAACTTTATTTATGGATTCTATATGAAATTTGAATTCATATAACTTCCTTGTCACAAGATGTTATTATTCTTTTAATTTTTTCCCATCATTTAATGGTGTAAAAACCATCCTCAGTTTGTGGGCAATACAAAAATAGGCAAATAGCTGGATTTGGCCCTCAGGCAATACTTTGCTCACCCCTGAGTTACATGAAAAGGAAAGTTTAATGAAACACTGAAGACATTCATTAAGGTGCAACAGAACTCTTTATCCTAAAGTAGTTGCTTTGGTTCCTTTAAGCCATATTTACTGCTGCCATCTTTTATCAATCAGACCCATTTCCAGGGCTTTCCAATGTCCTGTCTGGCACTTAGTTCATGTCCTTCCACTGCTCTTCCTCTTGGTAGAATGAATCACTTGTGTTCACACAGTGTTGAGTTTCACCATTCTCTAATGGGTGGCTGGATGACAGTAGTGATGGTGGGAAGGATGAGAGACACTACATAAAATAGAGATGATTTTATAACTGATAAAGTGAAAATTAAATGCAAGTATGCTCTTCGAAAGAAGGAATTATTTATTTGTCCCATGTCAATAGTTTTATATTTTAACCAAAAGAAAAGAAAATTCTTAAGAGAACAATTTCATTGATCCTCTTTCTTGTCCTTTCATATTACCTCAGATTTGTGAGCAAATTTGAGTCTTTATAACTACATTAAGATAGAAACACCTATTCTATACCAAAAAAAGAGAGAGAACACTTACTACAATGACTTAGTATTTCTATTTATGACTGGTTCGTTCCTTCAATAAGATTCTTGTGCTACATTAAAAGAACTGGTTCAATCTACTGTGGACCAACTGCTTCCACAGCAACAGATCTCATTTCAACTTGTGAATAGCAATGCATTAAATAGTTACTCTTTATAAAATCTAGGAAAGAGAATATAAGTGAATCAAAATAAATCTTTCCTACAACAGAAAATGTACTGTACAGCATGTACTGTTTGTACAGTGCAGAAATGGTATTGTTATGTAAGGACAACACATATAGAAAAGTGTTTATGATTTAGTCAGTCTATTACAAAATTGATCCTCATTAATAAAATAATCCCTTTGTTGTGAATTAATAATTTTAGACACTGTAGATCTTTATCATTATAGCTCTCATATTTATACTTTTCTATTCATATAGCTATTTACATAAACTTCCCTCATCTTGACTTTGGAAAAACAATGCTATTTTGAAAGCTATGATAATGTGCATCTTTCTACTTTCTTTGGCTTCTCAGCTTTAACTGTATATTGAGCAATGCACTAGAAATGTTTCTTTAAACAAGGAAGCAAATAGAAAATCCACCAGTTCTGTGGGTGCTTTGTGTACTGCAGAATGTAACCACTTGGCTCTGGAAGGATTTAATCTCTTACAGAGAGCACAATCCATATCTATTAGAACAAGCTGATGAACTGCATTTCTGGGCTTGACTTGCTCCTGTTAAATGAGAGACACGAGCTAGCTAATTGATCCATCAGATAAGACTACTAAGACCACTTCTTTTGTTCCACATGGAGGGAGATTTCATTGAGAAGAGGCCAAGTTTACCATCACAGTGCTCTCCAAATATGCCCTATGGAAATCCAGTTCCATGAAATGCAACCAACCAAAAGGGTTCTGTAGTGGAACTAGTTTAGGAGACCCTATGGGATATGGTCAATCACTGGGGAGGCATAGGGCCCATTAGCATCCGAAGGGCTCTGAGCAATCTCAAGACAGACAGCTGACATCAGGAACACATTTTCTGGTTCTCTCTTGTCCCCTCTGAAGCTACAATTAAGCAGTAACTAGTTAACCTAATATATTATTTTAGCCCCTGACTTTTAGACATGGAAAATTCTCTAAGAAGATAAGATCAAAAGTCAATGAAAGTTTTTCCTCTATAAAATGCTCTTTCTCTGCTCAGATGTGAACAACTGTTTTTTAAATTTTTTTTAGCGATTATGAACTTATGTACCCCAAACTTGAAGTTCTATTTTCAAAGGCTTTTGAGGAACTGGCAGTGGAATGAGAAATAAAATATCACTCTCCAAATTCTTTGAGAAGTGCCAAAGTATCCCATTTAACTAGGTCAGCTCTAAGAATCGTTATTCCACCAGCCTAGTCATGCAGCACCTGAGAGTGCTTTTGGTTATATCAAAGGGTGACATAGAAATGCTAAAAAGGAAATTAATTTTGTGTTTACTTCCCTTTGTATGATGAGGATGTGCTATGCAGGATGTTTAGAAGTGTTTTTTGAAATGGCAGAGTGTTGACAGTTCCCAAAGATTATGGATCACAGGCTAGTGCAGGGTCTCTCAACCTCAGTGCTATTGACATTTTAAGACAGACAACTTTGTTGCAGAGAGCTGTCCTATACAAAGTAGGAGGCTTAGCAGCATCCTTGGCTTCCATCCACTAGATGCCAGTAGCATCCCTCCCTCCCCAGTAGTAACAATCACAAAAGTCTCTAGAAAATATCAAATGTCCCCTGTGGGGCACAATTGTCCTCAGTTGAGAACCACTAGGCTAAAAGCTCTGTGGTGGGGCTCCTTTGTTAGACTGTTGCCCAGCCAATTCTTCATTCCTTCCAAATTTATGAATTAAGCTTTGACTACTTTCATAACATCTGATTCATTTATCTGGAAATGACATCCAAAAATATGCCTTTTTAGTATGAGTCTCCTGCTCATATTATTACTATATTCTTTTAAATAAATTTATTTTGAGTAGAGGCCCATTTCATTATTATAACATCCAAATGGCATAGAAGGCTTTGGTTTCTACTGTTCCTGGGGCCAAGATTGAAGCAAAAACAGTTTATGTGCCATAACCTCTAATATAGTAATTAAATTATAGAAAAATGTGTTTTCAAGTCTTAGAAATATGAAACTCATGGGAAAAATATTTTAAAAAAACATTTCTGAGAGGTGTCAAATACACAATTTTCATATGTGATATTTATTTGGATGAGAAAAATATAACTGTACTTTACTGTTTTCATAATGGTAATTCTTTGTCAGAATTAAGAAAATTGGTCTGCTAGTATGCCAGGAGCTGTGACAATGAAGATATTTTCAGCACTGAACTTTTCACCCCAGATTCTCAGGTCCACATCTGTATTTTCTACTGAAAGGGATTCAAATGGCTAAAATAATAATAATAAATTTGGGCTAGCAAGAACAAGTAACACAATTAATGCCATGAATCTATGAGTGGGGAGAGACCATATGTACCTGAGTGGCTTGCGAGGCACTCTGCTAGCATAATTGTTTAAATACATCAAATCCATGTCATTTTAATGTCATTTCTAAATTCACTTGGCTCATAGTTTTATTATGTTTCACTCTCTTCCTTTTGTAGTCATCTTCACTTTTCTGTTGTCTCTTTGAGAATACTAAAAGAATAAAACCATCTGCTGAAAAACAAATCCACTGGACAAGCCTCGATTCCCTTTTTTTCACGAACATAGCTGTTTATACACACAATTGGATACAGAGAAAGAGCAGGGGAGATAAAGGAAAGGAGGGAAGGGGAGAAAACTGAAAGGAAGGAATAGAAAAAAGTTAAGAAATAGCTAAAAGTGTTTACAACTGGCAATACGCCTTATGGCACAATCCTTTGTACTTGTTTTATGAAAACAAAATTAAAAAGGGAAGACAATACTGAGTTTTAATGGGAGAAGTTGCAAGGAATGGAAGTCTTGGGCACTTAGTGGGACCAGATGTGGAGAGACCTGTGGTGAGAAACCTGTGGTTTTTTGAGGCTTAGTGATACAGTGCAGAGATCATTTCTTCCTCTTTCTGGGGAAGCTGCACTACACGCATGAGCTCTCAGACATGTGAGCACAGGGAGCCCATTATTTTTGGACTCTAATTAGTTCCCTAAATCATCAAGATTGGCCCTGGGGATGATGCAATGCAAGATGTCCATCTTGAGAAGTGCTCCAGGCTTTTTGGTGACCACACTGTGGGGCATTGAGCATCACCTGTTCACTCAGTGTTGTGCAAAGGTACAGTAGGAAGTTCAGGATGCTTAACCATGGTCCCTGTCCCATAGGATACAGTAGTCCATTAGACTCTCTTGAAAATAAGATCCAGAGTCTTTCTTTCTTTCTTTCTTTCTTTCTTTCTTTCTTTCTTTCTTTCTTTCTTTCTTTCTTTCTTTCTTTCTTTCCTTCCTTCCTTCCTTCCTTCCTTCCTTCCTTCCTTCCTTCCTTCCTTCCTTCCTTCTTTCTTTCTTTCTTTCTTTCTTTCTTTCTTTCTTTCTTTCTTTCTTTCTCTCTCTCTCTCTCCTCCCTCCCTCCCTCCCTCCTTCCCTTCCTCCTCCTCCTCTTCCTCTTCTTTTTCTTTCTCTCTCTCTCTCTCTCTCTCTCTCTCTCTCTCTCTCTCTCTCTCTCTCTCTCTCTCTTTCTTTCTAGAAAACTCTGTTCAGGAGGCACCAGTGAATATTTGCTTTTAGTCTTGCTGATATTCAGGATGAGAACAAAGAATGACAACACGTATTATTTTCATGCGTATGCTTATTCATATATTCAATATACTTGCTTCCTAGTTAGTGAGCGAAATTGTTAAAGCCAGGATTACAGTTTGTAAACATTACCTTTTAATATACATAACTCAAGTGGTCAAGAGTTACCTGCAATATATTGACATGATCAACTTGATGTGTTGTAATAGCTCCCTCCTCTACTGAAATATTAACTTATTAAAGACAGGGCCTGTGTATTATTCATTTCGGGAACAGTGTGTGTAACATGCAGTAGGAGCTTAATAAATGCAAATAGAGAAAAAAAAAGCTTAGAAATCTGATATGTGATATTAAGATCAGTGGGATGTATGATATTGGTTTGTGATTAAAGAGAAGTAAGGTCAGCTTAAATATACTTACCATTTATAAAAAGTCACAGGCACACCACCCAATTGATGACCAAGGTGGCCACCAGTGACAGTTTATCTGAGACATGAGCTCTCTAGACATATAAAGCAAAAATATCATTTTGTTCTCTTGAGAACTTTTTTTCCTGGAGAAATGTCATTAGTTTTCCTGTGCCGTCCTGCTCCCTTTCATTCTGCCAAGTAAGAAAAGGTCCTTCTGTATAATGAACCCTAATGTTCTTATTTATTTATTTCTACCTCCTCTTACTCTCAAAGGGATCTCTTATAGTTGAGATGTTAGGAGTCCCCCAAAAGCTCAAGAATATGTAAGAAAGTTTAGAGGTGAAATGATTACATTATGAGGGTTTTTAACCTAATCAGTGCATTAATCCCCCAATAGTGATGAACTGGGTAATAACTGTAAGCAGGTAGGCTGGGAGGATGTGGGTCATTGGGATGTGCCTGTGGGGTAGATATTTTGTCCTCTGTAAGAGGAGAAGTCTCTCTGTCTGTTTCCTGGTGCAACATCCTGAACCAATTCATTCCACCATACTCTTCCGCCATGATGTTTTGCCTTCCCTCAGGTCCCAAGGAATGGGAGCCATCTTATGGACTTAGATGTCTGAAACTGCGAGTACCCAATAAACGTTTCCTCCTTAAAATTGTTCTTGTCAGGTCCTTTGATCACAGCAATGAAAATCTGATGAAAACAGGACCTGAGTTGAAAAACTCCAGTAGGGAGTAGGTGGCTGGTGATCATGTACACCTGAGTCTCTGCGACCCCTTGCTTGTTCTTAAGACATTCTGGTCTAAGCTGGTCTCCAACCCTAGTTGCTAACAACATGTCAGGTAAATAACGAATGAAGCAATATATGTATTTCTTATGTGCCATGGAAGACTTACTCTGAATAAATAATGAAGCATTCAGAGGATTGTTATAAAGGATTGTTTCCACCAAGCTTTCCAGCTCATCTGGTATTTAACAAAGAGGCTTAACTCAAGCTACTTCCATGGTCACCAGGAATCTGTTTCCCCCACTGCTTTTGGATGGGGAGAATCATGGGAATAAAATATGGTTTCTATCAGAAAATGATGTCACATGCTAGGGAATTCATGCTAGGGATTGAAAGTATTCTTCCTCTATAAAGGTCACAATGTAATGCTCAAAAAACCTTCCATTTGTGCCTCTCAGACAAGCACCTTTTAAGAACCTTCACTTGGCTAGATTTTAAATTTCTTTGATTTTGAATCATCAGTTTTTACCTTCCTAAGAATATATATGTGTGTGTGTGTGTATCTGGGTGTCTAATTAATACATTGAAGTGCGATAAAGCTACATGTGGCTTAGTTTAAGTACAAACTTGGACTTTGTAGATAGCATAGTTCTAAAGCATGGACAAGGAAATTTTGTATAAAGGGTCAAGTAGTGAATATTTTCAATTGCACAAGCCATGCTGTCTCTGTTGGAACTTGCCAAATCATATGAAATGAGTAGATGTGGCTGTGTTCCAATAAATCTTTATTTACAGAAAAACAAGGGCCAGGCTGAATGTGGCCCACGGGTCTTCAGCTTTGTGATCGCTCTTCTAACAAAATACACAATAACATGGGAAAGAAGCCACTGGCCTACTCTGTAGCCACTCCTCAGATCTGTGTAAATACATTTAAAGGCAAGTCAACTTAAAGATAGTTTAAATTCCTTGAGAACTTGACCCCCACCCCCCCACCCCCCAGGCCACAGGCATCACTTGTCATTACTAAGTAGGAAATTAATGCCTTTGTCATCATGAGACATCCCCCGACCCCACCTAACTCCCTGTACAATAGCCCTTCCCTTTACTTAACTGCTTGGTGATAAACCTCACTAGTGAGAAGGACCAGAGATTTGTTTCCAGAATGACTTTGCATCCTCCAGCCCCTGCCTGCCAGCTCTTGAAAAAGCTCCCCAGCTCAGCTGGCCGCCTGGGCTGGCTCCTTGTGACTGTGGGTTAGAGTGGATATCACATTTCTAATGGATTAGCTGACTATTGGGAATGCAGAAGGATTTTAAAAGTCTCTTAACTTCCTAAATGCAGCACATAAATGGAGTTCTATGAATATTTAATTTGAGTGCAAGACCCAAAGTTCTTTGCAATTAGTTTAACTGTTGCTTTTAGGTTGGGGGGGTGGTGGTAAGGGAGGGAGAGAGAAGGAAAGGGAGAAATATTTCCTTTGGGTGTTATAGTATTCACCGTGCATCCTTTGTTTTCCTCATTTCGGAAAGTTTGCATGAGCTAGGCCATGACCCCTTTTATAAAACGCTCTGATCCATTCCTTTCTTAGTTCATACATCTAGTAGGTGTCTTCTCCCAGTCATTAGAAAAGAGATGGAGTATTAGGTAGAATCTCTCTTCCATTTTTAGTTATCTTCTCTCACATCTTTAGTTAGGATTTCAGCAGAACATTGATACTCAGGTTTACCTGACAGACTAGCAGTGTCTCCTGCAAAATTGGTCGCTCATCTTTCCAGAGAAGTAAGAAGCTTATTGGAAGAACAATCTACTCTGAAAATCTAGATGATTTTTTTCCCCTTTGCAATAATACCCTGGCTCTCAAAAAAAAAAAAAAAAAAAACTTAACTGAATAAATCCAAGGTCTTAATCCAATATGGTCTAAGGTAATATCTTTAATATTTCTAAGAGTTTCCTCATTTTTAACATGAGAACTTTTTATAAGGTGATTTTATTTCCCTTATAGCTTTTAAATTTGATGGCTTCTCTGTGCCCAATACTTTGCTATGTACTGAAATGTCTACAAAATATTATAAAATCATAACCTTTAGGAAACATTAATTAGGAAAGCAAGAAAAGTACAAGAATAATTAGAAAAGAAGAAAATGCATCATATAATGAAGAATGATTAATGACTTTTCGGAAGAAGCAGGTTATTGTGAATGTGGAAAGAACTGATGGAAAGGGAGAATTTGAAGTAGGTCACTCATATGGAAATTGGGTTGCTAAAAAAGAAGAAAGGGAAAATTTCCAGCAGAGTTATTAAGGGAAAAAGTATTTAAAAGGTATATGAAAACCAGGAAAAAAGATGATATATAATGAGAAAAGTTGGAGATATGACAATCTCAAATTTGTGACTTTTATTAATATTGGCATTGTGTAGCATGGATAGGTTCTTTCTCCCTTTTTTTGAGTGTCTTTTCTCCATTTTTTTCTGTCTTCTCTCCTTTCTTCTCATTATTGTTCCCCTATCCTCACTTTAGAGATGCCATTTGGGTTGCTTTATTCATTCACCAAATATATTTTTCACACCTGATGTGCACAGGAACACAGGCGGCCATCATTGCTTGCTTGCTTAGACTGTTCCAACAGCTTCTGAACTTGTCTCCTGTTCCCTTGTTTGTCTTTCCCACAGTCCCCCTAAAGGCTAACATGCAAGTCTAAAGTTATTAATATAAAGTCTTACCATGTTACAGTTGTATCCTGACATCAGAGCATGTCGAACAGCACTTTGCTGATTTATCATTTTAGCATTACTTTGAATAGCGTTAACAGCCTTTAGAGTGTGGCTTCCCCAATTACAGGCCTTATTGTGATAACTTTTCACTTGTGCATTGATAAAGCCTGATTTCTCTACATTTGCTGAACACCACTGCTGACTGCTAATGCTTTCATGCTGTCCATCCTTGATGGCACTGATCAGTCCCAATCTGGCTGCTTTCACAGTCTTGCTTGTTTAGTAAAATAATTTGCACCACATTCTGATGTTATTTGTTTGCAATAAGTAGATAATAATTGCATAAGACTGTTTGAACCTGGAATGCTGGTGCACACCTGTTATTCCAGTGACTTGGAGGCTGAGGCAGACAGATTACAAGTTTGAGACCAGTCTCAGCAACTCAGCAAGACCCTGTCTAAAGAGAGAGAGAGAGAGAGAGAGAGAGAGAGAGAGAGAGAGAGAGAGAGAGAGAAAGAAAGAGAAAGAAAGAGAAACAAAAGAAGGAGGGACTTGCTGGTTTTTGAATTCCAAATTTCTAGTACAATCTTTGGTACATTATTGCACCTGTATAATAAATGTTGAATAGATATCTTTCTTCAGCACTGAGGCATGAGGATCAAGAAAGAGCTCACATTCTTTCCTGGATAAATCTAAGTTTATTTTGCTTTTACATAATTATTTTCTGGTTTTGCTATTTATCATTTTAGCTGGCTTTCTATCTCATTTGAATCTCATTATTAAATATCTTTTTCTTTTGTGTATTTGCTAATGTCTGTTTAGCGCCATTATTATTCTTGAAAAAAAAATGCCCTAATGTATTCAACATACAATGTCTTAACAATTTTCTGTAATTTGTACCATCATGTTCTGCTGCCTTGTGGTGGTAGATTCTGGAAAATGTTGTGGGCTGCCATTTGTTGGAGAGTCTCTCTGGGTTAAGGCCATACTGTGCTCTTTTACAATGTATTCGACACCACAAGACAACACAAGAATCTTCCATGGCAACATCTGTGGAGAAATAAATCCTTTTGTGTGTGGAAACATCTGTTTTCCATGTGTCTCTAAATGGATGGGATATGCATTTCCTAGTACCTTTGTTTATTTAGCACAAATAAATCTATTTCCTACAGAATAGTTGAAAATGTACGAATCCACCATGTATAGGCAACACCTTTCACACCCTTTAAATATGAATAGAGACTAACAACACATTGCATCCATGACTTGCCATGTGTTTATGACCTTCTGACACATATTATTAGGGACATGGAAGTCAATAAATTGTGTAGTTCAGCACTTTGCTACTTTTTTAAAAAAATAAATAAATTATTCTGTTTCACTTCACTTTTTATTCATCTACTTTTAATCCTACAGGAAAACCTAATTATTATGTATGTATCCTCCTCTACACCTCTGATTTCAACTTGTTTCCCCTCTCCGTACAGTGTGGTTATCAGGAAAAAGTTTTCAGAACTTTTCCTAAGCATGCATAGAGATACAAATATAGATGGATAGCCATAGACACTTCACAAGTTTATTCATAAGATATGCATATGTGCATATTTATTTTTATATAATTTTACGTGCTTTTAACAATTAATGTATCCATAGATATAGATTTATCTGATTCCCTTTAACTGTCGAATAATATTCCATACTAGGTATAATATTCCACAGAGACATCTGGCTAAGAGCAACCAATGCTCCTCTAACTGTGGCTCAAAGAATAGAGACCTTTATTATTTCAATTACAAGGAGACCCAATGTAGGTGTTTCTGAGGCAGGTTCAGTGGCTGGGCAATGCTATCCAAGTTCCAGATTCTTTATCATTTTTAAGCATCCTCACATTTGACTTTCTTCCTGTCTGAGTTACCTCACCTTTAGTTTTCTCTTCATATTGCATTTAAAAGCAAGAGCAAGAGGTCTAGGACAAAATAGCTTTCCTTTTATCATGAGTCCCAGTAACCTTCAGCAGACTTCCTATTACGTCTTACTCACCAGAACTAGGTCAGGTCCACATCAGCAGCCAAATTACGATGGGGACATGAAGGGGAAACAAATGGTTGTCCTTGAATTGGACATATCCTATTATATCACTGAGACTTCAGGTATTGCTGCAAATCAAACTGTTCTGGATATAAGGAAGAAGAAGGAATGGCTAATGCATAGTCAGCTAACATAGTATACCATAGAATATAGTTATTTAATTTTCCACATTCACTGGCTGGGTTAATCAGCTTTCCATTGCCGTGAAATACATGAGAAAGTCAACTGAGAGGAGCAAAGATTTGTTTTGGCTCACAGTTTCAGAGTCTCAGTGCCTGGTCGTTTAGTTCTGTTGATTCTGGCCTGTGGTGAGGCAGTACATCAAGGCGGGAGGACACGGCAGAGCAGAGTTACTCACCGATTGCAGCCAGGAAGCAGAAACAGAGAGAGAGTGCAAGGGAGCAAGGACCTGGGGATCATACATACCCTTCACACAACCCCAGTTACCTACTTCCTCCAACCAGGCTCCGCCTCCTAAAATTTCCACCACCTCCCAATAGAGCCACCAACTGGAAACCAAGCCTTTACCACCATGAGCCTTTGAGGGACGTTCCAGATGCAAACTATCACACTGACATTTTAATTATTTATGTCTAATCTTTGCCATTAAAAACACTGCTATAATGAAAACCAGGGTACATGACTTCTCGTTCTTGTGTAAGTCCATTTCTCATGGAAATACAAAGAAAAGGAATTGATGGATCACAGGATATAAAATACATTAATATAAACTGCCAAAGTGCTGTCAAAGTGCTTTCACCATTTTACATTCTTCAAGCTGTGTAAGGTAATACCTCTTTCACCACATTTGGCAATATTTTAACTATGAGATTTTGGTTATTATGGGGAAGACAGGGACAACTTATTGTTGTATTTAGCAAATCTTCTTTGACACTTTTGGCATCTTTTAACATCCTTAATTAGCATTCTCCTTCCATCTCTATAGATGTTCCATTCATATCTTCTACCTACTTTCCTATTTCCTTTTATATGTTTCTGCTTTCTTGGATTGGTTATATATTCTCAATATGATCTGGACATACTTTAATTTATTATATTTTTAATTAGTTTTTATTTCTTTTCATGACTGTAGAATGCATTTATGCAATTTGATATACTTAGATGGGATGTAATTTCTCTTTTTTCTGAGTATACATAATATAGAATCATATTGGTCATGCAGTCACATATATACATAAAGTAATAATGTCTGTTTCATTCTATTATCTTTCCTATCCCACATCCCCTCCTTTCCCTCTCTTCATTTCCCTCCACCTAATCTAAGGTAACACTATTCTTCTCTAGTGCCCCCTCCTTATTATGAATTAGCATCTGCATATTAGAGAAAACATTCAGACTTTGGCTTTCTGGAATTGGCTTATTTAGCTTAGCATGATATTCTTCAACTCTATCCATTTACTGGGAAATTCCATAATTTCTCTCTTCTTTAAAGTTGAGTAATATTCCATTATTAAATATATAACACATTTTCTTTATCCATTCATCTATTAAAGGACACCTAGGTTGGTTCCATAGTTTAGCTATTGTGAATTGAGTATATATATATATGGCTGTATTAGTGTACTATGCTGATTTTAAGTCCTTTAGGTATAAACAGAGGAGTGGGATAGCTGGGTCAAATGGTGGTTCCATTCCAAGTTTTCTGAGGAATTTATATTTTTATAAAGTCCATTCCTTTGTTTTTGAACAAACTCTTTGTCATATGGAAGTTTCTAATTTAAATTCCACTTATAGTTTTTTCTCAATGATTTTTGTATTTAGGAATTTATTTATAGCCAATATAATAAGCACAAACATTTCTTCAGTTATTTTTTTAATTTTTTTAATATTCATTATATTTTTATTTTATTTTTATTTGTTATTTTTAGATATATATGATGCTAGATTTTCATTTTAATATATTATACATACATGGAATATAACACTCTAATTAGGATCACATTCTTGTGGTAGCACATGATATGGAGATTTATTGTGGGATACTCATATGTTTAATTCAGTTCTTTAAGGCATCTGAGTTTTTTTAAAAATAATCTGATTATAATTTTAGATTTTTGTACAGATTGTTGTTTTTGCATTAATTATTTAATACTAAATTATTTTCATTAGGATCTGAAATATCTTTGTCATAATCTTAATTCTCATGCCTATATGGACTTTTTGAATATGTCACCTAATAAAACTGATATGCTGAGAGTTTTTCACTAGTAAAGATGCTACATATCTTTTGAAAGGATTTGCATTCTCTTTTGGAGCATAAAGAATTAGAGATATATGTCTATATGAGTTTTTCTACCTTCTTACAGTCAAATATCCCATAACACATTTTTTTCTTCTTTAACTACATGATCTATGAATTTCTTAGAAAAGTTAGTATTTCCTTTGATAGCCTTCCATTTACTTTTCTTACTTCCTCTGTTGATAAAATATATGTCTACTTTTATATATGTATCAGAAAATTTTTAAATTACCCACTGTTTATATTATCACATTTGATAGAACTTTCACTCATTATTTTTTCAATATTGTTTGAATATTCTTTTTCTCTAAAATCAGTTTGTCAAGATTTATAAAAGAAAGGTATTTTAGTTTTGTATTATAAAGACATTACATGCATCCTTCTAACTTTTTTCCTTTAAACGATCTACTTTATATTGGCATTGTGAAAAGACTCTTTTCTCTATTTATTAGTTTGAATTGTATATAGTTAAAATATATAAAACTACTAATTTATACTGAATTTATCCAACTTTTATTTAGTACTGTATCTAATCAACTTTCTGGAATATTTAATATATTTATAATTTTCAACTTATATGGTAATGAATGTTTTCTCTTGCACTAAGAACAGCTTTATTTTTACTTTCTATTTTTTTCTTGTTTTGTTGGATTGGCTAGTATATCTCATCCAGTGATGAACAGGTACTAGAATTCTTATATAGTTCCTGAATAAAATAGGATTATTTCTAATATTTCAGCCATAATATATGACTAATATATGAATATTCTTTTAATATTCTAGTGAAAATCATTAGGTAAAATATGTCAATTAGTAAAGCTGATTTGCTGAGAGTTTTTTCACTAGTAAAGATGCTACATGTCTTTTGAAGGAATTTTTATTCTCTTTTGGAGCCTAATATATTAGAGATATATGTCTATATGACTTTAAAGTTTTTTTCTTCTTTAACTATTTGATCTGTGAATTTCTTAGAGAAGTTAGTATTTCCCTTGATAGCTTTCCATTTACTTTTCTTACCATGTTTTTTCCTTTAAAAATTTATTGTAATTTTATTGTGTGCTTAGGATCCCAGAGATTCCATCTTTTTTGTAGATTTTTCTTTAAAAATACTTATTTTTTTTCACTTTATGATTTTATCCTTGAATATCAGTATTGGTTCCCTGGGTGTATATTATATTGTATTATTTTTTTAGTGTCAATGAGTGTCATTCTTATAGCTAGCTTAAAACTATTTATAAATGTATGGTTAGTGGCTCTTTTATTTTTCAGTTAATTATTGTGATAAAATAGACATATCATAACACTTGCCATCTTAACTATATTTTATTAGTGTTCATTCTTTCTCTTTTGGTAGTGGGGATTGGACCCAAAGGCACTTTACCACTGAGCTATATCCACAGCCCTTTTTATTATTTATTTATTTATTTGTTTGTTTTGAGACAGGGTCTCTCTAAGTTTCTTAGGGCCTTGCTAAGTTGCTGACTTTGAACTTGTGATTCTCCTGCCTCAGCCTCCTAAGTTGCTGAGATACAGGTGTGCACCACCACACGTGGCGTTCTTAACCATCTTGACATATGCAGTTCACTGGTGTTAAGTATATGCATATTGCTGTGCACCCATCATCACTACTCTCAAAGTTCTTTTGATTCTGCAAAACTGAAACTCTATGAATATTAAACAATAACTTCTCATTTGCCCTATCCCAGACCCTGGCAACCACCATTCTACTTTCTGTCTGTATGATTTTTTTATCATAATAAGTACCTCACATAAGTACAATCATATAGCACTTGTTTTTTTAGCATATGTCCCCCAGGCTCATTTTTGTTGTATTATGTCAGATTTTTCTTTTCTTTTTGATGGTGAATAATTTATTCTTTGTGTGTATATTTATTTTGCTAATTCATTCATTCACTGATGGTCCACTGTTTTAAATGTTATTGTAAATAATGCTTCTATGGATGTGAGTATATAAACATCTCTTTGAGATCCTCTCTTTAATTCTTTAGATACATACTCAGAAGTAGAATTTCTGGATCATATAGTAACTCTGTGTTTAATTTTTTAAAGAATGATATACCATTTTTCAAAGTGGTACTATTTTTACATTTCACCAATGATTCACAAGTTTCTAATTTCTCCACATCCTAACCAATGCCTATTTTCTCTTTCTTTGTTATAGTAGCTCCTCCATGGGTGCTATGTAATATCTTATGTTTGGATTTGCATTATGGTTGAGGGTTCATTCCTTTCTCTGGTTTCCTACAAGTCCTCCAGTGAATGCTTGTAGGTGTGTGTCTTTGATTGGCATGGTGTGCTTTAACTTAATTTCCAAGGATAGTAAAAGAAGAGACAGGGAATCCTGTAAGATGAAGCCAATCTCCTGGGAAGAGGCACTCCCACATTTTCTGAGTATTAGCAGACAGTAGGAATTCTGCATTGCCCCCCTTTTTTTTTGGTACCAGGAATTGAACCCACGGGCACTTAACCACTAGGGCACATCCCCAGCCCCTTTTTGTATTTTATTTCTAGATAGGGTCTCACTGAGTTGCTTAGTCTGGCTTTGAACTCATAGTCTTCCTGCCTCAGCCTCCCAAGCCTCTGGGATTACAGGCGGGTGCCACTGTGCCTGGCTTGCCTTGACCTTTTTTGAATCAAGCATCTACTCTTCTGAAGGATGAAGTTTCCTTTATTCATCCAGCTAAAATTAAGTGAGAGCTCATTGTGCTGTAGATACTGTTTTAGGAAATGGGAATATCATGGTTAACAAATTTTAAAACTTCCACGCCTTCAGGGAGGCCTGTATTTAATGAGAGGGGACAGATAATAAGTAAATGGGGAACTAAATAGATAATATGCCCCATAGAAAGAAGTGCTTTATAAAAATATTATATTTGTGTTCTATTGCTGTGTAACACATTTCTACTAACCTAGCAACTTAAAATAGCACGAATTTATTGCCTACAGCTTGCTTTGGTCAGGAGTCCAGTGTGGCACAGCAGGATTCTCTGTTCAGTGTGTCATATGACTGAAATCAAGGTGTGATCCAGAAGGTAATCTCAGCTGAGGTCCAGGGTCCTTTTCCAAGCTCATTCAGTTTGTTGGTTGAATTCAGTTCCTGAGACTTGCAAAGCTAAAACTAAAAAGTTCCTGCTTCCTGGTTGCTTGTTCACCAGCAAACTGTTCTCAGCTCCTAGAAGTTGCCCATCTTTTCCTGCCACAAGTCCTTTGTGCAACATGAGTGGACTCTTTGATACCAGCAGCAGAATCTCTCTGCTGTCTTGCAGCTCTGACTTTTTCCAGCAAGTAGATACAGATATAAAGGATTAGGTCAGGCAACTGTGCCTTTGACTATTTCCTAAACAGGACAATAAGACACATCATATTCACAGTGCTGGATACTATTCAGGAGCATGTACACTATTGGGTGGGGATCTTGGGGATAATCTGAGAATGATGTCTACCACACAGGATAAGAGGTAGGGTGTGCAGGAGTGGGATGGGCATGGTGCCTTTTTATACAGGATGATACAGGAGAGCCTATCTCTGATAAATGCTATTTAAATGTAGCTCTGAGATTTATGCAGGAAGAGTGCCACTTCTGAAGCATCTGCTTCCAGAACATGAGTTAGAAATAGAATGAGATCTTCATGGCTAAGGAGATGAACTGAATTGGGGAGTAAAGGGAGATCAGTGTGAGAGGTTCCAATCAGGTTGGAACCTGAAGACTATTATGAGAACTTTAGTTTTTACTTCAAATGGTTCCCTTTTCAGTTCCCTTGTACATTATGTAATGTCATGACTTAAATTCATTGCTTTGGAAATAAAAAGGTTCATAAAGTTGAGTTGAGATGAATCTGGGACAAGATATATGGACACCAAATCTATAGTACTTATTAGTGCATATCCTGGAAGAGCTGAGGTTCTCAGATGTGGATGAACATAGTGATAGAATGTGGGTGAGGAATGAGGATATTTATAAGCTCAGTGTTTTAAATCAATACAAAATGTATATTTTCCTATGTTGAAGCTTCTGGAAAAAAAATAGTGATGTCAGGACATGCATATATCACATATGCACACACTATTCACATTTCTTAACAATGCTTTCAGTTAAATAAAATGTACGCCACTTTTTGTTTGAAAGACTTTAGATTTCAACTTAAACAAGCAATTTTGCATGCCCTACCTAATCTTGATCATGATTTATGAGGATTCTTTGCTTTTATTTTTAAATTTGGATCCTATAATTTGGGACTTCTTAAATGAAAGGAAATGTCGTATCAGAAATATGAGGTTAGTTTCTCTAATTGGGCCATATATATATTCTTTTATGATTGCAAAAACCACTTTGTGGTATCTACTTAGGCAACCCAAAGGGTCAGGTAAAATAAAAATCTTCAAAATCAACTTAATAAACCAAGACTTCTGGCTGGAAGTGTTACTGATGTGTAGGCGGCAAACCATTTTGCAAAACTGGCAGTTTTCTGACTATGAAGATACAGATAAGTCCATCCATCTTTCCTACTCACACAGCAGCTTGAAATGCAATGTGCTGAATTTCTAGGCAGTTCTCAGGCTCTATCCCTGGATGTCTCAATGCTGCTCCAAGATCTGACAATTCTTTCTCTTAGAGTTTCTTTTCTGCCAAGTTCCCCTTTTTGCTGATAGAGACGCCATCTGCTACCTGTGCAGTGACCGAAGCATCACTGAAACTCTGCTGTCAGTTTTAGTTCAACATCCTACCGATTGCTAGTTTATCTCTGAAGCAGATTCCCACTCTGAAGCTCTTTATTTCAGCTTCAGTCATTTTGTAGCTTTCCTCAGTCATCTTGACATTTTGCTCCTCCTCCTCCTTCTCCTTCTTGCATTGGGGTCTCACTATGCTGTCCTGGCTGTCATTGAATTCCTGAGCTCAGGCATCCTCCTGCCTCAGTCTCCAGAACAGCTGGCCTACAGGCATGCTGGTAACTTTCAGGCAGATGTTCTAGGAGCTGCCTTTCACTGACTTGCCTACTATTAGCTATGCATGTGCCTGTAGATTGTGAGTGTAAATGGTGAGTGCCCTTCATGTCAGATACTCCTCTCATTGTGCCAGTAGTGTGTAGAGGTCAGAAGTGAAGACTGGTATGGGGTCAAAGATTTGGAAAACTATGACTCCCCAGTCAGGAGTCAAAGAAGCTGCTGCAACCAGCTGAGTGTCATCACTGTCCCTTCCCAGATAACAGCTGGTTCCTTCATACAACAGATCCCTAAAGGAGTGCATAGTTCTTAAGGGTCTTTCCTACCCTCTCTTACTCTTATTTGTACCAAGTGTTTTTTTGTCCCCCCTCCCCTCTGGTTACGTTTTCTACTTCTGCTTCTGAGATTTACATTGACTAGAAGGGAATCCAGGAAAGAGACTGAAGCCTATGCACTCCATCTAGTTAAAGATATTTACTATTAAAACTTAATCTAGCTATTTCCTAGCTCTAGTCACTCAATATTGATCTCACACATGGATGTTGTAAAAATGAATTACATCATGTATGTAAAGTGGTAGAAAATGGTAAGAACTTTCTATTCACTCTCTATTTATATATATTTTTTTCTCTCTCTCCTTATTCACTATGTGCATGTACTTGCACATGGGTATGTATTACTGCCATATATAATAGTACAATCAACTGTGCTGTACATAACACAAGTGACTCTCTCTCTTGGTCTCTCTCTCTCTCTCTCTCTCTCTCTCTCTCTCTCTCTCACACACACACACACACACACACACACACACACACACACACACACATATATCATGCAACAGAGGCTGCATCTATTGCAAGGTTTTCTTCTATTCTTCTCTCCTAAGAGCCTACTCAAATCTCTCTTATTCTCTAGGAGCTATGTAGACTCCTGTGCAAACTCACTGGATTTATCTAAAGAAAGAGATAAAGAAAACTGTCATTATCTGTAACTCTAAATGAGTCATACCTATTTTATAATCACACACACACAAAAAATTTTAAACTGAGGAAGTTGTTTTTTATTTAAACTAGTAGAATGAAACATGGTTGGTAAACATGCCAAATGCTAGTAAAATGGTAATTATGACTAATTAATGAAATGCCTTTGAAGCTGAATTGACCATTCAGTGTTAACCAACTTTCTCCTTTGATTCTTAAAAATTTATTTTTCCCTGTAGAAGACTCCAGTTCTTTTTGAATATTTTTTTTTCTTTTTAACTTGGTTCCTCATGAACATCATGTTCTAAAATAATGTCAGCTATATTTGCTTTTCTCTGTGGTGCATGGTAGAAAATACACTCCTCTAACCTACAGTCCTCCAACTTTGTGTTTAGGTCTATTCATCATTGTTTCTGTAAGATATTTACAGTTGCATATCCTGTGGGTATTTGGAGGAAAATACTGTTGGATATAGGAGGAAGGAAATAATTTCCTTCTGCCCTTCCAAACTCATCAACAGCGCTATTTATCCTTTTTGACAGATCTGTCATCTTAATATTCTTTTTCTGTGAATTTCAACATAAATTATTTTTTGAAATAAAAATGTATATATTAATTGGTTCAAAGTCTTCTCACCAGTGGCTTCTGTTTTCATAACATTATTACTTCCTACCATAGTTCAGGCAAACTATACTAAGTAAAATCCCACCTGCCTCCTGCTTTTGTAAATAAAGTTTTATCGGTACCCAGTCACACCATCCTTTTACAGATGGCTGGTGATGGCTTTTATGCTACAATGACAGACTAGAATACATGCTACTGAGATTGTAAGGCTAACAAAGTCTGGAATATTCACTCTCTGATCTTGTACACAAAAAAATTGGCCAATACCTAGTCAAAGTGATTAGGGAATGTGTGTGTGTGTGTGTGTGTGTGTGTGAGAGAGAGAGAGAGAGAGAGAGAGAGAGAGAGAGAGAGAGAGAGAGAGAGAGATTTAAGATGTAAAATGCATACATAAACACTTATTATAATGCTTTTGAATTTAACGATACCTAGTCAAAGTGATTAGGGAATGTGTGAACAGAAATAAAGGAACAATTAATGCCTGCTGAAAGGTTAGAAATTAGGTAATATTTTACAGAGTAGCTCACGTTTCAGTAGAATATTTGGAAATTAGTGTAATTTTCATAAGAGGTGGTGGGTGCAGGCAGTTCTTTCAGTAAACACGTACTGAGGGGCTGTTGATATATTCAGATACAAAGAAGGTTTACTCAGGCTAGAAATCTGCCACTCCCTTGTGGTGGTGGCCCCTTGCCTTCCACAAGACCTCACAGGGAGCCTTGTACCTGGTAATTATATTGATAATAAGTACTGGCTATTTAGCTGGTGAAGCAGAATATAACAAATGGATGATACTATTTTACAGCATAAACTTTAGCAGAGTTATAAAAGACTTAACTTCTGGCAGGCTTTCTTGGAGAGTGTTATGGGAGGAGGGATCATTGTAACTCTAGTTTTGTCATGGATGGAACAGTTTTGGGGTGATTAGTATTTGCTCCCAAGATTCATTTGTTACTCTAACCTTAATTCTTTGCTTTTTATCCTCTGATGATTTTTATGGCTGCTACCCAGTACATTGTTTGCTTTAGAAGGAAAACCTTCAATCATCTATGCTCTTTGAAGTAGGAATTCAATAAGTGGTACTAATATTAGAATGAGCTTAGTGCTCAGGGCAAACTACTCAGGGTAGTACTTTGCCATACTTTGAAGCATGGAAACAGTAATTTTATTGGATTTTCCACTAATAAACCACTTCTTCTGTCTTTGGCCTATGGGAATTAATTTTTTGGATACTGGGCCTAATTAAATTAGCTCATCACTTGAAGCTTATACTAATAACTTAGGTGAGAGCCCTAAGCTTTCTGTCTTTTCAATTCCGCCCTTTTGCATGGTTTCAGTTATTGATGACTTCCAAATCTCCAGCACAGGGCTTTCTACTGAACTCTGACTGCAGAAATATCAAAAATATCACCAGTTTTGTGTTTGTGCAAAGGTCTGCTTTCCCTGCTAATTAGGATTCTCCCTGGAGGCAGGGCCTGTGTCTCCCTTTCTCATGGTTGTAGCTGTGCCTTCACACAATGCCTGGCCCATTGAAGGCCCTCATTAATTGTTTAATGAATGAATAGATGATGATTCTTATGTAGTACCATGTATTAGAAATGGCACTAGGGGTAGAGATAAGAAGATTATTAACTCCTGCCCTAGCATTATTCATGGTCTAGCGTAGAAATTCCTCTTAAAATAGACAAACTAGCTTACCTCTTGATGTTAAGCTATTAAAGGACTTGTAAGAGTCGTTTTCCATTTATCTTATTGTCATTTTTATAGGCTAATTTCATTTTGGGGAATCAGCCCATGGCAAACTCAGTCACACTGGGGCTGTGGGACTGTCCTCTGGGGATGTTCTATGTGACTTTAACTTCCAGCACACTCATGCAGGAGTGCTCATGTGCTTGGGCTCATTGAATGTGCACTGAGCCAGAAATTAGCTGTGAAGGGACTTTTAGTGTGGAAAAGAAAAATAAGTATTGGAATCAATTACTCAGATATAAAGAAATTAGCCTGTGCTGGGTGGATTTTTTTTTTATTTCTTCTTTCCTTTCTTCTTCTTCTCTGTCTTTTTAATTTAGAAAGCAAGAGGGAAAGAAGATAGGAAGGCGAAAAAGGAGAGAAGGCTTTCACAAATTCCACTTCCCAAGCAAGGCTATGTGCTTTTATTGTTAATTTAAAAATAAAGAATAGCATTGTGATGTGATAATAATTATGAGTAACATCTAATGGGTGTAAGATACTCTATTAAATTTTTTAACATATTTAACACCACCAAGAATTCTAAGAGGTAGGTTCATTGTTAGTCTAACTATATAGGTGAGGAAACCGAGGCACAGGAATGATGAGGGGTTTTTCCCAAGTCATAAATCTGTTGGGAATGCGGTGGGGCGGTGCAGGTAAGGTACCTAAAGTTTGCTTTGAACAAAGGAGGCTGTCCCAGAGTCTGCATTCTGAACCGCCATTTTTTCTTTCTCAACCTGTTCTAGGGAATATCCTCTATGCATCAGATACTTATGTCTTTTCATTTTACCCCCACTATAATCCCAGGGAGCCAGGGATTTTGGAAGAGGGGAGAGTGTACAGGTAAGGAGAGTCTTACTCAAGATCACATAAGTAGAAATAGGCAGGGCCAAAATTCATGTCTAGGCTTTTGGATTTTAAGGCCGATATTCTTTGTATCCCTATTACACCTACCTGATTGTTTCCTAGCCAAGTGTGAGAAAGCAATTAAGAGAATTTGAGATTGCCTCTGCATTTTGCCATTCATGGCAGAAACCCTCTGCAGTCTCCAGAGCACTGTAATTGTAATAATGGGACCTTGATAATGGACAGAGATTCTTCTTACTTTGTCCTAATAGAAGTGTCCCAGTCACTGAGTGGCCAGTTTCCATAAGAGAGCATCTGATCAGCCAGGGTGGGGCAGGATACTACCTAATACAATGAGACACAGGTGGGAGGCCTCCTGATGTGATCTTGCTGATCTATAGATAGCCTAGTGGGAGGGCATTGGGGGGAGGGGGGCGTGGCCTGGCTGGCAAGGCCCTAAACCTATCTAGGAGAACATGCTGAAGTTTCTATCACATTCTACCTTTGAAATTCTGAAGCTTGACAATAGCAATAAAATTAAGTACCAGAAAACACCATGTTTTAGGATTATTTTATAAAAAGGGCCTCTGATAAGAATGCTCACTCAGATGCTTTATGCTTACATGTCATAAAACAAGAGATCTTGGAAAACTGAAGACAGTCCTCATGTCAAGGGAGCAATAATACCATTAAGAAAAAAAAAAAAAAAGCTTCCCTTTCCTTAGAGAAGCAAATCTGTTGAGACCAAGCAAGGGGCTCATCTTTGAGGGATGTTACAAAAGATAAAATGGCAAAGAAGAGAAGATGCATTTTTCTGTTCCTCTGGGGCTGTGGGGTATGAGAAGAACTTAAAAGTTTCTGCTCATTTCCTTGTGCAGCCCCCTTTCCTTTTGAGAATCGCGATTTAGATCCATTTAAAAGGATTTATTTGAAAGGAGCTTCTTATACCATACCATCCAGGCAGTTTGTCTTTCTCTCTCTCTCTCTCTCTCTCTCTCTCTCTCTCTCTCTCTCTCTCTCTCTCTCTCTCTCTCTCTCTCTGGCCTTTGTAAATGAACAAAGTCACCGCTTGTCCCACACAGGGTGCAAAGAGAAGTTTGGTGTGGGTTTGACTGTCCATTCAGGCTCCTCGCTCAGCCAGTTGTAAGTGAAATCTTTAGAAGCCACACAGTGGGAATCCTTTGCTTGGGGCATGGGGTGGGGAGGGATATTTGAAAAACCTATTGAAACTGAGAGCTGTTGGGTAGAAACTGTTCCTTTTAGACTTCCGCACAGGCAGTACGGGAAATAAACACACACAGGAAGTCATTTAGCCTCTCTGTGAACTTCATGTTGACATTTGCTAACCAAAAAGTCCATTGTGGCTACTTACAGAATTGTGTTCATGGTATGTGCATGTGTGTATGTGAGTCCCCATACACACAACACAAACACACACACACACACACACACACACACACACACACACACAGAAACTTTTGCTGATTCTCCTGTAGCCTGAGATTCATGATGAGTGCTGAAAATAAAAAAGAAAGAAAGAAAGAAAAAGAAGACGACACTAACAATTGGGAAAAATTATAAAAAATATGGGTGTATGTACATTTTATAACAATATTTTCAGTAATAGTAACTAGATGTGCATGACATAGTTTTACACAAACATTCAACAATCTGCTGGTTTGCCTTTCTCACGTGTGCTAGGTTGTCATGCTTTTTACTAATTACTAGAACCACATCCTGGTTTTTCACATGTAGTATTTGGTTCACACATTTAGTCTCTACTGATGCAATTCTTGCTTTAGAATTCAAACAACTTTAAAATCTTCAGTAGAGGGTCACTCAGTGGCTAATGTGATCTGAAAATACTGATTTAAAAAGCCAAAGGAAAAAACACAAATAACCTAATCGATAAATGGGCAAAGGAACTGAACAGACACTTCACAAGAAATATGAATGGTCAATAAATATATGAACCAGTGTTCAACATCTCTAGCACTTAGAGAAACGTAAATTAAAACTACACTGAGGTTCCATCTCACTCTAGTCAAGATGGGAATTATCAAGAATACAACTGACAATAAATGTTGGCTAGGATGTGAGGGGAAAGTTCACTCATACATTGCTGGTGGGACTGCAAATTGGTGCAACCACTCTGGAAAGCAGTATGGAGATTCCTTAGAAAACTTGGAATGGAACCACCATTTGACCTAGTTATCCCAATCCTTACTATATATATAACCAAAGGACTCAAAATCAGCATACTATAGTGATGCAGCCAAATCAGTGTTCATAGCAGCTCAATTCACAATAGCTAAGCTATGGAACCAACCTTCAACAGATGAATGGATTAAGAAAATGTGGCACATATACACAATGGATTATCACTCAGGCATAAAGAAGAATGAAATTATGGTGTTTGCTGGTAAATGGACACAACTGGAGATTATCATGCTAAGTGAAATAAACCAGTTTCAAAAAACCAAATGCTGAATGTTCTCTTTGATATGTAGATATAAGGGGAGTCAAAGAGGGAAAGAATAGAAGTTCACTGGATTAGACAAAGGGGAATGAAGGGAAAGGAGGGGGCAATAGAAATAGGGAAGATAAGAGAATGAATCAGATATTACTTTTTCATGTGCATATATGAATATATGACAAGTGAGACTCTACAGCATGTACAACTATAAAAATGGGATTCTAATTAGAATAAGCTATATTCCCTGTTTGTACAATATGTCAAAATACACTCTATTGTCATGTATATCTAAAAAGAACAAATAAAATTTTTTTAAAAGTCAAAGGAGAAGGGCAGTAAACATATTTTATAGAAGAAAATGAAGGTACATGAAAAAAAGGAGAAGAATATTGGTGTTCAGAAAGTAACCATCTGGTTGTTAGGAAGAGAAATCCCTTGTTATGATTGAATGTGTGTCCCCCAAAAGCTCATGTATGAGACAATGCAAGAATGTCCAGAGGTGAAATCATTAGATTACGAGAACTGGGACATAATCAGTGAATGTACTCACTGATATGGATTAACTGGGCAGTAATTATAGGTAGGTAGGTTGTGACTTGAGAAAATAGGTTACTGGATATTCCTCTGGGGTTAGTATTTTGTGCTTGGTGAATGGAGCACCCCCTCATCCCCATCCTTCCCTCTCTCCTTCCTGGTTGCCATGTCCTGAGCTGCTTTCCTCTGCCACCAATTTCCCATGATGTTTTGCCTCACCTTCTCACCTTAGGCCCAGAGGTATGGAGTCTGCTGACTGTGGACTGAACCTCTGAAAACATGAACCAAAATAAACTAAATTGTTCATGTCAGATACTTGGTTACAGCAGCAAAAATCTTCTTGAATCATCCATTCAACCTACTGGAGGTTACATGGGAGTCTCACTAGCATGATGTACAGGATTTCTATGAAATGTGTTTCAGAAATTATGGAAACCACAAAGTCCTTTGTTTTTCTGTCTAACTCTGGATTGTGTGGTCTCTCAATTCTGCTTCTTTCTGTAAATCTGTTCCTTTCACTTTTCCTAGTCAGTGGTCATTGATTTGTGATTTCTCTTTGAGATCACTTAAGAAGAAAAGAACTGAATATCTAGGCTCAGGACTAACTTATGGAACTCACAGCCAAGTGTTCCAAGAAACTGGAGCCTAAAACTAAGATACCCAGCATCAGAAACATCCCTTCCCTCTCCTCTGAGTAGGATCACCTCTTGTCTCTGCTATCATCTGCACTTTCTCTTCCTCCTTCTCTATCCTTGCTCCCCAGTGCTCCTTCCCAAATGGGCTTTTGTTCATTCACACAGTCAAACTCCATTTCTCCCTTTACATCACTTTTTATAGAGATTTACAATTTATTGCATGGAAGTTTGTGTTTTCAGAAGAAAATATCTTATTGGTTTAGGAGACTACCTGCTTCCTTCAGATGCAATTTGAGGAAGTCACCTGGAATAATCATGTCCTTAAGGAAATGCTTCAGCAGAAACTGTGGGAAGACCAGGGAGGCTGCTAAGGCTGGAGAAACATGTCTGTTACAGTAATTAGTATGAAAAGACCCTCTGCTCTGTTAGTACATGACTCGTATTCCTTATGCTTTAAGATTATTTACTACAAAAAGAAATAAAGTCTCCTTAAGATTAACTTCAGGAACATTTTAAGTTACCATTGGCATAGGCTGAAAGTATTTTCTGTGTAAATCTATAAATTAATTAACTATTTCTGGAATTAGCTTGCAATTTCCGTCACTGATAGCAACAGCAGGTTATTTATTTATTTATTTATTTATTTATTTATTTATTTATTTATGCCATGCTTGGTATCAAACCCAGAGCCTTGTGCATGCCAGGCAAACACTCTACCACTAACCTACAACCCAGCTCAGTAACAGCAACACAAGGGACAAATGTGAGCAATTTAGGTTGCAATTTAGTTACTGATAACTGAACTTGAGCAAACTTCAGTTCTTTATCATGTGATGATCATATCCCCAACAGCAGAATATAGTATTATACTTTAGCAGTGAGTAGTTCTCATTCCTTTACCTCACAACAGTCTTGTGCTCTTTTGGATCATTGGTTTTCTCTATAAATTTATATTAACATATAGCTATCATGATTTCACTCTCAAGCTCTCTCTTATTTGGTGGAATATGTTGTTCATTCTTGAGCTTTTTGTTTTGGAAATGAAAAGTTGTTTCGTCACATAATCAATCCTAATTCTGTATACTCTGCACTTTTACAGAATATTACTTGCTCTGTGTCTTTGGGCAGATCACTTAACCTCTGTGAATCCCAATTTCTTTGTCAGCAAAATGAGAATAATAGCACCTACATCATTGGCTTGTTCTGAGGACTCAGACAATGCATGAAAGACACATAGCAGCAAGTGTTCAATTAACATTGCTATTATGAATACCACTTTTGCTCTTATTACTCATAGGGAAATGTGTGTAGTAATAAAAACATATTCTGCTCTCCCCCACCTAGGCTTATCTTTGATTTTTCCTACAACTACAATGGACAGTTCTGATTCATCTTGTACTTGACAACATCATAGTTGATTTTACCTGTCTGTCTTTCCAGTTTCTGCCCAGGACTTTCTTTGGTACCCAAATAATTCATTCTCCAGTGCACAAACACAGCTTGGGAATACTAGTGGTGATAACCTCCTTCAGAACAATATTCACCTGAGGCAAGTGCTCCAGTCAACCAACTCTCAGTGGAAAACTAATTCTAGGAGCATTTTGAACATTTCCCCTAGGTCTAAGCCAAATCCATGTGCCTTTGGTCTTGAGCTGTAGATCTCAGTGGAATACATTTGTCTTGTTTTTTCATTTTCTCATCCAGTCTGTCTATCCCTTCCCCCTGGTTCACTTGCAGGGATTATTTCTAAACACCTCCTCTTTTCCCCACACACAAATACTTAAAAAGAAAAAAGTATACACCTAATCCTTGTCATTGAATTTGCTTTAGGAAGAACCCAAAGTCAGCAGAATATTTAAGAGCATGGATTCTGGAGTCCATATCTGGATTTGAATCCAAACTCAACTGTTTTATCATTATATGACTTTAAATTTTTAAGTTACCC
Organism: Ictidomys tridecemlineatus; assembly: GCF_052094955.1. Lineage (NCBI taxonomy): Eukaryota > Metazoa > Chordata > Mammalia > Rodentia > Sciuridae > Ictidomys > Ictidomys tridecemlineatus. The sequence continues at coordinate 31,640,057 of NC_135478.1, read as the reverse complement.
AATTCCTCTCACCTCTAATATGCACATAGTAACAGTAACTACCTCTTAATATCATTTTGCGGAATATACAGCTTGCTACTGTGCAAATATAAAGCACTTGAAATACTATCTGATGGGTAGTACTTTGCCTGTAAGTATATCACTTATTATTTTCCTGTAGTATCATTGAATTACCTCTAGGAATCATAATGTTAGCTATTTCCTTCTTCCTCTTTGCATTTTTTTTTTCTGAATACACCTTCCCTCTGCCCCTCCCTTTCATCCTTTTTCCTAGTTCTGACTGAAGAGTTTGAACCGCCACTGTTCCCTGTAGCTTGGCAGTTTCTCCATGCATGTCAGAGGACCCCCTCTTTTGTGCAATGCTCTATTTTTTTCTTCTCCTCCAACATCCCTGACCCCTGATCTGTTGGCAGACACTGGGCGAGGCTGCCAGCGCCTAGTTATTCAGAAGCTCTTTATCCAGCTCCTTTGCTCTTCTCTCTGGCTGCCTGCCTTTTGGCTGTTAGAAGCTCCCTGGCATTACTCTCAAAGGGCATGCCAAGGAGGGAAAAGATAGTGGAACTCAGATTAGCCAATTATGGTGTCTAGAAAATTAGGATTTTTTTTTTCATCACGAGGCTTCCACATGAAATGAGAAATGGCATCTGAGCCATTTCTCGATGTTGTCACTGAAAACTCAGGAGTCAGCCTTTTGCAATAGGCCGACATCAATTGAAACATAATTTCAAACTTTGATTGAAATATAATTAAGACATAATAAAGTACACAGGTCTCAAGTGTTCAGTTTTGATGAGTTTTGGCAAATGTATGCATTCGTGTAATAACCACCCCAAATAAAATAGCAAACATTTCTAACACCCTCTCTAATTAATTGCTTTCAACTCCCAGACATCACTTTCTGATTTCTGTTACTATATATGTTTCTTTTTTTTTTTCATCTTGGACCTCATATAAATGAATTCACACATATTCATTCTTTTATTCCCATCTTTATTTGGCATGATTTTAAAATCATTCATGTTGTTGCGTATCATGTTTATTCTTCTCGATAGTGTTGTAGTATTTCATTATATGAATATGTGCCAATTTTTTAAAATCTGTTCTCCTGTTAAATACATGTGAGTAATTCTTAGTTCATGGCTATTGTGAATAAAGCTATTATTCCCATTTTTATGACTTTTTCTATATGTATGTAATCTCTTGGGCAAATAACAAGATGGAATTGTTGGATCATAAAGTAGAAGTATTGTTAATTTTATTTGAAAAATTCATTTTAAAAAACTATCAAACTTTGTTCTCCAAAATCGTTTTACCAAATTAAACTTGCTACCAACAATATATGGGAATTTCAGGTCCCCAATAACACATCAACATTTAATATTTTCAGTCTTTAGGTTATCCATTCTAGTGGCTATAAACTGATATGTAATTGTAGCTTTATTTTATATTTCCCTGATGACTAATGATCTTGAGCACATTTTTGCATGCTCATTGGTCATCCCAGTATATTCTTTTGTGCATTGTCTTTTAAAGGGAGGATAATCTGTGCAATTTAATCAATATTTTTGAGCCCTTGCTCTTAGTCATTCAAAAGGAAGAAAAACAAAAGTACTTGGAGTTCTACAGCAGATGTAGGGAAGGTCAGAGAGTCAACCATTTAGGAGCAGATGCTATGTGTATTGTAGTCTTTCAATATACTACAATATACTGTATATAATATACTGTATACTCTGCCTATACCTTCTTGGTTCTTACCCTGACAGGGCATGTCAGCTGTGTCCTGGGACTCTCTACTTGAGAATGTTCTTTTGGCCTGAATCTGAGGCAGGCTAGAAGTGCTAAAGATTTCAATTTTCCATGAGCAGCTCTCAGACAATATGAAAAGCAATAGTGGGCTACATTCTCCAGTTTCCTCACATGTGTGGTTTAACTCTGTGGCATATTCTACACTGTCTTCCAGAGTTCCCCAGTGGAGACAGATCTCAATGCTATACCTTATTCAATGACGCAAACTTAGCAGCTCACTCTTTATCCCCATTGACTGATCCTACTGATTTTATTGGGAATCAATTCCAGAGTGAACTACTAGTACTCCAGTCCTTGGGTTGTAATATATGCTTCTGAGAAATACAACTAAGGCTTCTATCCTAAATGATGTGTGCTGGGACTCAAGAGTTGTTGCGTAAAAGGCTATCTGAGCAATTTGGGGAGCTTAAGTTGATAGAGTTACCACTTTAATTTCCCGTCTAGCGGAAGCAAAGTCTTCTTGATGGCTGGTTGATGGTTGGGGCTGATGGGATAGGTTTTTCAGAAAATGTCAAGTGTTTCAGCATCATGGAAGTGTGAATTAACAGAAGGTGAGAATATTCCTCTCAATGACATGAATGACAATGGTATGAACATATAGGTCATATTCGGAGTAACAATTTATTTAGAACTTGAGATGAGATGGAAAGGAACAAAAAATAAGCATTACAATGTCAGATAGAATGGCATTAGGAAGAATCTCAAATGAGAGACTAAGAAGCTTTGATTTTCTTTCATAAATGGTAGGAAAACACAGAACATTCTCCAGCGAGGATTTACACAGTAAAAGCAGGTTTTCAGAAATTCAAAATGTCATGTCATTATAGAGGGTCAATCATGGCTTAAGGTGGAAAGTTCTTGGTTCAGTTTAGCAGTTCTGGTGTAAATTGATGAAAATCTTAAAAATGGGTAGTGGTAATAGGAATGGAAAGGACAAATCAATTCAAGAATCATGTGAAAAGATTCAATAGAATTTGATGACACTGATAATTGAAATTGGAGGAAAGATAAATGAGTGAAAGTTGATAAGGCTTCCAGGCAGTTGGTTTCAAAATGTTCTCATCACCTTGAAAATGATCAAATTATAGAGGAGGTAAAATTTGAGAGTAAAACAATTCATTTAATTTTATGAATGGTAATTGAAACTCTGAATCCCTTTAGGTGATTGATAAATTACACAGCCCACAGCCAGCAGATATTTTAAAATTGAGGGCTCGGTTTCAGGGGAGAGATGGCACTGCTAAATTATATCTAGGGGTCAAGCTTTGACCATGAATGTGATCACAAAGGAGAAAAGTTAAAAGAGTTTAGAACACAAGACTAAGGATTAAGTCCTGGGAAAATGACCTAATTTATGGAGAAAAAGGAAAATTGGCAAGTAGTGAGATAAGCAGGTACAGTCAGAAGGAACATTGAGTCTAAGAGGAAATGATTGTCATGGGGGAGGGGGTGAAGCCTGTTAGAGGCTTCAGTGATCAAGGGGAAGTAACTCCTTAGCTATAGAAAGGGCAATTCAGTATTGATTTTAGTAGCTTCTTCTGAGCCTGGTTGAAAGCTGAGATAAATAGATAAATGGACAGATGATGATGATGATGATGATGATGATGATGATGATGATGATAACAATAATAACAACAATATAATAAAATGCTAAGGTGTTTCAGCAACACTGTATGGGCTCTTTGATAGCTAAAATGCAAGGGGGATTAAACTGGTTCAGGAACAGAACCAAGAAGGAACTCCAAGATCTTTATAAAAGAGTGGGAGGAGACTTGCAGGAGGAAGATCACCAAGAATAAAATCTTTGAGAGACTAATGGCACTAGGAACATAAGTAGGAAGTGGAGGTATTTACAAACTCATTTGTACACAAAATTTAAACCTCCAAATCTAACGTACATGTAGAAACAGATTTAAAAAAAAACTACAACAACAAATTAAACGTGTGACTACTGAACCTAGTGTTGAAGGAGCTACTTTTAAATGCAACTGAGTTTGAAAGCGAATTTAATGAGCATAAATACAGAGCAGAAACTAAGATACTTTCAGAGCTCAAGGTAAGTTCGATGTGGACTTATTTCTTCTTTGAGATGATTGTAACTGAGGTACAGAGAACAGGGATATTTATATACAGTTTCTATACTTAGAACCAAGCACAAATGTCCTGTTTTTACAAAAGTCCACTGTTCCTTCTCCAACAGGTTTTCCCTGCAGAGGTATGCAGTAGTGTGTACATTTTGTTTCAGTGGCTGCTTATCTTAGTGAAATATTGAGCCATGTGGATTGCATGCTTGCTAGTTGTGTTAATGAGAGATGAGAATGAGGAAAGATAGACAACCAGATAAAATGGTTGCCTCAAAAAGGCTGTGTTTTCCAGTTTTTTTGTTTAAACATTTTAAATTGCTAATTACCATTCAATCACTGTTTTAATTTTTTTTTTCCCAAATATTTTTGAACTCTTGGGAAAGAAATGGCCCTGCCTAGCATGTTTGAGTTGCTGAGGTCCAGTTACCCCAAAATGCTCAAGTCTGTTCTCAGAAAAGTTTTTGCTGTAAGCTAATGATATCAGAATCTAGTTGAGTGGGAAACACAATCTTGGATAAAAGTTTCTTCCCCACTGGATTTCCTGAATATAATAGCAATGCGATTAGCACATTTTCCCAGTGATTGAGTTGGCATAGATCCACAGATTTATAAATAGAATTTATTGTGAAAGTTACTGTGCTACTGGGGTAAGTGGCTATTGCAATTTGATGATAGAATGTGCTCTCTGAAAAGAAACTATTATACGCCTTATATGCTGTGGCCATCTGAGGACAAAGAAGGACAGAAGATACAAGTGAGTTTTGTTTTCAGTCAATTCCACAGTTATGAACAACCAGATATAGTTAACATTTGGCAAATTGATATTTTACTGCCACTATATTTTCAGTTGCGTTAATAGAGCAGGTTGGGGGTAAATGGCAATTTCAAATGCTTCACCATTTCGCTGTCTTCAGGCAGTCAAATGGTGACCAGTTGGAGTGTGTCCAGATTTCTGCTGATGTCTCCTCAGGAGAGCAATAGACTCATGGAATTTGAATACCATTTAGAGTTGACCACCAATCTGTGCCTCAATCTAATCCTCATAAATTAAGATTCTTATTTACTGCATTCAGATTAGACTGATGGTGACTTTCTGATGTGAGCCCTGTGACGAAGGACATTTATGTAATTGAAAATATCATCCTGGCCATCACGACAGAAGCATAACTCATTTCCAAAGGATAGAGTTGCTCGTTGCAACTAGACGAAAACTGTTTTCCATGAGATTGATTTCAATGCACCTTTGTGCTTTGTCATCCAGTCAAAATTGTAATAGTGAGAAAACATTTTTATCTTAAGCAGAACAGTATTTAATGCTTCCTCTTAAGCCATCGGCTGTTTTCCCAGTCACTGAGTTCTTTGCCAAGCTCATCCATGAGCATGCATGTGACTGTATGTAACTGGCTTGGGTTTTATACATGGAGAGCTGTCTTTACATTGCATTTCTTTCTCCTTGATAGTCCAGCTCCACAGTGAGAGCCTATCACACTAGTAAGTCACGAGTGACCATGAGCCCTGGCTTCAGCTCCCAGTGGAACAGCAGCCAACCAGCCTGGAATACATACTCCTTCCCAAGAGCAAGCTTGCACTACCAGTCCCATGCCAGCTATACCTACTGTACTGGACACCCTGCTGTAAGTACCCGTTCTTTCCTATTTAGTACATTGGATGCTTTATGCAGGTACATTTTATAATTAGAGCTGCTGTTTCTGTGTTAATTGGGCTACTTTTCTAATGAATATGTTGCTCTTGGGTACAAGAGATGAGAAATGGGGAATGTCTTAAGTGTTTAAGTGGCATATGTTTGGATGATCTTTGCTGAAAATTGGTACTTCATTTAAAGTTATTTCTAGGTAACAGAGGTAGGAAGAATTTTCAAATGGTGTGGTGAGGAGACAAAGGTTTTGGGTCTCTGATTTTATCCTCTGGTTTCCTCTTGGCTGTTAATTATCAATCTAGTTGGTTGCTTTGCACATGGAGGAGTCCTTCAAACTGGCATAGAGGATCAGTGGATCTTGGATGCTCCCATTATCATTGATGGCCTTATATATTTATGTATATGTAAAAATATAGGAATATTTTCCAGTTACTACTACACAGAACTCTGAAGTTGTTGTCAAAGATGACTCAAGGTCACCTAAAAGTAGCTGATATTTATTAAGCATTTAATATTTTCCAAGGTCTGTACTAAGTATTTTTGTTTGTATTCTATTATGTTCATATCTATATAGACAGATATATGCATATGTAGAATTTATACATATACATGTGTGTATATATATGCATATTTGTGTGTGTGTATATGTGTGTGTGTGTGTGTGTGTACTTTTCAAAATAGGTATTATTAGCATCATTGTACGAGGTAGTGAAATAAGTTCAGAAAAATTAAGTGCCTTGCTTCAAGCTCTATAGCTTGTAGTGGGCCTGAGATTCAAACTCCAGCTGTTTAACCTTCCACCCTTATTCTTGTCCATTGTAATACACTAAGCTTTCTCAATGACTCTGTGTATTTATTTACATCCAAGGACAATTACCAGATAAAGGAACATTTGTCTTTCTGAAATACCTAATTTTAGGTTTAGGGTTAGGGATGAAGACTAGATGCCATCCTATCTTAGAAATCATTAAGAACATTGTAGGTTTATAGTCCCTTTCTATGCTTTAAAAATCATCACCTGATAATTTTCTTTTGTGAGACCACTGAGAATCAAGGGAATCCAATAAGAAAAATAGAAGCAAAAAGATTAGAGACTCCTTAGAAAAGAGTTATGGGTGTTATACTTCTGATTTCGGGGATACTCTAAGGATGAACTTTAAAGCCTACTTGATATTCTTCCATTAATCCAACGTTTAAACTTTCTTCCAAATTTCCTTCCCATGCTTTGATCAGATGACATTAAATTCTTGACTCTAAGATCAGTACTCATTTAGCTGTACTACTTCTTAGTAAAAAGAACTATATCATCCAAAAATAAGCCAGTGGTTCAACACAGGAGACTGTGAGCCAGGGTAGGATGACAACATCCCAAAACATGAACTATCTCATAGTATTTATTAGGATCCATTTTGCAAGTCAAAGTACTTGAGAAATAGCTGGTGAGAGTAGATTCCACAGTTGCCATGCAGCCTAGTATCCAAAGAGTTTTTATGGCAAAAACTGCAGAAAAGGAACCCTTGTCTGAACATATATTCCCAGTGATTTTCTTGACTCATAAAATTTAGCAGGCTTTAGCAGAGCTATAAATGCTTTACCCACCTTGTGAGATGCTGGTCCTTTCTCCAATTCAGTAGTTGGGTTAAAGATTTCCAGCTCTTTGTTTTGTTTGCAGAGGAAGCAACTGACTCAAAGGGTGGCCTTTGGCCCCCGTTTCCCTATTACCAAGGAATCCTGATATCACCCACAAGTGTGTGAATAGTTAACTTGACACTGATAGCCTTGTTAAAATCTCAGAATACAGGGCCACCTTTTTTACATCACTTTTACATCCTTTTTTACATCACTGTATTAGTTTCCTATAGCTGATGTAACAAACAACCTCATATTTGGGGGCTTAAAACAACAGAGATTTATTGTTTTACAGTTCTGGAAGTCTGAAATGACGTTTACTAAACCAAAATCAAGGTGTTGACAGGGCCACACTCTTTGATGAGGATGTAGAGGAAAAGCTGGTTTTGTTTTTTTTTTTCCCACCTTTGGAGCTACATTCCTTGCATATTTTGGCTCATGGGCCCGTCTCTGATCTCCAAGGCTGACAGGACAGCATCTTAAGTCTATTTCTGCTTCTGCTTCATTTTCACAATTGCCTTCTTTGTCTGTGGTCAGGTTTCTCTGTACCTTCTTCTTAAAAAAAAAAAATCACTTGTGATTTATATTTAAGCCCCCCACCCCATGATTAGGATCATCTTCTATCTAAAGATTCTTAATTACTGGAGCCATAAACAAAAGTTTGATATTTTCTGAAACACCTTCCACTTCTAAAATGAAGTCAATGGTAACAATGCACCTGACAACACCTCTAATAACATGTATTAAAAGAAAATGTAGGACAAGCCTATTAAAGTTTAATTTATTGCATTAGTAAATGAAGAATTCAGTCAAAGGAAGAAATCATGTTCAGACATATAGAATGGCTAATTCAACTTGGGATATAAAATAGCAAAATATTATTCAAAATGTTCAAGTAGGACAGTCCACATCCTAAATATAGGATATTCTTTTTATTGTTTAAGGAAGCTACTAATAGAGAATGCAAATTTCTTCCCTAGTTATATTTATTTGAAGCACATTTCCTTCATGAAATATTTCTAACAGCTTCCAAATAATATGTTGACTGGTATGTTGGTGTGATCTTCCATTTGACACTTTTGTCACTAGATAGATGATAACACTATCTGCTTTGTGACTTGATATAAAGAATGCCATCAGATTTCCAAGAACTTCCTATTAATTGATAGCTACTATGTGACTAGGGCTCAAGTTAATCACACGCAAAAAAGAGATTCTTTGGCTACCCTCACACTAGCTCTCCATTCTTCCTGCATCTGCTCCTCTTTGGCAGGTATTTCCTCATACCTGAAATGATGCTATCATTTGGGAGACTTTAGGGGGATGGAGAGAGCAGAAAAGCAGGAAGATTAAAAGTAGATGGGGGCTCTGGGCATGATGGTACACACCTGTAATCCCACAGGCTTGAGAGGCTGAGACAGGAGGATCACGAGTTCAAAGACAGCCTCAGCACTTTAGTGAGGCCCTAGGCAACTTAGCAAGACCATATTTGTATATGAAAAGTTTAAAAAAAAAGGTGGTGGCGGGCAGTTGGCTGGGGATGTGGCTCAGTAGGTAAGAGGCCCTGGCTTCAATTCCCTGTGCAAAAAAAAAAAAAAAAAAAAAAAAGTAGATGGGGATGCTCTGGTCTTAGTTGCCAAGGCCAGGAATGATGATTTTTGTCTGTTTGTTTCTCCAGTGAGGATGTAAGCTATGACTCCACACTCCACTGGGGCTAATTGGAAGACAGCTTGTACAAACATGAGGCAGTGAGCAGGGAGAGCTTAGAAGTGACCAGGGAGACAAAGCAGAATGGGGTAAAGGGGAAGAAGAGGTAAAGAAAATGTAAAAAAAATTAAAAAAAAAATAACAAAATAAAAAGGAACTGTATGCTCAAAGATGCTGCCCTGAGGCCTTGTCTGTCCTTCAAGAGAAGAGGCAGGTATGGACAGCAGAGTTGACAGAGCGGTACTCAATTTCTCTTTTAAAAAAAATCAAAACAAAAATCCCTTCAAAAGGAAGGGTGAAGACATGGCACTGCCTTGCTGGAGGACTCTCTCTTTCATCATTAAAAAAGGCTCACAGGAGGTTCCTTCCCTAGAAACTTGTTTACAGAGCACAGGGACAATTTCCCAATTGCCTTCCAGGAGAGAAATTACGTTGGTAAATAAAACAAGTGTCCCCTAACATCATTAGAGTGGGTATCATCCCACAATGAAGCATCATATCTATGACATCTGTTCATATCTAGGGCCTCTGATAACCCTCGTGTGGGCTGCTTCCTGAGTTCAGGTCCTACTTTTCTTCATTAGCAGGAGCAATATTTCTTTAGCAATTGATAATAACAGAAGAGGCTGCATGCCTCCTTTCTCTTACTTGAGGACTTTTATACTTCAAGAAAATATACTTTCTTTGAGAATAAATATGGTACCCTCTGTAATGGGTCCTCCAGCTCTCTGTTCTAATTCCTAAGCCAGAAAGATGATTGAGTACCACATTGAGTACCACAGCTGGCTTTTTTGTAATATCTGGAGATGACACACAAATATTGGAACTTAGATCATTAATTGTCTTCATTGGTTATCCAAATTATTCTATTCTATTTATTAATATGTGCAGAAATGTTTCAGTACTTTTGATAACCAGTATGGCTGGGCAATAGTTTAATAATAGTTCTGCATAAACGTTTGAGGCTAATGGATAACTTGGCTAGGGGTATGGAAAATGGACATTTTTTTTTTTTTTAGGGAAATAATTATCAGATTGTCAACTTCTTTGATTTATCTTTTGTAAGCTGATTTGCTGGTTACTCAGCAGTATTCTAGTGCTATGGTCACCATATTCCAGTTTTCCTGGTTTATGCTTATTTTCTAGCATAGTTATTAATAGTGTCTCCTCTTGCTCTCAAAAATGTTCAGGTTTAGAAATATATGATCTCCCTACCATAGCCTGTTCCAAAAAAAATAATAAAAAAAGCATATTCTATGCACATAAATCTTACTGTGGCCCATTGCCTCAGGGTATAGAAGCTCCCCAGGAGAGCACCAACAAAGGAAATGCCTCATGTAATGATTAATCAGGCACCATAAGCCAATGGGGCTTCCAGTCTTTCCCAGCCATGTGTGTGTCAAGTGCTGAGGGAGAAGAATAGTGTTATCATGGTCTGAAACTTACAGCCTTTGCAATTATTTAAACTTATAATGAGAATTTTGGATAACTTATAAATGAGAAAGAGGGTATGTAATTTTTCAAAATTCTTCTAGGAACATGTGAATAAACCACTATTTAATGCTATTTAAAGACACTGCTCAAAGCTATTCTTCCTAAACTTTTTTTTTCTTTTGCAAAAATCACATCATGGAGGTCATTCTTAGAGGAAGGAGTGCTACAAACTCAGGATTCTGGCTGCCCTCAGCCTTGCTAAGCTTCTCAGCATGCCTATATCTCCTTGTAGCATATACTGTCCAAGGCTTTCATTTCCCCCCTCACAAGATCTCCAAGACAGATTGTACAAAGCAAATGGCAACATGATTGCCTTTATTTGCAAGTGGGGCAGGAAACTGTATCATGGTTATTTTACTCCTCAGAACAGTATATCCAACTGACAGTGGTTTCAAAGGGACAGTTGCATTTTAACCTTTTTGAATAAAATGTCTGGATGTGGAGATGCGCTTTTATCTTTGTGGAGGATGACTGCAATAATACCATCCATCCTATACCCTCCTTTACAACGTATCCAACCATTCCCCAATCTGGCTGCCCTTGGGACTCATTTCTAATCCAGAAGTGATGCTGTGTGATTTCTGGATGGAAATTAGAAGAGGCCATGCAGTGCTTACTCATTCTCTTATAAAGCTTACCTCCTGAATGCTCTCTCTCTCTCTCAGGTGTGTCCTCTCTGAACCCAGTCATTGTTGTGAGGAAGCCTATGCCACATGGAAAGCCCAATCTGTAGGTTCTCTGGGAAATAGATTCAGTTGAGCTCAGCCTTTCAGGGACCAGACACATGATTGAAGGAGACTCCAGATGACTCCATCCTATAACTCTGACTCACTTTCAAGTACCAGTGTCTTCCCATGAAAAGCTTCAGACACGAGAGAACAGAAACAAATCATTCCCACTGCATACTGTATACGTTCTCAATCTTCAGAAACCATGAGCATAGCAAAATACTTATAGCTTTAAGCTACTAAAACTGGAATAGTTTGTTTTTCAGCACTAAGAACATGAACTATAAACTTGAGCATGTTCATAGGCATTACGTCACATACTATTTTTTTGTTTGTGTATGCAGAAAACACTTAAAAATCTACATGCTTAGCAATTTTTAATGATATAATACATTGTTATTAACTATAGTTACTATAGTGTACAATGATCTCTTAAATTTATTCTGATATATTGTATCCTTTGAATAAAATCTCTCAAGCCTTCCCCTCTCCAACTATCATTGTTCTCTCTACTTTAGATGTCAATTTTAAATTTGCTAAGACTTGTCTGTGGCTTACCATATGATTTATACCTGGAATATGTTCTGTGTGTACCCTTGAGAAGAAAGTGGATTCTGCTGCTATTAGATGGAATGTTCTACATGTATCTAATAGGTCCATTTGGTTGAAAGTAGAGTCAAGTCTGATATTTCATGGTAGCATTTTAGGCTTTCTCTAGCCTGTTCCTCCAAACTTCCCCCATAAATCAATTCCAAAGTCCCTTCATATCTTCAGTTATAGTTTCAGTAGTGATCACCACACTCATCAGTACCAATTTTTCATGCTGGCCAGTTTTGTGTTACTAGAATGAAATAGCAGAGACAACTAACTTATAAAGGGAACAGTCTCCTTTAGCTCATCATCTTGGAACTTCCACCCCAAGACCAGGTGACCTCCTATTCTGGGGAACCTCTGTTGGGGGTACTGCCTGACAATAATGGGAAGCATGTGACAGGACAAACTGTTTACATCATGAGCCAGGAAATAGAGAGACTGACAGGTCAGGATTATGCAATCCCTTTCAAGGACATGCCCCCAAATAAAGGTCTCCCAGTAGATTTTACCTCTCAAATGCTCTAACATCCACCCATAATGCCACTCTGAAGACTAATCCTTTAACACAGGGACTTTTTGGGGACATTCATCTAAACTGTATTGCACTATATATTTTCAAATACATTGTATTCTTGGTCTCAGATTCTTTTGCCTAATAAATTCTGTTGATGGTGATTTACACTGAATTTTTCATTTCACTTATTGTATTTTTCAGCTCTAGAATTTCCATAAATACATATATACACACACAAATATGTATATATGTGTATATGAACATATATGCATGTATACGTATATATATATTTCTGTGTGTTAAATTTCACATTTTTATATTCTCCTAAGTTTAGTGAATTGGTTCTCTATGTTTTCTGAAAGTTCCTTTAGCTTCCTTAAAACAATTATTTTGAATTCTTTGGCAGTCATTTTGTATATCTCCATTTCTTTTGGGTCAGCTATTGGTAAATTTTTGGATTCTTTGATGATACTTATATGTCCTATTATTTTTCATGTTTTTATTGCCTAGTGTTGATATCTTGGCATTTGAAGAGGTGGGAACTAATTCCTGTCTTTTCACACTTACTTTGTGTAAACCCTCATCAGTCCATAGATTCTAGAAACGTTATGTAGCATGGTCTGAGGATGGGTTTTTTGTTAGACTCCTCAGACAAGTTAACCATATTCTTGGATCAGCAGATGGACATGCACAGTGACCAGATCTACTAAGTAGAGTATTGGTTAGTCCTCAGGAATGAGATTAGAGTCTTTATCCATAGGAACTGGACTGGCTTTAGGATGGGGCCTTGAGCCTTAATTTGAAGGAGATGGTCGGGAGCTAGAATGGGCCTGGCAACTGAGTCCATATGGATTGACCTTTAGCCTGATTATTCAATGTCTGGTCTATTTGGCTGGAAGACTCACACCTGGAATAACAGTGATGAACTTGGAGTTTGGGTCCACAGGGATGGTCTTGGAGCATTAGTCCTCAGTGTCTGGCCTGCCACCATGATCTACCTAAGGTCTACTGAAGCAGGCCTGAACTTGAGGTCCTCAGGATCTTAGAGGGACATGAATAAGCCCAGTATCTAGTACTGCCCTGGGACTGAGACAGAACTTGGGCCCATGAGGGCTGGTCTGGAGCCTAGAATTGTCAGATGCCCTGGTAATCCTTGTCTGCTGCTGTTGACTCAGAACCTGGGTGAGCAGGTGCTAAAATAGAGGTTAGATCTGTGAGAGCTAGTCTGGGTCTTGCATCTCAGGGGTTGCTTTGAGACCATGGTATACTGGAGCAGTTCTGGAGCCTGGTTCTGTGAGGGCAGTCCAGATGCTACTGAGATAGACCTGGATCATGGATCTGCTAGAACAAGTTTGGACCCTTATTCTACTGAAGCATTTATTTATTTGTTATGTAATAAATTCAAGGTTCTATTAGTACAGAGAAAGGGAATGTGCAATGTGGACTCAGATCCATATTGTTTTGCTTCCTCCAGCATGTCCTTAGTGATCTCCTAGAAGATTAAGGCTCTTTGAAACAGCTTTAAAATTCCACACTATTTAAGTCAGCTTCTCCACTGCTGTGACTAAAAGACAAAACAAGAACAATTTTAGAGGAGGAAATGTTTATTTGGGGGCTCAGTTTCAGAGGTCTCAAAGCTCTATTCCTTGGGGTTTGAGATGAGGCAGAAAATCATGTCAGAAGAGTATGGCAGAGGGAAGCATCTCACATGATGATCAAGAAGCAAAGAGAGAGAGACTCCACTCACCGGATAACAAATACATACTCCAAAGGCATGCCCCCAGTAAACCTACCTCCTCCAGCCACACCCCACCTGCCTTCAGCTATCACCCGGTTAATCCCATCAGGGGATTAATTCACTGATTGGGTTAAGGCTCTCAACCCAATTATTTCTCCTCTAAGCCTTCCTGCATTGTATCACACAGAGTTTTAGGGGGAATAGCATACATTCAAACTATGTCACAAAATAAAATCCAATTCCCACTTATATCACAATATTTAAACCCAGATTAAATCATCTGTGATACTGCACTGTGTGTCTGGGTTGTCAATGCTATTTGTATGACTCAAGGTGAATACATTAGGAATTTCTATCCTAAATTTTCCTTGTTCTTTTGCTTAATCCTTCAGGGACTATGGCTCTTTTCATAAAAATATGCTTGCTTCCTGATTATACTTTTACAGTTGTGTAGCAAGATTCCAAACCAATAGTTCTCCAATGTTAAGGGTGCACCCTTATAAGACTGTAAGTTGAAGAAGCTGTAGGAATATAACAGCTCAATATTGACACTCTGGAATCAGACTGACATGGGTGCACATCCGGGCTCTATTAGTAGCTACATGACCTAGGGCAGTTATTGAATATCTCAGGGTCAACTTCTTTCTACATAAAATAGACAAATTATAGCTTTCTTCTTGTGAACATTGTGGGAATTTATTGAGATAATATACATGAAGCTGTTTAATACAAGCTTATCCCTTTAAATCACATAATAGAAGTTATATTGAAATTGGAAAGAACTCAATTTTAGTTTGATTCATCAGAGAAGGCTTATTATAGACTCCCCAGTTTGCACTGTTTGTGTGGCATCTTCTTTATGAGTCTGGCACTTGGACTTCAACTTTTGAGAAAGTTTCATGTACATGAAGAATTATTTACATCTTCCTGGAAATGTCAACCTTTTCCCTTTCTTTTCTATTGAACATCTATAGCCAAGACTAGGAAGGTGCTAGAAATGTGGCTATATTTTAGTGACATCTAAGAACTAAATTCCGTTTGTTTCACATGCTTTTCTTCCCATAGGCAGTGTTTTCCAGATAGGAGTGAGAATCCTATGTGCTTGTACCTTTTATTTGCCCCACAGGAAAAATCAGGGTCTGAGCTGGTGTACTTCTTTCTCTTTGTGTAGTCTCCAGTCATGATATTCTCCCTTGTGTGGCCTTTCCTCTTTTCTAATATTCCCTTATACTATCTCTTTAATGCTTGGCTCAATACTATCTAATTCTGAGTATCCCAAGCAGATGTTTTGGGGAATGGATTCACTCCTGTATCAGGAGGTTCTCACCTCCTCTGGCAGATGCCTGAAGTTTCTAAGACAATGTTGGGACTCTAGGCTCTGGTGTTTCATGTTGCTTGAGTCTAACTCTGATGATTTCAGTTTTGTATATTTGACTTTCTTTAAAAAAAAAATTACCTGTCATGATCATACTTAAAATATTAACATTCAAATTGACTAATTATAATATATCCCATTTAATAGTAAATTTTTTAATTGTCAATACAATATTTTCTTATAGAAGTAAACTATTTGCAAAGGCTTTGGTGGATAGCGTGGAATCTTGTGCAATTTGGATATGACAAGTTGGGTGAGATTAAATTCTTTTTATGACAAGAAATCTGATACATGAGAAGAATTTGAAGATGATAAGAAAAGAAAAAGCGACACCATTGTTGCAAAAGACACATGAGATAGAAGAGTTTTGGTTTATGATCAGTGCTGTTCTAAATGCTAGAACTGATGCAAATGACCAGTTTTATCTGTTATCTGTTCTCTATAGGAGTGAAGCCTCCTGACACAATCTTACTAAGCTGAATCTTTGAAAGAAACTATGACAAAATGTATTTTTATTATAAAGATTCCCTTTTGAAAAGTAAAATAATAATTTTAAACTTAAAAACAAAATGTTTCAGATTACATCCCCTCATCCTTTTAGGAAAGCCAAGTATCATCAATTACTTCTAAAAAGGGACTTTCAATGCGGTTTCTTAAAGCCAAGCTGCTGCAATCACAGGCAGTGAACTTACATGGCACAAGCTTATCAGCTCAGCTCATTGGAGCATCTTTGCAATCATTCATGTATGAATATCCATTAAGATTGGGTCAGACCTTTTTTTTTCCCAAATATAAACTAATGCAGGTTATTTGAGGACAAACATTCAAACTTTTAAAATAGACATTAAAATTAAACAAAATATTCCTGGTTTCTCCTTCCCTGGCCATGAAGATAGTTATTTATCTTCCCAGATACTTTTTGGTTGTGGATATATATTCTTCAATAATTCTTTAAACTTACATGTGTATTTAATTATTAATACAGTAGTCACCTCCACCCATATCATCTTATCTGTGAGAGATTTATTTTAAGACCCCTAGTGAACACCCAAAAGTGCAGCTGTTACTAACAATCTATTAGATAACTGAGGTGACTACTCAGTGACTGATAGACAGGTAGCATATAATGTGTGGATACACTGGATATATTTCATGCTGGAATGGTGTGGGCCAGCATGAAATTTCATCATGTGCTCAGCAGGGTAGCAATTTAAAATTTAGGAATTATTTATTTCTGAAATATTCAACTTAACATTTTCAGACCAGGGTTGGCCACTTGAGTTCCTGAAACCACAGGAAGTGAAACCACAGATAAGGGAAAACTTCTATAAAATAGAAATAATTACAAAATAATCTAACAAAATGTACATCTTTAAACACAACAACCAGCTTTAGAAACAGAGCATTATCAACACTTTTGACATTTCCATATGCCTCTTGAACACATCCTATTTCTAGCTTCTAACCATAATCTAGGATTTTGCTTTAAACATTTCTTTGTCTTTATTCATGGTTTTGCCATTCATACATATTTTAACATATTCCTACATATGTTTGAATTCAATATCAATACAAAATTTACTATATGTGGGATTGTGTAACTTTTTTTCTCAGTGTTACATTTTTAAGGTCTATCCTTTTGATGGGAGTAGCTATAATTCATTTACTTTTGTTGATGGTTATAAATATATATATATATTTATATATATATTTTACATTGTCTGAACACATCACAATTTATTTATCCATTTTAATGTTGGTGAACATGTGGGCTGTTTTGTGTTTATACTAGGATAGCCATACTATTGAGTTTCTGCTTCCTGGTACCATATTGGCTACCCCAAGGGTGTGGAATATTCAGTTGGCCTAGACAATACCAGATTGTGGCTGTACTGTGCTATATGGTTGAATATGAGCCACTCCTCAGACCTCTGTGTGAAATCCCATATTGTACTACATTTTCTTCATTTTCCTATTAGAATATTTGTCATTTTGCTTTATATAACTGGATAATAATCTTTTGTCAGCTCTGCATATAACAAATACTTTCTTGCTGCCAATTATATTTCATTCATTATGATATCTTTTGATGAGTAATTGTTGTTAGTATGAATGTAGTCATATTAAGCAGTCTTTTATAAGTAGATGATATTTCCTATGTGTTTTTTTCTTTTTTAACCATAAGGCAGATGGTGGTTTTCTTTCCTCTGCCTGTTTCCCTTCTAGTATATTCAAAGTGAAGAACAAAACTTTCCCTTCTTATCATAATAAATTCACCCTCAGTAGTTCTTTTGTGATTTTTCTGTTGGAAATTTGAGGGATGACCAACTGAGGTCAGATATTCAAGGCATTGTATTGCATGTCTACCATTCTCTTTCCTTGTGTCGGTCCTCTTCTGTCTTTGCCTGGCCTGTGGAGTCATTGAGAAGTTCTCTGATAACAATAATGCCACACTTCCTCAAGTCCTTTGGGACCTGGGATTCTACCCCAGGCAAGCTTACCAAGGGATTTCTTTGGAACAAATAGAGTGTTATCCTGAAAGAATTTCGGTGAGATGTAAATCAGACTTACCAGAGATGAAAGCCCACTTCACTTACTATTTAGCACATTCCTTTTGTTTAACAACCTGTATGAATCTTCTTTTCCTCCCTTTGAATTTTGGCATAAAGTAGTATAACGTGGCTTTATGAAGAAGTATTTAAATCTTCCTTTATTAGGGATACTTTAGGTGGTCTCAAATCATTCTGAATCACTATAATGAATGTAAGTACATTGCTTCCTTATGTGCGTACATGTGCACATATGTATGCATAGATCCTTATATAATTTTAATGTTGTTTCTTTAGAGTTTTTATAAAGGTGGAATTGCTATAACTAGTCTAATTTTCATTTAAAATTCTTACTGCAACTGTTATGCTATTTTCTAACCTGTCTTAGATATTGTCATTTAATTAGACTTTTGTTAATTTGGGTCATAATGGTGTTCTATTGTTTTAATTTGCATTCTCTCATCACTGGATAGGCCAATGTTCTTTTTAAATGTTTATCCACCATTCATAATTTTTAAAATACTTCCACTCCTTCCTTGAATGAAAGTAGAGTGATAATACAAAGCAAACAACTAAAGAGAGAGTTTGCACTTTACTGAAATTGTATTTTCATCATAAAGGCAATAGAATTAATGTCAACTGAATATATACATTTTGTCGATATTTATACTTCACCTAAAAAAAAGTCACAAACCTAAGCAAAAGTAAATGGATTCATTTGGGTTTGTTGCCTGAAATTTTTTATTCTGTGTTTAAAATAATGGGGGAGAAAAAGCAGTTCCTCCAATGTTTTCTCATATGATCCACTAAATTTTTGTAACAAAATTGTAAATCAACAGATACCAGATTAAACAAAATACAACAAAATGCTTGTTAATTTATTATTATAAATGTTCTTCCGTACATGTTATATACTCAAGATTCTAATCTCTATTCAATATAATCAACATTCAGTGAAAACATTTTTAAATGTTAATGACTGAATATAATAAAGGTTATAAAAAGCAGGGAAATTACAAACTTCAGAATAAGAGGGGATACTTGGAAGGCATATATATGTCTGCTTTCCTATTCATGTTCTTTTTCTGAAATTAGATAGTATATTCCCAGGGATTTGCGTGCATGCTATATAATTTCTCATATTTATGCAATATTTCTTAAAAGTTAAAACCTTGGAGCTTGCCTTTTTCCATTTCTACCGTGGCACATAAAAAAGGATTACCACTCTCAAGCTTAATGATCACATCTGAGAGATTCAAATGCCAGAGCATTTGGCAGCAACTTAGTGCAGGGTTTGTGGAGCCAGTTCACCAGTACTGAGTAGCTTGGATGCCTGTACCTAATCTGGCAAAGGGAACACTGATGAAAGCAATTACTCAAATTGTTTTAGTTCATATGGCCCCTCAAGTAATGAAAGTTCTTCAAGGCATATGCTGAAAAGGTAGAAAAGTAGGGTGGCATAGGACTGAAAGAATCTACTCCAAACCACTTATGTAAAACATTATTTAAAAATTTAGCCAACTGTTTTCTTGACGGATGGTTGGCATAGGTTATGATATAGACTTGGTGCTTGTAACCTTCTACTACTTTCTAAATTAAGAAGATGAGTTTCTGAAATTTCCTGAAGTTGCATTATTGAGGCCTGAGGATAATTGTGATGGAATTCATGTGGCCATCTAGCTCACTTTGAAGTTAATCCAGGGAAAGGCTAGAGATTGTCATTTTGGGATTTAATCACGAATGTTCATCACACAGTTTTGTGAAACACTTCCTTGTTTAAAGAAGCAAAACTACTTGTGGCAGATTTTTACTGATGGGCGTGGAAGGGGTGGTATGTATTAAATGGATATACATTTGGACCTGGTGTTGGCTTTGCACTTACTGTAAGGTACCACAGCAGAGATTTTACCCTCTAGCAGTGTTGCATTCGAGTGGGGCTAGTGGAGCGATAACACCACTATCAGTGGCAGTTAAGACATTTATGGCACAATTCATTTAGATTTTTATGAGTCCTTCATATTCCCTTTATGATCCCAAACAGGAAATGTCAGTGCAGGGAATGAGTAACACTGTACACAGAAATCTCTTTTGATTTTCTTCTTTATATTAATATTCACTAACCTTCTAAACCCAGGAGATGTAGCTTCCTAAACCTCAAGCACTGTGTCTGTCATGGAGGAGTGTCTTCTGAATGGAATTTCTTCCTGCAGAATGACATTGTCTGGTTTGACCCATCTTGAGAGAATATATTTTAGACATAGGGAATTGATATACTGTAAAACAATACCATTAATTTAATTATTTTGCTTATTGATCCAGTACTATATGCACATTAGTTGGGGACCTACTGTGTGCTGGGCAGCTTTCTAGTTCCTGTAGTGCATTTATTGAGTTATTTATAGAACTCATTGCTGTGACAAACAAATTCTCTAAATTAAGGCTAATAAATAGAACCTTATTTCTTATTCATGTGAAGTCTACTTGGGTTTTGAAAGTTTTTTTCCACATGGTGATTAGGGTACTTTTTCAATATACTCCCTGACTTTGCAGTCCCCTAAGACCTTGGAGTCATGCCTAGGATCCCTTCATTTGACTTGCAAAGAACAGAGGAAAGAATAGAGAATCGCAATTAAGGGTTCTTTGTGGAACTGGCCTTGAAGTGGTGCACATCACTGCCACCACATTCCATTTTCTAGGACTCAGCTATGTGGTCGTGCTGATTGCAAAGAAAGCTGAGAAGTTTGGTATAGTCTCAATGCCTGGAAGACAGAAAGCAAGTTTGGTAAGCATAAAGCCAGTCTCTGCCTGATGAGCTCTAATATTGAACAGAGCAGATGAAGTTTCTACTTATATGGAGTAACTTTTCTGGTGTAGCAAGATAAACATGTTAACCAATAAGAATTACAAGTAGTTTCCCAGTACCAAAAAACAAAACCACAGTACAGAGTAATAGGACTCGGGATGAAGAAAAGAGGTAAAGGGAGCTCTTCAGTGTAGCATGATGAGAGAGAAATTTCTGTGAAGATGAGATTCCATCTGAGATCTGAATGAAGAGAAAGTTGGCATACAAAGACCTAGAGGAAAAACTGTCCAGACAGAGACCAAAGGGCAGAATCTAAACAGGCTTGACATGTTCAGAGGACAGAAGGAATCCAAGTCTGGCCAAAGCTTATTGACTAAATTGGAAGAGGGATAGGTGAGCAGAGGGAAAAACAGAACCACGTGTTCAATGCATCTCCTGGAGGACTTCACGGATGCTATGTTCAGGGATGTTTGCTCAGGATTTTGGAAGCATACCTTTTCTGCAAACTTATGAGATGCGTTTGATTGTCCTTCCTTTTAGGGACAAAGAAACGAAGTTCCAAAGAGTTTAAATAACTTCTATGAGTTTGCACAGTTCATGAAGTAGAGTTGGATTAACACCTAAGTCCATTTGATTGTCACTCCAAAGCCCATTTTTCTAACCACCATGCAACCATGCTTTCACGAAGTTCCTGTTTGATACTGACAACTTTTCTATTTCTTGCATGCAACAATGCAGAGCAGTGCACTCTTCTGTCTTAAAGATTTCTGACAACTCAAAACCACTGGAAGTATTCCGAAACCAATGAATGCTTCAACAAACAAAGGCGTTTAAAATATTTTCATTGAAAAATTTTTCTTATAATATACAGGCTTTACTCATATTAAGAATTTTGGTCACATTTATCATTGTCAACTATGGACTATTGTTGTATAAGGGAACCTGTGAAATTTAATCCAAATCTTTTCATACAGAAGTCCTTCTGTCAAACACTGCTTCCCTGAAAATGTATTGCAACTTCACTGCAGATTAGACTAAGGAATATGCAAAGTACCTTTTTGTAGCCTATTCCTTTTTCTTTTTTTTTTTAACTGCCATCCTGCCTGCTGATTTCAGAGTTTACAGTTGTTTTTAGTACCTCTAATGTCATGCTCATGTTTACTTTCCTGTTTTCTAGTTTTCTCTAATTTATCAATTTAATTTCAAACTGATTCTAAAGCCCAGATAATAGGTAAAATCACTGTCAGTATGTGCATCTCTCACAATAATATAGACCACTGGAAATCCTCATCCAGTGAAGGATGAAAGGTGGCACAGAGTCCTGTGGTTTGATCTTCATGGCAATATGTTCCATTGCCTTTCATCATAGTTTCTACACATGATGCCTTTTGTCTGCCTAAAGAGGACAAGTAAAACCTCACTTTTGAACTCTAGGACACAAAAATGCTTCAACTGAGACATTTGTCTAAAAAATATCGTCCTTTGCTTCATTTTCTGATGTGGGATCACCATAGAACAAGCAACGCTGCAGTGTGGAAAATACCTTCCAGTCTCCTTTAGTCTATAAACACATGAGAGAGTCAGGAAATTTTTAAAAACACAAACTTTTTGTTTGTTTGTTTGACTTTAAAGATAGAAGTAACTATGAAATGTTTAAAACTTTTTTATTAATTTAATTTATTTACTTATTTTATATATGACAGTAGAATGCATTATAATTCATATTATGCATATAGAGCACACATTTTTCCTATCTCTGGTTATATACAAAGTATATTCACACCAATTCCTGTCCTCATACATGTACTTTGGATAATGATGTCTATCACATTCCACCATCATTTCTAACCCCATGCCCCCTCCCTTCTCCTCCCATCCCTCTGCCCTATCTAGAGTTTGTCTATTCCTCCCATGGTCCCCCTCCCTAGCCCACTATGAATCAGCCTCCTTATATCAGAGAAAACATTCAGCATTTGGTTTTTTGGGATTTGGCTAACTTCACTTAGCATTATCTTCTCTAATCAATCCATTTACCTGGAAATGCCATGATTTTACTCTATGCACTCAACTCAAAATGTATCAAGGACCTAGGAATAAAACCAGACACCCTGCATCTAATAGAAGAAAAAGTAGGTTCAAATTTCCATCATGTGGGATTAGGCCCCAGCTTCCTTAATAAGACTCCTATAGTGCAAGAATTAAAATCAAGAATCAATAAATTAGATGGGTTCAAACTAAAAAGTTTCTTCTCAGCAAAAGAAACAATCTGTGAGGTGAATAGAGAGCCTACATCTTGGGAGCAATTTTTTATCCCTCACTCATAACAGAGCACTAATCTCTAGGGTATATAAAGAACTCAAAAAATCAAATAACCCAATCAATAAGTGGGCCAAGGACCTGAACAGACACTTCTCAAAATATGATATACAATCAATCAACAAATGTATGAAAAAATGTTCAATATCACCAGCAATTAGAAAAATGCAAATCAAAACTACTCTAAGATTTCATCTCACTCCAGTCAGTATGAAATTGTTTTTACAAGAAACTAAACATATAGAAGCATGCCTAATGACTGAGGGCAGAAGCTGATAAGTCTTTTAGAAGGAAACAAAAGTCAAGTGATTTCTACCTACAGACTGCTTGACTCTTCTTATTTATTTACTTTATTTATTTAGTTAGTTGTAGATGGACATGATACATTTATTTTATTTATTTTTAAAAATTTTTATGTAGTGAAGAGGATCAAACCCAGTGCCTCACAGGTGCTAAGCTAGAGCTCTGCCAGTAAGCCACAACCCCATCCCTGCCTGTCTCTTCTTTAAGCTCCTCCTTTCCTATGGATTTCTATACAGGTGACACCAGCCCATGAACAGAGAATGTAGTAACCCTAAATTTGTGGTACAGCTAGGCTTTAGGTATTTATCCTGAAGAAGTAAAGTCATCATACTATGGCGATGCATGCCTACCCCTGTGTATAGCAGTAGAATTCACAATAGCCAAACTGTGGAACCAGTCTAGGTGCCTGTCACTGAATGGATGGATAATGAAAATATGGTGTATATACACAATGGAGTTTTATCAGCCATAAAGAAGATAAATTTATGCCATTTATAGGATAATGAATGGAACTTAAGAACATCATGTTAAACAAAATAAAACAAATTCAGAAAGTCCAGACTCATAGATTTTTCTCTCCTATGTGGATGATAGAGAATAAAAAGAAAAAGGTGGAAGGGGGAGCGAAGGAAAGGGGAAATACTGGGAAATGATATTGGCTACATTATATTATTATTTTGTGTGCATGTGTGAACATGGAACAATGAATCCCACCATTAGATATAACAATAATGCACCAATAAAAAAAAAACAATGTCGAAAAGAAAAAAAAGCTTTCCCTATAATTCTTTTCAAATGAATTATTGTTTTTATGAGTTGCAGACAAATTCATAGATTTTTTTTTCTATTTCTGCATTTCTACATCATAAAGTCATTCTCATTGTTTTCTCCTTTATCCCTCTAATTTACTCTTCCTGGTCCATGTGCCTCAGTGTTTCCTTCTCCCAGGCAAATGCATTTTCATTTCCTTGAACCTGAGATACTTTCTAACTCTTTTGAGTCAAATGGTGCTCCCCTTCGAGGAATGAAGAACATCATTTAAAATTTTCTTAATTTTGAACTTAGTGGAGATATAAATTCCTCCAACAAGTCCTTCCTGACTCTCTTCTCTTCCATATTGGAAAAATGGTACAGGCTTGTGTATACACATTGTACTATTGAATAAAGTTACATAAAATTTGTTTCTGGGGAAAATGTGGTTTTAATTACAAAGTATTTTTCAAAGTCCTTTTAAAACACATAGGATACTTCTGAATTGAGAATGGCTTTATACTTATTCATTCTTTTACTCCTTCTTTTGGAAAACATTTATTGATCCAGATGTATGGGGTACAGAAGTGAACAAAATGTTGGCACTAAAGAGTTCACAGTTAATGGAATAAGAGGCACTTACAGACCATTACACTCTCAAGACAAAGGGTAAATTAAAGTCTGTGCAAACTATCAGAGAAACACCAAACATGAGACAAATAATTAACTGCCTTTGCTTTTAACCAAGATGACTTTGCCGAATAAAGAACGTTTGGGTGAACTCTCAGAAAGTTAAGATTTAGCCTTACGAGGAGGACATCATTATAACAGACAAAAGGAAGGCAAAGGCCTATTTCTTCATGCATCATAAGTTATTTTGGGGTCCAACTGCATTCCTAGCATGAAAGCATTGGACTAAATGAGTTCATGTCTCTCTCCAAATTCCATTCCCCTAGGATTTCTATGGTGCTACAAATCCCTCCTTCATACAAAGTTAGGTCTGTTCTGGTTACTGATCCTCCATAAGACATGGTAAAGAGGTTTTATGTCTTCTCTTCTACTTGGAGCTTGAAGTGCTGTGTTGTGAAGAACTGTAATATCACATGTAGGTTCATCAAAATAATGAGTTGTGATATTCTGGTGAGGAGGAAGAAGTGAAGATATATACATCATATATTCATGACACTTTTTCTAGTCTTAGGAGTTAAATTTAGTCAGTTATCCAAAACCTAATAGAAAGTTGGATAAATGAATGAAAGAAACATGTAACCCCAAAACAAGAGTGTTCTTTTATGGGGAGTTATATCATTAAACACAAATCCTCAATTCAATATTTTGTTCTCTTAATAATTAACCCATTATCCATAGCTGAAAAATCTAATTATTTACTTTGGGGCTGTGAAAGTTAAACTCAGTTTAAATGGTCTTAAGCCAATTAGATTTCATATGCTCTCCTAAAAATCTGTTGTCCATAATCCCAGTGGCTCAGGAGGCTGAGGCAGGAGGATTGCAAGTTCAAAGCCAGTGTCTACAATTTAGCGAGACCCTGTCTCAAAATAAAACATAGAAAGAGCTGGGATGTGGCTCAATGATTAAGCACCCATGGGCTCAATTCCCAGTGTGAAAAAAGAAAATCAGTTGTCCATTATAACAATCTGAGGTGTGTCTACTTCACTAATGGACATGTTCTCGGAGGGCAGGAATGTTGGCCCTTACATCTAGCAGCTAGCATAGGAGTGCTACCTGGGAGGTATGCGTTATGTTCCCACTACATAAGTTGTCGAATATAAAAATAGAAGGTTGTCTGTGATAGTTTGTGTAGATTTTTGGCTGTCGAGGTATGTGCAGAAAGTTCACATCTGTAGATCATAAGCAAGATGTGAGAGGATGCTGGCTACTCAACTGAAGCCAACATTGCACAAGGAAGGAAAGTTTAGATGTGATGTTATTTCAGAAATAAAACTTTATGAATCTTGCATATAACCAAATAACAAGCTGGCTTTTCATTTACACAATGGAAATGAATGTTAAAGTATTCATAAAGACTAGTGGAGAAATATAAAGTTATTCTGATGGAGTGAAGTTTTAAATGCAAAAAAATGAATATATTTTATAGACTTATCTCAGCATGTAACAGATTTTGATGAATACACTGCAGACTATGGGTATAGAATTCATTTATGCAGATTCTTATGGCACCGACCATTGTAATTCTTGCAATACATTTAGCCTGTGTTTAATAAAAACTCCCCAAATTTATAATTTTCTTTTGTGCCTCCATCTTTCCATTTTCCTTTAAACCAATTTATACAAGACAGGCTACTCCTTTTGTTGGGT
This sequence comes from Ictidomys tridecemlineatus, assembly GCF_052094955.1. NCBI lineage: Eukaryota > Metazoa > Chordata > Mammalia > Rodentia > Sciuridae > Ictidomys > Ictidomys tridecemlineatus. The sequence continues at coordinate 31,613,673 of NC_135478.1, read as the reverse complement.
GTAACTTTGAGAGAAATTTCTTTATTCATTAAATTGTTTAGAGAAATGTTTCAATTCTAGGAAGTGCTTCCTTCCAGCTGAACCACATAATCTTTTAAAATAGAGACCCATTTCTGCCCTCACCAAGGCGGCAAAATTCCTATTTAACACCATAGATTAAAATATTGATTATAAAAATTTCTATGAATGTGAAAACTTTAGATAGTTTTAAATTATAAAGTTAACTCCTTCATCTTCAAACTTTAGCAAATCATTTTGAATCGTATTGCCATTGACTTTTAGGAAGGCTTCTCTAATTTTCCTTCTATGTAAAATAAAATCAGTGTTTCTCAGAATCACTGTTTGTGACTTTGTAAGAGGCTGTCCCTGGGCCTGCTGCCATAGGATAGCGTTCTGATGATGGCCCTTTGTCATTTCCAGTATGAACACCTTTGGATGGGTTCAAGACGGATTAGCTTCATTCTCAACTACAATATAGAGATGTCTTTGCTATTGAGTTTATCTCAGATATCTAAGCCATATTAGAAACACACACACACACACACACACACACACACACACACACCTTGATTTAATTAAAAATGGAGAACATACTATAGCATCTAGAGTACCTTGCCAAAGGGTTTACATTTTCTTAGTTAACCTGTGTCAGACCTTTTTGAGTTCATAAGAAGAGTCAGTTACAACACCACAAAGGTAATATGAATGATGGCTGGAGAGAAAGAATTAACTTGAATTAACTTGAAAAGATGTAAACCAGCCCGTTGCCTTATGACCCCATCCAAAATTTAATTCCTGGACATTATAGATAGAGATAAGGAAGTTCCTGGGATTTGGTTCTCTTAGAGGAATTTATTGACATGGGATTGAATATATGTCTTCAAGCTGAAAACTTTGAACATTTTTTTGTAAACATAAAAATGGCCTAGGAGTCTATATGCCCATGAAATTCACACGATTAAATATAACAAGGATTTTTCCTCCACAGAGTAAATAACCTCCTTCCCATGTGTATATTGATATAAACTCTCACTGCATTTGTTTTATGATTTAGCACAGATGGTTTCTCCCTTGTTTGAGGCTGAAAAATGGATTTCCTTTTGGCTCCCCTGGAGTTCTTTTTCTTTGATGGTTAGAGAGTAGGTGTTAGCTTTTCTTGAAAATCCCACTTAAAGAAAACTATTGCTCTGCCTTTTAAAATGATTTTTATTTGTGTATATTTCAAAAACAAACGCACTGTGGTCGTATCTGTGGTTAGCACACATTAGAATTTATGTTCTCATGATAAGAACAATTCCCAAAGAGTCATAAGAATGCCAGACAACTTTAAGAAAAATCACATGAAAATCTATTATATTAAAACCAACGCTTGGCGTTTATTGTACTGTTTGTTTCACATATTTTGTTAGTGGCAGCATGAGATCCAAGGGCATATTATTTTATCTGTTTATCACGTTCAGATAGAGATAATAAAATTAATCAAAATAAGTAGGCTATAATCTGAAGATCTTAAGCAGTGTGGTGAAGAAGATTTAAATAATTTCTCTCTTTTATCTAAGCTATTCATACTTGCTAAATATGTTTCTAGGTCAGTATCATTTAGTCTGGCAGAAGTATTAGATATTTTCTAAACCATTTAAAGTCATTACTTCATAATTATGAAAACAGTACCGTGAAGTACACAGTGTTATGTTTTCTAATGTGAGAGATCCACAGAAGCAGGAGGCTTAAGTGGCTCACCTCAGTTGACCTAGGATTTGGGGGAAAGAGAATTAAGTAAATATTAGTTCATAGTGTTTTTTTTTTTTTTTTTTTTGTGTGTGTGTGTGTGTGTGAACAATTCTGCCTTCTGAGGCATAGCATTTGAATGGGTCTACTCATTCTTACACAGTGTTTTACCAAATGGGAATCTTCGTTGGACACATTGTATCTAAGATAAGCCTTATGATAACAGTAATGGTAACAGCTAACATTTATTGAGTGCTAATTATGTTTGGCAATGAATAAAACTCTTTAACCATTGCTTCATTTAATTATATTAACCATAAGGAAAAGGCTGTCATTATCACCATTTTAGAGATGAGAAGACCTAGGTTTGAAAGACTAGAAATGGATCCAGCCTCATGTAACTGATAGATACTATAGCCTCAGCCAGATATTACGATTTTCACCAATATACTGTGTCATGAGAGGAATTCAGTTAAGCAGGAAAACCAGAACAAACCCCATCATTAATAAAGATATTATAAAAAGCCCTGTTATAATTTTTAAGATTGCTATTGGACAAATATAATTAAGCTTCAAAAGTAACTCATCAGATTAAGATCCTACATAATAATTTAATCCTTTTGGGTTTGGGTATTGCTATAAGAACCAAGATGCTAAAAATTAATGGTGGTGCTTCCTAAATCAAATAATTAGTAGCCCTAATTTGCTAATTGGATATCTACCAGAGTAAGCTAAGCAAACAAAATATCTTCTGTTGGCCAAACTCATTTCTGCCTGGTCAGTGAGGTTTTCAGCTTCTTCTTACTAGGGCCTGGGTTAGTCGTCCTCCTTGCTCCCACACCTTGTCTCCATTCAGGCCTGCTTTTCCAGTCCTTCACATCCCACCTGCCACCACTCCAGCTCCTTTTCATACCTTCTTATATCTGATCTCTGTCCCTAATATGTGACATAGATTTTTAAAGAATCCAGATGCACTGGTCTGTGATTGGCGAAGAGTCTATGAAGTCAATAAGAACCTTAGAGCCAGCTTTAGGCAGTGTTGTCATTCAGGGCCAGTGGGAGGTGAGGTGATATAAGTGAGGAGCTGTGCTGTGGATTAAAACTAAATCAATATATGCTAAGTGACTGGATGTCTGTATTGTTCATGCAGCATTGTCAGCCTCCCTTGTCCTTTGGGTCTACCTAAATCTTCCAAGCAAATTTTGTGCATACATCTATGTCTTCTTCTCTAGCACCTTAAACTTTGAGATTTGCAGTGCCTCCTCTCATTTTATGAAGGAGCAAAACAGCTTGGCAAAGAAACACCATCCAACAATAGAAAGCAATGACATTTCTCTTCACAGAATACACCTGGGTTTTACTTTCCACCATAAGTGGCTCATGAACCACACATACTGTCCTTTCCAACTTGGGTTAAATCTTATTTGCATTTACTCTAGCACAGATAAATTCTTCCAGATTTGAAGATCAAGATCTCAAAAATGGACTCCCTGTATAAAAGCATATTAAAACTCAAAAATAAAATGTGATGGCTTAAAATGGAAATAATGTTAAAAATCATGTTTCATGCACTTGATAACTTTTTAATGAATTGTTTTCATTGGTCCCATTTGGAGTTGGCAAGAATGGGGCACAAGTCCAGCTTCATTTACAGAAGATCACACAGTCCAGAAATTTTGTCTCATACATCCATTCTCATGCTTTCATTGTTTGCTTTCTTGTAAACATTCCGGCCACTCACATGTAAACAAATTAATCGGTGCAGGATGATAGATAATAAATTATAAAGTTGGAAGTATTAAACATTAACCAGATTCTCAACCCCCTCCAAAGATCTTGATTCTTTGAAATAGGGATACAGTGTCAAGATAGCTGAAGAATTGTTGCCTCATCATCTGTAGATCCTTGAAATGTTTCCCACAATCGTCTTCCACCTAAATCCCCTCTCCCAAATGACTAACAAATGTTTCTATGTTTTCTAAAAGCATGATTTCCACTGATTTTTACCAAAACCTGAATAAATCAAGAGATCTTAGGAAGCTTATATAAGTAGAGGTAAGGTCATAATTTATATAAAGAATGAACCTAAAGATTCCCCCACATACACAATTGACAGTACTGTGTTATGTAATCTGCCTTTATTGGTCAGTGCAATAAAAGGCACTACTGAAACTATATAATCACTAAATGTTTTGAATAAATTCTGTGGTGTTCTTCTCACTAAACTTAGCTTTCCACTGGGGGGGGGGGGCGGGAATGACAGCCATTGACAATTTTGATTGAAAAAATATAACATGCTAGACAAGCTATTGTGATAGTTATGCACGTGGTGGAATAGTTGTGGCTTTCTGCATATGTTCACTTGTCATAGATGGCTGTATCTACTGTTCTCTCTTTGTTCATGAATAGGAGTGGAACAGTAGAAATCAATGCAGTATTTGTTATCATTCATCCAGCAAGCACTTGCATCCTGAATGCAAGAAGACGGGATATAGAGGAAAATAAGACTGTCCCTACCACTGGGATTTCACATTCTAGTAAGGGAAAAGGAAACATAGCAACACTCAGTATAATCTAAAACTGAATAGGAAAAAGGGATACAGATGGTAGGATGGAAACATCAGGGAGAAGGTGGCCCACTTCTCTGAGGTGAAGTTTGGAGGATGGGATGGATGTCTGCAAACAAAATCCTAGTTAAACTTGACTGGACTCAAGGTCCAAATTCTGACATGACCTGAACATCCATCCCCAGATTATTTTTAATGCATTGATAAGATTTTTACATCCTCACTGGTAATTTCCATCTTTATCTCTTTTCTCACTCATGCAGGTTCTGTTTCACCCCATATCAATTAAGGTGGGAAGTTCTTAGGAACAGTTCACCTGAGGATAAAAACTCAGTCTTGGTTCACAGCATGACATAATGAAAGGCTCCTGGGTAGACTGAAGGAGGGCAGGTAAAGCAGCATAGCTGCTTACTCCAGGCCCTGCCACCATGCATCTCTTATCCCATTTCCACAGGGGTGGTTGTTGGTGGTGCTAATATACATGGCCAAGCTCTTTTTGTGACAGGTCAAATAATGTGGAACAATTCATGATGCTGTGTGCACCTGCTACCCCAGATTCCATCCTCCAGCATCTAAGAAAGGCCAGTGGCAATCTAGGATTCTTTCCTCAAAAAGACAATAGTTATCTGCAGTATTGGGTAATGCTTTGCAGCCCTAAACGTCAGCACTGTGTCTTATTGAAGATTACAGCAACTCTATGAAATAATTTGTGTTTATCACATACAGACTGAATTCCATTGGATGGTCTGGGCTATTATGTCCAAGTGGTAAAGCAGCTTTCGGTATAACCTGAACCCATACCAGAATCTTCTCTTGCTTGACTTTCACTCAAAATCAGAAACCTTAAATTTACTCTTTTAAAGGTTCAGAGCAGCATCTCAAATATGGTATATTTACCTGAAAATTCCAAAGATGCAAAACCAGCACTTTACCTCTTTGTCTCCTTCTACTAAGCGTCTTTAAAAAAAAAAAAATCCAGTTAATGCAAATTGGCACAATTGTTTCTTTCACTTTGGAGGAAGAAATTCAACTTGCTCCAGACCATTGGAGACCAGAAACTTCAAAGAGTTGAGGGCCACTGAGTTTATGTGCTGTGTGTGTGTGTGTGTGTATGTGTGTGTGTGTTCCTGTCCTATTGCATTCCTGTGTCTTAGTAAGACATCTTAGCTTCATGCCACTTCCCGTTCCATCAACATGATGACATCAGTATGGTCACACCAAGGTGGTGATCTATAAAATGTCCAAACAAGTTTCCAGATGACTGGATGATTGCAGAGGGAGGGAGAGGATATCCCTAACAAAGACAGTGAAGAACTATTCTCTTTTATGCCAGTTGAGAACTACTTACTAGTGTGTATATGTTAATTGATATAATAATACCATTTAACATCATGAGATGATAAAACCACCAAGAAAGTGAATTTGGAAGGAGAGAAGAGACCTTATGAAAAAAACCTAGAGTTACTTTAATGTTTAGAAGTCAGAGCAATGAGGCTAGGCCAGAGTGACTGAGAAATTTCCAGGAAGGTAGGATGAAAACCAGAAGAGAGGAAAATGCTATGAGGTGAAGGTATTGCTAGACATTCAGGAAGGTTGCCAAAAGGCTGAGGAAAATAAGCAACTGAGAATTAAATGTAGAATTTAGCAATGTGGGAGTCTCTAACAACTTGAAAGAAGTTTGAATGGAATGGAGAGCAGGGGGCTAAAAAGCCTGACTGGAGTGGGTTCAAGAGAGAATGAAAAAAATAATTGAAGAGAGCAAATATAGAAAGGTCTTTCAATGACTGTTATTGTAAAGATAATGAAAGAAATTGGTGTCAACTGGAGGGACTTAATATAGCCATGTTTTGTGCTGATGGAAGTGATCTAACAGAAATGGAAAAAATATATATATGCATAATTCAAGAAAATGGAGAGGAAAATCACATGAATGAAGACTGAGAATAAGCACAAATCAAAACAGGGTATCTACACTTAGGCTCCAAAGATGCCCAGAATAGTTTGAAGAATGCATGATGGTTTGCAGTCAGAGTTCAAAAGACGGAGAAAGGAGAAAAATGTTTGAACTAAGCATATTTGGTGAGTCTGTGAGATGTTGGCACAGAATATTCCTTCCCCTTGTCAGCCTTCATAAGTGTACGCGTAAACATGCGCACACAAACACACACACAAACACACACACCACCCTCCATGCAGGCGCCAATACATTAGCATTGAAGCATAGAAAACTTGAAGGCCAAGTGGAGGTGCTCATAAATATTCAAGAGAACATCATGTTGGTGTTTCCTGGCATTCTGTTCTCAAATATCTCTGTAATGTTTTAGAACCACGTGTCTTTGCTGTTAGATTGCAAATTATCTCAAGACCTGGAGAAGCCTCTGTGCAGTTTTAAAACAACGATGTATATCTCATGATTTAGCAAAGCAAATACAAAATCATTTAAAAACACAGATGCCGTTGATGGCTTGTAGGGACAGCTGCTGTAACATTACGGACGCAGGAAAAAAGGACACTTTGCTTTTCTCTATTTTTGCAGTCATTTTTTAAATTGGAACCATTGATAAAGTTTGCTGACATTGTCAACATAAGGAAAAGGCAAACTTCTTAATAAAAGGTCAGGTTGCAAATATTTTAGGCTTACAGGCTACATTTTCCCTGTCACAACTACTCTTCTCTATTAGACAGCAAAAATAGCTATGGACAACATAAATAAATGGGTATGTGTTCTGATGAAACATTACTTACAAAAACAGATGGCAAACCAAGTGAGGTGGCTTATGATTACAACCCTAGCAATTTGGGAGGCTGTTGCCAGAAGACTGCAAGTTCAAGGCCAGCCTTGAAACCAGCATCAGCAACTTAGTGAGACCCTGTTTCAAAGTTCAGAAATAAAAAAAAAAAAAAGGGCTAGAGATATGGTCCAGTGGTAGAGCACCCTTGGGTTCAATCCCCAGTACCACAAAAACAAAACAAAACAAATAAACAATCGAATGAGTGAGGTGGCAATCCAGATTTGGCCTGACATCTACAGTTTACTAGCACATAAATTTGGAAAATAATAGTTTTATTGATCAGCAGTTCTTAAATTTGAAACTTTCCAATATTCTGTAGGAAAGACTTGTGCAATCTAGTTTTCTAGAATGTTTTTTGTGCTGTGTTTAACCACCCAAACAAACTATGCAGACTTCTGTTTTGTTTTGTTTTGTTTTTCTCTCTACCTTCTTAAGCTCATTAAAATATGGTTAGGAGGAAAGTAGTTCTTAAAAATAGTAATCTCATGAGAAAGCAGGAGGGACCCCACTCACAAATTAACTGAGAGAGCCATGGCATTTAGCTGGAACACAATGTCCCGTAGTATGCATAGATGCTCTTTCCAAGGATTTTTGTTTTTAAAAAAGTGGAAATAAATACACTAGCTCGAAAATGCTTAGTTTTCTTTAACTGGGCCAACATCATGGTTTTCATATTAGTAAATCACATTCTGTAAAACACATCATAATGTTATTGTGTGTGCTTCTTAGTCTTTTTGAAAAATAACTCTTAGCACTGTCTCAGCAGTATTCTCAGGTCTAACCAGTCAAAATCAGTTCATCTCGACAGGAAGGACTTGACTTATTCCATAATATTCCCCTTGCTTATTTATGAGTTACAATGCAAGAGAAATATTTACTTTCAGTGGATATTAGTTCTTTCCATTTCTCCTCATTTCCCCCTTCAGATGACCACCCTCCCTTTATTTTAGTATGCATATTGCAGATAGAATTAATCCCAGTTATTGTTCTCAAGATGGAAACATCCTCCAGGCTTGCCCAACCAGAGCACTGCATACTGCAGAAATGGGTACAGCACAAAAGCCCAGCTAGTCAATTTCAGCTGGTGGCATTTGGGGGATTTTCCCTGAGCACATGGCAAAGAGGCATTGCCTTTTCCTTACAGAGACTGATGGAGTTGGACAGTGGTCTTGGAGACTTTGGGAGAAATCTTTCCCCCATGAGAGTTGAGTCTGAGAATGAGAAGCTTTTAGAAGCAGAGCTGAAAGATAGTAGGAGATCAGCTCACAGTGACTTATTTTAACCCCTGCTTAAAGCCACAATCATAGGAACCACTCACTCTTTTTTACCATCCCAATATCGGCTGGATGGTCTCTTACAGACCATCTGTTCAGCACTTTGAGCTGCCCATTGCAAGAGTACCTTCTATAATATCTTGATTTGATGCCACAGTAAATCTCTGAGACAGGCTTTATAATTACTGTTTACAGATCAATAAACCAAGGCTTAATAATACCATAGAACCTCAGTCATTTATAAAACAAGGTGCCCAATTACATTCAGGATTCAGATTTCAGATTTTAACCCTTCAAAGTTCTTATGTTCCTGTCTCTTCCCAAGGGAAAGGGGCAATGTGGGGAGGGACGAAGGCTCTGGCTTTGTCCTTGCGTTGGTCAGCTTCTGCCACACACTGCTTTGCCTCTAGAAACCAATTCAGTCTCTGGCAGGGAAACTGGTAAAGAATACAATGAAATTGAAGCTAGAAGCAAATATAAGCAATGGAACTGAATAATCTATAAATGACTATATGCATATCTATTTGATAATTGATCAGAAGAATGTATCATTTTCTTATATGAAGTCCTCCACTTATTCATAAGGGAACAGGCTGGTGAATGAGAGCACACTTTCTGAAGACGGGCTTGTAAAACTTAAATTTCAGTTGTTACTCACCAGCCCCAGGATAGTGGCAAAATCAGGTGCCAACCTGCATCTCAAGTTTAGTCATCTGTAAAATGGGAGATAATATTAGGATCTACTTCACAGAGTTGTACAAAACATATAAATGATTAGAACTAGCTCTGATACAAAATACTCATTGTTGGCTATTATAATTACTATAATTATTGATAACTTTTCTCTCAGAAGTTTTTGATTTGTTTAAAATATTTTTATTTGTATTTATTTTTTTCAACAGTAGAACTGGTTTCAGTTTATGGTACAACTAGAGTAACCTTCACCTAAGTTTTCATATGTTTCCTCCCCTACCTGCCTGCATTGGCAGAGAGCTCTGTTCCAAATAGTATCTCAAGGAATTATATTAAGAGAAATCTAACTATCTTTAACAGGCAGCCACAGCTCAGAATGACAGGAGCCAGCACAAGCAACTTTTTTTCTTCTTTTGATTTCTCTATATTTTCAAAATTAGGCATTTTAAAACGGTTTTCTAAGTGAAAAGAAAATAATATTTTTTTAAATAAATAGGACTTAATTATAGTAAATTATGACTTAAAAATAAAAACAACGAATTTATAACATCTAAAGGAGAGAGGAGTTATTTAATGACATTAATTTAGAGGTAAAAATATTTGTTCTTTTTAATAATTACAATCCTCTTGTCTCATGATTGAATACAAAATTCAAGAAAATTAGAAGTTATTTTTGAAGCTTATATAGTATAATATTGCAACTAAAATCTTCAGTTGGTTGATTATTTAAATAAATCCAGCAGTGATAAAATTTTCCCAATCATGATTATCATATAAACAGGTAAAATAATGGTATTGTGTACTACCAGTGAAATTCATTTTTAAGGAACAATGTAAATGCTTCTGAACATGGGAGGTTTATAGAAGTCATCATTTTACTCTTCAAATTAGCAAAAAAAATAAAATAAATTATTCAATATTATTTCATATTTAATAATGTTATTTTGCCATTAAAATATTTCACATTCAGCAATAATCTTTCTCCATCCTATTTTCACAAAGCACTTCTTGGCTTGTAGAAGAATATATCTTCTTATACTCAAATAACTGCCATTATTTTTAGTGAGAGTTTCCACAAGAAACTTCACTAAGAACTGAAAATGAATTGGAAAACAGCTATGAAGAGTGAATAAACCTTTGATATTTCCCCCTGAACAATATTAATCGTACATCTGAGCAAATAGTTTATTAGTTTTATATCATTCTCAGAATATAAAAAATATATTTTAAATCTTTTCTGTCTAAATGACAGACTGGACTATTGACTAATATTTTGTACTTCAAGTTTTGATGTTGAGGGGATTTTCTCTTTTTTGATTTTTGATTTTTTTTTTTTTTGGTAGTTTTCATGCTCTTAGTTAATGCCATATTCCTAAAAGGAAAACAAGTAAAAATTGTGGATTTCTTCTGCCTTTGCTCAGTTCCTAGAGGCAGCCACCTGGGAATCTTCCTGTGTTCCCCTAATTGCTGTTCTCTGCAGTTCTTGGTAGTATCCCTCGTCTTCTCTTTCTTGGTATTTTGATTTCAGATTTTTCTAATGCTTTTCCTTTATAGAACTTGAAGTTTTAACTCTCACATACGTGTGTATGCTTCTCCATGAAGCTTCTCACATACAGCTTAATCTGAAAACTTCCTTTGATAATGATTCAGGGTTCGTATTATTGTTACATGTTGGAACCACATTTGATGGTATAATTCGTCTGCCTTGGATGTGAATTATATGCACTCTGAAGTTAATCATCTTGCTTTAGTTTTCTCTTCTCACCTGGGCAGATCCTCTTGAGGCCTGGTGGAGACCTGGTATCTCCTTAAACATTTGTGTTGGAGATTCCCTTCCTCCTTTCTGTGTGGGGTCCTTTGTCTCCTGGCTCCAGCATCTCCCTTTCTCTTTGTTTACCTCTTTCTATTGATATGTCTTTCTGGGCAGTTAATTTTGCTGTGTTCTTCATTCATGTTTTATGATAGTTTTCTGAGGTATAGAATTCTAAGTTGGAAATGATTTTCTTAAGATTGTTGAATGTATTTCTCCATTTTTTTTTTTTCTGGCTTTGAATGTTGATGTTCTGAAACCAGATGACATTTAATTCCCAAGGCTGTTTGTGTGACCTACAATTCCACAGTGACATGGTTTGTTATGGGAGTTTTTCATCCATTTTTCTAGGAACACAGTAAGGCCTTTCCATTGGGAAAATCATGTTGTCATTCTGTGAAAAATTCTTTAGAATATGTTGATAAATTTCCGTCCAAGTGGGGACATATGGGTCTTGATAAAGAGTTGGGTTGTATTTTAGTCTTAGGAGGAATCTGTTTAAAAAAAAATCTTAGGGAATGATAGGAAAGAGCAAATATATAAATCAACCACAGTACAAATAGTGTTTCATATCATGTTGGAATATTTTTTTTACTTATAAATGAATCATACTAAAACCATAGGATAACAATTAAAATTTATTTATTTTTCTCTATACTGGGAATTGAACTTAACCACTGAGCCACATGCCTAGTACAGGGTTTCACTAAGTTGCTTAGTGCCTCCTAAGTTGCTGAAGCTGGCCTTGAATTTGCAGTCCTCTCATTAGCCTCCCAAGCCATTGGAATTACAGGTGTGTGCCAATGTCTTCTTCATTGTTTTATATAATTGCATAGTGTTCCATTTTGTCTGTATAACATAACCTGTTACTCCAGTCCTTTATATGGGTACATCAAATTTGTTCCCATATGATTGCTATGAACAAGGATTAACATTGTGCACATGCCACTCTGTAGGTATGAAAATGTACCTATAAGATAGACTATTTAAGAATACAATTGTTAGGTTAAAAGGTTAATGTTTTTATAATTTGAATAGACAATTGTAGGTTAATTTTTTTAAATGTTGTCTAACTTAGTAAAGGGAATATTGGGTACAAGAATCCAATTGGCAGTGGTTCATATCTTTGTTTTACCTCTGCTATTCTTGTAAAATGAGCAATTTCATCTTCTTCACAGTGCTTGTTTCCCAGATAAGATTATAACCTAATAACAAATGGATGGAGGGTATGTGAGTGTTGAATGTAGAGTCACTAATTTCAAAACATTTTATCCATAAGAGGCAATGAAAGAATATAAAGAGCTCGGGGTGATAAATGAAGAGATACTTCAAGATGGGAGACACTTGAGCATGTTTAAACTTTGATGATTCAGTTGAGAAGACCTGGTTGAACAGATAGGAGAGAAAGGCATGAAACTTAGGAGGAAGGGAAGAGGAAATAGGACTAAGTGAAGGGATTTACTGGTCTCTGCAATAACAAAGAATCCTGAAAGTCAGTCAAACAAAAGGGAAGCTGTGGCATTGGGTGGACCAGTGATTTTAGTACAGAGGAGCAGAAGGAATTTCCATTTATTTACTTCAGTGTTTTCCCTCAAATGAGAGGCTGGGTGATCTTTTGAGATTAAGGGAGAAAGGTGGAGTAAATGTTGGATTTTTGAGGGGAGAAGAGAACGTTTTACGTTGTTGTTGCAGACAGTGAGGGATTGAGTTGGTCAAAGAAACACGCCATAATTTTCAGCCAAAGTTTTGTTCTCATTTGAGTGTAGTGATCGTACATTTTTCGGTCAAACCAACTGTCCTTGTCTAGGACTGTAATTGAGCTCAGCTATTTGGTTGCAGAATATATTTTATTCATTTAATTATCGTCGAGCTAAGTGGCAAGGGAGATTAGGATGACTCTACAAGTACATCTTTAAAACAATGAACCAGAAGCTCTAAATTGAATAATATTATGGTTTAGACATGAGATGTCCCCCCAAAGCTTATGAGTGGAATAACACAAGAATTGTTCTGAGGTGGAATGGTTGGATTGTGAATCATAATCTAATCAATGGATTAATCCATTCATATGGATTAACTGGGTGGTAACTGTAGTCAGGTGGGGAATGGCTGGAGGACATGGGTCACTGGAGGCATGCTCTAGGGTTTATGTTTTTTCCCTGGTGAGCAGAGTGCTCAGTGCTTCTCTGTTGCTGATGTCCTGAGCTGATTTTCTCCTCCATGCCCTTCTGCCATGATGTTCTACTGCACGTCAGGCCCAGAACTATGGAGTTGGCCCACTATGGTCTTGAGACCTCTGATACCATGAGCCAAAATAAACTTCTCCCCTTCTAAATTGTTCTTGTCCAGTCTTTCCATCATAGTGATGAAAAAAATGACTAAAACAAAAAAAAAATGAAATTGAAGAAAGCAATGGATGGGACAAAGGTAGAGGATAAAGTAGGGTGAGATCCATTTAACAAGCAAATAGGAAAGAGAAGATGCCATAACTGTTGTTTTCAGCATTTGAGATAGGGAACACATTTCATTTATCACCATCCCTAGCACATAATGCTCAATAAATGTTAGCTAGAGCCATCACCATGAATAGAATTGTGTTCTACATTCATCCAACCTAACACTTCTCTTTGAGTCAAAACTACAAGGTTCAAGAATCTTTAAACAGGAAAGTAAAAGAGATCCTTCAAACCAACTGCTTATTTCAAAGGTGTAAAATCAATCTGCTTTTTTTTTTCTCCTTTTTTAATCTGACAAGCCGATAGGGAAGTTCATTTTTGTTTTCCTTATTCCTATCACAAACACATTGCAACTGAGAATGATAAAAGTACAAGACAAATGAAATTTGACCTGGTCAAATAGAACATTTCAGTGACAGCCTTCAGAAACTGCCATAATTTGGATATCTGATTCAAAGAGGTCTCCTTCCCTTCCTTTCACCTCCTCATCTTTGATGAAGTTGGGTTGTGGAATTAGACACAGAAAGGACGACAGAGGGCAAACACATCTAGGTCATTTGATGTTGCCAGAACCAGAGTCTCTATTGATCAGCTTTGATTATTCAATTCTGTTATTCCAATACAATAAGACTCTGAGTCTAACTGCAAGCTGTTTTGCTAGGCATTCTCTTGTTTACTGAAGACTAGAGAAAGTGGGGGAACAAATACACAAAGCTGAATCCAAACAAAAATAGGTAACACAATGGAAAACATCTAATTTATTATCTATGTGAATGTGAAAGCATAGAGGAGAGCAGAATTTTTAGCAGTCTTGGATGAAAGATTAAAATAATTCAGAGTGATTTGTTGCAAGCTATGCGACAGGTCAGCACATTTGAATCTCATTTGAATTCAACAACGATCATAAGAGGAGGTGTAAACAGAATATCTTCGGTGAGTTCTGCATCTCGTTTACTGGCAGAGTAAAAATAAATACTAATAAAAATAAAACTCTTGCTGTACAGAAGCATAGAACTTAAACTGGGCTGTTGTTAGGTGCTCTGTTTTCCAATGGACGTATTTATCTTCCCTATTGATCCTTTTTTATTTTGTTTGTTTAAGTTCTTTATTGTCTGTATCCCCCAATTAGAAAGCATGGACTATGTTTGTTTTGCTCCAGTTCCTAGGAAAGTGTCTAGAACATTTTATTAGGTGCCCAACACATATTCTTTGAATGATTTTGAATAATGAAAGAGTATCTAAATCATGCATTTATCCTACACATAAATTCTAGTTTTTCAAGAAAATATTTGATTGGAACTATCGATGAAAAACTATTTTTTTTTGGCTTGCCTTTACAAAATGCAATTTGAGGAGATTTAGTGGGTAGATTTCTGATGTGTAAAGTAGAGGACTTGAATCTCTGTTGGTAATGTAGAATGTCTCCCATTTGAGCCAGTGTCAATTAGTACAGTGTCATGGCATGGAGAAACTGGTACTTCACTTGACCTGAGTTTAATGTGACACTTCACTGGAAATGTCTTCAGGTTAAGGAATCTGTAAGAAAAATACTCCAACAGATATATAGACAAATTTTCCATTAGTTGATGCGAGCTGGGAGACCACTCAGGGGTTTTTCTTGAAATATGGAACTAGTGGGAAATTGTGATTCCTATCATTACAACTACAGAATGTAAAGACTTTTAAAGAACATTTAGAATATTCTGGCTCAGAAAGAAGAACTCCTTGATTTTTTTTCCCCTCATAGTTCCTTTTTCCAGTGAGCTCTTATTATATAAAATATTGTGTCCTGACTTCCTGATATGACAAGCAAGTGTATTCTTGGGTCTTATTATTTTTTTTTTTTATTTATCTATGAGTAGTATTTACTCCCTCTTCCACACTGTAGTTCTTTATTCTTTTGCAAAACCCTGACTAATCCACACTTACATACTACTTGAAAAAATCCAATAAAAATGGCACAGAATGGCAGGATAATGGTTCCCTTTCAAGCAGAAATGAAGCTTTTTGATAACATAGAATTTCCTTTCTGTACTTAAGAATATTTGTCCTTTATCCTTGCTCCTTACCTACTGTTTGCAGAGATCCCATATATAATGAGGTGTAGAATGCACAGTGTCAAGGAAGGGTTCAAATAAGGAAAAGCATACCCACATAATTCTTGTCTAACACACAGTGTTTCTCTCCATGACCCTCATCTTCTATCTTGTACTTTTATTACTATGCCTTCATCAGTTTTCAAAAACAATATATAACTATAGAGCTCTTTTACAGTGGTAATATATTTTAACAGCAGGATTCACAGATGTTAGTTTATTATCTATTCATGTATATTTCATGAATTAAATAGCAAAGCAGTTTTATTGAATTATCTAAATAAATTTTCAAGATTTTGAAAAATAAATAGATTTATAGGGGCACCTGCCTTCATTATCTTATTCTAGGTAATTTGCAAGGTTTAGCTCTTACTGAACTTGACATTGTATATCATTTTAAACCTCTTTTCAAATTCTCTATTATTTCTTTATTTTATTTTTGGAATTATTCAAGGAATTATTTTAATAAGACTGCTTCTGTTTTGGGGAAAATAACTTTTGTAGCAGATTTGGTATATTACTTGTTTTGAACAAATTCTTGGAAAAGTCAAAATTGGAAAAATTACTAATCATTTCTTTTCTATTCTTTGTTTAAACATAAGCTGCATATCACTAAAAATAAATAAATTACAATTTCTAGTGTTGTTCTATGAGTTTTGATGAATGTACCTGATCGTGGAATAATTATTGTCCTCAATTTTCAATATCCCTTTGCAGCTAATGCCTTGTCCCTGGTAGCAATGGATTATTATTTTTTAACCCTACAACTTTGTCTCTTACAGAATGCCATGCAAATGAAATCAAACAACATATAGTAAACCCAGAGTATTTAATTTACATTTTGAAGTTCATCCACATTATTTCATGTATCAGTAGCTCATTTCTTTTTGTTTGTAAATAAAATCTTTTGCATGGATGTACCACAGCTCTTTTCATTTGTTTGTTTGTTTGTTTTTAGGCTATTTTCAA
This sequence comes from Ictidomys tridecemlineatus, assembly GCF_052094955.1. NCBI lineage: Eukaryota > Metazoa > Chordata > Mammalia > Rodentia > Sciuridae > Ictidomys > Ictidomys tridecemlineatus. The sequence continues at coordinate 31,597,288 of NC_135478.1, read as the reverse complement.
ATTAAGGAATATTTGTTTACTTTTATTTCTTCTTTCTTTCTTTCTTTCTTTCTATTTTTTTTTTTTTGCAATTACAAATAATGCTACCCTAAACATGTTTTTTTCAGGCTTTTATGTAGCTATAATATTTCATTTTTCCTTTGTAAATACCTAGGAATGCAATTGCTGGATCATGTGGTTAACAATACACTTAACTTTATAAGACATTGCACAATAGTTTTCCACAGAAGCTGAAACATTTTGCATTTTTACCAGAAATGTATGAAAGTTTCAGGAAATCACTATTGTCACCCAAAATTGATAACCTTGACTTTGTTTTCTTTTCTTCCTTTTTTTCTTTCTTCCCGTTCTTTAAATCAGTGTTTTTCTAATTACTAATGACTTGAGCACCTATTTGCATGCTTGCTTGTAAGCCATCCATCCATTTTCCTTGATGAAATGTCTGTTCAAGTTGTTTGCAGTTTCTTAACTTATTGTCCAAGTTTTAGAATTCCTTATATATTCTGAGAACAAACTATGCAGCATATGTGTGATTTATAAATATTTGCACCTAGCCTGTGAATTGTCTTTCCATTCTTTTAACTGTTTTTCAAAAGATAAAAGTTCTTAATCTCCATAATACAGTTATCATTTTTTTCTTATGCATCATGATTTTCTTGTTGTACATAAGACATTTTTTTTCACAAAGATTTTTCTCCTTTGTTTTCTTATAGAAATGTTGTAGATTGAGATTTTACATTTGAAGTTAATTTTTGTGTAGGGTACAAAGTAAATGTCAACATTAATGACCTGTATGCATATCCCAGCATCATTTGTTGAAAAGGCCATCTTTTCTCTATCCATTTACGTTCATATCTTAGTCAAAAAACAATTGACCCTGTGTGTGTGGGACTATTTCTGGATTCTCTACAGTACCCCATTAATTTGTTTCCCTTTCTCCAATATCACATCATCTTGATTGTTGCATCTTTTTTTTTAAAAAAATTATTTATTAATTCTAATTTGCTATGACAAATTCTACATGACAGCAGAATGCATTTCAGTTCATAGTACACAAATGGAGAACAATTTTTTCATTTCTCTAAACGTATACAAAGTAGAGTCACAACATTCGTGTTTTCATACATGTACCTAGAGTAATGATGTCCATCTCATTCCACCATCTTTCCTACGCCCTTGCTCCCTCCATTCTCCTCCCTCCCCTTGGCCTATCCAAAGTTCCTCCATTCCTCCCATGCTCCCCACAGCCCCATTATGGATTAGCATTCACTTATCAGAGAAAGCATTCATCCTTTGGTATAAACCCACATAAATACAGTTTCTCATACTAGACAACGGTGCCAAAAATATATATTGGAGAAAAGATAGCCTCTTCAACAGATGGTGCTGAAAAACTGGAAATCTATATGAACCAAAATGAAATTAAACCCCTATCTCTAACCATGCACAAAACTCAACTCAAAGTGGATTAAGGACCTAGGAATGTAGACCAGAGACCCTCAGCCTAATAGAAAAAAATAGTCATCCCAAATCTTCATCACATTGAATTAGGACCCAACTTTCTTAACAAGACTCCTAAAGTGCAAGAAATATAATCAAGAGTTAATAAATGGGATGATTGTTGCATCTTTATGGTAAATGTTGCAAGTAGGGAGCATTAATGATTAAATTCCCTTTTTCACTTTTTTTTTTTTTTTGCTTTTTCTAGTCCCTTTGCATTTACATATATGTTTTAGGATCATCTTCTCTGTATCAATTTTAAAATCCTACTGAAATCTTAATTGAATATTTATTGAACTATGGGTCAGTTTGGGATAAACTGTAATCTTTATAATAACTGGTCTTATAATTTATGAGTGTGGTATGGCTTTGCATTTATTTGGGTCTTTGCTTTTTTCATCAGTGTTTTATGACTCATCACTTAATTATATCATGTCTTTTATTATTTCAACATTACATTTTTAGAATAATAGCATTACAGACATAAAATAGGTTTCCTAGAATTATATAGCAATTAATAACATGAGACCTCACTCAGTGAGACTTTTGAATCTATTGCTTTTGCTTTCACTTTTTTTTCTGGTCTTTAATAGGTTAAAAAAAATTGAGCCTCTGGATAATTTACTAATAAGTGATAGACTCTGATAAGGGAAATGATCTAGATAAATCTTGTATCATTTCTTCCACATATAGAAAGTGAGGCCTGAGAAAAGGTGTAGTTAAAAAAAACCTGATGAATATTAATAATTTTATTTCAAAGAATTACAATTATTGCTTTTAGAAAAAAATCCACTTTATTTCAAGTAGCAAAAGAAATATATCTCCATGTTTTTAATAGCCATTTAATGGATATCAGAGTATTAATTTATTTATTTTCATATGAATATTTCAATAAAATGCCTTAAGATGAGAGGTAAACCTTCTTGCTTTCCAGAAATTAGCTTTGAAACTTAACTATTTCATGCTCCCCTCTCCATATCATTTAGCAGTGGCTTTAACCCACAGACTTTACATTTCTTACACTTTCAATGTTCATTGTGAAATTCATGTCAAATACCTAATTAAGTCTCAGTTTTCTTCCAAAAAGTATTACTTTAAAATTATATATTTATTAAAAACCAATCTGATATGTTTTATATGCAGAATATGAACCATGCTCACTGACCTGTTATGTAGTCTATTACATTCCTACATCTGAATGAAGAGAACCATCCAGTGGGTACCACAGCCTAGCTAGATCATACTGCACAACTCCACAATTTCATGGCTTAACAGACAAAGGTTGGCATACCTTGTAATAAGCTCCTTTTCAGTGATTCAAGATCATGCTTTCTTTTATTGTTAGATCTTAACAACTTAAGTCATAAAAATAATTATCAAAAGAACACATGAGAAGGCATTTCAAAAACCATTGTGATCCTCATGTTATTAAACTCTACAGAAAAACATGAGTGCCTATCACTTCTCATTGGATTTCGATTTAAAGACAACTTTAAAGGATTTTAGTTGAAAATTAGTATAGACCCCTATTTCACAGATGAGGAGATTAAAGTCTGGATAAATAATTTGTCCAAATCCCCCAAATTAGCAGAACCATAACAAAACTCATGTCTCATGGTACAAATTTCTTTGCCTTAAATATTCCTTCAGTGTTTATATGGTGTGTTTGAAGCTTCAGCCTGATTTCCCGATTATAAATGAATTTAATGCATGGGGTAATCTACATATATCAGCAGTCTTTTGTCTTTTCCTTTTCTGCTACTTCTTGTCAATTATCCCTTAGTTTAATTGATTCAATTGAGGGCTACTATAAAATTTTAATATATAACATAGTACACATATGGTACACTCTTTGGATCATTTAGATGGTCCATGAAGGTTCATTTGGACATGGGAGTAAAAATGTATGCAAAAATTATCAGAACATGAAAGACAATTATTTGGTGGCTATATGTGCAAGAATTTAAACTCTGTCAAATAATATCCTAGGTGGCTTGGGCTGTTCCTGGGATGTTGAGGACTACAATTGTACATGTGCTTTTCCTGTGTCCTACACACAGCCATCACCATATTCCTTGTCATGTAGCACAAATATCACAAGAATTTAATAGATGGTATATAAAAATCAGAGTCTATGATCAATGAGTTTGAGAGATTTTAAACAAACAAACAACAACAACAAAAAATACCAGAATCCTACAAAAGACTTCTCGGGATCTTTAGTAGACTAGTAGTTTAACAGGTTGTGTGCCTTCTAGGGACAATGGGATATAGCAGTACCCATTCTGGGACTTGGTGGTGATTATGTTCTAGTAGGATAGAAAGACATTTAAAAATAATCACAAGACATCAGTTTTTTAAAAATAATAATCATAAGAAGTAAAATGTATGCTGAATTAGAAAGTGATAAATGTCATAGAAAAGGGAAAAATTAGAATAGGGGAAGGAATTGGGCAAGGATAGAAGAGAGTGGGGTATAACCTCATATACTCATAGGGCAGGAGTCATTGAGAATAGCCACAAGAATAGAAGGAAAGAACATTCCAGGCAGAGAAATTAGCCTATGTAAAGTCTCTGAGGTAAGATGTGACTGGGGTATTTTAACAGCAAGCCAATTGTGACGGTAATGACTGTGAAGGCTTTGTAAGAAGTAGTGATGAAGACCCAGAATAGCAAAAACAATTCTAAGCAGGAAGTGTGAATCAGGCAGTATAGCGATACCAGATTTCAAACTGTACTACAGAGCAATAGTAACAAAAACAGCATGGTACTGGTACCAAAACAGGCGGGTGGACCAATGGTACAGAATAGAGGACACAGAGACCAATCCACAAAACTACAACTATCTTATATTTGATAAAGGGGCTAAAAGCATGCAATGGAGGAAGGATAGCATCTTCAACAAATGGTGCTGGGAAAACTGGAAATCCATATGCAACAAAATGAAACTGAATCCCTTTCTCTCTCGCCATGCACAAAAGTTAACTCTAAATGGATCAAGGAGCTTGATATCAAATCAGAGACTCTGCATCTGATAGAAGAAAAAGTTGGCTCCGATCTACATATTGTGGGGTCGGGCTCCAAATTCCTTAATAGGACACCCATAGCACAAGAGTTAATAAATAGAATCAACAAATGGAACTTACTCAAACTAAAAAGTTTTTTCTCAGCAAGAGAAACAATAAGAGAGGTAAATAGGGAGCCTACATCCTGGGATCAAATTTTTACTCCTCACACTTCAGATAGAGCAGTAATATCCAGAGTATACAAAGAACTCAAAAAATTAAATAATAAGATAACAAATAACCCAATCAACAAATGGGCCAAGGACCTGAACAGACACTTCTCAGAGGAGGACATACAATCAATCAACAAGTACATGAAAAAATGCTCACCATCTCTAGCAGTAAGAGAAAGTCAAATCAAAACCACCCTAAGATACCATCTCACTCCAGTAAGATTGGCAGCCATTATGAAGTCAACAACAAGTGCTGGCGAGGATGTGGGGAAAAGGGTACACTTGTACATTGCTGGTGGGACTGCAAATTGGTGTGGCCAATTTGGAAAGCAGTATAGAGATTTCTTGGAAAGCTGGGAATGGAACCACCATTTGACCCAGCTATCCCCCTTCTAGGTCTATTCCCTAAAGACCTAAAAAGAGCATGCTACAGGGACACTGCTACATCGATGTTCATAGCAGCACAATTCACAATAGTTAGACTGTGGAACCAACCTAGATGCCCTTCAATAGATGAATGGATAAAATAATGTGGCATTTATACACAATGGAGTATTACTCTGCACTAAAGGATGACAAAATTGTGGAATTTGCAGGGAAATGGATGGCATTAGAGCAGATTATGCTAAGTGAAGCTAGCCAATTCCTAAAAAACAAATGCCAAATGTCTTCTTTGATATAAGGTGAGAAACTAAGAACAGAGTAGGGAGGAAGAGCATGAGAAGAAGACTAACATTAAACAGGGACAAGAGGTGGGAGGGAAAGGGAGAGGGAAGGGTAATTGCATGGAAATGGAAGGAGGCCTTCATGGTTATACAAAATTACATATAAGAGGAAGTGAGGGGAAAGGGGAGAAAAAAAACAAGGGGGAGAAATGAATTACAGTAGATGGGGTAGAGAGAGAAGATGGGAGGGGAGGGGAAGGGAGGGGAGGGGGGATAGTAGAGAATAGGAAAGGCAGCAGAATACAACAGACACTAGTATGGCAATATGTAAATCAGTGGATGTGTAACCGATGTGATTCTGCAATCTGTATACGGGATAAAAATGGGAGTTCATAACCCACTTGAATCAAATGTGTGAAATATGATATGTCAAGAGCTATGTAATGTTTTGAACAACCAACAATAAAAATTAAAAAAAAAAAGAAAGAAGTAATGATGGTCAGAGAAGAGATGGGATCCGGTAGTATGTGCCATTGCAAGAAGTTTGGCTTCTTTCTGAATGAGATGGGAAAACAACAGAGGTTTTGAACAAAACACTGATATCATCATCTAACTAAGTTAGAAATGTCAATGTGGCTGTGCTTTGGAGCTCTCCTACATGATAGAAAGCAAGAGTGGAAGCAATAAGACTTTGAGATTAATATGGCAATCCAGGTGGAGAGGAAAGTGGCTCATTCCAAAGTGGTAGGAGCAAAGGCAGTGACAAATGGTCAGGTATTGGATGTTTTGATGATAGAAGTGACAAGTTTTCTTGATAGCTTGGGTGTGGTATGTGAAATAATTTTAAAAAACCAAAAATAATTCAAAATTCTGTAACCTGAGCTACTGGAAAGATGGGGTTGCCATTTATAGTAAAAGGGAACACTTAGGGATGGAACAGTAATTTTTCGGAAAATATCTAAGTGATATAATTATGGACATGCTAAATTTGAGGTAGCTACTAGATATCTGAGTAGAATTGTCAAGGACACAGTAGACTAATCTGCCTGAGTTCATTCTTGCCTTTGAAACTTACTGAACTGATTATGTTACTTATTTTACCTCTCTTTGTGATTCCAGTTTCATTTGTTAAAAACTATGATAATAATACTGCCTAGTTCATAATGATTTAAATTAATATAATAAGTGTTCATATCTAAAGATCTGTATCAAAATATAGTATGTTTATATCTAGCTACATATCAGTACACAGATAAATTGCACCAAATATATTAATCAAGTACATTGATCACTAGATGATTTCAGCTATTATCATCATTTGAGTTTGGAATTTGAGACAGAGGCCTGGGCTGGAGATTAAAAATGTAGAATTCATCAGTTTATTGATATTGTTTATAACCATAGTACTGAATCACCCTTGTCACTTGTAGATATAGATATCATAAATAGTTTATGCTTTATGTTTCAAACTTTCTTGGTCCCAAGATGTTTTTTCTCTGAAAGTACATCTTCCTGTAATGTTTATGAAAGAATGTTATCAAAGTTCCTGAGTGGAGGCTGGGTGTATGGGGTATAGCTCAATTGGTAGAATGCTTGCCTTGTATGCACAAGGCCCTAGGTTCAATCCCCAGCACCACATAAAACAAACAAAGGCCCTGAGTAGATGCTCAATGGAAAGTTTTAATTAGAAAAATGTCACCTCAGGGGCTGGGGTTGTGACCCGTGGTAGAGTTCTTCATAGCATGTGTGAGGCACTGGGTTCAATCCTCAGCACTATATATAAACAAAAAATAAATAAATTAAAGTAAATCTAAAATATATTTTTTAAAAAGTCACCTCAAAAATGTTTGGAAGATATGTGAAAAATATCAAATGTTCCTTAGGATAGTCAGTTAAGTCTATCCTAAGGATATTAGAAATCTGTATGTCAGGAGGCAAAATCAATGGATAGAAATAAATGGACCCACATTAGTGGAAATGCAGGATATATGTAGCTATTCCAATACATAGGCCAATTCTTTCCCACTATTCCTGACTTTCACAGATGCATGTAGGATACAGAGTCACCACTATACTGTCTCCAACAGATGGGAGGCTATGCAAATGAGTTTGGATTATGGGCAATTACAAGCAGTTCTCTTATTGGTCAATAGCCAGATGCTTAAATTTTAGGGGGCACTAGTAGAGAATTCAAAGCAGCAGCTCAATTGTACAAGGCTGATGCTGTCCTGAGCTCACTCTTCTTGTCAAACTACTCCTTGCTCATCGTTTTCTACAGTCTCCCAAGTTTTCTCGGAGCCTGAGAAATCCTGTTCTTTATGCATAGGGTTATTACTGACCTACAGTAAGCAGGCCATAACTTGAATCATTTCTCTGGTTTTGGTAGATTTGTGGTGGTCCCTTTCATAGTCTCACATCTGTTCTCACTTGTGGTCAGATACTAGAATTAACAGAGGATTGGCTTGAGCTAAGCATTTAGCCATTGACTATGAACCAACACTGAAACTGACTGACTCCCAGGAGGCCCCATCAAATCCCCGTGTTCTTTTCAGAACACTGTGCTAAGCAGCATCATTCTGTGCTTCAGATGATAGCCATTCTTCATGGAATCCAGGATTTTCCAGGGAAGCACTTAGCACATTATTAAGAGATCATTAACCCTATAATCCTTTCATAAGACTTACACGGATGGAAATGTGAAGGTATTATTAATTTTTCTTCTCTCTGACAATACTTTATTGAAAATTTCCTATAAATTATTCTACTTCTTCGAAAAGGATATGACATTATCCCATTTTTTCCTGATGGAACAACTGAACACTTCAGAAGTTAACAGAATTTCACGGGGTCCCATATCTAGGTAAGGAATTGACACACTTCAGGGAATGTCCTACCTCAAAGCCATTGCTTTTTTTTTTTTTTTTTTTTTTTTTTTAATGCATAAAGCAAGCAACTCCTATAACCTTGTGCGTTAGGTCAGAGACCCAGAGATACTGCTTTCTGTCAAGTTGGCACATTTAATTACTGAGTTTTTTGATGGCTTTTCTGTGACTTGCAGGTGTGGTGTGAAGTACCTGTGAACAGCGTTCTGACAGCAGATGGATATTCCCACGTGCAGGTGCCTTGTCAGGGTTTTCATTTTCATCTATGTACTGTAAAACTGTCCTTATTGTCACCAGAGTCCTTGAGACTATCTCTTTCTCTATCCATTGTCTTAGCAAGTCACTCTATCCTGTCATGCACCGAGAAGCTTAGAAAGCTGCAGATTTAAGTTTTGGGTATCTTTTATCATTGAGGATTTTCTTGGTAAAGCAATATTTGGCTTTAATTTGCAGACACACACTCACACAAACATATCACACATGCCTGTATCCATACACATATATCAGAATCTGTATGCATCATAACCACAATATGCATAGAAGTATGTGTATATTTAATTATACAACTGGGTGTGTTTTGACCTTTATAAACCCACGTTATTACCATCCACTCTGTGTTACCCAACAGTTTCATTTACCACTGATGCTCCCTCATTCCTGTTCTAGTTCTAAGCAAACATCACAGCACCCCTCACTAGTCTGTCACCCCCCATAGACTCATGGATGGATGCCTGAATTAAAGGTTGCTGTGAGCACTTATGTCACAATCTTTGTATGGACAAAGGCACTCACTTCTTGTAAGTATGTGCTCACAAGTGGAATTGTTGGGTCACAGGGTCAGGCACGTATATTCAAAGTGATTTGGAATGCTGTTCAGAGTGGAGGACGGCAAATCAAATGATTAAAATGAAGCCAAATAGTACTTACGATTGGAGAAAGAGGAATTGGGGTTACTCCTTCTGGAAGATATGGCTAAGAGGTGATTTCCTAATTCTCTTGAAGTATATAAAGGGTAATTTTAAGGAAGAAAGGAACACACTATCAATTTATACAAGGTACAAGATGAGAGAAAATGGGATTAAATTTCAACAAAAGAGTGCTTAGGCAGAGTATTATCATAATTAACATAGAAATAGGTTACTGTCCCTAGGGTGTCTTCAAACGTGTAATGCTCTTTCCTTGGGTAAAAAGAAGAAAGGTTAGGAAGCAAATTTGTCTTGCTATCTCATGAGTCCTTATTCTTGATTTGTTTTCTAAAAGATACAATTTTCTTACTAATATGTCTTATGTCTAGGATACCGTACATATATGAAGCCAGAATTCTTTAGTTCAGCATAAATGTTAAACTGAAGGGTTATACCCAAAGACTTTAATATGGATTTTCCAGAGGAAAGCTGTAGTATAAGATTATAATTATGATATTTATGAATAACATTTCTGAGACAAACCAGTAATATCTGGACACTTTTTTGTTTTGTTTTTGGTATTGAGGACTGAATCCAAGAGCACCTTAATATCCTCAGCATTTTTTATTTTTTTTAATTTTGAGACGGGTTCTCACTAAGTTGCTGGAGCTGGCCTCAAACTTGTGATCCTCCTGCCTCAGCCTCCCAAGTCATTGGGATTACAGGCTTTGCCACCATGCCTGGCATACTTGGATACTTTTGACAGAAGTAAAGCTCATGAAGAGTCAATGCCTTCAGTATGGCAGAGTAGCTTCCAATTAGACCAGCCTTTCTACAGATAATAAATGTAAGCTCTGAACAATATAATGAACTTCTAACTGCAAATGCTGGACAGACAACTAAAGCGGGCACATTTTTAGAGAGGAGAAAAATAAAAATAAAAAATAAAATGAAAATAAAAATAAAAATTTTATTTATGAAAATAAAAACCCTGGCAAGACATCTGGTTAGAGGAAAGGCATTACTCTACATGAATTTTTCATTTTCATGGCTTCTAGCCTGAGAGAATGCTAAAATATATCCTGGTACCGGGGGCTTAACTTCTGAAAGTCACTAACTTTTACTGGGGACAGGACTTCTAATCTGCTTTATGTATGGTCCCGTGAGAAAAGGACACAGAGACCACTTTAATTTACCCCTATAACACTTACAAATATGAAGTTTAGCTTCCCTTTTTATTTTCCTGTGCCTGACAATTGATGCTTGTGTATGAATAATATAAAAAAAAATGAATATAGATATATTCCCCGTATGAGGCTCCAAGCTGGATCCACTGTTGGCAGATGTGATACCATTTTAAGAATCATAAAATGCCACCCTTCTTAATAAAATGGCTCACCTGGAGATTTCTGGCAAACTAACTCCAAAAAGATGTTTAAGACCACTGTATAGTACACCTTTGGTGGGTACTGTTCTGATCATCCTAGTCCTAGGCCAGAGGCCCGGAGATCCCAACAAATAAAATCTGGCCACTTGCCTCAAAAAAACACATGAAAAACCTTAATGGTTAAAAGCAGGAAAGGAACTTTAATCAGTGTATCTCTATTGGAAAGCCAAAGAAGACCAGTGCTTCTAGCCCTGTCGTTAGGAGTCCTGACTTGTTGCTTCCAGATTTTATAGAAAGGAGGACCAGAAATGCACATCCTGGAGCAGTCTTGGTCAAACTGGGTTTGCTCATCCTTATCTCAAGATGGGTCAGGTGGGCCTTGTCAGAGATAAGGAAGTTGCTGTTGCCTAGGGGGTAGTTTTGACTCAACCAAAGATGTTTATCAATCAGACCTGTTGTTCCTGAAATCCAAGGTGACTCAGCAAAGGAGACACAGGAAAGCAGAAATGACAAGATTTTTTTAACCTGCTTTTAATTTTCCATTGGCAGTTTCAGGTCTAAGTGAAGAGTCCAAGCCCTTGTTACCTTCTCACAGTAGTCTTGGTGAAAAATAGCTCATGGTCTGTTGAACCTTGAGGTATTGCCATCAAGGGTCCCCCTTTCACTAAAAGATCATGCCCCCAAGAAGAGTGTGGCCAGGTTTTACCCACAACTTGTCTATCACACGATGGTCAATTGAGAGGGATATAAATGGCAGCCTTGGACCATTTGGTTTTTCATGACTAAGGAGATTTTTCTGTTTAATTTGTTTCCTTGACACTTAACTTTCAAGAGCGCTTGGACCATTTTGATCTTTTCCTACTGCTCACTGGACTGAGATGAAAACTCTTAACTCATAATTCACCTTAATGGCAAAGCTGGTCTTCAAGGGCTTAACAATTTGAAAATACTCTCCAAGATTTTACATGCATAGTTTTTTTTTTTCACGATATAGCTCAGAGTCCTCAGATATTCATTCTGATGATCCAATCAGAAATCATCATTTTGGAAAATGGTTTTACCTAAATTCTACTTCTAAATATCACTTTTGTTTTTTTTTTCCTAAAATGTCTAATTTTCTATCTGTGCACATCTTTTGCAAGAAAGTATAGGTACTATATGATCATAATTTCAGAAATAATCATTTCCTTTTTGATTCTGAGAACCCATGGCAGAGATTTACTTTGGCTAGTCCCCCAAGAACATGGTGAGTAGTAATGCGTTAGTTTTCTATTTTTTTTTTACATAATAAATTATCATAAGTGCAGCATCTGAAAACAACTGAAATTCATTATTTTTTAATTCGGTTGGTCAGACGTCTGGAAAGTGTTTCACCAGACTACATTCTGTGTATCCATTCCACGGTCTGTGTTGCATTCCAGAGGTTCCATTTCTCTGCTCATTCGGATTGACGATAGTATTCAGTCCCTTGCAGTGGGAGGACTAAAGTTCCCATTTTTTCCTGTTGACCGTTGACTGTCTACCACACTCTTGAGACAGTCAGTTCTGATTGCATTCTTGGATCATATTATGTAGTAAAAATTTGATGAACCCTTAGTTCCCCATAAAGAATGTAGAGATGAGTAAACTATGACCATATTTATTAAGTACTTAAAATAGAAAGTTACACACTCAAAGTTACAGATATAAACTGAATTCTTTATAAAGCTGTCAATTTAAAATTGTCAATTTATCTGCCCAGATCTTTAAGAAAACAGACAATGACTTCTATCACTGAATTCCTAATACCAAGCTCTTGCGAGGTATATATAATAGGCACTCGACAAGAATTGTTGGATTCATGAATTCTAAAAGTATTAAGCATCTACTTAAGGCCAATATCATTTTAGATGTTTGGTAAACATTAGTGAATAAAATAAACAGTCTATATCAGGTTCTAGCAGGACACTTAATATTCTAGGGAGGTACTTTCATTTTATTGCTGAATGATTAAATGAAGACATGAATGTGGGCAGCTGAGTAAATAAATTGAGTACAAATTATCTGAGATTTCGAATGCCTTGCTTAGGTGTGTGAATCTTGTATTATAGGTAATGAGGAACCAGTGAAGATTCTTAAAAAGAAATGAATTATTAGCAAAATCAGTTTTTAAAAAACACTTGATGCTAGAGTAGAGAGAGGATGGACTAGAGGTGAAGAAAGACTTGAACCAAGAAAACAACAACTCAAACAGAAAGGAGGGGATGGTCCTAAGAGATATTTATAAAGCTGAAATCTGGAGAGGGGAAAAATGTTACGAAACCTAGTGTGGTATATGGGAATCTGATAAGCAAGTTCAGACACATATCATCTATTATTTGAGTATAGGTGATAGTTACTGTTTTGAATTAGATGTTTGCTTAATGAAAATTCATTTTCCTGTTAATATATGAAAAGGTTCATACACAGAAATGCCTTAAAGTGTTCTGACATTTGATATCATGCTACTAAGCTAACCAATAAGGTACAGAACATCTGTCAAACGTAGAGTATCCTTCAATATTCAAACAGGGAATGTAGACAGTATTATTTTTGAAAGCAATAGACTTTATGTGCAAAGCCATCTGAACTGAAAGCATAACACGGGAGAATTTAGCAGTTGAAATGCAACCAAGCACACATCAGAGGTGACCTACATAAGGAAACTTAGTACAAATGATTCCTCCTTTGGGGAATCTACTTTTGTTCTTTCTTGTTCAACTGGGGAGAGGCGGGGAAAAGTCTTGTAAAAATGCTAAGAAAGAAAGTAGGATGGAGAATTATGTTAGAAGGGGCATTTGCATTGTGTTTGTGAGGATTTCTAAGAGCTCTATGTTAGAATTATACATTCTATCTGGATTTCTTCTTTCTTTAATGGATTTTCAATGATGACTCCCTTGGGACTAGCCTGGTCAGTGTCCTGCAGGGTAAACATTTGATCAGAACATAGTCCTGCAGCAGATAGGATCTGGAGGCAGACAGAAAGTCCAGTGGAATCTTTGAAAGGGTCTTCCACTACTGATAATTAAAAAATTTTATCATACTTAACAGAGAAGAGTCATCATAAACCACAGCAAGAAAGAAAGCAAGTGCCTTTGATTTTGTATTTGCTGAGATAAACACACACACACACACACACACACACACACAGACTTACATATCAGTACAACCTTAACATAGAGTACTATGTGGGGACCAAAAATTCTGTGGTACAAAATGTTTGTTCATCATATGGTGAGCTTACTGAGTTGCTTGGGTTGAACTACCTCAGCCTCCTGGCTGAAAGGTTTAGGGTTCAAGAGTTAATCCATCAATACTATTGTGTCCAGATTAACATTACTGCAGGATAAGAAGTGTTGGATTTTTATTACTTTCTAAATAAAGGTTTAAGCACACAGACGTACACACATACTAGTTAAGAAATGAACATATAAAAAAGAAACGTAGCTTTGACTTTAATTATGAAACTGTGTGAAATAATATCTTCTTTTTTAGGTCATAAAGATACCCTCTATTCAGGACCTTGTACAATGAGAAAGAGTTCTGGAAACATCAGAACTCTTTATTCATATCATGAATTTGTGAAATTCTAGAGTTGGGAAGGACTTTGTTACCTTCATCCACAGAGGTGTACAGAGTGTCCAAGAAACTTCCAAATACATCGAGCTGCATAATTTTAGTGCTGAACTACAACACCTTTTCTTTTCCTGAAGGACAAACATTGAGCATTCTTGTATTTATTCACTTTTTTTTTTCACTTGTATGAATGTTTATAAGGGGATAGGAGTGCAATTTCAGTAGCTTCAAGTTCAGAATGAAGGAGAATTCAGGGATACACCATTTTGCTCTGCATCTTTGTCTCTGGCCCTCCCCACAACCTCCCCCTACTCATATTGAATTATGTCATGCAGGAAATATGTAAATATTCTGATATCTAAGTTTTGTTTATTAGATGAAAATATTATAACCTGAAAGCTATTTTTTAAAAGACCTGAAGACCCTTGAGGGAAAATTCCTGTGTTCTTAAATTAATTATTTAATATTTTATAAGTATTTTATTTATTGTTCAATCATAATGCCTCGAAGAAGATAACCAAAATAAGTGAAACCAAAGGACTAAAAAGACAACTTCCTAAAATTGACTTTTTTGAAAGTCAATTTATTTTTTATTTTTTACCTAAAGCTGGTTGTCATTTTTGTATTCATCATGGGGTTGCAATATTCCTGACATATTAGGAAGTGATTTAAAAAAAAAAGCAGGAAAATTTAAAAGAAAAACTGATTTCACTAAGAAAATGTTTATTCATCCACTTGAAATATTTTTTCAAAGGCATAATGCCTTAAGAAAGTTGAAAATGTTTGAAGAAATAAAGTCACATGACAAATGGGGGGAATTTAATGTACTGACCTGATGTGCTGAAAGAATTTTTGTTGAAATATTTCTGACTTTTATATCTAGATCAAAAATTAAGGGCTAAATAAATTATAAGCTTAATTAAGGATAGGAACTCTGTCTTATTTAGTTTTGTTTCCTCTCCAGATTTTTACATGGAATATTCAACAGCTATTGTTATCCTGAACTATAATTGACTATGGTTCAATTGTAGTAATTGGAAGGAGCAAGTATATATTATTTATACCAATTTTTCTATTGCTCTCAAATTTCATGGACCAGTTTTCTATAGACCATATTCACCAGTAGACCAGTCTATGTGTTTTCGTTTTGAATATACATTATTTAGCCATTAAATGAATTTAACAGTACCACCCAGCCATCAAGGGTTGCTTTCATGAATTACAAATTATATGAAAGAATTTTGTACAGATAAATGTAATTTTTTTTTTAGTACTGGGGATTGAACTCGGGAATATTCAGCCACCGAGCCATAACCCCAACCCTATTTATTTAGATACAAGGTCTCTGAGTTGCTTAGCACCTCACTTTTCCTGAGGCTAGCTTTGAACACATGATCGTCCTGCCTCAGTCTCCAGAGCTGCTGGGATTACATATAGATAAGTGTAAATTGTTAAAAAAATTGGAAAAATATATTTTTTAAAAGTTTAAAAAACTTTAAAAAAATTGTTTAAAACTCCCCAGTGGCTTCTGTCCCACTTAGAAAGGTAAAATGCAAGCTTCAAGCTCCATCATCCATTTCTACTTCCATCTCTGACCTCTGGATTCTCTTCTGAGCTTTTCCTTCCTCACCTCTCTGTTGCTCCTTCCTATGCAAGGTGCATAGGAAGCCTGGAATACTGCCTGGAATACTGTTTCCCCTCCTCCTCTTTAAACAGCTGGTCCCTTCTTATCTTTCACATATCAGTTCAGTGGACCTGTGACAGTCAGGGATCCAGCAGGAATACTAAATCTATGCTAATTATTGAAAATCAAATTAAAAAAAATAAATGGTGCAGGGAACTGAGTACCCACGTGGTTAAAAACCCAGAGAAACTGAACAGAGAACTGTGAAGCAACTGAGGAAGGATCAACAGCAGGAAGTCATCCTTACCCATGGACTGAGGCTGAAATTTTTGTTACCAGAGCCTGGGAACAAAGTCAACTGGTAGAATCTAAAACTACAGAGAAGTTCCCTTCTGATGGAATAACTGTGAAAAGCAGAGAAGGAAGAAAAAACCTACTTTTTAAAAAATTTCTCCTTGTTTCCAGTGCTTGGCTAGCAGGAGCTGGCAGCCTCAGAAACCCAGGAACCACAGGCTGTATACTGAGACAACCCTGTAATGAGGCAGAGGATGGAAAAAAAAAAAAATTGGACATGAGGGCATGGTGGCCAGGGGCCTCCCTGCACACAGGCGACTTTCACTGGATGAGACAAATCTAATCCAGAAATTCTGAAACATTTTTTTCTCTTTTACTTATATTTTAGGGGATCAGGAATAGTTGATGGTGTCCAAAATATCTGATAATTGAAGGAAAAGAATGTATCTTTTATTGTGCATTTTACCTCTCCCCCTGATAAACAGTGAAACCCATTATTTTAAATTCAGAGATACTTGACTGAGGATGTATCTAAAGGTTAAGGAAAATCCTACTCAACATATTGTTCAAAATGTGACAACCCTTTTTTATCCTATATTTCTTGACTTGAAGTGTAGTGTCTGGTCCACAACTTATAGTTTATAACTACAGTCACCGTTAGAAAATGAAAATCACCAAAGTGGGTGCCATGCTTAAGCATTTTGTATTTATTACAACCCCCTTGAACTCTGCACTTCAGTGTTTATTCTTATAGTTCACAAATACAAAATTCTACAACTGAGGTAGCCATGCTGACCCTGTTCCTACCATGGCCTTAAAGCCACTAGACAAGCTTTGAGGCTGGGAAGGGATCCATAACCCAGCTTGTGGACCCAGGATCCTTAGAGCAGTATTACACGTGCTTTTTCTTTCTCACCTTCCCTCTGCCCTCTTGTTCCTCACTCCTATCTCTAGAGTGTCTCCTTAGCTTTTCATGCCAGTTATTATTTTTTTTTCTAGAAGCCACCCAACCACACTCATATATCATACATGAAAGAAAACTCAAAGCAGTAAACATCACAGAGAGCAGCTATCCCAAGGGAATCTGCCACAAAATGAAAATAAATGAGTTTTTATTTTGTTAGCCTATGAGGTTATGCAGAATAGACCTGGATTCTGCTTAAGAATTCCCAGTCCCCTTAGGGCCATTAAGTAACAGAGGCAGGCATTAGAGAAGATTCTTTTTAAAGGGGACATTAAAGTACATTTAATAACAATGGGTTGGACATAGAAAATCATGGGAGGAATTTAGTACAAAATAGCAAATGAAATATTTATACATTCCATTGAAGCTTCATGTATATTCCAGAGGGAGATGTCCTAGCGAGATGGGTCTTCCCCTTTGTTCTGAATCTATTTTTCCAATTGCTCTGACACAGCTGTTGGCTTCGCAATCATTCTGAAGTTGATGAGATCAGAAAGGAGAGGCCTGCCTGCCCAGCATGACCAATGGCAAGCATGAAGTTTGTGGGTATTCCAGGCGTGCAGTCTGTGTATCCAAGTTGGTTTTGGTATTTTGCCGGCCTCCATGTTGTTTTCTAAGTTTGAGTGCTGCAGCATTTTGATGTCATCTGCATCTCAAAGAGCACAGTACAGTGCATACACTTGCATAAAACCACCAATCGAGTTGGAAACAGGCTGTTGGATTTATAGAGCGTGGCTATAATTACATTCATACACATGCTCAGCTAAAAGCAGAATCGAAACCTTGTTACCTCTGTTCTGTTTGTTTTAAATACACAAATCATCTGGATTTAACTTTAAGGAAATATCTGGTTACCTGTTGGGAAATGCTTTGAACTTGCTGTTGGAATGATTTAGTGTTTCTAAAATACTTGGTGTAGGTGAGCCTTATCACATAGTCATCTTTGTCTCAAAGTCAGAGAGGTTGATAACAACTATTTAAAAACAATGTGAGATAATATGCTGATTTCAACCATTATTTTATTTACTCCTCACAAAAACCTAGGGAGGCAGGTATGGACTTGGATTTCCAGGCTGCAGATATTCGAGATGGAGGTTCACAGAACTCTCCCCCGTCACACATACTCCTGCCCCTGCCTCCAGCCAGGTCTGTCTGATCCCAGCTCCACTGAAGCACAAAGTTGCAGATGGGGTAGCATTTTAGTGAATGTTAACCTCCTTTAAAAGAAATTCTGTAGGTGCACCATAGTTGCACACAGGTAATACCAGCTATTTGGAGGCTGAGGCAGGAGGACTGCAGGATCGAGGCTAGCCTGTGAGACCCTGTCTCAAAATAAAAAAAGAGGACTAGGTATGCAGTTCAGTGGTAGAGTACCCCTGGGTTCAATCCCTGATACTCCAAAAATGAATAATTAATTAAAATAAGTAAAATTTTAAAACAGATAGATAAATTAAAGGAACTTTCCTTAGTGGAAATTGGCCTCTGTGTCATGTGACTATGTCTACAGCCCAAGAAGATTTGGGGACTTGTTGGAGGAGAACCTTGAGTGGCTCTTTGCCAGCAACAACCACCCTTCCACCTGTTTCTTCAGGTTTCTTTGCCAGCTTGGCTCCTGGGAAGCTTGATCTTGCCAAAGGTACCACGTCTCTAAGCATAGGATCCAGAGCCAGCGTTATTCTGGGTCAGCAGGAACGGTCAGCTGAATTATTGTCAGAGGATTAGAGTTAGGAATGACCTTAAAGTTCATCTGGTCTGAACAACCAGGTAAAGAAGATGGTCCCCGGGCAATCAGGGGACATTAGAGAGCTGCCCAAACAAGGAGGCAGCCTGCATGAGAAACAGCCTGTATCACCAGTTCCCAACTCTCCTCATCCTGCTTTGCCAGGACACACTACCCACTTTTCCTTGGCAATTGACATTTTTTCCTCTTGATATTATATTTTACTATGTTGATACTATAATCTAGAAAAAAAATATTGAATGGCTGGGATAGAGGATGAGTTTTAATTTTTAAATCTTTAGGGAATCGATCTGCCTTTTCATTTATTGTTTTAAACATTCACCCGTGGAAACTGTTGACGGTGTCTCTTCAAAGAGGAAATCAGAAATGAAGTCTCTGTCTTTAAATACCTGGCAATAAAGATAAGCTTACTGGGACTAAGACTAGTCCTGAGGTTTTTCTTTCTCTCTTTTTTAATTGCTATGTGTTTGTAGGAATTTTGGCAGAGGACAATGACACTAAGTGTAGATACATGTATCTTAAAATCACATAATTGCAGAAAAAAAGGGGGGGGCACTGAAAATGGAGGGAGCCACCAGACGTTTTGGTGGGCTCTACTCATCCCACAGATCTTAGAAAGTGATGGGTCAAAAGGAGAAATTTTCTTTGCAAGTGTAGATTCCTAATCCTTAATGCATTCTGAGAATTTAACATTAAATTTCTTTTATGGCTCAAAAACAAACAAACAAACAACAACAACAACAAAAAAAAAAACCCTCAATTTAGAACAAAAACAAATGACCTTAAAAAAACACCATTTCCCTTCCCTGAGGATGTGGAGACTGTACTTTGCACATGTTCTGTAGAATAAGAAGGCCTCTTGACTGAATATGATGATCTGTATGAACCCTTTTCATGTGCCAGGGGAAATAATCAGACAATTGTGCAAATGCTTGAATATTTGTGGCTGCTGGATTATTTTTATTATGAAAAACTGTCTGTTAAGACTATTCCCTACTAAAGGAAAGGTTGTTCTGGATAACTGATATTTCTACAACTTTTAAAAAAAATAATAATAATGCTATTCTGTGTTTGGAACTAAACTGAGGTTAGAGGAAAACAATGATTTCCTTCAAGGGACTGAATTCTAAAGAAAAACCAGAACAGGAAATATCTTGCCCACTAAATTCAGCCTTCCTTTGCCATTCTCCGGAGATTGGGTTTGGAGAACAGCAGAGAGGAGAGAGAGAGAGAGAGAGAGAGAGAGAGAGAGAGAGAGAGAGAGAGAGAGAGAACATTTCCTCCAATTTGTAATATTGAATCAGGCCCATTTTAAACTGTGCTAATTTATTCTTCATTGAACCATGGAGATTAATTAATCCTTTGTTTTGCTGGATTAATGAGTAATCAATATGCCAAAGGGAGAAAAAAGAGAATGATTTCTATTCAAGGAACAAAGCATTCAGGTAGCCAAGTCATTTTATCTTTCATGTTTACAAAGCACATCACAACCCAGATGAAATGTGTGGCATTCAGGGAGATTTTAGAGATCTCTCTCTCTCTCTCTCTCTCTCCCTCTCTTTCTCTCTTTGATTTTGTACTAAGATATCTAGCGTTTGCATGTTTCAGAAGGATATAAGCCACTAGTGGAATATGCCAACCTAACCTGTCTCATGTGGGTATTTTGGTGGGCTCTACTCATCCCACAAAATTTAAGTCAGTTTCTATAGTTCTTTAGCACATTCTTAGGATGGGAAGGTCACAGCCCTCACTACCAATGAGAGGCCTTCCCTAACAACCAATGCTATATTTGAACACTCTTGCCTCCTTATTTTATTGGCTTCCTGGTGTCCCTCACTATTTGAAATTGTCAGTTTTGTATATATACACTCCCACACTCAAATATAAGGGTAGGCATTTATTTTTCCACCATTTTATTCAATGAGGTAGCAGCAAGCCTTGCACACAGCATCCAAGCAATAAGTGTTTGTTCCATGAATGGAGGAATTTGCCGTGAATCACACTTGACTTGAAGCCACTTTTTCTGACAGATATGAAGGACTGGGTGGAATTTGTAGCTCTTAGAGGTCTAAAACCTAAGTGATAATGTCATAGGGCTTGGGGGACAAATATCATTTCCCTGGATGGGGAGCTCCCCTAGAGGCGGTGTCTCCTCACAGTTATGTGTAGTCCTGAGTAGAATGGCATGTTGGTGATCAGGGTGGGATGGGTGGACGCCAAGTGTGGAGGGGATGTGTCTCCTAACTGTGGGAATCATCTTAATACTACTCAGTATCACTTGCTAGCAACACAATTCCCATTTAAAAGGTTAATAACAGATGCCAGAACCAACCTGTATTACGGTGCACTATTAGTTTTGTAGGAGTTCACCTGTAATCAGAAGCTCCAGCACATATTTTTATATTCTTTTATTTTATATTATAAAAAATTATGAATATAATTTTGTAATCCATTGGTATCTGAACTTGCAAGTGATCCTATACATCAAATGCGTATGTTCACATCATATTTATTTCTTCAAACAAAATCGAGAATGCTTCCTTTGTATGCCTCTACTTTAGACCTTTCTATTCAAGATTATGAGGTCAAAATTTGTCTTTTAAGGTTTTGTGAAATCATTGGAATTTTTAAAATTATTTAGGGGTCATGTCTAGAGTCCTGTGATGGTAGGCAACAGCGCGCGCACACACACACACACACACACACACACACACACACACACAAGCAATTGACTGAAATATATGGATTGAAAAATCAAAATCTATCATAGGAGAGCTGAATTTGAGGGATTAAGAATCAGGAACAAATGAGGACTCTCTTCAATGTTTCAGAGTGGTGATGAAGAAACATCAACTCCTTTCCATTTTGAGCTTATGCAAGACATGGGTTTTCAAGAAATGAATGCGATTGGTTTAGTTAAGTCAGAATAAGATGCCCAGCCCTTGAGTTGGAGACCATCTTGCATGAAAATTCAGAAATGCAGAAGGATTTTCTCCTAGGGGAAAATTAGTATGCTATTAATTAACAAAACATTAAAAGGGATGCTATGCAGGCAAAAACACAGATGTCCACTATAGGAACTCAGGTATGCCCATCATCCTTTTTTTTTTTAATTCTATTTTCAGAGCAGTGGGAAATAATCACTCATAGTAATCACATCACCTTGAGCAATGATAAAAGAATAAACTTAGATTAAATTTTAGTGTTGATTAAAGTACAATGCAGCCAGTACTTTAAAAAGGAATATTAATTGATAGTGACAAGGTAGGAAAGTGGAAGGAAATTAATATTTGGAGAGAGCCAAGCACTATGCTAATTGCTTTACAGGAGGCTCTCATTTAATATTCATGATGATTATAGGAAGAAGACATTCTTAAACTCATCTTAATGATAGGGAAACTGAGGATCAGAGATACTCAGTGATTTTTTTCAAGGTTGCATGATTAATAACATACTAATATAATGATGTGGTGCAAGTTGTATTGCTGTCAATACGGTTCCAAAGAAAAACACGTGTAATTGTTAGTCTGCCTTGCTGAAGTGATGTTGCAGTTGTCATGGATAATTACTACATAACTCCTCTCTGTTGGTCCATCATGTTATCTTGAGACCTAATAAAATATAAGCATCTCTTTTTTCTGCTGGTATTTTTAAGGACTATGAATATTATCACTGGATAGCACATTTTCTTTTCTAGCTAAAAATTTCAGTTGTCAGTTTTTATTTGAAATTGGCTGTACTGTTTTTAATACATTTTTCTTAGGTCAGGTTTCCTAGAAACAGTTCTTGAGATGGGGATTCAGGTGGATATGCTTTATCACAGCACACTTTTCAGAAAACAAATGAACTGAAACACTTCAAAGGAAGTGAAGGAAAGAGAAAGAGTCAAGCAAGAATATGCTCCTAGGTAAAAACAAGGACCCTTGTCCTGATCCACAGGGGACTCTGGAGCATACTTTGTACTTAAGACATTTCACTCCTGAAATTGGGGACTAGGTGAGATATCGACTGAGAGTTATTATCCAGAGGTGGGGCAACACTGAGCCTTTAATAGATGACACTTGCAGGAGCTAGTAGATAGGTTTACCCGCTCAATAAAGGGAATCTGGGCCAGCCATGAACAATATCAGCTCTCATTTGACATTTAGGAGTCGAATCATTGCTAACTTCGTGGTCAAAGAGAGAGTAGGTCTTGCTTCCTACTTTTGCCTTTCTCCTTGTAACAAAATGTTTTTACTCCTCAGGGAATGTCCTTTCTAATAGGAAGATACACCTCACTGCTGAGCCTGCTAGTTCCTGGCAGTAGGGCCTGTGTCCTTGGCTATGTAAGACAATGCTTAGTCATTGGCTGGATTTAGACCTGCTTTCATCACTGTAATGATATAGTGGTCTTGTCCTAGAAGACAGCGGATAGGCACCGATGCCAGATAGCCATGATTCATGACTGGAGCTGGTGCATCTGCGCTCTAAGGATGCAAGCCTTGTAAGAGAAAACAGTACCTTTTTGTTTGTTTTCTTAGCTTGCACATCTAGCCTAAACATTCATATCTTACTTTTATGGTTTTAGGTAGATAGCTTTTGTTTATGTCCCAATTCTCCTTTCTCTTATCTGACCCTCTTGAATTGAGTTTCATAAAACGATACACTTTGGTGGTTTAACAAATATCAGGCTATTTAAAATAATTTGGGTGCGCTAACACGGAGGAATTTTTAAGGAGGGGGACTTTCAAGGTGGCATAAATAGATATTTTCTACTTTACCTAACATCCAAACGATTGTAATCGTTATCTTTTTGACCAACTAAATCTTTCAGTCCCTGTGCACCCATCTGAACCCCCACTTTCTCCTTTCATGGATAATATCTCCTGTCTTACTTGTTGTTTTACAACTTTTGACCCCTTCTAAGTGTTTTAGAAACACTGCTCACCTACTAAGTGCAAGAAATGGAACAACCCCAACATACCTCTCAGGGCTTATGATGAAAGTCAGTTATAGATCAATTTTTCAGGATCCAAATCCCCTGAGCATCCTGCATTTTAGGAATTTCCACTCCATTTCTGCATCCCTTAACTGGTCTTCCTTTCTGCAGGATCTGCTCTGATCTCAGACATTCTTCACAACCACTAGAATCTTATTTATTAAGCCCAATTATTTTACCTTTTTGTATCTTTTGAGTTTTTCCTTGGGCTTGCTGTCCAAAAAGTTGAAGAAGTAATTAAATTTAAAACAACTGACAAATCAAATTATATCATCTTGTTGCTTATGCTGTACTAGTTCTCCATGATGTAATTGATCATAAATTCTAGATAACTCGTGTGTGTGTGTGTGTGTGTGTGTGTGTGTGTGTTTATGTGTGTTCCCTCAATATCCACATTAGATTGGGTCCAGAGCTTCCCACACGTGCCCAAAATCTGTGAATGCTCAAGCCCTTTATATGAAATAGCATCGTATTTGCATTATAACCTATGCAAATCACCAGCTTACTTTAAATCACCTCTAGATTACTTATATACCAATAAAATATAAATGCAATGTAAGTAGTTGTTATACTGTATCATTGAGGGAATAACAAAAGCCACTTGTACATAATCATTATAGATGAAATTTTTTTTAACATTTTCAATATATTGTCATTTAACTCTATGGATGTGGAACCTGCAGATACAGAGGACCGGTTGTAAATATATCCTCATTTTGTGCCAATTTGCGCCTTATTGCCTGCATGCCGCATTTGCAGATTTATGGGCTCACTAGGCTTTCTCAACCTCTGAATGTGAACGTATGTCATGTTCTCATATGTCACAGTTCAGCCTTTTCTCCTGTGTCTACCTGAGCTAATCTTACCATCTTCATGTCTTTGAAATTGAAGCAAATCTCACTTCCTCAATGAAGCTTTCCATGAACTCCCAGGCACTTTTTAGTTATTATTCACTTTCTCCTGTGTTTCTTCAGTGCCCTTGATATATGTACATTTTAATAAATTGCAGTTCTCTATTTACAAGTCTGTTTCTCCTCTGAGTCATGAGGGCAGCCATGTAACTGCACAGATATGGCTCCCCAAAGTCCAGCTGGCGGTGGTTTTCATGTGATTGTGTTGGCTGAACACTTTGTAGAAACCAGTGGAGACATAAATACCTCCTCTTGCTGAAAATGAAGAAAACATACGCTTCGGTGGGATTGCCAATGAGCAGCATCAGAGATGGCTACTCTCGTATAAGTGATTTATTGAGGGAGTGCTCTCAAGAGAAACCTGTAAGGCAGTGAGGGAAGCTGACCCTAACAGGGAAATAGGCAGAGAAGGGTTTCAGAAATCTGGCTTCCACCTGTTCCACTGGAGAACATTGGAGCATGGATTTTGACTTCCACTTTGCAAAAGAGCTGAGGTTTTATAGCTCTTGTTTATGAACCACTCCTTAGGAAGATGTTGGAGTGATGTACCTGTAGCTTCCCAGGCAACTCTGGGTGAGGTGATCTTATGGAGCTAGAGGCTAGCTCCCAGAAAAGATGGGAGGATAGAAACACAGGCTTGGCAAAGGAGAGCTGTCAGGGGTGGACACAGTATCTGTAATAAATGCCCAAATATTCTTACACATAAAAGGAGGCAATAGTTCACATTTGTTGAAATCTCACTTTCTACCAAGTGTTGTGTTCAGTGCCCTACATGCATGAGCTTGGACCTGTCAGGGGTCTGTCCTAGAGTATGTTAAACAACTATCTTCCTGGAGATTGCATCATAGAACAAATCCAGTCAGGGAACCAGGGAAAGAGCGCCTATTCCTGCATTTCACTGAATTTGAGAAGCACTGATTACAAGGTATGTCATTATTTTATGCTCTACTAGGAAAGAAAACAAATACCTCCTAAGGGACTATAATACAGTGCTTTCCTATCACCCACGGTGACAAATCACTTGGCAGACATGTCAAAATGTAGGAGAAAGGCATGCATGTTATTTGGAAATTCATGAATATTGATGGCCAAACAACAAGTTGGAAGAAGTTTTTTTTTTATTAAGAAGTATACAATTTTAAATCATGAATTAATTTTTTTGAAATTAATTTTTCTAAACTGGGTTACTTAAAATGATCATTACTGGGCTGGGGATGTGGCTCAGCAGTAGAGCACTCGCCTCACATGTGAGAGTCACTGGGTTCGATCCTCAGCATCACATAAAAATAAATAAATAAAATTAAGGTATTGTGTCCATCTACAATTTTAAAAAATGTTAAAAAAATAAAATGACAATATTTTAAAATACTATAGGGCATACAAATATTTGTAAGAATTATATATTCTTCTATGTCACACACAGATTCTTAAAACAATATGCATATACTTCCTGAAACTTATATTTGCTCCAGTACATCTATATGGGATTTTCATATAGAATCATTATGTGCTCTATTCTAAGCAGAGATTATATTAATTACACCTGTCAATAGTTTATCAGTAACTCTTACAATTCTCTACAATGGTATACATCTGATATTAAACACGATGTTTTCTTGTTCCCATATGTTTTAATGCTTGATATAAAACATAAAAACAAAGACTATTGATAATTTTAAGGGAGTTTTCAATAAATGGGCCAATTACACAAGCTGTTGTATGCCACACAATGTTCAAAGATTACCCATTACTTCCCTGGCACATTTCAAGTAGTAGAAAGCCAAAGACAATGCCATTGATTTGATAAAAACCAAGACTTTGAGTTGTCGTATTGGCTTACTCTATTACAGATTGGTGTTTCCTCATTTTCCAATATTAGTGTGAACATTATAATATGAATTATATTAGAGTGAAGCTTATAAATATTAACAGTGCAATATTTTTAATGAACACTCTCTGAGCAACAGCCAAATGAAATGAAATAGCCACCCTCGTTATGCTTTAGTTCAGTTAGTTAATTGAAATATGAGAGATTTCTTTATTTATTCTACGTTAAAAAGTGCTTATTGCCTTAGCCAGCTAGTTGCTATTACCAAAATTAAAAACTATATAAATTACACAAAGCTATCCACAGAGGCTAGCTTAAAAATTACTGCCCCTGCTGAGGACAAAATGATGTCTTTGGTTGAATTACCAGATACAAAATAACAGCTAGAGATAAATTATTTTTTAGACCATTATTAAAGGATTAAAGGTAGGTCTCAAATCTCTGTTGACCAGATTCATTTTCGCCTTTATGGTTGGTATGCCTTTGCTCAGTTTTGAGTTATTTATAACAGAGGACATTGCTGCGTTGTTAAATAAAGCTCAGAGCTGCCACAAAAACGAAATCTCATTTATTGCTTTTGTTTGTAGGTTTGATTTTCCATGCCACCATCAGAGAGCCAGCTCTGGCATCTTTTGCAAGTTATCTAAATTTTTCAATTGGTTTATACCTAAGCTGATCAAAAAACACTTTCAATGCATATTTAAAGGTAGGGTTCAAGTTCATGTGCAATCACTAACAGTTTTTAGAACTGAAAGTCTAAGTCTTGGAATTGTTTCCCCCTTGCTCAAGAGTGGGAGGATTGGTAAGGGAGAAAAAGTTTTCATCACATAGCTTTGCCCTTAGAGATAAGCTTCAATTTTTTCACCTGTCTAGGAAAACTATCTCAAAAGAAAGCCAAAAGGATAACCTTTTAAGAGAAAGTGAGAGCATCTCTCTGCTGGACCATTCTACTTGGCCCATGATGGAATTGTATCATAGAAAAATTGAATAGCTTCAGATGTTATGAAAGTGGGTCATCTCCCACTATCCTGATTGATCAGAAACTATACCAAAGTCAGTGGGAGTGGGGAAAACCCATGGAAATAACTGCAGAGCTTAGATATGTTTTATTGGCATTTTGTTCAACAATAGTTTAAACAGATGTTCATCTTTAGTTGTTCTTTACTTTGAATACAGAAGAAATTTAGTTTATTTCCCAGGCTAAGAATAAGAACAAGGAAATGAGCCCTCTCATACATTTTTCCTTTTTATACATCTTTCTGGCTTTAAAAGTAAAGGAAAAATAGGGATAAGTTACAGAAGAGAATAAAAATCATTTGAAGGAAAAATAGGGATAAGTTACAGAAGAGAATAGAAATCATTTGTTTTTATTTGGTGAATCATTCATTTTTTAGTATATACCATGTACTAGGTATTGTTCTAAGAACTGGGGCTATAGCAGTAAATGCAATAGACATTTCTATCCTTGGTGAACTGACAGTCTCATAGGGGGAGATAGACAATAGTAACAAACAATAGGACATGCTAGGTGATAACAACTCTTGAGAAAAACAAACTGAGGTATTCACAGTGCACACAAATTCAGGGAGTACTTTTACCTTTTATTTTATGTCCATCTCACCCCTACAACTCTGCACCATGGCTCTGGAAAGAACTGGAGACTGTTGGAGCCTGTGAATGGAGAAAGGGATATGTTGGAGCTATGGCTGGATTGTTTCTGAAGGGTTTGCTGAAGGTGACATTTCACATTAAAAACTTGATGGGGCCATGGTGCATGCCTATAATTCCAGAGATCTGGGAGACAGAAGCAGGGGGATTGCAAGTTCAAGGCCAGCCTGGGTAACTTAAGGAGACCCTGTCTCAAAAGAATAAAAATAAAAAGGGCTGGGGATGTATCTCAGTTCAAGTAGCTTCAAGTTCAAAAAACTTGAAGACGTTGCTATTTAAAGGAAGACTGTTATAGCCAGAAGGATCCGTCTGTGCAAAGGGGAAAGCATGTTTGGCAAGTCCAGCTAAAGAGGCCAGTGTGGTTGGACAAGAGTCAGGACAAGGATAGTAACAGGAGATAAAGTGTGACAAGTAATAGGGAAGGTTATGAAATGAGTGTGCTGTGCAGCCATTGGGGGATTTTGAACAGAGGAATTTGATTTAAAATTTAAAAGGTCATTTTCACATCTATACAGAGAATAGACTATGGAGCTGAGGCTGGGCAAGTCTGGAAGCTGATCTTACCATGCGAATTGGTGACTACCATAGAGAGAGATGCTTGCACAGGTTAGGTCCTACTTGACTTTTGTTGTGATGCAGGAGGAAGATTACCATCTTTATTTCCCATTGCTGAGATTTCCATCCATCCATCCATCAGTTCATTCTGCACATATTTATGGGATGCTACTGTTAAAGGTTTAGAGGAACAGTGAACAAAATATGAACATTAGTCTCATGGAGTTTATTATCTCTTTAGGAGAGAATTGACTAACAAACACATATCATGCCACATATTTGTAGTAGGTTAATATGGCTTCTAGGGGAATGCTGATGGAGGGTCAGACCAGGTGGAAGTAATGGTGGATTGTATGAATTCTGGATATATCCTGAAAAAAAAATTCCATTTAAATATTTTCCTATATAACATATGGATTCACAAGAAGAATATTGTTATAGTAAGGGAGTATACCCATGTAGTATTTTGCATGGATTTGAGTGTGTGTGTGTGTGTGTGTGTGTGTGTGTGCGCGTGCGCGCGCACGCACGCATGTTTAGGTGTATAAAGTGTTTTGTAGTTATCATCCTGTGCCACCTGCTAATACATACATTTGCACTTAGTATAGCATATACCATGACATAAGGATATTCTACATCCTTAAATATTAACTAAGAATATAATCTTTAAAACAAAAGTCCAGCACTTCACAAATCACATGCATTACCCTGTTGTCACAAGTAAGCATTAGAGTAGGTTCTGTCGAGACTGGATGGCAGCCTGCAGTCTTTCAGAGAAGAGCTCTCTTTGGGTTTGCTGTGCTTTTTATCTTGCTGTTTCAGAGAGCTTCTTAACTGGGGAGATTTGCCAAAGAGCTTATTCTCTGAGTTTGGTAAAGAGCCCAAGAGTTAGGTGGCCAAAGCTTTGCCCTTGGCCAGGCACCTGTGCCCTGGTTCTCAAAGGATCCTTTCTTATGCTGATGAGGCTTTCCTCACCTAGCACATTTAAGGACAGGCAATTCTCATGGTCAGTTGTATTTTTGTGGTCTCCCCAGATGTACTGGCAGAATCTAGACAGGAGCCCAGCACCACATCCTCACACAGACAGTGGACGTTACTAATTTCTTCTGGAATCTCTTCCTTTTATATCTCAGATAAGCACCCCCCTCTGCCTGCCTATCACTGTGGTCTGGTTGCCTTCCTCTCGATCTTATGTGGAGACTTTTTCATAATTTCCTGTTGGTAATTAGGTTCAAGTATTCAAATCAGCATTTGCCTGCACTGGAAGTGTCTGAGACACGTGTGTGCGTGCACGTGGCTTGGGTACAATATTGGATGGAAATCCCAAAGCTTACGAAAATACTAAGCATTCTTAACTTACTGTTAGATAATTTTGTTTTCTTATTTCCTTGTGGCTTTGAGATGTGTTTGGGGGATTGTTTCTGGCATGCAACATAAATTCTAATCAGAATGGAAGCACATTTCATTAATTAGTATTACATTTGTGTGGTATGTCTCATTCACTACTTTAAATTGGCACTTACCTGTTATTTCTTATTAGAACCATAGATGCTATTCACCTGTCGACAGGCACAGCTCATCCTGGAAAATGAAGGTCTTGCCTAGTGGAAATTAGTTGAAAGAAAGAAAAATATTGACTTACTATTCTCACCATAGGAATTGGTGACTACCATAGACAGAGATGCTCGCCCAGGTTAGGTCCTATTTGACTTCTATTGTGATGCAGGTTAAGCAAGAGGAAGATTACCATCTTCATTTCCCATTGTTGAGATATCCATCCATTCATCAATTCATCCTGCACATATTTATGGGATGCCCATGATACATCAGCTACTGTTAAAAGTTCAGAGGAACCATGAAAAAAGTATGAACATTATTCTCATGGAATTTATTACCTGTTTAGAAAAAGGGTTGACTAACAAATATATGTCATGCCACATATTTGTAAGTGCCCTAAAGTATGCAAATGGTAGGGTAATAGGACAAAGAATGAAGTGGACATGCTGTGTTATATGACATGACCAGGAAGACCTCTTGAATATAAATGGAGATCTGTAAGATGGGGGGAATTAAGTCGTGATTATCTGAAGAAAAGTTGGTGCAGACAGAAGGAAATAAAGGGCAAAGACTCCAGAGTGACAGAATACTGTCCTCCTGAGCACCAGCTAGGGGGCAGAATAATCGGGAGGGGAAGTGATAGAGATGAAAAGGAGGTAGCAAATCCTTGTGTTTTTGCTATCTCATTGCCTGCCATACCACCATTTCCCTCCTTATTTGTATAATGTGTTAGTCAGACTTTTCATTGTTGTGACCAAAATGCCTGATAAGAACAATTTGGAGGAGGAAAATTTTATTTTGGTCTGTTTCTAAGGTCTCGGTCCATGGTCACCTGACTGTATCCCTCTTGGTCTGAGGTGAGATAGAATGTCTTGGTGGAAGGGTATATTGGAAGAAAGTTGTTCAGCTCATTTTTGTTCCAGAATTTTGAGATGAAACTAAATTCCCTGGTTCTGTTGACAGATGGGATTTGTTCAGGCCTCACCAATTTCCTTCTGGGTTCTTGTCTTGCAAATTGGAAGTATAAAATCCACCAACAAGAACAAAAGGGAAGAGGGAACTTAGTAAGATTTATTTAAATGAGAAGAGTTAGGACTCCCATGATGTAGGAGGGGATCTGATAGTATGGCAGGGCTGGGGCCCTGTGAGAAACTGAAGGAGCATGAAGTGGACATGAAGTGGACCCCCACTGACCCCCACTTCCAATTCCCACCCTTGCAATCAAGTCCGAAAGATTTCAGGTATGTCGTTCAGAGTGACAAGCATGCGTTTATTGAAATGATAGGAAAAGGAAAAATGGACACTCTCTAGGGAGAGAGTGTGTCTGCTCAGAGAGGAGAGGGACAGACAGTGTGTCTCTCCTGCACACCAGTTTTAGTGGGGATTTCAGAGAAGTTTCTAGAGAGCCCCACCCATGTCTACTTCTTGACTTTTGACAGCAGGATGGCATCAGATTTTTCAAGTCCCCACTGCTACGACAACTTTGGCTCATGCTAACCGGTTCTAATTGGATTCTGAACCATACATTCTTAGAGGTTTTATGGATAGGAGGAATTATCCTGATCTCCCTGGGTTCTGGGATCTGGTCTGTGAAAAGGGTCACAAGGTCTCCCCCTTCAAAGTAATTTGGGTTTTTCTTATTGATGTTATTTTGGGCCTGTATTTTCTCTTCAGATAACAGGTAGTTTGCTGAGGAATATGACATATCTTCTCCTATTAAACCAGGCAGGGCTGCAGGTAAATTGTTTCCTGGGAAGAAAACATGTGTGTGTGGGGGGGGGGCATAGTGGGCCTATTTTTTGGAATTATTCCTTTAACCTCATGTTCCCACTACTCACATCTGTATGTCCCCATCAATGGTAACCAAAAAGCAGAGGAAGGAAGGGAGGGAGGGAGGGAGGGAGAGAGAGAGAGAGAGAGAGAGAGAGAGAGAGAGAGAGAGAGAGAGAGAAAGAGAGAGAGGGAGGGGTGGAGTGGGGTGGGCAGAGATGACAAGAAGCCAAGGTCAAGATGTAATCCAAGGGCATGTCCCCAGTGACCTACTTCCTCCAGTCATATCCCACCTGTCTCTAGTTACCACTCAATAGTTCATTCAAATTATTAATCAATCAAATGGATTAATCCACTGATGAGGTGACTGCTCCCATGATCAAATCATTGCCTAAAAGCCTTACCTCTGAACCTTGTTCTATTGGGGACCATGCTTCAAAACCTTGAGCTTTTTGTGGAACATTAAATGTCCAAACATAACATGGAGAGCTTGAAGATGTCTATGTCTTCCACAACTCCTATTTAGAAAGAAATGTCCCCCAGGATACATAAGACCTTAGAGTTGTTAGCATTGGAAAGCTAATGTTCACTATACTGCTTGGAGATTCATGAATGACCAGCAAGAATTTGATTTAAAAAATAAGGGGGAGTGGGCTGGGCATGTGGCTCAAGCGGTGGCGCGCTCGCCTGGCATGCGTGCGGCCCGGGTTCGATCCTCAGCACCACATACCAACGAAGATGTTGTGTCCGCCGAGAACTAAAAAATAAATATTAAAAATTCTCTGTCTTTCTCTCTCTCTCTCTCCTCTCTAACTCTCTCTTTAAAAAAATTCTCTCTCTCTCTCTCTCTCTCTCTCTCTCCTCTCTCACTCTCTCTAAAAAAAAAAATAAGGGGGAGGTGTTGCTGGTAAATTGAGAAAGGAAATAGACTGTTATTGGGGAAAAGAGTATGATAAAACAGCAGGAAGGATAACAAAATAAATTAATTTTGTATTGAAGAAAATTATGTTTTTTAGACAAATTAATTACCTTTGATTCCCCTTTTTTTTTCTTGTAGGGCTCCAAATTTTTTCTATAGTACACAGTCATATATAGCAGTTTTCTCTAGAAAAGAAAGAAAGAAAGAGAGAGAGAGAGAGAGAGAGAGAGAGAGAGAGAGAGAGAGAGAGAGGAAGAAAGAAAGAAAAAGAAAGAAAGAGAGAAAAGAAAAAAAGTGACTTTTCTCTCAGGCTCAGAAAGTGGTAGGTCTTGTGTACTCTAAGCCAGTTATGATGATTTCATCTCATCAGTAAATTATTTAGGCAGTAGCAGGTGACAAATTCTGTCCAATGAAATATGATAAGTCAGCTGGGAAGGGGTTTTAAGTAAAGGTGTTTTATATTTTTAACAGAGACAGAATCGATAAGGCAAATTCTTCTGGATGTTGATAGTTTTAGTCAGTTTTTCTACTGTTGTGACCAGAAGACCTGACAAAAATAATTAGAGGAGGAAAAGTTCATATTGAGGCTCCTGGTTTCAGAGTCTCTGTCCACAGAAGGCCAGCTCCATTCCCTGGAAGTCAAACAGAGACAGACCATCATGGCAAAAGTATGTGGTGGAGGAAAGCAAGTCAGGTCATGACCACAGAGAAGCAGAAAGAGACTCCACATGTCAAGGACAAAGTATGTAACCCCCCAGACACGCCCCCAGCGACCTGCCTCTTCTAGCCACACCCTACCTGCCTTCAATTACCTCTCAGTGAATTCCTATCAGGGGATTAATTTTCTGGTTGGGATTAATTTTCATAACTCAATCATTTCACCTCTAAACCTTGTATTGTCATACACCTGAGATTTTGAGAGATACTTTACATCTAAACTATAACGTTCATGGATTAGGAGAGTCTGGCTAAAACCATTGTGGGGTGAGTGTCAACATAAGGAGATTTGTTGTCATGGTTAGGCGAAGGTCGTGGCATCATTGACATGGTCTATTGCTTCAGAAAGGACTTTTAGAATCCAGATCCAAGGGGAAAACCCACAAGACCCATACAAATATGTATTTCTATCTTCTTACATAAAATGATGTAAGTTTTATTTGTAATAAAACCCATAAACAACCTGTGCATCTATCAATAGAAAATCATAAAGTATTACCATTACATATTAGGTATTTTTTAACTGGTGCTTTCAAAGAAAATTTTTTACAAATATTGTCAGGAGAAAGTATTGCATAAAAATATGAAGGTCTCATGCAGATTTGACCTATGTGAAAAGAGAGATGTATTCATAGGGGAAAAGTCAGAAATGGACCAAATATTAATAGCAGTTACTTCTAGATGATAGGATCAAATAGGATTAGATGTATGAATTTTGTGTTTGTTTTTATGCCATTTTACATTTTAACACCTTATAGTGAAAAAGTGGAACTTCTATTGGCAGGTGAAAGTTATGAATTTTTCAAAAAAAAAAAAAAAAAACAACAGAAATCAAAGAAACATGAACCAGGTGCCCCACAGGCCTTCTCTAATACAACATTGAAAACTTCAAATACTTTTCATGAAACCAAGACCCACGGGGACTCTCAGTGTACCTTGTCCTACTCAAGTCTTACCTTTGTCAGACATTATCCTTGATTTGAATACTTCATCAAAACTGTATGTTCAGCCAGGCATAGTGGCACACACATGCAATCCCAGTGGCTTGGGAGGCTGAGGCAGGAGGATCATGATTTCAAAACCAGCCTCAGCAATTTGGGGAGGCCCTAAGACATTTAGCAAGACTCTGTCTCAAAATAAAATAAATAAAAAGGGTTAGGGATCTGGCTCAGTGATTAAGCAACCCTGGATTCAAACCCTACTACCCCCTCCCCCCCCAAAAAAAAAACCCAAAAATCAAAACTAAAAAAAAAGTATGTTTAAAAATCACTACTCTAAAAAAATGGTGAGAATTCTTTATAGTCTCCAAAAGGGCCACCTTTGTAGTAAGAATGATACTGTTAACTCAGAGGTGGGGTAGCCCTCTTCTGTGGCCCCGGCCCATACTTCCACAGACTGTGTAGAATAAAATAGTGAACTCTGGTTTTCATATGAGGTCCTCTGCTTAAGTTCAGCCACGACCTAGTGATGATGGACATGGAACGGTGATGGCAGTGATAGGTTGTTCTGCATGTTTGGTTTTTCTACCCCAAACACCAAGGGAGCATGAGACCTAAGCCTGCAGATGACTCCACCAAGATTGCTGCACAGGACAAATTAGAATTCAAGTCAGCTTGAGTCCTGCAGGGAGTCTGGGCCTCTAAGCCAATTTAGGATGACCTGCAGAAGCCAACGGGAGGCAGAATCTGGATGTTTCAAGTAGTTTTGAGACTGGGAATGATTTTAGAATCGTTGGTATGATGGAATACTTAGAGTTAATATATTTAAAATTGTGGAACACACATCAAGGGATAGTTTTATTCCTCTTCCCTCTATCCTGGCATAAACATAACATATGATCCAACAGTCTATATATCTCGGAGCTCTCTTGGGGTCTTGTTTGTCCGATGTATGAGAGGAAAGAAAATGGGAATGTTGGAGGAACAAATGTCATGATCTGGCTGTGTTTATGGCCAGTGTGGTTATGTCCTAAGTTGTTAGAGTTTGCACCATTTTATAATCAGAGTCAGAGACAAGAAATTGGGTGCAGAACTTGGATGCAGATAGATTGCTTGGTACATGTTTCTCTGAAATACAAGTGAGGAAATGGGGAAGGTGGAAGGAGGAAAATCCAATACCAAGTGCAATGTCAAGGTCATTACTTAAAAGTTTGTAGCAGAATACAAAACAAGACAAAACAGTAGGGTTGGTCAATTGTGTCAGCATCACTAAGACCATCTGAAAAGGTACAGAGGACTTTCAGAACTGTTTGCATATGGGCTGGATGCAAGAGCACTTTCACCTTCTTTAACCTTTAGTATTTTGTGTCACCTTCACACAGTTGCCCTGAACTTTCAGGCCAAACTCACACAGGTGTCTAGCACTCTTGGAAGACACCTTTGGGAGAATGAAATATGTGGCGTATGCTTGAGGTGGCACACTGTGTGTTAGGTGAGCCTCTGCTCGCACAGAACTGTTTCCTGGAGCTGAGATGGCTGAGAGGATGTGATAGGGATCATCAAAGTTCCTGGTGATGTAGACCCTTAGAAATAGTGTTTTAGGAGTTGGAGCTTGGGACAAATTAAATACGTAGTCTATATTTTAATTTACTTATGAGAACCTATTCTATTCCAGATGCTGGAAAAATTGACATGGTTAAGATCCCTTATAAGATTCCAGTTTGCTATAGGAGATAAGCTTATTTAAATTAAATAAGTTACCTACTCTCATGGAGGTGTGTATAGGATGCGTAATAAGGTTTCATGGGAAGCTGCTCTTATTCCACACTGAGGAAGACTCTCAGAGGAGGTAAGAATTGGGATACAGACATGCACAGACACACATCTGTCTATATCTTTGTGTGTGTTTCTTTCATTCAGAAGGGTGATGATTGCATGCTTCATGTGAATTATTTATCCATATTCTCGAAATTCAAATCAAGAGACATTTTAAGATTCATGGAGCACAAAAACGGACCACACAATAAAACTGGCTTAGGTGAAAAGTGTACTTTCCTCCCAGATCATATGTATGCTTTGGATACTTTGATATTTTGGGTTTTCTGGTGACTTATGTTCATTGCAAAAAAATGAAGACTGCCCATAAAGCTTATGTCTAGGTTTGAATTTGTATTCTGCAGAAGAAAACCTTTGCACCTGCCACTGAAATGCATCCACGTCTGGAGTGGAATGTGCCAGCTGTTCCCATCTCCAATGGCATGCCAGGCAATCCAGCTCTGAGAGGGAGGCATTAGATCCCAAGCAGATGAAGCTGGTGGGGAAATTTCAAGTTGACAGAATGCAATTACCCAAATTGAAATTAGGCCAGGGGCATATCTGGAGGCCCTTCCCATCTGCTGGGGAAAAGGATCATCAGATATTTACTGAGGGCAAGTGGTCAGTGTCTTAGTTTCAGGAGACATTTAAAAGGCAGACACTTAATTTTAAAAAAAGAAAATACTAAAGGAAAACTGGACCTGGTATAAAAATCATATCCCTTCCCTGGAAAACAAAACAAAACGAAACAACAACAACAACAACAACAAAAACACATAAAGGCCTTGAGATCCTCAGCCCTTTCCGGCCTAGGAGGAAAGAAATGTTTATGGATAGGGAAGTTAAATATTTCCACATCAGCTACTCTTAGAAAAGACATGGCATAATGGACAATTGGTTATACTGGAAGTGACACAAAGAGATTTCCCCAACCAAACATATTGAATCAAATACATTTATCCCTGGTCATAGTGGATAGATCTTTCCATTAGGAGCTTATGGAACAACACTGTGCAGTTTCTCTAAGGGCCTCGACACAATTATTATTTCTTTACCCAAAGAAGCTAGCTAATTTTTAGAGTTTGTACCGTAAATAAAGAAGCTGGGATCACACAAGCCTTTAATAACTACCTTGTGACAATTGTACATCACTTCCATAGAATCTGCAGGTCCAGGTTATTACAGGGAAGCCCTGCCTGTTCCCTTGCCACTGGTAACACGTATACCCTTCACCCAGGAGGGTGGCTTTTGGTGAGGAGATAGAAGAATCTATCTTAGTCTTCATACCCTTGTGAGCCCACACATTCACATACGCTCTCCACACTCTAGTCAGAGAGAGGGAGAAGGAGAACGAGGCATCTCAGGCCAGAGGGGTCAGGGGGAATCCATCAACCTGAGCAGAATGGCTAAGAAACTGACCATTTGGAACTTTCTTTGCTTACAAAAGCTAAGATACTGACCACTTGCCCTTAGTAAATATCTGATGATCCTTTTCCTCAGCAGATTCTTCTTAGTCAACTGTTGAACTGGGAACTCATCATTTTTAGCCTGAGGGAGGAATAACAAAGAGGTATCTTTGTGCCAGATGTCTCCTTTTCTAACTGCTGCCTTTTGGAAACTGTGGTTTCCTGGGGTTCTCACTCGCTACTTCCCAAAGGACAGCACCAAGGGGTCTTTTCTCTACCCTTCCTCTAAGCAGCTATTTGATGCCACGTGGCTAATCCTGAAAAGCTCTCACTTCTCCTTCCCACGGTGCCTAGAGAGGAAGGAAAAGACATGAGCTGGTAAGAAATCTTACTCGGCATTAAGAGGAAAAAAAACAAACAAACTTCCTTTGTTAGGGTGGTTCTCTTGGAACTTTCTTTGCTTACAAAGAGGAAGCATGCAGAGGAATCTGCTAGAAGAGCCAGACCTGCATGGGTTGAGACAAGGTTAACTGTCAAATTTAATGGAATTGTCCACTTTGGGAGGGAAGAAGCCACAGGAGGCCACATACACATTAGGGCTCTGAATCCCTCCCTCCCCTATAATACCACCATTTACCTGAGTCTATGGCAGTGAAGATCAAGAATCTCCAAGTCTCATGGGTTTTCCACTAGTTTTTCCACCACATAGTGACAAACCATCCCAGAAAACCTCCCAAGATGAGCTCAATCCAACCAATGGCCCATCCTGGCCATATTCGGTACAGTTCACTTGTGACAAGTGTGAGCATTTGAACATACATGGTGACTTATGGCCCTAGCTTTGCCCCTTTTTGATGAATCAGCCTATACAGATTTCTTCACCTCTTCGTTTTTGTTTCTTTCTTGGTCATTTATGAGTACCAAAGTTTATCTTTCACGGGGGAAAACAGAACACATGTGAGTTAATGTTAATCCAGAGCTCTACAAATGTTAAAAACTTGGCATTATTATTTAGAGGCTTAACTTGTGCTAACTGCCTCTTAGTTTTACTAACCCTATATAACCAGCCATCTTCTGCACGTTTTATGTGAAAGCTGGTTTTCTGGAAGGAGTGAAAGTTGTAGGAGTAGGGAGTGAAATAGGTGCTAAGTTTTATTTCCTACTAAATAATTCTCCTCAAGGTGGGTAAACCTTTAGTCATTAAATGGCCGAAAACGAAGATTCTACGTTACAAGAACAAATCTCTAAGTGACAATTATTTGTCTGTGTTCTTAGCATTTATGAGTCTCGGTAAACATTCAGTACATTTATGTTCCCCCCATTACCTTCGGTCATAAACTTCCTTAAAGAAAAGAGAATAATTATGTCTCCTGACTGCATAATGAGCACAGACGTTCAGAACACTGAAAGCCTCTGGTGGCACAGGTCGGGCATGCAGGCCACTAAGGGGCCAAGTGTTTTCAAGGCACTGGCAAAAGTGGCAGGCTGACTGTGTGTCCATGATTTAGTGCCATTCATGGAGGTGCCATGTCAAGAAGGCAAAGCAGAACTTCTGGGACATTTTTGGAGTTGAGTACTGCTCCAGCACACAGCTGCGGGGAACATCTGGAAGTCTGACCCAAATGTGATGACCCCATGCTACTGATGTAAATCTCACCATCAGTCCCCAGGGCCAGACAGTGTTCTCCTGCAGCCCAAAAGATTCAGTCTCATCTTAGTTTACTAGCCAGTGCTTCAAGGTGTCCTGAACTATGGGAGTCAGAAAATGACCTTCAAATCTAAATGCAACCTTCATTTTATACCTGAGATAACTGAGGGTCCAGCTGGAGAATGGATCTCTGTCATGTCTGTCCCTCACAGCCAAGATACCTGACATGTCCTGGCTTTGATACTCTTAAATAGCTCCCTTGTGTTCAGGAAGGTGGTGCAGGTTACAAGATAAGGCATTGATAATGAAAAGAGAATCAGGAAAACAAGAAAAAAATATTTGAAGGAATGAAGTTTTTCCTTCCTAGTTCTTGTGGATTTTACTGCTCTTTGTATTGCAGTCAGAAAACAAATCAGTGCAACTTTTCTGCACTAGAAGTATGCAAATGAAAATGAAGGGAAATCAGAAAATTGTGTATTTCCTGAATCAGTACTTCTCAAACTAATGGTGAAAGACTAATTTGGGGGATTGGGGTTCCAATTGATCTCAACTGATAGTTTTTGTGAAATACCATAAAATTATTAGAAAAACAAAATGCAAAAAAAAAGACTTTCAAAATTTATAGAAGTCCAGACTTTATTACCTAGAGACAAGAAACATAAAATTGCAATGAGGTTGATAGACACTTATTCTTGATTTTGATACTGGATGACCATGGGTACCAAGTTGTTGATTGGCACTTGTCTGTGCATCACATTTCATGGTTAACATTGCCCTGATCTTTTCTCTTCTCTTATGCTCATTCTTCTGGTATTTTAAAATGAGCAAGTCTGTCATTAGTTTTTAAGTGAGTTTTGCCGTTATTTTGATATAAAGCTAATGACTCTAGCCTTTAAAGAAAGAATGAAACCTTTCTTAAGTTGACATCTTATATCAGGAATAGAGATCTATGTATCTATCATTGCAGATAGCATCTTATTATTATTATGTTGACTAACAATTGAAGAAAAAATAAGTCAAGTTTCCCTCTGATTAACAAGAAAGATACTAGCTTAAAGCTATAATTTAAAAAAAAAAAAAGAGCTCCTGGTATAGAATACTGCGTGGATACAAATCAGGGACATACTGTGGGTTAAGACTTAAGAGAGAATTAATTGAGGGACATGTTTGGTTTGCCCACTTTGAGTGTAAAGATAATTGAAATATTAACCATTGTCATTTGTCATTAAATTTGGACTCTCTACCAAATCCTTCTGAGTCCTCTGAAAAGCCTATAAACCGTTTCAGTACATCAGTTAGGAGCAATGTTGCCAGATTTAGGAAATAAAAACAGAATGTCCAGCTAAATTTGAATCTGACACAAGCAATGAGTAATTTTTAGAAGAATAGTCCAAATATATCATGAGACTTACCATCTAATATTTGGGCTATAATTATGTTTGAAATATTTAGCTATTTTCTGAAATTAAAATTAAGTTGATATGCTGTATTTTATCTGGGAATTCTATTTAGAAGGCTTTTGGCCTGGACTTCTGGCAATCTGTTTTTTCCTCCCGCTAGGAGAAAGAGTCAGCCCAACCAAATTAAATCTAGCCATATCGACCCAACTTGCTTAGCTATTGGCAACTAGAATCTGGAAGGTCAATAAAAAGTGATGATATTCCTTTTAGAAAAATATGTTTCCCTGTGGCAAAGCAGCTACACATTTTCCCCTGCTTTAAGGTTTTCGTTGTGTGTTCTCCAATGTGCTGGTCCACTACTTGGCACAGGTCAGGGAAGTAAATGTGCTTGTGAGAACTACCACTGGAACCTATCTGTAACCTCAGAGCAGGTTGGCTTGGTGAGCTGCAAGAAGTGGAATTCTTTGTACGGGAATATGGTAGGGAGGCATAGTGATAGAAAATGTTTGCTTATGGGACACATGTAATTTATTTTGATATTGTCACTTCTGGACTTTCAAAAGTTTCCTCTTTGCTAATAATAAAAACTATACTTTTGGAATATACTTACCTAAAATTTTCTTTCAAAAAAGTTTATTTTAAATAATTTCATATATTCTCACTTTTAGATAAGTTAGAACAAATTTACCCAAATAAAAAAGTTAAATGACCAATTACCCCAACCAAAGAGAAAAATCTTCACTGTTATTATTTTGATGTAGTTCTTCTATTCTCTTATCTTTGTGTTGACATTTCATGGTTGAAAACCTACTACATATTTAATATTGTATTCTGATAGTTTCCATTAGTTACTCAGCCAAAGCATTTTCTCACATTGTTAAACTGTTTCCTAAGTATCATTTTAGTGGGTTGAATCAGAATCTATACTGTGCTTTATTTAACCAGTGTGCTAGACATTCAGATCTTTCCAATTACTTTTATAATGCTTATCTGGATGATTTGTTTTAGTTTCTTCGACTTACTGGGTGAAAAGAATTAAAAATTTGAAGTTATATATTTTATTAACCTGTTAAAGTTATTGTAAATGACATTAAGAATATATTATAGAAGTGTCCACTTCACTGGTCTTTTTAGCTTCCATATTTCCTTTAATTTCTTTGGGTTCTCCAAAGAAACAGAACCTGTGTATGGAGAAAGGAAGAGAAAAGGGCTGGAGTGGGGGGCGGTGGGGGTGGGTGGGGGGCGGGGAGGAATTAATGTAATTAGTTAGGTGACTTTTAGTTTGAACCCAGCGGTCAGGTAAGTTAGCAGTCTGGAGACATAGGGGAGAGATGACATTGAGTCCTGAGTTTAGAAGCGGTAAAAATGCAGAATTGCTTCCTTTTCAGGGTATCTCAGTCTTTAGTTTTAATGCCCTATACTGATTGAATGGTAGTTATTTGTGTTATGAAGTGTAATTTGCTTCACTCAGAGTGTACCAATGTTAATGTTACCCAAAACCAGAAACTGACCTCACAGCCACATCTAGATTTCTGTGTGATCAAAAAACTTGGCACTATAATTTGGCCAGGATGTGACAATGAACCATCTTATCTGTCATCCAAACAAGATGGACACTCTAGTGGAAGGCCAAGCTCTCTTTCCTTCCAGTTCTCTCTCTATGAAGACTGAACTGAGTTATTTAGTTATTCTGTGAGTTCCCCAGTTTGAACACAAAGGTTTTCTCAGCCAACTTGGAAACAAAGCTTTTAAGATTTCCATCAGATGATGCTGAGGAGAAAGTTGGGTTTGAACCCCATCCAGACATGAATCAGGAATATTCCTCTACCATGTTGTACATGGGCAAGCTTGGCTTGGGTAAATTCTCTCCATCTCAGTTTTTCCAACTGTAAAGCATGAACAATCATAATTACTTCCCAGATGATTTCGAGTTTTAACCAAGGGAACATTTGTAAGTCTCTTGTACAATCACATATGCAGTAGACCGTCTCTCTGTTAATTCATTTCTTCCTTGTCTCAGTCACTTTGAGCTGCTATAACAAATTCCAAAGACTGGGTGGATCAAGTAACAAACAAATACTTCTTACATTTCTAGAGGTTGAGGAGTATAGATCAAGGGGTTAGCAATTGTGGTGTCTGGGAAAGTGCATGCTTCCTTGTTTGCACAGGGCAGTTTTATCATTATATCTTCACATGGTGGAGAGAAAATCACATGTCTAATGTCTCTTCTCATAGGGGTACTTGTCCTATTCTTGCAGGCTCCACCTTCATGCACTATCTCCAAAAGATTTCACCTCCTAACCTTTCACAGTAGAGAGGATTTTAACACATGAATTTGGGGGGACACAAACCTTTCATCCATACCACTCTTCCACATTCTTCCTTTCCCAGTCAATCTCATTAACCCACTTTCAATAATCCATATGGTAAACCTTTCCCCCTTCAAATGATCAGTATAGTAGTGGTTGTCCTATATGAAAAGATTTTAAAAATATCTTTTGGTACTTGCTTGATTTTCCCTTCCTTAAATTCACAAAGTAATGTACAATAACCAACAGTAGATGAGTGAGGTGATCGTAGATGGAACCATTCATTGATTTATTTAGTATGTATTAAATTCCAAGGATTATTCTATATGTTGGGATATAATGTGAATACAATAAATTCCCTGCCCTGTGAAACTTAGGAATTAATAAGAAAGATATTCAAATATGAAAACCAACAATTATGTACGCAATTTGCAGGTGATACCATATTAGTTGTGCTAGGGTAGGACACTCTGTGTTAACAATCACCAAATGTCACTTGTAGAACATAAGCAAAGTTTTTTTTTGTGAATGGTCAGTGGCTAATCGAGGCACCTACCCAAAGTAGTTGTTCTCAGCTTTTCAAGGTACTTTGTTCTCATT
The DNA here is from genome assembly GCF_052094955.1 of Ictidomys tridecemlineatus. Taxonomy (NCBI): domain Eukaryota; kingdom Metazoa; phylum Chordata; class Mammalia; order Rodentia; family Sciuridae; genus Ictidomys; species Ictidomys tridecemlineatus. Next base: position 31,553,475 of record NC_135478.1, on the reverse strand, counting down.
GTATAGCACATGCTTCTACCAGAGAAGAATTCAACCTCAGCAGCCCTCAGCAGCTGAATCTTTTGTGTGGGGGGAGAGGGGGGTGGGGGTGGGGTTGCTGGGTGGAACCAGGGATTGAATTCAGGGGCAGTAGACCACTGAGCCACATCCCCAGCCCTATTTTGTATTTTATTTAGAAACAGGGTATGGCTGAGTTGCTTAGGATTGTGCTTTTGCTGAGGCTGGTTTTGAACTCACAGTCCTCCTGCCTCAGCCTCCTAAACTGCTGGGATTATAGGCATGCACCACTGTGCCCAGCTGCAGCTGATTCTTATAAATGTATTGAAAGGAAAGTGTTCCTGCCCCGAAGCTAACATGTACCACTGCTGCTTCATGTTTTATTGGCAATAGCAGTTCATAGGACTGTGCCCACCCTCAGTGGAGTAGAGAAACGTAAGCCTGGATATTTCTAGTATGAAAGGAGAACTACTGTGTCCACCTCCAGTATTAAGTGCCATGAAAAATATGTAGAGCGTGAGAGGATGGAGGATTTAAAATTTATACAAAGATAACAGAGACAAAATAATCATGTGCTTTTGTGTAGATTATTACATAAAACTATAAGTATGTATTTCGGGCAAACATTGAGTGTTTGAAAACTAGTTTAGAAAACTAGTTAAGAACTATTGTTACAAATTGGTGCTCAGACCTGAAAGAAACATTGAAGTCATTCATGACAGGCTGAAGTTTGGAAAATTTAGAGTTGTAAGCGTATTTGAGAATAGGGAGATAATATTTAGATTGATGTCTCCTATTATTTAGACATATAGTAGGTGCTTGAGAAGTGAATGATATTCATTATTTTGAAGTCTGGCTTTTCTACCAGATTAACCATCTTGAACTATCATCAGTTCTAATTTTGTCGTGTTACTTAAAATTATCTTCCAAAGCTAATTTTATTATGTTTGTATCAATATTTTTATGGCCAATTACAGCTTCAGTTTGGAACAGGTAGTTGTCTATTTCTCCTTATTTGTCTAGGGTATTTCCCTAGATCATTGTTAAATGTTCAGTAGGAGAAAAAAAGTTCTAATACTACTTTAAGTTGGATTTTGCAATCAACCACCTTGTCTTTGTTGTTGTTGTTGTTTGTTTGTTTTTAAGCAACCTTGATGTTTACCATCCCTCTGCCAGCAGCTGTGTTAAAAAGGGATTTCTCCTATTTGAATGAAGAACGGGGGAAATGCCAAGATTAAAAGAAAATATATTCAAGGTCATGAATATTCTTAGTGATAGACTAGTATACTTGCTTTCCAAGATGCAGCAGTAGAATTAGAGTATTTTCCTGCTCATTTGCTGCTCATTTATTTTGCTTTGTAAATAAATAAATACCCACAAAGAAAACTCAGCTGTCCTTTCTGTGGGTAAGTCAAAAGGCAAACCAGAAGAGTGTCTCTGTCTCTTCCCATCTGACCTTTATTGCAGTTATCATCCCTTCCCAACAACTGATGGTGTGTCTGAGGCGTCATCTCGACCCTGTCAGTCAAAGAGGCCCGATCTGTGCATCACGTTGAGTCTGTGAATGTCCAGGCCCTTTGATACCCTTTGCTGCTCCTGCATTTGTAGGGAATTTGGTGGTGAGTTGGCAAATGGGACACAGCTGGCTTCTGATTTAGAGAGTGCCTTAAACCAGTTACCTCCTACCTTAACTTGATCATTTAAATGGAAAGCGCTACTGCTCCAACAGAGCAGAAATGATATAAAAACTATTTCTGACATCAGTATCTTGCCTCCTGGATTGCCATGGCTACTAGTGTCTCTAAGCGGAAAAGAAATAAAAAATAAATAAGAACACAGCTTTTATAATTCTCACAAGTGTAAACCCACTTTGCATTACTTAAGAAGCGCTTTAAATGCACAATGACTGTCTTAAGCTAATGACAATTGATGCCAGACCATTACAATAATCCAATGAAAAAGAATAGGGTTTTGCAAAGTGGCAATTTGTGTCGAAATTGTTGATAGCATCAATACATGCTGGGAACTTTACATATAAGTGGGCTACTGCTTTGTCTGAGGAGTTATTTACTTGGCCTTTTATTTGTAAATAATACAGTGTTCTTTTACTTTTTCAGGGAACATCTAGGATAGTTATTAATTAAGAACAAGGACATCCTTTTTTCCATAGTGCCAGGATTTGCAAAATCAGTCCTGGATGCTGGTCTTACAGGTGTTGGGATTGGGAAGACCTCAATAGGTCATTTAGGATGACAGTATTCTGGAGTTGAACATGCCCGGATCCAGACTATTTGGATGGAGTCCTTACTCTCATGCAAACTACCAGCAGTTTTGCTTGCCATACCAAATTCTACCAAGACCAGTGTGATTTGGCCCAAGGGCATCTCTCCAGCCTCACTTTATGGTCATCACTCCTCATTCCCTTCATTCTAGCCCCAGTGCCATCCCTATCCCATTCTGAGGGTACATTTCCTTTGCAGCCTTTCTGTATGGGCTTTTCCCTCTGACTAGCATTTATTGAGCAGATCCAACATGTTAAAGGTGTATAAATAAATGCTTCCTGTGATTATCTTGGTTGATTCTTATACTAACCCGGTGGATCGAACAATAACATTTGATGGATCAAGAAGTGCAGGTGGATGGATGCAGCAGAGGCAGTACTAGAGCCCAGGCAGGTATTGAACACGCCAACAGCACCCAAAACTCAGGGAACAGTTCATACCCTCCTTTTAAGTTTAAGACTCTTGTAGGGAGATCATCTTTCTGACTATACTTTAAAAGGTAGAATCCATGAGATACTGTTTCTCTTTTCTCTACTTTGTGTTTCCTTACAGTATTGGCTATCTCCTGATCTCATACTATGTATTTGTTTGCTTATTCCTTTGTTCACCCACTAGAATAAACACCTTGTGAAGGAAAGACCTAGTTCTGGTCCAGGTGTCTCTATGTTCTTTATACCCATGTCAGCTTCTGATCCGTGTCAAAGAACAAAATGTACTGAAGAAGAGATGAGTTCCGCTAAAATTATATATCACGTATAAAATATTGTGTCTTTCAAACATTTACTGAACATCCATTTTGTGCCAGATTTCATGCTGGTGTTTTGGAGATAGGATGATGAACAAAAATGATGTAATACCTGCCTGTCCCAGAGTTTATAACATCAGGGAAGAAGCAAGCAGTCAGAATAAGCATTCTGTTAAGACAACTATAAAGCATGTGGGGAAAGCAAGGGTGTAGAGAAAACTACTCCAAGGAGGGATGCATGTGCTAAGATCAGGAGGATGGGCTGAGGGGAGGAGAGGCAGAGGGAAGGCCTCAGGATTTCAGTATCAGGGATTGAACCCACAGGCACTTAACCACTAATCCACATCTCCAGCCCTTTTCTAATATTCTATTTAAAGTCAGGGTCTCACTAAGTTGCTTAGGGTCTCACTAAATTGCTGAGGCTGGCTTTGAACTTGTGATCCTCCTGCATCAGCCTCCTGAGCCACTGGGATTATAGGCAACTCCAGTGCAGAATGTGTGAGGCCAAGTTCAAGGTTTGAGATGAAGCAGGAAGCAAGGGCCAGGTCATCAGGTGTCTTGAAAACAGTTCTAAAGAGTCAGTACTTCATGGTCTGAGCAATATGATGCCACAGGAGAATTTTTAAAATCAATGTGGTATTTAATATCAGTTTATTTGCTGTTAGCTGGGGAAGTTGACAGCACTTCCATTTTATAGGTAAGACAACTGAGGTCCAGAATGACACATTAAAAAAATTGCACAGCTGATTCAATGACAGTGTTGTCAGGGCTCCCAAAGCTTGCCTTTCGCTCTCCTTCCTTCCTTCCTTTGGATTATTATTCTTGACAAAACAAAGCAAAATTATTGGCTGGGTGAGGTGGCACCTGCCCTGTAATCCCAGTGGCTCAGGAGGCTGATGCAGGAGGATCATGAATTCAAAACCAGCCTCAGCAATATAGTGAGGCCCTAAGCTACTTAGTGAGACCCTGTTTCTAGATAAAATATTAAAAATGGGCTGGAGATGTGGATCAGTGGCTCAATGCCTGTGGGTTCAATAACCCTGGTACCAAAAAAAAAAAAAAAAGAAAGAAAGAAAAAGAAAAGCACAATTATTACCCACCATCCTCATCTTTCTTCAAGGAACACACAGGCTCTCATGCAGCTTCCAGAAACCAGTTTCCCTGAGTGGAAGCCAGCTGCTTCAGGGGTGATGGGGTTTGTACATGGACGGACACCATGTGTGCATGGAGCCCCAATTCTGTGCTTTGGGCCAGGAAGCTGGATTTTTACCAGGAACCTTTTATCTGAAAAGGCGATTCTGGACTCAGGAGAACAGAGCCAACTTGACAAAGTGGAGAGGCAGAGTATTGGTCTGCCCACGCTTTGGGCATGCGTGAGCATTCCCAGCAAAACACAGCTGGCACGTCTAATTTTAGCCTCACCACTGCCTTGAAAAGGGACCCTTTAAGGAAATATATTTTTCTCCGAAACAATTTGTATTATAATATAGCAGCTGATAGACATGTCAGAACATTATTATTGGTGGGGAAAAAAATCTCTGCCAAGTAATTATGATTTTTGTGGGGTTTTTTTTTTCCTTGTGATGATATCAGTAAAGTGATTAAAGCATCCAGGAATCAAGAAAATTCATAAAGCGAGAGGCAATGGGAGAAATGCTGATTTTATTTATAAAGAAGCTGATAAACTTAGGAGATCACTTCCTTTCGTGTTTTTTTTTAATGGGCGTAAGCATAAGAATGATTATTTCTGATATTATACGTTGGTCCATCTACTTGTACAATGTGTGGCTTGTTCCTTAACAGCCCTGGAGTAGACCCTGAAATTTCCTCCCTGCGTAGTAGTAGCATCCTCCTTGTCTTCAGGAAGTGAAAGGTCAGTTTCTCATCGAGGTCCTGGATTTATCTGGCTTTCGTGTGTGTGTGTGTGTGTGTGTGTGTGTGTGTGTGTGTGTGTGTGTGTGTGTGTGTGAGAGAGAGAGAGAGAGAGAGAGAGAGAGAGAGAGAGAGAGAGAACCGGTTTTGAAATCACCCCAAAACACACTTTATTGCCATTCAACTAGCAAGGTTAGGTCCTCTGTCTTCATTCTTCTTATTATTACTGGTCTTGCTTTGCCTTTCTCCTCCTTCCTCCCCCATCCTCTCCTCCCGTCCCGTGGTCTTCTAGGTTTTGTTCAGCAGTGTGGCTTACCTCAGAACTTGGCAAGAACAGAAAAGAAGGCAGCTCTCTCTCTCATGGGGTAGATGGAGGGAGGGATAAGAAATAATCCACCGCCTGCTTTTGAGTTCTCCAGGTTCAGTTCCAGCAGCGGCGGCAGCAGCTTAGCTGCAAAAAAACTGCTCTGCTATTCCAGATAGCCAGCAGAGGGAATCGCAACTTTGCTGGCAGCAGGGGTTGAAGCAGCCTTTTTTTTTTTTTTCTTGGAGGAAATACTGCAGCCTTCTGGACTGCGTACGCTGCTCCCTGGAGAGGCTCTCTCGGTTCCACCCACTGGCTGGAAGGAGGGGAAGTGAATGAAAGGACAGGACAAGCCCCGAACACCATGTCACTCTGGGAGGGAGACAGCAGCAACTAAGCTGTGCAAGGTTTTCTTTTTTTTTTTTTTTCCTTTTTTTTCCCCTTTTCTTTTTCTTTCTTTTTCTTTTTTTTTTTCTTTTCCTTCTTTCTTTTTCTTTCTTTCTCTCTCTCTCTCTTTTTTTCCTTTTTCTTTAAGGTGGGGAATGAGACAAACAGGAGACAGGAAGCTGATCTGCAAGGATTTGGAGTTGTGCTAAAAGGACTTTGTTTTTTTTTTTTTTTCTTCTTCCTTTTACAAACGCTGGCAATTGACATCACTACAGACTGCCTGCTTAGAGAACAAACTGCCTCATCCCGAGTGGACCCCGGCAGCCGGGAGAAGCCAGGCGAGATCTGAAGAGGCTGTCCGGGTTTTTCTTTTTTTTTTTTTTCCCGCTGATCTCACTCCCCAACCTTTTTTTTTTTTTTTTTTTTGGTGTGTGTTTTTGTTTTGTTTTGTTTTGTTTTGATATTCTTGCCGTGTTGTGTTGGAACTAGCAAGTGGTGAAGTGGTGGAGTCTCCGAAGCCTCATCAGTCATCGGACTGTCAGGAATAGTGGTTTAAGAGGAAGCTCTTGGCCTGGGGCACTATACCCTGTCATCCAGTTCCCTGCCTCGGAGATAAAGATTCCAGCTACATGGGCAAACGCTTGGATCAGCCACAAATGTACCCCCAGTACACTTACTACTATCCTCATTATCTCCAAACCAAGGTATGGCTCAAGCCACGGTCTGCTAATCAGCGTGGTATTCGTTCTGCACTCGGGATGGGAAGCAGACAGGCATGTGAATTACTATTTAACCCTCACCCCTATCACCTCTTCCTGCTTCTTTGAAATTGGTAACATACCAATGGAGTTAATGAGGCAGAGGAAGATAGAAGAAGAAAGCAGCAAACCCGGAATTGTAGCTTTCTGTTGAAGGAGTGATAATAGTTGGACTCGAGTTCCTTTGTTATTTGGAAGCATAAATGTTCCCTGTATCTGTGGAAGGTCCTTTGCAGAGGGGACAGGGATTTTAGAAAGGCGATCACAATGGTGATTATCAGGCACAAGAATATAATTTCAGGGACTTTTTTGGTGAGCTGTTCTTTGTTTGTGGCTCTCAAAGGGTTTTTCCCACTGGAGAGGAGGACACACCAGGATGGGGGTGACTCAAACTTTTAATCGCTAAGTATGGAATGAAAGGAGGATGTGGGAAGGCATGGGGTACCTACCAAAGTCTCTTTGAGTTTGTTTGGCTGCCTTTATATGTTTTAGTTGCCTTGCGTACTTTATTTTGTATTGAGGCTGAATTTGCTTTCCCATGATGGTCTTCACTTTGGGACGCTCTGTTTTTCTGTGTGAGTCGCCGTCAGGAGGCCTGGGTTCTTGCAAAGGCATGGAATGTAACTGATAATAATTGGACTTGAATTGGTTAAATACTTTAGGCTTTGTGAGTGAGCGTGTGCTTAAATGATCATTAGGGGCCCACGTAACTAAGCAGTGGGCAGTGCCAACCCTGAACTTTATCCTGCAGTTAAGACATGACAGACTCTCAGGTGTGAAATCACTGCTCCAATTTGTCAATTAAATTGATGGCGGGGGTTGTTTCTGGAGTCACCACCTCAAGTGCATGGATGATATTATTTTGCAGCTGCGTTCGCCAGACCCTACCATCTTTTTAATAAACAAATATGCCCAGTGAAGAAGGCGTGCCTGCGTGGTGTGGGCAGCCAGCAGTACTCGCTGTTGTGGTTAGGCTTTGGTAATTCATGCTGTAGTTATCTCTCATTTCTTCTTTCTCATCAAACAATGCCCATTTGTAAAGCAGACCAGGCAGCAGACTTTCAGTATTGTATTAAGGATCATTGCTTGTTCTCTTTCTTCCCCCCCCCCCCACTTGCTCTGTGATTCGCCTTGCCCCTCCAAGGTCGACTGGCATTGCTTTTTGCCTTTGTGAGCATTTAGTTTGTGCTGTTGCTGCTTAAATAGACCAGCCCTCCTGCTCAGTGCCTTGAGTTTTAACTCCTTGGGGGATTGAGTAGAGAATGCCGCCTGCCATTCCTCAAGGAGATGGCAAAGCAAGGACGAGTTAAAAAGGGGGAAATTCACAGTCATTTTTCATCCCCCAAAGAAACAAAAACAATAAGCTCAAGCGTTGCCTGAAAAATATTGAACATTCCATCCCTTTTACTCACTTGGCTAAATTTTTCCAAATGTTTCAAAAATCGTGCTTTTGTTTGGGTCGTTCTTTTCTGTGATTGTGTTTACCCAGAAGAGAAACTTTAGGTTGAAATGAATGAAATGATTGTTTTTCTGCATGAGATTTAACCTATTATTAGTAGAAAATAATGAATGATGTGCATATTTTATCAAAGATACAGGGTATTGGATGAGCTACACTGGTATAGTGTGTGTGTGTGTATGTGTGTGTGTGTGTGTGTGTGTGTGTGTGTGTGTGTGTGTATGTATGTGTTTGGTGAGTGTGTGTGTTTGTGTTGTGGCTAAAGGAGGAGAAGGAAATGGTGGGGGAAAAGAAGAGAGCCTGGAAACTAAAGAGGGAGTTTTTAAAAATTGTTTTGGGGTCCTACGTAGTTTAGTGTTATGTAGACAAGCAGCATCTGGATCTTGTTACTTTCAAGCTAACCAAAGGCATCAACTTCTGGAACATTTTTAAAGAAGTTAGATCCATTAGGCATCATAAGCTGATATTCAGGTATTCAGGTTGGGGTGGTAGGGACTATAAGATCAGCTACTTTGGTGGCTATCAGCCTAGTTCATATTGATTATTGTGTTGTAAAATTTCCACAGTGCTGTGAAGTTGTTGAATATGAGCCTCTGGAATGACAGACATTATTAACGTTCCTGAAAGCTGAAGATGTGAAACTTGCTCTATTTTGAATCTTGGGTTTAGAAAGGCTGGAAGGAAGTGGCAGTGTGCAATTGTATTTTAACATATGGGGACTTTCTGACAGTGTTAATCCTATACAATAAACCATTCTCTTGCCCAGGGTAAGAGGAAAACAACTGGGTTATTTTCTTAACACTTTTTGCTCCTTCAACATTTATCTCTCTAAATATAATATTTTTAAAGAAAATACATGTTGCTTATATTTATTGGGTAAGTCTGGATATAATCCATAAAATCCACTGTTCTAACCTTGGTTTATGATTACAATTCAAATTATAAAATCATGGCTATTTAAAATGATGCTAACATATAAAGCATACTCGTGGTTGATAGAAGTAGAATTCTGTAGTTGATAAAAAATCATATTTGGTGATACCACACCTTAAAGTGTTGTCTAAATTCAGGTGTTCTTTTCCTCCCAATCCATGAGAAATATTTGCTGACCTTTGGGGTGTTTCTTGTTTGTTTTGTTTTGGTTTGGTTTGGTTTTTGTTGTTGTTGTTGTTTGGTAAGTATGATGGGAATCTTTATTTTAAGGAACAAAAGTGTCTATTGTTATAATTATTCAGAAAATGCAAATAACTAAACTTTCTGTTTAAATAGTGTAACTTTAGATACAGTTGCTTTTTTCTTATGGTTAAAATAGAATGAAAATGGCATTTTTTTTTAAAAAAAGGAAAAATGTTTTCATTCCTTTGTGTATATGTGTGTGTGTGTGTGTGTGTGTGTGTGTGTGTATGAAAGTTTTAGGAAATGTGACACTTCGCTGTCCTCTCTGCTCTCATTTCCCATTACATTCAAACTGATCTCTTGACTTTGCTTAGAAGAATAGATACATATTTGCTTAAAAGAATAGATATATGATTTATGTCCTGTCTCTTTGGGTGATTTTCCAATGCTTAAAATGTTTTATATTAGAAAAATCTTCAAGTAAATTAAATAACACAAAACCCCGGCAGTTGATTTGTAGCTATAATTTGTAGTCACATTGCTATACGTGCTTACTTTTTCATACCTCATATCTGAAAAGATTTTGTTGATTTTCTTTTTAACTAGTATTTTTCCTCCCCACCTCTCCCCCCAAAAAAAGGAATTTCAAGAAGGAACATGGCTTTTGATTAAGAAATAATGAGGAATTCTTAGTGACAGATTATGATATTTAACATGAGACTTGATAGTATTTTAATAATACAGTCATTAGAACCTGGTGAACTGATATTTTGCCATTAAGAAACAGGTATTTCTTTCATATGTGATATTTGGAAAACTTTAGTCAGCTTCACAAAACTTCGTAAGTCACCCAAGGCAAGTTCCTCCTTTCTTCCTCTTCCACATTCTTACCAGCTCACCATGTCCCACCAATCCAGTGCAGAGTTCCTAATCATTCTGCTCTTACATCAGTGCTGCATTCCCTTCTTTGGCCATCTGGTTCCCCAGAAGGTCTTGAAGGAAGAGATTCAGATTTGGGGACCCTCACATAGTTTTTCTGGCTGGTGGTATTCAGATTATGTTCAGAGTCTTGTGTGAAGAAGGGGTCAGGTGGAAGGAGCAATCCATCAACTGCACACTGATTTCAGACAGAAGTTTCGCCATCTGCAGCCTGGATTCCCGCCTGTCTGTAAAAGTCTAGCTGTAGTCCAAACCGGATTGTGCCTTCCAAAGAGCAAACACTTGAAAACACAAGGAGTGACGAGCAGGCAAAGAAAGAGGGGCTTCTATGGGGGCAGAGGACGTACTTCAAGATGTGAGTGTGCCCAGCCTCCAAAAGCAAAACAAAACGACCACGCAACACACTCCTTACACATGGAAATGTACAAAATCATGCAGAGGGAGGGAATGGGTTTAGAATTTCCTTAGTACTTCCTGCCTCAAATTTGCATTGATAGCCAGAGTTGGGAACATGCCAATTGTTTTAAAACAGCCTTGAAAACTCCCAAGTTCTGTTTTCCTTTGAAAGTCTGAAACGTACAAAACTGGTTTTCTAAAGTCTTCCAGCAATTGAATATTTAGGTACAACTCCAGATATTTTCTTTTGCTTCAGGGGGGCAATATGATAGCATGAGACTATGATAAATCCTGTTTGTCTCATTTTACAATGCATAGAATTTTAATCGGTTTTAAATAAGAGAAAAATAGAAACAAGGGACCACCCTTCCCTTTCAGTTTTTCTTTTTTATTCTCCCTAATCTTTTTTTTTTCTTTTTTTTTTTATTGGTTGTTCAAAACATTACAAAGCTCTTGACATATCATATTTCATACATTAGATTCAAGTGGGTTATGAACTCCCATTTTTACCCCAAATACAGATTGCAGAATCACATCGGTTACACATCCACATTTTTACATAATGCCCTATTAGTAAATGTTGTATCCCTAATCTTTAGTATCAGTGAGACTGGATGCAGTTCTGGGACACATTTTGCTATATTTTCTGTAACTCAGTTATTATTTTCACAACACAAAATTTGGTGCCTTACATAAATAGAACAGGAATGTAAAAAGTTCATTTTTTTTGTTTCCTGTAGAATAAATTCAAAGTTAAAGGAAACACTACATTTATTTCTTTCAACAGCATCTTTCTACAGCATTTTCCTTTTAATTTCTCTCAATTTGGGGAAAAAATAGAATTATGTAATACAAAAGTATGTCTGTGAAGTAATAAAATCTCTTCGAACACTAAAAGCAGAGGCAATGTGTGGGGAGGGATACAAAGTAGGAGGGAGGGCTCAAGTTCATTCCAGGTTTCTCTGGCTTCAGTAATTCTGGAAAGCTTCATTTTTACACTAATGTGATTTTACACAATCCTTTTGGACATTATCAGTCTTTTTGACAGGAAGAGGACTCTCTCACCATTATGACCATGCCCAATTCTAGGAAAACCAGTCTTTTCCTTTAAAAGAAAGTTTTTTTTTTTTTTAGTGTCAAACTTTTTATTCGGCGTAAATGGTTGATGTTTATTCACAATTGGCTTCAAGTACTACATTAAAATTGTTTTGTAACAGTCTCATAAGCCACAGCTGTATGTGATTAAATAGTGTAATATCAAAAGCATGTGAGAATAGACTTTTTTTTTTTTATATACTATAGCTGCTGCACAGCAAGAGTGCAGATGGAGCTGAAGGGAGACCAAGAGCAAAAATGTATTCATGTGTGGTAATGCGTGTATTGAGGATATGTGTTGCTATTTTTTGCAGTAGTGGGAAAATGTTGAACTATTTTGGATGTGCTTAAAATATATACTTTCTGAAAATGGAAACAAAAGCCAATGCCAATTTTTTTTTAAATGGAGTGGATAATATCATTTAATGAGAAAACATATAGGGATCAAATGGATCTGAAATCAATGCAAATACAAAAATCAAAATTACCCTTATAGAGCACATAGTCAAAAAACAAAAGGGAATTTCTGATTTGTGTTTTGAAATTATAAATACGCTTCTTCCTTGTATTTGCTACTTTAATTTGTGGAGCTTCGGTAAAGCAATCTTGAGGCCATTTATCCCTAATAAAAACAGGGGTAGGTAATAAAGTTCAGCAACTTAGAGACAGCAAAAGAAGCAACTGTGTAATTCTTTGTAAAGAAATTTGAAAGTACATTATTGGGTTTTGTATTATGTCCCCTGTCATTGCCAATGTTAAGAATTACAAAGTTACACAAGGGCATGTGACTTGTGCTTCTATTTCTGTAGCAGAGACATTATAGTAAAGAAGTTTGTTTTTTATGTTTGCTTTGCAGTATTTTTGAAATAGTATTTGTTCATGAAAACTATAATCTCTAGTTTTATGGAGAAAGTTTATGGAATTGGCTATTGGCTTTCAGATTTCAGACACTAAAAAAAGAAAAAAACAAGAATGCTGGTCAGAGGTGAATTGAATCATGTTTTGTCTTTAATATTATTTTCGTTCAAGTTGACACTGGCAGAAAATTTGTGTACATTTCACTTTTTAAAAACTTTTCTATGTAGGCTTATTGTTTAGGAAATAAATAGCATGTGGGATCATTTACATGAATAAATGTTGATAATTCAGTACTTTAATCTCTAGCATCAAATTTAAGAGTGTAGATAATCAATGTTAAGGCATGGATTTTACTTTTCTTGGGGACATTCTCTGACTTCTGCATCGGTGCACTGTTTGCTAGGTTGTGTTCATTCACTAAGACAACTTCTAGATTTGTCATTTTTGTAACTCTTGATTATAGGGAGTGAGCCTTCTTTGGTACCCTAGTGGTATGGGGAGGTTGCCTGGGTTTGTACCATTTCTGAGTTTTTGTTTGGTCTCTCAATGCTTTTTACAGAGCAGATTCAATATTGCTTTACCAACTCTCTAGTGATTTTGACAAATTTAACTGTCAGTATCCTTTGCGGTGTCTAAATCCAGTACACTGAGAGAAACACATCCATCACTTGGGAGTGGGTGGAGAGCAGTTCCCAGGGGTGGGACAAAATGACAGGCATCATTTAATCATTATCATTTCAGGCTTTGTTATGGTGGTGAAAGTTTTCTCCTATGAGTGGGTAAAATCAGGGCTTCTCTAAAGGCTTAATAGTGACAATATGGTGCTTCCCTTGTTCTCATTTAACTTCTTTCTATAGGTGAAAGAAGAGCTCATGGTTATGTGTAACTTTGGCTAAACCAGATGAGGTACAAGGAAACTAGCAGGGCCATGCTACCATACTGATGATTCTGCTGTCATGGGTGAGCACAGGAGTCAGCGTAAATATAGAAATAATGATATATAGACAAAATTTTATTTTGACTGGAGTTTGCAATACCTACAAATTTCTGAACTTCAGCCTTTAATAAATACGGAATACCATATTTACCCTGTGTATTATAGTAACTATGTATAGTAATATATATATCTGTATATGTATACCGTTATATATGATAGGAAAATGATAATATCTCAAGGAAAAATAAACAAAATAATCTTTTCATCTTTTTCTTATTAAATACCCTTTGCCCTGCACCAAATTACCTATAAACTGAATTAATAAAATTAAATGTCAAATAATATCCAATTTTTAATACTTCATTTTTGATGCTTTGAAAATTCCATATTGTTTTCATCCAGCTTAGTGCACAAATTACTATTACGCTTGTTGTCATTAATTGTGTACATTCAGAGCATGAGACAGGAAACGTAATCCTCAGAGGAAACCCTTTGTTTTCATTCATACGAATTAGTATGTTTGTTTGTTCTTCTGTAAAATGGGTGCAATGAACCCCCAAAGCTGACAATATATTACAGTGACACTGTTTCTGGAGGTATAGAGTTGCTGTGTGTTCAGAGAGGGGCTGCCATAGCAATGTTGTCATTGCTGAAGCTCCAGTGCACATTCTTATCTATGTTAGTACAGCCACAGCATTGAGGGGAGTTGTCTGTCAGTTTCAAACAGAAAAGTTTAGAAGATCCCTAGATGTGTAAAAATCCATTTTTACTTGCTGGAGGCTATTCCTTCACCACATGTTTATAATACATCAAAGGGTTAAAAAAGGTAATTATGTTCCCAAAGTTATAAAAGCATAAGGAATACAAAGCCAGGTGGCGGCAGGAGGGGAGAGAAAGCAGAAGAAGTGAGGAATGAAGTTGGCCAAATTATGCTATGCTCAGGTATGAATATACCACAGTGCATTCCAATTTTATATATAACAATAACACACCAATTAAAAGATAAACAGAAGGAAGAAAAATAGAGTAAAAGAAGGGTATCAGGGGAGGGAGAATGGGAGGGGAAATGGAAGGACTGGGATTAAAATGTAGCAAAGTATGTTATATATATTTAATAATATGTCAAAATAAACCTCACTATTATCTATTACTCTAATGCACCAATAAACACATCTTTAAAAAAATAAAATCAGCAAACATAAAGTATATATGTGCATGTATATCCATACATGTACATATGTGTAGATATGTGTGTAAAAAGGTTTCAAGGAAGTATATCAAAGTCTCAAGGAAAAGAAAGAAAGTAAATAAAACCCCAGTTTGTTTTATGAATAATAAACACATACACTAAACAGCACATACTCAGAAAGTAATCATGATAGTGTCCATTCTTGTTGGCTGAAAAGTCAGGTGTAATGGGAGAAAAGCAAATCTAACCATATTCTAAATATTAGTGGTAATAGCCTTTGGAGCTGATGTTTAAATTATATTACAATCACCTTTCCCATGATCTGTGAGACCAAGAATTTGGGATTGCACTCAGGATGCCGTGTGCAGATGATTTTGTTCTCCCATTTCTTTCAATGGTTTTTAAGCTATATACCAACTGATCACAGATTTTAATTTTAATGAGGACTTTGAGAAATCTTATTGTTTCTTATCTTGTGTACAATCATTCAACTCATTTTTGATGGTTGATGACAATTTATTGAAAAGAAAGGTGGAAAACAAATGCTAACTTGCCGATTTCTAGAGCCGGTTATGATATTTTAAAAGCTTTTTTTTTTTAAAGTAGGGGAGTCATATTTGAAGCTGTTATCGATGTTTATAAACTTTCATGTTGTCTCTTTTAAAGTTTATCCCTCACACAAACTGGACGGTGGCACCATCAATATGATGTAGAACTAAGAGATCTTAATTGTAAGCAAACATTCCTTTCAGCTACCAAATAGATGTAAATAGATGAAGTACTCGAAGAAATGAACATGAAGCCTGAGATGATTCTGGTGACTTCATCTATGGAGAGTTCTTTTCATCTCCATATGCTTTTAAAAATTTCAGAGATTGTTTTCCGGGGTAATAAACCAAAGATATGATAAAACTTTCATTTCCTCTTGAGAGATGAGGAAAACCTGTTGTGCTACTCACTTGGAGGGCTTTGACAACCAAGCATTTTTGGTTTCAGCTTCTGGCCCCTTAATCTCCTGTCCAGAAGACAGGTAAGGAACCATCAAAGAATAAAATTCTGCTATTCTTTTCCCCATATATCCCCCAAATTTTTACCAACGGCTTAAACTTTATTATTCACCTGTTAAGAACAATTTGGCTTCTTATTAGCAATGGAAGATTTTTTCTTTAAGACTTGTTGTGTTTTAGTTTGTTTACAAACATGAGAAAAAGTCAGAGGGAATATCAATGAACATGGAGTATTTTTTACCAAGTTTGTGACTTCCTTTAACAAAGGTGGAAGTTTAGGATCATTTTAAAACCTATTTAGTGGGGACATTTTTGGAGACTCCAATACCACATACAAGCAAACATATTAAGTTGCACTAACATTACACATCAAATTTAATTTGTCTGCAATAAAATATTGAAAAAAACTATTGTAATTTTGTTCTTAAAACTCTCTGGATACAAGTAATTCATTTAATGTATGCGTTCTGTGAATTTGGGGTTATCATCTTGCATATGTGGGTATTTTGGTAAAGTGAGAAAAAAATCTGTCCTACAAATCTTTTTGAGGTACAAAGATATTATTAAAAATCTAAGTGAAACAATGAATAAAATTCACCATGTATTGTTTTATATATAATAACATAAGTGTTTATTAATTTTAATTTTACAGTTTTGTTTTAGTTTTTTTTTTTGTTTGTTTTCACTGGGCCAGTTTTTTGGCGGTTCCCAAAATGTTCAGAGCATCTTAAAAGCTGACCATACATCTCACTGTTGTGTTCTTTTGACTTTTAAGACATCTCTTTATTTTAGCAATCCTAAATTGCCGGGGAGAGACACACGATAGGACACCACAACATATTGGAAAATGTCATTGACATTCTTGGGCTAAAATATCTCAAAAGCAGACACAATGGATTGAGTTTTGGCAGCGAGAGCAACTAGAATTTCCAGGTCTGGGTTCCAGGTTCACAGAGTATTTTATTGCATAATTGGTGGAATTATTTAATAGAAACTGAATTTGCACGTAACAGGTATTTCCCTAGACTCCCAGCCTAGGGGTACAGGCAGGAGGCAAATCAATGGCGCAATGCTTTTGCTACAGTATAATATTTCTGTCTCAAAGTTTGATGGTGGGATTTTTTACAGGTATTAAAACTGGCACATAACTGAAAATTTACTCTCTACCCTAATCTCAAAGAGAAAAATTCCCTCATAATCACCCCATGTTATATTTTCCACCTAATCAGTCAAACTTTGTTCCCATCTCTAGGCAAATCCTGCTGAATTGCATCAGCAGTTTCAATGAATTAATTCTTCAATTTCTCTTATGCATACGCGTACATGCACACACACACACACACACACACACACACACACTTCTGAAAATCTGTAGGGTTATTGTAATGGCTCTTATTTTCTCTGAAGTTAAATGATCACACAGAAATACAAAGGGATGAAGTGGTCTTAAGGAATCACATAGCTGCTCTTCTTGCTTCTAATTAATTAAATTGCTGCTTGCTGGTAGCACAGAAGGGTAAATCTTTCTTTTTTATTTTATTTTTTCAGAAAGGTGAATTTTACTAAAATAGTACTAATATTTTTCACTTTCTGTCAAAAGAGTAGGATCTTCCCATGATCTGAAATTTACTGATAGGGTATTATGCAAGTTAAATATCTGCTTTTTTCCTGCTCTTTTTTTTGATAGCATTTTTTAGAAATTTTATTGATTGATGGATTCTAATTTTTCCCAAATCAGTTCATAATAGTTGTTTATACTGTGGAGAGTCTAATGATCCCCAAAGCATTTAGTGGCGAGGCTGTCAATACTGTTAGAAAATAATGAAAAGATGACAGTTCTACAACTTTAATTTAACCAGTGATTTATGAGGAGGAACCAGGAAGATTAAAACAAGGAGAAGAAGGAACTGAAACTAGAAAGGCTGAAAGTACCAGGTCTTAGTACATTTTTGAAAGTTTCTGGAAGTAGATGACTTGTTTCTCTTTCCAAGAGCAAAAGATAAGAGCTATTTGGCAAAGAAAAGATCATTAACAGAGAAATCATCTTGAGGAAAAACTTGATGGAAATACAAAGCTTAGTGTGCAGGAGTCACTTAGTTGAGACCTTTGGTGTCTTGTAGAAAAAGAATGCTGTGCTTTGGTTTTCCACGTGTAGCTGACCTCAGTAAGGTCCAGCATTTGCTTTCACTGTGTGGACTAACTCATCACCTGTTCTTAGGAAGGAACAAAAGTCTCCTAGGGGCTTTTGATTGGAAAGAAGAGTGCTTTTCAGAATGACGCTTTGGAATGAAGTTTTACCAGCTATTTTAGAATTCATGTTCATGTAAAGTCTGCTAGGCTCCAAACTGTATTTTTTTGAGCCTTGCCATTATTCTGTGTAGAAAAAACCCAGTTTTGAGGAGGAAAAACCAACACCTTAGTTATAAAACCAGCAAAGATGTATTGGCATGAGAATCACCAGTGGAAATTGCTAACCAGGCAATGGTCATATTTGAAGGCTGTTAATGTGCTTGGGAACCCAAAGAGCAAGTCAATAGAGAAGGCGTGTGTGATAGTGCTTACTTGCTCTGGGCTCATAGCACAGGCTTTATGTTAGAGGGTGGCGCCTGATGAGAGTGTCTATACTTGAGTATGGCCCAAGGAAGGCTAGCTGTTATTATTATATGGTCTATCCTTTCTGTGGTTTGGTACTGCTTCTCTTTATTCTAGGCAGTGTGGCTATCTGATGTGACCTTGCTTTTACATATTGTCTTATACATCCTCCTGCCTTGTCAGGATGTATTATAGCATCTACTTCTCTCATCCCTTCCTACTTACCCCCCTTTTCTCCTACTTTCACTTTTTTCTGCTATGGTTTTGCCTCCCCCACCCTGCCCCGCCCTCTGGTCCTAAACTTCTGCTCACTTCATTGTGTTCTCTCAACCTTCAGTCCCTTCTTGTCTTTGTATTTTTCATTACAATTTGTATATTTTCCATTTCTTTTTAAGGCATAGTGAGATTGGGTTTCGACTTCTCTCTCTCTCTCTCTCTCTCTCTCTCTCTCTCTCTCTCTCTCTCTCTCTCTCTCTTGCAATGGGAGCTTGGTTGTAAATTTATTTTTGGCATTTTGAACATGTCTGTTCTCCGTCCCCCTCTCTTGGAAGAAGAATACTACACACTTTCTCTACAGAAGTAGCTAAATATACTTGTGACTATATTTAGATGTATATAAATATAAACACATAGGAATACATAAAAGTATATATAAATACATATAAATATGTATAACTATATATAAATATGACTACATATATACAGTCACAATTATATCAGAGTTAGTCTGTGAACAATTTGTTGAGTAGGATCACAGAGTTTTCATCTTGGAAGACTCCTGCAGAATCTAGTATACCCCTGCTTTATGCAGACTGAGGAATTGATCTGTCTTGTTCTGTGCATTTCATATGTTACTCCACTGTGAAAGGCAATGATTTTTAAAACTTCAGCTGCTTAATATCACGTTCACTTCTGTGATGTGTATGTCAGAATGCATTCTGTGTATCAAAAATGAGCCTTTTAAAAATATCCCTCTTTGACTGTCTAGATTGATGTGATCTCTCCACACCCTATTTTATCCCCTGAAATATGTGGGTCACTGGGGCAGATACCTCTGGGCTCTTGGCTGGAGTTAGGTTACATTCTTAGCTAATGGGATGCAGTTTCATAGAAGTAGGTGAACTATGCCAGAAACTGTGATAGAAAAAAAAGAAAGAATGGAAAGAAGAAAACCATGATAGTGCCGCATTCCAAGATGCTGGCAAGAAACTCAACACATGTGCCAAACTGGAGGGGGTAGAAGTGAATTTCAAAGACAGCCTATGTAGCTGGCATTTGGAACTTTGGGATGGGAATAAGCAAACAGGCCAGAAATAAATGGTAGTAGTGGTGGTTTGGAGAGAACTGGAGTGGCAATTCCTGAGCAATGGCCAAGAATATCAGCCTTTATATGTGGCTTCCTTTCATGGGTTTGCAGAAAGTTGGATACATCAGAAGATAAACCTCACTTAAATTGCTATGAGATGGGCAGAGTAGAAGTCTCATCTTTTGTCAGTTTTACTTATTCTACATCTACTAACTATGCATGTTATCAGGTTCTTTTTTAAAAATCAAATACCTGATTTTTTTTCAAAAATTAAAAAATAGTTCAAAGATCATCTTTGAATGGCAGAATTTCTGTTTTGGAGACCACTATCTAGTTTCCCTATAGAATGAACTAAACTGGTACAAAGCCATGACCAAAGGAATTCTGAAACATATAAAAACAATAACCTGCTGTGGCTAAGAGGACAAAGGATGATTTTGATTTTAACTTCTCATGATATTTCCAAAATTGTCCTGAGTCTCTTAGGTTTGGTCTGCTATTTTTTTCCTCTGTCATATTATTTTGTTGCATTAATGTTATTATTTATAACTTGTAGAAAATGTAGTTCATATATTCATAATTCCTCAAAATTTAGTAAGGTGTTCATTGCAAAGTGATACATGCTTTGTATATCTAGGAAAACAATTCATGATACATGATGACACAGCCATCTAGAATTCTATGAAATAACCAATCCTAGTAGCTAGGGCATGTCTTCCAATAACATTCTCTATGTTCATGCAAATTGCAATTGGAACTATGATATATGAGATCAAACAGATCAGGTGGACTACTTTTTTTAAAAAACATATTTCGCATATTCTTGGCAGGTCATTAGTTCTTTATGTTTCTTATTGTCATTGTCATTGTCCCTACTGTGTTTATGGCACCTTTTGTGGAAGTGTTTCCAATCAATGGGCATGCATTTTAATGACACTGTTTTCTCACTCTGCGTGATGCTACAATATAGGTCAAGGTACTCATTTAAACACTGAAAATTGAATCAGTGATCTTCTAGTTGGGTTGGCTTCCTTGAAAACATGGAGAATGATGTCTTTCTTATTACATAAGAATTGACATCTCCTCTTGGATTCCTAACCCAAAGATTTGGTGTCTTGTGTGATTGTCTTCTTTGTGTCTGGATGATTGGGGTTGAACTGTGCTCCCTTTGGTAAGAAGATGAATGTCCTAGTTGTGTTCACATTGAAGGAAACACCCATATTTGGCAAAAGAGAGAATGTCTAATTCCTTTGTGATTGAATCATGGATTGAATCAGGTGCTTTGGGTGAGCAATGCTACCATTTCATCATTCTCCTCCATTTCCTATGGGCTGCTGGGGTGTCTGCCTCCTGTGTGCTAAGTTGAAAGTGCAGCAGCAGGTAAGGACAATTTTAAGCAGCCCAAATCTTGCTAGTATATTAAAATTCCACAGAAATATTTTTGTCTTAGAAGAAAAAAAATTCCAAAAGACTTGGACATTGAGATTTTTCTTTTTAGACTATTTTTTAGGGGGGGGGAATATACCCAATTGTGTTTTTTATGATAATCCTTTCCGAATTTATTTGGAGCTACTTGGTCAATGCCATGAAGAATCAACTGAGCTAAAACAAGTGCCCTGGTAAATCTTACAAACCTATGTTAAATCCAATTACATTTCTTCTTTTTTTCCCCCATAAGTAAATCTAGACCAAGAACACATATTTCTAATAACATTTAATTGTCTTTATATGTTCATATTTCATATTAAGTTCCTACTGAACTTAATCACATCTTTCCATGTTCTGATGACTCAGCTGCACACCCTTCTTTGGAAACTCAGGCAGTTTTTCCCAGCCAAGGTCTTCTGGAGATGATTCTTTGATGTCTGTGAGTTGGGAGCAGGGAGCTTGGTTCGACACACTGGAGCCAAATTAGCATTTTCTCTTTTTAGAACCAGAAGATTCGACCATTCTTTACCCAAGTTTCAAAAATCACAAATATATATCATATATATTCAGTGCAAGTAGAAACATCTCAACAAAGTCAAAGAAAGGAATATAATAGAAATTTAAATAGTAGTTTGGTTGTGTGAAAGAACCCTGAATGTGCTATGATTCTGGAAGGACAATTTCTGATTCTACAACTTGTGTTAGTGCCATTTCCCCAGGATTTCCTTACTTTTCTTTTATATTTCCGTTTCCTGTTATTTCCTCCCATCATAAGAATATTTAGTTATTGGATAAAAATGCCTTCAGGATCAATTTTAGATGAGTAGTAATGCATCTCAGTGTTCTGCAAAGAATGCTGATGTATTAACATATTATGAAGGTGATAAAATATAAATAAGAACCATTTACTCAAAGAGATTGTTATTAGTGATAATGGTAAGAAGAGGCCAGCTAAAAGGCTTGGAATTGACTTGTTACATGAGCATAATGGCTAACAGAACCTCATGATGGATCAGATCAATGCTATTCATTCAAACATTTCTTTGCACTTCTATTATGCTTCTCAGTATCCGTCTCTGCAATCAGCTGAGCCAAATCATACAGAGATTTACTTTCAATATTTCTCATATTTCCTACATGAATTTTTTTTATTGTTGCTCTGTTTTGGAAAGCAGTACAAGTCTATCCTGGCACTATAGAAAACTCAGCCTGCAGACTAAAATGAATATATTGGAAAATGGTCTGTTTTTTTTTTTTCTTCATGACTACACTTTACAATACTTGTACTTTCATCATTTGAGTTTCCAGGATGCCTTTGTCCCCTAGAGTAACTAAATTAGAGGGGAGAAGAGGTGTCATTTTCTTGTAGCCATCTCCCAGAGTGTCAGCTTTTTCTTTCCTAGAGTGAAACCTCCTCATGTTCAAAAACTCTGCAGGTGAGGCCAGCGCGGGCTCTGGGTGTGGTATTAGGTTTTAGCTAGATGATTCTCCAGACTATTCAGTGTGGAATGAAGAAATGGAGTTTTCTTTTTAGTTTTTCAGGCTAGCATTGAGCTTTTTATTATCCTATGAATTTCTTCATATTTAACATAACTAAAATTAATTTTCCCCTCTTGTTAATTTTTCCCAGTTACTATGGTGGCTCTCAAGCTCAAAATCCAAGGGCTATCTCAATGGCTTTTTTTTTTTTTAAAGAAAGAGAGAGAGATAATTTTTAATTATCTTTAATTATATTTATTTATTTATTTTAGTTCTCGGCAGGCACAACATCTTTGTTTGTATGTGGTGCTGAGGATCGAACCCGAGCCGCATGCATGCCAGGTGAGCGTGCTACCGCTTGAGCCACATCCCCAGCCTTCTCAATGGCTTTTAAGTTGAATGATCCCTATTCCCTGCCCTGGGAAGCACGAGTTAACAGACATTAACTGACTCCATGATCCGTCCTTGTACATGGAAGTTGCTATTCCATATCTAAACCCCAACAACACTGAGGAGTAATTTTTAAATACTTAACCACTTTTTTCCCCTTTAGAAGCTCCACAGAGGAGAATCCTCTTCTGCTCCATCTGTATATTGTCCTCAGAGCCTACAAGGTTGGCTGAATGTAGTCAGCAATATTCCATGTGGCCTGAATAAAGAGCAAATGGTCTTATTCCCTAGATATCCTTTTAATTGATTCCATAATCTTCAGAGAAGTTTAATAAAGCCCACTCTACACTTATCTGTGGTTCTCTTCTGGTTGGCTATGTCCTTTTTAATTTCAAAATATCTCACTTGCAATTCTTGATATTCAACATAAATCTAAAAAGAAAATGTTAAGGCGAACTTCTCCTCTGGCTGTTTCTCGGTTTTCCTGTATAATATTTGCTTTCTCCTTGCATATTCACACATTTACTCTAAACCCAATCTTGACTTAATAAAAAACAGGTATCTGAAATGCATCTTCACTCTTTGCATATGTTTGTTCTGGTGGCCTATTGGTGAAGAAAGGGAGAAAACAAAGATTTTTCAGTGTTTGTTGGCTTGTGGAATTATAATATGTTCCAGCCCAGTACAGTCTCCATTCATTTTGTGTCCTACAGTTATTAAGAAAGTGTTTACAGGAAGTAAATGTATCTATTAGTGCAGGAGTCTAGAGCACTCTCTTGGGTCCTCACTGTATGGGATGGTTTGGACAAGACAGAAGGAGGGTATAATGGGATTCTTACCCATCAGAAGCTGAAAATTTACATGAGAAAATAGAGACGACTCATAAAACAAAGGAGAGGAAGTAGATGCTTGGTCACCTCACTGAAGAAAGGGCCAGTGGACCAGGAAGGGAGAAGACAGTCTTGAGTCAGCCTCAAGGTGGGCAAAAGTTTTGAGTATTTGGTATATTGCCCAAGTCAGGGAAGGTAGGGAAGGTCTTCCTGCTGGAACAAGAGGAGAGACATGATCCAGGAATGAGGTTGGAACTTCAGGGGACAGGATGGTAAGAAAACAGACTTAGCTGGCACAGAGCACTAGGTCTGATGGCCAGAGAATAGAGACTGCTAAAAAGATAAAAGGAGAAGTCAGGAAAGAAAAAGAAAGAAAGAAAAAATCTTTAATGTTTGGGTGCAGAGAGGTATTTTATTTTATTTTTTCTGAAGTCATAACCATAAAAATAGAAGGTTAGGTTTTTAAATTCTTCATGGTTATTTTGAAAATCCTACATTTTGACCAAAGCAGTATTTATAAATCTTTATATTGCAGAAAGAGTACCATAAAGAAAGGTGAAAACCAAATAAATATTCTTATAAAAAAAGGTTTGCAGCATTTACTACTAATTGTAACTCCACATCATATACAACCACAGAATGGGATCCTAATTAGAATAAGTTATATTCCATGTATGTATAATATGTCAAAATACACCCTACTGTCATGCATATCTAAAAGGAACAAATTTTAAAAGTTTAGTGCTTTATACATAAAACATGCTTCTAAAACTCAACAGGAAAAAAAATGGAATGGGAGAAGTTCCAATAATATAAGGGACAAAAATTCATAAATGAAGAGATAGAAATAGTTCATGAGCCTGCAAATGTGTCAGTCACCAATAATCACTGAGATAAGTAGGAATGAGTATATTATTCTCACTTACTAGGCTTTTAAAGAGTTAAGCATTTCCTAACAAGAAGGGTAGATGGAGATGTAGGGAGATACCCCTCCCACACATTGTTCATACTCAAGGAAATATTACCAGACAGGTAGATTTGAATCTTAATTGGAAAGAATGCATCAAAAGCTTTCAAATCAAACATGTCCTGTTGTACAGCAAGGCCAATTATAGAAATGCTTGCAAAAGTATGTATGCACAAAGATGCTTATTGCAGCCCTTTTTTTTTTTAGTAGAGAAGGTTCTAAGCAACCTAAATATCCACCAATAGGGGTAGATTAAATAAATTATGTTGTCTCTCTTTTTTAAAAAAATATTTTTAAGTTTATTTGCGTGTTAAAATGCACTTATGCTTTTGATTCAGGCATGGTATTGTATCTTTACAAAAAACCATTAAGCATGAAATCAATTAATATAGATATATTGACTGAGGGAAATTCCATATTGTTAGGTTAATCAAAGTTACAAGGTAGTTTCATAATATGATTCCAAACCTCTCTTTAAAAACCTTGTATACATGTAACACACATGGGGAGTGCTTTGAATTGATTACTAGGGTTTTGCAAGATGTGATGGAGCAGAAGGTTAGCATTTTTAGGAAGTCAAGCTAAACCTGAAAAAACAGATAAGAAAGCACACAATGCATGGTACCAGAGAAAGGCCAGTGTGGAAGATGACAAGAACATGAGAAAAGTTGATTGTCCAATTTTAAACCTGTTAACTCTGAGGTGAGAATGGGACACCAGATGAAGAGGTGTTATGGGGAAAATAGAGAGAAATCTAATGCCAAAAACATAGATTTAATATCATCACCACTCAGGGCACATTTGAAGTGGTCAACATGAACCAGATTACCAAAAAGGACAATAAAGCAACAATTGTAGGGAGGGAAGACTTGTCTGAGCACTTGAACTCCAGAGCTCTATTCTCCCATCCTATCTGTACTATGCATTTTTTGACTCCTTATTTAAGGTTGTCCTCACATGATGAGACTCTACACGTTAAGAATTTGTAACTAGCAAGAATATTTGAGTGACTGTCCTAAGAAAATCTAGAAGCCTTGTCTTGCAGACATGTAACCCATCTAAAGTCTGAAGTTTTCTTTCCCAAGTTTTTGTTTTATTCTTAGCAAGCAACTGTCCCGGATAGCCACTTCTGATTTTATTCCCATGACCCTTTTGTTTGGATCATCCCAATTTTGAAAAGCTTTCTTCAGATGGAGGAAGATGGTTGGCTGTGTTTCATTTGCTTATTTGCTGATTTAAATGATTTTTGTTTGTTTGAATGACCAATCAAGTGTTTTATGTGGGATTTTTTTTCTCTTGGGTTATATTTAGGACATTGGTTCTTAATCTTTACATGGATTTAGAATCTTCCGGAGGACTTGTTAAAACACTGATTTATGTTTCCTTCTTTTAGAGAGAGTTGGACTCAGTAGGTTTGGGATGAGAGATGGTTGCTAAGGACTATTTCTCCTGGTCTCCTAAGTGATGCTTATGTCTCTAGTCTTCAAACCACAGGACGAATATGCTACCTTTATTTTCACTTGTCCCTTTTACACACAAACACATACATCTATGTCACTAACTACTATGTTGAAATTCATTGATGGTGGCACTTATTGATTCTTACTATGTACTGTATATATATCCACTTATCTAAATTTTAATTTGCCTATAATGTGAATAACTATTTTTTTTTTTTTGGCTTACCTCTCCTGAGTCTGGTGTCTTCAGACTTTCACAACATGACTGAAGTTGAGATCTGAAGGGGTACACATTGAGTGTTCCCCAGGAAACTGGGAAAATTAGTTTACCTTCTGAGATTAAAATTAACTGCTTTTATCAGCACATGCTGAGAAAACAATATTTATCTGCATACATATGAATATCTAGTTTAACCAGTGATCTGTGAGATATCTGAAGAGAAAATATGCTTGAAGGCATTGGTGGATGTGTGCTTCCCCGGCCAGGAGAAAGGAAATTTGGAGCTCAAAGTTCAAGCATTCTCTCCAATAGGGCGAGGTCCTCTGCTGTGTGGCTGGATTGCTTTCAGTCCAGTCTAGGCAAAGATTTCCTTTTGCCTGTTCACTTCCCTGTTCTTGAATTGCATTTTATCAGCAACCTTCTTATGTTTTTATTTCTAGAAAATGTGAATAGGTTGATCAGAAAGGGATGTTTTCTGTTGTATATGGATAGAGTGGCTTTCTGGTCTATATGCTTTAATCTCATTTGAGTTGATTTAAGTGAACATCTCCAGGATTCCTTTCATCTCAGTGTAAACTGAAAATTCCAGTTTCTAAATCTTCAGGTCCGGGAGAACAACCATGGACCACCATCAGCTTACCAAGGCAGTCAAATATGTGGGTCCTCTGAATAGCCCATAGCCATGACCCCCTGGAAACTTATCTGTTCTCCCGAACACTTTACCTGCTGTTCATTTGTTCATTTGCTAGGAAGCAGAGCTATAGAATTTTATAAAACTGAAAGGAACTTTGAAATCATCAGGGCTAGCCCTTTCATTACGAAGTTGAGGCCACAACCTTCTACTGGTGTCTGACTATCTCCTGAACCTGGCAATTGACACCATTCAAAAGGCTAGTGCACTGTTCAGACACAGTCCACAGTGTGGTGGAGTGCTTCTCTTTTGTGATACCTTAGTCTGAAGCATGGTGCTTGGCATTGGGTGCAGGTGCTAATGTTAGAATGAGAATCCATCAAACCTTAACCTCTAGGCCCCTTTCCTTACTTTAATTTAAGAATCACATGTGTGCATTATAAGACCTGTCTGTTTTGCTTACCTTTAGAAGTGAACTTCCCTTTCATTGAATTTCTCTTTGTAACCTTTGCAGCACAGGATGACACTTGATAAAAAATGCAAAGACTGAATCCTGTTGAGATGAATGCATGCTTAAGAACAGATCAGAGGGAAAAATATACCCGTGAGCACCAAATAAGGTTAAATGAATTGTGGATTTACTGCACAAATACACAAAAAGCATAATTCAGGTAGTCATTAATTAATAAAGGGGGATAAAGAAACCAGTTTTTCCTTTCATAATGAACTCTTCATATTTGTTTACCTTATGTGTAGTCTATTGTAATGGGAAGAAAGTGATCATAAAAACCTTATTCTAATCATTTACTGTCATGTCGAGGTTTCATTGCTTTTCTTCCTCTAAGAGATTTGGTTGTGAGAGTTAGGGATAGTATTTGGAAATTTTTTGGCAGATGGTATGGACTTGAGGAGTGGTGGTTATATTTAAGGAATATACCGTAAGCTTATTTCTAACTGACTGACTTAATCAGGGCCATTAGAGCTCTAACTGCACCACATGGAAGATCTCAGGAAAAATTCACTCACCCAGGCATGAAATGTGGTCATCAGAGTACTGATTCTAGTAGGAACCTGAGATCTCCTCAGGATACACCCCAGGGGCTGGGCAAGGTGGTGCATGCCTATAATCCCAGTGGCTCAGGAGGCTGAGGCAGGAGGATCCTGAGTTCAAAGCTAGCCTCAGAAAAAAAGTGAGGTGTTAAGCAGCTCAGTGAGACTCTGTCTGTAAATAAAAAACAAAATAGGGCTGGGGATGTGGCTCAGTGGTTGAGTGCCCCTGAGTTCAATCCCCAGTAACTCCCCCCCACCCCCAAATCACCTCAAGAACCGTACTTTCCTTGGCATTGTCATAGATCTGAAGTACCCCTTTGTGGCCTGCAGTAACTACTTATTTTACTTGATATTTCTGTATGTCAGGGCTCTGTGTTGCTTCATGACGGATTCTGACTTCCCAGCATTGCACATATACGCCCACCTTATAAATAAAATTAAGGCCCCTGCTATCCCACTAACCTGGGTTCTCCTTTCCTCTCTCCTGAAATTCCCAGATTCTGGACTTTGCAAGATTTGACTGTCTTTTCTTGATTTTTACTATCATGCTAGTGTGTATTTTTAGTGACGACGTAGAAGATCATTCTGGTTTGCCCTTTAGAAACTTATCCTGAACCACTGCACACCTGGCCCTACCCCACGCTGACCTCATCTCCTACCACTCTATCCCTCACTCCCTCATTTCCAACTATAATGAACTTCCTCTTGCTGCAACTTGCCAAGGTCTTTCCTGTTCCAGGATCTCCACAAGAGCTGTTTCTCCTGCCTTCATCTTCCCCCTCACTTTGCTCAATCTTCATATGAATGTACTCTACTTGTTTTTTTCAGATCCCAGCTTAAAGTTCTTCACTGACCACTCAGTTTAAAAAGAAGCCCCTGGCCAAACTCCATTGCTTCACTACATTTTAATCTTTTCAGTACATAGAGTCCTTATTGTTTCTTGATATTTTTTAAAATTTATCTTCTTACTTGTTTACTATCTGCCTTCTCTATTAACATGTAATCTCTGTGACAGCAGGAATCTCATCCATCACATGCTCTTCTGTATTCCCAAAACCCAAACCAAGTGCTGGCACATAAGATGTGCTCAATAAACATGGTCGTTATCTGCATCTGGCTCTGTTTTCTAGGTTCCTACATCTGTTTGTATTCCAGGATAGAGATTCTTTTGTCTCTGATAACAAAAATTAACTCACTCAGCTCTTCTTCGTTGGCCAACTTCACTCGCCCACCTACCTTAGCCAGGAAGACATTAATAATTGACGGCTGTGTCCACAGCAGCTCCAGGAGGCACCACGACTTAACCTGACCCTGAAATCAAAATGACTTGTCCATGTTTGATTCTTAAAGTTGTTTCCATTCTACTCAAATTGGATTGATGGCACCTGCCGTGAATTATGCACATCCTCCTTAAATGATTTTCCAGAGGAGATCATTTAGGCAAAGTTTTTCATTTTAAAAACACCTGAAGGAAGTTATCAAAATAATAAACCACAGAGATTCAGAGTTTGGGTTCCACGATAGCTCAGCAATCACAGAGTGGCCACAAGGAAAAGGGAACATGTATCAGTTGGTACAAAAACACATGAAGAACAAAGATGTGTGTTTGACACATCTTTTTTTTTTTTTTTTCCCCTCTTAGACCTTTAGAAACCTCTCTTCTGAAAATTGCAGCATCTGGGTTTGTGTGTACAGCATCAGGGTGAAGGGCTGGGGGAAGGTCAAGCTTTCTTCGATGTGTATATTTTTGCATTGTTTATAGCAGTTTTGTCTGCGTGTCAGTCCAATTTTAGTTTTCCTATTGGAATGCTAATCTCTTACTAGGTACAGGTTTGGTTTATCTGCTTATCAAGGAGCAAGACAACTCTGCACACGGTGGACTCCTGACCCAATCTCTGAAAAGCAGCTATTCTTTTCTAAAATTATTTATCTTGATTTATCCACATGATTGTTAGCATTCACAAGAGACCATCTATTAGAACCTTCACCTTAGCT
This sequence comes from Ictidomys tridecemlineatus, assembly GCF_052094955.1. Taxonomy (NCBI): domain Eukaryota; kingdom Metazoa; phylum Chordata; class Mammalia; order Rodentia; family Sciuridae; genus Ictidomys; species Ictidomys tridecemlineatus. The sequence goes on along the minus strand of NC_135478.1, from coordinate 31,523,786 downwards.
CTCCAGGTCCTCTGGTTCCTATCGTGGAGGCTCGGTTCTTATGATTTGCCTTTGCTTTTAGTTAGCTAGAATTTTTTTTCCCCCTTCGGGTAATAAAAATCATTTACTTTTTCCTGCAACCATAGAACCTTGGCTTGACTCGTGGAGTATTTCATTAATATTGAGCCAGACTGATAAATGATATTTAGTGTTATTGGTAAATACAGCAGATGCTCAGATTTTGCCTCCCTTCTGCATTTCTGCTGGAACCAGAGCTGTGTCTTCATACCTGAAAGAGAAGGCCTCTCTGATTCCAGTGAGTCCAGTCTCTTGCCAGAAGGCCTCTCTGCTGGAGTTTGCTTATGCTATCCCCTTGGTTTAGAGTCTTTCTCTGTCCCATATCTGTCTTCTAGGTATTGCTCACATTTTGTCTCCTCTTTGAACTACAGCTTCAGAGATTAAAATAACCATTCCCCGCCATTCATCCAGTCTAATTCATCTTTTAGTTGCCACAGCATGGAGCTAGGAAACCTTGCATCTGTCGCTAAACCAAAAGCCATATTTTAATTTAATCTGTTAAATAAAGGGAACGTACACACACAATTACAAGGAAACTCAATCTTTAAAAAAATGTACTCATTCCTGAATTTATTGATCTTGTTTAAAATGGCCACTAGTTCTGTGATCGCTATTTCCATTTCGTTCGGTAAACTAAGGCATTCTTAAAGCATCCTCCCATTTTGAGTCACCCCCCCCTTATATTAGAGAAGACATTCAGCATTTGTTTTGGGGGGATTGGCTAACTTCACTTAGCATAATCTGCTCTAATGCCATTCATTTCCCTGAAAGTAGGGAAGAGAGGTGGAAGGGAAAAAGGGAGGGAGAAGGGGAATTGCATGGAAGATGGAAGGAGACCCCCTTTGTTATACGAAATACAGGTATGACAATGTGAGAGAAAAAAAAAGAAGTGTGTCACTTTAGATTGGGTAGAGAGAAGTGATGGGAGGGGAGGGAGAGGAAGGGGGAAAGTAAGGACAGCAGAATAAAATAGACATTATTATTGCTGTGTGTATATACGTGACTGCATGACCAATGTGATTCTGCAACCTGTACACTCAGAAAAATGAGAAATTATACCCCATTTGATTCAAATGTATGATATGTCATGTGTAACTAATTAAAACAAACAAACAACAATAAAAAAAAAATCTTCTCCTCTCTGTTATCTCTCCCTCCTGTTTTTACCAAATAGAGTGGGTAACCCAGGAGGATTTGAGTGACTTTTCACAGTTTGTGTTGCTTTGGGTCCATGATGTTGCTTACTGCAAATTGGAAGCCTGAGAAAGACAGCTGAGAGCCTCCATTTAGAGCACTACTAGGTGGAGTGTTAAAGCGGCTGTCATTGGTGGTGGAATTTCAAGAAAAAATAAAAAAGAGCCGTGGCATCTGTGAGACAAAAGAATGTCACAACAATCCAAGGGTAGTTTCCTTGTAGCAAATGTGGGGGAAAAAAAGCCTTTGTAAATCAATTTCTTATCTATTATTTGGGGAGATACTTAATAAGGGCTTCTAAGTATAAATCAACTATTGACTGATGAGCAATTTGCTATTCATATAAGATATTTAATATTATAATATTAAATTCATTCCATCAAATAAAATTTAATAACTGAATAAATAATATTCAGTTATAATAAAAAAACAATGTATTTAATACAGCATTAAATACATAAATAGGCAAATTGCATAGGTCAAGAAAATTAACACTCATACTTTGCCTTTGAGTTAAATTTAATGAAAATGATCTAGATTCTTCGTTGCTTAAAACATTTTTAGCTGGGTGTGACAGCAGATGCCTGGAATCCCAAATACTTGGGAGGGCTGTGGGCAGAAGAATTGCAAGTTTAAGGCCAGCCTCTGCAATTTAGCAAGACCTGTTTCAAAATAAAACAAAACAGGCGGGGGGGGTAACTTACTGCCATTCCTTGCCTACCATGTGTGAGGTGCTGGGCTCAATCCCCTGTAAAGAAAAATTCTTTAATTCAAATTAACATTTGTTGGATTTTTAAATAGCTGGGGAATGGTATAATATGTTCTGGCAATTGGAATGAATATTTCAAACAAGATAAATATTGAGCTTAACTTCTCATAGAGCTACTAGCTTGTCAGAGATTTTAGGAAATGTTTGGATTCATGGTAGCTTTATTTCACCAATATGGCAAGGGACAATTCCATTCTACAAATACGTATTCAGCACCTGCCATGTACTGGGGCAAGTACTCTGCCAGATTGATTGTGATGGAGGAGATGGAATTATTTTTACATTGCATTTCCAGAGTCTACATAATGTCTGGTACATAGGAAGCATTCAGTGAACACTGAATCCACAAGGAAGGGGCTGAGTTACTGAACAAGACATCAGTATGTGTTTTAAGAGAAGAATAAAGAGATTTAGTATACAACATGGAATAAGTCCTGTGCAAGGTACAGAAGCATGTCAGGATTAAAAAACAGTGTTGCAAGGTCCTGTAGTTTGAAATCATTGATGAAAATTCTGTGGATATGTCATTTGATAGAAATGATAAAGAACATTATAATTGTGTGAAAAATGCCTGAAGGAAAAGTACGACTCAAGTCTGGAGTTTGAAAAGTATGCGTCTCAGAAGAATATGGCATAATGGAAGAACGCTGGATACAACTGGAAAGTGTGGTCAGAACCCCAGAGAGCTTGACTGCCCAGTGAGGATGCTAGAAGCTCCTCTAGATGATGACACGTTGTGAGCTTTTCCCCAGTGAGATATGATATTAGATAATGGTTTTGAACAGGTGATCTGGTATTGGTTAGGATGAGGTTCAAAGGAGAGAATTGGAGGCAGGAAGTCAGGTTAGAAATTATAGATATAACACAGGTAAGAACTCCTGAGGCTCTGGCTGAGAAAAGTTCTACTGAAGAGGGTGAGGGATCAAGAGCTTTCACAAATGAGTGAAGTGGCTGCTGAAATGACACTGAAGGTCAGATATTCTCACTTGAGAGAGGAAGCCCCTATGGAGGAACAGGTTTGGGGGACAAGGAAGAGAGTTAAGTTGTAGACATGAATTTGAAAGTATTGGCTTGCCCACTAGCTGCAGCTGCTAGAAGTCTGGTAGAAGCTTTTACTGAAATAAAGATTTAGATTTAGTGATATTAAGAATATCAATGACAACACCAACTAACACTTATTGAGGGGGTTGTGTTGTAATTGTACTGAACCATGAAATCCTTCAAATAACCTGGGAAGTAGGTTCTCTGTTTATTATCATTTTGCTGATATTTGGTATTGATCATAACTTAGGTTAAAACAAAGAGAAAAAAATTTTTTTTCAAGGCATGAATCCTATGGAATATTAAGGATCCACTCAGTGAAAGCGGGAAGATGAGAGCACAGGAAGAAATAGAAATGAGTATTTTGACAATAAAGGGAATATGGAAAATTCTGACAGGAGGGGTGTTTAATGATTTCATATATTGTAAAAAATTTAAAATATTTGGAAAACAGGAAAAAAAAAAGTCCTTGCATGTAATCATTTGAGGTCATTGTTGACCTTGAGGAAATAGTTCCAGCCGAAAAGCAGTTGAACAAGGGTGGAAAATGCCGAGAGAGATGAGAACTAGAGGCACCAGGGCACCTTCTCTTTCTGGGAAGTTTGAGGTTGAAATTAGAAGAGAAATGGGCAGATATGGTATAACCTAATTAAGGGAAAGTATTTTTTAAATAGGGAGATTGTCTTTGTGGTTTCAGTCAATAGAGTAGTTGGCAGTGAAAGATTGGCCATGTGAGGACGTGAGCAAAGAATGCCATTAAAAGTGTGTCCTGACCTGGGACAGATCAAGGGCACAGATGGACCAATTGAACATAGAAAATCTGATCCATAGTCACTTCTTCCTCTAAGGAAGAAAAAGAGGGAGTAGATGAGGACAAGCCTAAATTTTGTGTTGGGACAAAGTAGAAATAGATCATATTTGAAAACTTTAATCTCAATAAAGTAGGTCATCCTCTGTGAGTGAGCTGGAGGGCCCAGGAGAGGTCATATCTGGAGAGGCAAAGGCAAACTTGCCCTCCTATTGGAGCCTCATGATTCAAAGGTCTAATAATTAAAGAATTTTGAAACAGAAGAAACAATTATTAAACACACAGGAAATCTATGCACTGGATTTGGATCCTCTCCATTGAAATTCTTAAATACACTTGAATTGGAAATTTTTAAGCTTCTGTATTTTTAAAAAGAAAAAAAACTTGGATTTTTAGTGAAATTCTAAATACCATGGTTAATGATGACAGTTCTGTAAACCATATTGGTGTGCTAAAGGTTTTCAAAGGTCCATCTGTTTCATGAGAAGATTTTCTGTTCCTGAAGTGCAGAAAAGAAAGGAGAGCTGGGGACCACAGGGTCACTCAAGATGAAGTTCTTGTTGTAAACTGATGTGGTCAACATATACCGTCATGTGGCACTTAGGAAAGCTGCATCTAACATTTGTTTATATTTATGGCTCTCGTGGTTATCTGTTATTCTATATCACTTTCATAGATTAACTAGTATTTTGTTTCTACTGAGTTTTCCTATTTGTTAGATAAATGTAAAGTAAAGCAAGACAAACGAAAAACACAATATAAAAATGTTCTGTCTGCACAATGCAACTACCAGTTTTTCCAGACCTATCTCTGACGTTTATGTCAATAGGGCCTGTGTTATCACTCCTGAGTGCGCCTCTTCCGTGGTTCAAGCCACAGGCATTACTTTTCAAATCATATCCCTGATTCGGTAGGTTAATGGGGCTGCCGGGCATGGCACTGGTTGATAAACAGAGCTAATAAGCGAGACTAGACATTATCTTTTATGGGCAAACAGATTTGAGGTGAGTTTGTTTGTTAAGTTCTCCCATTATCTCTAGAGAGCCCTGGCAGGAGAATATCATTCTCCAGTTCTCTAATATAGCTCTTCTCTGAATTGAAATTGAGATTCCCCCATCAGCCTGGGTTTGAAGAATATAATAACAGTGTTTATAGACTGCTTTATACTTCATAGCCAGGCCTCCAGGAAGGAAGGACAGAGGGAGGGCAGAAAATTAAACTGAGCATGAGAGGCACTGACTGCCAGACTGACTTTAGGAGTAAGAACTTGATATTCTAAGTGTGTCTTATACCACAATATGCAAACTACCAAAGGAAGATGTGTGAGTAAGGCATATGTTCCTGGGAGGGCCATTTAATTCAGGTGAGGTTCAGTATTGAAGGTGATTAGAAGCCACGATAGAGTCATATGCACAGGAACAATACGTGATTATAGCATGCACACTTGACTTGCAGAGGGCAGGAATAGGGGAATTGGCTATTTTAGGGATCTATTGGTAAAGGAATAAGAGTATGAAGAAATAAGGACACACTCCTAGTAATCATTAAACCAATCAGTGCCACTCTTTTGTAGAGCTTGGGAAGCCAGATATGAACTGTTAGCCAGGCCTGGATTTCCTCATTTGGAGATGAGAGGGCTTGACTTGGATCAGAGATTCCCACATGTGTTCCATGGGGGCACTTGTGCTGTGATGTGTACTTTGAAAAGGAAAGGGCTCTTTATATCAAGTCAGCTTGGGAAATACTGCACAGTCTATCTGCATGGTAGAGTCCTGAAGCTCATTAGTATTTTAAAGGATCAGAGAAGATCTGAAAGCAGGAAACATGCTTAGATTTTATGGACCCACCATTTCCCAAACTTTGTAACTGCATGGTCATATGCTGAATAAAACCTACTGGCTTTCTTTTTTAACACTGGAGTTTCACGTTAAATAAATTATAAGACAATTATTAGAAAATTTAAAATCCAAAACATCTGGTTATTTTTTTTTTTTCCTCTGGCATTCTGGTTTTAAGGTTGAGCACACAATAAAGTAATGAACTCGTTTTTTTAGGGGCCAAGTATGCTGAAGGATATATACTCTATGCTTTCAAAATCTGAACTGTTCTTTACTTGGCAAGAGGTTCCCTTCCATTTGAGATGTAACAGAAACCCAGAGTGACCAAGGAGAGGCAAACTCCTATCTATCTCAGGACTTGATCTTGCTGTCTGTTATAAATTATTTGTAAACAGCCACAAATTAAATCTCTCAATTCATTTTCATTCTTTCTACCCCTTTTCACTCTCAATTTCTCGGTTTTTGTCTATGCACCTTTTTTGTATTTTTCCCTATATGTTTCTAACTCTGTCCCTTCATTCCTCTCTCCTATCTTCTCTTTTCATTTTCGATTTCCACTCCTTTCCCCCCACCAAGCCAGCTGCTCAGCAAACATAGAGCTGAAATCCCATAAATTAAATGTGCCTGTGCTGTGTTGACTTTTTACAGAAATGCTAGTTCTTGGAAAGTGTGGACACTGGAGGTAATCCTGAGACCCCCTTGCCTTTGATTTGCTCTCATCTCTTGGCTCTTGTGGATTTAATTCTGCTTATTCCATTTACCCTCCCTGCCCCCAAACTGCAATCCTTCTCTACCCCATTATATTAGGACATTGGCTTGGAGAGGGATGAGAGAGCCCTTGTTCTAAGCCCTAAGCAAATAATCTGCATTTTTCAGTGTTGACCTGGAAAGCATGTGCGTACTGTCTGTGGATCTTATAATTAATTGCTTTTTTGAAAGAATGTTCACCTTTCTTATCTTGCTTGTTATGCACATCATTTTTCAAACCTTGGAACGATGAGCTGGCATTTCAAGTAAGTGTGGTCCCACAAATCAAATGTAGTGTGACTTGAGTTTCATTTCATCATTGAAACATCTGGTCTTGTTTTAGTGCACACAATAAATAGGTAGGAAACAAGTAAAAGTCACTGCTGCCTTCAGCTCTGATGGCTTTCTCTTCTTTCTGCCATTGTGTTATAAAGCTGACTGCCTCCCATAGTAAGAGGAGGTTAATTCCATAACAGCTTGATTTGCCAAGACTCACTTGCAGGTCCATGGACATGAAAGGTTTGTGTGGCCTGCTTTTCCAAATTCCAGTCTGGAACTCCCGCCTTGAACAAAGAAGGTTGAGGCACAGGTCACTGGTGTCTGTGGTGACATGATTTACTTGTAGGAGTGTTGAGTTAAATGTCACGGCACTAATAAGGATGATAGGAACCACTGCCACCCTTCAACTTTCCTAGCCACAAAGCAATATTTTTTCCCCCTCAGGAATCCCAAAACTCCCTCATAGGAATAATATTCTACACTTTGTGGTACATAGACTTCAGGTTGGTAGAAGTACATGATGCTTCCTGAAAGGGCAGTGCTGGTCTTCAGAACAAAGTGCATGTACCCAGAAGGTGATGAATTTATAGATGGACAGCATGCCTAATAGGAGTCCATTCCCTTTAATGGAACATCTCTTTTGAATGCCAGCTGCAAGTTCTGGCTCTCTTCCCTCCAGAGTTTACCCTTTAAGTTTTTGGCAAAAGGAAATTTCAGGATGAGTAGAGAGAAGCCCAAAAACTGAGAGGGATTATCTTTAAACAAATGTATGGAAAACTCCTTGCTGCTATTTCTCATCCATCTCTTGGAGCTTGGTCATTGGCAAATTGTCTTCATTTGGTTTGGTCTACTTCATGGTGTTAGAGGCCTGGGTATAGAGTAGTAGTCACAGTGATAGTAACTAACATTAGATAGACCTCTTACTTCATGTCAGGTTTTCTATGTGTTTAATTCAGTCTTCATAGCAACCTTGTAGGAAAAGAGCCTATGAAACTGTATGCTGCAAGTTTGAATATAATGTAATTGACAGTTGGTGCCAGAATCATTGGACATCTCAAACAGCTAGCTAACCTCCTTCTTTTCATTCATCTCCTAATAAAGAGTCCTCCTGTTTTATGGGATTGAATATTTAGATTCCATCTTAAAGGAATTATAGGGGTTTCCAATGCTAGTAAAATCTTCATTTTACAGATTAAACAATTGGGGTACAAAGTGTTTAAGTGATTTTTTTCCCCCCAAGATTGCTTAGCTAGAAGGTATTGGCTTATAGAGTCAATGTGACTCTGAAGTTCATGTTTTTCAAGTATGGTATAGACTGAGCTTTATAAAAGATGTAGAAGAGAAGGATTCACCATTGCCTAAGTCTGCAGATGTGGCGCTGACCCTGGGTTAGTTACAAATACCCCATGTTTCAGCATTGCCTTCTGCTTTGTTCCCAGGCACAAGGGTGGAGGGAACCAAATATGACGTACATAAAACGTGCTAGGAACCAAACCAAAGAGCTGGCTCATCAAGGGGCCTTGACATTGATTTAAAATTTCAAGTTTTATCTCAAAATGCATTTTCTGAACTGGAGGAATTATTTTAAGCCCAACTCATGTGTCAAACATGAGTGTTGAACTGTGCTTTTCTGAATTGGAGTTATTCTTTTCTAAAGTGCCTCAAAAAGGCATGTACTTTTGCTCGGTAAAGTGATGCCAGTAGCTGGCATATGAAATTAGTAAGAAATATGCCAAAAGAGCATTGGATCCTCCATCTGGATGTAGCTCTGGGAATCCAGGCTTGGGAAACAACCTAAATGCCTACAGCCAGAAACCTAGAGCTTGTGTGTTTATACTCTGAGTCTCTCAGGCCTAGACGCATGGTCATCTCTGATCTAATCACATTAACTTTAAAATAACACATATAAGGCTGGGGCTGTAGCTCAGTGGCAGAGCGCTTGCCTAGCTTGTGTGAGGCTTCAATCCTCAGCACCACATAAAAATTAATAAAATAAAGATATTCTGTCCATCTACAACTACAATTTTTTTTAAATAACACATATAAATTAGATACTGCTGACATTATTGAAAAGAAACTTGTGAATATTTATCAATGATCTTGAAAAGTTCATAAACTTTCTTCTAAAAGACCCACATCAGCAATGATAGAAAAAGGTATGTGTTCAGAGACATCCATCATAGTTTTATTTATTTGTTCGTTATTTATTCATTTAGTTAAATAATAATGTTCCGATTAAAAAGATAAATATATAAGTAAAATGTGCAAATTGTTCTCACTCCAAATCCACAAGCCAAAGTTCAACCACTCTTAGTTTGGTATAAGCTTACAAACTTGACCCTTATTGTATTTCTTCTCTTCTCTTCTCTTCTCTTCTCTTCTCTTCTCTTCTCTTCTCTTCTCTTCTCTTCTCTTCTCTTCTCTCTCTCTCTCTCTCTTCCTCTCTCTCTTTCTCCCTCTCTCTCTCTCTCTCACACACACACACACACACACTCATGCACTCATGTACATATACGTGCATATATATATATATATAATTATGCACATATACACATGCATTCAGCTACAAAATTACACAAAAATATGATTGTTAAGAAAATTGAAAGGGTATAGATATTCTCTATAACTTAATTTTTCCACTAAATTATAGATATTCTTTTTTTGTGAGAGCATGTGGAACTACATAATTCTTTTCTTAACGTCAGAGTCATCTACAGTCAGAATGTATTGTTAAGCATTAAACTTAGTGAACACTACATTTATTTCTGGTTTTGTTCACACAAACATGCTGCATTGAATCTGCTAGTTGCTGTATTTTGGTACATATTTAGAAATGTGTCTAGGAAATCAAATCTTAGAATAGATGAGTCAAAAGGACATTTAAATTTGTTAGAGATCAGCCTAAATGCACTGTAACCACCACCTCCATCTCTGATAAAGTTCTACCAATTTATTTCCCACACACAAGGTAAGCAGTACTTTAGGTTTATGCTATTCTTTTTCTGGATTCTTGAGAAAAAATTTATGCATTTTTTATGTTTTATGATAAGTTCATTTTACACTATAAATTAATCTTTGAATGTTCTATTGTCTGTGTTTCATAGGTTTTGAAATTTAGGTTTTTTTATAATTTCATATATATCTAAAATGCTAACAGTACATCAGAAAAGTTTCTAGGACCACCTTTTTCAACCTTTAACACTGTTATGGTAGTACTGGTATGAATTAGCTAGTTATCAGATATGTGGCTCCTATTGGAATCTACTTTCTATAGCCTATCACCTGACTAAGTTGTACAATTTGATATCTTCAAAATATATTTAATATAACTTGCTATATACCGTTGTTCTGACTCTTTGCTTGGATTGCTATTCCTGATGACTGTTGATAAAATTCCTATCAGTAATTCTAGGTTTCTTTTAAATAATACTGCCCCGATCAAGAAGAAATCCTCTTATGAACCACCTTATTTTGTTTGAACTTGTTATGGTAGTTACTATCATCTTCACCAGGGGCCAGCAAACTTTCCTGTGACGGACTAGATAAGCATGTACTTGCCGAGCATACATTCTCCATTGTTTTCATTTCTGTTGTAGTGATGGAAGAATAATCTGTAAGAATATATAGAATATATAATATAAGAATAGATAACATGGAAGAATCCATAGGCAATACCTATATGAATGGCTGTGGTGGTGTAATCATAAAATTATACCAACAAAAACAGTTGGTCATCCTCTGGGCCAGGTTTTAATGATGCTCCTTTCATCTTGAACTACACTATTTAATAGCTACATAAACTTTTCTAATCTTCTATTCTGAATTATACACTGCTTGGAAATTAAGTTTGTATAAGTATCTATGTGGCTTAACCTTTAATTCCTATGCATTCAAGCAATATTGGAAAAGTATTAATACCATTTTTACATACCTGTAGAAGTTTTAGAGATTCTAAAAAAAAAACAATGAATATTGAGTATATTGACATATAATGATCAAATTTGCCTAAAATTAATATGGTTTCTAATTCATATTTATAGTGCTTCCTTGCTCATGTTCTGTATTTGGTTTATTCTTTCAGACTCACTCAAAGTGTTTTTAGAAATGGAAGAAATTCATAAAAATGTCTAGTATTTGAAAAAGCTTGAAATCAAAACAGGATATATTTAAAAGAACGTCTATTTAGATTGAATACTGTGACATTTATTCTTGTCTAGAAAATTCTATGTGGGTTGCTAATTTGTTTTTGGCTTAACTAAACTCAGCTATGACAGATTTGAACAATGATACCTTCGGAAAGCAAATGCAATTGGTAACTGCAATTATTTTTCCACCCTTATATTTCATTCTTTGTCCTGATAAGGAGATCTTTAGGAGAAATAAGAGTAGGATGTTAAGTTTTGTTCAGTATATTTCTTTGATTTTAGGCTATACCTATGCCTAAAACCTTTCAAAAATCTGCAGATGGAAATCGAGTCTATTCAATCATTAATTAGTGTTACAAGAGAAGGAATGTGTAATGAATTCACAGCCATTCAGAAGCCATAGAGGCAAAATACACATAAACTAAGCTGTTAATAATTGCATAGGAAAAAATCCAAATCAATAAATACTGAGCATACACACATACACTCACACACACACACACACAGAGAGAGAGAGAGAGAGAGAGAGAGAGAGAGAGAGAGAGAGAGAGAGAGAGAGAGAAATATATGAAAATAAAGGAAATGAGGCACAAGCAATTGAGAAATTTAAGAAATTATGAAATATGAATAAGATTGTGTATTCACATAGTAAAGACTTGAGAAGGAATAAAACTTCCTACTGGCCATAAAAAGAGAATACAGTAAGGTGGCATCATTTAAACTGCATAGTTTGACTTTTAGCAGTAGCAGGAGCTTGTGTTACTCTCCTTACAAGACTACACTTGTTCCATCTACTCATGGAAAGAACAGCTTGTCTTATCACCCTCCAGTGGAAATGAGTTATGAGCCTTTTATCTGGAGCTTACAGAGTGGCTTTAACCTCTTTATAGTTGAATTTCGGTGATGAATGCAGTATCTTATTTCATCTTAGTTAAACTTTTTTTTTTCAAGAATTTCTTTTCGTGTTCTGATTTGTGGGCACATACAAGATAATAATGGAAAAGATCAAATTACCCTATTTGGGATCATGTTAAACAGCTATGTGTTGTCCCGCAAGTCTTCAGTATTAATTTCCTGTTTCTTCTGTTCATTTCAATCCAGTTAGAAAAACTAGGCCGTTGTGATATTCACAACAATCTGGTGTCTTCACAGTATTTCAAAGGAAATCCAGTGTTTTATTGCAGTATCCATCTTAACGTCATCCTTCGTGCGCTTATTTGCTTACTCTCTTCTTAGGTTTATAGTAGACTGTCAAGAATCTTATGAATCAAAATACCAAGACTGAGGTCATTTGGGTGCCAATTGAAGGTCAAAATGATCACTCACAAAGATGCAGAAGCCCTAACCTGTGTACTTACTGTTAGCAACAGCAAGAAGAGTGAGATTGCTGCATAAGACAAATGGATGGCCTTTTATGGCAGCTGGTTCATATTTCAGTTCTATAAAGGCTCACAACACGAGGTCCTGACTGAACTCATCAAACCCAAGAGATCCAGTGGATGAAACACATCTCCCCCTCCCACAGATCAACAGATAATTTTGAGTCATTACTTTTGGATGCCTGTATAGAGTTTGTGATTTGCCCAAAGTCATAACTCAGGTAGGTGATCATGGAGTAGTTCTAGAATTGTAGCTTCACGCCAACTCTATGTCATATATCCTCAGAGCTTCTCCCTGTACTCATTTGGAGCATCTCCATGGAATCTAGAGTGTGTTCTTCCAAATAAAGTCAGGCCTCTGGTCCCTAAATGAAATTTGTGTACCAATGGCTTAGAGAAGACTTTCTTCTTTATCTGTATCCAGTTGTCATTCTGCTCTTGAGCTCTACTGGCCTGCTCAGTCTGCCTAGTTCTTGTGAACAATTCTCCCTTTATCCGTACAGGCCTACTGTATATGAAAAGGGTTATAGATGCCATCAAGGAAGGCTTGAGAGATGATAAGACTCAGCACGGACCAGCTGGGGGCCAGGGTCTCTGCCAGAGCATTTACATGGTACCTCATTTCATCCTGACTGTATCAGTGACGCTCTTCTCATTTCCATTTTCCAAATATGCAAAATAGATATCTTGTTTTAAGTTAAAGAGTAAATAAGAAATTTAAGGTTTTTTAACTCTTGTCAGTCTATTTCCAGAAAACCACTTTTTTTGCACATTCTAATACTTGCCAGTCTTGAGAGTATGCTCCTGAAACAAAGTTCTTAGAATACTAATTACATCTAACACCACAACTAGCTTCTATTCTTATTCAAATTGGTCATGTCAGCACCTGTCAAAGCTGGTAAGGACATGGCCTATTAGCACCCCTTTACCATAAAACCCTGCCCTCTTGAACCTTCTGCTCTGGCAGGCACACAGTAGAAATAAGGACTCTGTAGAATACCTTTGCACAGATTGCCTCAGCACTTATAGATAAGGAGGTGTTAAATTTACTCTCAGATTAGACCACCACTGACTGTTAATATGAAGAGACAGAAGATTCTACAAAATAGGAGAAACTATATGAATTCAGAGCTCTCTGGAAGGTTCAGACTGTTTTTATTTTAACTCTTAAATATCAAACTCTCCACAAATACTCAAAAGGGATTTTATGAAAAATGTTTTCTCCAAAGGTGCAAGAAGCCATTCCTTGTCTAATCACCTGGATCATCGTCATAGTCACCTGGATCTATGGTATATAAGTGGAGAAATTTAGGCTATCAGAGAAAAAAAATATAAATGTCATACCTCATTTCAAGATCAGTAATTCATAGAAATAATAATTGGAGACACTTCTATTCATTTACAGAATATTTTTAAGAGAAACATCTGATAATATGTTGACTTTCTGTTTTCTGTTGACTGTTTACTAGCAGCTCCATGACTTTGCTATTCAGGCAACTCACACAATAATACCTTTTCCCTAATGTGTTGCAAAACACATTAGGGAAAAGGTATTATTTTTAGTTATTAATTAAGAGTTTGAATAAATATATTCCTTTTCTAAGTGGAAGGCTATTACAAACTTTGACGTCAGAGGACAGAATATAAACTGTGGCTCCAATGCAGTTGGTTTCTAAGATGCTGTGAAGATCTTTGAACTTGTTCCTCTTTCCTGCAAAAAGCAGTGGATTTTCAATAACATATTTTCAAGAATAAAAAGTGTTGAGATATAAAATGCTTAGTCAACAAAGGTACTAAATGGCTCCTGGACTCCTCCCTGTCATGCCAAGGGACAAGAATCTGCAGGTGGAATTCCACTGAGCTTTCCCCTTCACTTACTACCTTGCAATAAGAGTTTTATTGTTTCCTAAATTTTGTATTAGTCCTTTCCATTGAAATATATGATCCTAGCAACATCCTTCGGAGCTAAAAATAATCATTTTGAAGTTATTACCTGGTATAAAATAAGACAAAATTTTACTCCTGCCTTTTTAATAATTGATGATGTCTTGTTTAATTACTTCGAAGTTAAGTTTGTAAGAAACTTACAAGAAAGAAACATTGAAATACATTAATTTGGCCAGGAGAAGATTTTAGATTACAATACATTTTGTGTGGCTAACTTTTGTAATTTTCATAAGCTGTTCCTAAATGATGAGATGAGGGTCGGTTTCAAGTTATGTGCATTGCTGGGCTTTATAAGTCTTTATTCCTTATGAATGGAGAACCAAATAGATCCCTATGTAGTGTTCCTTCTTGCAGTTGGCTGGAATCATGAAAGAGCAGGGTCATCCTGATGTACTATACAAAATGAATACAAATTAGGTTCTCATCTCCAGTGTTCCACATGCTCCCTGCATTTTAACCATCACCAATATAGTTAGATATTATAATAGAGTCCACTTGTGGTTTAAATCATGAGAATATCCAGGAACCTGTGATGAAAATATGGACAGAATTTTACCAGGTACTGTGCTCAGGGTTAGGTAGAAATTTCTATAGGATGCTCCTTCTATGAAGAACTCTTCTTTTTTCTTTTCTTCCCTCCCTATCTTCTTCCTTTTCTCCCTGTCTCATTCCTCTCCTTCCTCCCCTTTAGGTAGGGGGTCAACCAATATTTATAGTATACCCACTAAAAGCAAGGACCTAAGGATATGAGAAATCAATGAGTTTGTTATCGAGTAAAAATGTCCTATTTTTTTAAACTGTTGCTTCTAATTCATCCTGATGCATCTTAATTTACATATAAATACATGAATTGTAACTAAGCTATAAAACTTGGGATGCCTTAAAATACATTAATGTTCTGGAACCTAAATCAACCAATGCAATCTTCCATACATGATTGAAAGATTCACAGTTTAACCTTCAAAAAGACATAGAGAATGCAAGGTGTGCATCTGCAAATAGAAATTCATAGTCCTACTATCTTGACTAGAATTCTCTTAAACTTCCTAGTCTAAATCATATCCACTTGCATTGCTAATTATTTTTTTATAGTTTTTTTTGTGAAAAGGCCATGGTTTAGTCATTGCTCTATTTCAGGAAAGATTCATATAAGGAAACTGTGTTATATGCAAAGGATTTGTGGACAGTTCCTTGGAGTTAATTTTCAAGGGCTATAGAAGGTACTTAAACTCCAAGACACAGAAAGGGTTTATAAATGATTGCCATAAGCTCTTTAGCTACTTAAGTTAAATAAGGTAGTGCTCCTTTGCCATTGAATGAATGGTGTGGAGAATTTGTGGGTCTGCTTAGAACTGTGGAGAAGTCCATTGTTTGAAGATTATGTTTTTGACATATCTCACTAGAACTCAGCCATCCATCTCATAAATGTTATTTAAGTGCATATAGTGTGCCAAGAACTGGACTTGGATCACCATGGAGACCATCAAATTCTAGTCTCATCTGTCAGAACTGAACATAAGTAAAGCTCAAGCAAAAAAATCAAGAAAGCCTGAGGCTCAGATAGACTGCCAATGGTCTACTTTTGAAGTTGCCTACCTGATCAAATTTTAAAATATATATTGATGATTGTCAAGGTTGCAGACACAAATTATTTTTATGCTTATACATGAACTTTCTTTTATAAATAAGATATAATTGTAAATTTTTCACAAAAAGGTGATTTTTTTATAATAAGCATGCACGGTGTAGTAGAACATCTAATAAGGGCAGAATACAACTACCACAGTAAATAAGCAAAGCTGTAAGCTCAGGCATGTTGTTCCTATGATCTTTTTAACTTTTGGACAGATGGTATTAATAAGTTGTTAAACTTGTGACTGGAGTAATTGGAAGTTGGAAAATGCCAAGATTGAGATCTGCTCTATGATTCACATTATTCTAATTTTTTCATGGCCCAAAATGCATGTTTAATTTCAAAATACATAATAAAATTCATAATCAAAAAAAGCAGAAATCAGAGGCTATATAAAACATGTCTGTTGTGTTCTTGTCTCCTGATATGTGTGCCCCTTCTGATACTGTGCAGGCATAATTTAATATGTATACATTCATGGATCACTTAACAATGGGGATGTGTTCAGAGAAATGGATCATTAAGTGATTTTGTTGTTGCATGAATGTCAGAGAGTATACTTACACAACTAGGAGAACTACAATGTCACTAAGCGATACAATCTGTGAGTCATCATTGACTGAAATATTACATGGCCTGTGACTAAATAAATGTCTATCTACATTAGATGGATTGATTGAGATTTTAAAAATCAACTATTAATATCTCATAATATCATTCACACTCTTTCTTTTTATTGCCCCATGATTTCTAGTTAAGCATAGAGGCAATTAAAGTCTTGACATCAGCATTTTAAGGCAACATAGTTTAATAGAAATTTCCAGAAAAGATGACTAAAGCCCCCACAAAACACCCCCACTTAGATATCAGCCTTGTGCAAACAGGACTGTGAAATGCAGTCTGTTTTCTTTGATTTGCCCATTTCTCTGGGGAAAAAAATATGTATATCGAAAGCAAACCCCTGTCTTTCACAATCCCTAGTGATTTTTAATTTTGTTTTTATTTTTATCTGAACTTTATTTAGAGGACAAAAGAACCCACTGGAGTGTGGATAATAGATTTTACTGGGTAGTGAGCTTAAATGCAGTTCTGTAAAGCAGGTCATGAATGTTGACTTCAACCTTTGGTTTTCCTTGGGAGAAAAGCAGTTGGAACTGCCAACAGGTTCCAAGTCTTCCTCCTGCTGAAGAAGAGACACTGAATTTTGGTTTAATCTGTTTCCTTTCTTCTTACTTTGGTCTCCTCTTTGTCTCTTTCCATTTACATGCTCTTATGAACTTAGTATTGGGGCCTCATAGCTACTTACGGATTATGCAGCATTCTGGCTAATAGGATGGATATTTGCTTCAAGACAAGTCTTTTTTTGTGCAGTTGGTTCTTTTTTGGAACATGTGGTCTCCATCTGGATGGTCCTCTTGCTAGATTACCTGGAATGCTGTGTCCTGGGCCTTGTTCAGAGATATCTGCCTCTTTTGTTACGGTTTTGGCCTTGGAATTCATTTCTTCTCTGCTGCTGTAGTGGACAGGGTTGTTTGGACAGAAGAGTCACTGCCTTACTCTGCTGTCTTAGCATCATAGAGAGATGTTCCCCATGTGCCCTTCCACTAAGCCACCACACACACTTGCACTGAAGTCTCCTTACTCTCTTGTAGCATCCTGAGCAAGGTAGAGCATTCTCCTCTCATTCTGCTTTTCTCTCCTTTTCTCCTTGGCTGTTCCTTGTCTTTCCTAGTGTTCCTTCCTATTTTCCTACCTGCTTGCCTGCCTTTCTACCTTTTCTCCTTCCTTCCTTTTATTATATACCCATTTTCTTGCTTTTATCATCTTTTATTTTTTTTAAAAAACTTTATTCCTTTTTTATGCAGTAAAAACTAGATTCCCAATTTACAGAAAATTTTCTATTTGCACACAAATGAAGGATTCATGAACAAAATAATTAATTGCTGCATTCTTTATAATCAAAAGTGATTGGAAGCACATCAAATCTCCATCAATAGGGGGACAAATTGAATAAACTATAGCATGTCCAGAAAAATAGGACACTATGCAACTGTAGAAATGAATCATGAAGCACTCTATATATTCGTTTGGAAATACCTTCAAGATATTTATTTAAGTAAAAAGAAAAGCAAAACCAGAAGATATGTACTTTATTTTTTCTTTGTGAAAAAAATTGGTGAAAGAATAAAGTTCTAGGGCTGGGGATGTGGCTCAAGTGGTAGTGCGCTCGCCTGGCATGCGTGCGGCCCGGGTTCGATCCTCAGTACCATATACACAGATGTTGTGTCCACCAAAAACTAAAAATAAATATTAAAAAAATTCTCTCTCTCTCTCTCTCCCCCCCTCTCTTAAAAAAAAAGAATAAAGTTCTATTTTTTGCATTTTTATTGCTACTAGTAAACACCATTGAATTGAATTTATGTTGGGAACTACTCTCGGTAGTCAGGATCAAGTGGAATGAAGAAGAGTGAAATGAGTGATTTCATTGTTCTATCTTTTTGTATTCATTAATTGTTAAAAATGTCACATAGTACCTATCAAAATTAAATATAATAATGTAAGACTCAAAAACAAGGTAGGATTCAGTTGAAAAAATACTAACATAATGTGTGCTAAAATATAGAAGCAATTGACATGACTGGGGTATTTGTTCAAACTCTCGAGTGCTTTTCTAGTGTAAAAATTGTCTTTGGTTTGAATCAAATGGAATTATTTGATAGGAAGAAAGAAACTTTTGAATATTGGCAACTAACTTAATCTTTTCTTTATCCCAAATTAAGGCATCAGAAATTTATCCCAAGGTTGGACTGAGCCATTACACCCTAAAAGTTTTACTTTATTCCTCTTCTGTACCATAGAATTTTACTTAATTCATTTTCCTTTGCCACCTGGGTGGTAATATGAGGTGTAGCAATTCTACTATTGAATCAGTTTTCCATCCAAGTTTTATTAGCATATATATGCTGGGATTATAGTGGCCTTCTCCTGAAAAGTCATTCTGAATCCCAATCTTCTTTTGTGTGTCTAATTTCCTCAGTGACACCCAGATTTATCTTTCTGCAATATAGTTTGAATCCTGTTGCTCCTGACTCTAAACATATCTCATCTCTTTTCACTACTTATAGAGTAAATGTAGAGCCAACTCAGTAAAGGACGCCACTCAGTCCCAATAGCATCTACAGCTACTGATTGTTTCCACAAACACTCTGACGCTTTCCCCAAATTGTGTCCCCCAATAGTCCTCCATGGCTTTGCTAATGACTTCTCCACCTTCTATGCTGTTTTACTATCTTTTAAGGTTCTATCCAGGTAACTCTTTTCTCCATGTCTCTGATCTCCAACCATCCACACTTAATTGAGTTCTTGGGGGTTTTTTTCCATGTCTTTATTGCTATTATGAATTTGTTATGGTGTGTCTCAGATGTTTGTTTATGTGACTGTCTCCCCATTGACTAGTGAGCGCTTGGCAGTGGAGAGGAAGGTCTTGGTCACCCTCATACTCTCTCATGCTGAGCAGTGCTTGCTGTGTGGAGTTTTGTGCTTGGTAAATATGGACATATTCAGCAATGGTATTACTACTAACCTCCTTTTATGTGTGGAAGAAAGGACTGCTATTAACAAGGTCTTGGAGTAGGGAAAGAAATGCCCTTTCCTGAGGTAACGAAAGTTGAACATCTAAACTAAACTTTCTAATTTCCTCATTGTCATAGGGAAGACATTGGGTTTGAAAGTATTCCAAGATTCTCCTTGAGTGTCTCCTTTGCTTCATCTCTGTGCTCATTTTGATAATAATTAAGGCAATGACACCAATATGAATGAAGATTTTTTGATAATTACACCTCTAAAAAATCCTTTGTCCTTTCTGTTGTTTGAATTCCTGTATGAATATTCAATGGAAATTGTTCAGGCTACCTTTATACCATACATAAATTGAGTGTTCTTCAGACAAATAAACCTGAAAATTCTCAGGGGAGGAGAAATAAGATTTATTCCTTGTCTTAGTCTGTTTTCTGTTGCTAACAGCATAATACTATAGACTAGGTAAGTTATAAAGAAAAGAAGTGTATTCTTGCTCACAGTTTTGGTCTCATGTTGAGAACCTGCATATTGTAATGAGCTTCTTGCTGGTAGAGTCCAAGGTGGCACAGAAACCACATGGTAAGAGACAGGGAGCAATAGCCTGTCTCCTCTACTCAATATCTCTCTCTCTCTCTCTCTCTCTCTCTCTCTCTCTCTCTCTCTCTCTCTTTCTCTCTCATATCAAATTACCAGTATTCAGTCATGGGGGTTGTACCCTGATGAACTACCTAGTCCTAATCACTTTACAAAGGCCCCTGCTCTCAACCCTGTAGTGAGATTATATTTCCACCCTATCTCATACCTTACAGTAAGGATTAAATTTTAATGCAAGAACCATTGGGGGGAGGGTACACTTGAACCATATCCAAACAATAACACTTTTCCTTCTTATTCCCTTCCTCCCTTTCCTCCTGTTACTGTTATTTAATATTATTAATATTATTAGCATTATCATTTTTCCCTAATCTGTAAAATAGCCTATTAATTTAGCCTTTTAAAATTGTATTTGTACCAATACTGAAAAATATTAAGTTATCACCTTGAAGTACATACTCACCATAAAATGAGAATTCTTTGATAGTCTGTGGATCCTATCTTTTGCACAGTTAGATTAAGTGGCACTAGTTGGAGTGAGTTTTACTCCATAGGATATTTTAGTCATTAGATCTTTATCTTATGCAAGGACCAGGCTCCCTATTTTGTAGCTCCTAAGTAAGAGCTAGTACGTACATCTAACTCCTTGTCAACCTTTCAGTTCATCGAAATAAGTCAAAGACCCATGATTCATCAACTGAAAATGAGCCCAGGCAGAATGTTAGTAGAAGCATTAGAGGACAAAGTAACGTCATCCTAGACCATAGACAATAATAACCTGTTGATATAAGAACAAGAGAAGTGCCCATTACCAAAGAGAGAAGAAATTAGCAGCAGTGAGCAGTGTGCTGCTCACTCAGGTGAAACCTACTATGGTCTGGTCTGTTATAACATCCTTAGGTCTTGCCACTGGCATTAAGAGGTGCCTGTCCTTCCCCTATCTTGACAGTGTCCTTCCACATGAACGCTGTAGCACATTTAAATGGTAGACTAGTACTATAACATTTTTAGTTCATGGCATATTGAAAAGTGAGCAAGATTTTTTTTTTAATGGAAACCAGGAATATATGACATGACTTAAATGGTGAAATGCAAAGTCTTTGAGAATGGCAAGATGGTGATTATCTGTGAGAAGTGATGGATCTGTTTTCTATCAATGTGAATAAATCACAATGAATTTTAAAGTTTGTGGGGCTTGAAAAGGGAGCTATTTAATATTATACAATGACTTTTCAATTCTTCCATTCCCACCATCCAATTCTTCCAAGAATCAGGGTTGGCCAGTCATTTTCCACAGATTCCCATGCAATTATAAGATGACTTAAGAATTCTGGAATATGTTCTCCTTTCTCACAACCTTCAAGTAAGTCTGACTCTCCTTTGCTGGGTCAGATCCCCAGAACGTTACTCAGAGCACTTCTTACTTTTCTAATACTTGGTTCCACTTCAAATTCACAGTCATTTACGTGATTATTTTTATTAGTCTTCCTTATTAATCCCAAAGCCCCATATAGCTGAGGACATTCTTCAACTCCTTATTGTAACATCAGTTCCTAGTGCCATTGTGCACATAACACATGGAATAAATATTATTTTTAAATGGAAAGAGTGTCTAGATATAAAAATAGTTAGTTTGGGCTATAGCATATAATTTGAAATGTGCCTTTTAAATGTATCCTTAATTACGATTTTATGATTTGTTCTCTTTTTTGAATTTCAGATCAGTATCAATTCTTTATTCTAAAAATAAACATTGAGTGATATATACCTACACATGCATACATATATAATATACACATATATACATATCATAATGATTTGGTTTTGAATTCTATGTTGTATTCTTTTTCCCTTATAATTCATTCAAATATTTCTATTTTTTTTTAAAGATAACTTATTTGGATTCAGGGAATAGCCACATCTACATTTGGATGTGAACCAAAATGAACCAATTAAAAGTGTAAGCATATGGACTTTAAGATGTATGTAGAATTCTCCAAAGCTCACAGTGTAATTAAAGTTTGGAAGGCAGGTGGCTGAGAGGTTCTAGTAATTTATTGTGTTGCTTTAAGATGAGAATCTAAAATTTAAAAATTATAGGGGATTTGTAGTTAGCATGAGTCCAATAGATACACAATGAAAGCTACAGAAAGAAGATTTATTAAAAAAAATTAGAATGAAACCAAGAGAAATAATCTGTTAGAAATTGGATAATACAGTGCATCTGAGAAAGTTGGATAAGCTTTAGAATAACACTTTCTGTCCCTCCCTTGGGTGGAGGCTACTCTTTGGTATTAACTAGGAAATTATCTTTGTGTTGCTTGAATCAATTCAAGAAAATGAAATGTTTCAGGTTGTCATGCATTGAGGTAGGCATAGTAATCGAGCACAGACCCAGCATTTTATAGTGAACTGGTCTTCTACTCCCATTCAATGGAATTTAAATTTTTAAATCTAAATTTTTAACATGACCTAAAGATGCCATAGATAGATCTAGAAAAATCTGGAGTACCTATTGTATTCACAGGATGCTTTAAAATTTTATTCATTCCTCAATATTTTCATCCAAATCTATGAAATTCACAGCCTACCTATAATAGTTCTAGATACACGATTGCTAGTGTAGACCAGCATAGTTATCCAACAATGTTTGGATAAAGCAAAAATTCAGAAACTGTAATGGTTGCTCATTAAAGACTCCCAAATATATGTTTGAATAGATCACTATATGGTATTTTGGTCTTCATTCTACAAAAATCTCTCTTCCTGATCTCCGTGATCCTGTTTTCAGAGTGGGCGTTTGTTTACAGGTACCAGCCATGAGTTTGCGATTCCAGCTATGTTTGTCACTCAACAGCTTCTGCCTTCAGATACCCTGATCGTGGATACACTTCGGAATAAGTAATACTTAATAAGTAATATTTTAAACTAAACTGCTTTATCTAATTTATGAAATCATTTGGGCTGGAAGGGCCCTACAGCGAAACACATAGCTCATCCCCTTTTCTAGAATAGTGGGATAGATTTTTATTGTCTATAAAAGACATGCTGGGTGGGTATCTATTCTCAGCCTTCATTATCTCCAGTGATAGCAATTCCACAGCCTCCCTTGGCAGCCTTCCCTTTTGCTGAACTAGCCTTGCTTATTAATCCTATAATAATACCTTATGTTCTCTAAATATTGAAGCAGTGCTTAAGTTTCCCCTGCTAACTCATTCCTCCCTGCCCACCCTGTGAAATGCTTTTGGGGGTGGGGGAGTAATTATGTAAGCACATGGCATAAACTGATTTGTTGTACAGCCTCGTCCTGAGGCATTCCACAAGGGGCTTGTTAGGATGGACGTTGTCAGTCCATAGAAAATTAAGCTATTAAATCTGCAGCACCAGGGGTAGTGATTGAATTGTTTGTGCCACAGGGATGAAATTGCTTTGCAGTCATATGAATTTAGCAGGCAGTTGTACTCTTCCCTTCTTGTATGCTTTAATGCTATTGTTAGATTAATTCAATGATTTACGGGCTATTCTGGCATGCTTCGACTGGTATTGGCACAAGGACACTGATTGCACCTCTCCTAGGAGGGCGTGGTCCATGAATTGTCCTAGAGATAGAATTGATAATGGAGATTGGAGAAGGAGCATCCTCTTCCAGTCTGTGTACTACCTGGGGCTGGCACTGAACCTATATTTCTGAATCTCTTTTACCATTTGTATGTGCCTATCCCAGCTTCTGGATGCTTTGCTTGTCCTGACTAGTGCTTATGATGTTCTTTGGAGGACTGCCCACGACAGCTGCAGAGCTGAGGTGCCTGGAGTTCATGTCCCCTCCGCCCCCCACCCCCGGTATGTATGAAATCCCAGCTCCCTTGCCTCAAGTTGAGACAAACTCTAGCATCTAACTCACGGCCTGTAATTCCTCGGCAGGGGTCTAACTGAAGTTCCCCTTCATAGTTCCTTGCTTGAAAAAGTGCTTTCTCTTGGTTTCTTTCCTTTTTTTCTGCTTATTTTCCTCCACCTTTCTTACCAGTATATTCTAGAAGCACTTGCATAAAGTTTGCCTATGAAGGCTTATCTCAGACTTTGCTTCTTGGGAACCAAACTCAAGACATCATTCCTTATTCTATGACCATCTAAAATCTGACAATTAGATCCTTCAACTTCCCATGTTTAAAGTGGCTTAGTTTCTGCAAAGCAACAACAACAACAACAACAAAAATTATTATTTTTTTTTCCATGGGCTACTACCCATGGAAATCACAAGTTTTATTCTAGGATTGTCTGAGGCTTGTCTATAATATTACTCAAAGTTTTCTGAGCTTGCAAAACTTACTTGGTATTTAAACCAAGAACAGATCCCTTTGCTCCTGGAGTTTTCCTCCCATGTTGTATCATTCCTATCATCCTTTTGAAAGTGGTTTGTCCATCTACTAGAATACTGCCTCTGGTTACAGAATTTACCTCTCTAACTGGACAGTGGATTGTTTAGAGGATACCTGGCCATCAGAAACCCTGCATGGTGTCTGCCACTCCAAAGCTGCCCAGAGTTCTGTGCTGCCTTCTTTTAATCAAAGGATTTCAGTGTCTCCATGCTGGTAGCAAAACAGTCCTTAGGGCTGATTCACTTTGATTAGCCATTTTTGTTTGTTTATTCAGCTCAGCTCCCAAACCACTGTCTGATTTATCTCTTTGAAGCCCAATAAATTCTACATCCCCAGTGCAGTAGATATTTGAGAATCAGAATAATCAAGGAGCAACGGGAAGGTATGAAGTGATGTACTTGGGGACAAAATAACAAGAAACAACCATAATCATTCTCTCACACCTTTTATTCTTTCCCAGGGTTTTTATCCACAAATGATATATTTTTTTAAGTCCTTCCTATATCTGTGGGTATGCCTTCCTCAAATTCTCGAGGGATACAGCTGCTTTGTCTTAGAAGTGAATCCCTTTTCAAGAATGAAAGCTGACCTGAATGTAATGTGCATTAGCTGAGGGTATCAAGGACAACTTGCCTGGTCATGAATGTTCCAGAAGCTATGGGTGAAATGTAGATCAGCATGTTCATTGTAATGTTGATGTCTCCTTCCATTCTAAATCCTTTAAGTGAATACCTGAAACTTCCAGTCACACAGTCTCTTTCCAAGGGTACCTCGCACACAGTTTGGTACTTCAAAAGTGTTTTCAAATTATTTGATGCTTTATTTCTTGTTAGCGCGCGCGCGCACACACACACACACACACACACACACACACACAAAAGCAATTTGACAAAAGTTCTGTCCCAAATACATAATTGATAATATTGTAAAATAAATAAGAAAATTGCATTTATGTTGCATGTTCCTATAATCATTAGCAGGCCCACTTTGAAATGAGAATTCAAAGTATAATTAAATAATGACATTGTTCTAGATGACTTCATACTCTTGTAGTAGACAAGCAAATAATATACTGGTTATTATATTATCAGCTACTATCTTAAGCAGAGAAATTTCATTAATAGGAAATAAATAATTGAAAATTTTTAGTTACAGGAGAACTTAAAACTTATCTGGTAACCGTGCGTTTTTTATTTGATTGGTATCTTACTAAATTTGTATATTTGTGCTAGTACGCAGTAATATTTACATATGTAAATTTCGTAACAGAAAGGAGTTAGGAAAAAAGATTCTGGCACACTCTAAAACTAATACTTCATTCATCTTCAAATCAGTTGTCAGTTCTTTCTATGGCATGATCCAGCTTGGTGCATAGTTTCCCTGACTTTTATTGCCAGAGGTGACACGGTAATTGTCCTCATCCAAGATTCTCTTGGGGTTTTAGGCCTTAGTGGAAAGCAATGGTGCTTGTGTTCAGTGCCAGCACGTGGAACAATCACTGTGGGGAAGGTGACTTTAATACATCAGTGGGCTTCAGATAGTGTGTGTGTGCTTGTATGTGTATTGTGCTACATTAAGCCATTCTTTGTCATCATGAGACTATGTTGAAGGAAACATTTTTTAAAAAGCTGCTTCAAATCTACTGGACAATTTAACTTCAAAACTGAAGTGAAGTTACAGTGAAGGTAATTTTTAGCATTGCCCCTGTTCCCAGTTAATAGTGACCTCTTACAACAGTGTGGGTGCGGCTTGAAATGTTCACCCAAGAGTTGCTCGTGACTAGGATTTGTTTCTAGTGCATAGTTATTGGATGAGAACAGGGATTCAAAGTTGCCTTGTTATTTCTGTATGATTAGGCTACGGTTTTTTACTTAACTGATGGTTCTTTATATGATAGACTGATGATCGTATTTACTTTGTTTTTATGAGGAAAACTCCCCACAACTCAGGAGAGCAAGGAAGTATAATAAAACAGAATGATTAAGTGATTAGCATGTGTGTGATTAGACAGACTGGATTTGTATCCAGCCCCAGGACCATAGACAAGTTGTGTGACTATGTTTTATTCTCAGTTGAGATTATATAATGAGACTATATAAGTTAATGTGAAGATGAAAATAAAGATAATTATGTTCAAAGTGCTTAGTATAATATCCAAAACCCAAAAAAAGCCTTCCTTTGTAATGGTTAATAATATTGATAGTAAGTCAGAGCTATTACATTAACCTTTTGTTTTTATTTCATAGAATTATTATCTAGGCTTTTCATAATTCCTGTTTATAATACACATATAGCTTAATGTTTTCAGTTCATTCCAAGACTGAGGTATCCTTAAGAATATAAAATATTAGGAGGCTGGTCCACTTGGATTTCTTTTCCTAATTTTAATTAAATATTTACTTAAGTCATTTTTATATTATTTTATACTTTGTTTTTTTTTCCCTGTCACACAAGAAGGTCCTTAAAGACAATCATGTCTACATATGTCTACAAAATAATGTTCTGCTTAATATATATTCTTGCAGCTACAAAGCAGCAGATGATAAATCAAAAACTAATATTGCCAAGTAGCTCAAAAAATAAAAGTCTGTGGCAGATTAAATATGGGCTAAATGAGGCTTATGGATGATTTGTTCTAATTAGATATAAGGTAAATGTTCCTGCAATTGTGACTTTTATTAAAGTCAGAACATGTGGTAGTTCAGGCTTTCTTACATTGCCCTTTAAAGAATCATTTGAAAATATTTTGGGTCTGCTGTTGCTGAGACAATATGGCTTGGCAGCGTATTGGTAACTTAATAAGCTCACCACATTTGTCATGCAGAAACTGTTCTTTATATGCAAAGCTGTCAGGCAGATTGAGTATATAATTCTTCTTCGCATGAAATAATATGATAAAACTCCAGTATCGAATTGAATGCTGTACTAGTGTTTGGAATCCTTCATGCATAGGTTGGAATTGTTTTACAATGGAAGCATTGTTTGATGACAAACACTCTTTCCTTAACATCCATCCATTAGGATTTAATAGCAGACATTATCCTCCTCCATGTAGGTCTGCCTTTTTTGCTGTTAACATACTGGAAAATGAAGACTACTTCACAGTTATGTTTGGCATTTTGTTTAAAAAAAAATTTTTTTGAATGGTTAACTGCTACGTTTAGACTCCACCATCAGAGTTGTAGATGTTTTCATTCTTTCGACAAAAGCCTTATTTGTCATATTTGGCCAGGTTTGTGATAGAGCAGGCAATATTGACCTCCTTCCGGGTTTTGATCCCATCTCCAAAGAGAATGCTTCTCAATCTAATATTTATAGTGTCAGGTTATCCCAGAAGAGAAGAACACGTGAAATGAGGCCTCATCACGCATGGTGGCACCCGCAGCAGACAAATGGGTTAGCAGAAATGGAAGATAGAGCTCACGCAGCAAATTCTAGAAGGTCAGCATTTGTATTTTTCTCAGTGGTGGACGTCCTCAAGGAACTGGCCCACCCATGTCAGTTTCAGGGGGCTAAAAGGGAAAGAAATCACTTCAAATATGCACACAGCAAATGTACTTAACGCAGCCCTTTGCCAAGCAAGTTCCTGTTACAGAGGTGGCCTGGTGCCATAGCTCTTCCAAGCACTCCACCGCTAGCTACTTCATGTATTTGGTATGTGGGAGAAGCTCGTAACTCTGGGGCTGCCCATTGTACAATGTCTGTCACGTCTGAAGTGTGAGCATTCCAAAGCCTCACAACCACCCCACGGAGAACCCTACAGGGAGGGCAGGGACAGGGTTTTAGCTGAACAGGAAGGGACCAAAAAAGTGCATTTGTGAAATCTGTCCAGTTCTCTCTCTTCCCTCCCTCCCACTTTTCCTCCTTTCCTCTGGACCCCTCTTTTCCTCCTCCCCCACCCCATCCTTCTCTTTCATTTTGTTTTCTAATAGTTTTATTTTCAAAGGGCATTCTGTTCTAAATGTATTAAAAATTATTATAAAATATTCATGAAGACTTTTAGGTCCGGACTGGGCAAACCTTCCTTTTTCAGCTGATCAGATTTTTCCGGTTTTTCTTAACAAAGGAAAATGAAATCTTTCTCATCCCCTAACTTCACAGCAAAGCCTCCATCTGGAATGAATTCGGCATCTTTAACAAATATGTGTTCCCTATTCAAAAAACCATCTAAAAATAGTGCTTCGACAAGTAAGAGAAAAATATTTTGACATTTTCCTTGTGTTTTGTGTGGCAAGCACAGTTTGAAACAGGCTTCCTGTTAATTTTCACAGGCCTAAGAGGCGATGTACTTTTGTGTGCCACTACAATGTATTTTACTCTGAGATGCTTTCTGATCTCAAATATAAAAATATAATACAGAAATTGCGTTTGTCAGAAAGGGACAACTGTTACCACCATGAGCCTTCACCCAGACTCAGACACAAGTATTGCAAGTTAAATGATCAATCCCAGTCTGCTGACATCTGAAATACTAGGTTTTCTTAACTTTTCTTGTGAAGGTGTGTTCACAGCTTCTACCAGATAGGATACTGGTGGCAGTGACTTTAGTACCAATCGAAGAACCATGCCAATGAGTTAACTAACCAGCTGCTATGTATTAGGCATCATGAAAGGGTTACCCATATAGTACATAGGATGTACATGCATATACATTGTGTATGTGTGTGTGTGTATACATATATCTTGTAATTTAATTCTACAAAGAAATGATTAGTCACTCTATGATCAGAAAACTGAAACTCAGAAAGTTTAGCAAACTGCCAAAGTTAATCCGGTGAATTAAAGACTAGCAAAAATATTCAAGCCGAGGCCTTACACTGTCTTCTTTGCCTTCATGTTCCTAAAAAAGTGACAACATATTGACTCCTTTGGTCAAATCCATATCTAAATAATTTGAAAGAAATTAAGCTTAAATCCTGTGTATCCTCTCCATTTTCCTAGTTTTCTAACACTCTTGGATGTTTTAAAGTATAGAGTTGTAGCAAACTTGAAACAGTGTTTTAATTACATTATAATTTCAGTTTCACTTTTTTTTTTAAAGAAGTGATTAAGAAAAATACTACAATTTAAAATTGGTGGATATTTATAAAGATATTTATTAATGGAAATATCGGTATCACAGTATTGATTTTTACCAAGCATTATATTGCCTTAGGTGTTTTTCATACACAATGTTGAAAATTTTTCCACTTAACCAGGCATGGTGGGGCACACTAGTAATCCCAGACTGAGGAGGCTGAGGCAGGAGGATCATGAGTTGAAGGGGCCAGCCTTAACAATTTAGCAAGACCCTTCACAAAATAAAAATATTAAAAAGGGCTGGGGTTATAGTTCAGTGTAGAGTACCTATGGTTCAATATTAATAATAATAATAATACTTATTATTATTATTTCTCTGTCAATCAAAATGATTTCTCCTATAATAGAATACTACCTATATGGCTCAAGTGAGCTATAAGATTTAGGAATACTCTAGGGAAAGTTATATTTCACATTCACATGCAATTCCTAATATTATATGATATGGCACAGAACTAAGACTTGATATAATGGTAGAGCCATCCTGTTAAACCTTAGCACAAATGTAAAACAATTCACAAACCTGCTTATCTCTACTAATACTTAGAATTCCTAAGCACATAGTTAAAGCACATAGTTGGCAAGGTTGATCTTTCCAAATTACATTGTTGTGCAACATGGTATCGGGAAATTGTATGTTAGATATGGAAAACCACCCCATTGACTGTCTGATAACCTATGTTACTACAAATGGAAGAGACATGCAGCTTCTAATTAGCCTCCCATTTTTAAGATGAGAAGACAGAGGCTCAACATTATCAAGTGAAATTGATATTGATATCTACACCCAGTTCATGATAGAAAGCTCTGGAAATAAAACCTTCATGTGCTTGATCTGTGAGTTTTCTTCTGCATTATGACTGGCTCTCTTTAAGCTCTTTTGAATAAGCTTCACATCTATTTTGTCTTTGATTTGCATTTATTTTTTATGTGCTAGCTATAAAATATCAATTCTAGCATCTTGGATATCATAAATGAGGTTTAGAATGTATTTTATATTTCATCTGTGAGTTATATAACAGCAAATAAAGTGTTTCATACTTTACACATTGACATCAACTGAGGCACACACAAAAAAAGAGAATAATTGGCTTGCCTTCAGCCCAACAATTATTTCTCTTGTAAACTATAGAACAGAATCTCCCATGTCAAGGTTTCGAACAAAATGGTTCTCAGGTGTGGTCCCTGGACCAGAAGCTTTAGCACCACCTGGGAGCTTGAAGTAATGCAAGTTCTCTGATTCCTACTCAGAATTACTGAATCAGAAATTTGCTGGTGGGGTCCAGCCATCTGTGTTTTAAAAACTTTTCAGACGACTCTAGTGAAGTTAACATATAAGAGCTGATTTGGCCCATACTGATCTCATTGTTTCCTCCTTCCTTTCCTTCTTTTCTTCCTCATTTTATTTTTCCTAATAATTTAATACTTCCTAAATATATCTTTTTCCCATAAATACTTTAGTTTCTGAATCTTTGCATACTGTTTTTTTTTAATATTTAGTTATTAAGCCACCACTATATCCTATTCTAGACTTTTGTAAAACCAAATGGTTACCCTTTGTGGGTGAGTGGACCAACATCATCAACTCTGATAAGACTCTTGGTGGGTGTTTCAAATGATCACCTCTCTTGTTGGTTCCTACTGTATTTTCCACTAATTAGCATCTCTGTTGGCACACCCCACTGAGACGTGAGCCATCATAAACCAGAAGACCACACACTCCTCTCCCTCTTGTTTCTTCTCACTACTCCCGTGATACCTCATGGGCAGGATGATGGAAAAAATGGGTTGGCTGGGGAACCCTGCCTACTCTGTGGCCCAGGCCATAATTCTTCTAGAGATAAGGAGGGAAGCCTAATTCTTCAAGCTCTAGGTTTACATTCCCTTTTCGCCAATACTAAATTCACTTCATTATCTTTGTCTGACTGAAGAAAAACCAAGACAAATGACATTTACAAATGAAAAAAATCTGGAGGGCAAGAGCTTTGGAGTATGCCTAATAAGAAGTCAAGTTGTTCTGTCTGCCAGTGTTTTGTGTGCTGGTATGAGCACCAGGAAGTGGCTGCAGGTCCTCACAGATGGGGAATTTCTGATCTGAATTTCTGATCTTTTGTTGTCCAAAAATGGCTGGAAAGTACTCTGTTGCAGAGTCATTAATCATGATTATTAAGCAAGGGAATAGGAAAGCTTCATGGCTCTTATTTAACTCCTAACAGCACTGCACACTGGATAGACTTCAATACGTCTATCCACTTTTTTCCCCCCCAAAAAAGAGCAAAATGATGTTGTGAGAAAAATCATATATTTCTACCAAGAAGACAGTGATATTAAAAAAAAGCAATTGCCTCAGAAGTACAATGCCAAGAGATCTGGTAGGAATTGAGGTCAAAAATAACATTACTGACAAATGTCAGATGTCATAAATTTATCTAATAGAAAGGAAATTTTTGAATAAATTAGAGGAATATCTGAAGTAGAAATGCCTTGAAAAGAGATAAATAATTGCCTTAAAATCCACAAGATGTTAGGAATTCTGAGTTGGATTATGTGGAGCAACACATTTTGTTGGCTACAGGTCATAGGGAAATGAGCAATAGTGTCCTCTTCACCTGAGAAGATGATGTCAAGGCCAAAATAGTGTGAAAATGATGATCTGAGGCTAGACACAAACACTACCTTGCACTTTTGCTGAGGAACCATCTCTGTTGATTGATTTCTTCTGTTAAACAGTGTTTCTCATAAGATGGGGCCAATGCTAGATCAAAGAAATGTCAAACACACCTAGGCAGAGGTTTCAATAGCATTTGTCTATTTTCTCCCAGGACTGGCTACATAATTTGTGAATGCCAAATGACAATGTAAAGTGCTTGTTTAATAATACATTAAAAATTTCAAGATGGCGACACTACAGAATTAAACCTAGAATGGAGTTTTAAGTGAGGAGCCCTGGGCACAGGTCTTATGCTCTTGAAGGTGGTTCTGTCTTCTTGCTACTTTATGGAAGATTTTTTTCTCATGCTTGTTATTTTATTTTTTTATCCAGTACACATCACCATGCTATGCTAATGACAGAGTAAACTATAAAGTCTGATTTTGATATTGTATGTGAAAGTTTTCTTTTGACTTGATGGAGGATTTTGAGAATTGAGGAATAGTTTCCCTAGTAGCCAAATAAACTGAAAGTTTAATGTGTCTCAGAATCATTTCATGTTTTTTATAGCATAAGTTCCAAGTTTGTATTATTAAGATTTGGCAAAATGCCAAATCTTTCCTTATGTTCTAAAGTCATATGTCCTTAGAAAAGAAGAATGCCTTTTGCCTGAATACATATAGCAAAAACAAAGCTGGTCTTAGTGTAAAAACTTTTAAAACCAATTCTACTTTTTAGGAGATGTCAAATATCTCAATTTCCTCCATGTGTTTTCTTTCTTGGCTTGACAAGATAATTATATCATAGTGTTTTGGAATCATAACAGAAACAGTAGCAAATGTAGTACATTTAATACTGTCTATCACCCCTTCACATTATATAAACACACATATATGTATATAAACACACATATATGTATATGTACATATATCCTTTGTTGAAAAATGTTTAGCATAACTTAGATCTTATTTGAATAGATAAAAGGCATCCTTACTTGATACTTTTAAATTTATACTAATTTAATTTAAAGCTTTAAAATATATTATTCTATTTATTTAAACATGTGTGCTATCATTGTCAGAAACTCCATATCACTCTTGTAGTGAATAGAAGAGTTACCCAATAGCAACAACTATATATAGAATTATATATATGTAACTATACATATATATGTATATACACACACGCAGATGTTTATACACATACATACACACAAATACATATATATGAATATATATGTGTATATATGTATATGCATATATGTAGAGATAGATATATAAATGTATATATTAAATACACATATATAAATTGCTGTTATACAAATCCATATATAAAGTAAACAAATAAGCACCAAAATCTTTACTTTTTAATGTACAGAATTGATAACTAGTAAGCATAAAAAGAATAGGTAAATGAATCAAGTCATTTCATATGTTTTTTCATTTGAGTATCAGCAGCTCTGTGAAGGAGACATTATCATCCTTCTTCAGAAAAACAGATTCCAGGAAGTTCAATGATGATGCCCATTGTCACACATGGGAGGGTTCAAACACTGGTCTGCAATAATTCTAAAATATATTCTCTTTTCATGATCCTGCTGTCCCGAGCAAAACATTTTTAAATATTCTCAGTGTCTTATTCTATTGTCTCTTTTAATCTCTACTCTTATATTCCATTGGTCATTAATAGTCATGTAATAACTGCTCAGATTGACCAACCAGGTATCAGAACTCAAGGAAGTGAGGTGAGTTGTCTTGTCAGTTTCTAGAAGCTGCCCTGTTTCTGTGCTTCCCTGATGTGCCAGCTCTGGGTTCTCGCCCTGGAACATGCCATCTGTACTTTAGTCTTTGCTCCTTTTACTACTATTAACTAGCAACATACATTTTTCTTCATTAGTTTGTAATTCTTGTAAGAGTCTGTGTCAGTTGCGCATGTGTGAGACTCACCCAACATCTACAAAAATAATTCCTCTCAAACAAGGAAGGAGACAGACTTTGGTCATTCTCATTTTGAGAATGTAGAACGAGCTCTTCGTTTTAGGGACCATGCCAAACACTGTTAATTGGATTTCACTTAACTGGATTAAAGCCCAAAATGCACATTTTCTCTTGCCTCTGTAATCTCACTCCTCTTCCTTAAGTTTCTTTAACCATCATGTGTTAGGTACTACTGCATCCCTGGGGATACAACTGGGATTGCTGGGGAAAGTAAGCTACAATTCCCCTTTTAACCAGAAGACATATTTTCACGGGGATAATATGAAATATATCAAGAAGAAATTGTGCTTACCTCGTTATTTCAAGGAATGGGGTCTTCAGATACGAACAGAAAATAGATGCTTTGTTTCCTTACAAAATTGCTTAGTGTATCATCTACAGGGATTTTCGACCTAGTTCTTTCTACCATTACAGGTATTCTGAAGAGATGACCAATCTTAAAATCAACTTTGGAGTCAATTTCAAATGGACAAAATATGGTGACTCTTTTAATTGAGTGTATTTTTAGCTGGTGGCCTTTTTGAATATGGAATACACTAAAAATTAATTTAACTACACCTTGCTCATTGCTGTTTGCTATTATGTGTACTTATTTGCATAAGACATTGAAAGCTTAGACTCACTGGAAAAACTACTTTTTAAAGAATGATTTTAAGAATTACAATACAACCGGGTGCAGTGGTGCATGCCTGTAATCCCAGGATCTTGAGTTCAAAGCCAGCCTCAGCAAAAGAGAGGCACTAAGCAACTCAGTGATACCCTGTCTCTAAATAAAATACAAAATAGGGCTGGGGATGTGGCTCAGTGGTTGAGTACCCCTGAGTTTAATTCCTGGTACCCAAAAGAAAAAAGAAGGGGCTGGGGATGTGGCTCAAGCGGTAGCACGCTCGCCTGGCATGCGTGCGGCCTGGGTTCGATCCTCAGCACCACATACAAACAAAGATGTTGTGTCCATTGAAAACTAAAAAATAAATATTAAAAAAAATTCTCTCTCTCTCTCTCTCTCTCTCTCTCTCTTTAAAAAAAAAGAAAAGAATCATGATACAATAAATAGCTAATTTAGAAGTTGTGTCATGAAACCAATGGATAATGTAGCATAGCATAGCTGTGTACTTGATGTTTCCACATGGTTAGGAATTTATTTTTAGAATTGTCAAAAATATAATTACCTTGAATATTATATTCTATACCTATGTTGACCAATTATTTAGTCAGGTAAATGTACGTTAAAATCCATATATTGTTTTTTAATCAAACAAGTTTTCCAAAGATTGTACAAATGGTTGATGCATTTGAACAAGATTTGGAGAACGTCCCTCACCCATCCTATCTCACTGTAACATTCAGATTCTGAGTTTGTAAGATAAAGAGCATATTCAAAAGCCAATCTGTAATTTTTATTGGACTAACAACTTGCTGGTGGAGAAATTGGCTTACTGACTTGTGTTTGAAACTGAAATTCTAATCAGATCAGTGTTGTATGATTAAGTTATTTTTTAAAATTTTTCTACTTTTCAGGAATAGGGATGGAATCCAGAGGCTCTTTACTACTGAACCACAAACTCAGCCATTTTTATTTTTTATTTTGAGAAAGGGTGTTTCTAAATTGCCCAGGCTAGTTTTGAACTTGCAGTCCTCCTGCCTCAGCCTCCTAGTCACTGGGACTACTGACATGTTCCACGGCATCCAGCTAAGCTATTGTAAAAGTTGGGATATTTGGAAAGGCTTTTAGTGCAACTAGTTTCTTATGCAATTGTTATTCAGTAGAACGATTTCTGAAACTGTCAAAAGTTTGTTTCTGTATAAATAACTTGATTTAGTAATATATTTGCATGTGTTTTTGATCTACTGAAATAATATATGTAAAAACAATCTAAGAACAGGCATACATGACTCCAGTGGAGGTTCTGATTTCTGATCTCAATGAACTGCCTTCTGGGAATGTTTCATAATAATTAGTATGTACATAAGTGATGCTCTATGGAGGCTTTGTTTTCTTTCTTAAGATGTAGCCAAACATCCAAGGAGATCCTGTTTTCTATTTTAGTCACTTCAACACTGATAAAATGTTGCTAAGTCTAAATAAACCACCTTGATTGACAAGGAAGAATATAGTTTAATATACTACATGTTTTAGTCTGAATAAATAATTTTAGAAACTTTCAAAGAAATTTTGCTACTTGAAAAAAATAATTTACATATCTAATTAAGATACAATAGTTTCTCTTAAGTAGATGGCTAATATTTTTCTCTTACTTATGAAAAAGTTTTTCTTTGGAATGTAATAACAAATCCCAGAAAAAAAAACATCCTTAACTTCAAAGTTGGAATATGATGTTCCTCTGACTGAAATACTTGTTTTGGTAGGAATGTTGGTGAATTGAAAGCAGCACGGAAGCTTGATTCTAATTCATTGCCTTCCAAAGTACCTCCTACATTTCTGTGGGACTGCAAATTGGTGCAGCCAATATGGAAAGCAATATGGAGAATCCTTAGAAAACTGGGAAATGGAACCACCATTTAACCTAGCCATCCCACTCCTTGATCTATACCCAAAGGACTTAAAAACAGCATACGACAGGGACACCACATCAATGTTTATGGCAACACAATTTACAATAGCTAAACTGTGGAACCAAACTAGATGCCCTTCAGTAGATGAATGGATAAAGAAAATGTGGTATATATACAGAATGGATCCTTTGTTTATCTTGCTTACCACAGTAATGTACTGAAGTCATTATGGTAGTGTTTCCACTTTAAGGTTATTACGGGCATGGTCTCTGCCATCTAGAGACTTATCTGATTTCTTTCTTAAGTCTGTGTTATCACCTATACTGACCCAAGACTGAAGAAATCACTTTTCCCTATATTCCTCCTCTCCCCGCTTCCCTTTCTAGTTCTTTCAAAGGGAAGAAATGAACCCCCAGATTAATAAAGGAGAACCTTTTTCTGTCATTTTATTCTTCTATTTGAAATGAACCTTCAGATCAGGTGCTGTGTGTGATAGGCACCATGGAGTGCTGACCAGTTTTGAATGCTGATAGTATCATGTTCTCTCTGAAACTATCTAACAATCCCTTGGTTCCTGGAAAGTAGAGCAGACATTATCTTTCAAAAACTTATATTTCTCTTAATTAAACAAGGGCAAAGTGAAATCACGTCCTTGGTTCTGCTTCAGTTCACCAGTTCTAAATCTTCTTTGGGGAATTGCTGGTAGAGAGCAAGTTCCCAATCATAGCTGCTATTTTTAGTTTCTCGAGATGGCTCTTGTATCTATAAATGTTATTCCCTTTGTTGAGGCTAATGTCTTAAATGCAGTCCAAAATCAATTAGCTCTTAGCTGCATTAGAAAGGTGACTGTTGGCTTTTGTGTATCCTTATCATTATTTGGCACTTAGACCACAAAGCAAGAAATTGAAAAAGCTCCTGGTGTTTCTCTGGGAGTAATTTAAACCAACAAATTTCATGTCCATGCTTCCCTATTTCTTTTCCCCACAAAAAAAAAAAAAAGGATGAATTACATTTTTTGAACATTTCTTCACAGAAGAAATTAAGACAGATCCTCTTATAATTTTTCCATAAGGGTCTTCTCCATCAAGAGATCATACTAAAAGACTGTCATATCTCACTCCTCACCTAGCACCTACTGATTTCTCTGTAGGAACTTAAAGCCCATCAAGATGCCAGATTCTTAATTACCAAGTGTCCAATTTCAAGCCATCCTACTAACGCCCATCTATCCAACTGTGATGGCAGCAGTATTTGTCTTGTTAAAGACCCTGAAGTTTAAATTACTGCTGCACTGTTTTCCTTCAAGGCTCACTTGTTAGTTATGGTGGGAGTGAGCTATTGACTGGGGTCTTCTCATTCATTTAGATTTCCTTTATTATTTTAAATGATCCCAGGAGCTATAGCCAGCAAGTTGCATTCCTTGTTCAATGAATTCTCCCTGATAGTTCTGTCTATAATTTTCTTTGGGAAGGGAAACAGAAAATCCAAGAAGGAATAAATCGTGTCTTGAAAACTCATGACTTTGTCTACTCCTGTCACAGAAATGCATAGATTTCAATTTTCTGGACTGGCGAATCATTGAGGGGAGCAGAAGTCCCGTATTCTAGTAGTTTTGAAGAAGGAATGTTTATTTTTTTCTCTCTCTTTGGGTCTCATTTTTTTTTTCTTGCTCTAGGCCATGCTTTCTCCAAAACCTAGATTTCCCCCATTGCTTTTATGGGGATTCCTCTGAAGGACATAAAACGCCTCTCTCCATGGGAAGCCGGTTCGCTGGAGACAGCTCTTTCCATCTGTTTCATTCGCCCTGCATGGGGCTTTCTCATCCAAATGTAAAAGCTCTCTGAGCCCCAATGCAGCTCACTTGAGTCTCCCTAAAAATGTGCGCTATCAGGCTTACGCAAGCCTGTGATGTTTGAAGGCACAGGCTGATAAACCATGACCAGAGGAGGCCATTAAGGAAACAGGTTTGATTGAAGTCCTGACACTGATGTTGACAGCATAATTAAAATGATTAATTTAGAGTAAGAGAAGTGTTTCAAACTAATTAGAAAAATGGTTTGGTCATACCCCCCAGACTGTACATGTGGCCCAGGGACACCAACTTCTTGATGGAGAGAAAGAAGAAGTGAATATCTTTGTGAGAACTCTGTCATTCTTCTTTGGAAAGGTTACTGCAAAGTTAAAAACCACAAGTTATTTTTATGTGGGTAGTTTCTCTGTGAGACGTTGAGCCCATTATCCCAGCCCTTTTTGCTCACATTGCTCTCTGGGATTAGGGGGTACAGCCATGTTCAAGAAGCAAGGATATTTCACATACCCAGAGATGGCACATATTAATATAAATTAATTCTCAATTCTAATGACTATTTACTGACTTGTTGCTAGAGAGAAAACTAGTTTACAAAACCCTGCAGATGACTTAGCATATACTGAGGGCTCAGGGTTTTATGTTTGTGCCAAGGCAGCTCAAAGGATGCTTTCGAGTATGGCGAAATGAGAGGAATGGACAGTTTTGCTTCCAGTTTATGCCTTCTTTTTGTTCATTTCTGTTGTGTTGTGAATTCCAGGAAGGGCAATTAAATCTTACAAGTTCAGAACTCCGGAATTATCATGGGCCCATCAGTTTGCAAATTATTAATAAGTACTATTAAGGGTATGCTTCAGGCTTCTGCATATACAACTTAGTTAAGGCATTTCCTAGCTTCTGTTAAAGTCAATGTGTGACATTGCGAGATCTGAGCCCTTCCTGCACAAAGAAAATATTCCCTAAAAGAATTCCTTTGGCTTGCAAGCATAACATTTCAATAGCTGTTGACAAGAACTTTCTAACTAAAAGTGATATGAAAAACAAGTTCTTGCCAGATTTGAGGTTTTCCTTCTATTTGTGTTCCCTAAAGCCTGATGGTGGGTTTGCAGTTAATGCCTTCGGCTACATGAAAAAGGAGTTTCACCAAGAATGTTGGGAATTCCTTTGGTGCCCAAAAGGAAATATGTGGACTCTGGGGGATGATGAGAGAGAAGAAAAATAGGGAAGCTGTAAACACCATTGCCAATTTCTGCAATTTATTTCATTTTCTTTTCGATGTAAGATCTGAAATGGTTTAAATGAAATTTTAAAAAGCCTCATGTTAGCTTTCTAGCAGTTTGAAGATGGACACAAACCAGAATTCTTCAAGTGACACATAAACATGTGTAGGTAAATGCACTATTGGTAAGAATTAGAATTCTTAAAGACACTGAATAAGTAGGTTCCATTTGTTCTATGCAGGAAGCGGACTAAAATTGATAGGGAAAACAGAGGAAATTAAAACAGATCCTCCTGTCTAGGGATCTGTGTATTTTCATTTAATAAAAGTAAACACTTGAAATCCTGTTAAATTAGAGTCGGTTTTGTATATTCTTGCTAGTTAAAGTTAATATCTTTGGGGTGTATGAGTTCCTGATAGAGAGGAAAAATGGTCTCTCGGGAAAAATGGCATTTTGACGAATCGCAGGAAATAGTAAATTATGTGGATTCCACACAGTTCCCAAGGCTGTGACAAAGATTTTACCCTTGAAATCCATGCACTCTGGTCTGTGGGGAGTTTTAATGGAATTACAATTCAAGTGCTTTACTTTAGGTGGAGTACAGGACGGGGACAGAATGAAATGTTCAGTATATTTCTTCAACAAAACTCCTGACAGCAAACACTTAAAGAGGCAGAGAATGCAAACTTGTTATTTTACACACACACACAAAAAAATCTGGCTGTATGAAGCAGTGAAGCATTCAGTATGATACTGGCCTTAAAAAAGTTTAGCATGTACTCATCATAATAACCTATTCAGAATATTTCAGGAAGGAACATGACTATACTGAATCAAGTAGACTGCATACATCAGGTGGGAATGAAGCAAATAAGGAATGGAGTTTTCCAGGCTCTGGCAAACTGCATTTTACTGAGGCTCAAGGTCTCTTTATCAATAAAATTGGAAACTTATTATTATTTTTTTCTTAGTATTCTTGTTTTCCTCTTGTTTCAAATCCCTTGGTTGTCTTGTCAATTAAGCTAATTAGAGCTGAAAATAATTCCCCAAAGGGAACGTGGAACTCACATATTTCAGGGAAAATCATTTCTAAGACTTTAAATCAAGTCAGAAAATATTAATGATATGCAAGTGGGGTTATGTGTAAAAGGAATGCTGTAAAACGCTAGATTGTTCGTGGTGCATCTAGTCAGACAAAACACTGTGTTGTCTGCCTCCAGAAAATGGAAGTTAATTTATGCAGTTCATCAACAGCCTTTATTATAGCACGACATATTCATGGGAGACTTAAGTCCATGGGAACTTTTCACTCTTGATTCTTTTCCTTAAAAAAAAAAAAAAAGAAAAGAAAAATCGAATCAAATAATTGCTTATTTTTCTAAAAAAAAAAAATACAATACAATAATGGAAATGTACCCTATAATCCTGACTTTTCACTAATACATTTGGCCAAAAAAACCCCAAATTAGAGCTCTAATTTCCTCTTTAAGTTAAGTGAGGTCACAGAGATCCAGGATCCACTTTAAGTAGCACATTGAGACTCAATTCAGAAATGAGAATGTGTCCTTTCCATTCAACAATCGATCTTTTAAAAAAAAATGTAGCTTATGTTTCTTTGGCAGCTGAAGTCTGCCTCCAAATGAACTCTTTGAAGTAGGGAGGGACACATGGTGCTTCTTTCACTATCTTGTCTGTTCATCTCCTCAGACTGCTGACTCTCCTTTCTCATAGGGCTGGTGGGTGAGAAAGGAAGAGGGAAGAGGGAGGAGAGGTGAGGAAGGCTGACTTGTCTATCTTGAGATGGCTTTGCCTTCTTTTTCTTGGAGACTTTCTTGGGCTCTTTGACAGCCTCTACTGTAGATGTTTGGAAGCACATCTGTGGTGCTGATGATATTCTCCAGCCCTCTGTTCCCTTCTTAACCTTCGCTCCCCTCAGAAGAGATCCATTCTGCAGGTTCTCTGTGAGAGTCTCATCTCCTCCCTTTGGTTCTTCTCAAAAAAGAGACAGAAAGGCTCCAGCCTCATACCTTCTCTCTCCTCTGTTAACTCACACCTTGCCCAGGAAGTTCTGGTTCATGATGACTCCAACAAAGTCTGAGAGTGCAGTCCAATCCCAAAACGTTCACTTTGTGCCCCCCGAAAGATCATCAGTGGTTGATTTTGTCCTCTACATTTCCTGAATAGGAACCAATCCCGGTTCATTTTGTCTAATTAATTCAGAAGAAAACACACAGGTTCCTGAAGGTCCCCTAGGAAGCTCCTGTTGATTAGCTGGAGAAGTAAGCACAGAACAATTTTTTTTTTTTTCTAACAGATCTTTCACACTATTTCTCTTGCTAGTTCAGTTGGCCAGCAGCATGTTTTTAACCCTTAATGCATATTAAACCAGGCCATTAAACCAGGTTTAATTTGCCAAATGTCAACCTGCTCTGACATTTGGAAAATGCTATTGTAGGGTGTGCCTAAGTTCCCTATCTGCATTTATCTTGGCCACTCAGTTAAAGAATTCAAATTAACATACTGTTGCGAATGATTTAAATTTTAATAGCCTTTAGAACTTCTTATTATTCCAATTTCCCTTGTGAATCCATCCAATTAATCCCTATTTATTCATGTAATTCTAGTGGTTCATTTTGAACATTTTAAAGGAAGGAATTTAGAAAAAAAAATTTTTTTTGTCATGATAAAATTATGACTAAGAATTAAGGAATGGCTGTTCCTGTTAACACAGTTGGTTGTTTTATTTTTGTAAACTGAATGACCAATTAGGTAAGGATTGGTTCATATTAAAGATTAGGAATATGTTTAGATATGTTTCTAGATCTGGATACATGTGCATGGAACAGAAAATTATATCATGAATTTCAATTGCTTACCACATGCAAAATAATAGAAAAGATAATTCAATCTTAAGATGTTTTCATTTAGCAAAGTTGAATGGAACAATTTATATATGTCAAACAAACTAGCAGCTGGTGTGGGGGGGGAGGGGCCACAAAGATGGATAAAACCAAGATAAAGCTTATGGTCTGTTCTGGCCCAAGTGTCATAATATCATGCATGTGGAGGTAGCTTGGCTTCTTTTGAATGATAATTGATTATTTGGAGAAATAATTCAAATCATAACAAGAAATATAGTATGTTTTCTTTTTAATATTAAAGATGTAAAGAAGACACAAAAATCCATAATCTGCTACTAAAATAATGCCTTTCACTATAAAAACTAGCAAACAAAATAAAAACAAAAGCAAAATATATGTGCATTATAAAAAAAATTTAAGAATATGGAAGACTGTGAAAGGAAATAAATCTATCCTGTGCTCTATTTCCTATTTCTAAATCTATCTTTCTTAAGTGTTCTTACCTGTTCTATAGGACATTGTGTGTGTATGTGTATGTCTATTTGCATTTGTATTTGCAGGTTAGTATATAAAATTATCATTATAGCTATCCATTTTCCAACTTGCTTACTTAATTTCTTGTCTGCTTCTTTTATTTATTCACCTGGCCTTTTTTCTACAGTTTTACCTCATTGTTTCTACTAGCAATGTTGTATTCCTTAACATGGAGATGTGATGACACAGTTCATCAGCCCTCTCTTGATAGATGCTCTCACTGCTAACACAAACAACACGTGATGAACATCATTGCACCAGCATACTGATGACCCTCTGGAGGGTTTTATTCTCAGCCTAAAATCCTAAGAGTTGCAATAGTAGATCAAAGGAACCTTAAGTTTTTTTGTTATTTTATTATGGATTACTATATTGCCTATAAGAAATAATCCATATATTTATCCTTTAGCAAGTATAATTGACTCTGTCTTTTCATAAGCTTTCTAGCATTATGAACACTGAACTTAAACATTTTTGCTTAACTTTGAAAAATACAGTCTCACTTTTTTGTTTTGCATTATTTTTGTTATGAAGGTCAAAGTCTATTTATCCATCATTTGTAGATTTTTTTCCCCCAGAAACCTAATATTCTTTACAGATTTCTACTTTGTGCTCTTCTATTGATTTTTTTAATAGATTAAAATAATTGCACATGTATTTGAAATAACATTTTCAAAAAAGTACATTTCAAAGAAGTACATTTCCTTCCATTGTTTTCTACTTTTTAATTTCATTTACATTTTTGCCCTATAAATGTATAAAATATATGAGTGATAAAATCTATTTTTTCTTTCAATTAATTTTTCTAGGTTTTAATGTGACTTAAAATATTCTCTTGTTCAGAGGATGAATAAGTTCAACCATGATTTCTTCTAACCACTTTGCATTTATTTTTATATTCTATTGAGTGTAAGGAAATACATAAACAAATGCATATGTACACCAATACATCTATCTACACACATACACAAAGACTCAGATTTACATACATATATGTTTATATGTATAAACTGGACCTATAGTACCAACACTAATTATCAAATACTTTCTCTTTTTTCCAGTTAGAAATGTAGTTGAACTACAAATTTAAAACTTATATGTTTTGGGTATATTTCTAAATTCTTTTTTTTCTGTTCCATTTACTTCTTTTTATAGTTCTTGGTGTGTCTACTCTTTTATTAAAACATTCCATGGTATTTGCTGGAATTTTAAATTTTCTTTCCACAACTGATATGAATTTCTTTTAGATAAATACCTCATCCTTTATATTTTTCCTTACTATCAAAAATTAGTCTATCCATTATTTTTCTACATGTAAATGATAATTTTCTATATCACTCCCATGTTGAC
This sequence comes from Ictidomys tridecemlineatus, assembly GCF_052094955.1. Lineage (NCBI taxonomy): Eukaryota > Metazoa > Chordata > Mammalia > Rodentia > Sciuridae > Ictidomys > Ictidomys tridecemlineatus. Next base: position 31,479,388 of record NC_135478.1, on the reverse strand, counting down.
TTATCTTAGGATTCCTAGTATATTTTAATTGTTTTTGATTTAATATTCTTGGATGTCCTTAGGAATAATCATATCACCTAAGATTAATGATAAGTATATCTCTTGCTATTCTGTTTTTATAACTTTTTCTTTTTTAAATCTCATTGAATTATCTGACACCTACAGAGCAGAATAAAATTACATCACAGTCTTGTTATGACCTTGATTATGATGAGAATGGTTTGTATTTCCCTGTTGCATTGATGGTAGTGTGTGTAGTGTGTATGTGTGTGTGTGTATGTTAAGTAGATATGTATATATAGTATGAAGGAAGCATATGTCATTATTAAGGATTACTTTAGCATCGACACTGGACTTGAACTCTGTGCTTTTAATGTATCGATTAAGGAATAGAGAGTCTTAAAAGCATTAATTTCTTAACTGGCCACCTTTCTTTGCATGACTGAAGCAGGGCATTTTTGCTGTTCTTTCACTTACTTATAATTGAAGATTGTGAGAAGGAGGATTTTGCAATCATGCTTCATTCTGCTATCAGGAACCAAGAGTCTGGTGGGAATATTTTAATTATTCATCATGAAATATCTACATAGCAAATCAAATAGTTATGTATTTTTCGCTTGATGATTTTGCTAATGTGATTCTAATATTCACAAGTTTAAAACCCACAAACAGCCAATAATGTTTTAAAACAACATAATTAAATAACGCTTGAAAGTTGCTACCGAAGGGCATCTAGTCTTCTAGGAGTTATACATTTATAAACCAGGAGGAAAAAAAAGAGATCAACACTTGTATTTTAATACATACGCAGTTTCTTTTTAGCAAAATGTCATTGATAAACAAGTGCAGGGTACTCGTTTCTCAGTGGACGTGCTCCTCATCAGGACTCTACAACACTGGGAATTGCATCAGCTGGCACCAATTAGGATCAGATCCAGGGGCTTGGCCAGCAGTTCTTCCAGTCTTCCAGGAATAGGGAGGGGAGCTTTCATTTTGTCTTCTTTTTGTTTTGTTGGTTGTTCTGTTTTCCCTTCTGATTTTCATTTTTTGTGTGTGGTAGTTTTTTTTTTTTAATGAAACAGTTCTTAAATTTTCTTTTACAGTTTATTGATTAATCATTGATATTTTCTTCATTTCCACATGTTTTTATCCAAACTCCACCATTTTTTCAGATACCCACATATTTGAACATTGGCTTGTTCTCCTCTCTCTTTGCACATACGTGGGCAAAAAAGTAAACATGATTTCATATGTACATGCTAATTTTAACAAGTATTTATACATATATACATGTTGAAATATAATTTAGTTCATTTGTAATACGAAATATAACTCTTTTTTTTTTTTTTTTTGGTGGGGGGAGTGCTGGGAATTGAACCCAGGGCCTCACACCTACCAGGTAAGGTGCTCTGCGACCCAAAATATAACTTTTAAGTAGACTGTATTCTTGTTGCTTATGATCTCATAGTCTGTCTCACACACACTTTTATATACTTGAATATTTATTTTCTTTTCATGTGTGCATGCACACACATACACTATATATTGAGTCATGTTTTCAGAGACTTCATGGAGTTAATAAAGGAGGTGGGTGATAGTACCAGTAATGATGTCGGACTCTGTAAATGCAATGCATTTGTCTACATCTGGTAGAGTGGATAATAACCAAGATGGGGTTCTCTTGATCAAATGGTGCTTATTCAGGCAACTTGGTGTTGATCATTTACACTAGCCTTTGGGGGCCATCTGATTTACTTACCTAGCACTCAGTCTGATTCAAACTGTGCTCTTAGAACTTGAAATGCAATACCTTCCTTAGCCCTTACAAAACCTTATATAGATACTATTTATCCATTCTGTTTTCTGATGGGAAATTGGGGCGCAAGGCATTTTAGCAATTTGTCCAAGAGTGTAAATCTGGTAAATAGCAACCAGGATCTAAGCAGAGTTCCTGAGACTCTACTCCTATCTATTCCAGCACTCAGCACTGTCTGATTCTTCATGCTGTGTTGTAATTACTCACTTAATCACATGGGTTTTTACACTGTGTGTTCTCTGAATAAGGAGCCAGGTGATCCCACCTGTCTTTCTAGCTGATGCTGTCATGATGCCTGACATGTAATAGGGGATATGTCACTGGTATTCTTTATTAGTGGAGTTCAATTAAAAATTTGCATCTAATGGACCCCTTTTATTTTATCTGTACCTCCTTAATAATCAGCTCTCATAATAAACTTAGAAAATATGTGGTTTGGTTAAAGAAAGGTAATTCCAGAAAAAACAAAAAACAAATTTCTGGATCATATACCTCATCTGACTTACTGCTTAATTCTCATTTTCATTATTGAACTTCAGAAGTTCTTGGGGTAATTGACCATTTTTAGTATCTTGGAGTTTTCTAACACATTGCTCTTTTAACTAAACAAGATGACTTATGAGAATATATGTGCAACTAAAAAGGAAAGAAAGAAAGAAAGAAAGAAAGAAAGAAAGAAAATAGAAGATCTAGCCATTTTCTGATCATACCTGTTCAGTTAGGATGCACAGCAATATATTTGTCATTCTCTCAAATTCCATATGCACTATGGCAAGGTTTAGTCTTCTAAAATACCATTGAATCCTCAGCGTGTGCCTCTCCTTCTGAAATTAAAGGGAAAGCTTTGAGTGCAAGACAACTCCTTGCCCCCACCAAAGAAATCATAATGGAAATTACATTAAAGGAAAATCTATTTAAAGCCAGAAGCACAAATCTTCCATATGTGGTTCAATGACTTCTGAAAGAAATAGGATATGATGACCACTCCAATCAAGATTCTGTTTCTCTAGAAAGTTCTCATATCCTCCCTTCCAGCCAATAGTCCCCACTCCTACTCTCTGTTAGCCTCTTTTTGATTTCTGTCACAATTATTAAATTTTGCCTGTTGTGCAGCTTCCTTTTGAACCTTACAAATGAGAAAGTACTAAAGAAATCTGTGATCGTGGTCACCTTTGTCTTTGTAAAGATCATTGGTCAACTCTCCAAGAGGTACAGCATCCAGGGTGCCATGCTGATAGAATAGAGCCGGGGCAAGTTGAGTTAGCAGATAATGCTGAATGCAGACACGGAAGGTGTTTAAGAGGTCTTTTGAGAAGCAGGTCTCCTGCGAATAGTTTCTCTCACCTTTGTGGCATTGTCTTTTTTTTTGAATGACTACTGTGTGCTGTGGTTTCACAACCTCTTAATTAGTAGTGATGGGAAAATACTTTTACTCTATGTTTTGTTGACCTAGTGGTAAATTCTGTGGTACCCAGTCGTCAAGCAATTAGATTATAATAATCCCTGAAGAGAATATTTTCTTAAGGCAGTTTATTGGGCCAACAAACCCTGTGAAGAAATAATAATATCTTTTAGTTTGAGAAAGCCTGGTTTACCTCCTTCTACTTGTCACAACTAGCCAAAAAGGGATCTTAGTGACTTTCATTCTATTAAAAAGTGCTTATGATTGTCCTCACCATCCTGCCAATATGAAAATAGCACAGCCAATCTAATTGTTAAATGAGCCATGATTTCTCAGGGACTCCTTCTCTTTAAAAAGTTGGGTGATTTGTACATATTCTATTGATTAGTCTCAAGTTTATATAGGAAATAATACTTGCGGGGAAAGTTGTGTGTTTTTGTCAGTGAGAGTGTGCATGTGTTCAGATACCTGATGCCTTTACTGTGGCCAGAGACCCTCTTTTTCTCTCCTGTGAATTAAGTGTTAATGCTTGTACTTATTGCTGTGAGCTGCTGGAAGGACCAAATGCACTCAAGAAGTATTGGGTATTATTTGGTTTGGAAATTAAATAAAAATTGCAGTTCAGATGGGATATATATATATATATATATATATATATATATATATATATATATATAAAACGTCCAGTGTAGAAAGAGGAACATAGAAAGTGTGATCACCATTTAATTTACAAGACTTCTTTTAAAATACTACAGCCTACTTTCTAGATTGAACTATGTGTCGTGTATTACACAAATAGGTTAAGGTATTTTGAAGTGTAATTTCAATGATGCTTGACCTAATTTAATACCAACTTAGAATCCACTCCCTGATAAAACTCAACGACACTGTGTTGCAGTTCTTTGTTCCTCTGGTTATAGTCCCATATGGGATGTCATTCTGCCTTCTCTCTTTTTCCACATGTATTGAAATCCTACTGTATACCATAATATAACTAAGCAATTCCCTTGCCTTTGATATTTTGAGTCATGTAGAAATTTTTCTTTGCTTCTCAGCCCCCAAGGCTTCCTTGGCTGAATGGGAATCTGTCCCGAACATCGGATAATGGCTTCAGTGTTCAATTTTGACTTTAATCCTTACCTCTAGGGCTTTTTTGGTTGAACTTGGCCTCTTCTCATTCTTTGGCCTAAATCTGAAAAGTGTCTCATTATATTCACTCAGGATACTTACTGTGTTATTCAGAAAGACTGGGACACACACATGTAATTTATAATAAATACATTTGGGCAGAAATAAGCCTATAAAGAATTGGGAATAGATTATTTCTTATTTGGGTTTGCCTACTTTGTGGACAAGTATCTTTACTGCAAATAATTACAAAGAGATTAGCAAGACCTGATTGCTGTGTAATATAATACCCACAGAGACCCTCTGACCCAGGGCTTTCTGAAGCTTCAAAACATAAAAAGAATGGTTGAGGATTCACTATGTAGTGAAAAGATTCACATATTGCTGCAAAGTTAATTTAATTTGAATTAAAGCAAAAATAATAAATCATTTTTGTTATAAAATTTTATTAAAATTCAGTATCACTCAGAGTCACAAATGTGAAAAGTTTACGCTCATATACTCAAGTGTGATCAGAAAAAAATTTGTATTCCCATTTGGAAATATCCATAGATTTTAAAATTCACATGCCATACATGCAACATTTTCACTTGTAGAAAGCATGTGCACATGTACAAAAATATAGATATTTGAATATATATGAATATATATGAATATTCATTGCAGACATGTTAGAAATCATTACATACCCAATGTAGGAAAAAGTGATTAAATATGGAATAACTACCTACATTGGCATTGTAAAATCTCAAATACATCATTAGTTGAAAAAAAAACTTGCAAAACAATGCACATAGAATAATCACGTTAGGTTAAAAAAATAAATTTACAGATGAATGTTCATAAACATATAATTATAGAGAAAGAATGGCAGCAAACTGCAGAAGTTGTGGGATTCAGGAAAAGTGCTATCATGATGACTTTATTAGACCTACTTGTGCCCTACTCCAGTATATTTCTTTGTGTGTGTGTGTGTGTGTGTGTGTGTGTGTGTGTGTGTGTGTGTATGTGTATGCATGCATGTTTCAATGCTGGTGATCAAATCCAGGGCTTTGCATATGCTAGGCAAACAGTGTACTACTTGGCTGCATCCCCAGCCCCCCAGTTATATTTTATAACTAAACACAGCATAACAGGTTGTTTATCCTAAGCATAATGTTTTATCTAGGGGTTTTCATGACTCAAGAGTAAAATATGGATAAGTATTTGGTAGAAATAACCCAAATGTTTTAATTGGAGCGTCCTGGTTAAAATCGTCTTCATTTCTGAGAAATATATGTGAAGGTAGCTAGCAGCAAAACAGAGTAGATAGCATCAGTCTTGAGCTTTTTTTTTCTTAACATACTTTATATTTTCCCATCTATAAAAAGATGCTTTGGAAACAGCCAGGAGAGTCCTTCAGGAATAACCCAGTCCCTGCTGCCTTATTAGATGCATAGAAGTGTGTTTCCTGGTGAGAGTCTCATGCTGTGAAAGTCATTAGAATAATAAATTAAACTTCTCTGAGCACAGGCTTTTAAAGCTTCAGGTGCATATTCCTTTTATGCTTTTTCCATTTTCCCATAGCTTGAAGTATTGGGATTGTAGACATATTCCTTCTTCCAAAGTTCTGCCAGCATAATGAGTTCATGAAGTCACTGATGCCTAAAATAATTTGAGGAGCTTGGATTGCAGTGGCTCACACAGTCCTCCTTTGTCTCAGTTTTTAAGAGCTCAATGCAAAGATGAGATCTAATTAATGAAAACTGACTAATTAATGAAAACAAGGGCTGAGACAGAAGATCACATAAAATGATTTTTTTTTTTTTAATATTTTATGTTAGGGACTGACACTGAGTTCCAATGCTATCCATACCAAGATATTCTAATAGCATTTCCTTATATGTATGAAAATTATCACATTAAATTACAATTTCTGACAAATAAATTTTTGGGAAAGCCCGATAATATTTGTAAGAAAATTTTCTGAAAGCAGAATGTATAAATTTAACAGTAAATGTTGCCTTTTCATATTTAGAATGTAAAAAATTTAGGAAAGGTTATATTAAGTACATTATTATTTTTTTAAGACATTGCCATTCAGTGTAGGAAGTGTAGTATAATAGAGCATTTTTCCATTGTTGAAATAATATAGAAATGGATCATTTCTCCTCTCCTTATCATAGGAGAAAAAGAAAATGGTACCTTCTGATGATCACCTCTGGATCTTCTAGGATAAAGCTGGAGAAAACAATGTTACATCTAAATGCAGCCGGTGTGGAACAAAAAGGCATCTGTGTTTCCTTGTGTTAATTGTTACATATTCTCTCCATCCACTGGTTCTCTTAGGAAAGGTGGACTTCCTCATGCAGTTCCTACTTGCCATTCCCTAGGGTCTCCTGAGGGTGCTGTGTCTCTGGCCATAGCTTCCTTTCAACTCTTTCCCCCTTTACTTCTGTCTTTAAATATGCAGTGCTACTGTAATTCCTCTCTTCCTGAATGGGAAAAATAAATCAACTTAATTTAGCTGCTAATGTTCTCAATTTCTGCTTCACACATGCTATCATATTTTATTTCACAGCTTCTTGAACCCAATATTTCTGTAGACATTCCTTCTGTTCTTGAGTCCTGTCTACTCACTGAGACTTTATAAGTGGAGGCTGGTTCTCACCAATTTACTCAGTAATATTCTGGAAGCCTCTCATTTGACTTAGATGACTTCATTCACTTTTTTTTTTTTTGGTTATTTTAATTGGAAGAAAAGTCACATATTCTAATTTTAAAATAAAAGATAATAAAAGGAAAATAAAACCAATCTTCAGCTTTAATAATATTCCCCATCAAAGTATGCATGTAAATTTAAAACAGATAAGTTATTCTTTATAAAATATAACAACTCATTTTTTAAAAAAAGTCATTTAGAAATAGGATTTCTTGGGTGATATGATATGTATTATCAGTGTCACACAGATGTAATTATCCTGTAACGTAGATCTGTATAGATGGACTTGAGGAATAAAGAAGAACTCAGGCTCCTAATGAAAGAAGCCTCCAGATCCAACTGTACAGAGAACTAGAAGCATGGTGGCATCTTTCTGGCTAAGAGCTTCCTAACCAGCCCGGCAGGCAAACCAACTTCTATAACCCAAGTAAAATTGCATTCAGCAACCTCCATTCTTTTACTCCTCTATCATAGTACTATGTCACTTTTTGATGACTTTTTTTAAAAAGTGTATTTGTTTTAATCAGTTATACATGAAAGTAGAATGCATTTATGCACTTTGACATATCATACATAAATGGAATATGCTTTCTCATTTTTCTGAGCGTACATGTTGCAGAATCATGTTTGTTATGTAGTCACATATATAAATACAGTAATAATGTCTGTTTCATTCTACTATCTTTCCTATACTCACATCTCCTCTCCTCCCCTCCCCTCCCCTCCCTTAACTTCCCTCTACCAAATCTAAAGTAACACTATTCTTCCCTAGTGCCCCCCCACCTTATTGTGAATTAGCATCCATATATTAGAGAAAACATTTGGCCTTTGATTTTGTGGGATTGTCTTATTTCACTTAGCATGATATTCTCCTACTCTAACCATTTACTGGCAAATGCCATAATTTCACCCTTCTTTAAAGTTGATTCCATTGAGTATATGTACCACATTTTCTTTATCCATTAATCTTTTGAGGGACACCTAGGTTGGTTCCATAGTTTAGCTATTGTGAATTGAGCTGCTATAAACATTGATTTGGCTGCATCACTACAGTATGCTGATTTTAAGTCCTTTGGGTATTAACCAAGGAGTGGGATACCTGGGTCAAGAGGTGGTTCCATTCCCAGTTTTCTGAGGAATCTCTATACTGCTTTCCATTGTGGTTGCATCAATTTGCAGTCCCACCAACAATGTATAACTTTTTCACCACATCCTCCCCAAAATCCTCTTGATGATTGCCATTCTGACAGGAATGAAATGAAATATTAGAGTAGTTTTGATTTGCATTTCTCTAATTGCTAGAGATGCGGAACACTTTTTTTTGCCAGTTTTATTATCTTAAAATTTAGAAATGATCATGAATGTCAGTCATACTAATTGGCAGCCCAGATAGCTAACAGTGGGGTAAATATGTAGTAAATACAATTATATTTGATGATGCATGGAAACAATAAAAAAGAAAAAGACTATAAATATGTGCATGTGCGTGTGTGACTAGTTTAGGTAAAAATTATGTAAATGATTCCTGAGTTAAATATGGTAGCCTCACTGGGCATGGTGGCACATGCCTATAATCCCAGTGGCTCAGGAGGCTAAGGCAGGAGGATCACAAGTTCCAGTCCAATCTCAATAACTTTATGAAGCTGTAGCAACTTACAGAGACCATGATTTAAAATAAGCAATAAAAAGGGCTGGAGATGTGACTCAGTGGTTAAGTGCCCCTAGATTCAAACTTTAGTATGAAAATAAATAAATAAATTTATTTATTTATTAGAGTGCTGTCATTCATGGTTTTGCTGTTCATAGTTTCAGTTACCATTGGTCAACTATGATCTGAAAATATTAATATTTTCTTGACTCTTTTAAGAAAGAGAGACTACATTCACATAATTTTTATTACAGCATATTGTAAGATCATTCTATTCTGTTACCAGTTATTGTTAATATCTTTCTGTCCCTAACTTATAAATTAAATTTTATCATAGATATCCATGTATAGGAGAAAATAGTTTACATTCAGTTGAGAACCATGTGTGGTTTCAGGCATCCACTGTGGGTCATGAAGTACATCCCCCGTAGATAAGGAGGATTTCTGTCTACAGTATATGTGGAGAGACTTGAGCATACTTTAACAATTTAATATAGTTCTCCATTTTGTAAAGAAAAAAAAACTTGGTAATATAAATTTAAAAAACAATACTCATAATTAACAGAAAAATGGTTTTATCTAATTCAGATAATGTATAGACTTCAAGTATTATGATTTTCATATCAACTTATATTCAAGAAAAGTATTTAGTGGCCTGAAAACACTTTTGATATTTTAAGAAAATAATATGCAGAGTGAATGTGTGTATGTATAGGAGAGAGAGACAATGACATGAAGGAAGACAGACATACAGAGAAAAGAAACAAAACAGAGAACATTTAACCTATCATGGAAAGGAAATATTCCAAAATAATAATACTGTTTTCACAAATAGTTAATTTTTCTTTTACTCATTTTCTGTATTCCAAATTTTCCACTATTAATATTTAGTACCTTTAGTATCAAGGAAACACAATAAATGATATTTTGTATGTAAAAATCAATGCTTAGTAAATGCAAAGTATGTATACATTTTTAAACTGACTATATTTTTTTATGAGAATAAAATTGCTCTTGGTTGCTTTCTATCTTTTGGCAGTTCCCTGGTTCTCCCTGTAAAGAACATATATCACTCTTAAAATAAAACATAAGGTTCATTTTTAAAAAGAGGCAAATATCCCCTTATGCTTAATCAAATATTTTGATGCAACTAGAAAAATAAAAGACAGTAATTCACTTTCTCTACAACTAGATTATTACTAATCAGGAAGGACAATAGTGCACTTTATTTTATTATGCTTTCTTCCTCTGTTCTAAGCCAATAAATGAAAGGAAATATTGAGGTGGATATGTTCAAATGTCCTTAAAACAATGACTGAGATTTTAACTTGATGGAAATAAGTGAATTATCGCTGCTTCCTCCTTTTATACACAGAGAACACTTTGTACATTCAACTCATTGAGCCCTCAAACTTTCAAACCCTGCATTAGAGAATTGCAAAATATCCCCCTTGTATATGGATGGGGATTCTTAAGAGGCCATCAGGTCAGTTCACTTTCTAGCAGAAAGAAGAAGTCGCAGCCTGAAGTCATCTGCCATTAGAAGCTAGAAATGACACCAGCGTTGCATCATTTGGTGGAAAAGTCTGTGTAGCAGAGCTAAAGCAGTTGTAGATGAGCAAATGCCATCTGGACTTGGCCTGATCGCCTGGGAAGATGGAATTGCCCTTACTGAGCTGTGGAAAGTTAAAAGTGCAACAGGTTGGTCTGTGTTCAGCCAAGAGGGCTGGGAGCAGATTTGTGTTCCTTGTATCAATAAATATTTATTTTTCACATCACTGTTGGAAAATGGGAGTCCAGAAATAGTTGTTAAAAAAATTCTTCATTTTAATTTTAGATAGAACAAAACATTATGAGATTATTTTAGGTTTACTGAATCTGTAACACACCCAATTTTTATGAGTTTTTGTTTTAATCTCACGTTTTTCAGTGAGATTTTTTTAAGCCCTGGTCCCCAATCCCAGATCATCCCTCCTTAACCCTGTCTCCCCCAACACACACTGGGTAAGGGGGAGCAAGGAACAATGCACAGAAAGAAGTAGGAATAGTTAAGGGAACACTTGCCTTCCAGTCTGTCTCAGTAAATGGGTTAGCATCAAGGAAAGAGGGAATGATTATAGGGTAATCTGGTGGAAAAATGGTCCAGAGTCTAGAACTAAGAAAGAGAAATGTTGAATGGATTATTAGACCTTAAAATGAATGCAGCTGAAATTCTTCTTTCTGTCTAGTAAGGAAGGTCCTAAAATGGTGATAGGGAGGACATTCAAAGTTGGCCTTTCTTATCATGCTTTCTAATTCCAGCCCTGGTTTACAGTTAAACTTTTCTTAGTAAAGAAACAGCTGTGTCTGAAACTTCTGTTCCAATTCTCCAAGGATCTGGCTCAGTTAATCTGAAGATACAATGCAGGCACCAGCTTTTCTTTTGAATGTCATTTTGCTGAAGCCTGAAATAATGTTTCTCTAACAAATAGCCCCAAGAAATGGCTTTGTGGTTTCCCTTTCATATATTCAGAGATGACAGACAGACAGGCCTGATGACATGTAGTTCTGGGAAGTCTTTTTAATTGACTTGTCTATAGACTTAAAGAACCTCAGTAGCCAAGTTGTCTGCGATTGTCTCCTCATTTTCCCGATGGGCTTTTCTCCAGAGAGGGCAAGCAGATTATGACTTTGTTTATTGGTTTCAGTTGGCCCTTCTGAGCCTTTGGACCTGATTGAGGTATGATCATAATATCCTGCATCTTGTGGCTTAACATTTATTTGAACACAGCAGAAAGTGCTATGAAGACTGGGCATCTATTTACATGTCAGATGATCTGTTGTGGGATTCCTCTCTTGGTAAATTTATTGCTTTTGATAATCTGTTGGACTTTTAATTTCTGTATTTTAATTTTCATTGGGCTCAACCATGTTTATCCGTTGGATTTTAGTACTGGGCCTTTGAGATTCAGTTCAGACCATTTCTGTTTGGTAATGGTGATATAAACCTGGCTCTTCCCATTGTATGACTCCTACATTTAGAGTGTCTAATAAATCACCAGAGGAGCAATAATTAAACACTTCTTTCAGTTCTATTATTAAATCAACAAGAATGCCTGGATCCTGCTTCTAGATGTGCTATAATTTATACTATTAGTGTGGATTGTTTTGATTTTCTAAAAATAATAAATGACCCAATGAATAGCATTTGGCCAGAGGCATACAAGAAACAATCCATAGTATATAGATTTGTTCAATGGCATTTAAAAGACCTTGATTAGAATTCAGACTGGGCTGGAGTGAAGAGAATGCTGTTTACTGATAGCTGTTTGAAGTTGTCCTATGTGGCAAAGGCTACAGGGATGCACAAATAGAAACATTTCTTACCTCCAGTGGCTGGATCCAGCTGTCAGAAGGAGCTGACATTTTAAAAGACAGCTATAAAAATGTCCGAAGGTCATGATTGCTGATGCTGTTTATATGATTTTGTTTTTACGTTACCTTTGTTTGCACAGAACTCCAGCAACAAGCCGGGTCAGTATCCCTCAGATGTTGTGACTTTCGGGTTATGAAAATATCAATGGTTTCGCACATGGAATCAAAGCATCTTCTCTGACATACATGTTCACTCATGCCTGTGTTCTTGCTGTCCAGGCTAAGAACATTCCAACATGCTTAGTCTTTTAGGATTGGTAGGTCTATGTGTCAGTGATGGAGATTTATAGGCTTTTCTTAGAAGGCTTGGGAATGAAGCTACCTTCAGGGAGAAGGAAGGTGCAAGGTGATAAATAGTTCATCTTTTAAATGCAAGCAGAGCCATTATCTATCTGTAAAATTATGTTGGAAACACAGACACACACACACACACACACACACACACACACATGCACATAGACACACATTACTGAGTGAGCAAATGTGATCCCTGCTCTCAGGGAACTGAGATGCCCATATAACCATATTAAAATATAACTGTGATTCTGTTAGTTGTGTGTGTGTGTATGTGTGTGTGTAAATATCAGAATATGTGTATAACTGTATAGGTGTCGTGCTAAAGGGAGGCAGTAATCCTTACCTGGCACAGGTAATCATGTTTTCTGAAGGTCAAGAAAGGCTTTACATTTGATGTAGGTTTTTCAGGAAAGGTCCAGAGTGAAGGTAGTGATGATACCCCAAAGAAAAGAGGAAATCAAACTAGCAAATCTGCCCAAACCAGAACTTGGAGAACCAGGCAGTACTTTCATCAGTTCCATGCACAAAAAGGTCTTAATAAATTCTTCTATCATATCTGCCTCACCTTTAAAAGATTCTTTACTTCCTTCCTTCATTTATTAATACTTTGAACATCTTTTAAGTAGCTAGCATATGTTAGTGTTCTAATGGATGAGCACATTCAAAGTCTTCTAGATCAAGGAATAATAATCAGAGTCAAAAAAAGCACTGGGCTAACAATGAAGAATGACATTAAGACATTTGTCAGTAAATGGAAGGATCTGGAGACTATCATGCTAAGTGAAATAAGCCAACCCCTCCCCCCCCCAAAAAAAAAAACAAAGTTCAGATGTTCTGTCTGATATGTGGAATATAACCCAGAAGAAGCAGGGATGGGGAAGAATAGAAGTTCAGTGTATTAAACAAAGGGGAATAAAGGGAAGTGGGTGGGGGGCAGATAGGAAAAGGAAAGACCCTAGAATGAATGTAACATAACTTTCCTATGTACATATCTGAATGCACCACAGTGAATCTCACCATCATGTACATCCACAAGGCTGGGTTCCTAATTAGCATAAAGTATACTCCATGTTTGTATAAATATGTCAAAATAGACTCTACTGACATGTATAACTAAACGAACACATAAAATTTTAAAAAGCACCTAGCTAAGGAGAGGAGAACCTAGAAGCCCATGAAAGCTTTCAATGAGCCAGAACACAACCACTATTATGCAAATATAGATGCTTCCACAGTTAAGTTATGAAAGTTTGCCAAAATATTGCTTTTGTTTGTTTTAAAAGTTTTAAAGGAAGAATTATTGGCTGTATTTGTTTATAATGAGATAGACCAGCTAAAGTGTCATCATTTTCCCTTTCTGATAAAGAGGACAAAATCAAAAATCAAAAATTAAAGTCTTGACCTTGTGGGGAGACAAACCCCCAATGTCTCTTTGAACCAATAAGCACCAAAAGAATTTCACTTGATTTTTTTTTTAATTGCAATGTTTTCATGCACTGGTTTTCTGTGTCTCCCACTCAATTTTACTATTGTTCCCTTAATAATAAATGTCTCTAGGAGACCACGATCATCTTTCTTCTGGGATAGGAAAAGAAAAAACATTAATTGACCAGAATTAACATTTGGGGTGGAGGGGAGTCAAGAAGCAATGAGAAAAAAAGACAAGAAAAAGATGAATGGACAAAAAAAAAATTGTCTTTAGGCTTACTCATCTACAAAATGGAATTGATAATGAAACCTACCTAATATCCTTATTGTGACAATTCAGTGAGAAAAAAAATGCACTTGATGCCATTAGAACTGCACTGGGAAAACAGTCAGTGCTCAATTTTGTTACATCTTTCTATTTTGTGTTATGCACTAGTAAACCTAAATTTAAAAATTCAGCAATTAGCAGAGGAAATTCCAATAAATTGGCACAAATACATTTCTCAGGCTTTTGAATTCCATAAAGCAAGATGTTTGGAAAAACTTTCAGGATTAGTGCCTGGGGTTTCTCATATTGATGTTCTTATTTGGAGGTCACATGCCTGGGTGGTAATGTCCTGGTCCCCTTGTGTGCGAATCTTGAATTGCTTCTGTTGGTTTTTGCATCTAGAACCCACCAGTTGGCTGCCATTCAGTGAATCCTCAGCACTGTTACTCTGGAGGAAAGCAGCTTCTGAAACTGGGAAGATAAAAAGGGTTAGGGAATACTGTTGGGTCACACCAAGGATAATCCCCATAAAAGAAAATTTAACCAAATAATACCAGCTGTGTATTTTCCTTAACCTCCTGGCTGTACATATGTGCTGAATAAATGTGATTTAGCAAAAGAAAGTGAATGGAAATTGAACAAATTGAAATAATTAAAAGATGTAGAAGGGAGGCAAAAGTCAGACTTGGCCCTCCAGACTTTGTGGGAAAGAGCTTGGTGTTGGATAAAGAAATGGTAATGACTACTTTCCCTGTTTGCAGACTGTTATCAGTGGTTTAGGTCCTTGTGATTTGTGCTAGAAACTGGGAAGGAATGCTAACACATGAAACCAAGCAAAGAAGTGGCAAGTAATTGAGCCTTGAGGGATCCCTTTGGAAAGCATCTTGTCATTTAAAAGAATGCACTTTTGATAGTCATCTCTCTGGTTTCTGAGTGCCTGTTTGCAGGAAATGAAATCCTAGGCTTTGCTGTTTGAAAAGGGTAGGATAGGAGAGGGCAATGTTCTCAGAAGTAATCAAAGCCTTTTAGCATTAAAGATGACTATGGAATGTTTGGGGCTGTAGGCATAATGTTGCAAATTAAATGGTGTATTAGTATCCTGCCTAGTAAATGTGGAAATCTTCAAAATTCTGAGGATGGGTAGGTGGTCAGCATTAAAGCATGGTACTGGAGCTCAGAGGCAAAGAAACTCTTAATGTTATGCACATTTTTTGAGAGAGAGAGAGAGAGAGAGAGAGAGAGAGGTTACTATGAGAGCTGGGGTGGGACATCAGTAACCTTGCAGAAAAGAGAGAAATTATAAACATGGGAACTCTAACCATTGGATGGTGTTCCATCTGAGTATAACAGTCAAACAAAATTACAGAGGTCAGCAAGAATAAAATATTAAAACTGTGAAGATGGATCACGCACAGCCTACATCAATAGCTCTTCAGTAAATGTGAGTTGATAATGAGGACATGTCTGTTAAGTTGTAGACTCAGACCAGCTCTTTTTAATTTTCCAGGAATTTTGCAAGCTGAATTTTTAAGCAGAGTCAATATTGAAAATTATATTATAGAGACTTTTAATTCATTAAGTGAATTGTAAAGAAAAGGCAATGCTCAAATTTATCATTTATAATGAGTTTGCCATGTTTTCCTAATGTCTATGCTCTTGAAGTTATTTACATGTACTAGATGGTGAAAAGAGTATATAGTGGAGAAAATTTTATATAAAAATGTCCTACTACACATTTCCTACCCCATCTGCACTCTGTGTTGGGATGATAGCAATTTGAAATCCATTTTACCTTCAGGATTTGGATTGTCCTTTCTCCTACCCAGATGTAAAACACAGGATAGTAATTCTGAAGTCCCTGGGGAGAAATAAAAAAACAAAACCAAAAAAAGCCCCAAACCAAGATTTGTTAAATGCAATACTATTTTCTAAAATCAGTGTCTATCATCTCTCCATTGTCCTCTATCTTAGGGACTCCATTTCTTAGCAGGTGAATGAGCAGTATGTTTCATGGCAGCTGAGCCACTCCAAAGCCAGAGGACCCCAGGACACCATTCCAGTTAATTCCATCTTCTACTCTACTAATGTAGAGCGTAGTGTGATAGATACGTGCAACTATTCAAATTTAATTATAAAAAATTACTTCATGTTGAGCATAAACATGAGAACCAGAGGGTCTAATTTAATTTGTTTTGGTAAGGCCTGAACATGGAAATTTTTTATAGGGTTCTCAGTAATACCATCATGGATCCAACATTGAAAACTTCTAGTCCAGGTTAATTTTTGCCTTCCACCTCCCTGGGGATGTCCTCTTTCTCTTATTACCACACGGCCTACATGACTTCCCTGAGTTTGCTTTCTTAGTGAATCTTCTCTTATCTCCATGTTGGCTGCAAGCTTTAAGACTACATAACCCTCAGAGCCACTCATCTCCAAATAAGACAGATATTCTTACCTGGTAGCTCCACTAAAGGTATGAGGGAGCAGCTTCATTGTCCTGGTTTGGAGAATATATATCTATCTCTCAAGCAAAACCTGTGGCCAGGGCAGTCCTGCTTCTGCCTGGTTGTTCTCCTATACTGAAGCAACCCCCTCATAACAGATGCTAGGCAAACAGATTTCCACTCCCCTGGATTAGATACTTATTATTATCAAATGGATTAAGGGCTCCATTGTAAGCTTCAGCAAAAAAAAAAAAAAAAAAAAAAAAAATTTATACTAAAAATGGTACCCAAATATTTAAAGTTTGGTCTTTCAGCAAGCATCTTACTAGAATAAAATGACATGTATTTTTGATCAGTCTTTTTACATTGATCTCATTTCAAACATTATGCCCACAACATATGGTAGTCCTGATTTTTCTTATTGGGCATTAGTTGCCAGGAAAAGCCAAAAGCTGTACTACAGAAGTTCTGAGATTTACTCTCTAATCTGTCTCCAACTAGCCTTGAGCCCTTGGACAAGTGCCTTAACATGAAATGGAGATGAAAATACCTATCTCACAAAGGTTTGGTGGGGACTAGATGAGATAATATTGATGGGATAATTTTGAAAAAAATGTATCAGATTATAGCTCTAAAAGATTATTCATACTTTATTGGCTAACAAAGTAAAGGATACCAAAAGGATTATTCTTAACATAAAATTTCCTCTGATATGTATTCTTCTAGCTGCCATTCTGATTGGATTGTACATGCTCCCTTTGCCAAGACATAATTTGAGTGAAAATTTTTAAATAATTTTTTTCTAGTGATCCTTACTAATCATTAAGTGTGATATCAAAATCAAAACAAAAAAATGTATAAAACCAAATGCATTCATCTAGGAATACATATAATTTGTTTTCCAAATAAACTCAGTTAATATTTGGATAACGTCTCTCATTTATTTTATAACCTTTGAATCTGGTTTCCTAGTTTAATTTTCTCCTACCCCCAGAGTATCATCTCTATCTTTTCTGCCAAGAGATTTTTCATTCAAGGCCTCAAATAGGTGACCTTCTTTGAATTTTCCATGACAAATTTCCTTGGGCTGTTTTCTCTCTTTGTTTCTTTCTTTTTTTTTTTTTTTTTTGGTACTGGGGATTGAACTCAGGAACACTCAACCACCAAGCCACATCTCCAGCCCTATTTTGTATTTTATTTAGAGCCAGGGTCTCACTGAGTTGCTAAGTACCTCACCATTGCTGAGGTTGGCTTTGAGCTCCTTCTGTTTGTCTTTAAGTTTCTGAGAATCACACACACACACACACACACACACACACACACACACACACCCCACCTACACACCAGGTGGACTTTTAGACACAGGTCTTCACAGAATGTGTCACATTTTATAAAGCTTATCTGTTTATTCCTTTTTGTTTGTTGGTTTGGTTTTTAATTTTTGATACTGGGAATTCAATCGACAGGTGCTTTACGACTGAGCTACATTCCCAGTCCTTTTTATTTTGAGACTTTTTATTTTCAGACGGTACAAAGTGGCTGACTTTGAAGGTGTTACCTTCCTGCAAAGCCTCTTGAGTTGCTGGGATTGCAGGTGTGCGTCACTCCACATGGATGTTTCAGTTATTAAAAGTAATTACCCAAAGTATCGTTCTTCCCTCTTTCTACATGTAAAAGCAATCAATGTTGAATGTTGAATGAATGATGGAATCATAAAATCAATTCTTTGATGTTGATGAGAAGTTAGAATAACTAAGAGAGGAGGTCCATAGAAGATTCCTGAAATTTTTATTTTAAATTAGTATAGAAATAGAATGAATAAGCATTCACTAGATAGGTACTATAATGCCAGGCATCCAAGCTAGAGGTGGGATTTAAGCGTGAATTATCATCAGAGCTATACAAGAAATAAGAAAGGGGTGGAAACAGGCCATAATGGAGACTTAATTTAGTTAGTGTGGTCCAGGAAGGACACTCTGAAGAGATGGTCTATCATCTGAGGCCTGAGGAAACAGAAGGAAATAGTTTTACAGAGACCCAGAGGAAGGCATTTGTAATGAAGGGAAAGAGCAAGGAAACATATGGGGACTTAGAAGAAAGGAAAAGGGCTGGAAGGTGAAGAGCAAAGAAACAGAAGGAAACCGAGGCACAAAGGGATTAGCTAAATTGCCCATGTCACAAACCTTACTAAATAATGAAGCCTAGATGAGGGTGAGTCAGTGAGAATCCAGATCCCATGCCCAAAATATCAGCATTGCTCAAATTGTAGTCCACAGACTGTGAAATGTTTTTACTGGATCTGCCATAACTATGGAATTTGAAAGTGTGTTTAAAAAAAAAAAAAAGAAGGAAAGTGTATCTCGAGGGGGCAAAATTGCAACGTATGCAGTTGAGGGGTTTCTGCCCCTTTCAATGCTTTATTCACTCAAATGACTCAATACAGTTTTACTCTATAGGTTCTTAATCAAGAAAACAACAATCCTTAATGCTAGTCACTGCAATAGACATAACCAAGTCACAGTAAACAATTCTAGATGAATTCTAAGCACTGCAAACACACTTAATCATGATAGGCTAATGACGGACATTTCCCTCTGCAGGCTAAGTTCAAAAGTCTTCAGCCTTAGGCTTTATGTCCAGCAGATGCACACTCACTCAGACCACAGTGATCAGGTCCGGAACTAAGGCAGGATTTTCCTGGGGTGGAGCAGACAACCGGTTGAGGAGGGGATCGTAGGGAGGAGTGCGGCTCTCACGGGGGTCCAGATGAGGCGAGGTGGTAGAGTTTGAAAGCAGTGAGGATTACGCAGAGGCTCAGGAACGATGACAAGTGACGGGATGTCAGGTCCTCATCGGGCTCTCCAGCTTGAGTGCATCTTTGTTTGGGTTGGCTGAATCCCTGTTCATTTGCACTATTATTTATACTAAATTTGGGGGCTTTTTAGCTCCCCTTTCAATCCTTGTCAGCTACCACCAGATTTCTCAATGACATCATTTACCCTGGGGTCAGAAACATCTGGTCTGGTGGTCTTCATCCTGATGTTCTTTCCCTTCCCTCTTATCAGGACAACCTGCCAGGGGCTTCACTCTGTTTATCAGGATGAGGGGAAGTAACTTGTTTGTGGCCATACTGGAGGGCTCTGTCGGTGTGCCTGGTGAAACTGCAAGTTTCAAACTGGATTTTAAAAAATGGAGTTTCTTAGGTTCAGGCCTAAGGCTATCCTAACAGAGTGTGTTATCAGTAGTCTTTCCCCATCGAACCAAGTGTAGACCAGTTGGACAATTGGCAAAGTAGTGTGGAATTATCTGCAACATGAGCTGCATATGAACTTCGGTGAACACCTTTTCTCTGCAGTGTTGCAACATTTGTGAACTCTTAGGAGGAGTAAAAATCCAACAACATTTATTAGCCGACCACTGTGTTCACTGACATCCTGAAAGTAACATATTGTTCTGGCTTTAAGAGGTGATGACTGAATTATAATGTGAGCTACTAAATATTCTTTTCCATTTTCACATAGACTCTAATATGTGACAATTTGGGAATTTTTTTCCTACTCATTTATATCCCCTTTCTATAGTACAGCCACTGAAGCAAGTACAAAAATATTGTTTACATTTTAATATAGAATCCAGATAGAAGTATTCTTGATTTTGTGGTTATTTCATCCTTTCTTTCACTAACCTTATTTAAGAAAATTAATGATAACCGAAGATAATCAATGAAGGAACTATACACATATATTGTCTGTACATCGAATCCATGATCCCTGTGATGAGAAAGCAAACTACATGAGAAAACCTGTTGTGTTATTGAAGGGGTAATGTGTAACCATCAAGGAGAATCCCTTGGTGAACCACACCTGACCTGTCCTCCAGCCAAGCCTCCAGGACTGCAGTGTCACAGATGATATATTCTATTACAAAAACAATGCCTTTTATTTTTAGGATGCCACTCATAATGGGAAACTGATCTTTGCCAAGACAGTGTGTACCATTTCTGACCTCATAAATAGATAAGTAAAAGCTGAGTTTTTTGATCCTAAGAATTGAAACTGAAGTGGATATGTTTTCCTTTTTTGAACCTAGCTCAGTCTCCTCTCATCCCTTGTCTATATAAAACATTAGGGTATCACTGTCTTTTCTAGATGCTGTCTGTGATCCTAAGTGCACATCTTTTGGCCACTGATGTTTCCTGTTGCTGTTTACCCCTTAAAGATGGGGTAAAGGCTAAAGAAAGTTATTTCTGTAGTGCTAATTGTTCTTCTGTGACACTTGCAAATTGATTTCCCAAGAAGAGTTCCTCTCAGTCTATACATTTCTTTGAAAAATCAGTGCAGATGTTGAGTTAAATTTGTTGTGGTTTAGACTCAAATCATGGTGTGTGGGGGGGGTGCACTTGGGAGGCAAAGGATAGGGAGATATTGTCAGCATAAACAAAGTCCTAATTCCATACTGGATTATGGAATCATCCATACTGCATGATTACATCAGTCATCTTCGTCAACAGCATCCCTGGGCACCAAACCCAGTAGTACCTGGCAATATATTGCAGTACTATGAATATGTGTGATCTGGGGAGTCTGACTACTCAGGTAAAAATTTTGTGTCTGCTGCTTACTAACAATGTGATCCTGAGATCATAACTGTTCCGTGTTTTAGTCACTTCAAGTATTAAAACATAGGCAATATGATTACTTAACTCAGAATTTTGAGAAAGATTGAAAAAGGTAATGTGGAAAGTGTATAGAGTACTTAGCTCATACTCTTAGTCTGTGTTAACCATACAATGTATTTTTGCACTCACCAAACTTTGAGCTGCTATCCTGAGGGAGTTGATAAGGACGAAATTGCAATGGGCAGGAATCCAAATGTGAAGGGGAATTCTAAATTAGCTGGAAAAGTTAAAACACATACACCAGAAAAAAAGATAAGCCAGAAAAACTCTAGACATATTAAATAGCGTCTAACAGGATTTGAAGGAGGGCAGGGAAGTGAAATCGAGGCCCACAGCTACTCTTTCCTGGTCTGGAGAGTTTTATTGAAGTGCCTATGTCATAAAACCGTTTTGCTACCAGTGATGATAATTTGATGCCTTAACCATATTCATTGCATAGCAGGTGTGACTCTCTCTTGATGTCTGGAATATAAAGGAGAAAGTCTGAGAAAAGACATAAACATTTCAGAGGCTTAGACCTGGGAAAATAATAGGCAGCTTCCGGCTCCCCCAGGCCACTCTGCATAAAGCATCCTTGGTCCCTGAAGGCCTCTGACATTCCTCAGTGATGTGAGCAGAGAGAAGAGAAATGCTTTCTAGTTGGCTCAGGTTACTTCGTTCTGGTTAAATGAAAAAAGTATTAGCGTTACATTCCTTGTCACCACAATTCCAGCTGTCTAACTCCGTGTTCTTGTTGCAGAGATGGAGGATCTTTTTAACCGCTGAAATTAAAAAAGAAATGTGTTGCTGAACAAATCTCCCCATCCCTACCCTTGCTCCCTGCCTCTTGTGTGTGACAGGAAGGTGAAAAGGTCAAGTCTAAATAATAGATGCTTCTTCAGTGAGTGGTTAGAGCAGTGTTAGAAGATGCTGTGGAGTGTTTGCCATTCAGAAAAATGCTGATCAGATAGCAAACCCCTTAAGAAGGAAAATAAAACAGAATTTTTAGATATGCATTAAAAGGATCCCAGTTGTTTTAAATGCTCAGCTGACCTTGGTTGCTAAACCCATTCCTATAAGGGCCCCAGGACTCCCTGGTTAACACTCAGAGCCTAATTTACAGAGCTTTTTTTTTTTTTATCACCCCTTTTCCTGACATCATGTCTAAACCCTACTCTGGGTCCTCTGAAACTCACAGAGTCACACACAATATCTCCTTTATCCTCCTATTTTCTTGAATTCTTTCTTTCATTATCTTGTTTTTTTTTTTTTTTTTAAAAAAAAAGCAAATTTAGATATTCTAGAAGAGACTGCATCCCCATAGCCACCTCCAATTGGGGGAGTGGATTCTGCTGGTGCCAGAGAGTTTCCTCATTGCCATTTCACCTTGTTCTGGCACGTTCTTCTGTAAGACCCCAATCTATGAATCTCGTGGATCTTCAATCCATGTCCTTCGATGACCTCTCCACACTTAACTCACTGCATTCTTTTCTAATCCTGACATATTCTTGGTGGTTGTAGGACCCTGGCTTATCACTTCCTTGACCTCTTCTCCTCTAGTGACTTTCATTTTTATTTAACATCAGCCACCCCTCCAATGGCCATATTCTAGACACTGTCATTATCAACAACCAAAACCCCTCCATCATCCCAATTTCTGGAGGCCTGATCTTGAAACACTTTTTTCTCTTTCCAGTACACTACTCTCAGTTTTCTAATTACCAACACTTACTGGTTTTAAAAATGTCATTAGAAACTGTCTCTGTTCCTTCTCCTCATGTTCTCCATACTCCACGTAGATTTCATGGAAAACCATTGTTACTTACCTGCCCTTATATAAACTTTCTCATTCTTCACTTTCTCCTTTGATCTACTGTGGTCCATTCTACTCTTGGTTATGTCCAGTTTTTTTTTTTTTTAATCTCATTGAAAGTAAAATAAAAAAATAGAATGAACTCTTCCTTTTACTAAGAGAGCCCTAACCCTCCCTCCTACCATCATTTACCCATTATTTGTTTGGTTTATTTATCCAGATCTCTGATAAAATGCCACTCCATCAGAGAGGACTTCCCCAACCAAATTAACTATTATCCATCCATCCATTCATCTATAATAAATACATATGAATTGCCCTTCTCTCTACTCCTATTTTTCTGCATACCTTTATCTGATTTAGTTTTCTCTGTATCTTGAAAACAACTTGAGACAGATGAATAATTTATTGTTGTATGGTTTTCAGAAATAAAACATAAGCTTCAGGGAGGGACAGACTCTTGTGTGTGTCATTCATTGCCAGATTTCTAGAACCTATTTTGCACATAGCAGGTGCGCACTTCATATCTTTCAAACACATAACACTGAACAAAAGATTTTGAACTTAGATTTTACTTTTGGCCTTTTTCACCACTGCTGTGTTTAACCCAAGTTTACTTTCCAGGAATTCCAAGTTAAAGGAACACTGTAATTAGAGAATTTGGCTTTGAATAAACCCATTTTATGTCTCTCCCTTACCAAATTTGTGGCTTGGTTAATTTTTTTCTTTGATAAGAAGGCTTGATAAGAAAGAGCTTGCTCACCTGACATGTATGCAAAGTAGTCACATCATTAAGTGGTTTCTCATAGTATTGGTCTGTACATTTTAGATTAATTGGGTAGAAGGGGATAATACTTAGCTAAACAGTTAAATCTTCTCTTATTTTTTTTTATTTAAAGTACCATTTAATTAAACCCTTTTGGAGAATTATCCTGCCTCAGGAGAGCTAGTGAAGTGATAACAGTACAATCAGTTTGACACTATCTACCCAGGAAAAAGAAATATGCACAAAAGGATTCAACCTCACTGTCTTTTCTTCTGCTCTGATTGCCCAGGTATGCTTCTTAGCCATTAGTATGGTTTTTTTTTTTTTTTTGTCTTTGTCATTAGTTGGGCTTTTATGTTTTCTGTGTTAAAAATTCTACCCTTGAGATTGCTGTTACAGTGATCCCAATCTTGAAAAGACAAGTTTACAAATGTCATGAGAAGAAAATGGAGGAAAAGGCTGGCTTTTAGCTGCAAAGCTACATGTGGTTCTGTTGGTTCACGGGGGAGTTATGCACCTCCACAAGTGCTTTATCACAAAGGCTGAACTGTTCAGGGATGTGCAGATCCCTGAACATCCTCTGGCATCATTTATTTATTAATATCCTGGGCATCATCGTTAAGTACATGTTGAGTCCCTGGTCAGATTACCAGGCAGGGCAGTTCTCTCTCCTGCACTTGAGTCAGCATCTCCAATCTGGTGAATTGCATGAATTCATTGAGTGGGATGATGATAAACAGGCTCCACAAAAGTGACTTCCTCAGCTCTGAAATTCTCTATAGTGATGGACACTGGCTGAGTCTAGGGAAGTGGCTCTCAAATAAAACAAGAGCAAAGCTCCCTCACTGTTGGGGTATTTGTATCCTTCATTCTTGTTCACCAAATGGTTTAGTTTTGCCATTCTCATTAGAATCTGCTCCTTGGGTGTCTCACTATGGGGCAATTGTGTTCCTTATTAGTTATAGCTCCAGAATTTCTTCAGCAGGTCGAGAGGAAGGATTAGGGCTGATGATTGACAAGAGAAAGGGTGGGGACATGCTGTTGAAAGTGGCTGAACACTCTCTTTTCAATGATTGTACATCTGTTTGTCATGATGTTGGCAGGGATTGGATAGTGCTTTTGCACTAGAAATAAGAGAGATTTTAACAGATCCCTCCTATGAGCCCCTTACCATTACTCCTGAAAGAGTTTTGATTTATTTCTTCATGGTTTTATGTCAAATTCTATTCTAAATGAGTAACAAGCTTTGGAATATTTTAAAATTCTTTTGAAAATCAAAGATTATAAGAATCTCCCTATCTCCATTTTCCCTATCTTTATAGCTTGAGGTTTTCCAAATTTAAGATAAAATTTCATTGCTCTAAAATAAATAGATTTGGAATGTGTTTCCCATACAGTCTCCCCCCCTAAAACATTCTGCTGCTACATATTCAAGGTGATATTTTGTGGTTAAAAACTGTTCCAACTTTGGTACAATCTGCCCATTAATGTACTTGATTCAGTGTAAGTTGTTGTTGATTATAATGTGGACTCTTTTTAATTGCATTGCTAAGAAAAAATACTGCCAATTTAACCATAATGTGATTATAACAAGAATTTCCATGTTAAAAAAAAATTGTAGGAAAATAAAAAGACATGTCTTTGAGTTTTCAAAATACTTAAATTCACAAAGAGAGTCACAAAATACATTTGTGTATCATAGGTTCTGACAGCTACTGCACCAAAGAACTTGGCTGAAATTTCTTTAAGCCAGCATTTTTAAGCCTTTTGGTTAGTCATCTGAATTTCTATTATAACGTTCAACCTCAGAACATTTATTAAAGTTTATTTGAAAATAGCTAGTGGAATATTATCTAATAAGGCATTTCAAAGACAGGTGCTCCATTGAGAGTTCTGAAGAAATGGAAAGAGAAGAGAAAAAAATGAAAAAAAAAAAAAACAGATGGGACAAGTCAGGTAGGAAAAATGTTAAGGATTCAGAAAAAAGTTTTTCAAAATATTCTGAGCAAGCTACCAAATTTTTTGTGAAAATCGGGTGTGTTATTTTTTCAAGTAGAAAAAAACTAGGAAGGAGATTGGGATTTTGATTCGTGTGGGGGGGACATGATCACAAAGGCTCTTCTTGTTGATGTAAATTTAGCTGTAAGCATATAACTTTTCCAAGAATGCTATTTAAATCTGACTTCAGGTGTGACCCAAATTATATTTGTGTAAGTTACGTGGGAAGGGTTTGGGGAGGGAGAGAGATAGTCTAGATTCTAATATTTGTTTCAACTTTGGAGTTACTGCTTTATTATCTATAAAGTAGGATGAACAAAACTGAATGACCAAGAACCCTTGGAATGTAAATGTTCACCACTAGGGATCTAGAATGTCAGACTGTGTCATGGAATTGTAAAGAAGAACAGCAAAAATACTTAGGGGATAAATACTATGCCCAAAACACATTTCCATATCTGTTTATTTTAGACTAACGACATTATCCAGATGTGCAAATAAAATTTTGTTTTGTTGAAAATCTGTTTGAAATAAAGGAATCAAAAGAAAAGGAGAATTTATATATATATAATTATAATATATTATACAACATATAATTAGATATTTATTATATATTAAATAACATACTATCATATATATTATTTATTATTATAGTTATTAAATTGCATAACATATACTTACCTACATATTATATATAGAATAAAGAATGACATAAAGCAATGACAACTGAATGGTAAGTGTAATTAGGAGATCCATATTTAACATAAAAGATGATTTGCAGCTATGAGAAATATAGGGAAAAATAAAGACTAAGTGGGCTATAAAACATTACCAAATATATATGTGTAATATAATACCCCAAATTATCTGTTGCTTTCTTTTTTTTTTTTGGTTATTCTCTGTTTCTCCACTTGGACAGCATCTCTCATGAAAGTAGACTTTATCTTTCTATTATCATTTTCAAACTTTTTTGTGTGAGTGACTGGAATATAGGGGTCACTCAATAAATATTACACAGTGTTTGTTTAGGGAATAAATGAATAAGTAAGACATAATTTCATTCACCACATTTGTTACTCATAACTTGAAAATGGATCCTCCTTAAAGCTTTTAAACTTTTGCTTATTAAGATATTATTCTTCTGAGGAATTCATTAGAATGACAGATAACAAAATTTTCATACAATAAGCCATAAGGCCACAGTGGAGGGAAGAGCACATATATATGAACTGCCTCAGTCATGGTTACACATCTGTGATGACAGGTGACAGAAGGGCGTCTGCAGAGACATTTACTCCAGCAAAAAGAGGTCACACCCGGGCTCACTTGACTGAAGTTGTCCATGGCAGCATTGCCAAACAGCATAATGTCTGCAGAGAAGCCAGAGAGAGTTCTTATTATTATCATTCTCTATCCAAAGTTCAGGGTCGAATTTACCCTGCTGGCCTTAAAAAAAAACAAACAAAAAAAACTCCTTTCCATGAAAGAGCCCCTGTTTCCACAGATTCCTGTAAGAATGAGTAAACTTCTGGTGGCCTACCTGTGAAATGACTCCACAGAGGTGAGGCACATCTTTGAGCCTGGATTCTCAGATGTCTCAGCATCCCAAGGATATGAACCCTTTTTTTTTTTTATCGTAAGACTTTGAATTGTAAACTTCCAAAATATTTCATATGAGAATATGTTCAGGGGAATATATTAAGTTTTCTGTCACTTTGTATTCTAATGCTGCTACAGAAGGATCGAATCTTTTAAAATGTTGCTTTTGAGTTTTTTTCTCTTTCAGAGAAAATCCGAGAGTTGATTTAAAATTTAGCATTTTTCAGAGCCAATTCTCAAAGCACTCTGGTGTGTGTGTGTGTGTGTGTGTGTTTTTAAGTAACATCAGAGTATTTTTATTGTAGTCTTTACAGAACAGAATCTTTTATATGATTTCTAATATAATTTACTATGTGAACATATTTACATGAATTCCCATCTATAAATAGACATTCATTCAACCTTATATAGACCCATTCTGTGACCCACAAACTATTTTGGGTTCTGAGAATTAAGTGATGCATTTGATTATCCTCAAAAAATACATCATGCAGGATATAATAGCAATGTGTAAATAAATAAAGTATAATAATGTAAGGAAAAGAAATGGGATTTTTAAAAATTATTATGGACAAGCAAAGAAAGTTGAAAAATTTCAAAATTCAGGCACTCTGATTAAGAGGTATACATCCTAAATTTTATACACATATAATTAATTTATTTTGTTTTATTATTAAATAAGAAATAATCAGGAAAAGGAGAGGTTAAGAATGATTGGTAGCTGAATGATCCACCTAGACACCCATTTAATGGTATCCCATTTAGAAAAACCAGGCTTATCATATAGAATTAAAACACCAATTATACTTATCCTATTAAACTATAAGCTGGGTCACGTGGCTCTTCAGCCCTAACGTCTTAAGGGCTCATGTTGGCTTCTGAAGCACTCAGGATCTCTCTAGCTCCCATCTCTTGACTTCTCCTGTCACTCTCCTGGTTCATTCTGGGCTTTCAGTAAAGCCCAGATGGTCTTGCTGATCCTCACACCTGGCCTTGCTGAGTTCATTTACCCTTTCTGTTCCTTCTGTTCGAAATGCCCTTTTTTCAACCACATCTCCTCCAAGGTGCTGAAACGTTACCTTTCTAATCAAGTCTGCCCTGATATCTGCACTTAATTTACAAACTGCCCCTCCTGCCTTGAAAACTACCTTTGCAGTCTCCCCAGATTACCCCGTGTAGCTGTTTGATGGATTGGAAGTCAATATGTAAAGATGAGGCTTAATGTTTTAAAATCCTCATTATCATTTCCTAATTTGGGTGTGAAAGCATCAGGAGCCATTTATTATGGAACACTCCTCTTATCCATTGTTGTCACTTTTTTTTTTTTTTTTTTTACCCATTTTCTCTGGACACCATGCCACCCTTAAAACTGAACCACCCCAAACCTCTAGAATTAGATATTAGATTACGTATTGACAACAAATGCACAAGTTGAATTCTGTGTCCTGGATATATATTTATATAAAGAGATATACAGCCAGTCAGCAGTCACAAGGAATACTTGAGTTAAATCCCCGTCTGTAAAATGGGAGAATACCTGTACTACTTAACAATGCATTCTTTTTAGGAGAAATAAGTTAACATATGTCAAAATGCTGTTAAAGTTGGAGATTACTGTGACATTTTACATTGTTGTTGTAATAGGAACATGCTTATGTTTAATAACATCTTTTTAGAGGATGTTCTCCTTCCAAAAGCAGTAAAACCAACCACCATTATTTACAAGTGGACTTTCTTTTTATTTTCTAAAGAAATATCCTCACTTATTGCCACTATTTTAATGGTAAAACACATTCAGAGAAAGTCAGTGACCTATAATCAAATTGCTACTAAACAATAAAGTGTTTTCTGGTGATGCTGGGAGTCTTCTGCTCCATCATTTTTTTTTTCTCACCCAAAGATGAGACTAATAACGATGGTGTAAGATTGGAAGAGATTGGAATTGGAAAATCATCAGAGTAAACTATAAGTAAGAAAAAAAAATCACTGGATGCAACATCTCGGGAAGACATTTTGATAAGGCTTGAGATAGTTGTGGTGTCTTAACGTACTTCTACATGGATTGCTTATTAGTTGTAGGTCAAAAAATAGTCTATACATAAAGTAAAAGTTATACAGAACTTTGGCCAGATGATTAGCATTACCAGGGACAGGCAGGTGGACATCATGTGTTTATGAATGTGATATCCTAAGAAGGACACAATATGAAATGTGTCATCCAGGAACAATACATAACCTGGATTTATTCTCAAGGAAACATCAGATGAATCCAAAATGAAGAGTATTCTTAAACAAAACAAAAATGCTGAATTTTTAAAAACTGTCCATGTCTCAAAAGTCAAAGAAAAAACAAAGATTTGTACAAAGTTAAAGAGGACCTAAGGTACGTGACAATTAAATGCACAGTGAAGGGATTCTATAATGTTGGGAGAAATGCCAAAAAGGTCATTGTGGATTAGATGGCAAAATTGGTGCACTGGTTGTATCAATGTTAGATTTCAGGATGTTGATAACAGTACTAGAATTCTATCAGAGAATGTCCCCCCCCGCCTTTTTTTGTACTGGGAATTGAACTCAGGGGCACTCAACCACTGAGCCAAAACCCCAGCCCTATTTTGTATTTTATATAGAGACAGGATCTCATCACTGAGTTGCTAAGCACCTTAGCATTGCTGAGGCTGCCTTTAAACTTGATATCCTCCTGCCTCTGCCTCCCAAGCCGCTGGGATTACAGGCATGCACCGCCTCATCCAGCTTGAGAATATCCTTATTATTGAGAAATTTGCATTGAAGATTTAAGATAAAAAGCTATGTTTTGCCGATTTATTCTTAGATGGTTTAGAAAAAGTACATTTTTACTAGATGATGGACAGATAAGTTGCACTAGCTCTAGACACACCAGAAAAATTGAGCAAAATATAATAGGTGAACCTATGGAAAGGGCAAATCTCTATTCTTGGATATTCTTTGTACCATTCTTGCAACTTTTCTGTGTTTGAAATTATTTCCAAATAAAGATTAAAAATTAAAATAATGAGGTACAGTAGCTGTAACTTCTGTTTATTTGACTCATCTGAAAGAGTTTATTTTCTTTTGTAAATACCTGACTTACAATCAGGCAGGGACTTAGTCTCCTGGGAAGGTAAGGTGTTTTGTGCATAAAAATAGCAATAGAGAGGTGTTTGATATGTTAATATTTTACTGCGTTTTCATTTTTTTATTATTTATTATTAATGAAATGCAGTTGTCTTTGAAGCCTGCTGAGCATTTAATAATGAAATTGTGCATCGTTCATTTTCAAATGTCTGCGCTCCATATGTGTTAGGAACACAAATTCAATATGCACTTCAAATCATCTCATAAAGGGAGAACTACAGAGAAGTTAACCAACTGATGCACTTTAAATGCATGTTTGATACACAGTTGCCAGGTTGACATACAGGTTAAGAATCCTGTGTTGTATGGAGAGTGCCCTGGTGGAGCATGATTGCTGGAGCCCACCGTTTGAATGAGTGATGATATTCTTCCTTAAGATCCCTAAATTCTTTATGTAAACTCTAAGTGATGTGGGTGCTATTCCCCTGATTGGTCTTTGTCTTAAATATTATCCCCAACGTTTACCATCATGTCCATGGAAATATCTGTCCTTGGTAGTTTGGAATGAGGGAGTGAAACTTGCTTTTAATCCTCAAGAGAAGAAACAGAACACTTAAGAGAGCTGTGTCCTGGGAGGGGTGCCTCATGCCTGTAATCCCAGCATCTCAGGAGGCTGAGACAGGAGGATCCTGAGTTCAAAGTCAGCCTCAGAAATGGTGAGGCAGGCGTTAAGCAACTCAGTGAGACCCTGTCTCTAAATAAAACACAAAATAGGGCTGGGGATGTGGCTCAGTGGTCAAGTGCCTGAGTTCAATCCCTGGTACCGCCCTCCCCCTAAAAAAATGAGAGGGCCATGTTCTAAAGCTTCCCTGATACTCAGGCTACCATTCCAGCTCATTATTCTTTTTTACTTGTTCTCTCATTCCTCCCCCTTTTTATCCTCCTTTTCCACTCATTCTTCTCCCCATCGGCTCTTCTCTATTAAATTGCTCTCTACTTTAGCCTCAAGTGATCTGCAAGCAGATGATCCATAACCATAGGGTCCTCCTGCCCTGGGACAGTGACAGAATAAATAGAAGAAATGTCTTCATGATGACCAAGTATTCAGACTGTGGTGAGAAAGGAAGGATGTGAGACAGACTGCTTTAATTTCTCTCAGGGATTCTGGGGAACCAAACCCGTAGCTATCCATCTTCAGTGTTGTCAATGTCAATGCCAAGTCTGGACCCAGATGGACGTGAGTTTACCTCCCTTCTGCAGCACTGATCAGCTGTGTGAGCGTTGTCCGTCAAACTTTCTGGACCACAGAGACTTTTCATCCTGCAAAGGGAGATAATGACTATACCAATCCGGGGACTCTCTTGAGGGTCAAAGACTATCTAGCAGGCTGTTTTGCTATTATTTTATTCAGCAATGTCATTTCTTGAATTCTATTTCCCGGAGAGTTCAGCTCTTTAACTGT
The DNA here is from genome assembly GCF_052094955.1 of Ictidomys tridecemlineatus. Taxonomy (NCBI): domain Eukaryota; kingdom Metazoa; phylum Chordata; class Mammalia; order Rodentia; family Sciuridae; genus Ictidomys; species Ictidomys tridecemlineatus. The sequence goes on along the minus strand of NC_135478.1, from coordinate 31,447,451 downwards.
CAGGCAAGGTCTCCCCAGATCTTCTGGGGGTACGAAGCAGGTTGGACACAATTTGAGTGAAGGAGCTCAGAAATGAGCAGGGTTAAGTTCTCTCCAACTTTCTAGTCCCCCAGAGGGTCACAGTGACCAATATCTCGTGGGCTGAACCTCCGAGATCCACACGCCAACTGATGAAGTGAACAGAATACTCTGATAATGACCAGATCTTGTGTTGGTGAAAGCCAGTCTTATTACTGTGATTTGAAAATTCTTCTGAATTGGAGATGGAAAGATCTTTCTCAGATCCTCCCCACTGGCCGAATTCCAGCTGGAACATATGGGCATTGCCTGCCATGAGAGTTTATGCCTGAGATATCTGGAAGCACTGTCAAGATGGGCATGCGGGGAGATAGCGTTCTTCATGCTTAAAAGACCTCCGCCTTCCAAGAATGTCATGCCTTGCAAGCTTGAAGTGACCCAAGAAATGCTGACGTGGCAGGAATAAAACCAAGCACCATGCATCTCAGCCAGCTTATTGTCTATGCTGTGTCCATACACGGGAGGAGAGGGTGATGAGCTCTCAGAACTTAGCTTTGAAGAGGAGGGGTTTGGCAGTCTTTTGGCAATGTTCTGCTGTACATCTGGGAAATTCTTGTTGAGAGTGGGAATCACTTTGCAGATCTCAGAAGTGCTTTTCCCACTTGCAAGCTGCTTGTGCTAGGCAGAGTCTCTGGCTGAGTGCCAGCTTAGGAAAATCACTCTGACTCTATCAAACTTCTCTCCTTCTAGCCCTGCCTCATCCCTTTTTCTTTTTCCTAGATATCTATCTATCTATCTATCTATCTATCTATCTATCTACCTACCTACCTATCTATATTTTTGGCGGGGCGAGTACCAGGGATTGAACTCAGGGGCACTCGACCACTGAGCCACATCCCCAGGCTTGTTTTGTATTTTATTTAGAGACAGGGTCTCCCTGAGTTGCTTAACTCCTTACTATTGCTGAGGCTGGCTTTGAACTCGTGATCCTCCTGCCTTAGCCTCCTGAGCCACTGGGATTACAGGCGTGTGCCACTGTACTTGGCTTCCCTAGATATTTTAATATCCATTCATACATTGCAGAGCATAATTCCTTGGAACAAATAACTAGACAAAGTCCAAGTCTCAAACAGCTATGGTCCTACAAATACACACACACACACACACACACACACACACACACACACACACACAAATCACACACATCTATATGTTTTCATTTCACAGACTTATACCAGTAACAGTATGATAAAAGAAAATTAGATCATAAAGGTGGTTTTAACAAAACTCAATTTATTACATTTGTAGACTTATGTACAATTTAACCAGGCATTCTGGTTATGAAATATATGTACTCTTAACTACAAAATAAAAAAAAAGAAATTCTATCAGAAGCTTGGAACATTGAGGATTATTTGCCTTTTATAAAAGAACCCTGAGATAAACTTCAGGAGAGATGCTTTTCTCAAAAGTTTCAGACACCCATAGCACTTTGACTTTAGGCTCATGGTCTCAAAAGAGCTGCAGAAGCCCCCAGCATCATGTCCAGATTACATCAATCTACTGCCTGCTGCCCATATTTAAAACCTCATTAAAGTCAAGAGAAAGAGCAAAAGCCAAAGGTGTCTGTCAGCTGAGTCTGTAACCTTGATTAGAAATGTAATATTGTCCTCCACTGCCTGCCTGAGTACCGTCTCAACCAATACCCCATTATGTCTTGTTGACCAGAACTGGTGTGCACCAGTTCCTAACCTGAACACTATAAGTCAGGGAGAGATATAGAATGAAGAATGCTGGTAGAATCAGCTGGCTGATTGTGTTTGCCACAGGTCCCAAGTGAATAATGAAACTATATTTTTTTTTAGAATGATCAGGTGGCTGAGTTATAAACAGGAAAAGAGTTGGTAGATCTCAGTCAGTAGAGATCTATATACCAGGTTGATGAATTTGGGTTGCAAAGATATGGGGCAAAATTATAGATTCAGAATCAGAAAAGTGATTGCACTAAACAGAATATTCATCTAGAGCTGTAATTAAATTTGTTTTAAATGTCTATTTTCCATCCCTTCTGGGGAGAAAAGCTTGATAAACTCACTAATACAATGAAATGTTGTTTTTATTTCATTTGGAGACAAGATAGTTGAATTCAATTCAAAGAGTATTTATGAGCTCTTCACTGCATTCAAGAGTGCATTGCTGATGCCACAGGAATTATGTGCACGCTATAACACAGATGGACCTTGAGGACATTAAGCTAAGTGAAGTAGACCAGATACAAGAGACAGATATTGTATGACCCTCCTTCCTTGACATACATAGCGTAGCCAAATTCATAGATGCAAAAAGTAAACTGGAAGAACGAGGGAAGAGGAGCTACTGTTTAATGCATACAGGGTTTGTGTTTGAGAAGATGAAAGAGATGCTGGTAATGATTGTGTGGTCATGTCACTATACTTAATGCCAATGAATTATAAACTCACAAATGGTAAATGTGGCAGGTTTTATGTCATGTATATCTTACTCTGATAAAAATACAAAAGGAAACACAGTTGCCACCCACAAGTTTACCACTAGCAAGTGGGAAAAGGGAACTACTACTTTGAAACTGAGTGCAACCCAAAGCACAGACCAATAAGGAAGAAAGAAGTATCAATGGGGATCAGCAGGTTGTAAGCATCCTGTTCACTCAGCCCAATCCTATGTTCTTCTCCAGTTTTACCGCATTTGCTACTAATGAATGAATTCATTACCTAGAGGAATCTGGGTTGGTGTTTCCAAGTTTACAGGTGAAACGATAGGAGTGATGGGGAGACACATCAGGAACTCTGAGACATTTCTAATTGGGAATGAGGGGACTCCTGTGATGCATAGAGAATGGATTATAAATGGATTATAAAGAAGAGTTGTGGGTTAAAATGTGTAGTTTGGATAATAAGCAAATGCCAAGGTAAAAAGTTTTATGCAATTGATTATACAGTTGGAAACCACTAGAGGTTTCAGGTAAGATATCGATAGAATTAATATTGCTCCGAACTCAGAGAAGCAGTGGAAATAATAGGAGAGAATTAAGAGCAAGATACAATTACACTTCTTGATTTTAACTGCTTCGGCGGTATGGAATAAGCTGGAACCATGTTCAATGGTTACCTATGTTGGAATCCATTTGACTGAGAATACTCCCAGTTTTCCTTCAACGGGCACACATATTGTCAATCAATCAATCAATCAGTTAATCAATCAATAAATAAGTAGTTCTCAGAAATGTCTGCCACTCACTATCAAAAATGCTCACATTAATTTCAAATTATTAAAGATGGGGTGTTTCGTCATTTGATATTGTTATAAAATACATTTTAGTGAGATACCATCACATCAGTGATACAATGAAGTTATAAACTGATATGTTGTGCCTACTTCTATAAAGAAAAGTGAACTCTTAAGTAGGGCCTTTTGTATATTTAGTCTCTGTATTTGCAGCCTAACATTTTCCAGGGGTGGGGGTGGATGGCTGCAGAATAACACACCATTTCACCCTGAGAAGATATTTAATGCCCTCCCTGGTGCAGAGCTATAGGAGGGACTCTCGTTTCTGCTCCCTGCTGCTTATTTAAAACCCAGCACATATTTTAAGAAGAGAAGTTAAAGCAAGACCAAGTTAGCTTTTAATTTGAACAGTGATAATCACTTTTGTGTCATAAAGGAGCATAGATATGCAGGATGCCATAAGTGGGAACTTCTGAATGAAGATTAGGAATAGAAATGTGCCATTCTTTGAAATACAGCTTATAAGTGAACTTGGATTTAATTTTCTTTAAGCTTTGTTAAACAGAGAAGTGCTCTTTGCGGAAAACCTGCGTTGCTAAGGTTTATCCTCCTCAGCATTTAGGCAGCTGCTCCAATTCTTGACTGTCTTGTGGTCTAAAGCTACCATGGTTATTTTTTATTATTTTTTTTAACTGAAAAAAGGGGAAATTGCCTCAAATTAAAGAAAGACAGCTTTGAACAACCTGCCCCAGAGTAAAGCATTTTAAACGTCAAGAATGTTAGCGAAGATGCCTATACTGTAATTTAGATAACAGCTCAGACACCAGGCTGGTTTGTGTTCATTGTTGAGATTGCTACTTTGAGTGTTCTTGATGTCATGCCTTAGTGTTGTCTTTTTACTTTGAGAGAGATGAGAGAACCCCTTATTCATATATTGAATACTAAGCTTTGTTTTGGTGGGTACCAGGGATTGAACTCAGGGACACTTGACCACTGAGCCACGTCCCCAATCCTACTTTGTATTTTAATTAGAGACAGGGTCTCACTGAGTTGCTTAGCTGGCTTTTAACTCGTAATCCTTCTGTCTCAGCCTCCTGAGCCTCTGGGATTATAGGTGTGCTCCTAGCTAAGACTAAGCTTTTTGATATCTGACTGAAAAAAAAAAAAAGTAAATACTGCAGCCTTCAGATCAGAAGACTGTGTAGGAAAAATTATCCTAATGAAAAATGAGGTTATCTGGAGTATCTTGAGCTAAGGATTCCAGGTAGTCAGCACCAACATATATTAAGGCAAATGCAAAAACTATTCAACCTCCCCTCTAGAAAAACAGTGAAAATATTTCAAGAGATTATGTCTTATTTTTGTATTCCCTGAGGAGTCTTTGTTCAATAAATGTTCCTTGAATGGAAAGATTACACAATGATATAGTTGTTTATAGCCCCAGAAAAACAAAAAAGTGGGTAAAATTACCTAGTGGTTGTGAGATGTCTTTTGAGTGTTTTTTCTAACAGTGCTCATAGTGACTTGTGCCAGTTTTTTCCAGATGCTCTTGGAAATATTTCCCCAATTGATTACAAAGTACTCTCAATTATAAATATAATGGACCAAAGATCTGATGATTTGGGGAGACTTCTTTGTAGATCCTGTCCTGACTCCAAACTTTGCTGATTTAAAGATGGTGTGAGAATTTTACATTTCTCAAAGGGAGAGAGTGTGCTGTCCCCAGTGGTTACAAACTGTGGCACAGAACTTTGCACGGGAAACTATTAAAACAGATTGATACAGAAAGATTAAAATTGGGGGCTAGGATGATGAACTGGAGTTTATTGGCACACAATAACTCATTGCAAACAGAGGGAGACCCAGATACAGTATCTTAGTAGCTATCTGCTGTTTGTGTTTTATTTCTGAGTATTTAATCTCTACAAGGTCCTGTAGCAATACAAAAAATCCAAGTATGGACATATTTTTGAATGCTTTAATATAGGAGAGTCAAAGGGAGAGGGATTGAGCTGTGATGCGCACATACAAAAAGGACAACTTGTTCTCAAGCCAGGTAACATTTTCACAAATTTAGAAATAAAAGGCAAATAAACAAAAGCATATCACATCCTTTCCCATAGTTCTTTGAGAATCATGGCTGTACTGGGTCAGTTTCTTATCCTGGTAAGAAAATATCTGACCATGACTACATGAGATCAGGAAGGGAGGTCAACAGAAATGAAGAGCATATGAAGTAGGTGGGTTATTTCTTGGTCTCCTCTTATTTAAGGTGCTTGTTTAGAGCACAGCCTGTGGAGCATCTTGTATCACTTTTATACATAACTGAAGGGGGGAAATAGTGTGGAGCATCCATAGGAGATCTGGGTCTAAGTAAAAGAACTAAGCCCATCTGAGTAGCTAACTTTATCGTCTTCCCATCACTCTAGGAAGATGAGCCTGGGAAAACTAATTGAAGATCAATAATAAGAGAACCTCCAACTTTGGACACCATCCATTGTGGGGCTCCCAAGGAAAACCAGACTTGGAAAAACAATAGAATCTCATTAATATGTTCTGGAAGTATTAAAAATTTTGTTTCCAGGACAATAGGAGACTCACTGGAAATTCTGGAAAGACAATAGTGAAGTGGATGGAACAATACATTGCAATTAAGCCGGGAAAAACATCATGCCTACTTTCCTTTTCTGTCATTGTTAACAGACATGAAAAGAAAGATCTTTATGCATAAAGAAACAGATTCCTTATCTCATCTTCCCACCTAATAAAATAATAAGTAATGCAACATTAAAAAAAAATGTCTGAATCTACCCCCTGCTCCCCAAGCAGACAATACTATATAGTTGTCAAACTGCTCAGTGATCTCTTTTATGAATTGGGGGTATAAAATGCATTGATAGTTGTGTCATTCTATTATTCTTTTTATAATACTTGATTTTATGGGTTAGGAGGATCTCTGTCAGTTCCCACTTATATAAAAGCATTCGCTGGGAGTTTCCAGGTGATATTTTTGCAAGGTTGTCACTGAATTGCAACATGAATTTCAGAGTAGCAGATTATTATTTATTTTTCACCTGATTCTTTGATGAAAAACACCACTGTGTGGTTAGCTCTGGACTCTCTAGTGCCACCCCTCCCCCGTGCCTCCCTGCTCTAGGTAGCATAATGATAATGAGTTGGCAGGTCAAACCTGAGCGATCAATCTACAATTTGCCTTACGAACAAACGTGTGAGTATTGAGTTACAGATAGGTCATCTCTAAAGATGGCAAAGTACCGGCAAACTGAGCACATTTGTTTCCTCTTTTCTCCCAATACCTCTGGCAAAAAAAAAAAAAAAATGCACACATGCATGAGCTTGCATGCGTACGTGCACTCACACACATATACACATCTCCAAAAGATGCCAACAAAAATGTAACTATAAAACTTAAAAAAATAGTCTTGGGCAGGTTTTTAACTGTGTAAAGATTATAATGCTAGATGGTTCCTTCACCTTCTCTGAATTTTAATGAATGAGAATAAAACAGGAATGGAAGAAAACCTTTACCTAGAATTAAAAGCCACAATAGCCATGGGTAAGGATTGCTCTTAGTCATTTCATTCCTAGGGTTGATGCTTTTAGAAGGTGTTTTAAATTCTAGGACCCAAAAACTATTTTTCCTAGGTTTCAAAAAACAAAAATAGTTCTCAAAAGGAAATTAGATTTTTGTGGTATATGTATACACAGACATAGCACAATTTGGTAGATTACATTCCCCAGCATTTCCCCATGCTCCCCCCTCCTCTAGATCTCTTTGCTTGATTCTATTGGTCTCCCATGTTTGTGAAATTGCCTCCATTTTTTTTCCCTTTTCCCTGTACCTACTGATTCTGTATATGAGAAAAATCATTAGACCCTTGAATTCTGTTTCTGCCTTATTTCTCTTAGCATGCTATTCTCCAGTTCCATCATTTACTTTGCAAAGTATGCAATTTTAGTTTCTTTTATAGCTGAGTAAAATGCCACTGTAGGTATGCCTGTATATACATATGTATATAGGTTTATGTATATCACATTTTTAAATTTTTCTGTTAATAGGCAACTAGGGTGGTTATATAACTTGACTATTATGAATTTTCTGCCATCCACATGCATATGCATGTATCACTATATATACTGATTTTTTTAATCTTTTGGATGAATACCAAGGAGTGTTGTAACTGGGTCATATTGTGGTTCCACTATACCCTTTCGAAGAATCTCCATTCTGCATTCCAAAATGGTTGTACTAATTTGCAGTCCCACCAACAATGTATAAGTGGACCTTTGCGCTGCATCCTCATTAGCAATTATTGTTGTTTGTATTCTTGATGATTGCCATTCTCAATGGAATGATATGCAATCTCAGTGTAGTTTTGATTTGCATTTCCCTGATTGTTAGGGTGATGAATATTTTTTCATTTATTTATGAATCATTTGTATTTCCTTTTTTTGGACATGTCTGTTTAGATTACTTACCCATTTATTGATTGATTGACTTGATTTTTGATGATAAGCTTTTAGAGTATTTTATATATTCTGGATATTAATCCCTTGTCAGAAGTGTAATTGGCAAAGATTTTATTCCATTCTGTGGGCTCTCTTTTTGCATTTTTATTTCCTCCACTGTGCAGAAACTTTTTAATTTGATGCCATCCACTTATTGATTCTTGGATTTATTCCTCGAGCTTTAGGAGTCTTATTAAGGAAGTTTGTACCTGCACCAATATGTTGAAGTGTTCAGCCTCTTTTCTTCTGGATGTTTCAATGTTTCTGGTCTCATTCTTGATGTCTGATCCACTTTGAATAGACTTTTGTGCAGGTGAGAAATAGGGATCTAGTTTTTATTTTCTGCATATGGATATCCAGGTTTCCTGGCACTATTTGTTAAAAAGGTGATCTTTTAATGGTTTTGACACCTCTGTCTACTATCAGATGATTATATCTATGTGGATTTGTCTCTGTGTCTTCTATTCTACTCTGTTGGTCTTCATGTCTTCATAATGCCAGTTCCTATGCTGTTTTTGTTACTCTAACTCTGCAGTATAATTTGAGATCAGATATTGTGTTGCCTCCAGTATTGCTCTTATTTCATGTTTTAAATTTTTATTGGTTCTTTTTAGTTATATATAATGGTAGAATCTATTTTGATATAATTATGCACGCATGGAATGATCTTATACTAATTAGGATCTTATACTAATTCTTATGGATGTACACCCTGGTGGGATTCATTGTAGTGTATTAATATATGTCTAGAGTAAAATTGTGTCAGATTAATTTCACTGTCTTTCCTATTTTCCTTTTTGACTATATTGGGTCTTTTATTCTTTCATATGAATTTTAGGGTTTTTTTGGTACTTCTATGAAAAAAAATCATTGGAATTTTTAAGAGGATTGCATTAAATCTTTAGGCCACTTTTGGTACTATGGCCATTTGAACAATATTAATTCTGTCTATCCAAGAACACAGGAGATCTTTATATCCTCTAAGATCTTCAATTTAATAAAATTAGATCTAAATGGGAAGGTAAAGTATTCATGAATAAATTATTTAGAAGCCTCCAGGTTCTCTTTTGAGCCCAAGATTGTCAAACCTCTCTGAGAACAGTTAATATAGTTAAACCATTTCAATGCTTTCAGATGCTAACTTTCAGGTTTTGTATATGATCTTTTTTTTCTGTATAATACCATTTATTGAAACATAAAAATATAGAATTATACATTTCAAATGAATTCATAATCCTTCTAACTCTAGTCCCAAACATTTCCCTTGCTTCATCTCATACCATATCCCTGTTGTATATGATCTTGTGTCCATGTTAAATAACAAATTCATGAAAAATTTCTTTACCAGGTCATATTTTTTAGAATTCTTCATTCTTAAGTGCCTTTTAAAAAAGAAAAAGATGTTTTATCCATCAATACTTCTGAGTCCTTAAATAATCCTGTCCATTATTATTTTGTTAACAAATCAGGGTTCATTATTTTCATAGTTAACATCATTGCCTTTTTTATGTATTGGAAGTGCTTTTAGTTATAATGTATCTTGGGGAAGGTGGGAAGAAAAGAATATGAAACACACACTCATCCTCCTGCCCCTCCACACACACCTTGCTTACCTGAATCTGCAAAATTATGTTTCATTTATTGCCTACAGCAATGAGAAAAATTCAAATATATCCATAATATTTGCAATATTTTCAAAGTGAACCTAGTGACCTACGAATTTGTTTGCAAATTTTACTTTGTTGTTCTAGCTTTGTGATTTGCCATTAGTTGGGAAAAGGTGAAGATGTTGCACAATTTTTGATCTTATTAGCCATCATAAAAGAGTTATGTTAGATTAGATAGATTAAAATAGTTCTTGAATATTCTCACACAACTTCCAACCAACCCCAGGCTATTTTTTTTTCCAGCAACATATTCTAATCGTTGAATTAAAAAAAAATGAATGTAATTTATACACTGTCTTTCAGAGTGATGCAAATAAACACTAGACTGTTTAACAGCCTTCAAGTTATACTATCACTCATAGTGATGTTTGCCTAGAGGCAAATTAAAGTAGGTATCTTTGGTGAAATTCTGAAGGAGACATTCATTCAGCTTGGTGATCTGCTGTTGATGTGTTAAACAGTTGTGGCTCACAGCTATGCTATCTCTAAATTCATTCTGTGGAGCTTGACCTTAAGATAATGTAAAAAAGCAATTAGTTTTAAACAGTAGGAGTGCCATCAGTGTGAAAGAAACAAATTACACGGTGGGGTGATATTTTTAGTGATTTTTAAAGAGATTATTAAAAATGAAATCTGTACTAAAAGCTGTGATCATAACTTCTAAAATTGACATGGAGCAATGCATTCATTTCAAAGCATTATGACTCCAAAAATGACAACCCAAGGCCCTTTTCTGTGTTCTCATGAAAGGTGATCTGGCTCTTTCAACCACACAAAGCTCCACCTGATTAAGAAACAAAACATCCTTGCATGGGACTGTTAGGTTCCACCCTTTTGCTTTGTCATTCAGTATTTCAGCAAATATTCATCATGCACATGTGATCCCAAACTGGGTTTTACATCAGAAACTCACGTTTGTCATCCTTAACTAGATCTTGAACTGTTCCGAAAGATATTTGTGCAAACACACATATGCACATACTTTTACGGTTTACAATTTTCTCTTATTAAATGAAATTTGTACTTTTTGTTGACTCCATGCTTGCAGTTAGAAATAGCCAAAGGTCATTTTATTCCTTTGAAGTGTCTCTTGTTTAAGTAGTTAACAAAAAAAAAAAAAAAATTGGCAGCATTTAAAATTTAATAGTTGAATTCAGTGTCTGTATTAGTCATTTAACTCTCCCAGGTTTATATTGCAAAGGAAGAAATGACCTTAACATGGTAAATTTGATCACCATATCAAACTTCTGTTTATGAAACACATGCTGATCTCTGTGTCTCCAAGTTGAAACTCTGAGGTGCAGATGCTGACTGATATATTTTGCAGAACCAACGTAGAACCTAACTCAGTTTAACAATAAATTTTAAAACAAGAACAATCTAAACATCAACAGTGAGAATCACTGTGCCCTTGCCCAATTCTAGGAGCTATTCTGTCAGTATTATAATAATCCTCCTCAAATTATTAATAATTCTATTTCTCATCAAATTATTCAGTCAGCCAATAGCCAAACCACTTTGCTTCTATGGTTATCCTTAGTTTTCAGATAGGGAAACTAAGGCTCAGAGAAGTTGCATTTTTCTAAGGTTATATGACTTGTAACTGAGGAAGTGTGTGCACCGGCTTGGGCTCTGTTTCAGAGTGCCCATTCTTTATCACTGTGCCCTGTGGCCACACCTTTGGGGCTATGTTGTTTATAAAAACTTTCATTGTAATTTGATTAAATACACACGGTCAAAGAATTTTAGTACAGGCAAGTGCAATGTGCCACTCATGCTATGATTAAATAATGTAGGGTCAAGGGATCTCACTGTAGGAAGATAATTTCAGAGTACGTCCAGTGATCCAGGTACTTAAAAGTCTCTCTAATCTCCTGTGCTCCTTAATGGGTAATAAGGCACTACTCTTGCTTCTATGGCTGATTTTACTTATCTTTCAGTTAAGAAAGAGTTAAGAGTTAGTCACCATCTTCCTTACAATGAATACAAGTCATGGTCTTCCAAATTTATCTGAATAAATCAATGTCTAAAAAAATGTGCTGTTGGAATTTTTCTGCTTAAATATTCTAACTTGGAAGTAATAGGGTTATTCGTATTATTAATTGATATAATAAAATTAATAAATACATATTAATATCTTTTAAAAGACATTGTAGAGGGGCTGGGGATGTGGCTCAAGCGGTAGCGTGCTTACCTGGCATGCGTGTGGCCCGGGTTCGATCCTCAGCACCACATACCAACAAAGATGTTGTGTCCGCCAAGAACTAAAAAATAAATATTAAAAATTCTCTCTCTCTCTCTCTCTCTCTCTCTCTCTCTCTCTCTCTCTCTCTCTCTCTCTCTTCCCTCTCTCACTCTCTTTAAAAAAAAAATGTCTAGACACTAGGTCAGTTGTTTAAAAAAAAAAAAAAAAGACATTGTAGAACCTAGAGCTAAGCAGTTTTAATAGGTGACTTTGAAAACCAAGTAAATAATTTCTTTTTTGTTCACTTTTTATCAGAATGACAAATTTCTTTTGACTTAATTTATTCTATAATTTTTTTCTCTTGGCAATACTTTCAGACTCATAAATAGTTTCTGATGTAATTCTTTAGCTCTTAATGTAACTATCATATTAATTAGCTCAGTTGGTCAAAATTTGGTTCGAATAAGGAGATCATGAGTTTATTTCCAGTATGGATCACAACAGTATATTTAGGGGTAAGAATGTAAAGTCTGGAGCCAAATGCCTGATCTGTAAGTCCTCCTCTGCTTTATATCAGCTCTGTACTTAATCTCTGTGTTTCAATTTCCTCATCTACCATATGCTTGGAATAGTGCATGTCATGTCATAAGGACTATAAAACTGATGGTTTAGGGGAGAAAAGTATTTCAAAGGTCAAGGAAAAATCTTAACCTGATTTTTTAAATATTTAATGGGTGCAGAATAGACATTCAATAATGATATTTAATTACTATGCCACTAACTGTAGGGGACTTATATGTGTAATAGGTACACATCTTTGACTCCCTAATGACATCATTGTACATTATGTTTAAATCTTTCTTTTCTAAATTATGGAAGGAGCTTGGAACAGCTGATCCCAGTTCTTTTGAAAAGCATCCATCCCATTAGAGTGTGCAATCACTATACCAAATAATAATTATTTTCTTCATAATATACTCACTACAGGGTTGAAGGATCTATATAAAAACGTTCAGCTATCATGAGCCTGAGCTAGAAGGCTTTTTTACAAAGAATGCTTTGTTATCTGGTGGACTTACATTTAACCAGGACTGCCAACTTGAAATCCCTTTAAGTATGCAATGATGCATAATTACTTTGCTGCTGCACTCAGGTCACTAGCAACCTTCATTTTGATACTAGAACAGAATGAAACAGACTCTCAGAGCTGGAAGGAAACTTTGAGACCAAATAATTCAACTTGCTCATACAAAGAGAGAACAGAGAGAACAGTCTCTAGCAGATTAAATGTCACACAGCCAGTTAGTTGGTCATCAGTATCTCAGATAAAGAATGTGTTTTTTAAGTACCTATTTCAATGATTAGTTTCTGCATAAAAAGTAGCAATAGATAATACAGTGACTAAAAATTGTATTGATTAATTTTTGCTGGGGATCCTCTGTATTAATTTAGCAGGTCTCTCTGTTTCCAATGGCACCAACTGGGTCACCTCTACCACTCCAGGCATCAGCGAGTGTGGCTGGGGAACCTCACTTCTCCTCTGCATTGCCTCTTTCTCCATCAGCTGTCTCATTCTCCAGAGTCTCTCCCTATGGAATCTCTCTAGCAGGATATTCTGGGGATGAAATGGAACGTGTTTAACCAGGCTTCTTTACATTGAGTACCATTTACTGTGCTCAAAGCTTATCTGGATAAGTCAACATCAGGAAATTATGCTGTTGAGATTAGTTCTTTTGCAGTGAGGTAGCTGGGTTCCAAGAGAGAGCATCTCAGGAGAATAAGCTCTGTGTGCAAGTGCTTATCAAACCTCTGCTTGTGTCCTCTTATACATATCTAATAGTCACAGCAAATCTACGGCCAAAAGCTAACATGGTAGAGGTGAATTACAGAAGATGTGGTTCATTCGGTGCTTCCAAGTTGCCTCCCTACCAAAGTGGCAGATAATATATGTGGTCAAAGCCAAAAGAACAAATTGTGAAAACAAACATAGGTGATACATATGCTCTGTTGCTTAAATTAATCGACTTTTTTTTTGGCATTGCTTTTGTATATTGTGCACAGTCTTTGGTAGATTATAGGATTGAGGGACGATTGAAATATTCTAGAATTTGATGAGCAGTGAGAATGTTGACGTTGTTTTTTGGCCGCCATGGTTTCTTTATTTCAGGTAGTGATATGGTGCTAGAGTCAGGCAGCTGTCAACACTTCGAAATTCAAATCTCTGACCATCAGAGTAGAAAACAGCCAGTATTTTCAATGTGTGTGTAACAAAAAGTCAAGGCATCTTCATACTGTTCTGGGTATGATTCACTAATGAACCGAGCAAGTCTTCAGTATTATTCCTTTATTAGGATGAAAATTATCCCAACTCTCACCTACACTGAACTACTTTAGCCAGCAAATTCAGATGAAAAAAAAGAAAATGTGCTGTCACTAAATAGCTGGCCTTCTAACAATTGCCACCTCTCAGCATGCACAAACAAGTGCAGGCAGGCAGGATTCAGTCACGAAGTTTTATCCTATATAAGGCTTCTCTTGGCCTCTCTCAAGTCCTTGACATACACCTGTGTCACTGACAGCTAGTATGCAAATTACTTGAAAGCTCCATTAGGCTGGTCCAGGCAAGGAAAGCCCATCTGTTAGTTCTATGACACTTTCCCTTTGGATTCTCATGTGGGAATATGTCCTTGAGATACCCAGATGGAAGACTTTGTGCCAGTGTCTGGTACCACTAACCTTGGGCGAAGTTTTCACATCTGCTTCTTTTATTGACTTTAATATTTGATGTCCTCTTCCCTCCTGCTCCCAAAGAATAAAAATTTTAAGACTAAAACTTAAATGGGATGGTAGACCTTTTTTTTTTTTTCAATAAAAAGGAGACATCATTTTTAGGTGTGAGAGGATGGAATATGAAGACTCCTCTGTTTGCAAAATCTTGGTGTTCACTGGGGTTTTCAGCAATGTGTGTGTGTGTGGTCTGGTGATGACAGAAGAGAACACACAATTTAAAATTAACTGGTGCTTGTCAGCTGTTGCTGATAGCTGTTGGAAGGCTTTAGGAGAGACAGTGGCTCGGTGATATTTTGGCAGTCCTGCCTAATAGGGCCATTTATTGGAAATGGTCTCATGATTCTTACTTCCTCTTTTCAGAAAAATGAAACAACCACTTCCTATAAGTAGTAGTAAAAGGAATTCTAGCCTCCTCTTCTTTATGGGTTTTTAGGAGTAGACTTAAGTCTCTTTCCCATCTCACACTGAAGTCTACAGAGAAGAGTTAGAAGTGGCAACAACTGAATCAGAAGATCAACCATCTCTTTGATAATTGATATTTGTTCATCATAAATAGTTTTCTTCCATGCCATTCATCTGGCTTGGCACAAAAATCTACTCATGTTTCTTTTTACATGAAGGTAAGGTGGCAAAAAATTCTACCACCTGGAGAAAGTCAGTTTTAAGGATGAGAAAACAGTTCCTACAGATAGATTGTTATCTAGAACTAGAGAGCTAGAGCATTTCCTCCCCTGGAAATTCTTCAAGTCTGTGACAAACAGTATATGAAGGTATGTGAAAGGTTTAAGTCAGGGCAGGATTGATGCTTTTGATCATTTTGACACCGAATGGTTCATAATTATATCAGATTAGAGCTTCTTTTTCCATTGTTCAGAAAATGGTCCAAAAGATGTACTGTCATTATTGGCAGGACTTTCTACCTAGTCATTATTTGCTAATAACATCATGTTAAGAGTCTGAACAGAGTGACTTGCCAGAGAGAGTGAAACTCCTATGCCTAACAGTGTTTGGATGAGCAAGATAATTACACCCTTGTCCACTGCAGATGCTGTTCTTCACTTTGGCAGTTTTTCTGTTCAGTGTGAAAATAATGTTTTCTAGTCAAGTTGGTGGCTATTTGCAACAAATATATATATATATATATATATATATATATATATATATATATCTTTATTTCTGATTCTGTTGTTGCCACTTCTAACAAATAATATATATATATATATATATATATATATATATATATATATTTCCCCTAGTTTTCAATGAACCTTTATTTTATTTATTTATATGCTGTGTTAAGAATTGAACCCGGGTGCTTCACACATGCTAGGCAAGTTCTCTACTACTGATCTACAGTCCCATCCCTAATATATATTTTTTCCATCATCATTCACAAAGAACAACTGAGTTGATTGGAACTTTTTATTGTTTTAAACTTGCATACAAATCTGATATGATAGAGGAAAAAACTCAAAATTAGTATGCCATGTCCATTAGAGGAGGTGATAGAAGTTATTTATTTAAATAGTTGGAATACGTTGCCAAACTTATTTTAACTTATTTAAATCATGATGAAAAACTTAAATCTTAATGTTGATAGACAGCTTTTAATGTGCATTTACTATACAGTAAAAAGCTCTTTTTACATATCTTAGAAAAATCTTAAGATATCTCTGACTCTGCATTTTTAGAAGGTTCATTTTAGAAGGGTATAGCGAGAATCAAAATATGGAATTCACTTCCTTCACAATTTGACATATAAGTATGACTGTCCTGGCTCAAAATAAATGTGTATTATTTTTCCTGGTCAATGATGAGCAAATATATTTCCATAAGCCAGGTAGCTCAGGTGTAGTAGTTGTGTCAGTAACAGGCTAGCAGAGGTTATGGCAAAGAGATGCAGAAGAGGAAGAACGTGGATCTATTTTCTTTCGTTCCTGTCTATATAATGCAACATATATTCATCTAATAAAACTAAGAATATAATTGTGGGGTTAGGTTTTGACCTATCCTTGAATCTCTCAAGAACAATCATTGTTGACTAGATTTTTATAAAATTTGACTTTCAGCACATAATGAAGTACCAACAGAAAGATTTGTTCTAAGTATGCTCTCAGGATCAGAAATATGCTCGTTCACATAGCCAGACTCAACTTGCCAGCATGCTGGGAACAGAAATACCCACTGAAGGACAAACTATTGTATATCATATCTGTCACGACCAGATACATGATGAAAACGCCCCGCCCCCAGCCTTAAGCAGGGAGAGAGAAATTTACCTGTGATGAAGGTTTCTCAGAGGAGGAGAAATTTGAGTCAAACTTTCAGGATGAATAGGTTTGGCTACTGGAGAACCAGGAGGCAGGCATCCCTCATAGGACAATAGGATGGATCTGCAAACATTAGGATCCTCCTTTAACAAATGCCCTTTTCAGTACATGCTCAAATGCCTTACCTCAAACACTAGGTAAGATGACTTTAAAATGGGTAGGTGGCCCTACTTGAACTTGGGCATTATTATTTCATTCCTCTTTTTAGAGAAAGAGTTGTAGCTGAGAAAGCGGGAACCATACAGAATAATTTTGATAAGAAAACTGAACTATGTTTGTATACACTCATAAAGATTAATTAAATACTTGCAAAGACAATTCTAGTTGTATTCAATAGTTGCATGAGTGTCACTAGAGATAATATAAAAATGGTTGTATAAAATCTAGTATAAAATGATTCCAGGTCCATCTAAGGCTAAATGGGATTAATGCTATTTTTTATTCACAGAGTACTTAGTAGGACCTGCAGGTGACTTTCCTCTAGGATCCTCAAGGTTGAGTTTCCATTTCTGTTTCTAGATGCAGAGAATTGGCTGTGTAGGGTTCATTCTGTAAACTTACTCGCTGCTTAAAATGGTGTGTCCTCAGTTACAAATAACAGAGTGAATGGTGTGTGAGGTTGGGAACTTCCTTCCCAGGATAAAAAATTTATGCATCAAGGATATAGTCCTTCTCTCAGCTTTTCTTTCACTCAATCTGTCCACTTTCAGTTTGTTCTCCTGCCCTTTCTTCTCTAGCTACACACCCCGGCACATCTGTATTCCCACCCCCTTCCCCCCTTCATGAATCTGCAGCTACACACACAGTAAAAGATCAGCTTTGGGACATTGCTTTTTCCTCTGGAGAGAATTCTTTTAAGTTTTAAGGATGAGACTGTATTTTTAATCATTTTTTGAATATTCATGTAATTGTATGTTTATCTTTGTGCCTGGTCACATCCAGGAATGAGGATTCTGCAAAACAAAAATACAAACAAAAAAAATATTGGACTTAAGTAAAGGGGAACTACCTGCTTAACAAAGTTTATAAAATATATAGAGAAAAATATAACCCTATCCCTAAGATACATCGCAGTTAGAGGACAGTCCAGATGTCCTACCAATGTTTCCATAGCTGTCTGCTTTTTACAGTACTTTCCTTCTCAGAAGTTAACCACCAAAGTCTTTCTGTGAAGAAAAATGAGTGAGAAACAAAAATAAAGGAACGTCATTCTTCACCAAATAATTTAATTACGGAGAAATGCTTTTTGGCGAAACATGGTTTCTAGCGTCTTCCATCTTCCTGCTATTTATCCATACTCTGGATTACCTCATTCATTAGTTCTGACAAGGGACTGTATTTGTATCATTGCCTGACAGATGTGTTACATGTTTCAGTCTTAAAATATTCCACTCTGAGCTCAGTGCTGCATACTTGGGAGATGATGTTAAATCAGCCTTGGCAACACACTGCTGTCACCATGCCAAATAACTCAGGGGAAAAATGATAAGGGTATAAAGAGATCAATAAGGCAAGAGAATCCATGCTTTCAAAAGTAAGGGGAAAAAAACCAGAAAGACTATCAGTCAAGCATTGGGGTGTAAATAAAGCAAGAGCGTGCCACGTTCAAGGCACCCATTCGCTACAGTGAGCCATTATCCCCTGAGTAGTAAATTTCTCTTATGTTTTCCTAACTCCTTTAATATAGGTCATTTTAAAATACAGCCATAAGATTCACTGGCACATTGATCAGTCTGGCGTTGCTCTTCCTTCCCTCCTAATAGAATAAAATGAGGATATGGCTGATGAATGTCGAGAAGGACAATTCCCAGCCCATTCAGATGTGAGCAGCCACATTGGAACACTCTCCCTGTAGGATAAAGATTTGTGTAACTCACATCTTGGTAAATATAAATTATGCAAATACACTTCTGCCCTCTGAAATGAAATTACTCAACAGGGTCCTCATAAATGCCCAGTTGTGTTAGATTTTTAGATGGAAAACAAGCAAATGGTAGAAACTAGCAATTTGGAAATTTAAACTCTTTATTGAATAGATAGTCAAATGTGCATCAAGAGGCAGCGGTTTCTCTTTTTCAGCATAAAACATTACATTATTATAAATTTGTAATAATATATGGAATATCTTACAGATCCAAGACACTAAATTTTATGAATATTCAAAAATAGGAGTTATCATGTATGTGCTCATGGTCAAGAAGAGTGAAAATTATTCAGAGCCCTTCAAGTCAGTGTAGGGAAGGTGCTCTGCAGACTGTGAAGAGCATTTCAGGATTTTAATTTTTAACATAGGGATGAAGTGTGAAAATTAATTTTTGTTCTAAAGCTAGAGCTTGAGGCTGTGTGGGATATATTAGAGTACTTGGGGACAGGAAACACAATTTGGAGATGGTTGCATTAATCTATATGAGAAGTGAAGTAGTAGACATGAATAGAAGCAGAGTTAATGAGAAAGACAGATGTGGGGCAAACAGAGGGAAGCACAGGAAGAAATCAGTGCCTGCATCAGATGTAGCCATGACAAAGAACAAACAGATGTATCCAGATGTTAGGCACCTATACATATTGGTCTGTGTGAAAAATGATTGCAAAGTTCAAGTTGAACTTTTAAGGCTTAATGTATATAAGAAGAAACATTCCTTTTGTAGTCTGAGACAATACTTGAAAGTGAACAAGTGCAATCAGAAGAATGCCCAGAAAAGGACACTAAGGGGCATGAGCTAAAAGGATACGATTGTAGTCAGAAAGAACAGAAAGTGGGAAACTACAGGTGCAATTAGGAGATCATCTCTTCTCATGGAAGAGAGGCATTTTTCCCCAGATCTTTTCGAGATTGTATATCTGATCTTACATCATCATTTAAAAATTCTTTTCTTTAAAATTGGGCAGTGCTACTGGGTGCGATGCCTGTAATCCCAGAGGCTTGGGAGGCTGAGGCAAGAGGATCTCAAGTTCAAAGCCAGTCTCAGCAGCTTAGCAAGTACCTAGCAACTCAATGATATCCTGTCTCTAAATAAAATATAAAAAAGAGCTAGGGATGTGGCTCAGTGGTTAAGTGCCCCTGGGGTATCTCTGATACCAAAAAAGAAAAAAAAATGACCAGTGCTATCCAAACTGTATAAACTTTAGACTGCATAAATCCACATTCTTCTATCTGCTAGCAATGCATTCATATGGATTTGGAAAAGTTGCAAAATAGAGAGAGTTTCATCACAACTGGTTTAGACCCTTGTCCTTTCTTAGTCTGACTTCCCTCGTGTACACTTTTCTGCTTCTCAGGTGTTCATGGGTAGTTTGGAATTGAGTTAAGGGTCAGTTAGGTGGGAAATGCTTTAGTTTGGATTTAGTGGAATTTATTTGTGTTTTTCCTTGATGTTCAGGACTAAGAATGGTTTCCTAGAACAATCATACTGCCCCAGGTATTGAGGTCCTGAGCCATAGAGAAGAACCTGTTATGGTTTGGATATGAGGTGTTCCCCACAAAGCTCCTGTTTTAATATAGGAACACTCAGAGGTACAATGATAGGACTATGAGAGCAGTAATCTCGTCAGCTTATCTTAGATTGAATTGACTAATGGAAACTATAGGTAGGGCATGGCTAGAGGAGGTAGTTCACTGGGACCATGCTCTGGAAGGGTGTATCTTACCTGTATCCCCTTTCCTCAATTTCTGGCCACTGTGATGCTCTGCCTCATCTTGGGTCTAGAGCAATGGAGTTGGCCCACCATGGACTGGACCTCAGAAACCCTGAGCCAAAATGAACCTGTAGGTTGTTCTTGTCAGGTGTTTTGGTGAAAGCAATGAAAAGCTGACGTATCAACCAACCAAGAGCCGATTGTGATAGAAATGAGGTCTTTGTACCCTACACTGGAAGTATGTGGGCAGAAGAAAATGGGTTCTGTGATCTGAAGCCAGAACACAAGTCTGTGCAATATTCTTCCAGAGTGTTTTTCCAAAATGTATCATCCTAAGAATTAATCAGCCATTGTCATTAACAAAAGATGAAATTGTATATAAATCTTTTCTATACTATCAATCAATTAATCAGTCAGCATTTATTAAAGACTACAGGGAAGCGAGAATTATCTTTTTATTATCTCTGCAGAAAGTATTGAAAAGCAGCAATCAAAGAGCATACAGCAAAATAAATAGATAAAAGTGGAAGAGGGTTATTTTTTTAACTCTATGAGGGAATACATACAGTTATATTCTACACTTTTGGTGTTTGTGTTACTTAGTCATTTGAAATTGGTGATTTGTTGAAACTTCTTTTTTATTCTAAAATATGTTTATTTTTGGAATTTTATAAACTTTATTCTTTTTAAAACAGTTCTTCCAAATTGTGGAAGCTTTAAGCACTACACAGCCTGGATGTGTTACTCAGTTGAGGGGAGCACATTAATTTTTACAATTAAGTAAATAATCTTAATCTCTGGCACATTCAAATGCACTATTGTGAAGCTGAACATCTGTTACCTTCAGAATCCATAGTGCTCACCCTTTCTACTTTCAGCCATTCAACTCCTACACTGTCCTAATTTTCTAATTATAATTAAGGAATATTTTAGTGACTTTTATGTTAGTGGGATATTTCAATATCCTCTAAAATTTTATACCCTAATTCCAGCTAAAAAGAACGATCCCCTTTCTGCATAGTATAATATTTGACAAATCTATTTAGGAAATCTATTAAAGTAGAGCTTGAAAACTGGTTCAAGTCAGAGATATGTGGTTCAAAACAAAGTTGCATTGGGATATATATACAAATTCAGGAAGATCTCTACGTGTAATATTTCTCTATTTAGAGAGTTTTGGGAATTTTAACTAGTTTCCATTTTTTTAAAAGTCTTTTCAAACATATACAAAACATCTTGAAGCACTGCCAATGGAAGGAGCCATCTAGCATTTATCAATATTCCACTGCCAGCAAAACAAATGTTAAGTAATTATTTTTACTTCATTGCATGATGGAAAACATAGATGTCCTCTGGCTCACAGGGAGACCACCCACATAGAAACTTAAGTTCATAAAATGAGCAAATTTTCAGTGTTAGAGATCATTTTTTTTCCCTAGTTGATCTCAATTCTTCTGTGTTTTTAATAAAAAAAAATAATCAATAACATGAGGCATGGGGATGTTGTCTGGTCACTAGAAGCAGCATAACAACTGCAAACGTAATTTTCATTTTCATTTTGTCCGCAAATAAGTCTCACCTTTATTTGTCGTGCTGCACAGGGATAAGTTGCTCACAGCAAATGGAACCCTCGAGGTCATACTCTTCTGGGTATTCTAATTAAGGAAAAACAAGTGCAAAATATGCTTCCTTTTTTGGTTATTATCTGTGTCATCACACAAGATTGTGGGTTGAGTCTACAGTGGAAACTGGTGGCCAGGATCAAGGGTGTGTCTGTCTGTCTTTCTCAAATTGCTAACATATGACACTAACAGACCTTGTCAGAAGACTCAGCGCTGATTGAAATTAGTGACTAGTAGATTCTAAATAAATAAAAGGAAATGTACCTGATTACATAGTGTAGTCAGGTTCAGGATAAATGGATGACCAATGGTATAGATTACTGGGGGCCAATGGTGGGTATAAACCATGTTACTCAATTGGCCTGCATATTTTACCCACACACACTCCTGGTCCTAGAAGCTGACACAGGACCACCTCAAAAT
Organism: Ictidomys tridecemlineatus; assembly: GCF_052094955.1. Classification (NCBI taxonomy): domain Eukaryota; kingdom Metazoa; phylum Chordata; class Mammalia; order Rodentia; family Sciuridae; genus Ictidomys; species Ictidomys tridecemlineatus. Next base: position 31,424,986 of record NC_135478.1, on the reverse strand, counting down.
TCTTTTTCTGTCTTCCTGTGATACTCAAAATTGCTTTTTGCTACTCATGCATATGATCCCTTTCCCTTGTTTCTCTCTTCTAGGATAGAGGGCTGTTGGAAAACATTTCTCTTATGGTCACATCTGTAATGGGTTCCAGTTGGGGAAATGCAGCTAGTTTCCCTTGAAAGTTCTGTGACATGTTCAGTCATTTTACAACTTGGTATTGAAGTCATATGTTAGAATCAGCCATGTACTTACATGGCACAAGTAGCAAATCCATAAATCAGTTCTTTTCTTATTTTTCCTCAGAGACTCAGGCCCCTAATTCCGAGTACTTTTCCTGTTTCAATTTCCATTCCTGACAATTTGCCTTTGGCAAACACTGAGACTTCCTTTTGGAAGACCAAAGAAATGGTCATTCTTCAAAAACCCTTAGTGATTGTTCTTTAGACAGATTATTTCCACTGTACGTCAGGTTCCACAAAATATTCTTTAAAGCAAAGCAAAGCAAAACAAAACAAAAGCATTCTTGGGAATATTGGAGTTGTGTAGTGATACTTTGGAATGTACAAATGTATTACTACCCCATTTTATTTGATGAAATATTTGCTTCGGCTACCCTAGGGCACATGTCACATAACTTGTTAAAAATTAAGGATATACTTAAAATGAAATTAACAGTTAGTGTCATTGTTTACCCACAAAATATTCTTGCAGAGTGATAATTTTTAAAACCCAATTATTTTTAGTATTAGAAGCTACAGATATAGTATTGTTTATTTTCTGTATAAAAACTCCTTTTAGTTAAGTGCATGGATGCTTCACATCCATAAGCATTTTCCACTGCCAGTGAGATATGTCTTATTTTAATGATATGTTAATAATTTTTAGATATTCTCCTAAAATCTGTATATCTGAAAATGATTTCCATTGTGAAAGTTGATATTTATCTTGTCATTAGTTTATATGAGGGCCATCAGTATTAGCGGCCAAAATTGAACTAATCAAACCTAACATCCATTGAGGAAGGACATTTCTTGATTTATAATCTGTAGAGAATTTCAGTCTGACAAGCATTAATAGACTTTTTACTTGGTATCATAAGATTTTTAAACCAGGAAAATCAGAGTTCAATTAGATCAGTCCTTGGACCAATATACCCATTACTCAAAAGAACATAGCAATACTGGTTATGACAACAATGGACATTGCAAAAATGCTTTGGGGTTTATGTAAGAGTTAATAACTATTGCCATGGGGCTGCTTACCATGAGCCGGGTTTTATTTATTATACACACTTACTTGGCACGATTAACTATCTTCTGAGGTAGTTATTACTCCCATTTTCACATATAAAGAGACTAAGGCAAAAGATGAAGTCCTTCTCCCTCAGGTGTCAGACAGGTACCTGAGCCCAAGGCTTGTCTTCAAATCTAAGGCCCTGATCACTGTGCAATGACAGTGACACTCCATTTTCCATGAGCTTTTGGAGACTTACAAACCCAGGACAAACACCCTTTATGTGCCAACCTCTGAAGCTCAATCACTTCTTTGAAAAAAGATGAGTAATGTGTAATGTGTACAAGGAAAAATTGTCTATCATGGGGAATGTTTCATTCTCCAGGCCAAAAAAAAAAAAAATTAAATGACTGGGAGAAGATGCAGCAGAACTTGGTTGTGTCCATGCTACTCTGAGAATTTCTGTAAGGTATAAGGTGCATTGACTTAAAATATACTGAACAAGAAGTCCTCTAAATGCTAATAATTATGAGAAATAGAAGTCTGAATGTGTAAATATCTAATATGTTTCTGATGATAAAAATTACAATAAATTTGTTAGCAATATAAAATACTTAATATTTATTTTATGGTCTCACAGTTCTCATCTCATGGGCCAAAAACATAAAACGTTGAAAATATAGTTATAGGAAATTCTCTGTGCAAGCACTTTTAATTTTTATAATGAAGCAATTACTTTTCATGTATTAATTTATGTCACATTTTGGATCTGTGCTCTAACATTGTCTTCTTGAGGAAATTATTGTGTTTTATAGTCCAAATTTCTTAGATTTAGGAGTTTAAAAGCTTAGGTTCTGTTTACATTTAATTTTGCTACATCAATAAAATATGAATGAATTGGCTAATAAAACAACAAAACTATTTTATGTCATGGAATATAGGTTATTGTTTATGAATTTGCTGAATTGCCCTGCTAGCTCACTGTAACAAGGCTTGCTCGCTCTCTCTCTCCCTCTCTCTCTCTCTCCCTCTCTGTGTTTTTTTTTTTTCTTGTCTTGGTCCTGTTGAGAGAGTAGTGGGAGTGAGGGGCCCTCTTTGGGGATGTTCATGTGAGATAGATGATGTAGTATCGAAACTGTGGAGTGATCCAGGCAGGAACATTGTCCAACAAAAACAGAAGTGTTTTTTTCCTGAACTAACAGTGAATATTGATCTGTCTCTCTCTCTAACAAGTTTACAATACATTTGAAACTTGGTTATTGGCTAAAAACAAACAAAATACACCTATTCTTTCAACAGATTCTAATGTACTACCTGGAAATGTCTTTTTAAAAATGTCCACTTTCGCTCAGGAGAAGTATCAGTAGAAAGAGGTTTCATATGCCAAAATCTAGACCCACTCCCTGGTCATAGGCGAGGATGGATTTAAATATGGTCTCCACTGAAGGGAAAGCAATTGCACTTAAAAAGAGAGAGAGGGGGGGGGGGGAGAAAGATAACAAACCCATAAATAACATCATGGAAACTGGGACCACTCTTTTCATAGCACATATATATACTGTCTTTGAGTAGCATAGTGTGAAAGACAACACTTTGTAAGTATCAGAATAACCTACATCAGCACTGCCCAACAGAACTTTCTATGATGATGTTTGCATATGGACACAGTAGTCAGTACACATGTCTGTTTTTGAGTACTTGAAATGTGGTCAATGCAACTAAGAAATTGAATTTTTAATTTAGTCTAATTACAGTTAATTATATTTAAATTGGAAGAGTTGCATGTTACTAGACTGAACATGTCTAGAGTAGATGCTGGAATTAGCTGGAGCGAAGACTGCCAGCTTCAGGTCCAGTTTATGTGCTGAGTAGCTGACTTCTCTGAGTTCCAGTACTCTCTTTCATAACATGGTGATAATAATAGTACTCACCTCCAAGAGTTCTGAGATCAAGAGTTCTGAGATCAGGAAATAAATATGTGAAAATAAAGCCCTTAGAACTGTGTCTGGCAATATACTATGTGCTCAGTAAATATTAGCCATTGCCATTCTTATTATTTCATTATTGTTTATAGATTTTAATGGTGTAGAAGCTAAAAAAAGAGATGGAAATAAAATATAGCTAAATTTAAAAAGGAAGATATCATGAATGGGATAGAATGGCAGATGATCACAAAGGAATGGAGAGGGTTTTGATAAATAGAAAGGAATTACAGGGTGATCATATAGTCATATTTTTGCTTTTGGAAAATCTCAGATTAGTTTTGTGTCCTGGCTCGATTATCCATGTCTCCTACCTTTGCTTTAAATTATGCCCCAGTGTGTAAGATAAATTTTAGAGACACCCTAGAATCAAACTCAGGAGTATACCCCAGGCATTTTCTGGTAGGAAAGAAAATAAAATGAGGTCTAGATGCAGATGTGTTTGATGTGGTATGAACTGCAAACACTGGGAAGTAGATGGAAACAGGTTACATATGGACTGGGAAAAGAGTTGGGATGAAAATCTGGATAACAAAATTAAATTTGATGGTGCATGTTTCTTAAACTATGATTGCATTGCACCTGAGTCAACATATATTCACTTTCAGAAAAAGTAAAACTCTCATTTAATTAGAAAAAGAAAACATTTGATGTATTTAAAGAGGCTTATGCTATTTTGTGTGCTGGATGACTATTATTGACAGTTTCTTTTTTTTAAAAAAAATACATGGTTGGAAACAAAGGAGGCTATTTCTGTCACCCCTTTGCTATCAGTAACCGAATCAGTAAGACAATTTTTTAATATGAAAATTAGTGAACCGAGTGGGAAAATGGCTTATTATATCTAGAGCCATGAGTTTCACAACTGAAGGAGAAAACTCTGAAAGGATTCATTTAGTTGTAATGAAGTATTATCTCAACATATCTTGTGGTGGTTCTTTTTAAACTACATTTATTGATCTTCATTCTACTGAGCAGGGCCTATATAACAGGGCAAGGGGAATTAATTGTAGACAATATTACCAGTTGTAATTTCAGTGAAACAGAGAAAGCATTAGATTGTGAAACACAGGATATTACTTTAAAAATAAAATTGGGAAAAGAGGCAAAAGCAGAGGTTATGGGGGAAAACCAAACTAAAAAAAAAAATAGGGAGACATCATATGAGGTACCAGACTGTGAGCCTTAATGAAATTCTTTACTGTTTTTTTTTTGTTGTTGTTTGTTTGTTTTTTGATTGCAGGGATTGAACTCAGGGGCACTCAACCACTGAGCCACATCCCCAGCCCTATTTTGTATTTTATTTAGAGACAGGGTCTCACTGAGTTGCTTAGCGCCTCACCATTGCTGAGGTTGGCTTTGAACTCATGGTCCTTCTGCCTCAGCCTCCTGAGCTGCTGGGATTATAGGCATGCACCACCACACTAGGAATTCTTAACTTTTTGAGGCACCCCCTTGAGTCTGTGAGTGCACTTAAAATTAAGAGACTGACCACCGGGGTGTCCTAGAAACCCTGCAAACAGGTGCTGGTAACCTATTCTGAGTGTCTACTCTTTATGCAGTAGTTCTAGCCCATCATGAAAGCAGGGATCTGGGTTGATTTCTGAGTTAATTTCCTGGATAAACAGAGCAGATGTTGCACTCAGGGATTATGGTCACTTTCAGTAGTTCTGGGGAATGCCCTGCACATAACAATTATTAATCATAGTGTAGCTGATACTGTAATCTCCACCTGGGAACCAATCACATCTCATTTTTCCCACAAGGAACCAATCATTCTCAAGTCTTGAGCCACTTGGGTATTTTTCAAATTAAAGACATGACTTTTCAAATGAAGGCTGTAAGTGCCTCAAATTTTGAAGTGTGTCTTAATTTTGTATGTTTTTCCTTAAAAGAGGGATTCGGGGAAAGACCAGATGTCATTGGCATTTGGAGAATTGGCAATCTTTGTAAAAGGCCATTGACATCCTTTATAGCCACCACTCTTCTCTAGCTTGTAATTTTACTAATGAAGTTTGTTTATAGGTGCTTGAAACTGAACAATAACTAGTTTGCTTGTGTTTCCAAATTCCATGCATTTTAAAATGTCATTTAATATCTAAACCTCTGAATGGAATTCAATGACTTTAAATTAAGCCTATTTGTAAATAGCACAGAGCAGGGTGTGATTATGCAATCTGCCGAGGTTTTTAGAACTAATATTTAGTACAAAAGCAAATCTCATCCTTATCAGAATTTTAATAAAAACTAGGTAGTGTTTTTGTAAATACCTTGAAGCTAATTAGCCATTACATCCAAAATGATTGTTTTATCACTGCCTAGTTGCTGTGCTTTTGGGTTCATGATGAAAATGGCAAACCACTGCTCTAATGACATAATTTCATTTCAAATAGACTGGCTCCCAAGCATTGCAAAAATAATAATAACAATAATAATAAAGAATTAGCTCTGATAGTACCCTCTTCAAGGTAAGCAACTCCAGCCAGAGGGGAGAGTCATGTTCATTTTAAGGATTCGCTTTCATGATAATGATGAAAAAGATGATAATGATGGTGGCATTTATGAGAGAATACAAAAGAATGTATTTATGGAGTATTGGCTTTGGCCTGGCACTGTGCTAAATATTTCATATGCAATTTATATATTTTAGCTTCACAACAGTTCTATGAAGTGAGATGATCATAATCCCGCTTTTACTCAGGACAAGAGGTTTAAGTGCCTAGCTAGTGGCAGAGCTGGATTCACAGCGGGCAATCTGGAGCTCTTAAGCACCATGTTACGGCAGTTGACAGCAGCTATTACCTAGGCCAGTTGACAGAGGATGTTCAAATTATTGCCTTTTGTGAGGAGTTTCATCGTTTATTGCTCATTTCCATATCTGAGCTGTGGGTAGAAAGAGAAAAGTAGGGCAGGTTTTCACCAAACTCTATTATAAAAGGCATAATTGAAACAATTGTTTTCTATAGTCATATTCCAGATAATGGAGAGGCAATTGCCTAGCATAAAATTGCAAAGCCATAATGTATGTGGTTCATGAAACCATGGCTAAAACTGCATGGCTTGCCTTTAATATTAATTTAGCTGCATTTGTTATTGCTTGCATGGACCGTGCTCATCCTCCCCCTCATTTGAGGCTATTAAAGACACACCAGTGACTGCCACAGTTCTTGCTGTGTCCACTCTCTCATGTCGTGTTCTCACTAGAGGAGGGGTCTGCAGAAGCAAGGTTGTGTGAAAATTACACTGTCTGGGAGAGGAATCCAATAGCCTGCAGCAGCATTATCCACCGAGCAATGGATTGCATGTGTACGTGCAGGATAAATAATGTATGATTTAAGACAGGAATGTGGTTTGTATTCATTTTTGGATAGTAAAAGTGTTGGCATGTCAGTCCCATGGGGAACTTTATCCAGGGCTTTACCCTTGAGTGGATAAAAGAGTACAAATTCTATTGCACTGGAGATGAATGAAAACAAATTGGGGAGACCATCAGCAGAACAGACTGTGGCGTGATGGAGTCCAAGGCTACTCCAAAACCACCAGACCAACTGCCTCCGGATTCTGCCAGCAACCAGATGCCGGCAGGAGAGCCGACTGGGACTGCAGTTTGGCATGAGGGCCCTGTGATTTCCAGCCAAAGGGAATTGCATGCAAAAATATTTAACATTTTCTTTGTAAAGGAGATATGTTTTCAATCAGAGGGAGAAGTATATTTCAGACCTAATCTGCTACAAATGAAATGTGGCATACTAACATCTCGGTTTCAGAGGGTGGAGGGGTAGGGAGTCAATGCCACATGCCCTTGGGGATTAGAAGTTGAACTTTGGTGTAGTGGTGGGGTTTTTCAATGAACTAAGTAAAACTTAGTTCATTGGGTATCACTAATCTAGAAAGGATACTATATTGAGCTTTCAATAAAAAAGGGTTGAGTATGTTTAAAACAATGATTCTCAACTACAGGAGATGGTCCCTTCCTGGTCAGAGGACATTTGGCAATACCTAAAGACAATTTTGGTTGTCACAACTTGTGGGGTGGGCCATACATCTGACATCCAATATGTAGAAAGCAGGGAGGCTTTTCAATATCCTACAAATCACAGGACAACTTCTTACAACAAATAATTATCTTGTCTAAAAAATCAATAAGGCCAAAGTTGATAACACTTGGAAAAATTATCTGACTTGTGTACATGTATTACAGCCCTGCCTGCAGACACATGCTCATGGAATATAGTTTGACATTTTAATAAAATATGATTTTTGGCAATTTTCTTTACACTATTGACTTGTGAGCAACATTTTTTAGATTTACCACATGCTTTTTGTTAAAACAAACAGAAACAAACAAACATAACTCCCATCCCTCTCCCATCTACCTCCGAAATACACACAGGAAAGAAACCATCATTAATGAACCTCCCTGTAAACCTACACAGAGCCACACCTTCAATACCAGATTCATGCAGTTCCCAAATTTGAAAAATGAGGCATATTAACAAAGCACACGAAATGAATCAGCTGTTTGGGATGATCTACAAGCCAGTTCATTTTCCTGTTCCTGCATAACAAACCGTGCATCTTGACAAATGAACCCACTTGTTGGACATTACTTGAAAAACTCATAGCATGCTTAGTTCTGATGGTGACTTCCCCTTTGAAATTAAATTTTAAGATGGACTTCATTTAAATTCTCACAGAGGGAAAGAAAGGGCTGGCTCAACTTCATTTTGATCGTCTGCTGTTTATCATCATCTTCTTTGTCTCCAGCTCAGACTTGGATGCAGCAGAACTTCTGCCAGTCCCATCCTCCAGAATTGACTGAAGGAGAGCATTTATGTTGGTGGGTGCCATATCATTAAGAGGTGAAGCCCTGTCATGTTGAGAGGGACTGCGTGGCATCTGGCATCAGCCTCCCCTGTGTTGGACTGGGCTCCAGTTGTGTGACCTTGACAAAGTCCTTTCTCCTTTTTGTAACTCAGTTTCCACATTTGCACAATGAAACTGATATCATTTGCCTTGCTGAGCTTTTGTGAGGATAACATAGTAAATGCTTAGCAAGCATGTGGAAATGTCACCTATAATTATTATTTTAAGAATAGCATTTTCCAAAATGGACACCAAGTCATTTTATTTAATTTCCTAATAAAGGACACTAGTAGAGATGTTGTGATTTGCAACCCCAATGTGTGGTTAAGGAGTTTTAACCCTTCTGTAATCCCTAACCCACCCTCTCCCAGCAGCGCCAACATGAATAAATATCTAAGAAAAATCTGCATATCTGCACACCTGCTAAACATACGAGGCTTCATCAGAAGTCCTCTCTCTCCTTCAATCACAGTGTCATCCAAAGTCCCACTTCGGAAAAATCTGTCATTTCTATAGCTTCTAACCATGCTGACGCGGCAAATTCATAGCAATCCCTTGCCTGTTACAGTGCAGTGTTACAGTGTGCAGTAACCCCAGACTGTAAGTCCTCCCTACTCCTAAATAGGATTTATAGAGTGTGACTTTGAGCCATATAGCAAAGTCAATTTTATCTGAAGGAAAATATTTTTTTTTTACTAACATTTTAAAATCCCTTCCTCTGTAGCTCAAAATGATTTAAAAGCTAATCAATGATAAAATTCCAACTCCACGTAGAGACAAAAGAATTGAGGAAGGAAGCAGAGCCACTTTAATCAGGAAAGTGGCTGCTGTGACCCATTAGCCCCTAGAGATTATTGACACTCCTTTTTTTTTTTTTTTTTTTTTTTAAAGATGCTGTCGTTAGCTCATCCATCTCTGGCAACCCACACATACAAAATCTCTTTTACTCTTCACAAATTAATGCATTTAGGCCTGTGCATTTGTCAGGCATTCCTAGAACCCTCTGCCACCCTCATGTTGATTAAAGGATGTGTATTTTGAAAAATGGGTGGAAAGGAAGAAATTTATGATTCTTAAAAGGAAAGAAAAAGTTGGCTACCTGAATCACAGTGCATCAACCACAGATAAATGAGATATTAAAGATTAGGAAGAGTCCCTGGACTGGGTGTTAAATTGTGGATTGATTAGCTCAATAACAGAGAAGGCTAACTCTTTCAGCAGAATTTCTAGAACTCAAAAAACAGAATATGACACAGAATATCACCTTTTATTGTGAATCTTTTTCAAAGACCTTCTGAATATACCCTTTTCTCTATAACCTGGCACTTCCACCACCACTTATCAAGTGCCTATCTCGTATCCACACACACATCTGCCTACTTGCCTGTCCTCATCTCAACTTTGGTTTGCTTTTGACTGGTTTTATTTATTTTTTTTCTCAGTGTCTATGTTGGGCTCATTTGAGGGCATAGTTATTGTTTTAGGCATCATGCAATTTACTAAATGGTGTTCTGGTTATGGAAATGCTTGCAAAGAACCCTGGGGGAAAAAAAAGAATTAAGTAAACACATATTGATTATGCTGTAGCTGCTGTTGTCTCATTTGATCAGCGGAGGGCTCAGTCTGAACTGGTCCATCTGATCTGTGATACATAAAGCTGGAGACATTTTTCTGGCTCCCTGGTGGTTTTAAAGGCTATGCAGTGGGAAAAACTGCTTTAAACAAAGTCTCATTTTAAAAGAATCCCGAGTACAGGATGGAATTCAAAGAATTTGGAGGGAGGGGAGGTGAAAAGTGGTAGCAAACAGCTTTAAAAAGGCCCTGGGAATTTTAAGAGAACAAAGCACATAAGAAAAATAAAATATAAATGTCATGTAACCTGTTGTGAGATAGAGAGATAGGAAGCCACTTTAGCAAGCACATACATACTGAAAGCCTACTGTGTGCAGGACTTATGAAGAGGAAAAGCTAAACTGTTGAGGGGTGTCTAAGGAGAAAAACAGAATTCTTTAGGTCAGAAAGCAAGCCATAATTTTTTACGCTAGCAAATAACTTAAGCTTTATGCAGATATTAAGTTCCAAAAGGCAATGTGTATATGTCATTTAATCCAAATAGAAAAAGAAAGGATCCTCCTGTGTAATTCATTTTAAAATCCTACATTAAAATGTTGATACTAACTTAAGTGATTAAAGCAATTATTGAGAAAAATTTTCCTTTCAGAGAAAGGAAAAGAAATGGCTCTCGGCTTTGCATTGGTTGAATTTGCTCTTTTACTTTCCCATTCCTTAATTCTTGGCTAGTTTCTGCTTGCATTGAGCAATTCTGTGTTATACTCCCCAACCCCATATTCCTCCAAAGAGTAAGAGGCTAAAACTGGGAAACAAAACGGATGAAATAGGCTGTGGTCTAGAGAAAGAATGGGAATTCAGAGATTTTGAATTGTGTGTGTGTGTGTGTGTGTGTGTGTGTGTGTGTGTGTTGGATTGTGTTCTCAGATTTAGGGTGAAGGAACAAATGTAACCAGTACTAAGTTTTCTTGTATGGAAGCTGGAACAATCACACACACACACACACACACACACACACACACACACACACACACTAATTGTGATGAGCATTGGGTGGAGATTTGGGAAATGGAAGAATGTATGCAAACAGTTGCACTCTGATATACTAAATCCAACAGGTATTTTCTTATAACCACTTGGAAATATGGACTGGGGCAAATGTGAAATCCTAGAAGATGTAAACAGATTATTATTATAGCAGGAGCCAAAGTTGGGCACTGCTAAAACTTGGCCTCCTCTCTCTATAAGCTTATTCAATTTTTATGGCACTATATGTAGCCTAAAATTTTATTAAGGTCATACTGTTTTCTATACACTAGGTTAGGTGCTATTCATTTGAGAGTTGACATCTTCTTTGCCCTAAGGAAATATCCAAATTAGTACTAGAAATAGACATTAAATAAGGTGAGCCAAAACTACCTTGAATAGACTAAATACACTGGAAGTTAAGAAGGGTAATAACAAGAGTGCTGTAGAGTGGAACAATTTGAATCAAAAGAAGGGGTAAGAACCAACTGAGTGGAGCTGGGCAGAGTGGAAAGGGGTGAGAGGTTTCTCAGAACAGTGGAATCTGGTCCAGGAAGTGACTGGAAAGGTAGAAAGGTAGTCAGGAATCACATGTGGCTTTTAGTACAGGCTGTTAAGTCCAGATGGAGCCTTGGGTTCCATAGAAAGCTATTGCAAGATCCTAAGTGTGTAGCTTGCTCTGTTCAAGTCCACATTTGGCTCCATTCCCAGGTGTCTCACCACTCACCTGGACCATAGACCTGTTCAAGTGGGCATATTGATTGTGTTGTCTCAAGATTCTTGTTGGAATGAGATCACAGAGACACAAAGCATAGTTCTTCTTCAGTGTTATCATGCTAACCCTTAGCTTCTTTTCATGGCGGAAGTGGTTGAGTAGTTTGACATTATCTAAGTTTTTTTGCAGTTTTTGCAATTGTACCCTAAATCTGCCATCTGATGATTCTCAACCCTGAGAGATGAGTGTTCAGCTCAGAACCTAGCCATGTTTTTCCACTAGCATCTTGATGAACATGCCCGTGGTGTTTTTGACTACCATTCTAGGCTATAATCGAGAAAATGTGGGATAGTTATGTAGCGTACAACTATCACTGGCAAGACAGATTTCAGTCCCAAATATTAGCATTATTGTTATTTTTGCTAATATTTATTAGGCACTTGTTGATTTCTAGGAACCATGTTGTTTGCATCAGCTCACTGAGTGTTTATAAAGACCCTATGTTATAGAAGAGGAATATTTTTCATATTAAGGAGATCACTGCATCTCAGAGAGGTTAAGCCACTATCCAAAGATCACGCGGCTAATTAAGAGACACAGCAGGGACACAACCCAGTCTGTCAGTATAATTTGAGAACTTTAAAAGCTATGCTTGAATGCAAAAGAATTAAGCATTATGAGAATACATTTACAGGGCTGGGGTTGTGGCTCAGCAGTAGAGTGCATGCCTAGCACTTGCGAGGCCCTGGCTTCCATCTTCCATCCTCAGCACCACATAAAAATAAATGAGTGAAATAAAAAAAAAAAAAACAAAAAAAAAACAAAACAAAACCTAGCCTCTCTCCTTAAAAAAGAAAGAAAAGAAAATACATTTACAAATTCTGGTGTGCATAATTAGAAATACACTCACACTGAATATTTCAAGTTTCTGGGTGTCATTTATTAATTTCTTTTTGACATAAAATGATTTGATGGATTAAGACAGCAGTTCTCTAATGGGGTGAGATCCCTGCATTCTGTCTGTCTTGCAGATAAGTGACATACAGCATGAAGAATCAGTTTGAGAAGGGGGAAACAGCTCAGGTGGATTCACTTGTTCAAACACTCATTCCTAGAATCACGATTCATGGAATGATTTGTACATATTAGGAATTGTGCTGGATAGTAGTGATGTGGAAAACAATAGTAGCAAGTTTCTTGGGAGCAAAGGAGAGAATAGAAGAGTAGAAGCAAACGAAAGGTGTTTGGCTCTTCAAGGTAAGTTAGGGAGACTGAATTGTTTGCATTACAGAGGGAGGTAACATGCTGCTGAACAGGTGTAAGGACAGACAGTGTGATCAGGGAGAGATTCAAAAGCCTTAGGCTACTGCCAGGAGCACCTGGTAACTTCTTTTTCCTCCTTTTATGGTTAACTTATGCTGATCCCCCCAAAGCCAATGATGTCCTCAGAAAGCAACTTAGAGCAGTGCACTTGTGCAAGTGTGTGTGTGCATGCCTATGTGTGGAGACTGCAGATTCAGAAGCTTGCCTTGCTTTTCAAGTTGTGCTGCTGCCTGTGAACAGGTGTGCTGTTTTTTGCTGTTCCAGTAACGGCTTTTTCTGTTTGCAGCAGTCCTATGCACCAGCTCCCCACCCCATGGCTCCTCCCAGCCCCAGCACAAACAGCAGCAGCAACAACAGCAGCAGCAACAGCGGCGGGGAACAGTTGAGTAAAACCAACCTGTACATCAGAGGCCTTCCGCCAGGCACCACGGACCAGGACCTCATCAAGCTGTGCCAACCGTAAGTGTCCTCCTTGCTCTCTGGGCTCCCAACTCCCACAATGCCTGTGTGGCAGCACTTGTGACTGTCCCCACTTACCCATCTGCTGTTGTGTCAGGGAGGAGGGCACCTCTGGACAGTTCAGCTCATCTCAGAAAGTGGTTTCCTTGAATCCTGGTCATGCAGGTGGAAGTTCTCGAGCAGAAGGCATGGGAGTGTCGAATGCTGGCAGATGCACACATGGGGACCCTAGGGGTGGAGAGCAATGGCGGTTGTGCTCTCAGCCCAAGTAGCTAGTGGAGTTTTTGATGAATCTCCTGAGATAAGCTCTTCTTCTTGAGAAGAGTTAGTAAAGGGACCTTAAAATCTCATGAGTGGGGCAGGGGATATAGCTCAGTTGATAGAGTACTTGTCTTGCATGCACAAGGCCCTGGGTTCAATCCCTAGCACCACCAAAAAAAAAAAAAAAAAAAAAAAAATCTTATAGGTGTTGGGTTGCAAGATGGTTGTTTTCTGTGAGCCAAAGTTTTTCTGGCCAAGGCTTGGTAAATACAGGTTCTACTAGGCCAAGTCATTGGAGAACTATCAGATTAATCCTCTAGTTTCTTTGAAAGCATCTACTGTCCGGTCCAGAATCTGTCTCCCACCAAGGCCAAGAACTACATGCTAGGAAGAGTGGAAGTGCTAAAATCTTCTTTCAAAATTTTTTTTTTTTTTAATTAACCTGTTATCTACAAACACATTATTAGCCCTCTCATTTCTGGGCAGATACATTAAACATAATTAAGTTTACCCTCCCAATAAAATTAACCATGAATAATTGAGTTAAAAATCATATACCTGTATTTTTAGATAATTGCCCAGCTATTTTCAAAATCCTATCAGTGTAGGTATTTATCATAGTGTGCCTTTTCTGGGTATTTTTAAATCTAGCAAAACTAAAACTCAATGGTTCTTTTTGTCTTCTGCAATGTTTTACAAGAGGATACGTGTGTTGTAAATTTTCCAACCTCTAAAATATTGGAAGAGTAAAACAACAGGGAACATTTACTTGCCTTTGTTCTGGCTTTGAAGATTGGGAGTTCATATCAAAACAACAGAAAGTGGCAGATAAACCAAAACACAAATATACAACCATATAATCAGTTAACAACGCAGTAGGTGGATTTGTGTGAAGGCAGCCTGTTGCTGTTTACTGTCTTGATTTGTGAAAAAGGTAAGGACCTTGAAAGATAAATATTGATCTTCAAAGAAGCTGTTTTTAAAAAACAAATGTTAAAAATGCTGAGTCTAAGGCATATGAATGCATGATAGATCTTGATCTACAACATATCGGTGTTGGTGTTGAGAGTTGGCAGGTAAATAACTCAAACTTTTTCTTATTGTTAGAAAAATCAAAACTGTTTTGAAAGGTAAGGTCTTTGAAAATGTGAAAGGTGGTGGGCTTTATAAGAGACATTTCAGATGAAGTATTCCCTTTAGTCAATGCTGATGTGAAAGGAATAGTTATTATCTTTGATTTATACCCGCATTACATTCATTTAAAAAAAAATTGTCAGTACTGAGGAAAGATTTTTTTCCCCCTATTTTCTATACCACTCATAGAGCTCATTGAAACAAGTTTCCAGGCCTAAGATATTATGTTTTAAGGTCAGGAGCATATTCCAAGAGTACATATTTCTATCAGGACTTCTGTTACGGTTGATGCTGGTGGTCTCTTGAGAAGCACTGATCTCTATGGTCAGAGAGAAACACTGGCTGTTTTCTATTGCATGAAGTTTTATTTCATTGGTGAAGACAGATGGAGTTGAGATGGAATCTTTGGTTTGAAACACCTGCTTAGTCATTTTGTGATCTTGAGGCAAACAAATCACTTCTTTGCTTTGAAGTCACAGTTTCCTCTTTAAGGAAATTTAGAATGGATTGAGTTTGCTTTATTTTTCTAGGATTTTTATCCTTTTTTAATCTGTGGTGTGCAGAAGCTGCCTGATAAGTGTACTAGGGGCAATTTTTACTTGGTAGTCTGAAATAAGCAATGGTGGGAATATCCATAACACAGAAATCAGCAAATTCTACAAATCAGAACTGTTAAATTTTTGTATTTTATTGGATAGCTGGTTTATGAACATACCACTGGTGTAGCATAATACCATAAATCTCTGTCAATACCTATTTCTGCAATGAATTGGCAGATTTTTTTTATATGAAAGTATTACCTAAAAAGCTTGTGTTGGCAGGAGAGAGATGTGGGAATACAGAACCATTGTTATTTAGGATATAGGCTTTCTTAATGTTTCTTAGGTATGCTTGAAAATTTTAAGGAATACTAGGTAAACAGGATAGTGATTACTTTTCATATTATTTGCTAACTAGAAAGATCTGGTCCATGTTACTATAATTGTAAAAATTGTTTGTGAGTTCTCCAGTTACTCAAGTGATCTGGACCTGGAGTTTATTGCTTAGATCATTTTTCCTAGAAAATTGATGTGATGGGGCAGCATAATATTGTGAGAGTAAGTGTGGGCTGAGAGATTGAGCTTCCAGTCATTGTGGATGGCATCAACTGGATCTGTGGCATTAGACAAATGACTTGTGCCTTCTTAAGCTTCCTTCCCCCCATATATAATAGAATGGATCTGAACTTATTAATCTTTTACTTTTTTTCCCAACTCTAAAATTCTGATATGTGATTGAAGTCTTCATTATTTAGCATGAAACTTGCTCTGGATCACCTTTTATATTTTCTCCAATCCCCTTTATAGTGTTGACAATCCACACCTAAACCCATTCACCTGTTTGAGTCTGATTTTATGGATGAAGTTGCTTTTAGTAAGAGACTTTTAGTAAGATACTTGTAAAATTCTGGGCCTTCTTTTGCAGTGTTTGGTCTTTTCACAGTGTTCATTATTATTTTGCATTAATCTTCTGAAGTTTAAAATCATTTTTCATTCCTGTTACTCATCCAACATTTCAAAATATTTTCACCTAGAACAACAACAACAAAAAAATCCCAGATAGTATTTTTAGGTTTAAATAAACTTACCATTAGGATCCATTTTTCATGTTAATGACTATGAAATTATAAGCACTTTTAGAGTTAATACTACTTTTATTATAGGAAATGCAATATTTACTAATATTCATGCTCATAAAATAATAGGAAACAGATACATAAAAAAGGCATGGACATGTTGAATTTTATGGTATTAGTATGTAATATCCATATTAATGCTAATCAACAGCAAGAAAGCTATATGAAAGAAAAGATATTGCTTTGTTTATCAGTGTATAATACAAGAGAAAATCCTTATTAAGGAATTCTATTTACATTAATCATCAAAGCTCCTACATTCAGATTGCAAGTGAAATGAAAGGAAAGAAGACAAAATTTGAAAATAACAGATATGAAGAATGATTTTATTCTAGATAATTTGTTTAGGTATACTTATGTTTTTAAAAAAATATGTTACATTGTATATATTGTAGGAAACAACACACTTAAAAATTTTGTATTATCTATCCTGAGAAAACTTTAGGAACTTTATTATGTTCTCAGTCAAGAAGTCTTTACAGAGCACCTTTGACATGCATGTGTTAAGGTTTGGTGGTAGGTATATTTAGATGAAGGACTTGGCTTAGCAGAGTTTGTATTTTACTAGGGAAAATAAACATTAATTAAATAGTCATATGATTTGATATAAAAATGCAACTATGCAAAAAATGAGACACATGTGATTAGACAGTTTAAAGTAAAGGATTAGATCTAGCTTCTCTGAGGAAGCCACAATCAACCTGAGATCAGAAGGATGAATAGGCATATCTAAGGAAGGGAAGAACATTCCAGGTAGAGGAAGCTTCATGTGTGCAGAATCAGTGGCTGGGGGGAGCATGGCAAAGCCAAGGGGCTAGAGTGGGAAGTGGAGTGCAGAACAAAATGAATTGGAGCATGGTGAAGGACAAGATGATCTGTCTAGATTTCATTAGGAGCTGTGTTTTATCCTGAGAATAATGGAGGAAGCCAGTGGAGGAAGCTGTTGAATTGTCATAAAGAGGAAAAGGGCACAATTAGAATTTTGTTCCAAAATGATAATTCCAGCTGCACAGTGAAGAGAAGGAATCCCATGAAATCAAGGAATAGAAGAGATGTAGCTGAAGAGTAAGCTGGAGGAAGAGTGATTTACATTTAGAGATGAGTGTATGAGAATTCGTATGGTGATGGTAGAACAATTATGCATGGTAAAGGACGCATTTCATTATATGCTTTTTTTTCCATGAAAAAAGAAAAAAAAACTTGAGAGATTATTAATCGAAATAACTTCTAAAGAAACAGCAAAGTGGCACAATGTAGAACCCAAATCAATTATCGTCAGTTAATTTTGTTTTCCTTACCAGTCACGAATGGACCAGCTATATACTATCAGATGATATGGGCTGAATATATTCAGTGACTGTAATATTAAGAGCACACAAGGCAAATATAATAAAGACTAAAACTCCAGTCTCTGGGTGTTCACATAAATATATTCCTAAGATGAATTATCAGTTAGAGACCAAGGGTAGAGACTTTGACCACATGTCCCCAATGCTTATCACAAGAAGAGCAGATGAAAGTGTGAGAAGATAGATTTGGTTTAATAGAGAGAGGGAGAGTACTGCAACATTTTTGGACCAAATCAAATTGTGATGGCACAAAAGATTTTTCATATATTAAATTATTATTTCCCCCTTCAAAGAAATTGATGACTTCTATTATATGATTGTGAACATGGCTTGAAATACATTTAAATTGCTCTTATAAGAATAAAACCAAATAGAAACCATAATGGATAGTATCTAAAATGGAAAAAAAATCATTAATGTGTTTACATTTTCCACATCGACCCTATCTTTTATCTAAGCATCTCTGTGGCTGATTCATCTTAATTAATACATGCCCTCAGAAAGCCCTGGCCAGTTGTCCCCCCACTTCCACCTGATTAGTCTGGCCTTAATTAAAATAGTAGAAGCAAAGAGAATGGTTCTTGTGATAAAGCAAAGGGGCTACTTGAAGGACCCTGGATACAGAAGGAAAGGAAGTGGAGGGAGGCCCTCAGTTTGGTATACACACGTTCTCACCCATCCCCTGAAGGGTAGGAAAATCCTCTGTGCCACCGTTCTTTTTTTTTCTTTTTTTTTTCTTTCTGTGAATGTTGTCTTTGCTCAAATTTCTGACACCCTAGCATTACCCCTTAAGAAGGAAACTGCGAATGTCATTTAAAGATTTAACAGGAGAGGATAAACACCCACGATGAAAAGCCGGAGGGACAAAATAAAGAGTGTGTGTACTCAGGAACTGAAGGGTTGCCCCAGCTAATCTCACCCTCCCCTGTTGGGAGCCTTCTCCTGGTGTGCGAAACCCTGAATAGTAAGAGCAGACTCAAGTGCCATCGGGGCCTGAGTGCAGAGTCCATTATAGGCTGTGTCAGACAGTTTTGACAAATGCACCAACACAATCAAACCTTTTATCAATTTAAAAGTAACCTTGTCACAGTCATCTGTCAAACTGTTCAGATACAACTAAAGGCAAACAAGTCATCACGCACTCGGGGGTAACCAAGTAAATAAGAAAAATGTGACTGGGGATGTTTTTGAGTTCTTTCTTGCTGTGTCACTGAAGATTTAAAAGTTCCCTCTCATCAGACCCAAGGATATTTATTAGTAGCTTTCTTCTATAAGTCAGACTCCAATTACGTAGCTGCTTTTGAGGTGTCATAAATCTGCAATGGTGGCGTGTGTGAGCAGGAAGTGAATTCAGAATCTTGGAACCCTGTCTTGGCATTTCTTAAAATGAGAATGTCTTAAAGATCCAAATGGATATAACCACTCAAATGGTTCTTTGAGTCAGTACAGATCCAACACTTGATTTTAATTCAGATTTTGACACCATCTTATTTGCCAGTTATCTATTAAAAACAGACACAGTTTTTGACTAGTAATGAATGAATAACTGTCATGAATAATGCAATCATCACTATGCATATATTATTGCAACATTAATTATGTATTGCAGGACATGTACTCTGTTTTTATATCATTTAATGTTCAAAGGACCTATGAAGTGGGAATAATAAAAATAATAAAACTGAGGCTCAAAGAATTTGAGGAATTTGTTCAAATTTATGTAGCCCCCAGCATCCAAAATCTGGCTTCAGTATAAAGCTCTCATTCATCATAACTAAAACATTCGTAAAATAAGAACCATAATTCTTGGATTCTTAAATCCGAGACTGCCCATGAGAATCCCTCAGGGAGCTTTAATAAGTGGGAGGTCTGAATCTCATCCTCCAGGGATTCTTGTTTAAGTAGTATGGGGTCAGCCTGGACATGAGGGGTGATAAAGCCTACTCAGGTAATTCTAATAGGCAGCACAGTTTGAGAACCCCTCAAGTTAATGGTGCCCACACCTATAAGAAAGCATAATTTAATTCTCTATTTTATATTCCTTACTCTTTCATAAGATCTAGCAGTTTCATAGAATCTACCACTTTGCTTTCAATTAAAACTGGGGAAGACTTAAAAACATATTTTATTGACAACTTGGGGATATATTCAGTTTTCAGATTACAAAACTAAATTTTCTCATTAGGGACTTGGGAGAATCAACTCCAATAATAGAAATCTCCAAGTGATTTAAAGGTGTGCTTGGGAGAATCTCATTCCCCTTCATCACATCATTTTCATAAATCTTTCTTCAACATTGTAGTGTTTTAAGAGTGTTTGTATTTAATTAATGATTTTATGGGAAACTTTCTATTTTGATTGATGTTGCTCAATTTCTATGCCTATTTACATTTTTTCTTACAGGCCATAGTCTGGAGAACAAAGGTCTTGTGAATCTTAAAGAACAATTCACATCTTCTAACATTTGGGTCATTCTAGAAATTATTGTTTGATTTCTGACCATTCCTGATTCATTATTTCATTACTTTGATGAGACTGTTCTGTTGAATGCATATGTCTCTCATATACTCTTTGAAAACATATTTCGTGGAATTGCTGATAACTGAAATGCTATTCCTTGTGTATCCTAAAAACCAAGAAGCCACAATAAAAAATGAACCTATGAATGCACCACTTACCCTAGTTTACGGTGGTGGTAGCACAAAAGAGATGAGGATGTAAAGGATATGACAGACCCTGAGTGTACCAAGAGAAGGTCTGGAGCTTGGGGAGCAGTGGGATTCCAGGCAGGGTTCATGGTGAATACCTGGAAGCCTGAGGGACTTGGGGTTCAAGGGCAGGATCTGGCCAGTCCTAGTGGTATCCTGGATTTCAGTTTGTTGAGTCATTTTCAGATTGACAAATACACCTCCCTCTTTGTAATCCTTATCTGATCTCTCTGTCACCCTGTTGAGCCCTCCTCTACTCTCAAAACTTGCCGCTTTCATGGCTGTCACACTCCTCCAACCTGTTTTTTTTTTTTCCTACCTTTTAGAGATTCTTCTTTGTAGCTTCCCTTTCTCTATCTGCCTCTTGCATGTTTTAGAGTTTTCTGGATGTTGGACCTCTCCTATTCTCACTCTATAAACTATTGACTCCCTACTATGTACATAACTTCTGCTATTCTGATGATTGTTAAATCCACAAATCCAACCCATGAAATCTTTGTTATTTGTTTTTAATCCCTAGGTCCATTAATCTCTAGACAATTCCAACTTGATATCCCCAAAGCTATCAAACCCATTGTCCAAACAGGTTTATTCCTAGACCCATTCCTTTTGTGATGGTTTCTTTCTTCATGAATGGTACCCTCATCTATTCTGTCATCAAAAAAACCAAAAACAAATGAAAAAACAGGTTATTCATACCCAATATCTCCTTAGTTTCACTTCCACCATAGTTCCACCATTTATTACAAAGTAATATTATAAGGAATAGAAAAATCTCTCCATAGAACTTGCATTCTCATGGAGAGAGATGATGCATGAATGAAGGAATGATTAAAACTTCATAATACAGAAAGGCCATAAAAATCTGGTTGTAATAATAACTAGGAGGTTATCATAGACCAAGTGTCTTCTTTAAGGTTAAGATTTCAATTTCAAGAAGGAATCAGGCAGATGACATTCAAAATGAATAACATTAAAGACACATGTAAGGTCTTGTAGAAAACCTGTAGGCAGAAATGAACTTGGTGTATTCCTGGAAAATTTTAAAAAAATAGCTATTCCTGTGCGAAAAATTGATTTTAGAGGAGCACAGAAAACAAACAAGGAAATGTACAAGGAAGCCATTGTGGAAATCTAGAAAGGAGGTGGGATGGCTTGGAGTTGGATCACAGTGAGTGGTGGGGTTAAAAGTGTGGTAATCTCTATATATTTTGGAGACAGTTTTGAGAGAATTCACTGATGAGTTCAACAGGAGAGGAGTGGTAAGGGAAAGAGATACAGGGATAACTCCTCAAATTTTGATCTGAGCAACAAACAAGGGAGACTAGAGAGCCATTTAATAAGATGAAGTGTATTATAGAAGGAGCAATTTTGAGGAGAGAGAAATCAAGAATTTTTCTCACTCATGTTATTCTTTATTAGTCATACATGACCAGTAGAATGCATTTATGTACTTTTATATACATAGATGGGGTATAATTTCTCATTTTTCTGATTTTACATGTTGTAAAATCACATTGGCCATGCAGTCATATATGTACATAAGGTAATAATATCGGTTTCTTTCTACTATCCTTCCTATTCCCATATCTCCTCCTTTAGTCGACTCTACCTATTCTTCCCTAGTGCGCCACCACTTATTGTGAATTAGCATCCACATATTAGAGAAAACATTCAGTCTTTGGGTTTTTTTGGGATTGGATTATTTTGCTTAGCATGATATTCTCCAACTCCATCCATTTACTGGAAAATGCCATAATTTCATTATTTTTAATTATGAATAATATTTAATTGAATATATATTTATATATACATATATGTGTGTGTGTGAAATGAGCTGCTCTAAACTTTGAGGTGGCTGCATCATTGTATGCTGATTTTATCAGTCTTGTTACTTTTGAGACTCCATTAGACATCTAAAATATTTTCCTTTGCAACCAACAAAATAAGAGAATACTGATAAAAAGCACATAAGGCATATATGATTCCAGTTTTCAAGGGAAAGGTTAGTGTAAAAGATATAGAATGGGAGTCATATAAATTATATACAATGAGATAATAATATGGTACCTAATGTGTACTAGACACTAAGTGTTTTATCATGTAAGTACTTTTCATTATATGTGTTCATTCATTTTTCATTCCCCATGCCAATTCCCACTTTATTGTTGAGAAAACAGTGACACAAAGAAGTCAAGTGCCTTTCCCAAGGCTACACTGCTAGCAATTGGCAAGTCCAATGTTAAATTGGAGAGTTTAATGATTATGTTGAATACTATTGAGGAACCAAGAAATATGCCAACGAAAGAGTTACTTTTGGAATTGGAAACATCAAGGCCATTGACCAACTTTACCAGGAAAGTATTTGCAGTGACACAAGCAGAAGGTCATTGTAGAAGGTCCTTCTGACTGTACACCAGACCGTCCTTTCAAGTGGAAATGCTCATCTCCCCTTTCTGCCACTCTAACCTAAAAGTCACCTTTCCTTTGCTACTGTTTCCCCCAGATGTTCTGATTTACTCTATCCTCCATCTCTCCCTCTCTATCTCTGTAGCTGGGTTTCTTGTCTCTCCTTTATTCCATTCTTCCTCTTTTCCTATCAATTTTTACTCCTTCCCTACCTGGAAACTTTTGAGGACAATAGATTGGTCTTCTTCATTTTCGTACCCCCAGTTCCTAGCACACTACCAAGTAAGTGGCAAGTGATACATATATAATAACTGATATATATATATATATCACTGAATAAAGCTCAAATTCATCAGTTATATAACAATAATTTTATTGGACATATAAAACTTGTTCCAGTGTAGACTTTGAGTTATTAGTCGGAAATATAGGAAACAGTATTTTATCTTGGATATTAGGTCCAACACAGTTCCTCCGGAGTGAAAGATGAAAGGCTTTAAATATGACTCTCTTCTATTATGCAGATCTCAAGGAGAGTTTGGGAGGGAGACTCCAGGATAACTTGAGTCACACATATTAAAGGGAACCAAGTAAAGATCAATACCTCTTACTCACTCACTGTGGCTGCTGAGACAAGAAATAGCCATTTATTCTTTCCTGAGACATCGGGTTTCAGCTGTCAAACAGAGCACAGTGTTCCACTGACTCTGCTCATTCCATAACTAATGCAAAGTCATTTGGTCTCATTGAATGTTTGCTGGGGGGAAAAAAAAATTCTTGCAGTATTCTCTTTGCAACCAATGACTTTTGGGGAGCACAAAATAAGAGAATGTTTATGAGAAAACATACAAAGCATATCTGTATATTTGGCATATGAAAGCAATAACCTTTTATCTGAAATTGGCTGTAGTGTTATCTATGCACTCTGTTTAATTATATGACTGGTAATAAGCTCCTACGTATGAACTATTCTTAAAAAGGAAAATTAAAATTCTTCTTATCTGTTGTCATATTCATTATATATCTAACACCAGTAGCTCTTGAGAAACGAGACCTTCATTTTACACAATAAATAGGACCATAATATTTTAGCAAGTAGATTTGTTGTTTTAAGTTTTTAAATTAGTATTATTAAGGGATAAAATCCAATGCACTCATTTAAAGTGCAGGACCTGATACATTTTGACAAATATATACACCTATGGAGCCCCCACAAAAATACAGATATGAAAACTTTCCATATCCATAAGTTTTTAAAAATATAGCATATGCCAGGAAGTTCACAGTTTAACATCATCCTACTAAGAAAACAAAGAAGTAGCTTGATGCATGAGAGTAGCATGTAATTCTTGGTCAGTTGTGGGCTCTAATTACCTTTGACCAAGTCATCTAGAACTGTGAGCCTCACTGTGCCTGATAAATGCTAGTTAATGTTATCATCCTATGCAATGGAGACAATCTATGGCAATTCATATTTTTACATAGCAAGGTAAAATTCACCATAATTTTAAGGGTTCTGTAGTCAAACAAAACACCTTGTTTGGTTTTAATATCATCCTATCTTATTGACTAACTGAGGTTGTATGCATATGGCCACTGTGGATCCTTATATTGTTTTGTAACAGCTTATATCATTACTTCTGTCCATCATACTATGTTTTACACCATGAACATTTACAACAACAGGATAAATACATACATACAATTTAGGCTGCACTTAAAATATGAAAATTAAGTCAGGTGCAGTTGTACACACCTGTAAATCCCTGCCTTAGCAACTTAGTGAGACGCTAGCTCAACAAACAAAAAAGGACTGGGGGTGTAGTTCAGGGGAAATGTGCCCATGGGTTCAACTCCCAGTTCCTAATAATAATAATAATAATAATAATAACAATAACAACAACAACAATTATTATTATTATTATTATTATTGTTATTGTTATGATATATAGTGCAAAAAATTAAAAATACAGCTGTGGTGCATAAATATATCATAGTAAATGTCATTTAAAATGTAAAATGGAAATTTTTGAATTAAAAAGTCTACAAGCATCTAGTACTTCAGTATAATTAGGTGGTTTAAAACATTTGGCAATATTAGTCAGTGTGTGTGTGTGTGTGTGTGTGTGTGTGTGTGTGTGTGTCTCAGTGGTATTCTTACATTCTTATATCTTATTCCTGAATCAACAAGTTGAGTTTAACATCAGGTTGAATCATGTCTTTTTACAAAGCTATCTCTTTTTCTTGTATGTTTATTAGACACCAATATTTCTTTAAAGATGTTAAATTTAGAATCAGGGAGATAGATGACTAAATAATATCAATTGTTACAATATTTATTCATAGGATGTAAATCCAGATGCATGTCAAAGTTTGTTCAGGTTGATTTCTTCCTGAGATGTTATTGTCCTATTAAGCTGCTCTGTTCAATACAACATTATGTGGGACTCAGTTTTCTAATTTCTCCAGAAGCTTTTTTTTTTCTTTTTAACCACATTCATTGTAGAATTCCAGTTTCCCATCTGATGTGTTGACAGATATGGGAGCAGCATATTTCATGCTATTTCACTTAATTGAGCATTTTCCAGGAATAGAAAGCCTATTACTTCCTTTCTCTGAACAGTTTTCTTTGTTCTGTGTTCATTAGAGGAATCATGCTCATGCCGAAATGCTTGGGTTCAGTTCTCAAAGCTATTGTTTATCACCTGTGTGTCCTTGGACAAGCTGCACAACTCCTCTGTTCCTAAGTATTGCTTTCTATAAAGTCTATATAGTAATGGCATCTCCCCTTTTTTTGAGTTAAAAGAATGGAATTAATAAATACACAGAAAATACTTAAGTATGGTCTGTTAGGGAGGGAGTACCCAAAGAGTTATTTGGTTATTTTTGTTCAAATGGTTTATTGATATGTACTAAAATCAGGCATTGCAGCATACTATTCAAAGTCCTCTGGTGCTGTGAAATTCTTTAATTCTAGACTCTGTGTGTATAAGCACAATTAACCTTTATTACTCAAAGCACAAACCTTGGTATTTTGAAATTCTATACGTGAATTTCAAAGGCACGAGCCTCACTTTAGTTTGTTTCCTTCAAGATTGAGCCTTGCTGATTCTTGCACAGGAATCTTGGGAAGGCAACCAAGTTCAAGATAAGGAACAGCCCTGTTTCTCAGGCGTGTTTTGACATCACAGGGCAAGCCAGAGACACAATCTATAGGTCAAGGTCAACTGGCAGATCATTGTAATCACCCACATGGACTTTGGGTATTAGGTGTCCTTAGGATACATTCACAACCACAAACCAGAAAAAGATGATGAGCAATTTAAGTTAAGAATTGGAAGTGAGGTTACTGGAGAATTCTCAACAATTCCCCGATTTCAAAATTTAAAAGGAGTCATCCTGCACTAATAGAGAGTGACAGCTCTGGAGAAGGACAGGAGGTACGTTTCCAGGGAACACTTTCAGGTCAGGACCATTTCGTCTGAGCAGAAAGTGATTTTCAGTGGGCCGTTAAATAACCAGTCTGCTCTTGGTTCTCTGCCTCTCTACGTGACTCTCTTTTTCTAACTCTAAAGCAAAAGGGTAGGATTTTATTAGGTTACAACTTCACACCGTTTCTGAGCAAGATTAATGAATTTGTATTCAGTCCATGTTTGGGTTTCAGTGAAAAGGACAATCATAATGAGATCTGACATTTCCATGAAGGCTTTGTACCAGGTATTGTTAAGGGCACTCCACAGGTAGAATGATGCACTCTTTCTGATTTGCAGAGAAAATTTGGCCACACCTTTGCATACAAGGCACTGGTTTTATGCTATCTGTGGGTAGGTTTGAGATGCTCTGTTTGATGCAAGATTTTAGTGGGACAGTTCTGTGTCCTGGACAACTTTTAATCCCTGGGTAACTGTCCATCCCAGGCAAACCGGGACTCTCTTTAAAAATATATGAAGTCCCTCCATTTTCAATCAGATGACATGATTCTCTCTTGAAGCCAAGGGAACCTAGATACATCAAGAGGTTAAGTAATTTTCTGAATTTGTCAAAGCTCTAGACATTTCCTCAAGGTGGCTGACTGAGGACTCAAATGCAGGCATTTGATCCTATCTCTTGGTCTCCACCTGGGCTTAACTACTGGGATAAACACTTGAATTGTTAAAGCAGACTACTCACCAGAACTCATCCTATAACTCAGGTAATGCAATCCCTGCAGATGTAGGGAGAAGAGGAAAACTCTTTCCACACCATTCGTTGGTGACAACAAACTATGATGCATATTCTAGTCCCAGAAATGCTTGCCAGTGGCCGCAATGGAATGCATTTCTTTGCCACTAATAGAAAATTAATGAATCTCTTGCAATATTCTGCCCAAACAACATACCAGTAACTTGCAGATGGTATAACACCTTGCATAATAACTACTTGAGATTAAGGGTTGAATGTCGAGTTTGGAGAAAAAAAAAATAGTTCACAAAATGTGTTTTGTTTATGTTAATGTACTTTCTTGGTTTTTTACAAGAGAGCATGAAAAGGTATTTCAACAAATTATGATAAAATATCTGCAAATATGAAATTGTGTTTCAAATGGAAGTTGCCACCTCCCTAGTTATCTTTGTGATTTAGATGCCCTTTGATACAGTTTTATTATTTCTATCACTCACTGCCTGAATAAACCACCAAATGTTCTGAGTAGAGCAATATAATAATTCTCAGGCTTTGGAATTTGGAAAAGCTGTAAAATAACAAAATAATAAAAGGGAGGTCAACATGGTCCACTTTTAACTTTATTAAACAATGATATTAAAATAAAATACCTACTATTTACCATTTACTAGCCCATAGACTGAAGAGCATAAATTCACTCTCACTAGGACACTATTCTTTAAAAGATTATTTCAACACCAAATAGCCATCCTAAGAGCCACCCTATAAGTGTCATGAACTGGAAAATTAAACTGTATCCCAACCTATTCCAAAAGTAGAGGTAACATTCCTCTCAGATTAATCTCCAGTGCCACAAAAAAAGAAAGAAAGAAAAATAAGTAGAGGTTCTGTTGCAGAGAAAATTTGGCCACACCTTTGCATACAAGGCACTGGTTTTATGCTATCTGTGGGTAGGTTTGAGATGCTCTATTCAATGCAAGATTACATGGGACTCAGTTTTTCAACTTCTCCAAAAGCTTTTTCTTTTTTCTTTTTAACCACACTCATTGTAGAATTCCAGTTTCCCATCTGATGTGTTGACAGATATAGGAGCAGCATATTTCATGCTATTTCACTCAATTGAGCATTTTCCAGGAAAAATGAGAGGATCTGAAGAACCACAGCCCCCAAACTAGTGCCAAGAAGGAAACAAGCCATGACAGGCCTCACATCTGCCTGGTGTGTTCAGGCACCACTTGGCACAGAGGTGCTTACCCCACCTGGAGCTCCCATCTGGCATGCAAAAGGCACTTGGGAACAACTAGAAAGGCAGATAATGGGTCCGGATTGGCCACTTGTGCAACCATCAAAGGGCTCTGGGGCCTAAAAAGTCCATTTACCTGCTTAAGCCTCTCTTGTCCCAGTGATTTTATGACCTTCCACATTTCTTCTGTTACCCAACACATAACTGTTAGATTTCTAATTCTCTGAAATCCCTGATTTGTGCTAGTGCTCAGTATGCTCTAAAGTATTAGTGGGTCTTACTCAGATTTATCTTCTCAAGCATGACATTAAATTTTACCTGGATTTTAATGATAGTGGGTTTCACTTAAATTCAAAGTCCTACATAGATTTTGGGCACAGAACTGCTTAGCATTGTTGCTAATTGTTAAAACAATGACATTACTGTGGGCATATTACTCATGGTTTGTTCCTGAGTGCCTTGTTCATAGAAGTAACTCTGGAACTTGATGAAAGGAAAATGCTCTGAGCCTCGATTGCAGTTTCAAATAGAAAACAAACATAGCAAAAATCAGATTACAAGGGAATAAGGAAAGAATTTATTTAATCCAAAAATAGCAGGACAGTTTGGAAAGCTGTGATTAGTTTTCCAAAGTAAGTGCTATGACCTGCACCTGGCTTGCTGTCTATCCCTCTCTCTCTCACACATACACACATACACAGTGTATATTTGCTTGTGAGCAATTCCATAGATGGGGACTATACTTTCCCTGAGGGCAGGGGCAGTGTCTTCTTGACTTGTCCTCATCATTTCATTCAGAGTCTGCCCATGTCAGGAGACCAGTAATCATTCATGAAGAAATGTAGCTGATGGTTGGAATAAGTCCTGCAAATGTTTCTTTCGTGTTAATCCCTTAGCTTTTTTCCACATAAGAGAATGTGCAAAGAAATAGCCTTCTATAGAACCCAAACTTTGCAGAATAACCAATTCTTTTGGGTACTAAAATTATAAGAACACCTCTTTATAACTTGATGATTCTAAGCCAGATAGTTTGAAAGGCATAGAGGATAGTGAAGAAGGTAATATAAGAATGAAATTTTTATAGGATGCTGAATGCAAATATGCTGATTGCTGAATGCAATTATTGTGATCTCCTCTTTCTGGGGTTTCTGAGATTAAGAGGGGCTGGGATGCAGTGCAGCTATAGAAGACTTGTGTGGAGGTCCTGTGTTCCATCTTCAGTAACACACACACACACACACACACAAAAACACAACATAAAGACAATCGTGTTGAAATTTCAGCACATCAGAAAACAGTCAACAGATAAAGGCCACTGCATTATCATTCAAGTCTCTCCCCAATGCAAAGTTAAACAGCATTCAGAATTACCTTTAATAGCTTCAACCTTCTGCTTGTGAGGGGTTTTTGGTTTGTATTTTCTCTAGGCATTCAGGTAGATCAGGAACCCTCACTGTGGGAGGGCAGCAGGCATGACAGGTGTGCATAAAACCCCTGGAAGGAAGGGTGCTAACATTTTCTTTTCTTTTCCCCCCTTTGGATGGGAACTGACTGGCAGAGTGCTTGTTCATTCCTAATTCCATTGCCTTATCTGAGATGGGCTAATGCAGACACTTGGCTGTTAACTTTACCATTCTGCACAGACAGTAAATAAGCAACTGATTTTGAAGACAGTCTCTCTCTGGAACTCTGTAAGCATACTACATTCACACTGCTATGGTATATCCCATGTGAATTGTGTGGACAAATAATGGTGTAACTCACGAGCAAGAGCACAATTTTGCTAATTTCCTTTGTTTATCCCCACCCCCCCCCCAAAAAAAAGCAAAGAAAGCCATCACATAGTGAGTGTTGTGAGGGACATTTTGATCAAAGACAAACTGGGATAAGAGTCTTTCAGAGCAGGTATTTTCTGATTCCAGATGTGTTCCTTATATTTGCTGGATGTCAAGGTATTCTGTTCTAGGCTTGACATCAGATAGAGGGATTTTCCTCTGTAAAAAACTCAGGCTTTGACTGTGATACGTACAATATTTAGTTCTCTTATAGGAAGTGTTTCTCCTAATTGGGTCTCAACTTACTTTGCCTCTCTGTTGTACCAATAGTCTCCAACCACCATCAGGGTTGTGGGGGCAAGCTTTAAACAGATATAGGTATTTTTTTTTCAATCTGTACCAATGGAAACAGGATGAGAGTAGCCAGTGGTTCATTAGCTCTCTCCTGTTTTGAAAACCCTTGATGTCAATCTGATTATGAACATTCTCATATTTTACTCTGTGATCTAAGAAAAAAAATGCCTGCAAAATGTTTATATACCCAAGACCAGATTTCTTGAAATAGCTGAAAAAAGAGAACTTCAGGACTCCAGATACCAACATGAAGAACCACTGCTTTATTCTGAAAGTTTGGACGTATATAAGTCAATATTACTAACAGCGAATGAGTTGATATCACTCTTTTTTTAGTGTACTTTGTGCAAAGAATTAAACGCAGGAATTAAATAGAAGAAACTGAGGTAAACCTAGGTTCTTGACAGTTTTGAAAATATGTTAGTACGTTTTGGGGGGTTAATTTTACATAGCCTGAAAATGTTTTAAAAATTGACATAAATTTGAGTGAGTTCTGGATGTACAACACCCAAATACATGTAATCTTGCTATTAATTTGTTTATCAATGAGAGAAAAATCTACATATTCGTCGAGTTTTCACTGAAAGCTCTTTGAATCACCACTGTTTCCCTTGCTTGCTAAGATGGACACCAAGGGGACAAGGGACACCAAATTTAGCTAATCCCAAAATGTTTTACTTTAAACCCGTTTTTGGAAGACATGTTTTAATACGCAGCACTTGCCCATCAGCTATCTTCTCTGGAATGTTTTCACTCCACTTGGGCAAACAGCCTCAGACTCAAGGCTTCCACGGGAAGTAGATATGGCTGGACTGAATGCTAGACAGTGAAGTGCTCTGTGTCTCGGATTTGGCACAACCTGGTGAAAACTGTTCAACTGCAGCATTTCAGACATGGTGCCAGCCTCATGGCTCGAAGCCAAGATTGCAATTTGGCAACCAAAGGCCAGACAAGCAGCTGGTTATTGCAGCGAATCTGAACAGCGTGCTTCAGGCCATGTCTCTGATGCCAGATCCTCCAACCCAGTTAGCAACTGAACCCTCGAGGCTGTTTCTGGCACGGTTCGCTTTCCGCCTTGTGGTGGGCTTTGCCTTGGCAAGGGTGGTTTCTAGTAAGGTTGTCCCGCCTAGGTCCTGAGCTGTGGCGTCTGGCAGGAGCAGGGTGCTTATAGACCACCTAAGGCTGATAGAGTACTTGGCAACTGCAATGCACTCTGTAGGGCACTGGCCAGAGCATGCTTGCACTAGAGGCTGGCTGGAAGAGGGCAGAATCAATGCGAGCTGCTGGCATTCCACTCTGCCAGGGGCAAAGGAGTGGGGGCCTGCTGGCATCTGCCTTTTGGCCCTGTTGGCATCTATTTTGCGCTATTCTTTGTGAAAAGTGCTGAGACGGAGGGGCCTGGTGAGCAAACTTGTCAAGAGGAAATGAGCAAGAGGAGGTGAGGGAAGAGAAACTGGCTCAGGAGACGTAGCCATAATCGATGAGTTTAATGACATTAGCAATGGGCGAGCAGGGTCTTACTACATTTTCTGTGTGTTTCAGAAGTGGGAAAGAACTCCCTCCCCGGGCATTTGAACTCCCTTTTCCTGCCAGAACTTCTGAACCTTGAGAATAGTTTGATGTTAGGCATTTGGAAGGGAGAAAGCACAGCTTTTTAGGAGGCCTGAGCTCCCTGTAGGTTCCTCTCCTGGGGTCTGGCACCATCTGCAAGTTTGCTGCAGCTGCTGATGAATTTAAACTGGGTTAGCAGGAGTTGGGCACAATGTTTTTGGAAAGCACTCATCCCCCTTCTTTTGTTGGGGTGGGAGATGAGGAGAAGGGACTCTGGCAAGATTGTCTTCCCACTGTTCTCTCACAGATACCATAAAATCGTTTTCAACATTGTGCCCTCCAAGTTGATTCCCTGGAACTTAGAGAGCTATTCAGAAGGGCTGAAAATGAAGTCTGACAATTTGAACATAGCCATCGGGTAATTCTCAGCATCTTTCAAAGGATGCCTGTAATTTCTCCTGGGGAAAGTTGAAGTGCACTACAATGGTGGATCTATTAAAAATATTGGCACGGAGGAACAAGAACCCCATTGTCTTCAGTTGCTGGGCTTCCCGCCTCACCACACAGGACAAGCACCAACAGGATGCTTTCTATGAAATGTGTCTTTGATTCCTAATATGCGATCACTTTCCGGAACTAGCCATATGAATAGTGTGCCTATCACTTAATATAGATGAAGTAAATACAATGGGAATATAGTTTCAGCACTATGCTGCAATTGAACATTTTTTTTTCTCTTCTTCTGATGAGGTATGTTGATGTCCATTTGCCTATTGGATCATTTATCTAAGAAACCTTATTGTAACGTGCCATGTACAACAACCCTCAGGTATATATGAATCACAGACAAGGTAAACTCACATACAGAGTATCAGGTAAAAAAAATCTGCCAGCAGTTCAACTGATCAATATTTCACTCAAAAATAATTTCACAATATGAGACCTGAGACTTTTCCTTTTGCCATGATGCATTTCACTTGTCAACATTACACATTGGGAGTTGGCATTTTCATTCCTGAAGTCATAGTTGGATAATTTGTGTTTGAGCCTCCACGTACCCTGTATCCTTCCCTATCCATCTGCTGAGCACCCACTCATACCTAAGAAATAACTCAAATATGTTGCCTAGCGCCCTCCGCATTCTTTCTTCAATTTTGGCAGAATCATTTGGCATAACATGCATCTATGTTCCCATTTCACTTTATCTGTATCTTAATGATCACACTTTCACTTCTGTTCTAGTTCCTTTTTACCTCTTCATCTGTTCTGCTCCAGGGTAAGCACTTTGAAAGCAAGAATTACTATCTTATTCATAGTTGTGTACATTATAGCTTCAGTGCAAGTGAATTGTATAGTAAAATGATATTAACACCCCTTGCCAGCAAGAAGTTCTTTAGTTTCCAAACACAGAGGTACAGTTGCTTCTTGTTATTCATGGAAGTGAATTTACAAAGTCACCATGAACGTTGAATTAGCAAATCTGGTACCAGAGCTCCTATGAGAAACACAGAGTTAGGATCCCACAAGCCTGTGGTCACAGTTTCATCATGCATGAATGAATAACTTTGCTGTATGTAAGTTTCTGTTTAAGACACCTGTTTAATATATTTTGTGGAGCATTAACATTGAACTCCTGACCAGGGGCACTACAACTCATGTCTGAAAGAGGGTTATCTCACACACTGATTTTCTCTGAAAGGCATATTATAGCCTTTTTGTCCTTAGGAGCACTAGAGAGCACATCAGCATAACACTTGGAATCCATTTAAAATAGCAAAATCACATACACACTCACACAAAAAGCACAAAAATGAGAAAAACGTGGCATCAAATAGGTCCCCCAAAATAAACACTTGTTTACGGTATGAGAACTGAAGTAAGAAGGCAAATCATTGCCTGTTCCACCTCATTTGGGAATGGTCATGTCATGCCAATCAAATACTTTTCACCACAATGCATGCTGGGAGTACTGATTTTGGAGTTGCAAATTAAGTCTGGCAAATAGGCAAATAAGCAAATACAGAATATATGAATACTGAGAACCAACTGTATTATGTGTCTCTAATATCTACAATGATAGTCACCATCTCATTTAATACAAATTAGACTTTTGGTGGGTGTATAATAAGAAAACTCAGTTTCAGTAGAGGGCTATAGAAATAGTGATTAAGACACTTTCATTTGAAGTTGATTTTATTTTAAAATTATGTCATTTCCATAGCATTCCTAATTTATCTTTACTGTTTAATTCAGGAAAGGGAGACAATTAAAAGCATGTGTTTTCCAGAAGATATTCCCTCTAAAGTTGTTCTATAATAGAAGTTAATGCAATATGATGCTACAAATAAAGAAGGGAAAGCATAAAGAGACATCCTGAGCACAAATATCTACCCAATGGATTTGCAGAAGCAGCAATGAGCTTGACTCGGAATAGAATATTGATATGCATGTATTATTGATGGTAATTCACTCTGGGGAACTTTCCTCTACAATTTATCCAATCTACTATGTACCACTGGATATATTATAGGCATCTTTTTATTCATCCTATGTGGGATTATGAAGAATACCAGAAAGATGCATTCATTAAGGCTCATAGGAAAGTAATGACCATTTTCACAGTAATAGATTTTTCTAATAGAAAAAAAAAATGTGTATTATGCTTTGAAGATATCATTCAAATATGTGTGCATACATAAGTATTTGAGGAAACTCAACAAAATGAAACTCTCTCGCTTTTAAATAAATGTGTTCAATTAAAGAATCAAGCGTTTGTGTGTGAAGAGGATATGAGAAATACAAGGAAAGGCCTCAGTCCTAACAGTACAGGGGAGAAGAAAGGCAGAGCACAGAGATTAAATAAGCATATAAATTACTTTCACACACAGGTGATGGTCATAGAATCCCGTGATGAAGATTTCACCAGAGTGAGTACATCTGGGAAGTATCTTTTGAGGTAGTTCTTGCTGTAGAGGTCATGCTTTGTTGAGGCACAGGGAAAAACATGAATAGTGTGAGGAGCGAGACTGCACTGAGCATGCTCAGAGTCCCACCTGAGCTTAAGTAGACTGTGGAGTACAGGGGATGAGTTGGCAGAGTTAGGTTTGCTCACTGAAGCCAATCATCTGGCAGACATCTCTGGCTCCTCTTCACCTCCACCCAGCCATCGGTTGCCAAGTCAATCTCCTGGGTTTTCCCTGAGTTTGTTTTCCTTTGCTCTGCATCCTCTCTGTAGCTCCCTGCATCCAGGTCCCTGCTCTTTCTACTGCAAATGTCTCTTGACATTTTCCTTGCCTGTAACAAAAGCCCTTCCAGGTGTTTTTCACATTGCAACTAGAATGAAGTTTCCATTATGTCAAACATGTAATGTCACTTTTAAATCCAGAGAACTTTAAGGATCCCAGGATCCTTGCGTGTTATATAAACACCACTCAAAATCAGGTAGGATCCCTGCTTCCTTCTCCAACCTCCTTTCTTACCATTTTTTAACATTATCCTTTCTATATCAATAATAAGAAACTCACCTAAAATCCCTGTGATTGTTAGGTTGTCTTTTTTTGGGGGGTGAGGAGTAATAGGAAGTGAATCCAGGGGTAATTTATCACTGAGCTACATCCCCAGTTCTTTTTATTTTTGCTTTTATTAGTATTATTATTATTATTTTTACTTTGAGACAGAGTCTTGCTGAGTTTCTGAGAGATTCACTAAATTACTGAGGCTGACCTCAAACTCACAATCTTCCTTCCTCAGTCTCTCAGATCACTGAGGGCACAGGCATGTACAGCTGCACGCAGCTCAGTTGTCTGTGACCTTCAAGTTTTTATACCATTGGTCTCTTTACCCAGAACACCCTACCTTCTCTACCACCTTCTCCTTAAGTAATGCATACTTACCTGTTCAGGTGTCAGTGTATATGCCAATTCCTCTAGAAACCTATCCTGCTTCCTCCCAAATTAGAACATATAGCCTTTTAAATTTCTCACAAAATGTCATGTACTTAGACCAGAGTTAACTCACAGTTCATTATAAATGCACCTTCATATTGCTGTCTGCTCATTGCAGATGAGGTCTGTTAGTCACCATTATGTATTTTTTTTTAGTATAAAAAGAAATAGCACAATGACTTGTACACAAGCTACTGAATATTTTCGGTGGAAAAGATAATACTAAAACTAGATCAATGGAGATAAACATTAGTTATGTTACATGTCTATGCACAGTTCTTAGTGATTCAGGGTCTATTATTTAACTTCGAAAATAAGGATGTGCTAAAATTTTTGGAAGGACATTTAGAAGAAAAATAATTTCATTGTTGGTGGATATGAATTCAATATGCTAATAATAAATAGCATTAAATGTAAGTGAGCTAAATGCTCCAGGAAAAGAAAATAATTACTGGGTAAATCAAAATGAGGGAATGTGTCTTATGGATATATGTAAAATTCTAAAGCCAAAACAGGAGGAAATACATTATTTTTAAAATTATTTTTCTTTTATCTTTAAAAAAAGTTTGTATTTGTACATTATAGTTGTACATAATAGTAGAGTTCATTTTTACGTGTTCATAAATAATTTTCTCCATTCCAATCTACTGTGCATCTCCTTTTCTTTTCCTCCTCCCTCCCCCATTCCCCTTCCTCTACTCTATTGGTCTTCCTTCTATTTATTTAATGTTTTTTAAAATTGGCACATTATAGTTATATACAAGTGGGACTCATTGTGATATACTCATAAATGCACATAGTGTAATTTGGTGAATTTTGTTCTGCAGTTCTTCTCCTTTCCCATCATTCCTCCATTCTCCTTGATCTGCCCTCTCCACTCTTCTCCCTTTTTTCTTCCTGAGATTCCCCCTTGTTTTATTCCTTATTAATTTATAGCTTCTACAT
Source organism: Ictidomys tridecemlineatus (assembly GCF_052094955.1). Lineage (NCBI taxonomy): Eukaryota > Metazoa > Chordata > Mammalia > Rodentia > Sciuridae > Ictidomys > Ictidomys tridecemlineatus. The sequence goes on along the minus strand of NC_135478.1, from coordinate 31,388,316 downwards.
ATGAGAAAAACCATTTGACGCTTGACTTTCTGAGTCTGGCTTATTTCACTTATCATGATGTTCTCCAGTTCCATCCTTTTACCAGCAAATGGCATGATTTTATTCTTCTTTATGAATGAGTAAAACTCCATTGTATATATAGACCACGTTTTCTTTATCCATTCACGAATTGACAGGCGCTTGGGCTGGTTCCATACCTTGGCTATTTATTATGGATTGTGCTGCTATAAAAATTGGTATGCATGCAGCCTTATAGTATGCTGATTTTCATCATTTTGGATAAATGCCCAAAGAGAGGCATAGCTGGGTCATATAGTGCTTCCATCCCTAGTCTTTTAAGGAATCTCCACACTACTTTCCAAAGCCAATTTTAAAGTTATGTTTTTAAATATATACTTTAAATATTGTAAATTGCCTCTGTGTTGTTAGTATTTAGGTGAAAATAAGATTAATATTAGCACCATGATCTTAGCTAAGCATATCATATTATATAACTTATATACGTATAGGGCTGTGTCGTCTTTTATTCAACTCAGTTAAGATTCTTCTCCACAATACATTGCTGTATTTTGTCTTGATGTTAGGTAACCTGGGTCTAGAAGTGAACAATGGAGCAGCAATCTTGATCTGAGTCTGCTATCTTCAGTTAACTGTCTGCAGATTTGCTTTGGGAATTAGTTGATCCATAATTTGTAAGTTGCTTGTACCTACGGACAGGTATTATGTTCAGGACACTTTATTTTTTTATTTTTTTATTATTGTTCAAAACATTACAATGCTCTTGGCATATCATATTCATACATTTGACTCAAGTGGGTTATGAACTCCCATTTTTACCACGTGTACAGATTGCAGAATCACATCGGTTACACATCCACATTTATACATACTGCCATACTAGTGTCTGTTATATTTTGCTGCCTTTCCTATCCCCTACCATCCCCCCTCCCCTCTCCCCCCTCCCCTCCCTTCTTCTCTCTCTACCTCATCTACTGTAATTCATTTCTCTCTCTTGTTTCCCCCGCCCCCTTTCCCCTCACTTCCTCTTATAGTTCAGGACACTTTCAAGGTCCAATACACATGAACTTTTAAAAATTATCATTAGGAAGAGAATCAATTAGGTTAGTTTGCTTGGTATAAACTTTATCTCCGTTCTCATGGTATTACATAAAGTCCAATAGCTGCTAGTATCATGAAATACTATTAGAGGTGTGGGTACTCACTGTCAGTAGTATTAGGTAGAGGAGTGGTTGGAATTTGCAAACCTGATGGGTAATCTCTTATGTCCTACTCAGTTGAACAAATGCATAAGCAGGTATCTTCACCTAAAAAATTTAAAATGGCAGTATTTATTATCTACCTGTTTAGGATGCCATAAAGACAAATTATACTCTTCTAATAAACTGCCTTCTGCTTCCTGTGCATAGGTGCTTATCATAATGAGAAATACTTATTCATTCAGTCTTCTTCTCATTTAGCAAATTCTTATTAATTGCCAGCTATGTTTAAGCCTCTTTGATAGGTGCTGCATATAAATATTGATTAGAGCCAATACCCAGCTCACAAGGACTTCAGAGATAAGGGAGATGGGGACAAAGGGACAAAAATAATCACAGCGGTGTGCTAACTGATAAACTGATAAACTTATAACTTAACTTATAACAATGTAGCCTTAGATACATGCTTGTAATACATGTCTTTTGGGCAAATACAGTTTAGACCAGAAATGTGCTAATGTTAAGCAAGAATATGTAATTGAGAGAACCCTAGACTTCTAGAGGTGGAGTGGACAGTGAAATGCATCTACTCCAAACTGTTTGCTAAATCTTGAGTTTACAACTAAAACTCAAGTGGCAAGTGGTCTACCACCTTGGCATAGGGCCCTTCTAAGACTGTCCTTTCTACCTCCTGATTTATTTCATGTTGTGTTGATCAACTCTTGTTGTTTTAAAAGTTATGTTTTCCTGTAATGAGTCGACATACATCTTGCCATGCCAAACAAGCCTAGCTCTTCTTCATCATAACAGCCTTGCAAACATATTGGGGTTTTTGTCAGAGACCTTGAGTCTTCCTCCAGGATGGATAAAATCAATTCACCATTTGATAGGAGTTTGCTCAACATCTCTAAGTCTCTTTTGATATAGACTTAGAACAAGAGTTTTTCAATGTGCCAAATGCTACCAGTGAGTGCTACCAGTGCGATAAAAAGCAAAATTCCAGTCTGTTTCACACATTGTAAAAGCACTGTTGACAAATTAGTTTCAGGTGGAAGTTCAACTTCTTTTTCTGTGTACACTGACTCCAAAATAAAATGTATTTCTTAATGTGGGTTATAATAAGCAAAATAAAGTAAAATATCACAGACATATTCCCACAGGAGGCTTCACATACCTTAAATAAGTGCTTCTTGAAATAGTGTGCATGAGAAATTACCTGGAGTGTTTGCTAAAAAAGCAAACAAATTGTGTGTCCTGTTCCCCAACCCCTTTCTCTGGATTCTAATTCAGGATGTCTGAGGGAGTGTCTATAAAGTTTATGTTTAATAGGAGTTGGGTTCTGTTGCCCAGCATCCAGAGTCTACTCTGGATCCTACTGCTCAAAGCAATCTGACCAGCTTCCAGAAGAGCTAAGTGTTGACACAAGTGTCTCTCTAGATAGTAAATATTTGGTAGCACTTAATATTTTTAGTAAATAAGTCAGTACTACTTAATTTCTTTTCTATTTGTTAAATATAAAACTAAATACGATGAGGAATTTTGATAATTCTCCTCCCACCCCACTTTGCAAATGGTTGGAGGCTTGAGAATAGTGCTTGAAGAAGAAAGAGATACAGAAAAGAGGACTCTCAGGGAACAGGGTCTGATTCCTGAGTTTACTCATTTGTACTTGTTGATCTTGGGTAGAGTCTGACCTCTCTTAGATTCCTCTGAGGCATACCCTGGTCCCCCTTGAATTAATTTGGAGGAGAACTTATACTCTCTGGTCTGCTTTCTTTTATAATATCACCATTGGTTCCATCTCATGTCTCTAATCTAAAGTTGCTTTTCTTTCATAGAAAACTCCAGGGCTAACTAGTCCAGAAATTGTGTTTACTGATTGTTATTTCCCAACTTGAAACTCCAAGTCCCAAGTTCTGTCCCAATGTTCTCATGTTTGTTTGTTTTTTTTTTTTTTCTTGACCTTGACATTTAGTTTTCTCCTCTGCTTTCTTTCTCACACACCTTGTTTGGTCTTGAATCACTCGAAGGCTAGTTTTGAGAACCCCTTCCTTGTCCGATATCCTTGCAGTTTGAGGGGTTCTGTACCCCTTGGCCAAGCCATCTTCCCTTTCAGGGACTTATGCCTTGGCATCAGGCCCATGTTTTTGTTTGTTTTATTTTATTTCTCTTTATTATCTTCTCCTCCTCCTTCCTGAAATCCAGAACCTCACTCAACCTTCCCTTCCTAGGTCTTCATGACCCTTCCCATTTCATATTCTCTCTCTCTCCAGGACTCTTCTTTAGTGCAAACAGAAAATAAATGACATTCGTGGTTTCACACAATACCAAACTGTTAACAGACTGCAGCCATCGCAGAGAGAAGCTTTGATGCACACGGATCAGAAAGGGCCACATCTTGGTCATAGTAGTTCAGCATTATAGTTCAGGCTGAGGAGTGGAGGAGAAGGTAGTGGTTCTCTACCCTGAGAGACATTTTTCAATCTTAAATGCTTTAGAATATAATGACAGGAAGCCTGGACATGTAAAGGGAGTCTCAACTTTTGAGTTCAAACCTGCCACTTGTTGGCCTTGGAAATTGTGGGCAAGTTGCTTATGTTTCAGGGTCTTTATTTCAGTCTCTTTCAATGGGGATGATCATACATCTTGGGACTGAGTGATTTCAGTGTGTGACAAAGTATAAAAAATTGCACTCATGGAAGGTCCTAATTACCACGGCTCCCTTGGTTCTGAGTTATGGCTTTATTTGGTAGTTTAAATTCTGTTTCTCTACCTACCTACCCTTCCCGTATGGTGGTATTTGTTCTCAGCTTCCGGTGCCATATTTCCCTTCAGGAGGGACTATCTTCAATCAGTGCCATTTATTCTTTTATCTTGTTGTCAGTTCCAAATATTTAATGATAAATTGCTGGCTATTTTTTTTTCTTTTTCTTTTTGGTCTGGACAGTATCATATATCACCTCCTAATTGGATGGCATATCATATTCTCATTTACTTCTGATGTCTATTTATTAAGCTTTCTGGCCAGTCAGGGCCAAATTGTTGGCAGTTGCCTGCCTCCAGGGTCAAAGTTGCTCCCTTGCTGTTTTTTTGGTTGCTTCTTAAATGTCAGTTCTGGAATAATACCACCCATGCTCTCTGCCTTTCTTGTCACTCAACTCTTAGCCGGCGTATACTTTACTTTATCCCTACCTCTTTTTTAAAAAAAAATGATAATCATCATGTCAATAAGACCATTTTTAATGTGTATTGGTAGATTGTTTCCACAGCTGAGTTGTCGAGAATGATAACTCCATAACCTAGAAGGATGGATTTTGCCAATTAGAGCTCTTTAATTATTGCTTTGGCTTAATTGCAACAAATTAAGGAAACTAAAGACTAGAATTCAAAAAACTAAACCTTCCAGAGAGTTGCAGCTTTTTTAGGCACAGATCTCAGTCATTCAGCATGTTTCTTTTAAGTGCTCATCTCATGACTGATGTTTGTTAGGTGTTGGGAAATCAAAGGACACCGCAGATATGAAGATGTTCTCATGAATTTTTAAATCTAATGAAGGAAGGTGGACGTTAAATCTCTGAAACCGTGGAAAAGAAGCACAGGATACTGTGAGAGAGTCCTTTAAAGAGATCTGAGTCAAGTAGGAGGAGATGGACCCTCAGGGACCCTCAAGTGATATGTAGGTGATATGTGCTTGAGTTTTTGTGCTATATCATCACACGCATGTTAACATTAAATGTATTTTAAATAACTCACATTACTGGTGCTCAGACACAGAGTGCATATATGTATTACAACGTAACTTCAGATTACCAAAACAAAAGTGGTGAATTTGCCACTTCAAAATCCAACCCTACTGGCAGATACCTTTCAGACATTTTCTTTAAATATGTTGGACTCTCACTTTAGAGATGCTTGTGATAAATATGCTGAAATTCATAGCTATGTGTGTGGTTCTTGAATCATTCTTCCTTGACAAATTCAGTTTCTTTCAACATCTGTAATCTTTCGGTTGCTCCCTTTCCAACAGTGCCCAGACCTATAAGCATGATTGCTCTTGGGGTTCTTCAGTTACCAAAAGATTATTATGGGACCACATGTCAAAATATCAGAATTCCTGGATAATACATTTGTAGTTGTTAGTTTAAAAATAGTGCAGATGTAGACATATTTTCCATTCAAAGAGAGGGGGCTTCATGGTATTACTCTAGTAGCTGGGAGTAATACTGTGTTAGAACAGGGTGACATATAAGAAATGGCATCCTGAAAGCTTAGAAATCCTAGGGGGTTGGCACTGAGTACTCTATTTTTCCCTCGTATACTTCCTAATGTAACCCCATACTACACCACATATTAAGCTAACTCATGGAGCTTAGACTACATAGTAAGAAAATAGAATGTTATCTTATTGCCTTATTATTCTTGGATGACCACCTGATATTTCATACTTCAAAGTACAATTCAAAATTGACTGCCAACCAGGTAAACATTTTCTACACAAGGTGCCCTTAAGGCCTTGAAAATCTATAGTGATCTTGTCTCTCCTTGGACACCTAGAACTTTTATATAACTTATATGAGAATTGATGATAATTCAGTGGAAAGTCAACCTGGCCACTACCTGGAGGGATATAAGGATTTCTAAAATCTAAATAAATATAGGAAAATGAAAAAAAATACCTTAGTAAGTCTGTGGTTACAATCAATGAGGCTGGGAGGTAGGAATAAGGCCCCAAGGGTATGTGGGACATGTTAGGTGGTTCCTAAAGCCCACTCTAAGGTGAGTGAATGGCCAACTGCAGGGTGTTTGCTTTGGTTCAAGATCATCAAAAGAACCATTTGCTCAAGACTGCAGAGGTTAAATCACAGGGCACTATCTTTTTTTGTTCTCTAGTACTTCCAGCCTCTCCTTTAAGATATCAAATTTGAGTTGAAAGGGGATATGCTTATTAGCCAACGAGGGCTTTCAAATGCTCTATCCAGGTCATAGATACTTACAGCTAAACTAGAAGGAATTTAACACTGGAGTCTTCTCTTGTTACACACAAACTCTCTGTCTTTCTCTCAGTGAGAGAAAGAGAATGGTTGGTTGGTAGGTAGGTAGATAGATCATTTCTATGACACTTGTTGCACTTAACAGGCACCAAAGAAATATTTTGCCAGTGGATTGAGCTTTAAGTGTCTGCCAGGTGCCATAAGGCTATTGATGAACATTGTAAGTTGAATGCTGTTCATCATAAGGAAAACAAAGGAACATCTCTCAGATTCACATCATGTGGCTATTTTTTTCTAGAAAGCCTTTGAACCTTGTCTACCTTTCTTTACCCACCTTATCCGAGCTTCAGCATAGATGTGTTCATATTCACCTTTGTTCCTGCATGATATCATCCTGTGTATTCAGGATAACCACTCAGTACCATTAACACCATATTGGACTGATTTATTTTCATGCCTGTAGGCCTGCATCGACTGGTAAGCCTTTGGGGGCAGAACTCACAACTAATTCCTCTCTCTATTCCAAAGACAATGACTGAACATAGCAGGTGCCAAATATATAGTTATAAAATACACAAATGTATAATAAATAATAAACATGACAATGACAAACACATTCATTTACCTTATCTAGCTAGCCTCATTTCTCTACAAAAAGTATGCAGAGTCCACAATGATAATGGAGATTACACTTTTCAAAATAGGGTCTCAAAAATAGGGTGTGGGAAATGCAAATCCAGATGCTTCCTTTTCCTATATGCTCAAATGCCAAAGGAGAAGTCACGTGACTAGAGGCATAAATGTCAGCAAATGGATTTATTGCCATTAACTATGCCAGCCTCTTGGTGTAATGCTTGAGCATTAGTAGTTAGGTAATACATTTTAATGACTGTTTCTAACCTACAAGCATATATTTAGGGAAGAGAACACTATAGCACTTAAATAATTAATGATAAATAATTAATATGCTCCTCCAGAAAAACAGTTTCTATTATCTCTGGCTTATTGGGTGATGTTCATTTATCTTTTTAAAAGTCTTTATAATTTGGGACCAAAATAGAAGGTAATGTGTATTTCCTTTGAAACATAATTTTTTTTCTTTCTCTGTTTATCTCGTAAGCCCTCTGGATCTGGAGGCTTTTAAGAAACATAGTTTGTAATTATAGGTTCAGGTATCTATATGGTGAAAAATCTCTTTAATTGGAATATATTATGTAAAGTTTCTGAAAACTGCAATTTCAAAGACAGAAATCACTGCTTTTCAGAGGATTTATTTTTCCAAGGCAATGAGTTCATATTATTAAATTTTTAAAGTTAAGTTTTCCTAAGTGTTCACTTATTCATGCAAGTTCTAAAATTACTTGAAGGTTACCTTATATTTCTGCTTTGCTGTTTTATTTTATGAAATTCAGTCCTAATTCGAGCCTGGGTATGATGGTGGAATTGACTAGGAGGAAGAGATTCTTTCTGGTCTGCCCTGGGCCATCTAAACAGCTGTGTGAGCAGCAGGGCCTGAATTTGGTGGGCTCAAGACTTTTGGATAGGATTCAGCGATCAGCGTGACTCCATGGTGGGACCTCACTCACTGCCTGTAGCTGTCTCTTTGTGGTCATTCTGGAAGTCAGAATTCAATATGAATGCCTCTTGATAAATTCATTTAATGAAATATAAAAATCAGTAACCTGAAGTCATTTCTGATATAGTGATTATATTCATTTCTGCATACTGATGCCATTTAAAGACTATAGAAACGTAACAAATGAGGGACACACTCTATTGAGATGGCAGCTGAGTTAGGCAACAGACACAGCTCAAGCCTGGAAGCTGGTGATTTCTCTGTGAAGAGTGGAGTCCACCTTCCTGTGTTTTATCCTCTTCTTTAATATGTCCCTCCATAAATTCCCCAAAGTCTTTAATTAAAACACACACACACACACACACACACACACCCAATTTTGAATTCATAGATCTGGTGGATGTGTTGTGCTTCCTTTAGAAAGAATAAATATTTTTAAAAAATGTTTAGATCATGCGTTTGCACAGCTTTTGAATTGAGATAAAATTGCTCTTAATAAAACATCTGAAAACATGAACAAACACTGAACAAGCAGAGTTCTCCAGAATAATGATGCTATTGTTAAGTGATTGAATACTTGGGAGATTAATATCATGGTGTACTGGCATGTTGGTTAAATGTAGCCATAATTTAACAGCAAAACCTACTTAAAAAAGCAGGAGGCTGAACCACATGTCAGACATAAGGCACCTACGCACAGAGCTCAACACAATAACAAATTAAACACTGTTTATATATGGACATGGTTGGCACAATTTTTTTTCTTAATCTGTGATTTAGGTAATAATTACCCTGTAATTTTAACTCTGTGCAGTTTGAATGTTTGCTTAATTGGTTTATTACCATTGTATTCATTGATACTAATATAGGGTGCCAGTGAAATCTGGCTCTGTGTCCCAAAGTCTTTATTTATATAAGACTGGCACTGATTTGGTCTTGATACCACATATCCTATTTCCACGAGATGACTCTTAAATTTATTTGACCAAAGGCTATGGGGAAATTTCAGGCCAAGTGAAAAATATATAATTAAATTTTGTAAGTGTTCTCACATTCTCTAAGGTAGGGTTTTCTTTTCCTTGCATATTTTACAGAATTCCCCAGATAAGATCAAAGGATCTTTTGCTCAAATTTTGGCATACCACAAAGCGTCTACGTGTATTCGTGATAGACAATGAGAATTTGTCAGCTGAAAGCTGTACAAAATCTTGCAAAAGGGGAAGAAGAAAAAAAGAATTTTACATAAAGTCAAAGTGTACCTGTTAGCTACTTCAGCTTGGGTAAATGTAATGCTTAATTAACTTCGAGACTTATCTTGACACAATGCCAAATTTCTACTAGCTGCTAGGTTCCACAAAAGTGCATGAAATTTTATGAGATGTGTTTTTGTATATGTGTATTTGTCATAAAACAGCATGTGCAAACAGGGGTGTGCATATGAAATGCTTGATGATGCTGACACAGGTCTGATTGCAATTCAGTAGGTCTGAATGTTTAAGAAAGTCAAGGCCATGTCCATGCCATTGTACCATAGAGCACACTTGGAACGGCAAGATTATCAAACATGGGAAGTAACCATGCAATACCATTTGTAGGCAGAAATGTTAGGCTTTCCAAAAACACACCAGGTGTGATAATATTAATTTGAATAACTGAGGGCAGTTAGAACTTTTTTCAGATAGTGAACTATGTAAATGTTCAACCTTGCAGCCTCTTAGCTGAAGCTGAAACTTCCCAGGTATGCTATTGGCACTTTCAGCCATTTTATTTCTCTACAGTAATGTGATCTCATCCATATATAATTCAAAATATTGATGATAGTGGAAATGACTCAAGGTTCATAAAAGATCTCATAGATTGGGGTGCTTTTGTTGATTTTATGGCTTAGAATTGAACTTAAGAGTCTGCCAGCAGTCTACATGCTAAAATGTTGATCTTAAAATTTTTCATCTTTCAAAAAAGATAGGTGGACCAGAAGATCTACATATCCTCTGACATTTGTGGTGGCAGAACCTCCGGAAGGCTTATAGTCTGATGACCTTAAGCTTGTTTAGATAACTGCACACCATACCTGTATGTAACCTCTGGAAAGACTTGAGTTTAAATGCAGCTATAACTCTTAGAAAAACAATATCTGCCATTAACCTAATCTAGAATAAGTTAGATGGCTTATTCAGAGCACTTGATGAAATACAGTAACTCTGTGGGGTTTGGGTTTTTGACTTTCTGATATTGAAAGTTTTATAAGATGTAATATTTGAGAAATAACTTGAATTAAGATGAATATTTACTTCATCTCCTAATTCTGTCTCTATGGTAACACCAGAAAACATAGTTTTATATATTTACTGTTAAATATTTATGATTTGAAATGTTTAAATACTGGCACAACTAGTTTATTTAATATGAAATGCATCTTTTAAGCAAAAAGAGTCTTCTCCAGACCTAATGTAAACGGCTTAAATTGACCAAAGTCTTATGGAGACAGACCTTCTAAGGAATGAGTTTGGAAACAAGGATGCTTTCTGGATAAAGTCATTTTTAGTTGCTATTTTTGTCTATTATACTCAAACACACACACACACACACACACACACACACACACACACACACACACACGTACAATACACAATCTCAAGATTCTGTGCCTAACCATTGTGAAATGTAGAGAAACTATGGGACACAATGTTACAAATATTTGTCTCTTTTAAAAATCAGTTCTTATACAGGAACTAGTCCATGACTCAAAAAAGTCACAGTTGAGCACTTTCATAAATAGCAGGGAAGTATGCATTGAAACTGCTTAATTTAAATTTGTCCTCAAATTTCATTAATACATTATTTATTAATCCATAAAACCTAGAAATATTACAAAAATATTAAAATACTATTTTAAATAGTTTGAAAAATCTGAAGGAAATTTGAGACATAAATATTGGTAAGATTATAGAGAAGCTATTAGCTCCACTGATAAGACCAACATTTGGGGGAACTTCCATCACTATGCTTCTGCAACCTAGTACAATGGCCCATTTGTGCCTGTAAAATAGGTCATTGAGTTGGGCGCAGTGGTGTTTGCCTGGAATCCCAGTGGCTTGGGTGGCTGAGGCTGGAGGATTGTGAATTCAGAGCCAGCCTCAGCAAAAGCAAGGTGCTAAGCAACTCAGTAAGACCTTGTCTCTAAATAAAATAGAAAATAGGTCTGGGAATGTGGCTCAGTGGTCAAGTGCCCCTGAGTTCAATCCCCATACCCCTTCTCCCCCTCAAAAAGATCTTTGAATGTTAGCAACAGCACATTTATAATGGGAAAATAAAGTAAAGGAGTATGTGGATAAGCCTAAGTGAAAACAGACAGTGGGTTTGACCCATAAGTCGTGAATTGTTTGTTTAATTATTTGTTAATGAGGTAATGCACTCACGATTGAACTCATGACTTAAAATGTTAAAAAGCATGTTGCAGCAAGACTAATTTGAATAAAGTGCTAAAAAGAGCAAAACTAAGCAATTTATATATCATATACATATGCTGAAATAATGGGAAAGACAAAGGATATTTTATGACAAAATATAGGAAAATAGTGTCTATGAGAGAAAATTTGAGAGATGTGCTAGGATAGAGGCTGGCAAGAAATTCACAACTGTGAAAATAATGTATTAAACTCTGTAAGGTGTATTCATTTTAAAGTTTCTTATATCTTTACAGATAAATCATTTTTCACTGATTTTATATATATATATATATATATATATATGATTATATATATATGTCATTTATATATATATATATGAATATGATTCTTGGGTCCATAATTTATAGGTAAATTACTATTAATGTATTATTTATTAGGTAACTAAAAGTATAAAAGTAAAATAAAAAAGTGATTGTATTTAATTAGAATTATAATAAATTACAATACAAGTGAGTAAGTGTTGGGATACAAATAAACTAAAATGAAAAAAAATCCATGACTAAGTTCAAACTTTAATTTTTGAGCATAATATAGAAAGTATTGTTGAAAAGCAAAGCACGTTGTGAGCTCTTGGTCTCTTTTTAAAATGCAATCGATAGTAAGTACTTTAAAATACCTGGTAACCATCTAAGATGAAATTAAAGTTCTATAGTTTCAAAGTTGCCTTCAAGTCTTTAGAATGTATGGCACTCCTTGTGTGTGATGAATTAATTCTTTCAGTGTATTAATAATTTTGAATAGAAATAATAGTTATTTCTCAAACAATGTTAAGTATGATCAATTAGTGACCCCACTGTAGAAAATATATGAAGTGACCTTTCTATAATTACACACACACACACACACACACACACACACACACACTCACACACACACACACATACAGAGACATCTGTTTCTTGATTTTTTAAACATAAAATTTCCAGAAAGAAGTAATGAATATTAACTCAAAAGATACTTGTGGCAATTATAAAATAGCTGGTAGGCATATCCATTAGTAGGTGTGATCTGCGGATACCTTTATCTTTTTGAAATTTATTGGTGTAATAACATACCTAGAATAATGTGTGGTAGTTTGAATCTGTACTGTCCCTCAAAAGCCCATGTGTTAAGGATATAGTCATCATCTTGGTGCTATTGTGACATGGTGGAGTCTTTACGAGATGGATCCTGATGGAAGGAAATTAGGTTATTGGGCATATACCCTTGGAGGGGATATGGGACCCCAGTCTCTTCCTCTCTTCTTTTTGCTTCTTGGCATTTGTGAGGTGAGCCGCCACCTCTATTACATACTCCCTGCCATTATGGACTACCTTGTTAAAGGCCCAAAATCACTGAGGCTAATCGACCATGGATTGGAACCTCTGAAACTATGAGCCAAAAGAAACCATTCTTCCCTTTAAATTCTTTATCTTTGGTATTTCTTCAAAGAGACAGGAAGTGAACTAATACATGATGATCCACTCAAAATTTAAAAAGGCTTTAGAAATAAACTAAAGGAATTGTCACCTGCATATTTTCTGAGGGAATTCTTTAGTATTTAGTAACTATTCACCATTGACCAATAGGCAAATAAATAAATAAATTTAGTAATTAATGATAATAGTGAAAATTCCCTTATATATGTGAATTATAAACACCCAGTGAAGATCATTATTTAACTCTTACTTGTTTGTATGTGTGAATTATCCTGTTAAAATTTTCTAGCATAACTTATGGAAATTTTATATACCTTTCTTCTGGTATGGTTTATACTTAAAAGTCAGATAGAAAGTATTGAAAGTATTAGGGCTAGATACAAAATTATTTATGTTTTGCAACTAGAACTGTGTAAACAGGTGAGTAAAAAAAAACATTAGAAAAGGCAATTGAACAACATAGCAAATCTTTGGTGAAATTATTATTAATTTCTATATTTCTATTTTATTGTCTGATTTGATGAAGCATATTTTCTCTATTTTAGAAAATAAAATAGTCAACCTATTCTCACATCAATTCTCAGGTAAGGAGTGTACTGAAGACAGTTAAGCAGATTTCCGTTTTATGGGCATGAAATGTAGCTTTTCATTACATTTAGAGTTAAGGAAAGTGGAACCAATTATGTTCCCACGGCATATGAAAAGTACTCACTACACAAACATATCCACTTTAACTTGGGCTGCAACCACGGTTAACATTTAGATAAGTGAACAAGAGGCTACCGCAGAATACATAACGCCTCCCTGGGTGAATTCCACGGTGTATTTCACGTATTTCATGTCTGCAACATAGCACAGTAAATCCCATGACCATTGAACTGGGAAAAGTCACAGAGCTCTGGAGGGAACTCACTTCGCAATGGAATGGGTCTTATTACAGGAAGTTATAGACACTCAGTGCTTATGCTATTCACTTCAAAACTACTATTTTCATTGCTGTAATTAATTTTGTATGAGGAGAGATTTAATTACTCTTTTTCCCAATTACTGTTTTTGACGCAGCTAAAAAGTTCACATTAAAACCTACAATGTTGACTATTTTCTCTAATCCTTCATTTATACTTTTGTTTCCAGATTTCCTCTACAGTCAGCCTGGGGCAACTAGTTCTGAATTAAAGATTTTAGAGTCTTTGTACATAACTTGGTAAAAGTTCCTGGGAGTGATGGGTAGGAAGCATTTCTTCTTCCTCATGTACCACATGGTTCCACTTCATTGAAAAATATTCTTAGCTTCTGCCATCAATGCTTTTATTTTCTGGGTGTTTTATTTGAAAACAGCAAATTGAAAAATGCACTGATTCTCAATGTACATCCTGGTATATTTTGACAAAATGAAAACACACACATAACCAGGAGCCAAATCATGGAGCAGAACATGATCAGCACAGCATAGGAGCCATTCCTCATACCCTTTCTATTTACCAGTCACCTTTAAGAGTAGCTTCATTCCTGACTTCTAATACATAGTTTATATAAATAAAGTCATACCATGCTTAACTTTTATCTGTCTGGTGGTTTGGTTTGGTTTGGTTTTCCTCAGCATTGGTTAATCATCTGCATTGTTCATTGCATCTCTAGTTGGGTGGTCTCCTCATGTATGTGTTTGAAGGAACCCAATATCCCATCCATTCTATTTTGATGTGTGTTTGGGCAGTTTCCAGTTTTAGGCTGCTGGTGAGCATTCTTCTATTTTTTTATTAAATTATTTATTTATTCCAATTTTTTACATATGACCGCAGAATGCAATTCATTTCATATTTCACATATACAGCACAATTTTTCAAGTCACTGGTTATACACAATGTATTTTCACACCATTCATGTCTTCATACATGTGCTTAGGTTAATGATGTCTAACTCATTCCACCATCTATCCTACCCCCATTCCACCAAGGAACTGAAACAGATACTTCTCAGAAGAGCATTCTTCTTGTTTAAAGAATGTGAATCATCAATACTAAGAGAAGAAATACAACTTACCCAATAATTTTATGTGTTGTAGGTGTGACAAAAAATGTTTCAGTTTTAAGTTTGCTTTGAAGCTGGTAAGTTATGTGGGTTTTAAATGCTCATCACTGTCTAACATTTTTGTGTGTGTTCTCTGTGGTGACAGGGGGAGGTAAGTAAGGAAGGCATGGTTTAGGTTTAAGTAACTCTCAGGATTACCATAGAGTGGGCACCATGCTGTGAAGGGCTTGGCACTGGTGTCCTGAGACAAAAGCTGCTCCTTAATCAGCTAAAAAAGAGTGTGAGTAGAATACATCTGGAGAGTACAATGGTACTGGTATTAGGCAACAGAAGTTGGCTGGAGAGGCAGGGAGAAAGCAAGAACAGTTTGGGCTGATGGAATTGCATTATAGCAAGAAATATTCTAAGAAACATCTAATAATGAAACTTGGTTAGATTTAAGGGCTCATCTTAGGGAATAATAGGAACAGAGGTGTTAAAGTGAACCTAGAGTCTAATACAGTTGTCTAATACAGTATAAGATACTTGAAGCATTTGAAGGACCAAAAGGTTATCAAAACAAAACCAAAAACTTCTTGAAACATACTGCAACCCAGCTGGGCAAGCTAATAGATATGATAATGAAGAGTTTATTATGATGGGAATAGAGTCTGTAATGGACTCTTAAGGTACTATTACATACAAAGAAAAAAAAATCCAAGAAATAATTAATCAAGAGCAAAGCATTGTCAGTACGTGATTAGCTTCAAAAATTATTTTTCTTATTGCACCACAGTTAAGTACAGCAGGTCTTATCTTTCCTGGAGGAATATTCTCACACCATCAGATGTTTGCTGTATTTCTTTCTCCTGGGTACCGATAACTCTTTGCACCACAAATATGTATTAGCCATGGGATCTCCCCTCAAGTATTATGGGATATGATCTGTGATGAAATACAAAGACCCATAGTCATAAGTGTTTCAAGAGAGTGTGAAACAGGGCTTTGGGTTGTGTGGGGACGGTTAGCATGTCATAAGAAGACCATTGTGTGGAGCCTTGTGAAAGCGAGAGACAAGTTGTACTCAAGTGTATTAGATAAAAGTTGATCGGGTAAAAGAATCCATAACAAGATATTCTCTTCTTCCTGGTGTGTATGGGGAGAACTGAATTTTTCTTGCATTTTCCTCTTAGCTCTAGCATGACCCTCCCCAGTGGCACAAACTAAATAAGTGTCACAGGAGTGTTCTTTGTCATGCAAAATACCCCATGGAATGCAAAGAATGTCCTCAGGGGTGTGTGTGTACACCTGCAGTTATAGTGGGAAGGATTAAAGTAAATAAAAGCACCAGAATTCACTGATACTTGAGACAGCATTACACAAATTTTGCAATCTGCTCTCTCTTGATTATACTTTATGGAATCGAATTGTAAGATCATCCTGAATTTCCTGATTACTAGGCATTTGAAAGATTGTGTTTCACCTGCAGCAACTACTGTTTTCGAATATCTACTATAAGCATAACTGTGAGATTTTTTTTTTTTTTTTTTTGGTACAGGGAATTGAACCAGAGGCACTTTGCCATTGAGCCATATGCTGAACCATATGCCATATCCCCAGACCTTTTCATATTTTTTTTTTGAGACAGGGTCTCCCCAAGTTTCTTAGTGTTGTGCTGAGTTGCTGAGGCTGGCCTTGAACTTAAAATCCTCTGACCTCTGCTTCCCATGTCACTAGGACTATAGACATGCATCATCATGTCTGGCCTTTTCAAAAGTATTTAGTATGTACCCTTTAAGTCTCATCTACTCAGTAAGGGAGTTATATATATTTTTACATGTAATTTTAAGTGTTCTGTGTGCAATATACAGAGTACAAAGCCACATAGTTTTCACAATGATATCATAGCACCTTTGATTAATATTATTATGAATTATTTGACTATATACTGGACAGTGGGCTTCCTGGTATAGTTCCATAACTACTGGTCTTTGGGTTAACACAGAGCAGTTTTATTCAATATGCTTCTCAAAATTTAATACAAAGATATTGATGTATTGACTAAAATGCCTGTGTTTCTTCTACTTGGAAACTTGGCTTTGTGTGTTTTTGTAATTAAAGAAAAGAGGGTGATTTTAAATTAACGTCTGTTCTGGTTTCATCTTTTCTGCTTTCTCTGTGCGTTAGCTTCCCCTTTGCCTTTATGGAACTGCTTCTTTCCGTATTACATAGCTTTGTCTATTTTACCCTTTGTGAGTTTCGATTCTTTTAAATGAGGCAGTTGTTTTTGTGTATAGCTGAATCACAGAAGTGTGTTTTTAAATGTGATGAAGCTCAGAAAGATTCCACAGACAGCTCAAGACTCTCATTCTCTTACAGACAAATCTTCCTGGGGAATAGATCTTTGAGTTCTTTGCATTAGTCACTTATACCAATCAGAAAAAGTGTGTATCCAATAAAAAGCTTACAGCGGTTGCTATACTATATGAGATTTCTCTTTAGAAATTTTACCTCATTTTTTTTTCCTTAGACTGTCTTTGTGGACTTAAAATAATACAATTCCATAAAACAGTTCACAATGAAGACTTTAAAACTGTTTTTATCAGTTTGACCCTTGAGTGGCATTATAGCTCACTCTTGGGAGAAATGAAGTGAACGTGCTTCAATGTAAGATATAAAAAGCAAGTTGTCATGATCTGTAGGATGTGTACCTCACCACTTTGCAAAGTGAGTGATAATTCTTTGTCTAGATATACCCAACTCTCCTTGCCATCCTAATCCTAATTGTTTTGTATGATTTTTTGGGTGTGATGAATGGTATATACTCATTTATTCTTCATTAAACAAATGTTTAATTAAGCCCAATGTGCAAGACTAGGAATATTAAAAAAAAAATAAGACTCACACTGTACTCTTGAAGAACTCTTCCTCAATATTATGGTAAGGAGAGATACAGTACAGCATACTATAATACAATAATGATAAAATATGCTCTTGATCATTTATACAACTCATGATTCAAAAGGGCAGAAATATGCCCAAAGTTCTGTTAGATTGGTTGGACAGAGATAAATTAGCTACTTGGGGAAGAGAGGAGAGACATCAGATAGATGTCACTTGAGCTGGAAGGAGGAAGACATGCATGGGGGACATAAATGGTCTTGGAAAAGGTTAGAATGTGAGTGACCCCTGCCAGGCTCAGGAGTTGATACTTCATTAGCAACAGAAGCAACACAAAAATTTCTTGAGAACCTAATATATGCTTTGGAACTGTTCTGGAAGATAGACTAGCATCAATCATTTCGTTCACCCAGGCTACTGTAGCAAAATGCCACAAATCCTCTGGTTTATACATGATCACAATTTATTTCTTACAGTTCTGGAGGCTGGACAGTTGAAGATATAGATATCAGCAGATTCAGTGTTTTGTGAGAGCCAGCTCTCTTGTGTCCTCACATGTTGGAGGAGGCAGAGAAGCTATCAGCGCCTCTTTCCTGTTTCATAAGGACACTAACACCATTCACAAGGGGGAAAGCCCTCATAACCCAATCCCAAAGGCCCCACCTCCTAATCACCATCACACAGGCGATGGCATTTCAACATATGGATTTTGAGAGAACAAAAACATTCAGATTACAGCCACAAGAGTATGTTACATATGTGAGAATTCCACTGCCACGAAATGTGGCCCTAAAAATTGTCACATATGCTCCATGTTTGATGGAGTTTTTTTTTTTTTTTTCTTAAATACTACAAAGACTGTAGGTGATGTCAGGATTTTCAGCATCTGAGATTTAAGGTCTTCTCCAAATAGTCCATCTGCTACAAAGCTGTTTTTCATTGTGCATTCAGTTCACATTAGGTATACAGTTGTACTAGAAGCTACTATATGTCACAAAGCCACACACTTCTTTATGGAATGCATTTCTTTCAAAGTGAGCTCTAACAATTAGTGGCAAATGTTCAGCTATATCATTTCCAAAGAATGTTGATCCTCTATCTGCTTTTTTAGGGTACTAACTAAATCCCACATTTGCAAAGTCTTACAAATGGTTTTGTAGCCTCTTGACTAGTCAGAAGACTAACTTTTATCTATTCACTATAGGTAGGGTAACTATGAAACAAGGAAAGAGTAATAATGTTGCAGTCAACCAGACCTGAATTTAAAACTCAGTTACTTAAGCATTGTATGAATTTGGGCAGGTAACTTAATTTACCAAACTTATAAAGTTTTTTTTTGACCTTTAAAACAATAAGAATAATAAAATCAATTTATCTGGGGTGGGAACATGAGTGTTTGAAGTAAAATATCTAATATACTCTGTTACATAGCTGGTGCTTAGATGATGGTAAACGTGTGTGTGTGTCTCTGTGTATATGCATACATGTAGTCGAATAGTAGGTGGTTCTGATCTTTAAAAGTTGCCAAATCCATATAAAGGACTAAAAAAAAAAAATCATATTTTCATGGGGATTTACTGAGCATCAGGCTCCTTCTGAATATGTTGGGGGTGATATGGGTAGTATAAAATTATCTGGGACCCTGAATGATGAAGGTCTGATTAAAGAGACAAGCTCATGGGGGAAAATAGATGATATTATAAAATTATAAAAACATTTAAATGAAATGTTAGATGATTTTGTATAGGCTATGAGCATAGCAGCTCTTGAGATTTGGGAAAAATAAGTGGTGATCAAGGAAGTCAGAGCATACAGTTTAACTTTAAAATTCCTGCATTACTTAGAAAAGCAGAGGCTGGAAGATATCAGCATCAAGGTCACAAATTCCCAATTTTCAGGCTCGGTCTACCTAGAAAATCTGCTTCATTTGGAGTTTACATTACTTAATAAAATTTCCAAATCAACTTTGAAAAATTTGGATATTCTGCCAAAAAAATCAAGATTTCTTTCAAAAAATCAAGAGATCTATAAATGTGGGGATTCTATCCTTTTATGTTTATAGTGACTGGTGCTGAAAAGCAGGTATCCCTCCAGCTGGGGCCCAAGTTGTAGTCTACAACCTATACCTACCTGTTCCTTTGCTTGACTGGCTTCAGTCTTGGAATCATTTCAAGAGAGCTTTTAGGAGTGAGTTGCTGGGGGAAGGGGGATGTTGAGTTTAGCATTGTCATGTCAGTGGAGGTGATCCAGCATCCAAGGGCAATTATCTGGTACCTCTAGTTGGAGATGCAGGGGTGAAGTTTGAGGGTAAAGGCAGATCTAGAGTAGGAAACATAAACATGAAATCAATGGGAATTCAAAACTGGTAATGAAGGGGATTTTTAGTACAGTTATTCTTGTGGTGTTATGCTTAGATCAGTTCTTGTGCACAATCCAGGCAAACTGAATCATAAACTGTGGGGATGGAGACCCAGAATTATAAGAAACCATCCAGGTGATCCTGATTCACATTAACTTTGAAAAAAAAATTCTTTTTTTTTAGTTCATTGTGGTTATACATAATAATAGGGTTCATTTGACATACTTGCATGGAATTATAATGCCCCTCCTCTTTGGGGGAGGTACTGGGGACTGAACTCAGGGGCACTTGACCACTGAGCCATAACCCCAGATCTATTTTGTATTTTATCTAGAGACAGGGTGTCACTGAGTTTCTTAGTGCCTCACTTTTGTTGAGGCTGGCTTGGAACCAATATCCTCCTGCCTCAGCCTCCCAAGCCAATGAGATTACGGGTGTGCGCCACTATGCCTGGCTAATTTCCCCTTTTCAGTACCCAGTGCTTTCTCTCTCTCCCTCCCCTCCTCCTTTCCCCTATTCTCCTTTCTCTCTTAGTCTTCATTTTATTTATTTATTGTTTTTAATTGGTACTTTATAGAATCCACAAAAGATGGAATTCACCGTGGTGTATTCATATGTGTACACAGTGGAATTTTTTCAAATTTATTCCATGCACAATAAATTTTGAGACTTATCAACTTAATGAATACGACAGCACCAAAACACAAGTGGTTTGAGAAATAAACTTTGATGTATACATATTTTACAGAACCTTGAGGAGTAAAAATAATGGAGATAAAGAGGTATATGCTAGCCAGGTACAGAGGCACACTCCTGTAATCTCAGGGGCTCCAGAGGCTGAGGCAGGACGAGTGCAAGTTCAAAGCCAGCTTCAGCAAAAGCAAGGCACTAAGCAACTCAGTGAGACCCTGTCTCTAAATAAAATATAAAATAGGTCTGGGGATGTGTCTCAGCGGTTGAGTGCCCCTGAGTTCAATCCCCAGTACCCCCCACAAAAGTATATACTAATTCACAATGGGAGGGGCTAAGGAAAAATACAGGTACTATGGATTGGGCAGAGGGGAGTGAAGGAAGGGAAGTGGGTATAGGATAGTAGAATGATATGGACATTATTACCCTAGGTACCTACACGATTACACAACTGATGTGATTCTACAACGTGTACAACCAGAAGAATGAAAAGTTACACTCCATTTATGCATGATGTGTCAAAATGCATCCTACTGTCACATATAATGAACGAGAACAAACAAAACAAAACAAAAAGAAGTATATGCAAAGAACAAGCAGGCCAGGATAACTCGCGGAATCTAAGGGGTTTCAGAAGGAAGGTGTTCAAGGAGGTTGAATGGTGGCAAGATATCCAGGCTGATGATAACTGATTATTTTACTCATTCCGAAGTTACTGGCTATTTTTAAAAGTCTGATTCCACAGGAACAACACAAAAATTGGGCAGTGGGCAGATAGAAGTAGCAGAAGTAAAGCAATCATACAGGAAGTCAGGCCATGGATGAATAGAGAAAAACCTAACGATGCCCAGGGTACAGCAGACAAGGCTTTGCATATGTGTAAGGGTAGACAGAGCGAGAAGAGGCTTGGCATTGGGGAAACATTTACATTTCTGAAAAATATAGGTGATATGTAGGGACACAGGCCACAGGCATCACAGGAGTGAATCATAATTGAAGGGGAGACAAAAACAGTGACTTTTGTTTGGAGACAGGAGGGATGGCTATGAGAGATGGAGGCAGCATATTGAAGTGCTGGCAGGACCTGGGATCTGCAGCCCAACTTTTGGAGACTGGATAGTGCTTTTGCTGCTTGCTAGTTATGTGACCTTGGGAAGGTTAGAAGATGTCGCTGGCTCCTTGTCCTCATCTTTAAATTCAGTTCCAGACAGAGCCAACTTCATGGGGGCTGTTGTGATGACTAACATGATTTGATGTACGTAGAGAGCTCTGAACAGCTGGCCCATAGGAAGTGTGATAAAAGGGATGCCAACTAAGTAAAACAAATTGGGATGGATGTAAGAGAGGCTCAAAAATGCAGACACATGGAATCCTGAGCATGTAAAAGCCCCTCCAAAATCTAAAAGCCACTTACAGAAGATTCTGGAAATTGATACCACAGGATTTGGCTCTTGAAGACAAAATGGCCCCGGGGGTGTGTTGCTGTTCACAGTCAACCGTGCATGAATAAATGAGCAGTTGACAGCCCTGAAGACCAAGGAATGCCAGGGTCAGGATGTGGTCAACCAGGTAAAATGACTTTCTTAGCTGACGGCCAGGAAAGGAGAAAATAGAGAAGAGGGTGAGCCTAGGATAAGGATACAGAGCAGTGGATACTGGTGGAATGTTAAGGCCATGAAAGTATCTGGGAAGGTCAGGGAGACAGTACTGAATTGGTTGAGCCTGGAATAGACCAAGAAGAAGCCAAAAGGAGCCCGAGTGAGGAGGCAAGAGTGAACAGGAAATTCACTTTGAGTATAAATGAGAAGCCATTGCTAACACCGAAGTCCATGTGTCCTGAGGAGGCCTTCATCAGCACTGAGTTAGAATGTGCTGACTCTACCAAATGGTCAAAAGATACATCGGAGTTATCAATTATGCTATTCAGTAAATGCATAGGTAACAAGGCAGGATTCAGTAAAAGAATGGAAGCATAGAAGCAATTAGTATGTTACATATTGTGCTAGGAGTTTTAACATGGTATTTTATTTGATGCTTAGAGACAGTGTAAAAAATAGGGCTTAGTAATCACATTATACAAATCAAGAAACAGCAGCTAAGGAGTATGGTAATGTGCCCCAGGCCATATGGGTATTAGAGCTTAGAGTCATATCTATATTATTTGATTCTGAAGCCCCTTGTCTTTTTCTAAATTAGCTGACAAAATATGAAAGGATGCTAAGCATTCTCAAATATGCTGTGATCAGTTGGAAAGAGGACCCAGATGTATGTGATTTGCAACCCTGTTGGCATGGAAACCTCTTTTTCACAACCTTCTGCTAAGAGGGCAGACTATTCTACCCCAGTCCTATAACCTAAATATATAACCTTAATGTACAACGGATGAGGTACTAACTGTAAGAATTAGAAAACTAGTGATTCTCTATTTCATTTAGAGATTGAAAATGAAAATATGCATTTTTGGTCTGCTGCATCTGTTCCACGTTGACATCCATTTCTACTTAAAGAACCAGTAAAGACATTAACCAGTTACGAATCAATATGTGCGTACCAGGTTTCTTACTAGATTTATCACTCTAATTCAATCAAATATACTATCAACCAGTTCTTTTGGGTGAAGAATGAGCATAGATATTGCCCGTATTTTCAGATACATTATAGTATCTGAAAAAGAATGTCAAACAGGTGGATTTTAGTTGTAATTTGTCATTGTATTGGCTAAATGATGAATATCATTAGGCAAAAACTCTGAGAAAAATTGCCCATTTTTTTTTTTAAACATAAACTGTTATTTGAATGAAAGAAAGTGCAGTTTTGGATATGGTCGTTGACGTCTGTGGGAAGCTCCCATAGTCTCTGGGGTCCTACATATCTCATGCTTTGCAGTTTGTGTTTGTGTTTTGGAGCAGTGATTCTCAGAGCACCACCTGTAGTGCAAGACTCGCCTGGGAAACACAAAATTCTCCAGGCCCGCTATAGAGTTAGAATTTCAGGGGTAGGGCCTGGCAATATGTGTTAGCAAACCATCCTAGCCATTCTTGTGCACATGAAAGCTGGAGCACCACTATTTTTTGGAGTAGGTCATACTTGAAATACAGCAGCACAGCCCCTTGGATCCCATTGAACCTGTTTGTAGAATGAAAATATAATTTACTAAATAGTAACACACTGATCTGAAAAAAAAAGAAAACTTTTTTTTTAGAATTGCTTTTCTTTAAGAAACATGAAGAGCACTTATGATTTTCAAAAGAACTTTTCTAGAAATCTCACTTCTATAGGCTCTTCTTTTAAGTTCTTCGGAGGGTGCTTTGCACAGACACGTATGTTAACTGGAGACATTTTGTAGAATATATTTGTGAAATTTATTTGGTGTAGAGACATGGTTTAGAGTTTCTTTTTTTTTTTTAACTTATACATGACAGTAGAATATATTTTTTTAATTTTTCTTTTTATTTTTTAGTTGACGATGAACACAATATCTTTATTTATTTTTATGCGGTGCTGAGGATGGAACCCAGTGCCTCACACGTGCGAGGCAAGCGCTCTACTGCTGAGCTACAGCCCCAGCCCAGTAGAATGTATTTTGACATATACATGGGCTATAACTTATTCTTGTGGTTGTACATCATGTGAAGTTACACTGGTCATGTTTTCATATATAAACATAGGAAAATTATGTCCGATTCATTGATTCATGATTCATTCTATTGTCTCCCATTCCCTTCTCCTTTCCCTTCCCCCCACTCTGCCCTGTCCAGTCCAGTGGACCACGTGTGTCCCCAGCCTATTGTGAGTCAGCATTCAAATATCAGAGTGAACATTTGGCCTTTGGGTTTTGGGGATTGGCTTGTTTCATTTAGCACGATAGTCTCCAGTTCCATCCATTTACCTGCAAATGCCATTAGAGAAGTGCAAATTAAAACTGCACTGAGATTTCATCTCACTCCAGTCAGAAGGGCAATTATCAAGAATTTAAGTAACAATAAATGTTGGTGAGGATGTGAGAAGAAAGCCACTCTCATACATTGCTGGTGGGACTGCAAATTGGTGTAACCTTTCTGAAAAGGAGTATGGAGATTCCTCAGAAAACCTCATTTTACCTTAATTACCTCTTTAAAGATGTTGCCTCTGGTACAGTCACATTCTGAGGAACTTGGTGTGAATATTTCCACCTATTAATTTCATCCCATAACAATACCTTGTCCACTCACTTGTAGTTTGAACTGGTTAATCCTTCAGAATATTAATGGTTGTGAACTTGTAGATGAAACCAATGTAGTCCATCAAGGACAGCCCTCCTGCATTCCAACAGGGGCCCCAGAGCTACAGATTTGCTCCATTAGCATCTCCAAATGCCAAAGAATGAATGAGCCATCTAAAAGTAGGCAAACAACCACATTTGCTAAAAGGATAATGTTTCATCCATTAAATAAATGTGATACCTTTTTCTAGTCTGGTATCAATATAGAAGGCATGTGAAAAATGAGTTCGCTGAGAGTTAATTGACTGCGGAGACTCTATTTTCAGTCTCTGCCTGTATTTTTTGAATTAATATACACAGTGGGTGATTCAGCAAAGGATTTAAAAATAAATTCTTTGTAGAACGCTCCCAACAATTTGATGTCTTCATAATTCATGAAGAGTAGACCCATAATAGCTCTTATTTTCTCTTCAACTTTGGAAATAAAATATGCCATTAGTTTAAATTAGGCTTGTATGTGGAATAATCAAGTGTATCAACAAATATAGCTTGACTCAGATGTCACTTAACACTAAGAATAAATGCCAGGAAAGAAATGGCTATTTAAAAAAAAAAATCACATGTAAAAACCTGTATTAACAAGCGAGGCTAAAAATATTTTAGAGATGATGGACAACATATGAGTTTATACAATTCAGTTATGAAAGCTCAAACATAAGATTTATACTTATTGTAGAATAGCTACTGTTTAAGGAAATACTCTTAGAATGTAAGGAAAATGCTCTTTGACATCTGGCTTTATTTGGTGACCACAGGAGCATTCTGGGTAGTTGGTGAATATGTAGATGCAATATGGAGTTACGTATATTTTTTTTTAATGTCAGAAGGTGTTAGCAGTGCTATATCAGGGCTTCTCCCATTGCCTGGAGAAGGCCCACATGGAAAGAATTACTGTATCAAATGTGGTCACTTCATTTATTTCTTTCCCCGCAAGAAGTTCAAACCTCCAAGGAGGTAGACCGTGGATAGTATTTTATCTCTTCTTGCTATAGGAAACGAAAAGATAGAGATATGAATTGGATTTGTCTGAAAGCTTCTGGATCCAGAAGGCACCTGGGACCACTGCTTAGGTGTCCATTTCCAGGCATCCTCCAGTCATTTGGTCACATTTTTTCCCCTCTAATATCAGACTTTTGCTTTCCACTCGTGGGTGGCACAGTTGGAGACAAACCTTATGAAGACTTAAGTCTTGATCTAAAACCTGGAAAGGGGAAGAGTAAAGGAGGCAAATATAGGTTTAAAATTACCTCTTTCTTTTCTTTTTTTTTTTTAACCTCAAAGATCTTATTTTTTTTTCCTTCACAGTGTGCAAAAATATACTTTTAGTGTGTCTAGTAGTTTTTATTCCAGTCTCTTTGTACACTTGGACAAAACACTAGGAAAATAAATTTAATATAGCTCTTCACAAGTTTAATATTAGCTTGGTGGCTTCTGTGCTTGTGTCTTTTTAAAAAGTGGCTTAAACTTTATTTACCTATATCAGTTGTTGACTTGGCAGGTCATGAAGAATACAGCCCCACTCATGCAGAAAGTACCTGTTTGCCCTTGTGAGAGTTCAGACATGAACTGTAGCCAGTGGCCCATTAAGTACCTTCTCTTGTTGTTCAAAGCATATCCTAGCTCTGCAAAATAACGGTTAATGCAGAATGTTGTAACAAAGCCAACAGCTGAAATTCCTATAACTCCAGTGAGAGCAGAGGTTGTGTCAAGTTTTCAGAGTTGGGTTCCATTGTTTTATTACTTCACAGTGTTGGAAAGTCTCACCTAGAGTGCAATGAGAAATAGGGGAGTCAGGAAACAGTTTACTACTATGGTGAGTGTTTTTGTGCCTGTATGTGTGATTTTTCCATTTAAGGTAATATTGTAATAGTTTCTGGGAAATAAAGTAAGTTCTTTTTCTTCTTTTTT
Source organism: Ictidomys tridecemlineatus (assembly GCF_052094955.1). NCBI lineage: Eukaryota > Metazoa > Chordata > Mammalia > Rodentia > Sciuridae > Ictidomys > Ictidomys tridecemlineatus. The sequence goes on along the minus strand of NC_135478.1, from coordinate 31,361,518 downwards.
ATTCAATTTCTTACCAAAATATAAAATACAAGTGCTTTCTACAAGAATGCACTTGATTTTTTTTAAGTTGTTGTATAATAATGATAGCAGCATTTTCCATATCCTACATTTAATGGAGAAGAAAATATCCTTGTGATATTGAGGTAGTGATACAATATGCATACCTTCAGTCCAGAGTCCCCTTGTGAGATGTAATTCTGTATAAAAAACAGTAATTTTCAATTTTATCTTTAAAAGCTAGAGCTAAATTTTAATTTTGAAGGTACTTCTATAAAAATTTCAGGAGAAGCTTTAGAAACCAATTAAGAAGGATTTTTGTCTTAAGGCTTTCTCTGCCTGACATTATGCGTTAGTTATACATATTTTAAATTCTTTTTCTGTTTTTTTTTTAAATCATTCGCATACTGTATTAGCAGAACCTTTTGTGGAAAATAGTTTCAGCAAATATCCTTTTCACCATTATCATCATCATCTTTTTTTTTTTTTACTTTTCTATTCTCTTTCTATATTTTGCAAATGTTTCTTCACCTGAATTGTCCAAAACTAGTAAATATTACATCTAGTTCCTTGATACGATCTGTGAATCATTGTCTACTGAAGGAATTGTTCAAATATGATATTATTTAACTGGTTACTTTGCCCAAAGAGAAACTCTTGTATGAAATCAGAGTTTGCAAGAGAGGCATGTATGTGTTTTCTGTGAAGTGAGAAAGGTCAGGTGTAGAAGGTTTGGAAGAGAATGAGCATATAAGTCACTAGGCATGGAGGTAATACAAAATAAACAAAAAACGTTTTAAACTTGTGACTATTTGTGTGACTAATTGCTTGAGAACATAGCTAATGAAACCCCTTACACTAAATATAATGGTGTAAATTGTAAACCTCATCTTTTAGCAAATAAAAGAACCATGCCCAATTTCTTACCAGAAGATTTTGACAGTCTAAATAGTAGTTGATTTAGTGGCTGTTTGAAACAGAATCTTTATCCTCTTTTATGTCTCATCTACCACCAGAGAATGCCAAATACTGATATTCTACAGTAATGAGAGGGTGATCATAATGGGCGGAAGAGCTAAGGTTAAATATGAGCTTACTGTCAGCCACTGTCCTCAGTTCTTCAGGTTTGTCCCATTTAACCCTCACATCAGCTCTAGAGGGAAGATACTATCACCTCATCTTATATATTTACAAATAAATTTGTATCATTGCAAATAAATGATAATCCACACCATTATTTGAATAATTGTGTCTACATCACTAGATGATGAAATGATGTAAAGAGTACCTGAGGTGGCCACACACATCCAGGCTGAACTGGGATTCCAGCTGTGGCAGTTTAGCACCATGGTATATTTTTTTGAACTACTACACTAACTGCCTATGGAACCTAACACCTGGATTTCTGAAGATGTGAAGTTGATTGAACTGGATTTCATATATGCAGTTTCTCATTTTTTCAGAAGAAAAAAACCCTGAAATCTAAGGAAGATGGGTTAAACTCTTATTCGAAGTCACAGCAGTAGGTATGAGTCAGAATGGGAGATGAACCCCATTCAACCTGGCCCTGAGGCTTATACTGTTCTCCATGAGTCCATAGATGACCATTTACCTTGATCACAATCACATGCATTTCCTTTCAGCCACCAACAATAGTTCCATAGGTTTATCTATGAAGACACAACCCAGTGCTCAGGTAGGGGAAATGCACTGCAGAGTAATAAAGAAGATCTTGAGAAAGGACATCATCCAGGAGTGAAATGGGAGTTCAGAACTTGTTTTCCGTGGTATATTCATGCTCAGTTATGCCCCAAAGTTCATTAGGCTATTTTAAGTCTGTTCCTTGGGTTACAATAACAGGGCTTTTCCTTTCTCTGTTTCAGGTATGGAAAAATTGTATCCACAAAGGCAATTCTTGACAAAAACACAAATCAATGCAAAGGTATGTATAAGGGCATCCATACTCTGAGCTCTTGCCTATGCTGTTCAATTGATGGTTCCTGCATCACGGCGGGCGGTCCAGGCCCCAGCTGCACAATGATGGCAGTGTACAGTATATGGCAACCCTCTTTAATAATGCCAGTGCTTTGATGAGTTGTATTTCTGGTAACATCGCTCATTAATTTTTTTCATTAACAAACAAAATGAAAATCACAAATCAGAACAAGTATCAAATTGCTTCAGCATAAAACTAAATTACCTCCTAACAACTTTGGGTTGTCTGATTTGAATGATATTATCAGGGATGCAAATTGATTTCCTATATAAAAATGAGGAGCACTGGGGGAAACTTTCTCTTGCAAAGCATGTTTTAATTTCTCTGTTCTTTAAAGCTTTAGCAACATTTGTTGACAAGGAATAAATTTATTGATGGGCCCACTGTATCTAAACTTTGGCTATAAATAATTCACAGGATTTCAGAGTTGGTATTTCATTTAGTTAGACTTTTTTTTTTTTCCTTCCCTGAACACATATCTGAAGTCTTTTGACGATATCTGTGGCTTGTGTTTCTCAGTGTCTGAGAATCCCATATACTTTTAAAGGTTGTGTTACATTTTTATTTGTGAAATCTATATGGTCTCTCTTGCATGACTGCGGTTCTTACTGGAAAATTGGAAAGCTTCTTATAACATATGTTGTTTGTTGTTCTTAATCCAGTCTTCACTGTGATACTGAGATCAAGAAGTGTGGAAGAGCCAAGATCATTTTAAAAACTGTCCCCATTTCTTATGCAAATATCATATGCACACATTTTAAGTAAAAAAAAAACCACTCATATGTGCATATATATTTGGGTAATGGGAGCCAGAGTCAATTTAGCAGTTTTTTAAAAAAATAGAATTCCATGTCTCCTTTAAGCTAAAAAATACAGTAGTTACTATAAAGCAATGATAAGACGTGGTTTCTGTCACCCAAATGTTCTATTTCTTGTTGAAAATAAATCAAGAAACTATTCTTAGTATTCCTATTAGGAAACATGCATTGCCCTAGTTTATGTCAGAGTGTCACAGAAGTACCTATAACAGAAGTATCTATAGAATGGTGTCATGATCATAAATGTACTATTGGCATAGCCCTGTTTGGGGGGTAAATGCAGTTTTAACAATGTGCTAAAGGAGATTCCTTTCTGGGGAATGAAATTTATAAAATCAAGGCAGAATGCATGGGCATGGGAAAAGATGGTGCTTAGGAGAAAGAGTTTCAGAATATAGTCATATAGTTTTATACTATATAATATAGTTGAGTAGACCCATTTGGCTGGAATGGAAAAATCAGACCTGTTAAAGAATTTGGTAGAGAGAAGGATGGGATGAAGCTTTTGGAGGAGGCTTTAAAAATGTTATTCTGTATGTTTCAAACTTATTTCTGCATATAACATGGACCCTTTGATATTAATAGTTTTTGAGTAGGTATACTATGATTGCTTATGCTTTTAAGAAAAGATATTTCAGCAAAAAATGGGTGAAATTGGATTACAAGGAGAGAAAGTAAAGATAGAAAAAGAAAAAATAAAGGAAGTTTTGAAACCATGGTCAAGGGTAAAAATAAGGATAGAGTCATCCTGTTTTCTAATTATCATTAGGGTAGTGGAAAGGAGTCACTATAGAATCAGTTACTCTCTATGAAGATGAAAGGGAAGGCGGACCAAAGTGAAGCTTTGCATTTTGAGTGTTCATGATTGGGGAAGAGGATTTGGTGCTTATAGAGGTTAGAAGTCCAGAAATGGCAATCACAAGTTTTGGGGGGGAAGATGATAAGTTCCGTACTGGACATGCTGCGCTAGAGGACCTGGCATAGCATTTGTGTAGGAAATGTCAAAGAGGACTCTGCGAGAAAGCTTAGGGTTACAGATGGCCAAGGGAGTGAGATCACCAAAGGATAATCTATGGAAGGGGAATGGGCAGGGGATAAATTAGGGAGAGCAACTGAAAACAGTACCTTGGAGAACATGTAGGAGTAAAACTGGACCATGACAGTCATTCCTGGCTGTGGGAAGCCTCTGGTATGTTAGAAGCATTACAATATGATTCCCATTACTTCAATCCACTTCCGAACTCCTTTGGGTAAAAATGTCAATGGGACCAACCAGAGAAAAATTGAGGTTCCAAGACAGGCAGCTGATACCATTGATGAAATTCCAACCAGAGGCATTAATCTTCACAGGCAGGCAACATCAGGGAACCCTAGTACATTCTATTATGTGTTTGATAGCTGCAGTGGTCCAAATGAAAGGGCCCTTCCCTAGGCAGATTTCTGCTCAACCATTCAGACGTCTCTGATCACTGGATATCATTAGAGAGGACATAGAGGAGACTGTCCGTGTGGAAAACTATCCTTGTGTAATTGTGTGGTTTGAAAAGTGATTTAACCAAAAGCAGGCCAGAGTCTCCATAAGTAAGTTATCCAGTGTGCGGGAGAAGCTAATCTGTACAAACTACTGTGGAGCTCCTCAGCTGAAGTCCTAACTCCTATCCATAGTTTTTGGTAAGTGCTCATTTCGTTTTCTGTCTCTCTAACGAGATGTTTTAAAATAACGAAGACAGGGCCTGTGTAATCTAGAATACCTCTTTCCAGAATGGGATGTGTGCAGGGTATAGACACATGGCTTATTTGGAGTAGTAGAAAAAAATTACTAGAACATGCATGACTTTTGGTTTCCACATCAACGTTTTGTAAATGTTTTGCTATGGAAGCATCATAAATACCTATGTCTTCAATATGTAAGTATTGGGCTTTCCATTCCAAGATATTTGTAGTCCTAGCAGTCAGGTTTTAAAAAGTAGTTTGGAAATTATTGGTCTTAAAACATAAGAGGTACCCGTAACTATGAAAGACAGAAAGAAGAAGTAAGGGGAGGAGAGAAGAAAGGGCAGGGGAGACTGTGGAACACATTGGGAAAATCATTCATGAAATCGATCCTTCAGTCATGCTGAAGCTGACTGTGGGGACTGGAGGGCTGGAGATCTTTTGCTGATAAGGTCATGTGAAGAAGCCTTGGTGATCATGTGACCATGATACACTTACAAAAATCCTTCAGTCACCTTGTTTTGGCCTCAGCCTTTGGAACCTGTGGTTAGCAGTAGTGACTCTGATTGATGATAACCTTCACCAAGCACATCATGTGAGAGGCACTAAAAAGTAAGCAGTCATGATCAGAAGTGTACTATTGGCATGGTCATTGGGACAAATAATCATCTTAATGGGGTACTGACTCCTATTTAGGGTATGTCCTTCCAGAAAAGTGGACCTTGATGTAATTACACATAGAGACAATTAGGAAGAGACAAAAATTACATTTCAGGAAAATAGTTGATAGTTATTAATGATGATCATGGAATAAGTCTCTGAGATGTGGAAGAAGATACAGGTGTTCAGAGAGTTCAAGGACCTCATGAAACCCGGTACTAGAACAATGATCTCAGGGTTTTCTGCAATCCTCCAGAAATGAAGCAAGGAAGAAGTGACTAAGAAAAGTGACTAATACAGAAAGTATTTGTGGAAAAATAACTAGAATGATAAATTGAGGGTCTGTAGACTATGGTAGAAATGAAGGTTAAGCTGGTTTTAAAGTTGGTTGATGTGAGATTCTAAATTGGAGATTTTAGAGAGGACTGGGGCAGTATTGAGAAAGGAACATGCAAGACTCCCACCCACTCACTATGAAAGAAGTGGGTAGAATGGTGTGGATGAAAACAACAACACAATAGAATAACAAAAACTTGAGAGGGCTACAAGAGAAGAGGTATCCTTAGGGCAAGTTAGGCAATCATCGGAAATATGAAAATTAAAGCAATTTACAGTGATCATTTGTATCCACTCAAAAAGCAAACACGTGGGCCATCCAGTGCTGCTCAGTGTGAAACCAGTGCATGACGTCTTCACCATTACCATGCTCCATTGGAAGTCTTTTTGCAAAGTTGGTTCAGAAAGAGCAATAAAGGGCATAGTCACTGATACCGATTATTCCACTGAGAATATTGTACCAAAGATTTTATTCAACATATTTTTAAAATTGTGTATACATGCAACCAGTCTGAACACTCTTCTATTCTCCACTCTAGAAAAATATATAGGCAACATTCAAATTCTAGCTTATGGACCATATACAACTGTTACATAGCTATTAAATTGGTAATCATAAGAACTAGACTGTCAAATCCTGGGAAATGTCATGTGAAACTAGATCAGTATTAAAGAATATAAAATAACCTAAACAGAGAGATATATAAATATCTGAAAATCAGCATAGCTATGTTATGACTGTGATGGATCTGTACTGCATTGGTGGATCACTGCCACTCCACTTCGTAGCTGTGTAACTTGGAGTCAATTACTCAACCTTGCTGTGCCTTAGATTCCCCATCTGTAAAGAGATAATGATAAGAGGGCCTCATTCACAGAACAGTTTTGTGATGATTAAATGAGTTATATTTGGAAAATGCTTGACAAAGTCTCATGTTCTGTTCTATAAAATGCTTTTATACAAAATAGTTTCTGTTAAAATGTAGAATTATGTATGATATATTACTATTATATTCATGTTTATCTGAATCTGTTCTTCAGGAAAACAAAAATACATCTCTTAGAACAATTGAGCTGGTTTCAATTATATTTATATTTTTATTGTTCTTTCTATGAAACCTGAATAACTCATGATCATGTTTTTGTTTTTGTTTTGTAAAATCATTTTATATGATTAGTAAAGAATTAGAATACCATGCTTTGCTTCTTTAAATAATGGGCAGAAGTTGAGTTAAATAGGACCATTCCTTTCTTAAGGGAAGAAATTGAAGAGTGTGGAAAGTGGCTTCTTAAAACAAAATCACTAAGGTCATTGAGACTGTCATTATAGAACACAAATGGGATTTGTTCTTTCCTGAGACACTTGGTTTTCCATCATTAGCAACTTCGCCTGAGATGAAGGCTTTGCAATTAAAACTAAACATTATGAAGACAAGGATTGATTCAATTTTGCTTTTAAAGATGTGATACAGAATCATTTTTTCATGAGCTGTTGCACAAGCAGCAGATCAGATGCAAGTTAGTTGAGGTCTGAGAAAGTACATGCATTAGAGATAAAGAGGAAGGGTATCAAAATTAACCTCTGTGAAATAGCCCCATAGACTCTTGACTATTTTAGCATCTGAAAGACAGGTTTAGTTGTCTCCCTTATACTACCTATGAGCCCATGGATGCTAGTTGGGTGGGGACACACACTCCTTGCTCTGTTGGGAAGCATTTTCCGGAACTTTTTCAACATAACCTCTGTTTTCAAGATTGCTCTTTCTTGGGTGGTGGCTGCGACTGCTTTGGTTCTGTGTAATATAACAACATAAAACAAAACCATCACCGTCAGGCCAAAATGACCAGAAGTTGCTGAACAAAGCCAGCAATCTCTCCAGATGGGAAGTAATGAAAAACAGACCACAAACTCGTTCAGATACTCAAACACAAGGACTAAATGAAGAGCTATTGCAGGAGTTTCTGAGATGGGAGCTGCTTTGTTTTTTGTTTGTTTTGGTTTTGTTTGTCCCACTGTGTTTCCTCCTGAGTCCCAATGTATGAGTTAGTTTAAACGGTTGGGGGAAATTAAATGTAAGAAGCTATTGACAACAAGGTGTCCATCTTAAATGAATTTGGTTGTCTCTGCTTTATTTCTGCTTTTTAAGGTCGGCTGTCCTTTCTCCACCCTCCCACACCCCCACACCCCTATTTTTCTGACGTGCTATGTGTTTGGAGCAGAGGGAGTGAGTAATGGATATTCCATAGAAAGTTTCCATGCCTAATAGCCATGGGTGTAAGAAGAGAGAGAGTGCTGGCGACACATACAGTGACACCATGAGGAGTCTGAAATACACCCTCCTGCCTCCCGAGTCACAGGCTGGTTGAATTATATTTATTGAAACTAATGTTGCCTTTGACATTTCACTCAAAATAAAAAATGATGACAAGCCTCTAATAGTTCGGGAATAATCCATGAGTGATATCATTCATTCATTTTTTTTTGGGGGGGGGGTGCTGTACCAGGGATTAGACTCAGGGGCACTTGGCCACTGAGCCACATCCCCAGACCTACTTTGCATTTTATTTAGGGACAGGGTCTCACTGAGTTGCTTAGCACCTCATTTTTGCTGAGGCTGGCTTGAAACTTGCGATCCTCAATCTTCAGCCACCCAAGCTGCTGGGATTATAGGTGTGCCCCTGTAATCTTGTCTTTTCTTCAGTCAAGGGAAAAATTCTGCCTGCTAAAATGTATGGAGATGGATAGTGACAGAGAGGGGTGTGTGACTATATCGTTGGACTGTATTTATTTAGTAGTTCTAGATCCATGGCCGTTTGTCTACTTTGTTTTAAGTATTTCTCGGTGATTAAATATGAGGCCAAGCAGTTGGATGTACTTGGAATTAATTTTATTTTTGTTTTCTTCCTTATGCACAGACAGGAAATATTTATATAGCCAGTAGGTGAAAAGCAGATTGCTCTATGAAACCCATGGACCAGCAGGAAGGGCAAATACTATATTTGCTCATGTTTTTAGGTATAGTCATGATGGAGTGGGACATTGCCCCTACTATGGATCAGTCCTACCAAGGGATATTGACATGCACCGGGTTGTAATGTACATGCGTCAGTGAGTAGAACTATTTAATTCTTGCAGAGAGCAAACTTACCTGAGCTGCTCCACATGGAATCAAAGCAAGCAAAGGGGAAAACCCAGTGCCATGCTATGGAGAGGCTCTTTACTAGTACCTTTTATTTCCTGAAAGCAGTGCAAACTAAAATAAATGTTCTGTGAAATTTATGAGTCTGAGGAATTACATTTTGAGAGGAATAGGTACCTTCACCAGGTGGGCTCACCGTCTATTGAGCAAGAAGCTCATGAAACAAAATGGTCTGAAAAACACATTTATTCAATTTTCAAATAATGGAATTCGATTACTTAAAGGAAAAAAAAAGGACAAAAACAGTTGTAAGTTGTGCATTCCTTTGATATCGCAGATGTGTGATATTTCTGTACGTTTCTTTCATGAATTTTACTGTATTCTGGCATTCATTTTGCCACTAGTCACAGGTAATCAATATAAAAACTGACATGTTTGTTTGGTGTTGATATTGGCCTTTATTTTTATTTCAGAAGAGGTTAGTTTATGTAGGAACTTTAGTACCTTCAGCCAGTGCATTGGGCTGATTCAGAATTGTTCTGTAGGTATTGTTTACATGGAATTTTTATTCTTGGCCTATTTGGAGGAAAATGACAGTCTTTTTTAATGATTTTATAGCCAAAGTTGGGGAAAAACAATATTCACATGGGTGGTCAATGGTTTCCACTTGTTCTCTTTAACTCAACCAGACAACTATAGCCAAACTTATTTCTCCTGCCAAAAATGATTCCTCCTAATTTATTATTTGCAATATCTGAGTACTAGACATTTTAAAGAATCATATGGTGATGATGATCATCATCATATCATTATTAACTTCGAGAACTCTTTGGAATCAATGTAAACAAAATAGATATTCATATTTTGGAAGACATACACTTGCACGTTTTTCTTCAATAGAGTTCTATAGCTACCTGTTTACTCAGCCTAGAGTTGCTGTTTCATGTATGTTAGGCAAAAGTAATAAAAATGTCCACAAAGCAGTATGGCAGTGCACACCTGTAATATCAGCAACTCAGAAAAGTAAGGCAGGAGAATTGCCAATTTTGAGACCAGCCTCCGCAGTTAATCAAATAAAAATAATAAAAATTAAAAAAATTAGAAAGCACCAGGATGTAGCTCATTGGTAAAGCATCTCTGGGTTTAATCTGAAGAGAGATGCAGAGAAAAGAAAGCCTACAAGCACTAAATATAACAGACAATATTGCTATTTTAAACCTAAGTTTGTATTTGATAGCATTTAATACTGTACCTATCTAATGCTTTTACACATGCACAAATGATGAGATTTCATTAGGAATAATTTTTAAATATTGCAGTGGAATGTTAAATGTCAAAAAATAAAAAAAATAAGAGTTATGTCTCACGATCAAAATGTTTCTAAGCCATGTTTTCTAACTGAACAGCAATCCCTTTGCCCAGATAAGGCATCTACTCTGCTATGTTCAGTTCCCTATGTTTAGAGTCTGACTTGTGTCAATACACGTAAGACGCTCTTTCTTCTTGCTTCTCCTAGTCTACATCAATTGTTTTTTGGTAGTCTCTTCCCATCTTGTCTAAATACCTTGCAACACCAACTTCGTCAAACACCTTCCAAAATCAAAAATCTTTTGCTTTACCATCTCTCCTGCTTCTACAATTAGGGTCCTTATTGTAGATTATAAGCTCCTCAGGCTTCGGGTGGGACATACTTTCCATGGCCAATGACTTCAGGACAGAAGACATTACTTAGATTCCAGGGCTTTGTCTTTCTCTCCAGGCTGGTAAAAATACTAATGGCACCAAATACATACTGATGCACATGTAAAAAAATAATAAAAACTACACAAACAACAAAGTAATGATTTCTAACTCAGGATGTTTATTTTATTAATGTGGAATTATCCCTTTTGTTGTCTTAAAATTACCTATTGTCTCTCATCAGTGATCTTAAAAAGACATGAGAAGTTTTAGATGGTAACATATATTTAAAATGATACACAAAATATAACAATGTGTGTGAGGCACTAGTATGTATGTGTGTGTTCAGTTTATTAAAATTTAAGTAAACTTTCAATACCACATAAATAAATAGAATTGCAGATATTAAAAAAAATAAATAAAAAAGACACTCCATTGATTTTTTAGTTGTAATCTATACAAAAGAAAGAAAGAAAAAAATTGATTTAGTTTCTTGGATATGTTACATAATATCTCCAAACATCTGTTTCCTCAAACAGTCAGATGATATTATTTATATCTACAATAGGGAAATTGTTTTCCAAGTTTCACGGAACCATGTTTGTTGTGTGTCTGGCACAGAGATCAGGTAAACGTTTGTATGGTCTGAGACATTTCTTCTCACAGGAACCAGGTTGCCAAAGGCTTCTACACATCTCATGTGCTTTAATGTGGTTCTGAGTACATTTTAAGTGTTGAAGGAATGTGTGTTTCATGAGTTGACATGTGTTTATTGAGTCAGGCTTTGCTAATAACAGAAACTAAAAGTACTTCAAGGATGATTCTTTCCTGCGTTTGGTGTTGGCTATACGATAGCCCTCAGGATTTTTCAGGCCTATAAACCCGATGTCTTTGAGAAAAAGCACATTCCACCACAGTGGCAGGTGGTAGAATTCATTCTGATTGAGTTGGATAGGTTCTGAAAAAAAAAATGCTTCTGGGTTCACCCTTTGGTATGCTGTTCACTCTGCAGTGTTGTTTTACAAGTTCAAAGGTAAAAAGAAGAAAAAAGAGGCTAAAAATGTTCACTTTCTTGGTTTGTGAAAACATGGAAAAGCATATAAAATTGAAAACATGGTTGGCAGTATTTTGACTGATGCTTGTTATTATTCTTATTAATTTATTATTATTTAATCTAATCCTATTACTATTAAAAATATCTATTTCTTTGCTTTAAGAAGGAATGAGAGGTCTAGAGTTGAAAGAGAAAAATCCAGGTACATAGCAAAAAAAAATTAAAAATATAAAAAGTTCAGTATAAAACCCTAGATTTAATTTGAAAGATGAATATATCATTGCTATTGTTCTTCAAGTGGTTACAAGTGGTTCAAATATCTCTTTATCCATAAAATATTGGTGATCTAAGGACTGGGTATCATATGATCATTTTTAAAGCTGGCATGCTTTTCTTCCTGTGTTGGGGAATAAGAGAAAAGTGCAAAGTTTGCATTTAATTTCTGCTTGTGATGAGAAAAAAGCTCTTCATTTTAATTGTCAGGCATCAAGAGAGACTTACTGGCCACTCAGCTGATGTTAACCCTGAAGTGGAAGGAACCCATATTCACAGACTGTCTTTAGCCCACCCTCTCTGTGGCATCTTAAAGAAATAGTTTCTCAATAAACAAAAATTACCTCAAATTGCAGATCGCGGATGTTCACACTTTCAGAGCTTGTGCACTATGGGAAGAGTAAAAGCTAAAACTAAAGGTTTCTGGGAAGCAATTGCTAAAGAACATACTGCACTTTGGGATGCAGTTCTTTGATAGGAAAAACTGCATAGGAGATGTATGAATGAAATCAAGTTGCAAAATTCCTTGAGAAATATAAGTCCCCTTGGAATTTATGTTTTTGGGGGAAGGTTTGCTATAATAGATAAATTAAACTAGATTTTAATTTAAAGAATGGATGAAAAAAAATTTTTTTCTTGTAAAGGAAAACTATATGAGGTAGAATTTGGAGTCTCATAAAAAATTATTATTAAACTATTATAATTTAACAGTTTTTTTAAAAAAAGAGTTCTCATAAGATTTTTTAATGACAAGGGGTTCAAGATGAAAAAATTTCTAATTTTACATGTAGGATATAAAGAACTTATGGGTAGTATCTTTTCATAGGGAAGCAAATGATGAAATTGAGAGTGATTTAATAAGAGGAAAACTTAAGTCAAAGTTTTCCATATTTTTCTCTAACTCATCTCAATTTCTCAATTGTATTTTAAACCAAATGAGAACAACTCCAGGTGAAATATAAATCCACATAAAAATCTCTTAGATGTGATAATAATATATTTATTAAAGCTATATAATTATATATGTTTGTCAGCATGTCTCTATGTATCACATGTTCAATATATTTGAGATGCTTTTATTCTAAGATAATTTTGAATCATTTATCCAGAGATTTACTTCTTAAGTTCTTTGTAATTGATAGGTGTGGTGCTACATCAGCCAAAGAAGTGCTGGGGAAGTTGTTATCAGTAGATTCCTTTTTTTTTTTTTTTTTTTGGTGGTTTCTTCTGTTGGAAGAAATAATCTAAGACAAGCAATAATGAGTTAGCATGGCATTCACAATTACCAAATAAAAGCTTGTGTAAGCACTGAAAACATTTGTATATTTGAAACCTGTGTGAAAATGTCTACAGCTCTTCTTTGTAGCAGTATATTTGCCACCCATTATATCCTATTAATACACATTATTAATACAACTAAAAACCATCATAAAATGGTGTCCAGTTTTGCCTATCTTTCCTCTATGTCCTTCAAAAGTTTCTAGTCCAGGGCCAAGACCTTGGCTCTGTTTCCTTTCAAAGAAAATTTAAAATATGATATAAAGTATGTCTTTCCAGATAAGATGATTCCAGTTTGCGAGTAGTCATCTGTAGACAATACAATGCAAATACGGTGCATGAACTGGTGAAAGTGATAGGCACTGGCAAACCAGGGGATGGTCTGTCTGTCTGGAGAGGAAGACTTGTGGTATCTCTGTTAACCCACCATCTTGTCTTTTCTAGTATCACAGTGTTAGCATTTACCAGCATTTTTACCTGTACTTCCTATCTGAATTCCCCCCACATAGAAGGTCAAATTTTTACCTTACCTGTCATCAGCATACCAATGAACCAATCAAGCAGTGAACCAAATAGCATAGATTCAAAGGACCAGACATTTAAAAAAAAAAAAAAAAGAGAGAGAGAAAGTGAATCCCCAGGGCTGAGGTGTGTTTGGTCTTTTTGCCCAGGAGACAAGCCCCACTTCACAATGTGAAAAGAGAATGAGTTGATGATCTGTGTGTACCCTATATATTATATTTATACTGATACGCTGTGCAACTCAGGCATCAATAGTTGTTCAGCATACTGGAGTCTAGGAGTCTCTTAGAACATTCCTGTAATTCATCAGAAGGACAAATTCACCTACGGGAGGAATGCTGTTTGGCTACAACACTGTTTAAAAGTATTTAGATAGGGATGCCTTTCAGAGGAGGTGAAACCATCCAGTATTTCTTTAAAACCAATCCACTTCAGTCACATGCATACCTGTTTGGTTACTGAAGGCCAGTGCATCTTCAACTTTTAATAACCTATGCTATTGTTGGGTGGGTATTGAGTAACTATGACAGTTATTATCCTCCCCATTCTACCCAGGAGGAAGCAAATCTGGAGATGCTGAATCATGTGTCAAATATTATGCAGTCAGCATCCGAGCACATGGTATCTAACCACAAAGCCTACTCCCCTCTTTGACTCTTTCCCCCACAGAATAATCCCCATGAGTAAGACTAACGTAAATGATCCTGGATATCATTAATGACAAGCAGACACAGGCAAAATGTTTTGAGTTTATACGAAGGCAGACAATTGGAAAGAAATACTCATTAGTCCCTATCCACCTCCTTCCATTGCAGCGTGGATAGTATTGATTCAGGTTTCTGTTTGTCACTTAATACAGACATAAAAACATGGAGACAGTGATTGGAAAGCACAGGATCCTATTTTATATTTTAAGACTGCTTTTCTGCTAACTTCAATTTTGCACTTACACTAACAAATGTCTAGCATTCTACCTGTGTTAATGTCAAAGTGAGAGGTAGTTTAATAGATTCTAAGTGAGAAAACACCCATAAAATTATGGGTGGTGGTAGGAAGACAAAATGAGGATAATATTTTCTTTTTCTCCCAGACTCAGGAGGAGCTGTGCTTCCTCAGCAAGGGCCTGTGTGATGCAGTTTCATAACAAATGCGCTTTTCCACCGAGTTTAAGTCCTTGGCTTGCCTCTGTGTTTGCTCAGTGGGTTTAAGGTTGCCCTCTGAAGAGGCCACTCCATCCCAATGACTTACCTAGCTCCCTTTTTGACTTCTTTAAACAGCTTACCCTTTAGTTGTGTCGAGTGCTTTGAGGTCATTATCTTCTAGATGGATGAACTTGGGAATAGACAACTTATTTTTATTTGGATTCTGAAGGTATGACAAAGTACAGGCGAAAGGCTTTTCATGATTTGAACCTATCCAGGAAGCAGCCCTTGCAGGAAAACATCCAAATGCCTGCTAAGGCCAATTTTTCCATTTCCACTCTGGTTTTTCTCAAAAGTTTCTTCCCCCACCCATCCACATGGTTTCCTATTGCCTGTAGTTTCCTTCTAGTCTCTATCCCCAAATCCACTTGGTCCCTCATTCCCATTTGTGATTAAAGAAACCTTCACAAACTGTGGTTAATTCTTTTTTTTTTTTTTTCCAAGAGCTATATTCAAACTCATGTGTATTTCCTCTGGAGATGGTGCTTTGGAATACTCTGCCTGCATTTGAGTGTAAATTTTTGTGGGGTTTAGATTCTAACTCCCTTCCTTTCCCACCTAGTTCCTGAGAGTGATCCTTCTCAAGCCTGACATTCCATTGCCCAGCTCTGCTCTTATGACTGGATCTTGATAATGGGACTATTGAGAGAATTACTTCTTCCACACCACCATCTGCTGTTAGTCTAATAACAGCTAGGCAACCGTTCCACATTTGTAACCAAAAGCAGTCATTCTAACTGAGAGTGTGGAAGTATTTTGTCTTGTTTCTTTTTAAGCTAAAGACTGTCTCCAGCCTGTAACTATGCAGAAGATGTGCATTGTAAACAATAACAGAGCATCTCTGTCCCAACTTGGTAACTGGCAAGCATCCTCACTGCCAGAGATTTTTTTCTTCTTTTACTTTTTTGGACAAAAATGCAGAACAAATGCAAAGGCTTGCTAAGTTGGATTTCACTTTGGAGTTGAAGTTTTTACCTGAAGCTCTGAGCTGCAAATGGTTTCACTTGGGCTTTGTTCTGTAAACAATTGGTAGATGGTTGTGTTCAGAATTCCCAGCCCTCCTTCGCTAACTGCACACATGTGGAAACAGAGAGGCTCTGACCTTCAGATCCACTCCAGAAACACAAACTTCATCTCTAAGTTTAGAGAGGAAATGCTTCCCTCTGCTTGCCAGGAACTTGGATTGATGTTTTGCCCAGGTCACACGTAGGACTGAGCTGTTCCAGGCAATAGTGGAAAAAGTGACCTCCTGGGTAATATGTGCGTCATGAAGACTCGTCTCTGTCCTTGGTCCAGGTCACTTAAAGTGCACAGGCCCTTCCTTATGGAGAGTTTGGGAACCACAAAACTGGACCCAGACAAAGTGAAAATTATTGATAACTGGCCTAAGATAACTGGTTTTCTGGAAAACAACTGGACATAAGAAACACTGGGATATCTTTGTGGTCTCTGATATATTTATGTGTTATTTTTAATTGATAAATAAAAATTGCATTTATTTATCATTTAACTTGGTGACTTTGTTTTTATTTTGCAGTGCTGGGGGCAAACCCAAATATGTATACAATGTGGAATGGTTTAATCAAGCTAATTAACATTTGAAAGTCCTTATATACTTGTAATTTTTGTGGTGAGAATACTTAAATTCTACTGTTTCTGCAATTTTCAAGAATATAATACAATTAACTACAGTCACCATGTTGTACAGTAGATCTCTGGAATTATTCTTTCTAACTGAAATTTTCTACCTTAACACATCCCAATCACTATTCTGCTTTTATTGACACCCAACCACCAACTCCTGGTCACAATAATTCCTCCCTGCTTTTATGAGTTTGCCTTTTTTAGATGCTACACATAAGTGAAATTATGCAATATTTGTCTTTTGTGCCTGACTTATTTCATGCAATATAATGACCTTTTTGGTGTACTGCATTGCTAAGATTTACTTGTATAAAACTGAATACTATTTTATCATGAATATATGCCACAGTTTCATTTCCTATTCATCCATTTATAAATACTTGGGTTGATTTCATATCTTGGCTATTGTAAATAATGTTGCAGTAATCATGGGAGTACATGTGTCTTTGGGATATATTGATTTCATTGTGTTTGGACATATACCCAGTAATAGGATTGCAGTATCCCATTATTAGTTTTGTTTTTAATTTTTTGAGGAATCTCCATATTATTTTACATAATGGCTGTACTATTTTACATCTCCACCAACAGTGTGTTCAAGGATCCCTTTTTTTGTATCCTTGCTGACATGTGTAATCTTTTTAATAAGAGCCATTCTAACAAGTGTGGTTTTAAACTTCATTTTTATGGTAATTTTGAATAATTTTTTTTCTTATACCTCCTGGCTAATTGTATGTCTTCTTTTTAAAAATATCTATCCATATCTTTGCCCATTTTAGGTAGTGGGGCAGGTTAGGTGCTAGGGATTGGTCCCATGCCTTTATATATGTTAGGCAAGTGCTCTACAATGAAGCTAAACCTCCCGTCTTTACTTGCCCAGTTTTTAAGTTATTTGTTTTCTTGCCTGTACTTTGTTTGAGTTCCTTGTATCTCCTATATCCTAGTCCCTTATCAGTTATATGGTTTGTACATATTTGCTCTCATTCCGTAAGTTTGTCTCTTCATTCTTTTGATTGTTTCCTTGTCTGTGCAGATGTTCTCAGGTTTTATGTAATCCCATTTGTCTATTTTCTCTTTCATTTCCTGTGTTTTTGAGTTCCTATCCAAAAGAACTATTAGCAAGGCCAAAGTCATAGAGCTGTTTCCTTACGTTTTCTTCTAGTATTTTTTTTTTTCAGCTCAGGTTTTTTGTTAAGATTCTAATCCATTTTTAGATGATTTTTTAATATGGTGTGAGATAAAGAGTCTGATTTCATTCATCTGTTATGTAGATATCCAATTGTTCAAATACCGTTTATCAAAGAGACTGTCCTTTCCCCAGGTGTTTTCTTAGCACTGCTGTCAAAAATTAGTTGATTGCAAACACAGGAATTTACTTCTGAGCAATCTGTTCTCTCCCATTGGTCTGTATCTGTTTGAATGAGGTTAGGTAGTGCAGTGCCTTTGGCATTTTTCCCCCACTAAAAATTACTTTTGCAATTTAGGATCACTTTTGGGTCTTTCAGCATTTTAGGTTTTTTTTTTCTATTTCTGTGAAAAATATCATTAGAATTTTGATGGGGATTGCATTTGTGGATTACTTTGGGTTTTGTGAGCATTTTATCCATATCAACTTTTCCAATCAACCAATCAACGTATGTAGAATTTCTCTCCATTTAGTCTTTTTCAGTTTCTTACATTTATGTTTTATACATTTTAGCATCCAGGTCTTTCATCTCTTTAGTTAGAGTTATTCTGAAGGTTTTTGTTTGATGGTTGATTTGGTTTGTTTGTAGCTGTTGTAAATAAGATTATTTTATAAAATTTGGGGGATAATTCATTTTTAGTATATTAAAACAATAGATTTTTGTATGTTGATTTTTTGTGTGTCTGTAAGTATACTGGATTCACTTATTAATTCTAACAATTTTGGGGGAGGCAAAATTTAGGGTTTACTATATATAAACTATATCTTCTACAAACGGGACCATCTTTTCTTCTCCAATTTGGATGTGTTGTATTTTTTTCTCTTGCCTAAATGCCCTTGCTAGGACTTTGGTATGAGGTAATGAGAATGAGCATCTTGTTCTTGTTTCTGATCAAAGAAAAAACACTGTCCACATTTTACTGTTAAGGAAGCAGCTAGTTAAATGTCTGTCATATCTGTCTTATAAGGTTGAGATACCACTTTCCACACCTAATCTGTTGAGTTTCTATCTTGAAAGAATGTTGACATTTTCTACATTTATTGAGATGATCCAATGGTCTGTTCTTCATTCTGTTAATGTGGCTCATCCCATTTATATATTGGTGTATATTGAACCATCTGTGCATCACTAGAATAAACCCCACTTGCCCCATGGTGAATAATCCTTTTAATGGGCTATTGAATTCAGTGTGCTAGTATTTTGTTATGATTTCTTCATCTATGTTCCCAGGGATATTGAGCCATAATTTTCTCTTGTTCTAGTGTCCTTATCTGGTTTTGGTAGCAGTGTAATGATGATCTTGTAAAATGTTTTCTTTTTGAAAACATTTGAAAAGGATTGGTATGAGTTCTTTAAATATCTGGTAGAATACAGCAGTTAAGCATCAGATCCTGGCTTTTCTTTGATAGGAGACATTTCATTACTTCTTCAATCTCTTGTTATTGGTCTGTTCAGACTTTTTCTTTCTTCATGATTCAGTCTTGATAGGTTGTATGTGTCTAGGAAGTTATCTATTTCTTCCAGGTTGTCCAATTTATTGGTCTATAATTATTTATAGTAATAATCTTCCATATTTATATCATGTCAGTGTAATGTCTTTCATTTCTGATTTTATTTACTTGAATTTTCTATCATTTATTCTTAGTCTACTAAAGATTTGTCTATTTGGTTTATCCTTTAAAAAAAAAACTCTTAATTCTCATTGATCTTTCCCTTTATTTTTCTGGCTTCCATGTCATTTATTTCTACTCTTATCTTCATGATTTTCTTCCTTCTGCTGTCTTTGGGCTTAGTGCTTCTTTGTCTACTTCCTGGAGGTGTAATATTAGGATGCCATTTTTCTATCAGCTTTATTAAGAAGAGGTTGGAGTTTTTTTTTTCCCCTTTCTTTTTAGGAAAACATCTTTAGAATCACTAAAATTTCCATACCCTTTAAGCAAATAAACACAGTTATTTAATTTTTTCAAAGGAAAAAATACTTTAGGCATGGAAAAACTGTATGCATGAATGCAATCTTTGCTTTGTGTTACTGGAAGTAACTGCAAAAAAAAAAAAAAGCTAGAAGTAAATCTGCAAAAATGAGGATTGGCTGAACTCTGATGAAAGCAATGAGGAACTTCACAATTATTTAAAAAGCTAACTACTGAGATATTGCAGTAGCACAGAAACCTAGCTACAGCATGATGCTAAGTGGGAGAAAGAAGAGTAAAAGAATCTGTGTATGCTCTGCTAATACCTAGAGCAAAACATAATAAATGATGGCTCTGAAGATGGTTTTCTGGATACATGTGTGTTTGGGAACTGTCTCCTTCTCAGGACTGTGCATCCTTGGGGGGGGGTTCATATTTTAATGATATGAAAACCAAGACTTAGCACATAATAAGGATTGACAAGTATTTCTCAATTAACACATAAAAGATAGCAAAAAATCTAATTACAAAATATCTGTAATCTGACCAAGATTCTCTAAAAGTAATTCATTTAGAAAACTAAGCACTTGAAAGGGATTCTGAAGCAATGATTGCTAGGATTCTTTGTGTAGTGAAATAATGATTTCTGAATGTCTGTTATATATTTTTTTTAAATTAATTGTGTGATGTAGAAAAATAATCACAATGACTAGTATAGTGTTAGCATAATTTAACAGTTTTGATAAGCAGTAAGAAGAAAACATTCATTCAATAATGAGAAAGTTTAAAGATGCATATCATCATTAAAATTCAATTACGTGTGTAAATTTTTGGATCTGTGTCATTTGGAATAAGATGTCAAAATGATAAACTTCAAACTATTTATAGACTACAAGGTCTTTTATGATTCATCCTCTTCTCTACTCTCTAATGCCAGAGCTACTGTACTTTTGTATAATGTGAGCCCTGTACATCTCTAAGGGTGGGTAAATATTCACACTGTGGTTCATGTGAGTAGGGCCAATGGACTTGTAGCCTGAGCAAACTATAGGCCATGGTGCATATCTACCCATACCCAACTATCTACATGCCATACACAAGAATATGGAGATGCCTGGTCCCTTTGCCTAAAAAATTACAATCTTCCAACATTCAATAATATCAGATATTTATTGAATACATCCTATACAGAATACATAGAATAAGTTTTAAATACACTATTGTAGTGTTTCTCAAAAGAATATAAATATCATTGATATTTTATAGGAGAGGGAGATAAAGAACTTTCCCAAATAGCTACAACATGAAATGGTAGATCTCAGATATAAATTTAGCATGCTTTATTAAAAAACCTGGCTACTTAATCTCTTACAAATATTATTCCTCTCCTATGCTTCTTCTATTCTCTTCCCTGACTTATGAGACTTGGCTGATGACCACCCAGTTTTCATAGCTTCCCTTTCCTCTATGCCTGTCAAAACTGACTTAAGTATCCCTCTCTGTATCTTTTGTTACAACTCTTTGTTCTCGCAAAAGTATGATCAATATTTAGTAAACTTGATACATAATCAGCAATTTTTCTTTTTCATGTACCTCTTAGATCATGACTTGTCAAGAGCAAGAATTATATATTTCTTTAGAAAAAAGAAAAACAGATGGTATCATGTTCATTTCTTGTTCACTGTGATTATCATGTGCTTGACTGACATATGCAGTCCGTTATTCAATTCTGAAAGAATAAAATAGTGGATGGTTTAACTACCTCTTGGATTCTTCATTCTTGAATATAGCATCAGGAAATGGTCATGCATGTGAATTTGATTGCAATTAGAAACTTGGGATAAAATTGCAGTCATTTATCACAAAGGTGTGGTTAAGTACAGTTTTTGTTAAGAACATGTGGACTCGGGTACTTTTACAGATACACTGCCTTCTTTACACCGTGCTTTAATCACATCTTTTCCCTGCTGAAAATCTGTTATGACTTGTTATTTCTCTCCTTATCAAGTCTGAATTCCTCAATATAGTTTTGAAGGTACTTATGACATAGATCAATCCACATGTTCTCCCTTCTGTTCCAACATGTACCTCTGACACTAACCAGGCCAGTCCCTTTATTCTCCAAACACACCATGCTTACACCACCCTGGTTAGTTAATTCAGTTCACTTCCCCTATCCATTATTCCTCTGTCACCTTCTTTTATCCAAACCTGACTTACATTAGTGGTCAACTTCAAATTCTACTTTACAGATGCTTCCCTGTCTATGTTAGGTCTTGGTAAAGTCCCTTTTGTACAAATATTTATTTCCTATGTTAAATAATGTACCACTTAATAATATTGCTGACTACTGCCAGCATTGCTTTAGCTGTGCTGGATGTGGATTTTCCTGAAAAAAAATTAATGGATATAATAAATTTCTATGCTTATTTAAAAATCACAAGGTATTGAGTGCCCACTATGTGTTAGGATCTATTTGAATGTTTTACAAATATTTTACTACAAAAAGATTTGAGTTTGCTTTTGGCTAATAACAAAGGAGAAACTCTTTTAATAGAATTAGAAAGAATTTATTAGTCAAGGTGGATTTCTGGACCAATTTTCTAAAAATGAGTTTGCCTCTGAAATTATACCACCCTGTTATAAGTTATAAGGGGATCAGGCAAAAGATCCAACCTCTTTTGCCTGTTGGATCAGTTACCACACTCAAAAAAGTAAAATTGTGGGCTCTACTTATAGAACCATCCTATCTAAAGAATAATGCTCTTTGCCTTTATTTAGATAAGACTAACTCAATTGCTTCACCATTTATAAGAATATTAACAAAATGGGAACTTTATGTTTTGACTTTAAAGTTGAGGTGTCCAATTGTGTGTTGGGAAAGAATGAAAACACATGTGTCAAACACTAACTGAAAACAGAAATTTTGTTTCTGTTCATGTTCAGAGTCACTCTGCTGACACTGTGTTCCTCCATTTGCAATTCCTTGGAGAGCAGAAGTTGGAAAGTAAAAGGGAAACTCTTCCTGTAACATTTGGTTTAAATTTGCATGCAATTAAAATGCTTATGTTATGGTACTAATAATTTTCCTCTTCTGGTTTCAGAAACATTAGATGTTTCTGATATACTTAGCAAAAACCTCCCTTTTCTTATCATTTCTAGTCGTTCCGATTTACTGAAAAATAAAAGTTGAGAGAAAGAAAAAATGGGAACATCTACATTATGAAAAGTTGGACTGATTTCTCATCTGAAAGAATATTTTAGCAAATGGAGGATTGTTCAGTCTTTCTAAGAGCTTGCTGGTTAGTAAATACGTACATGACAGGTTTCTAAGGTTTAGATCTGAGAATTTGGAAAGAAGAAAAAAATAGAAAACATAATTTATTCTATAGCTGCAGCCCATGGTGAGTGTTGAGCCAGTTTTGATTCACCTGACATTATAGTGAATTAAATTATTATCTAGAGGCTGTAAATATTATGAGACTCCTTCTTATATTTAATAATTACACTATATGACTGTTCACAGGTATAAGTAACTTCATAGTCTTAGAACTGTAAGATTGGGTATCAAGATCTAAATGTAATCCCACTTATTCACATTTCCATTTGGTATTTGATCCAATCTTCTTGTGGTTTTTTTTTTTTTTTTTTTTCCTTTCCAACTCAGAAACTGACCTAAAGACTTGAGAATTAACACCAAGGACTTTTTAGGGAAAATAAAAACAAAATAAACTAAACAGATCAAAAAACTCAGTGGAGATGGAGCACTAGTACTCGCTGTTCCTTGTAGATCAATCTAGGACAAAGGCTGCCTAATATTTCAAGTTTGGTGGCATGTGAACAATACTGTGTGCACTGGGCTTCCAACTTTGGCATTTAGAATGCATACATATGAGCATAACAGTATTCTAACAATCCATCTTTTCTTTACAACCTTGCAGCAGTTCCAGAAGTCCTTAGCTGGAGGGTATATTTGGAAAGTGCTCCTTTTCCACTCTTACCACATTTAGGTAACCATTCCAGGGCCGCTGAGGTTCCACTTGAGAGGTAAATTGCTATCACCGTTTGTGCCATGTGTCATAAATGGGACCTATTATTTTCAGTGAGACCTCTTAGCAGCAGTTCCAAAGGGGCGGCTGGAGATTTGATTATACGGGTCTCTCTCCTGAACACATCCTTTCGCATGTGACATTTACACTGGTCGCGGATTTTTATGTAACTCATTAGAAAGCAGTCTGAACCTTAAAAGGTGTTAGTCTTCCTAGAACCCTCTGGCAAAGGAAAGTCTTTTATTGGACTTAAATGTTTTGAATTGAAACCTGTCTTTGTCTGATTGGAAAATGTTTCAGGGAACAGATTTTGTTATTTTTCTAAGCTGAGCTGCAGGAATTGAGCTGCAGATATCACTGACCAAAAGGAGATTTTTTTTTCCCCCCTCAAAGAGCTGAGAACCAAAGGAAATGACTCCACTGTTTAAACTCTTTTTATTTCCTCTGTGAACACTATCTGTGCAGCTGAGATGAACTCTTCCATTTGGCCCCCACCCAGACTTTATGGGAACTGAGATTAGGAAGTTGTATGGTCAAAATAATCATTGTCCAAATTGCTTCCAGTTTTAAAACCTCAAAGTTCTTGACAAAGCCAGGATGTCTTGCCACATATAATTTTTCCACAAGGGTGACTGACCTGTCATTCATTAATTACCCTGCCAGATTTCTTTCATTCTTTCAGTAACTTCTGTGATACACACACACACACACACACACACACACACACACACACACACACACACACACGTTTGGTTTAAATTTGCATGCAATTAAAATGCTTATGTTATGGTACTAATAATTTCCTCTCTGTGTGTGTGTGTGTGTGTGTGTGTGTGTGTGTGTGTGTGTGTAGCTTTTTCCCCTTATTTGGGAGAAGGAGAACAAAATTGTGAGAGAAGTGCACAGGTGCCTATAAAATTTCTCTGTGAGACATCACATATTTTGCTCATTTTTGCTGCCTTCTATTTGAATAAAATTGCTGGCCTAGAGTCAAGCTTATAAAAACATACATTTTTCCTCTCCTCATTTCACGCTATTCTTTCCTTCTTACCTAACTTTTCCATATCTGGGAAGAATAAAATGCTGGATGAAGTAGTTCCAAATTCAACTTCTATAACTTCTTTTGACACAATCATGCCCTGCAGAAATAGAATGGCATTCATCACTGTAAAGCATTCTACTACGCCCTTGGCTTTTCTCCCTAGCCCAGAGGATCTTAGGAATCTCTGTATTCTTGGTGTTTACCATGGGAAGGTTTGGTATGTACTTACAGGGTGAAGTAGCCTAGAATGGGCAGCATATGGTAGGCTTGGAATACAGAGAGTAGCTAAAGAAATACATTTATTGCACATTTTTTTTTAAAAGTCAAGGAATGTTTTTAGTATTAAAAACTGTTGAGAGGACACTATTCTCCATTCTGTGTATTTTAGTTATTCATAATATATTTTCTACTCCATGGGAAGTTAGGTAGCAGGATACTCTCTTTAAGTGTTCTACTTTGTTCCATACCAATCTAATGGTACTCTGATTTCCGTGGAAGTAAGTTTTTCTTTATCCCAATGTTTTTCTTTCCCAAAATTCTTTGAATTTGATGAGAATTGATAGTAGATGCCACTTACTCTCTAAATCACATATTAAAATTAACTTTAGTAGCTTAACAACCAGCATTGAATAGGATTTGTATATCCTAGTAGCTCAATTTAGTTTGATTTTCTACAGTGTCAGAAACTGTGCATGAGGCTGAGAAAGAAATAGAGTAAACCGGCCATCCCTAAGTGCTCAAGGAAGGAAGAGATGGGCACTTAATAAAAAACTAAAAGGAAATATCATAGTAGTTAATGATAATGTCAGATGTCAGTGAGCCCTTACACATGTCAGGTCTTTTTCTAATAACTCCATATGACTTAACCAATTTAATCTTTCAGGATTTCACAAAAGATACTGGGGAACTACGCTCAACATCACTCCACATGCAACCTCAAAAAAGCCAAAATATATGCTCTTATCTGTTGTGTAATTGTACCACAAATAAAATGATCTTAGACAAGAAGGAGAAAGTGATTAAGTAGCCCCTGAGTTTGGAAAAGGCACAGAGAAGCTACAGGGAGGAGATGAGAACTGAGCTTGATTCTGAAAGATGATTGAAAGTTTATCTAGCATTGATGGCAGGAAAAACATTCTGGAAGAGGAAAGATCCTAGCAATGTCAGAAAGTTGCAGAGATGCATGACATTTTCTGATGGCTTCAAAGTACAGTGCCTGCATGTACGGGCACAGTACATGATAGCAACTGAAATGCAAGGTTGAGTTTTATTGTGAAGCATGTTGCATCAAAGCTAGAGTAAAGAGATTGTTACAAAGGCAGTGGGAACCAGACATATTTAGAGACAGAGAAAATAATATATCTAAAGCTTTATGTTGAAATCACATTCTGGCAAAAGATTAGAATGCTAGAGGAAGAAAAGAAAAAGATGAAGGGAGATAGGATATAATGATGTGTCCTTTCCCTTCCATTCACCAGCTAGTAACCCAAAGAACAACTGAACAGTGACTTTGCCTATTTTTCCCTATAGCACAAGAAGGAAAGTGAAGGTAAGCAATCCAAAGCCAATGTGGTGACTCATTAGGGACTTATCCTGAATTTATTCTTGATGTGGGACTTTTATCTTCATGCACATGGTCTTATGGTTGCAAAGAACTGCTCCACCATAGCATCCCATTTTCATTCCAGGTAGGAAGAACCTGAAGGCTGAAGGTTTAAAGGCAAGTGCCAGCTAAGTGTGCCTTTGTTCAAGAGATTTCCACATAGGTGTCATTGGTCCTAACTTGTAATGTGGTCATGGGTTCATGATACTGGAAATTGTAGTTCTTTTAGCTGGGCATGTTGCCAGTCTTTAACAAAATAGGGTGCTGGAAGGCAGGGAACTCTGTCAAAGTGTGGCTATTGCGATTATCTTTGTGAGAGCTGAAGAAGACGGGAACTAGGGGATTGGAGGGTGTAAATAGTTAAGTGGAGACAAATGTTAGAGATGAGAATTGGTTGGATGGAATGGATAAGATGAGGCAGATTAGGAAAGGGGAGCAATCAAGGCAGATGCTGTGGTTTCTTGGCAACCCTGTTGGGATAAGTGGTTTTAACTAAGATGGAGAGATTAAAGGAAGTTTAGACTTTATGGACAAATTAATGCACTTAGTTTGGGATATACTGAGTCTGATGTATCTCTAGACCATCCTGTTAGAAATTTGGTAAATTAGTATAAATTAGCCCAATGATCCAGAGATGGTGGTCTGAGCCTCATGATAATTTAAACCATACCAATCGAAAAAATTGTCTGAGGAGAATATACAGTGTGGCAGAAAGAAGGAGGCTAAGGAGAGGAACATTTTTTAGGACAAGCAGACAAATATTAGAGGGAGGGAGCAATGGCATAAAAGCCAAGAGAAATATTTTTAAACGGAAATGATCAGCATTGTCAGTATCTGGGATGACTTAGCAAGAAGACCTTGGGATGGCAGTTAGGTCATCAGATATGCTCAGTAGATGTTGAAACAAAGGATCCTGTGACACAGGGAGCTCTTAACTGTGTGTGTAGGTTGATTTCATCTTGCAGGAGAAATCACTTAGAAGTCAAGGCACAACTAAAATCTATTGAAAGACACAAATTTACTTGTGGGAAAGAAACATCAAGGAAATCTTGGAAGATACCACAAGTCAAGTTCTAAGTGCAGGCATTGGATTTCATACTTCCAATTCTTTATAAATTCTTCCACATGTACCAATTTTTTTCCCCTTAAATACTCATTCTTACAGCTTTTACAAAACTGTCTTACAGAACATTTGGGGGTAGCTAAATGGGCATGTAGAAAACCTATTGTATGTAAGAAAAACCATGCGATTCTTATGTTTTAAGCCTTACCTGCCTATCATCTCTTGCAGAGAGCAGGGAATTCATCCCTGCACCTACAAGTATGCACTGAATGACCTGATATGTGGTGCCTGACACTGGACTAGACAGAAGATGCTGGGTGTAGCTGGCATCGGCATTGTACTGCCATCCACTCAGTCAAATTATTTTTGGAAAATTTTGGAGAAATGCTAAAAAAAATTTCCAATTTCCCTGTGTGAATCCATAACCACATAGAAATGAATTTCTTTTTGAACTTTAAGGATAGAACAGCTATTATTTTCTGAGTTATCATAGCTTGACATTGGATACAAAATTGTTCCTTCCATTTCTTATTTTAGGTTATAAAGAAGCCAGCTCCATGCATGTAGCCGTATAAATAATAAAAACACCTCAGGAAATATATAGAAAGATTGCATTGTTAATAAATATTCATGGGTCTCTCCTCTTGACTCCTTCCATAGTAAAGGAAGGCGGCCATCATTAAAGATGCATCCTCTAACAGAAACGGATATGAAAGCATTTATAGTTTTCAGGGTCGATTTGCAACTCTCTTTTCCCCTTGGTAGGACAGGTCTAAAGTTTAAGCGCCCATTTTCATCTTGTCAACACATTTCATACCGCTTTCTTTGTTCATCATTCGAAAATTGAAGGGTATCCTAGCTCATTCACAGTTTGCAATTAGACAAGGCAGAGGTCTGCTTACACTCAGCTCATGTAAAGTGTGGCAACAACATTCTAATCTCATGTCTTAACTAACAGAGCATTCAGTTAAGGAATAATTGAATTATGGAATTATCATAAGGAATTATGATGGTTGCCCCCCCCCAAAATAAGCTAACAATTGAGCACTCCAGGGCTTCCTATGTGGGGAAGACTGATGAGGTATGGAAGTAGGAAGAGGGATGCCAAGGAAACAATTGAAAGTGGACATTTTATATGAGGAAAATTAGCATGAACCATCTATGGAAGAGAGCAGAATACAAATTGAGCCACTTTCCTGCCTTTTTATGTGTCTTTATGTTGCAAAAGTAATGAAATTCTGAACTGGCAATGTTGCCCTGAAGTTGACACATCTTCTATTGATATTTGCAATGTAAGTTGGTATACTCTTTCTAGAAAATGATTTGTGCACCTGTTCCAAGGCCCATGGATGCAGTCTGTCAGCATTATTCAACTAGAAACTAATCTCAGGCAAAAACTGATCCAAGAGAAACAGTTAAAAAATAATAATAATCTATAGAACATTAATAAGGAAGTGTAACTCTGAGGTCCGAATAAGGCAGGACTGTGTGAGTAAAGAAGATTAAAGGGATCCAGGAGGTATTTAGAAGACCTGGTTGGTGCCAGTGATGTAAGGATTGGGGGAAGATGGGAGGTAGAAGAGGGAACCTCCAAAATTTATGACTCAGACAACAATTCTGGCACATTCACTAACACAAAGTTCAAGGAAAAAAGTCAATACAAGATCAACATTCTGGAAAGTGCCTTTGGAACAATCACACCTCAATGTTATTTAAGACCTCAAAGATATTTCCTCTGGATGACGGACGAGTGGAGGTGTTGCAGGGACAGTTATAGGTCTGGAATTAGAAGATGATAGGCTGGAGATGTAAATTTAGGAGTCATAAGTGGGTTTTTTTTCCCCAGAAGAACCTCCCCGAAATAAATACAAATATATTTATTGAATGTAATACTAGTACACATTGATGATTATGAGGATTGTGTTACATCATGGGAAAATACTCATGATACAATATTACTTTGAAAATATGAATAAAATGTACTTCTGCTCTGATGGTAACTTACATAGGAAGAAAAGGCCTGGATGAAGACAACAAAAATGAAAATATTATGGTTTGCATGAATAGTAGGATGATGAAAAATTTTTATTTGTTCTTAATGCTCTTTTTACTTTTTGTGTTACAAAAATTAATGGAAGATATTCACACATGTTTAATCTTCTGTATGTTACCATGGAACTATGAAGTTTAGGAATGATCTTAGAAGGTAGTAAGTTGTAAAACCCTGCTATCTAACAAAATAAAAATGTAAAAGAACACAACATACATGGAACAAAAATTAATCACCCTTGTTTGAATATTTGATGGAGAATCTCAGGCCTCTTGCCCCTTAGGTCCAAAGTAGGTGAGGCCCACATTTTGATTACCACTCAGCCATTTTCCTCTGATGCAGCTGTGAGACTCAGAAGTCAACTAACAGAACTCAAATCTGGCTCAACTGTCCAACTGGCAGTTCATTCACTGTTTGGTATCTATCTGCAAATCCTCTGCTTTGCTTTCACACACTGGACCAGTTAGGATGTTTTAATGGAGTAGGTTTTTGTGGAAATCTCAAAACTTGCACCTTACCACCCCTCCCCCAATAACATCAAACTGCCTATTGTTATCAAGATGGAAGTTTTACAATGGCATTCTTAAGTGTGGTATTTCTTTTATATCACAAGATAACTCTAGGATTCTCTGAGATCATGTCCAAAATTCTGACTCTTCTGTTCACCTAGAGTTGCTCCAGTCAAATTTAAATTTTAAATAATATATAAAGACATTTTTAGTATTTGTTTAGCATAAAGCATTTTTAATATAAGTATTATTCTTTGCTTATCTGAAATTCAGATTCTAGCTGCTCTGTATTTTTATTTGCTAAATCTGGCAACCTTGTTTCAATATAAAGAAGGTACAGTAATTCTAACATTTTAGATATGGGAGAGTAGCCATAAGCTGAGTATGGCTACTGAGCATTTCAAATGTACTGAGTCCAAACTGAGATGTACTCTGAATGTCAAATACATAGCAGTTTTTGAAAAAAAAAATATATAATACATATATATGTATTATATATATGTATATTTTTATACATATATATAATACATATATTATACACACACACACACACATACATACACACACATATATGATTAAAGGTTTAAATTATTAAAAGTTTAAATTAAATGATATATCTACATATATAGATATATCATTTAAAAGTTTCATTAAAAGTTTCAGTATTAATTTCTTGTTGAAATGATGCAATTTGAATAGGTTAGGTTAAAAATATTAAAATTAATTTTATCTGTTTTCATGATGGCAAAATTGCTCACTGTGGAGTACTTAGAACCTTGAACTATGCCTGGCTCATAAGTAGGTGTGGTGATTCTCTGAGCTTTCTGATATTTCCTAGTACATATATCTCTCTATCATTTCTTGCCATGTATTATTTGGTTGCAATCTCAAGTACTATTTAATGATTCTTTTCCATGTGGGAAGTCAGTAAAACAACGCTCCTGAATCTCTGCTCATTTGCTTTGCATTGTTGGACTCCTACTCCAAGTCAGGTCCAGGTACGTGCCAGGAATGAAAGGCATGATCTGTATAGCCAGGGCTCCATCACTCAATAAGCTTGCATTCCCAGAACAACCTCACCCTTATTGGCTTTAAACTTCCTTTCTGAACTGACTTGCCAAAAAATTGAGTTCATGATACAGACTTGTGCTGATAAAGTTCTTTCCTTTTTTAAATGGAATTAATAAAATATGGAGCATATGCCTTGCATCAGGCCCTGTTCTTATCTCTTTATGTAGATGAACTCATTTATCCTCACTGTAACAATAACACTATTGTTATCTCCATTTTTTAAAATAAGGGAAATTGAGGCAAGACAAGGAATTTTACTAGTCACACAACTAGTAAGTAACAAAGCCAGGATTTGAATCTGGATAGGTTGGTTCTGTAAATATTAATAACCTAGATATAAAGGGCTTATGCTGCTAACATTGTGTATTTACCAAATGATAACTACTGTTGACCACTTCGTTGAAAGCTTCAGATCATGAGTTATTTAATCTGGTTTGGACATGCCGTCAGTTTGGAATTTTATCTCCATCTTAACATAACCCAGTCTTGCCCATTTTACAAGACTCAGCATGCTGTAAATTCAGGGTCCAGTCAAGGAAACAGAAATACCTTTAGGCCATCTGTAAAGAAAGTTGTTTGCACAGAGATGGAAGAACTGAGAAGCTAAACATAGTCTAGAGGGGCTACCCAGAGGTTAGGATAGCAGGGAACTGCCTGCACATGTAGGTCTTGAGGCACAGTGGAAGGAGACGGTGCTGGAAGATATGCCACCTCTAGATCTAGAGCACAGTGGGATGAAAGTAGCGTTACCATAACCCAAAAGTCGGGGCTGTCCAGTGTAAGCACCATGGCAGGGCTGTTTGGTGGAAGCTGGGACCAGAAGGAGTTACTGTAGGAGAAAGAGTTCTTTTGACTTCTCTTCTGCTTCAATCCTTAATTCTTTTCCTGGGTCCCATTGGCCTATAGTTGGCAGAGGGGCTTCAGAGATGCAGTTTGCAAGGATAGAGAACAGAAGACTCATACTCAGGCTAAGAGGTAATTGACCAGCACACTTGAGGTGCTACCATTCTGACTTCAGAATTCCCAGGGCCCTCGCTTGCTTAGTGCCTCTTCTCTTTTGCAGCATTGTAAGTGTTCCCTAGAGCCTGGCACACTGCCACAGCCCAGGCACTCATTTATATGCTAATGATCCTAAGTGCTATTCATACAATAATTTCTTTAATCCTCATAAAAGCCCTGTAAAGAAAACAGAACTATGATTCCCATTTCAGGGGTGAGGAAATGAGGCACAGGAACAATTCCTCCAACATTACCCAGTAAGTGGCAGAATCTGGATTCAAATCCTGTCTGTTCTAACCACCACACTTCCCTACTTCGCACAAGTCTTACCTCATTCACTCTTTTTAACTCCCCAGGCACTATTTCTGCATGCTGTGTAGTAGGTGCTTGTTAAATTATTGGGCAAAACACTGGATTTCCTGATATTAATAATACGTAATAGTAACTTGGATTTTTGATGTTTTTTTTTTTCCTAAATTCACTTTTTCTTTCTTTCTTTTCTTTTCTTTTTTTTCCTGTTTTGGTAATCTCATTTTTCATAGTCTCTTTATTTTAGCTTTTTCACTTCCATAGCTGAATGTTTATCTTGGAAGATGATATCCACAGAAATTCAGGGACATTTTCTTCATATGCCTCCAGTGCTGCCTTGGAAAGTGATATTGTAGGGAAAAAAATTCCTCATTCTCAAGAAAAGAATCAATTTGATTCCTGAAAAGTTAATTTGAATGAGGCAAACAGTCTAATGACAGTTACCTTCTGTTATCAGTCTACTGTCAATGGCTTTCTAGATTCTAGAAGTTTTACATATATAATGATACTCCAGGTATGTGTAATATATCAAAATATACTCTACTGTTATATATAACTAAAAAGAATAAAAATTAATTGATTAATTATTAACAGGACATTTGTATGAGCTGTTTGATAAAATTTTCTAATACCTATAGTTTGTATCCTTTTTTGTTACTTTTTCATATATATATATATTTTAGTTGTTGATGAACCTTTCTTTGTTTACATGTGGTGCTGAGAACCGATTCCAGTGCCTCACACATGCTAGGCAGGTGCTTTTCTACTGAGCTACAACCCCAGCTCACCTTTTCCTTTTTCAAGTTATCATGTCTAATTTCAAGATGAGGAAACTCAGGCCTGTGTACCACTAAGTAGCAGAAAGGCATTTGAACTCAGATGCATCTAGCTTCAAAATCTATAAAACATTCAAAGAAACACAGTAATTTGCAACATGAAAGCAGAGATGAAGGAGATGCAGGTACTCCTTATGATGTCAAAGAGTGACAGTACTTCTTTCTGATTTCACAAGGCATTTTAGCCTGGAGGATCTGAATGGCTCCCTTTATATTTCTCTGCGAACAGGGGCATGGTGGTACATGCTTATAATCCCAGGGATTCAATTCCAGAAGCTGAAGCAGGAATATTGCAAGGTCAAAGCCACCCTCAGCAACTTAGTGAGGCCCTAAAGAACTTAGTGAGACCCTGTCTCCAAAAATAAAATGGGCTATAGATATAGCTCAGTGATTAAGCACCTTTGGGTTAAATCCCCCGAGTACCAAGAAAAAAATCTGAAGAATGATTTTTTTTTTTGAGAAAAAATTAACTAACATATATTTTAAGTGTAACTGAGAAAGAATATCTGATTAAGAAATTCCTATCCCTCCCTTACATTCCTGCATTTCTTCCAGGTTTGTTTCTACATCAGTGCATTCTTGGGAGCTGTGCCTTTAAAAATGAAAAAAAGCACAGAGTTATCCTGTGTGCACATATTTTTTTTTATCCTGGCTTGGGTCACAAAGACTGAGTTTGACTAGGCTCTGTATCAAAATAAAATCCAGAGAGGCATTCCTAAACTTGGACCTTTTGTCCACAGTCACTTCCTGTTGACCGAGTGACATCCCTCAGCTGGCCCTCGGTCAAGCTGTTCGCACAGAATAGGGAGCAGTGTTCTCAAGGGCAGCAAAAATCTTGCAGCTGATTAAAAGTAGCATGAGATGCAACCAAGGTGCCAACTCCCTTTCCTTTTTGGGTTTGCTGGAGTTCAAAGGTCAAAAGGAAGACAGCTGCTCAGTGTATTGGTTTGTAATTCCACTCCACTGGGGCTCAATGGTGCAACATATTCAGGTCCTGTCTCACCCAGGAGTTCTTCAATCTTCAATCTTTGTTCCCTAAACACAGGTTTGTGTGAGCACGCTATTAGCTAGCAGGGTTCAATTTCAATATCAGTGGTTATATTCAGTTTCTAACTCCTCACAGTTGCCTACGCTGAGTATGAATCTGGAACTGCTGCCAATTTTCTTTGAGGACATTTTAGTATCATTATCCTGGTGCTTATGCTATTATCTCTCAAGTGTTGTTTTCCAGCTATTTCCCGCCTCTAAAGAGACACGGTAGTTTAGCTATTTTATCAATGAAATTCAAGCATGCAGTGTGGCTGACTCTTGTGAATTTTTCTTATTTCTTTTATTCTACTACCTAATGGAGGGAACAATGTTTATAGCAAGAGGCAGCGCTGTGGCTACTTAGTATGGCCCATAAGGAGCAATATGGTTGTCACCTGGGATCCTGTTAGAAACGTGCGGTCTCAGACCCCTCCCCGTAACTGCTGAGTCCCACCATGCCTCAGTGTTCCACGTGCAAATTAAGGTTTGAGAAACAGCACTGTGGTCCAGATTCACAATTATGCATGTATCTTCTCAGAAGTTCTTAGAGGGACTTCTTAACCTCTTTGTGGATACTGCCAATAATAGAGATGTCACATAATTTATTGAGTACGTCAACTCTGCCTCCTTATAATTTTCACACTGAGACCTTCATTCATACATCTTTTCAGAGCAAATGGAAGAATCCTGATATGACTGGTGCAATATCAAAAGTGGCTAGAATAGCATATTCCCCATCCCATTCCAACTCAATCTGCCTCCCTGTCTGGAAATCCGAGTCCTTCTTTCACTTTGGATTTCTTTGTACCCATTCTTCTTTATCCTTCTCTCTCATCTCTCTTCAGGTAAGCCAGACGTCACCTTGCCTGGCTTCCAAACTTTCAACATGATGTTTATTATTTTACCTTAACTGTGAAATTGTTAGCTCCCTCTTAACATGTGTTGTCTAAAATGGCAAGAATAGTGCATTAGGTGTATCCATAAGTGCACTCTATTATATGTATACTTATTGTAGAGAAGTACAGGGGACTCTTTAAAACTCAGGAGGAAGAGAGTTATTGCTGTTGACTCTGAAATACTTAAATCATCTTACTGGAGGCTACCAGATCACCATAGAGGATCCAATGTGTGACATTGTTACTTCAGATGTTATTCACTGAATTAAAAAAAAGATGGAACATAGCTACTTAGATGAGTATTTTTATTATGTAATAATAAAGCATTCATAAATAAAATGCACAATTATAATTTGAACTTCTATTAGCCACAATCACTACCTAATGGTATTTAAACAGGTAAACCTAGTCCTAAAGTAGGACTTATGAATATTCTTTTTAAATCTAGGGCATTGCACTGACATGAGTAAATTAAGTTTCAGAATCAGAAGCAGTTGGTCTGAACTCAGACATTTGTGTTGTCTGGGTCTGAACCTTTACCTACCAATCTGTAACTTGGGAATATGTATGAAGAATATCTGAATTTCTAGCTAAAAATCTCTTCTAAGTTCTTTATGTTCCCTGCATAAACGAGCTATCCACAAGTTCTAGGATTGTAATATCTTTTTAAACTGTGGATTCATATTTGGCAAAATGTCAAATAAGAAATATCAATTAATCATTCTGGTTTGATTTAATGTAGAAACATTGCCTAATTGCTAGCCAGAATTTCTACATAGAAATGATAGTTATGACCTTCCTATTAAATTTTTATTGTCCTTCTTTTCTTCTTAAAAAAAAAAGACTCTAGCACTGATTATTGTCCTCATAATCATGATTATGATGAACACACAGACATCAGGACAGATAATTAAGAAATGCCAAGCACATCTTCAACATTAAAAATGCAAATGAGTTGAACAAATGCTCTTTCAACATTTGTAGCAACCAGAGAAGCATATGCTATTTGAGTGTCTATGAAATGTAGAAAGTTGATCATTTAGAATACCCTTGACCTCAGGAACGTTATCAATTAGAATTTCACAATCATTTTACGTTTTACGCTTTTGTAACATTTCTTGCTTATTATCGAATTTGTTTTTACAACTCATGTCACTTTGATAAGAAATACAAAACCTGCCTTGTGACAGAGTACATAAAAAAAATATTGGTAAACTTTAGGAAACTATTCTCTCGAAAGGGTTTTGGTGGCCAAATCATCATTTGCTCCTATGTTGTCTTGAAGAAGACAAAAAAAAAAAATAGGATATGACATTGATATGCTATTTGTATGTTAGGATTGAAAATGAGGATGAAAAAAAATACTGAGATTTTCAGAACATACTGATGGATCTAAGATGATTCTTTAGACCAGCATATGTATGTTTGTGACAGAGGACATACAGCATATGAGGACTTTTCTCTTTTGCAGAATCTAATCTTCCAATAATGACCACAACTGCTGGAAATAACACAAATGTAACTTATGGCCGTTAGGGTGCAAAGGAATAGAGATGTGGAAGATTTGGGTTGACTACTTTGTATAACTCTAATTTTTATTAATTCACAAAATTTCATTTTTGGAAAATGCAAGATGTCACAAGAAAGCATTTAATCATTTTTGACTGCCTTATTTAATCTAAAGCCAAAGGTCTTTCTTTTGTGAAGAGACTATAAACAGGAATCAGGAATGTATAATGTGTAAACATCCCCTGGATGTTTTGATTTATTTTTTAAATTTAAAATGTAGTCTATTCTGATCCATTTTCAGATTGTTCATGTGGTTGTTCCACAAGAGAACAGTAGTGAACTGAAATGATCTCTACAGATGTGCATGCTTTAGTGAGGTCTGAGGATTAATTCCCTAATTGAACTTTAAAAAAAAGAATGGAAATGGAAAGCTTTTATTTTCTATCTTATGGGCTAGCAGCATAACTCACAAATAATATCATTGTGAAATTATGGGATTTTTTTGAGTAAATGGAATCTGTGGCACTGTTTACAAAATTCCATTAGCACTTCATAAATCATAAGGGCAATTATTGGAAAAGGAAAGAAAATATCTGCAAAGAACCAGTACATTACAAGATGGATGGAGAATTAATTGATTTCACTTACAACATTCTAGGTAGCATGGACATTATGTTTTATTGAATAGTCTGATGTATATAGAAGGAGATAAACACTCAAACTCATTTTCTCCTGCAATACACTCATAATACAGATCACCTCTGTGACCTCAAAAGGTGTGGGGATTTTTTTTCCCCATCAGCGAACAAGCAACTCAGCAGCAGGAATAACAACTGGGTGTCCTGTAGTTCAATATAGTTCTAACACTATTCACCTGAAGGTAGTATCAGATGCCATAGGTTGAGACCCTGTCTTCATGGATGTCCCCCCTTCTGATGCCAGCTGCAAGCCCCAGGATGCTTTACCCATGCTTCTGGATGACTGGCTATAAATTGGGGTTGCTACAACCTTCTGCTTGAGCTCCTTTAATTTCCTCAAGCAGTTCATGGAATTCAGGGAAACTGTTATGTTCACAGTCTATTATAAAGGATATTATAAAACTACAGGTAGAGAGATGCTTATTGCAAGGGATAGGAGAAGAGGCATGGAGGTTTCATGGTCTCTCTAGGAATTTCCACATCTGGAGCTACGCAGAAGCTCTATGAACCCTGTCTTTGTGGCTTTTTGTGGAGACATCACTGCATAGGCCTGATCCTTTATAGACTGGGGTAAGAACCCATTAAGGCTGCCTGTCCAGATTCTTAGACTTTCTGAGTGGCATACCTCTCTGCAGGATATGGGGAGGGCACTCTGCAATGAGGAGTCTTATGACCTACTATCAGATAAAGGTAGGTCAGAGAATGTCTTTATGCTCAGCTTCAAGGACAGGTGGCCTGGTGGGAGGGGACACATTTCCATGATTTGCCTTGGGGAGGAGAAATTCTAGTTTCTATCACCTGGTTTAGGAGGAGAGAGATGACCAGGAATCATGGTTGGAAACCAATTGTCTGTCATAATATGAGAGATAGCGAGTAAATACTGTCTTCACCTTACCTTATTTCATTTTCCTCTGACATTTTCATCCCCTCTGCCAGCCTTCCCTGCCTTACACACTCTGGGTACTGATTCCTTCATCTCCAAAGCTTCCTCTTCTCAGAACCCAGGACCTTTCCCAGCATAGGCCATTCACTTATAGAAAGAAATACAAGCTTTCTTTTATAAACATTTGTCATATTTGTGCAGAAATTAATAAACATCAATAGAATTCTGGCAACAGGTGAAAAAGCAAATTATAAACTTTCCAAAAAAAAAAATCAAATGATATAGACCAGATTTAGAATTATAACATTCCCAATCCAGAAAGTCAGATGTGTTAAAATTATAGTCTAGTAATTCCCAAAGAAAATTCAGTATTAAAATCTGATATTGGCTAAAAAAGAAATGTAAGGTTCAAAATTGCAAACAAATTGACCAGCAAAAGAATTTCAATAAAAGTAAAATTACATGCATATATTTATCTCATTGATCAAATATTCTATATCTATGGGAGTACAGAAATGGGGGGATCACTAATAGTAGATATTGACCTAACTTTGGAAAAGATAAATGGATCACATTGTTGCTACTATATTATGCAGTCAAGGCAAAGTATATAATTTCAGTTTTAAAACAAACACACGGTTGCAAGCACCTTTATAATTAATCTGAGGAAGATACTCCAATACATAAGGCTTAAGTAATTGAACTAAAATCCATTTTTTTTCTCACTAAAATAGGGCATTTTCAAAGACCTGGTCATAAACATCTAGAAATTATTTGAGCTACACATTATGTCCATGGAATATCTATCATCATGGACATAATGTGTAGCTTCATCTTTAAAAGAGGGATAGTAAAACAAATGTAAACTGGGTAAATGGATATGCATAACTTGATGAACTTACAGTTTTATCTGTACCTTCATCAATATCTTCAAATGAGTATGTTTTCATTGCTAAATATATGTTGTCAAAATGTATTATTAGTACTCTTATTTATAAATATCTACATGTATACATGTACTTAATATACACATTTATTTCAATTATTTAATATACATAAATTATTTAATAGCCATATGAGTGCCATTACTATAGTTTCAAATGAAAAAATATATGATTCAGTGGTGTAAAGTAATCTGATTGGAATATCTCCAAATACAAAGATGCTGTGAAAGCAACTTGGAAATCAATCTAAAAATACCTTTGATTTACTCCTTTATATAGCACTACTATTCCACTACTTCTTCATCTTCATTTTTCTTCCTATTCCTTTTCTTCCTCCTCTACTTTCTCCTCCCCTTCCTTCTCTTTCTTCTTATTGTTTTCCTCCTCCTCATTTTGATTTATCTTCGGTTTTTCTATCTTGTCTTTTCTAAATCATTATAGATCAAAAGTTTTCAACTTTGGTGCCATAAATATCTTGGTCTGTATAGGTCCTTGTTGGGCATCATGGGATATTTAATAGCTTTTCTGGCTTCTATTCATTAGAAACAGGAGTAATTACCTTGCAGCAATCAAAAATATCCCTGATACAGACACTCAGTTAGCCTCAATGTTATTAAGTGAACCTGGTAGAATATTTTTTACTTCTGTAATAGGCCAATGGCTAGGTTCCCTTATTTTAAGTTGTTCCTTGGATAATCATCTTGCTTTATGATTCGTAGGGCCCATTAAAAGCTATAGAGAAGATACAGGGGAAAATATTGTTTAAGAAATATACATGGAAAACTTGATTCAACCCAGAAGTATGTATCTACTGAATATGAACTTCATAGGACAAACGTGGAAATAAGCCCTTTTCTCCCAACTGTGCTTTCTCTTCTTGTCTCAGTTAAGGAACTGGTACTCAGTATTTCCCAGCAAC
Source organism: Ictidomys tridecemlineatus (assembly GCF_052094955.1). NCBI lineage: Eukaryota > Metazoa > Chordata > Mammalia > Rodentia > Sciuridae > Ictidomys > Ictidomys tridecemlineatus. Next base: position 31,321,699 of record NC_135478.1, on the reverse strand, counting down.
TTTTATATATTACTCATATCTTATAGTCAGTTCTTCGGGTTTATGGAACCTATTGGTGAATTAGCTTCTCCTTTTGTTCTGTAGGACTTTCATACTGTTACCTGTGTTCAATTCTTGGTCTCTACTAACAGCTTCATTGGCTTGATAATTGTACTTCTTGTTCTGTTTTCTGGAATTGATACAGAAGCAAAATATGACATTGTTGACAGAAAATGGTCAGAAGACAAGTACAGAGAGAAACATGCTACAGACCTACACAATGTAGAAAGAGGTTTTCAAGAAGCAAACGAGGGTATGGATGACATTAATGGGAAAGGTCATACATCTTAGTAAGGACCATTATGTGATAATCCTACCACAGTGAAACAAGAGACAGTTTCCCCAAATACAGCTTTTTCAATTATGATTACATAGGTTATAGTCTCCAAAAGCTTATAATCAAAACAATATTTTATGTCCCTATTTTAAAATTTAAATTTACATTTTGACTTACACATAAAAATTGTGCTAACTCAGAGTTGCCATATGATATTTTAATGCATGTATACATTGTGTGATCTTTAAATCAGGGAAAACATCTATCTCTTCAAACATTCACCATTTGTTTATGGTGAAACCATTCAAAATCCTTTATTCTATCTTTTTGAAATGTACAGGATCTTGTTATCTATAGTCATCGACTATGCAATAGCGCAACAGAACTTCTTACTCCTAACCATAGCTTATTAAAAAAGAAAGAAAGAAAATTTAAATGCTTTCATGCTATGCACAGAAAATTGATAAGGGAATTAACTTGGCTAAATGTAGTTGATTTTGGAAACCATTTTATGAAGATTCTTTAATGCTTATATAATCTCCTTTAAATGATTTTTGTATCTATAAACATGAAACAAAATAGTCTTCTTGGTCAAAAAACAAAGTCTAAATGGTAGAATCAGAATGCCCTTCCCTCTCTAGAGCTTACTGGATTTTTCTTCCTAGGTATGCTTTTATTTTTGCAGAGCTCAGATTTGTTGAATTTAAAAATTTAGCGACAACAAAAGTTAATAGTGAAAAGATAGTGCCATCCCACTGAGAGAGGAGGCCAAGTGTTTTGTGGCCCAGGGAATAGTGATGGATTTTCTTGTACTCAAAATGTGATCCACAAAAAAGCATCAGCATCACCCTGGGGCTTTCCAGAGAGGCAAATCTTAGTTTCAGAATAAATCTACTGAATCAGAATCTGCATTTTAACAAGGTCCCTGGGTGATTGTTATGAACAGTAAAATTTGAGAAGCACTGCTCTTTTCTAAGGCTGTATAAGTCAGGCTCCAACCACGAGATTTACCTGGATTGTTTTCATTCCAGTTTATTTAAGCGACAGACTGCATGGTGGTGCCACCCTCCTGTTTGGCTGTATAAAGGGAGATGTCTATTGTTCCTCGTTTGTTCAATTTTCCACTTCATTTATGAGGAGACGTAAACATGGTGATTTGAAGAGAAAAGCTCGTGAGCTGTCTCAGAGTTGAATCGTGTAACAGGAGTATTTATAGAATAAGAGACGCCTGTGTTCCATGTGTCCTCTGATGCTTTGGTTAACAAGCGCCCTTCCCTTGGTGTTTGAGCATCTCAAGTTGTTCTTGCTGAAGCAGCAAGGAAAATGTAATTCTGAGCTTGTGCAGGATGTTGTCTCGGTAATGAATACGATACTAAGACTTCATCTTTCTCGGCATTTATCAAATTTGGACACAAACGTCAGGATGAAAATAGAATGTGGACCACAAGAGCCTACTTGGCTAGCACATTTGGGGACACATACAAACTGGCTTTTATCAAGTAGCAATTCCCTAGTAATTTTGCTTCTTTCTCCATGACTCAAAGGTTCTGGCCTGGTCCGCTATTTTGTTCTTTTAGTTCATTCACTGTTTCTTAGAGTAACAGAAGAGTGCCTCTCTGAGTCTTAGGAGGTCTGCTAATATTCCAGGCATTCTACAAATGCTAGTTCTTTCTCTCTTTGACTACTAATGATTCAATATAGCACTTGGAAGTACTAATTAACTCTTTTAGCCTCCATTTTCCTCCCGTGCAAAATGAGAATCAGAAGGAAAGACATGTTTACATACATACATAAAATACATGACATACGCATACACACATTTTGGGGAACAGGTATTTGTATTACACACAGTGGGTCTTCAGGTTGGTGTTTGCTGAGACAAGAGCCCTTTGGACTAGCAGAAGAGTCAGGGAATGCTGAGTGAACAGGGTTCCAGGTGCCCCATGTGCGAGCAGCACTGTGCCCAGGGTGCATCCTATGTTCTTCATAAAGCTTCATAAAAGTTTTCAAGCTCTTGAAAACAAATAGTAGAGTGCTGGGCCCGGTGGTTTATGCCTGCAATCAGCTCGGGAGGCTGAGGCAGGAGGATCGCGAGTTCAAAGCCAGCTTCAGCAAATATGAGGTGCTAAGCAACTCAGTGAGGCCTTGTCTCTAAATAAAATACAAATAGAACTGGGGATATGACTCCGTGATTGAGTGCCCCTGAGTTCAATCCCAAGTACCCCCCTCCCCAAAATTAAATAAATTAAGATCTGATACTCTCAGAAATAAAAATAATTGATAATGAAAAGTATATCAAAATGACCCCGGTGGGAACCAGTGAAACCCATTTACATGTGTGGCCATCTCGGCTTCACTTTGGGCAGTGTCAAAAATCATAGATACAGGGCTCCTTCCAAAAAGATATTTTGAATGAATGAAGCCACCAGGTACTCGAGTAAGCCTGGATTTGGGAATTTCCACATAGGCTTGTTTTAATAAAGACTACCTGAAAGGTTTGTGATGATTACCTTTCTCTTAGCTGCCTTTTTCTCATTTTAAGCTGTTCCATGGTTGTTTTCTGCTTGTCAATCATGAAGTCATCACAAGCCAAGACCATTGAGCCCATATGGTTGATTTAGATATTCTCTTACTAGTTTCATGAAACTAGTTATTTTTAACTACTGTTATCCATAAAAAATGCCCTCTTTGGAGTTTATGCTTCAGCTCAGTTACTACTATAGAGATTAAGAAAATCTCTTTCAAAATCTGTTCATACTGCTTAGCATGAAATGCCCTGTGACTAGAAAGCCTAACAAGCATGTACCAAGTTTTTTTTTTTTCTTTTAATCAACAGGTTATTTCTTATATTACTCCTAAATATATTGAATTTTCACTCCATTGTGTTCATGGGAATGTAAGTGTGAAGGTGAATGCTGGGGCTCAAATTAAGAAAGTAGAGCAGGCTAATGTTCTGGGAACCCCAGGAGTTTGGTTTCTATTTATTCCACTATGTTATGCTCCTTCTTTACATAAATGGTAGTACCTGCCACCAGTGGTTGCAGCAAATGTTTCTGAAGGATAGGGTTTTCTTTCTTCTCAGCAGTGTGGAGACAAAGGTCACGCTACAGTAACATCCTTTGCAAGGCTTTGTCACCAAGTGTATTCTGTTTTGAAACTGAAGCATCTATCCTTTAACCAAAAAAAAAAAAATAATCTGAGTTTATGCAGAAGGATAGGAAAGACTGGATACCATGCACCTCCTAAAGTGGGCCACCAACAAGTGGCTTTTCCCTTACCTTTTTGCTAATTGAGTGAAACAAGGTTTGAAACTATCTCACTTTGTAAGTAGATCCAAATTTATACTCTGCAATAGGGGAAGAAGGATAGCAGGAGGGAAATGACACTATCCCTAAAAAACTGACAAGGTTGTCGCAGGTTCCAATCTGTGATTCAAGAGTGTTGTTTCTTTTTCCTAAAGATCCTTTGCATCTTGAGTTAGCATTTTTAACGAATTTTAAGATGGTCAATTTCAGCCTTGTTCATTTCACTGAAATTGCTTTCATCTCTTGGATCATGGAGATATGTAGCTGTGAGGATTTAGAAGAACTTTCATCAAATTTTCTGAATTGTGACAAATTAATTTTACTTTAAACAAGCCCGGATTATCTGTCACCCTTCAAATTCAGTTCTACAGTCTTTGGTAACACAGCTGATATATTATCTACTTATATGTCATCATGCAAGTGTGGTGAAGAATTATAACTGCAACACATTCATTTGTTCAAGGTTCTTTTTTGATGAGAGAGTTTATTGATTAAATAGAAAGATTTAAAGAAAAGCTAGCACAGCATAAATTTGAGAAAATTCAAGTCAACAATATGATATCCATTGACAACTGGTTTTATGGAAACTGTGAAATGAAATTCCAAAGGTGTATTTTATCCCTATGAATGAAAATTGCTGCAGATAATGGAATAATTTAGCTCACAACTTATAAGATCACTTAACTAGAGGTTCTCTATTAAGGAAATCCCATTATCAGAGAAAGGGGCTCATATTTTTGTTAACTCTCCTTTGAGTTTTTCAGAGCAATTTTGAATTGAAACTGTAAATCACATCTTTTTTAGATAGCAAAGATATTTTTATGTTAGTGATGTTAAGGAATATGTCAAGATAATGCTCTTACAAATGTCACTTTGTGTTGGTTTATAAATGGACCATTTGTGTGATTATAAATACCTCATTCTTTAATCTCATTTGCTGGATTGTAAAATCACTTCCATTCAAAGTTTTTTATTACATGCCCACTGTTAAATTTTTTCAATGATAACTAAAGAGAAATTAATTGCTGTTACCAATAAGTTTACTCTGCTTCTTACACCCTCTCAAGATCTTGGAAGTTGCAGAATAATAAAAATTTCTCAGAACTGGAAGTGGCAACATCTATTCTACATCAGAGTCCTTTCTACCAACTTTCCCTGGATACTCTAGTCATAAAGAATTTGTGAGACCTATAAAACAGATGTCTATTTAATAAGGCATTTAAGTATGAGTTCAAGGATTGATGTCATTGCTCTCTTTATTGCTAGTAAATAGTAGTTATTCACAACCAATCAATTGGTATTCAAGATGGTATATTTGGACTTCATACTTTGCTTCATGGATCAGCTTATAGATCAAACATTGATTCATTTCGACTTACTTCCCATTTAGTAATGAAGTGTTCTATTTCTAATATATGTTTAGTCTATCAGTTTGACCTCTCAGCCACTCTTGATTATAAACCATGATAGTTTGAGAATTAACCATGAACAGATACGTTGTGATAGTCTCTAACATGTATTAATCTCATTCCTCTTTTCATCTCTTCTGAAGTTTTGAGTATTTCTGGAATTTGGTTAATTATTAATTATTCATATATTACTGACCTCTGAATTACTTAACAAGGAGGTGTTAGCATGGTGAGCAGTCTCAAATTTCTTTCCAATTTGTATTACTTTACAAAATACAGAATATTTGGGAAAGACAATGCCAATAATCTCATGGTAGGCATGCGTGCTCCACAGCTATGTCCTAGAAGCCAAACAGTTATTTATAGTGATGTCATTAACTGGAAGCTTGACATTCAAAGGAAAGAATTTTTTTTTGTGTGTGTGTGTATGTATGTGTGTGTTTCAAACCAAGTGACACCAGAATTCATATTTGGAATGATCAGCATATTTAAATTGTTTTCAGATTGACAAAAAAAGAATAACTTACAGAATTGCTGAATAATTATTAAGATGGCTTCTTTTATCTTCCCTAACATTGTGCCACATGCTGCATCAGTTTTGTTACAGTTACATGTTCTATTCTGATAGTTAGTGATTTGGAACATATGCTATTGTAACTGCACTGTGATCCCTGTCATATTTCACTACCTTAACCTTGCAAGGGGTTAGGAAGACCTGGAGACATGTCAGAAGAACTTACCAACCTCATATGTTAGCTGTATTGCACAGCAATGCTGCAGAAATGAGCTGCAAATTCCAAGCAGCATATTGAGTTTGTGATTTATTTGTTCTCTGGGCAGGTCAATTAATTATTTCACTGTGATGCCACCCTAAATTGTAAATAGAAAGAGAAAATGAATTGTCACATTCTTTCCCTGTCTCTCTTACTACTTAGGATGACAAAAGTAGTTCTTCCCTGACTGCAGGTGATAACTTGAAATATGAGAATTGGGCTAGATCTAAAAGTGTTGGTCTGTATGTCTCCAGGATGCAGTTTGAAATGACTTTAAAGGTACTATGCTGATACTTTAGTGTCTGGAGTTCCTAGGAAGGATATTTTATAAGGTAAGGAGAAGGAAAATAATTCTTATTTCATGCTTTCTTTCTTGGAAATTGGGAATGACGACTTCACCAAAATCCCAAATTTATTTTTTTTCCAAATAGATTTGGTATAGTTAATGTATTAATGAAGAAAGTGTTTCTAGATCTTTTGCTAAGGGGAAATGGGAAAAGAGATAAGAAAAACAAAATACTTACCATTCACAATGTGAAAAAGAAAAAAGATTCAGATTCATGGTATGAGAGGCACGGGGGCGGGGCTAGTAGTTAAAGCTACTTTTCTCTAGTAAATAGATGAAGCAGCTAGGAAATTCATCATTGAGTTGCTAGTTCTATAACCTTTGCAGATAATTAAATAATTTATCTTTTTTCCCAACTTGAAAGTTTAAGTTGGGCATGTAATTAGATGGTATGCATGCATGTACACACACACACACATACACACACACACACACACACACACACATTTTGTATCAGCCAAATGGTTCACTGGCACATATTTATTAGTTTAAGTGGAAGATGCCTTGTCAGAATCCTAACTTTGGCCCTAAAGACAAGTAAGTGGAACACTATTTGGTAAAGAATAAATATTTTAATGGAAGAATGATCAAATCTGATCTCTTAACTGTAGGAATTTGAAGTCAATACTTAACTAGTGCATTTCATGAACCCCTAAGAAGTTATCAAAATACCTAAAACTTAACTGCTTGGGCGAAAATTGTTCCAAAAGTTCTTGTGCCACTTTCAAAGGAACTAAAGAACAAATTCTGCCTCCAATGTTATGAGTTTGAATCACTTTCTATCTCATCTTCATATTGTGTATGCTATGAAAATATTGCCCTGGAAAACGTTTTATGCCTTATATTTGGTTTCTATGCATATGTCTAAGTTTTGCAACATTTGGGAAGCAGGGGGCAGATAATTGGATGATATTTAGAAAAATAGGCTGTACCATCATATTAACCCACTGTATATGTTTGGTCTTAAATGTAATGCATCACAATCATAGGCAATTTATCACATACCCAAAAGCACCCTAGATTTACAGTGGATTTGACTCCAAATATAAATAAGATAAATGTGAACACAAAGATAAAGAAATGTTTGGGTGTTTCTGGAACCATCAAGTACATAAACACATTTATAAATTGTTTTGGCCTCTGTGCAATTGATGCACCCTGGATTTTCCCACAGAAGATTTGAAGTAGCTTACAAAAGAATGTGCTTTACAATGAATATAATAAACTTGAACTAGAAATAGAAAGCCAAGAACGCTGACAGGAAGAGGAAGGAGATATATACTGTTGTTGAGTGCTACACTTCCTGGTAATCCAAACAAAAAGGGATACAAATAAGAAACATGGTTATCCTTATTGTAACTGAGGAAGTTCTTCAGTAGAGGTCAGAGTTTTTCCTGGCAGACATTTCTACAAAAATGTTCTGAATTTATTTAAGCAAGACTTGCTTAGAAGCCTGCAAGTTGGAATTTGTCTGGTGCATGAAAATAGTACCCTGGGTAGATTTATGTCTCAAATTCCAAGCTCTGGATTGTTTCAGTATTACTTTTTTAAATGCCATCACATTATGGAGAGAGGATCAGCAGCAGCCTCAAGTGGCTCGCATTGGTAGACATAGTTCTAGGGTCAGTGAAGACACTGATGGTGTCTAGCAGGAAACCTGGATTTGTACACAGCTCTGTGCTCTTGGTCAAGTCTGATCATCAGAGTTTTTAATGTGTAAAATAAGAATTCAGATTGCAGGGGTTTTGAGATTCCATGGTAGAATACATGTAAAACTTGGATCTCTAAAGATGTAAAATTTGTTTTCCACGTGTTTTATGATCACTCTTGTCTGGTCACTAATTTCAACTTCTTCAATAGAGGAATAAGATATGTAAATGAATGTGTATAATCACAGAAATTAGAACTAGAGACTAAGCTTCCAATGTGGTTCCTTTTAGGTCTCAGTACTGTTGGCGACTTGCAGGGAATGAGTTACTGTAGATATACAGGTTTTCAAAGCTAACAGGTTTCTCTGGAAACAAAGCACATTATTGTTTCAAATAATAAAGGTGACTATTTCTAATGAAAATATTTCTCAAAGTGGACCCCACCTTTCCTTGTTTTCAAAGGTGAATATGGATGGTCCCTAATTTATGGTGATTAGACTTATAGTTTTTCAACTTTCAATGGTGCAAAACTGATACACATTTAGTAGAAACTATACTTTACATTTTTAATTTTGGTCTTTTCCAAGGCTATTGATCTGTGGTACAATCATATATGAGGTTCTGGGCATTGGCACTGAGCCACGGCTACCAGTCAGCTGTGTGATTTCCAGGGTACATGACCAGCAGCGTCCAATGCCCTGGACTGACAGGTTAAGGTATTTTGGTAGGCTAAAGGTTTGAAATGTATTTTCAATTTACCATATTTTCAACTGAGATTTGATTTATGATTCATCATATGTCGAAGAGTTTCTGCATAACAAATAAAAAGAAACTTCTTTGTAGCAATTTGGGGTTATCACACTTTATTCCGCTTTAATACAGTGCCAACTACAGAGCATTTTGTGTTTTCAGAAGTGAGTGTTCTACACTAGTAGCCCCAGCCTCCTGCGCATTTGGTGTTTATGGGTCACTCATTTCCATTCACCAGGTCTGTGGCCCCATTTCTTCCTTTCTACACTGGACTTGAAATCAGATAACCAAGCTAGTTCTAAATGTGAACAAAATAAGAACAAATAGAGTCTGGCCTGTAGGTATCAAGCGCCTGGATTATTATGTGTTATGGTTTAGATATGAGATATTCCCCCAAAAGCTCAGGTGTGAGACAAAACAAGAAAGTTTAGAAGCAAAATGATTGGCTTAAGAGAGACTTAACATAATCAGTGAATTAATCCACTGTTTAACTGTAGGCAGACCGGGTGTAACGGGAGGAGGTATATCACTGAGAATGTGCCTTTGGGGTTTGCATTTTTTTCACTGGAGAGCAGAGCTTCAGGATTGACACGTCCTGAGATGCTTCCCTCCTCCACACCCTTCTGCCTCACCTGGGGCCCATAGCAATGGAACCGGCTGCCTAGTGACAGCTATGAACCACAATAAACTTTTCCTCTTCTAATTGTTGTTCTCAGGTCTTTTGTTCACAGCATTAAAAAAAAAAAAAAAAAGGATTATACATCAACTCTGTGACTTCTCGGAGCTCCTTTTGATTTAAGGGTTAGTTTTAACTGTGCTCCGAGAAGGTGAAGTTTTATTCTGTTTTCTGTTATTCTGTATTTCTGTCTGACAAGATGTCAGGAGTGCCCGCAAACACAGCTCAACATAATTAGAAGTTTTGGCCATGTGTATATTCCATTGTATTCATTAACAAAGAACCATAACACTAATCTCACTTTACAGTGGATTGTTCGAAGGAAGTGACTGTTTATTCCTCGAAGAGGTCTAGAGAAGAAAGTGTTTGCTTCTTCTCCACAGGTTGTGTCCAGGATTTTCCCACATTCTCCCTTCAAACACTCTTCCTTAGATCTTACATATGTACCTCTTGGTCGTGTTCTCTTTAATCTGGGTTTCATCCACAGGGAAAAGGAAAGACATTTCGAAACAACCCCTATATTGTTTTAAATTAACTATTAAATAATCTCTAAGTTTATTTTTCATTTCCACTAATTACATTTAAATATTTCTTTACCCATAGGCCATACTTTCTAGTATAGTGTAAAGGGGAAATTTTATACACCATCTGTTCCTCAAACACCAACAGCAATAAGGGTTTTCCATATGACAAATTGCAAGCATGTAGCAACTTAGAAAGTAGCTCTTATACTAATTTACTATATATGACAACCAAATTTTCTTTTTTAAAAATGTTTTTCTGTGTCACTATTTTTTAGGGATTTAATTTGTTTTAAATTTATTTTAATTAGTTATACATGACAGTAGAATGCATTTATGTACTTTTGAAGTATCATACATAGATGGGATACAATTTCTCATTTTTCTGAGTATACATCTTGCAGAATCATATTGGTCATGTAGTCACATACAGATATACAGTAATAATGTCTGTTTCATTCTATTGCCTTTTCTATCCCCACATGCCCTCTTCTCCCCTCACATCATTTTCCTCTACCTAATCTAAGGTAACACTATGCTTTCCTAGTGCCCCCACCTTATTGTGAATTAGCATCCACATATTAGAGAAAACATTCAGCCTTTGGCTATTTGGGATTGGTTTATTTCACTTAGCATGATATTCTCCAACTCTAACCATTTACTGGCAAATGCCACAATTTCACTCTTCTTTAAAGCTGAGTAATATTCCATTGAGTATATGTACCACATTTTGGTTCCATTAGGCCATGAGCTTACCTCATTTCATTCTATTCTACTATAGACTTTTCTATACAGCATGTGTTCACTAACAAGCAATAGTTCCATCTAATATTTTTGATGTGTTTGTCACATATTGAGTGAGTAATGTCAAGAAGGATTCTGCCAGCTCTTTATTAGCTAACATTTACACTGTTCCTCATCTGTACTGAACTCTAGGATCAGTCTCTGCAAATGTGACCTCAGTCTATCTCCATCATAACAGCTGGACATGGATAAAGCTATAATTCCATTGTACAGATGAAGTAACTGAGGCTTGACAGGTGACATAATTTGCCTCAGTAGCCAGAGGAAGGTTGAGCTGGGGTTGCTCTCAGGCACTACGGACATCTTCTTCATGCCAGTGCCCTGAGTGGTGCTACAGGTTCAAGACCATGGGTCTGGGTTAATGTCTGAGAGCAGAGAACTGCTATCTACACCCCTAATATTTATTTCAGAAGGAGTAACAATGCAGCCTTGGGCTGATCTTTATTGAACACAGGCATTGATTTCTTCACAGCCTGTGAGGGTTCTCAGAAGTGTTTCTCTACTCTCCTAAATTGCATTATTACTCTCATGCAAATACTAGCAACTAATCTTCACTCAGGGGCTTGTAATTGCAGGCAATTTCAGGGAAATGAGCTGAGAAATAGAAGACTACATCACCAGAGTGAGACTCACAGGGACATGGACGTGGCCTCTCTGAATTTACCCGTGGTGTCACCTACAACTACTCTTGGTGGGTGGGTGGGCCCAAATCATTCATTGTGAAACACTAAATGAACATGAAATGTGAACTGAAGTATCGTTGAACTTTGAAGTACCATCAAACTTCTGGTGTTCCTTCCCAGACCTGCTCCTCTTGGAGGCTTTCCTGTCTGAGTAAAAGACCCTTCTTGTTGATCAGGCCCAAAGTTGCAGGTTTACTTCAGCTTCTGTCTTTATGTCATCCCTGTCCTTCCCACCACGGCCACCGCGAAGCCACTGGCTGCCTCCCCTGCTCACCTGCTCATCTGTTCCCTGCCTCAGCCCTGGGTCCTTCTTCTCCCTCTCCTGTGATTCTCTAGCCCTAGGTGTACTCCTTCATTCTTCTTTCTTCCAGGTTCTCCACCTAAAAGAATAAAGGAGCAAGCTCAGACGATGACTTTAGCTATGTCATGTACAATTTGCCAATCCTCTTCCATCTCTCCCTTTTTGAAAACCACCAGAAGCGTTGTTTTGTTTATCTCCTCCACCAACTGTTTGGCTTGCCTCTAGCATGTAAGTTTCACAAGTGTAAAGACTTCTGTCTGGTTCCGATCCTGTGTATTCCATCCCAGGATTTGGGACGTTCTGAGATATGGTGAGCTCCCAAAAGAAAGTTTTGAGTGAATAATGAATGATCATTGGATGAGGCTTAAAAATATGTCAGGAAAAAAACCAAAAAACCAAACGAGTAAACAAAAATTTTCTTCCTTTTTCTTAAAGATCATGTAAAATGATGTCTTTTCATTTTAATACTCCTTTGCCCCTTTCCTGTCTTTTATTTTAATAAGCAGGTAGTATTTCTTTGCCCAAAATCAAAAATTAGCATCCCCAGTTTTTAAATAGCAGGGCAAGTGACAGTTTTCTCCCCGTTAAAAAAACTCTTTTTCCTTCTAATAAGTGTTGAACCATCTCTCGGTTAGCTGACAGTTGTAAAATTTGAATAATTCTCCTTTTTTTATTCCTTTACCATCACCCACGGGCATTTATGTCAAAGACTAGCTTCTTCTCCTGATTTTTGTAAAAAGATCAGAGGATCTCTTAAGTAATCTGTAGAATACTGTTCCCCATCCTCCGTAAAAATAATATTTAATAGTCCATAAGAGCTGAACATTTAAAAGCAATAAAAATATTTTTAGATGATGGAAGCTTAAGAGAGATGGTAATCAGTATGTTCACAGTTGGAAGGAATTCACTGCACAGTGCCACATATTTGAATGAGGGAGACTTTCCAGAAAGTGAGCAGAAATAAGAGGCCACCATGTGTGGGGAAGGGAAGATACAGCAGGGAAGTCCTATTGCTCCTGGACCTCTAAGAGGCACATCTGTCAAGTTCAGGATCAGTGCCGAGTATCAACATGAGAAGATAAACCCAAGTCCTGTTACACACACCAGGTAAAGGTTTATATTTTCTGAACTCCCTCTGAACCAAAACCAGAAAAAATAAATATGGAGCAAGAAAAGGGCCAAGAAAAACTAAAATTTTCTATAATCCTTGAACAGTTTAGATGAACTTTTGGGAAAATATTTTAGAAAAAAAAAAAAAACGCATACGATATGGAAACTCCTATTTACGTATAAATAAAAGGACCAATGATTATTTAGTTACTTTTCTGTATTGTCACCAAAAAAAGTGTTGCAATGATGCTCAAAGTATATTCTGCAATCTGATTTTGAAAGAACTATAAAATACTTGTCAGCTTTTTTAAAGACTGCTTTCCAGAATAATTGTAATATCCTCTTATAATAGAAAATGGATATAATTACTGGGGCACTTAGGTTAAAATTATTGGAGAAATAATGATTTTGGAAGGATATTGGTGTCAAATAACTATTTGTTCATCATTGACATTTAATAATTTATTTTGATGATCAGATGGAGTGAATAGTTTTTAAAGTAATATAATTTTTACAATAAAAATTTCAACAAAGTTACCCTTGATATCCTAGCACAGTATGCATAGAAAGAAGATTGATCAGATTCTATCTTATGTTGTAACCTTAATATTTCTAACCAGATTGTAAAAGACAAGAAGTTAATGAATATGTACTAATTCATTTTGTTTTGGCCAGTGTTTAATATCACATAAGTACTGAATAAAGTAATGGAAATAATGAAAATAGAAAAAAATTGGGGAACAAAATCTTAGCAATCATTAATTCATTTTCAATTTTAGAATTTTCTTTTATTGATGATGAAAGTAAAAGTCTTCAATCTCTACAATTTTTATTTAAGCAAATAAGATGTCAACTAAAAACCTCACCTTGCTATTTTTCATATCACAAAATCTCTCTGTGGAAACATTTAGATTCAGGATAAAGGTCACTAAGCTGAGGGTGCACATATCTAACTTGAGATGAGGCAGTAATTATAAGCTTCAACTACGTTCTTTGTATTTCTATTATCTGTCTGTAATACACGGGGGTCAGGCAAAGTTTTTATGATTTTGTGTGGGATTTCCAGGACGCTGCATTTACTCTGAATGCCACCAAAGACAGAATTCCTTGATTAGACAAAAGAAAGGGAGAAAATTCAGGTGTGTGTGTGTGTGTGTGTGTGTGTGTGTTATATTTAATAATAATCTATTATAGTAAAAGAGTGATCTGTATTTGTATTTCAAAATTTTTTTCTGTGAAGTATCAGGTAGTAAATATTTCAGATTTGCAAGCCATATAGTCTCCATTTAAAATGTATAACTCTATATTGAAGCATAACAAAGCCATAAACAATATGTATAAAAATGGATATGGCTGTATTCTAATAAAATTATTTACAAATATAGGCAGTGGATGGGATTTGGCTGATAGCTATAGTGTGCTTACCTCTAATTGTACATCCTGGTGAAACTTGTACCACACTTCTGTTGGGCAACATTGAGGCCACCTCAAAAGATTTAATGGAAGTTTCTAACAGTTAACACTGAAATCTCATTTCTAGTAATTTATCCTAAGGGGATAGTTGGACGAATGCATAAAGCTATTATCTACAAGGACATTTGTTATAGCATGATTTATGATAACAACAAAAGGGAAACAAACTAAAAGTCTTTTAATATGAAATAAATTGTGTGTATTATGGTTTATTCATACAATGAGATTCTCCATACCCACTAAATTATGTCATGTATCTTTATTTACTGATATAGTATAATATCCATAAAGCATAGTTAACTGGGAAAGAAATAATCCTTAAAATATTAAGTATGACATGAATGTGATTTGGTGATTATCTCTAGATTATAATATTGTAATTTTAATTTGTTAGTACTTTATGATGTTTTTGCATATAGTGTATTGCTGTTATAACAAGAATAAGAAACAGCAAAGATTTGTCATTTTGGGAAAAATGTGTAACAGTAAAAAGATTATTCAATTATGATAGAGCACATACATTTTATAAAATCTAAAAATATCTCATAGACCTACAGTTGCCCTGTTAATTTATTTTCTACCAGTGGGATTCAAACTATCAGAATCTCAGAGATACAGGCATTTTAGCTTTGGTCTGAAGAGAGCATTGCTGTGCAAATTCTCCTATAAAGGAATAGCGGTACTATATTTAACATTACAATTTTGGCTTCTCTCCCTTTGTCTGAAAAGAAGGAAAAAAAAAAAGGAAAGAACTCTTCTTGTCTCTTTTTTGCTATTGTGGCCACTGCCAATCAAGACATCCTTTGGTCTTTCCAGAGGAGGAACTGTATTACAAGTTTGTTTATCCAACATGGCACGACAGGTTAAGAATAGAGTTCTTCCAGAATGTAGCAAGAACATGCCAGGCTGTCTGAATCCCCAGATCTGCAGCCCTGTCTCGTCTTCTATTTATACTATACACTGAAACTCTCAATATGAACCCTCCTTTGGTCACTCTCATCAAGTCTGCACTAAAATGTTAGTTTTCTTAAGGAAAACTTTGTCCAGTATTGAGTGGTTAGCTACAAATTCTACCAAAATAAACTAACACACTGACACAAAGCAATAACAGTTTTTGAAACGTTTTATCTAGTAATGTGTGTGTGTATGTGTATCTATAGGTATATAAACACATACATATAGAAATATACATACACATGAATACATACAGTCATGTCTCATTTAACAATGAAGATGCATTCTGAGATGTGTACATAAGCTATTTCCTTATTGTGTGAATATTAGAGTGTAGTTACACAAACAAAGATAGCTACAGTATCATTAGGTGATATAATCTTATAGAATCACTATTGTGTATGTGATCTGTTGATCAAAAGAGTTATTGACTGCATGTGTGTGTGTGTGTGTGTGTGTGTGTGTGTGTGTGTTTATTTAATCTTCATGACAGTCCTAGAAGATAGTATTCTTATTCATCATCCTTATTTTGCAGAGGAGGATGAGGCACAGGGAGGCTAGTATATTGCCAAAGGACACATAGCTAGTTTATGGCAGAGGTAGGGTTCAAACTCAGACAGGTTGAGAGATAATCATTTCAAACTACTGCCTCACTGAACTTGCTATGTAGCCTCAGTGACTCTCTGGACACTAACTTGTGAGATCGGTGCATATGAAAAATGGAAAAGAGGTAGTAAACAATAAGAAAGTTCATGCTGTACAACTCTGATTTGCTTACACTAAAATAAACTTGAAATTTTATTACAGTTCAGGAAAAAAAATGGTCATTCAAATTCCTGAACTAAATTTTCAAAAAAAAATATATAAACAAACATCTGGGCTATTGAAAAGAGGTTTTAAATTTAACTTTAGTTTAACGTATGATATTCTACAAAGATGATCAGGAAAGTTGGAGAAAGAAGTTTGCGAATGGCAGATAAATGGGTCAAGAGAATAATAACACATCACAAAATTAGATGATAATTTCCCAAATTAGTTTATGCTTCCAGCCATAAGGGCAAAGAGGATCTTGTTGGATTAGAAAATCTGAGATTCGTGAAAGTTTTGTATAGATGCTTTAAAAATTATGAAGATACTATAGAGATAATGGGAATAATCAGGTTCTATCCTATTTAAGGTTTTTCACATTTGTTGTAAATTCAGCAATTCCTAAGTGGAGTTTTGTGGCAGGAATTATGTCTGGTTCTCACTGAAACAAGATGATTGGTATGGGAGATATGGGGGAAAGAAACTCTTTTTACTTAGTCAAAAATTTAAAATGTAATCTGAAAAATATAAAGAAGTATCCAAATCTACTACTTTTTTTTTTAAACATTTAGTAGATCAATAGAGATTGAAAGAAATTCTCATCATAGATATCACTTTATCATATGGACCTAGGGTCTCTGTTCTGGAAAAGAAACTCAGAAATCTTGTGTTCCATGTATCACTACAGATTCCACACCTTCCACATCTGCTGACCCCCAATTTTTTTTAATAATTTGTTCTTTTTAGATATACATGACAGTAGAGTGTATTTTGACATATTACACATACTTGGAGTATAATTTCCCATTCTTGTGGTTGAACATGATGTGGAGTTACACTGGTCATGTATTCATATGTGAACATAGAGTTATGTCCAATTCATTCTACTGTCTTTCCTATTCCCATCTTCCCTCCATTCCCTTCATTCCACTTTGTCTAATCTAATGAACTTCTATTCTCTCCTACCCACTTATTGTGTGTTAGCATCCAAGTATCAGAGAGAACATTTGGCCTTTGTTTTTTATGAGATTGGTTTATTTCACTTAGCATGAAAGTATCCAGTTCCATCCATTTACAGGAAAATGCCATAATTTCATTCTTTGTGGCTGAGTAATATTCTGTTGTGGATATATACCACATTTTCTTTATTCATTCATCTGTTGAAGAGCACTTAGGTGGGTTTCATAGCTTAGCTACTGTGAATTGAACTACTATAAACATTGATATGGCCATATCACTATAGTTTGCTTTGGTTTGTTTTAATGAAGTACAACTGCACTATGCACAAATAAAAATTATTCAAGGCTATGGGTGGTTAGAAAAATGAAATTCTACCTGATAAATTTACCCCTAGCTTTAAATGCCCAATTTTCATTGGGAGACCATTTCAGGGGCTAATTGATGAAATTATGAATATAAAGATAGAAAGTCTCTTGACACAGCACAATGGCTTTGGGGGTGAAAGAAATGTTTTCTTTTGCTGGACAGTTGGTGAGCAAGTCTTCTCAGAAGTCCACTTCAGTACTCGGGCCATGTTAGCTCAGTGTTCCTCATTCTTATTCTTGGAAGCAGCTTGATTTCAATGTCCCATTAGCTTTGCTCTAAGGTCTGTTAAATTGCCACACTCTCTTTTTCTGAACTATTCATCCACAGTCAGGGTATGGACTTTTAAAAAATGCATATCTTTAATGAAAACAGTCTTTGTACTCTAGAATCTTTCCTGCAGCTTGACTCTGATCATGACCTGGTCTTCCATTTCATTTGATTTTTGCAATCCCAGAAGTACGCAGAGGAAGTGTTTTATTTCTCTTTAAAGCACATTGAGAATAAAGTTAATTGGTAATAAAATGCATCCGTTGTCATCTCCCAGCAAAAAAGTGAATAGCTGTAGTGTTTTTCTGATGGTTTTTCTTTAAACTTTTCTTTCCTTACAACTTTTATTGCCTATCAACTAAAGGAAAGAAATACAATCCCAATGCTCAACACCTAAGAACTGGAGGGTTTTGTTAATCCCTAAGAGGTCATGACATCAAATGGAAATGCAAAATATATGTCCTCTCTTTGCATAATCAGTTACTTCGGGCCCTGTCTTCCATGAGGATAGTAAATGGTAGAAACTCAATGCAGTTACAAGTCCCTGTGTTCCATATTGTACTCGACCACTGTGAAATCTTGGGTAGGTTAGCTTACTATTCTAAGGTTCAGTTTTTCATCTACAGCTAGGGCTGATAGGGAACAGCATTAGCCTTCTAGAGTTTTTATGAACATTAAATACATTAATATCTGTAAAACGCCTTGCATAGAAGTTCTGAGAAAATGTGAAAGTATATTGCATTTATTTTCAGGTTAACAAACGTATACCTCACCAAAAAAAAAAAAATGTCCTGTATCTTACTATTTCCAACATTTTAAATTTTAGGCAGAGTTGAAGTTTTCCAGGAAGAGTGTATGAGGCAGCGATTTGAGATGGAGTGTATTGGAAATAACCATTGATCTTCAGTTCTCTTCCATTTTTTTTTAAATTAATCACATCATACAAAACATTTTACAATCCTGAATTTAGCAAATCAGTAGCAGTCAATGCTAACTTGTATCAAAGGATAGACATAACATAAGACTGATGAGACTGTGCCTCAAAATAATTGTGAGTAAAATTATGCAGTCCTTTAAGTAACCAATAAAATATGAGCAGTGTGAAGGTGGTGGGATGGGAGCCATATTGGTAACTGCATATGGGGAAACTCTTCACACAGAAGGAGGATTCCAAGCTAGACTTTGCAGAATTAGTAAAATCTGAACAAGGAACACAAATAATCAGGGCCTTTAGGCAAAAGAAAGTAACAGCAAAGAAAATGAGATGTAGCCGGGTGCAGTCTTGCACACCTGTAATCCCAGTGGTTGGGGAGGCTGAGGCAGGAGGATTGCAAGTTCAAAGCGAGCCTCAGCAACTTAGTGAAACCTGTCTCAAAATAATAATAATAATAATAATAATAATAATTATTATTATTATTATTTTTTTTTTTTTAAAAATGGGCTGGGATATGGCTCAATGGTAAACTGCCCCTGGGTTCAATACTTGATATCAAGAATTAAAAAGAAAGAAAGAAAGAAAAGGGGATGTAAAAGCAAGTCACAGATATGGGGAACTATGAGTCATTTAGTAACACTGCTTGTTGGAGGTGAAGAGATGATGGACAAGGTCATTTAGAATCATATATTCCAGGAACTTGACCCCCTAATTAAAGAGTTTAGATTTCTCTGTAAGTAAAAAGACAGTTTTGAGCTAAAGAATGCCATAATTAGACTAATTCTTCAGAGGAAGGTCTGTGGCATTAATATAAAGTATGTATGGGTTGAGGAAATAGATAAGAGAATCAAATCCCAGTTAGAAAGATATGGCACTCATTTGAGGAAAGATTATTAACTTATTCTCTCATTTTTTATTCTTTATTCACTCATAATTCATTAGTACATAATCACTTCAACCAGGTATTAGGCCCTGGGGCTACCTATGATAAAGATCCAAGATCCATTTAAAATTCTTCATTTGTTCAACAAATATGAATTGAGAACTTTCTTGTGCTACATGGGGGAACCAGAGCTGAATTCACCTCAGTCACCTTGAGTCATCAGGCTAGTAGTGAATAGGACATAGATCTGGCGATTACAGGCCAGTACCTTAGAGGCATGAATCAAACACTGAAGTTCACACCAAGTGACAATCTATAGAAGAGCGTACACAGGCTGTCTAAATGTCCTTTATTCCACCTCCCCTCTCCAATAGATCAGCTCTGTTCCCTTATGTCTTCCCCTTTTTCTCAAAACGGAGAAGCCAACTCCAAGCCCAGAAATCCAAACACAGATGGATCAATATGAAGGCCAAGAAGCTTGGCTACTTGGGGATTGGGAGGAATTAGAATACCCTGAAATCCTATATGTGGCTTGCTGGGCTTGCATTCCCACTTTTGTGAAGTCTCAAGAGCGTTGGGATGTCATTTTGCATTTTAGCACTGTTACTTCTAAGGTGGTATTTATCTTTCCTAAGCCCGTGACTCTGTGCTGCCGTCAATGAAGCACATACCAGGGCACCATGTTCTCATTACTCCATTACTGAGATTTCATGTGTGTGGATCAACCACTGCTTCAAGGAAAATGGTTTGTTGAATTGAAGACATTTTAAAAAAATTGTTCATTTTTTTTCTAATTTGTTATACATGATGGCAGAATGCAATTCATTTCATATTACACATATAGAGCACCATTTTAGAAGGCAGATTTTAAAACCTTTTTTTCATAGCTAATGTAGTAATAGTGATTTACTCTTTTTTATCTACTAGAGCAAAATCAAGTACTTGGTAAAATATAAGAAAGCTAAAACCAGATTACATTTGAAATATATAATTTGTGAAAATGTTTTCATTTAAAGAACGTTGAGAGTGATTGGCTACATTAAAGGTTCCAAAATATGTATTTTATTATACTGCCATAACCGTAAGTCAGCTACAATAAATGCAGAGTGAAATTATGACTAGGTAAAATATCTTTTGCTTTAAGGGGACAACATTACATCTCAGCATTACATTTTAATTAACAGTAACTTTACTTGAAGGGTGGAGGTGAGAGTTAGCCTCTCTGTTGATAATATTTACCTTCTTGTGCCCCCAGAGGGGCTGGGTGGGTATAGGTAGGGAGTAAACTGAAATACATAAGATGTTTAGAGGCCACAATTATAGTGCTCTGCCAAGTTTCTCTTGAATCCCTTCTTTCTGTTCTGTGAGCTCCTCCTCAGATCTGCGTGGGTTTTTGTGTCCAACCTCTTGACACCCATGACTTCTACCTGGGGATCCTCAGGCTAACTGGAATTGCTTTACCCCTCGAAGGACAGTGGCAAAACTGCATGGAAGCTTATAGGAGCATCCTCCTTCTAAAGCAGTAACTTACACCCAGTGACTTTCTACTGCCTGAATATGATAGACTACTTCCCTTTCTTGGGCTGTGACAAACTCTGAGAAATGACATATGCACTGTAGCTGCCCTGCGAGGTTAGGCTAAAGCCACCCTTCTTGACATTTAGTCTGAAATCACACCCTTGCTTGGCTGTTTCTCCTCTGTCTGATTCAGTCCTTCCAAAACTCATTCTCTTGAGTGCATTTCCTTAATAAACAGCTTTCCTTTCAGCCCTTGTCCTGGAATATTTCCTAGGGAACGAGCTTGAGGCAGTGCTGCTGTTTAAAACATCTTTCCTATGCTTCACCTTTTGGAGATATATTCTGAGTTCGTGCGTTTTCTAAGTTCTGTATTTATACCCTCACAGGGATATGCATAACAAAGTAGAACCTTCCTCCAAAACTAAAATGACATGCAGATCCAGTAACTAAGGCTTCTAGGAAAAGGAAATGAGGCTGCCTGTGTGGATGTTGATTTTTTTTAAAGGAGCCAAGATGCAGTGCCCATCTCTACTTATTTCATTCTTTCTGCACCCAGACAATGAGTGCAATTTCAAGATGAAGTTTCAAGGCTGCTAAGACCAAGCTCTGGCTAGAGCCCCAGTTCCTACAATTAAGATACTAAATTAGGAAGATAGAAAAAGAGACCTGGGAGAAGAACGTACTGGAAACTGACGATTTTAATGTGTTTGGTTTAGAAACATGCACAACAGAGGGGTAGAAGAATCCATCTCTGTCTGAGATACCTATACAGTGTGACCATTGGACCCTGGAACTGATCTAGCTGCCGTTTCTGTTATAGATATGATATTTAGAGAATATCAGAGTGTTAGAGAAAATCCACTAACTATTTATTAACACCAAGCATGGTCATTTTCTCCTAATTTTCGATAATGGTAATAAACATAACTTGTAAAATCCATCCAATGGCCTTAAATAAAATGGAACAACACCCCGTAGACCAGAGGCAGACAAGAGGCAGAGAAGTCCTCTGAACATGATTTATAACAGGAACCAGAGAAAATTTAGAAGACTGTTTATCATACTTAATCTGATTTAAGAAGACATTGCTTTTGGCAAACAGGAAGAGAAAGCCACAAAATAGAACAAGCTGAGATGAAGGGACAACAGGATGAGATGAAAAGAAGACAGGATGTGAGTCTAAGGCAGCAAGCTGTGATGAAACAGGAGCTCTTGGCCAGATAACGGAGGTGCACAAGGAGACTAGGATAATTTTGAAATTAAAAAGATTCTTGAGGGTCTGGGGTTGTGGCTTAGTGCTAGAGCATTCACCTAACCAGAGGCTCTGTTAGAGTCTAGCTCAGGACCTTCAGATTCAGAAGGTCTAGAGGTAATTCAGAAGGTCTAGATGTCATCCCCCAAATTTGCATTTCTAGGAAGTTCTCAGGGGATGGTGATATAGCAAACCTGTGGTTTACATTGGTTTACATTTTTTAAAGTTTGGGAGAAAAAAGAAAAGAACAGTTCTACAGTAGGGGTATAATTTCTTAACTGTAGGGTCTGAAATAATATATGTGAAGATTATTAATATTTCAAGTAGGTTAAAATATCACAATATTGCACAGATAATTCAGCATGTAAAATTTCACACATCACATTCTTTAACTCTACAAAGAGAAACAGTAAAAAATGGAAGAGATGTCAAATAAACAAGGATTCTTCAAAAATTTTAAAAATTTGTTAATAGTGATCGTCACTAGGCCATATACTTACACTTAAATTTTATTTTTATCTTTATACCTTTCTGTGATTTTTTAAAAATGGTCATGCACTATTTTTATTTTTTTTTATTTTTTATTTTTTTTATTTTTATTTTTTTTTTATTGTTGGTCATTCAAAACATTACATCTTTCTTGATATATCATATTTCACGGTTTGATTCAAAAGGGTTATGAACTCCCATTTTTACCCCGTATACAGATTGCTGAATCACATCAGTTACATCAATTACATTTCCATTGATTTACATATTGCCATTCTAGTGTCTGATGGGGAGGGGGGGATAGTAGAGGATAGGATAGAGAGCAGAATTCATGCATTATTTTTATAATGAGGAAAGATGGCAAAAATTTCAAAAGATCCAGCTCAAATGTTGTCTCCTTGGCAAAGCTCCTACCAGTCCATGTCCTTAAGCAGAGGCCAGCTGTGAGTTCCATTATCATACCATGAAAATACTCGGACTTTTCTATCATTCATTAAAAGTTGACTATGCATGCTAGTATTTTAAAGACTCTGAAATACATGAATGTTAAAGAAAAAAAAAATTAATGTTGCTTCTTATAGCATTATCCAAACTTACTTGTCCAAAGAACCAAGTAGATTATTTATTAATGTTCTGTGAAATAATTTGTTCATGTAGTGAAATTATCCACCCTTTGGCATTTATTGAGTGGATAAATAAATAAATAAATTCAATGAGTCAATGAAGCATTGGCTAAATATATTGAACCTTTTTATTCATTAATATTTTCCCTACCAATAAGCTTAAACCAAGAGCTTCCTTTCAAACTCTATTAGCATTTTTATTTTGATGGGCTTATACTACCCATTCTCTCAACTCTTCAACGAAACCAACTTTCTAAGATGCCTTCTGGGTTCAAAGCACTCTGGGAGACACAAAGGTCTTTTATTTTACATAATCCACTTTCAGCCCAGTTTGAGTTCATTACTTCTTCACTTATCCCAGCCTTCAACATTTTTTAAATTACTTTTCATATATGATTGTGTATCTACAGATACATTGCTTAAATATAACCAAGAGTGATCATTTCATTCAATATGGGTGAAAAGTGACAGTGGGAGAATTCAAGCATCCTCTCACAGAAATGTACAAATACCAGATGGAGTTTTCCTGCTTTTTTTGAAAGTTGATGACACTGTATTTCCAAACAAATATTGCATGCCAAAAATAAAGCCCATCTGGAATTTTATAATTAATTATTTTCTCTGCCAAAGAATCTTTTTCCCACTGTAAAGTGGTTACATTCTATTTAATTACTACCTCAGATCATGGGATTTCTTGTGGCTCCCTATGTTTTGCAACTATGTGAGTTATCTAAAAATATGAAAAAATGTTTTGAAGTATTTGGTAGCTTAGCAACACAAATAGTATGGAATGCTCCCATATATAAACAGTGTGCTTCCCAGCACACATTCTACACGCACACACATACATATCACTAAGGATGAACATAGAAATAGAAGTCTCTGAAATAAGAGAAAATTTACTAACATAACTTAAATCCTATTCTTTTCATATGAATATTACAAAATGCTTTTCTCCCAACACTGAACATATAGCTAGTTTGCAAAAAAAAAAATTGTTCAGAAACATGGCAATTAAATTATGTGATTTTTGAAGAAGACTTTAGAAATTGCTAGAATTAAAGATGGTCATTTTATTATATAAACTCTGTTTTAAACTGTCTTATGAGTACAATTACTTCCCCCTACTGAATACAAACATTTCCCCCTGTGATGAGTCAAATGTTTTAATATGGAATGCCATTTAAAAAAATCAGATCCCTTTAAAAATATTATTAACTCTCTTTAATAAACATAGAAAGTAAAATATAATCAAGTTTCATTTACAGTGAAGATCAGATTGCTCAGTGAATTATAAGAGGATAGAATGGAATTAGCCGTAGCTATCTACTTATTATGCTCCAATACTGGTCCTTATAGCTTGAAGGTGACTCAGGCAACCATATATCTCACCTGTGGGCCACATCTTTTTGTAATTAATAAAATAATGTATATTTGAATGAAAAGCATTTGAGGTCTTTTGTAACAGAAAAAAATAATAACATTGCTTATTTTGTAGGTATGATGATTAACAATGTGCCTTGCACCATTCTAAGTGATTTACATATTGCCTTAGCTTTCTATTACTGTAACCAAATACCTGAGATAATCTGCTTAGAAAATGAAAGGTTTATTTTGGCTCATGGTTTCAGTCCGTGATTGATTTGCCCCATAATTTTGAGTCTGTGGTGAGGCAGTACATTGTGGTAAGTGTTCATGGAAAAACGGTTCACCTAATGAAAGAAATATAAAAGAAAGACAGGAAGAGATGAGACTTCTACTGTTTTTGAGGGTGCCCTTTCAGCGACCTAATACCTCTCCGTAGGCTCCGCCTCTTCAAGTTTTTACCATCTCCTAACAGTACTATGGATTGGTTCCCAGTATTTAACATGCGGGCCTTTGGCAGTTTTACTTATCCAAACCATAGAACTTTTACTATCTCATTTAACCTTCAAAAAACAGTCAAATGGATTGTTCAGTTGGTACTATAATTAT
Source organism: Ictidomys tridecemlineatus (assembly GCF_052094955.1). NCBI lineage: Eukaryota > Metazoa > Chordata > Mammalia > Rodentia > Sciuridae > Ictidomys > Ictidomys tridecemlineatus. The sequence goes on along the minus strand of NC_135478.1, from coordinate 31,296,556 downwards.
CTCCCATGTACCAAAGAGGAAACAGAAGTACAGGAGGGGTTAATAATCAATATCTAACATCAAACCTTTTATCTTTATTTCAAGTGCTTACTCAGAGTTCTTTGCTGGTTGTTTGTCAAACAATGACATATATTGAGGCAAGAAGCCGACATCTACATATGCATATTCTTAGAAAATGTACTGATGCATTTCATGAGATAGAATAGTGTTAACTGATAACAAAAAAGAAGACTGTGTAAAATTGCTTTTCTTGCTGAACATGATTCAGTTACTGAACTGTAGCATTGCCATTCTCAATTTTCAGAGCTGCTGGCTTTAGAATATTAGAAATACAACTTGTTGAATGACTTTTGCTTGCTTTCATGGGCCAGGAGTGCTCCAGGAAAGAAATGAAATACGCATCACCTGATGGGCAACCTGGCATTCCTAAGCAAACTAAGCATCGCTGTGCCCCCTTCTGCTATTTTCTGTCATGCAAATAGTGACAGCCAATGATTTTTCACAATTTTCACTTCTGCCCAATCTTTTGATCGTTAAGGAGTAGCTGAAAACATAATTTCTATCCCAAATGTCTCATATTTGAAAATATATTGAAAAGAATTAAACAAGTATAAAACCTTCAAACAGGGTAGGCCAAAAAGATCACATCTTCTCTGGAAGTCACCTTGATCTGCAAGGAAGAAGCTGTATTGTGGATGCCACAGTCACCTGTATTAGAGGGCATCACCCCTGGGAATGTTCCAGAAGTTCACCTGAACCACTTGCCCTCTCCTGCTCCACAAAACCTAGGAGTGGCTGATTTTCCCTTCAACCCACCCTTTATTGTACTTGGTATCAGGTTACTTGGGTGTAACATTGGTAGAACATTTAAGGATTTATCCTGAGTTACGAATTGTCTTCATGGAGGGTCTGTTATTGCATAAGGAAAATATCCAAAGATTTTTCCACATGCACACCTCCCAGCTCAACTGCATGCTCCTTCAACCCATTCTTATCCATCATGAGCATAAAAAGCCTTGGAGCACAATCCCAGATCAATCTTTAATCAAAACCATTGCATGTTAAAAATATAATTCCTTTAGGGGAAGGCACTCTTGAGACATAAATATACACCAAAATAGTTTAATTTGTGTTTTTCATCTTAAAAGTGTCACTTAAAGAATTGAAAGATGGGTTTTTTTGTTGTTGTTGTTGTGTGCAGGGGAGGGAATTTCTGAAGGAAATTCTTAGAAAAAGAAAAAGAAGAAAGACAAAGTCAAGGGTTTTATAAGGCCATTGATTTCACACTTTGAGCTGGGAGAGAATGCAAGATCAGGTCTTCCTGTGAAATAATATTCAGATGCATGTTTGGAAAGCAGAGCATTGTAGAGGATTGCCTTGTCTATGAATCATCAGCTCTCTTCTATCCCACTCTGAACATCAGTCTTCTGGGAAAGGAATCAACAGAACTACTAGCAAGAATGCTGTAGTTTGATACATCTAAGCCAAGACTATTTCTATTACTTTCAAAGATGTAGAGGAGGAAGGATACATATGAATTGACAAAACACTATCCTAGCACTCTCAATTCATGCTTTATCCCATTTTTCAATGACTGATAACCAACCTGGGTTGGTTAATTCATTTATTCAATGATGACCATGTGCCATATTCCAGACACTTCTGCAGCTGGTTAGGATATTGCAGTGATTTTGCTCTTAACTGAACCTTCAGCCAGAATTTATCAGTACAGAAATACTTATATATTTAATCTTTACTCCTTTAGGGAGGAGCCTCTAATACCAACTATATAATAGCTAGATTTTAATATCATATTTGTGCTTTTCTACTTCATTGCTATTTATTGAGGGTTTAAATTGTACTAGTTGTTTTCAATATAGGTAATATTTTTAAATTCTTATTTATATCATAATTTTTAAAACTGAAGCACATTTCTAAAACATAGTTCCTTAATTTGTCTTTGTCATTTTTAAATATATACGTATTTAGACATATATGTATAAATTTGCATTATACACACAAGCCCAGCTGCATAACATCACATTGCTTATGCAACTCATCTGTATTGTAATAAAAAATTAACTCTCTGAGACTAGGTAACCATATATAAAATATTTTATAAGTATTATAAGCAATAATTATAAAATATTGTAAGATTTAAGTGAGATAATCTACAAAAAGTATTACTACAGGGTCCAGCATAGAGTACATACCTTTTAGTTTAGTTTTATAAGTTTGGGATGTGTTCTTTGGGTGCTAGATCATTTTGTCTACTTGAAACCAGGAGGCTTCAGGTCCTTGCAGAACCTGGCTAGCGGAAGAATTGGATGGTCACTGCCCAGACCCCTCAAAGCTTCACGGTACAATGTCTCCTAATGAACTGGTAGCTCCGGCAAGTCAGTTCTGTAAATATAATGCCATGCTTTGGGGCTAGACACAAGTCAATTCCATCATTTCCGAGAAAAGACGAGCATCTTTAAAAATCAATCCCAGAATGTCTGATGTTATTGAAACTTTTGCTGTTTTGCTTCTAGAAGAGGATGCTTTAGGCAGCAGGAGTTTCCTTTAGCCCTGTGTTTTCATACTTTTCTTCCTCATAAGGACAGAAAGCAGGCTTTCTTGGAGCTATCTTTTTTGTTGTTGTTTCCATGTGTAATTTATGCCCATGGGGAATTCCAGGCTTCCTGTTCATCCACAGAAGAAACTGATACGAAATGAACAAGAGGGAAGTTTATTCTCCCGTCACCAGCAGTTTAGAGAAGCAAACTGAAATTGTATTCCAGAATTGCATATATCTTTGATATTGTACCTGTTAAATGGTTTAAGGATCTTTGTGCATAGTAAAGGAGAGCTTTCAGGACCATCCAGGGATCGAGTTATTAATGTGATATAAATATGTCAGAAAGAAAAAAAAAAGTCTGGCTTGTGCTACTATGTGCATTTTTGTGTGTTTGAAAACATGTCCAAGGTCATGTTTCTAAGGGCAGGACTTGAGAACAATGATTTCACTACCTCTGCGTTTATTCCCGTTTCACTACGGAATCCTGTCATTCGCTAAACAGTCATTCTTTGTGATCTTGGATTTATTTATTTATTTATTTTCTGTTTTCTTTTTCTTTTATCCTTTCAGGATGAGCCATCACCTCACCTATTTTTTTTTTTCCTTCTGCTGAGCAATATTGTCCCTGACCCTTTTGTTAAGTCACAATAAACTAGGTAAGCAATGAGAAGGCCCCAGACACAAAGTCCTTTATTGATCTGAAAACCACACTGTGCTAACCTCACCTTAAATCCTGTAGCATAAAACTTGAATCACTAATAAAAAAAAAAAAAAAAAAAAGGAAAGAAAGAAAACCAAAGCCAACATCATAACATTTGACATCCACGTTTTCAGGGCACATTTGACAAAATTCTGCCTTCCTAGAATAAGAATTTCAGTTATGCATTGGGTATATTTGGCAAAATGCATCCTTTGGTGGTTTCATTGTTGTCCTGAATATTATAGAGTATAATTACACAAGCCTAGTACCCACTTAAGACTTTATTAATACTTTTAGGAAATCACCATCATATATATGGTCAATCATTGACCAAAATGTCAGTACGTGGCGTATGACTATATTGTTAATTATGGTGACTTTTGCATCCAACATTTCTCATTCCTCCCTGCCTCCATCCATCTCTCTCTCTCTCTCTCTCTCCTTGCCTCCCCATTCTCACTTCTTTTATTTTGAAATAAACATGGCCTATTTATTTTGAAATAAGTAATTATGATGTCTCCACTATACTGTGAAAATTTCAAAGCTCCTAAAGTATTAAAGATTATTATAATGAACCTCCACATACTTTTCACTTAAATTCATCACGTCTCAAAGTAAATATTTTCCCTGTTGTACCCCAAGGTATATAAATACAGATCAGGCCAGCATTATGGTTTTTAGATTAAGTGTTGCAAATTTTTAAAAAAATGCTATATTTCTCCTTAAATTGCATTATAATAGAAGGATATTTTAGAAAAACAGAAGTAAGAGATTGTTTGTCAAGAATTGTGTGAGTTTTAATATTATCTTGGTGATCTGATAAAAGTGTAGTAAGTGCTAGTAACGTCCTAATGGACATAAATGATCTTGTCCTCTCTTACCTTGGCACCATTTATAGTCAGGCAGCATAAAATGCAATAATCTTAGGAGAAAATCAAATAATACAGATTGTGCCATTACAGTGAAGGATGCTAACAGCAGGTGGTGGTGGAGACCAAGGGAGGAAGGGAGCTAAGCCTCCGCAGTAGGAGGTGAGCAGCCACTGCAGGGAACAGCAGATGCATCAGCCTCAAGGCAGCATGGTAGGAAGGGAGTAGGAGAGCAGCATGAGTTTGGGTGTAACATTTAAGCCATCCATGGCCGGGTGGGTGGTATCTGTCCTGCACTATTTCACAGAATGCATAACTGTCTCAAATCTACTCTAATGAAGTTGATGGAAAAGTTATAAGAGAAAAAAAGAAAAGAAAAAGGAAAGTTTTGAAAGCTCATATTCATCTCCTCCATGGTCTCTACCTTAATCAGAAATAAGCTTTCTTTCTACCACACGCTGTAGGTTTTCGTGACAAGCACCCTGTATCAAGCCTTTACCCGTGTCATGTGTCGAAGCGGCCCTTTCTCTATTGGGCTGGTGTATCCTCTTAGGAGATAATATGTGTCACATTTGTCTTTTTCTCCTCCCTAGCACCTAGCTCAGAATCCCGAAAAGGATCTCGCTGAGCATTTGTTAAATCAATACCAATATTTTTATATTTATATCCTGCCTGGTTTCCAAAAAGACTGAACAGGAAAAGGAATTGATTTTCAGGAACTGATAAATGAGTGCACTGGTCTGGGCACGGGGAGTGCACATCCTGTCTCCAGGTGTGAAAACTCGGGGGGAAGGGGCAAAATGGGGTTTTCAACCTACCACCTTCATACCTGTGCTTGCTTATTGATTTAACGAAGTGCTGATGACGAATTCTCTGTGCTCCAAAAGGCAAATGCTGTGCAGACTCTCAGCATTATCTTTCTTAATGGTCTATTATTTCTCTGTAGACAGTCCCATGGTTGAATCAGTGTTGGCAAGCTGCAAAGAGGTGGACATGACACTGTAATAGAAGACGACTATTAGGTCCCATTATTACATCAAGGGAAGGAAAATGGAACGAGCATACTGGTCTATTGCATTAACTGCCACTCGGGTTGTTGCAGGGCAAGCTCTGTGAATCAACCCTCCTGTGCTCCTCTTTAAAAAGCCATTCTCCCCCTTTCTGCATACCCTCTTCCTAGGCAATTTTTGGTGTTCTCAACTGACCGATTACCTGGCATATTAGCTTTTAAAAATATGACACAAGTTCACCAATTCCTTCCAACTCATAACGCTTTAAAATTGCGACTCCAAATTATTCCTGTAAAAATAGCTGATCTTTATGACTCCTAAGAGATTTCTTATTTTAATCTGAAACCTTCAGAAATGGTTCAGTTTTGTGGAAATGATGGGGGAATGTCTGCCCTTAGCAGTTTTTGTGTTCAAGGGCAAATCAACCTCTGTGCTTGCTAACTTTAATTTTCCAAGGGTTATGAGACTTTAATTTGATTCTTTATCCAGTGTGCATAAAATGTTCACTGGAATTTGCATAATACATTTATTGTATAATCACTCTTCACATTGGTTACCTGCTTCATCAAATGAACATTACTTCTTTAAAGGGATGTATTAATGTAGGGCCAATTTGAACTTTGTAACTAAACAGAATTAGGTATATCTCTGATGGACAAACATAAAAGAGAAAGGGAAGGGGAGACATATTCTCATTCTGAAATAGGCTATTATGTAAAAATAGCCTGATCCTGTATTTTCAAATATTCATTTTTTCAAATACAAGCCGAAGGAGGGGTCCTGTCTTCAGAAATATAAAGATGTGCTATGTGGAGAAGGGAATGCACTTGTCTGATTTGTCTTGGCATATATTCAGGAGAAGTGGATTAATTAGGGACCTATATTTTAGCACATGCTGAGAAGGGGAGAGGTAGAGAGAGGGGAAGCCTTAGGCACTAGGCCAGGTGTTTTAAATGCTTTCAAATTCATTCACTGCCCAGAGCCAATATATAATTTGGATATTCTTATTATTACCCTTACTTTGATTGTTTTGTGCCTAAAAATTTGTTATCAAATAGCAGAGCGAGGAGATGAACCCAGACTTTCAGATGATAATGTCTTTGCTTTTCTACAACATCAGCTTTATATCAAAACCCTTATCTAGTTGGGCTGTTAGGAGACTGTGTACTTTCTAACATTAGAACTGGCTTAGGTGGAGCCTGAAGAGGTGTTTGGCCAAGAGACTGTTGGGAGGTTTTAAGATCAGAAACAAGTTGAGAAAGATGACTTTTAAGATGCCCATTTCTCCCTATTGTTAGATGAGAATGACAGGTGTCATCCAGACTCCAAGAGTGGCTTGTCGCTCTCCAGGGCATCTTCATTTTAGAGTACATATGGGTCACCTGAGGATCTTATTAAATCGTAGAATATAATTCAGTGGATGTGGGTGGGGCTGGAACTCTGCATTTCTAATCAGCTCCCACACCATGCCAGCTGCCAGTGTTGTTAGTTGGTTTCCAGATCATACTTAGAGTAACAAAGTGGAGAACCTCTCCTGTGAGGCCCCAATGATCTCTGCTTGCAGAAGTGTTTCCCTAATGATCCAAGTCTTCACGTGTTTTTTAGGGCAATGTACATAAATATCCTAAACAATACAGTTCCTTAAATTGCATCTCAACCCACATGTTCTGAAATAATATTCCTTTTATACAGTGAAGATGCTGCCTGATTGGGGGCAGGGGCATCTCAATTGTAACTCATGAATTACTAGCTATTTAAAGTGACACAAAAGAATTGGTACTGTCATCAAGCATACCCATTTACAAATTACAGTGAAGTTTCCATAGGAGAAGACATGGTTTTGATGGTTGGGAAAAAAACAAAATAAAAAAACCCTTCCATTTTCAACTTATAAATAAATGGTATGATATTACTATTCGAATTTTTAGTATCCCTTTGAATCAGAGATCTCTAATTTTGTCTCATAATGTCTTGATGTTTGTCTGAAATTTCTTTGAGATAGTTCCAACTTATTTATAGTGAGAAGGAAAATCGGTTTCCAGTCCCCTGTATTTCAGGAGGTGGGTGTTTGAATTTAATTAAAATAACTTCTGATACCTTTGATTTGTAATACATCAGAGTCCATTTTGGCAACAAATTTGAATGATACAAAAAGCTTGGGAAAAATCACTTTCTAAAATTTAGACTTTGAGGTCATTATCTATTTCTATATTATCAATTTTTTAAAAGTTTCCAAATCTTAGAATAAAATCGGTTTTGCAAGTTAGGAACCATTTGGCTAAAGCATACTGAAGAGCTCAGAAATCTTTGAGAAATAGACAGAGTGCTGAAACTATCACATTGACAAGATCATAGAGATACATATGTATTAACCAAGAAAAGTAGCCATATGTACAACTGAGAGAAAAATCAGATGATAAAACTGTATTGTGGTTAAAGATGAATAAAATTTAATCACCAATTTATTTGTCTTTGGGCTATGACATCGTACCTCATTTCTCTCTGTATTGGCTAAAATTTTTTATAATGAACTGTTTAACTTTTAAAATTAGAAGAAAACAATTACTATTTATTTTTAGGGAAAAGATGGATCATTGGAAACCATTCACAAAAATCACGATTTTTTTAATATCAGGAATTCTATTTTACTATTCTATAAATCCCTGTTTCTGAATAATAGAACAATGAGAGATTAAGAATTGATTCTAGTTGCTTTTATGGGACCATGAGAAGGAATTATCGGATAGTTCCTAGGAAGTTAAACTAAAGCACTACAAGTCTTATTGGAATTAAACTTACCTTTCTCTGAATGTTCTTTTATTTGGCTTGATTTTTTAAACCACATGTTTTGGTCAGCTTTTCCACTGCTATGACCAAAAGACCTGACAAGAACAACTAGAGAAAGAAAAGTTTATTTGGAGGCTCACAGTTTCAGAGGTCTTAGTAGATGTCTGACTCCATAGATGTCTGACTCCATTCCTTGGGGTCTGAGGTAAGGCAGAATAACATGACAGAAGAGTCTGGTAGAGGAAATTGGATTAGGACCTGATCACCAAGAAGCAGAAGAAGTCTCCACACACCATGTACAAAATACATACCCCAAAGGCATGCCCCCAATGATTCATTTCCTCCTACTCCACCCTACCTGGCTACTATAGTTACCATCCAGTTAATTCTTATCAGGGGATTAATGTGCTGATTAGGTTCACTCTCATAATCCAATAATTTTACCTCTAAACTTTGATGCATTCTCTTACACATAAGCTTTTGGAGGATACCTAATATTTAAACTATAACAACATGTACACATGTTAGTATAAATTGCCTGTGTATACAGTTAACATTCTAAAAATTCTAATAAAAACTTAGAACTGTGTTTTGCATGTCAGATAGAATGGAGAAAAATAATAGGAGTCCAAAAAGCCACTATGTCTCATAGCGACAGGGACAGTATTAGTGGATATTTAAAAAAAAAATGGAATAAGGTCTATAAACTTGGAACTGAGGAGCATATTCAATAAAATATGCTCATAAATTGGGAAATGCACAACTGAGTTTAACAGAACCTTTCATAGCACTTAGAATTGAATTTTGTCAAAGGGTTAGAAGAAGGAAATTATGGAAGGAGCCCTTTCCCAGGAAAATAATGATATTCAAAAACACATGGGTCTTGTATGAACATACAGAGAAGTGACATATTGGTAGTTGGACTCTTTAGAATATAGAGGGTGGTAATCAGGCATGCATGTGATGCATGCTTTCTCAAAGGATTATTTTATATGTGGGATTTGCTTTCTCTGCCTTTCTCACTGAGCTCCCTAGTGCATCCCTTTGGGTGAATGATTGGTTTAACTGCTTGGATTCATCCTCTGTAGATTATGGGTAATGAGGAATGGGGTGTTTCTGAGTTAGGCAGGAGTACAGACATGCTTCCCAAGTCATTTACTGGGGCCATGATTGTGTATGTGGATTAAAGTACCCGGGAAGAAAGTAGGTGGTCCTCCAATTGTTGCTCACACACCCAGATCATTATCTCTTGTTTTTTGCATGGAAGAATAGTCCTACCCATCAGCAAAGCTGGAGCAAAGAGAGGGAGGGGAAGATGGGGCAGCTGGAATTAAATCTTAGTTAGGTTTCCCTACCCTACTGTGGGCTGGGGATTGTAGAGCTATAATTAAAGTCTTTAGTTATAGCTTGCTTCCATCATACTTACAAGCTCAGTGGAATTGTTTTATCAATATCCTGGGCTTGCTCCTGTAGTCATCATTACAAACTTGCTTCTTGGGCTGTTTTGATGGAAGAGACACATAGGACCCATAGTTCCCACAGACATATATTTTATTAAAATCTTTGAACATTGCCTGATAGCTTAGGAATCTTTGCTAGATGCTTCCAGAGGTTAATCTGCCATTTACAACCAAGTATGCTGCTACTTGAAAACACAATATTGTAATAAAGTAGTGGTTAGTCCAGATGAAGCCTTTGGCAAATCAGTGTTTCTTTAATCTCCATAAAGCATAGTGATTGCACTAAGCCCATAAATAATGATCCTGATCCTAATTTTGACTTTATTCAGTATAAAGAAGCAATTTGTCTCATTTAAAAATCTATTGAACAGGGTGAGGAGGGAAGTGAGATTTGGGATTTGAATTTGTGTTTAGCTTAATAAGACATTTTGTACAACATAAATGGAATGAGAAACTGTCCCATTTTCAAGTGGCATACTACTAAGTACTTTGCTCTCTAAATTTATCTGTCTTTGTAATTATTTTGTCCTGCCAGGAAATTCCATTTGAGATCTCTTTCTTTTTCTCATTCCTCACTTTTGCTATTTGTGCACTAAATATACTGAGTTTTACTTCACCTGAAAAGAATCCATTGCCATTTTAGAATACTAGCACTTTCTTTCTACTCTTATGTATTGTTGATCCTCTCTGTACCTTGTATTTAAGTTAATTCATTTCATCTGTGCATACAAACTGAGAAAGAATAATGCATACATATATACATAATTTGGAATGTGGATAATTTTAACATCATGCCACATATGGAAGGGAATCTAGCCCAGATATTCAGCTTTGTTGAGTAAAACTACACATGCAAAATTATGCATGATATACTGTATGAAAATAGTTCAATAGCATGAAGATAGTTTTGATTGTGTTCTATTTTGCATATACCTCTATATATTTTTTAAAAATATTTTTTGGTTGTAGTTGTTAATGGACATTTATTTTATTCATTTATTTTTTATGTGGTGTTGAGGATCGAACCCAGTCCCTCACACATGCTAAGCAAGTGCCCCACTGCTGAGCCACAACCCCAGCCCATACCTCTATATCTTATGCCCTGTGTGTAAGAGGACCCTCCAGTGTATTTAAATTTCTTTATCGATTGTACTAGACCATAAATTCTTTGAATTTATGAAAGGGCCATGGTTATATTTTCCTTTGTTTTCCTTACAGCATCTAGAGCATCATTTTTCTTCCACGTAATAGATACTTATTAAATTTAATAATGATAATAACAGGAGAGTTATATGATATTTCAAAAGTGTCCATAATAGCAGGGAAATTCTATTCCAAAAGCTGATATCTTGTTTTAGTGTTTCTGGCATTAGAAAATCAGAATGTTTAATGCAATTAAGCTAGAATATCTGGGGAATATAGTGAAGCAATGTAGTGTACATTGCATCCATCTCATTTGCCTACATTTGTTAGATGTCTGAGGCACACTGTAGCCCTTTTTACAGGCAGTATGTATGCTCTTTCATTGCTATAAAATCATTGGATCCTGTGTTCTAAGGACATTTCAAAGCATACATAATTTCAAATTGTAATGATTTAGAGTTGTTTTGTTGGTGCTATTATTAAAACAAACAACATTTCTTCTTTTTTCTTCTCCAAAATAATCTGTGTTGGCCCTGGCTTTTGCATTCTACCACAGTTTGTCTTTTGCCTTAGTTTTTCATAGCTCCAAGGTAGACTCATGATTCTTTTATTGGTTCCTTTGTCACATCCAAGCTTCCCCTTAATGGTCAATTACAGGAAATGGATGCAAAAGATACCAAAGAAAAGACTAGGTTTTATGTATAATTTTATAAGTGAAAAGTAGCAGCGACACTATCAGTGTTATCTTTTGACCACCATCTTTGGAAAATGGAAAGTCCAATAATTAATGAGAGATTCGGTAATCACTCAATAGTTAAGGGATACAAGAGAAATCCAGGAAAAATACCAAGGCAGGGAGGCAGCCAGATGCCACCAGACTCCCAGGCACTATGCATACCCCACTCTCCTCCTCTTGCAGGCTGCTCCTCACCTCTGATACTTGATCTTCCCATTTTGAGCCCAGACAGCAGCCATAGCATACTGTGAAGTCTAAAAGATGGAAGGGGGGCATTGATGGAAAGCCAATTCTTAAACATCTTCAACTGTTAAATTTGAGTAGAATTTCAGTTGGAATTATAATTCTTAGCCAATGTGCTCACTTATTCTGTTCAGAAATCACATTTGACTCACAGCTGGATCGTCTTTGAAAGAAGTTGGGTGTTAGACCAAACCATCTGCGTTTCAAGTGGGCTTTTATGGCAGTCATTCTGAAAAGGAAGAACAATACAAATGTGAAATTCAGTGTGCAGTTACACTTTGAGAGCAAGGCTCCCTTGGCTGGCTCTAGATGCCACTGGAAATCTAAAACAGGAGTTCTGGTTTTATCATTCCTCTCCTTACACACATGCAGCAATCCCAGTGTTGGTAAATAAATAATCAGTTTAAACAGAGAATTTAAAGAGTCAGCAGCAACACGGCTTATACAGAATAAGCTATAAAAGATAGTAAAGAGCCTTCGAATGAAATTCTAAGTGGATTGTCACCTAATGGTTCAATTGGGTGGCAAAGGTCACAGGGAATATGTTAATGGCGATTGCATAAAGGAAACAAAACAAGAACCCTCTTGCAATTATATATTTATATCCACATATGCATACCTGCATATACATACATGTATATGTTCATACACATGTATACATGCACATATCTATTTAATGCATATTTATATATTTATCTTTTTTTTTCCCTGAAGTCACTTGGCTAGTAGTGCGACAAAAATAGCCAAACGTTCAATTAACATACAAGGTTTAAAGCATTTCAGGAAAGCATTGATTCGATCTGTCAATGGAATGAGTGCGTTTGGCGAATGACCTAATTATCACAGAGTCGGTTCTTTCCCACTGCTCCACTTCCTGCTAATTGCAGAACTGCTGGCCTTCTCCCCCTGACAAGGAAGAAAAACAAGGACAGGGGTGTGTGGAGAAAACAGTGACATTTCGTTTTAATTCATTTGAACTTGCTGCCAAGCTTAATTACATAATTGGGAAAGTGATACGGGTGGGCTTGCAAACACGTGGGCCCAGGGTTTCCAATGGTTAGCATTTGCCCATGTTCTGTCGGGGATTTTAGCAGTGACCATAAAGCATTATTAGCCAAGGCTGAACTAATCTCCCTATCCTTCCCCTCACCAGATGTAGGTACAGAGGTTCCTGTTCCCAGACTTGATTATTTGTCATTAAGGAAAGCAAATTGAAACCAAATTGAAGTTGCTTTATTCCTCAGTAAATGCATCATTATTCTCTCGAGGGAGCCTCGTATTTCATTTTGTTTTCTTCTGATTGTGATGTAGTATCTGCTGTCACGTAAAACTTAGGAATGCAAGGTTTATTTCCAGAATGGGAGTATTTGTTTCAGGGTTGCTTTAGATATTTTTTTTTTTTTTACCTCTGAACTTGCATTTTAACTAGTGAAAGTATTTATGAAAGTCACTTAACTCGGTGGACTACTTCAGATTTGGTGACTTATCCTTTATTTATAATTTTGTTCATGGAGTGTTTGCTCCTCTGTTGGCTTGGAGCCATCAGTACAGATGTTTTGGATGAAGGGCCCTTTCTCTTTCCTGGCTGGCTTTATGACTCTTGAGATGTACACTTTATTCAAAGTTCAGCCATAAGTTCCCTATTTCAGAGACGCTCAGGATGTCTCATGTCCTTGCAGAAATTTCTGCTGTTTGGATAGGAGTTCAGCTCTGGAGATCATCATCTTGATTGTGTAATATCCTGTATAATGTGTGGGTTGGAAGGAAAGTGAGGAAGTTAGAACGAAGTCACATTAGAGTAAAGAACAAGAGTCACACAGTATGGGGCAGCCTTGCTGGGCAAGCATGGCTACACCACAGCCATGACATTGCATTAATATTATTTTTTATAATCAAGAATAATTAATAGACATTTGTATCAGTTAGTCACCATAGTAGTCTGAAAAGTAATCTAACATCTTTTAAACATGCTTTGAGTTTATTTTAACAAATACTTATTAAGTACTGGCTATGCATTAGGTACAGTCCCAGTAACAGAGAGAATAGCAAAGGATAACACTTGGTAACCAAGAGTGCACTTAGTTCTTCTTTCTAGTTCTTGGGAGGGAAGGCATAGTGATTTCATATGTTCATCTGTGTCTTAGACACCCTCCCTAACCCTCTACCTTCTCAGGAATGTAATTCTATGTATTATCTCATTGCTTTCTTAAAGCTTTAATCTTTTATTATTGGCTCGATCTTTCCAAAACATATTCAAAAGTGCAAAGAACAGAATTTTCTTATAATAAGTGTTCAATAAATATTTGTTGTTCACATTGGAACAAGGTGAGAATATTCCCAGCCACATAAGCACATATCTACCCACCAAATTTCCTATCTTAAAGCAAAGAACAACTACAACAGAAAGCTCAGTTGAGCTCATATCCCTGCTAGCAACTTTGCCTCTTGATTTTCCCTCTCAGTCAAGATAACTAACTAGAGAGGGCCTGTAAATGCTCTCTACCTCCTCTTCTGCCTTACTCTCCAGCTTCTCAGGTAGCCTTTCATTCCCATCACTTTTTCTGAAGCAAAAGATGCTAGCAGCACCATGTTGCTGAGCTCACTGGGGCATTTTCAAGCCTCTTGCTGGCTCACCCTCTCTTTCCTTCTTGGAAAATGTTCTTACCTTGGCTTTGAGACATCATCTTTCCTTTTTATTTCCTTCTTCCTCTCGGATTCTCCTTTAACCTTCTTTGCAAATTCATTTTCTGGTCTTGCACCTAAATGCTGATGCTGTTCAGTTTCCAAACCTAGATCCTTTAAAAAAAAATACTTACTATAGACATTGTTGTCTATTCCCATCTCTTTAAATAACATCTTTATGCTCTTGCTTTCCTGATTTGAATTTTCAATTCCATCTGCTTTTCTGAGCACCAGCCTAATATGTACAACTGTTCCTTGACATTTCTACTGAGAGGTCTCATGGGCTTTTCTGACTCAATGTCTCAAACCAGTATCTTTACTTTCCCTCCTATTGGAACCTCTTCCACTCTCCCCATCCCAGTAGGTCATGTCTCCACTCACCCAGGGCTTATAGAAAAACCCAGTAGTAATCCTTGTCATCTGCCCCCTTACTCCCAACCCACTAAATCTATCACCAAGTTCTCTTAATTCTGCCTCCAAAATATAGCTCAAATCATCCACTTTATCCAGTCAATTTCACTGCCAGCTGCCATTTCTATGGATTGCTGCAATAGCTCCTAAGTCATCCCCCTAATCTACTCATGCAGATCACTTTTTCTGCGATGATTCAGTGTTCAACTAAGGTGATATGTATTTCATTTCATGCTACTGTTTCCTTAAAACTTTCACGAATGAATAATCAATTGTTAGATTCTGTATTAGAGTCTCTCTTTTTCTTTCAAGGGAGACATGCTGATGTATAATCACGGATTCATTTGTCTGGTTATTTGCCTCATGTCCATATCCCAACTCAACTGTGGGTTGCATCAAAGTGGGAACTGGGGCTATTTTTTTTCTCAAGACTTCATACGCCATGCTTGTCATATTGCCTGACAGAGCATTTCAGTATTGAATGAAGGAATGAAGCTATGAATAAATGAGGAAGACTGACTTAAAGCATGAGGTAGAAGATGGGGAATGCCCAGTCCTCCTTTGGAGAGTTTGACTGTAGACCGGGTAGTCCATTAACTAATGCACTGACTGAATGAGCTGGACTGAATACTTTTATGAATTATTTCATTTCATGTCCTAACTTCAAAAACCCAAGTCACTTTTAAGAATTAAATTCTCTCTCCGGTGAACTTCAGAGTTTACAAAATAGGACTGTAAAACAGTTCACTGTATGATGTATTTGAAAGAGTCTATGTAGCCTTGGTTTCACTTCTTGAATCTGCCAATTAAATGACTTGTGATGTGCCTCAGTTTCTATGTGTACATAAGAGTATGAGACCAATGTTGCATGAAACTCTTATGACATCACTACATGTCAACATGACAAACATCTAGGATAGCTTATGGCATAAGAAGATAATGTCTCAATTCTATTTTTTTTTTAAATTTTTGCCCTAATTCCACATCTTGACTTTTTATACTATTTCTTTCTGCTATTATTTTTTTCTATTTTACTCATCCTTATGGGTGGCAATAGTCATATTACCCACATAGTTTGAATTTTGCAGGAAGAGAAGAATTAGCAGTACTTAACAGAGCAGACTTCCTTTTGGATTAGAAATACAAACTTCACAGCTTCTCTGCCCAGCTTTTCAAGAGCATTTTATGGTACACTGCTGTGTAACAAGTTCATTTTAGGCTTCCATGCTGGGAGGGAGAAAACGAAGATGGGATTCGAGGGGAGAAAATTAAAAAGTTAATTAAAAGAAACAACTTGGTAATTGAATTCCCTAGCTCTCATCTTTGGTTACTGAGGTGGGGGAGGAGGGGTCAGAGCACATGGCTAGTAGGTTTGTGTCTGTGGCTCGCCTCAAAACTTCTAAGTGGGGTATGTATGAAAATACAGAGCAAATCCCTGCTTAACAGATAAGAGGAGGTGTAGAAATATATGGTTGGCTTTTTAGGAGCACCCACCAAACCTGCCCTCATATTCCTTCTTTAACATTTATATTTTTAAATATTCTTGGTGCAGCTGACATTGCCATTAGGCTAAGCCCTGGACCAGTATTGGTTAGCATTAGGGCATATAAAACTCTAATTTCATTGATTCTTTTACTACTGGGTATATACACACTCACAGGAGCACAGTCATGAACAACTCATGTCTTTTTAGGTTGTGTTCAGGTAACCAGCAAGTGGTTATTTGCTTCTTATTTTTAAAAGCTTGAATATAATCTACTGAATCACTCCTTCATAGATCACTTAACAGTTGAAATATTTTAAGATGTTAACATTGGAAGAGGCAAGGCTCTGTGATGAAGTTCTAGCTTTGTAAACCAAAAAGATCTAGGTTGAAGTCCTACCTCACCCACAGCCTTCATTTATTCGTGCAGCCAGCATCTGTTTGTTGAAACCCTAATGTGTGGCAGGTACTATTGTGATGGCTCATGATAACCACATGCTGGTTTTATGTAAGAAAATTAACTTCAGAGATAGACATTTTTATATTCTGCAGCATCTTGTTCTCACTCCTGAATTAAATCCACTGAAGAAAGAACTTAGGACATAGAACAATATAGTACCTTATCACCAAATAGATCTAAATCAGATTGCTGCTGATTTATTGCTCTCTAAAAATGAGTTACTCCTTTATTGTGGTATTTCTCCCAAGTACTAAGGACCACTGATTTGAGAGCCTTCATATTCAATCTGTTTATATTTAGAAGAAACGGATATAAGTCTTACCATAATCCCATACCCATCACTATGATAGAGGTGCAGCTACCTGTGTGTACTAACAGGTGCTTTTGTGTTTTCACAGGTTATGGTTTTGTAGATTTTGACAGTCCTGCAGCCGCACAGAAAGCTGTAGCATCCCTCAAGGCAAATGGCGTGCAGGCACAAATGGCCAAGGTAAGACTTCAGATTTATGTGTGTGTGTGTGTGTGTGTGTGTGTGTGTGTGTGTGTGTGTGTGTGAGTGAAAGAGAGAGATCTCAAATATTTCTCCATTGTGAGTTGATTCAGAAGTGGAATTTGCAATAATTTGGTTTATATTTACTTGCTAGAGAAAATAAACTACAATAAGACTTTGTTTAGAATAATCTGGCTGATTTATTGCATTGTTTCTTTGTGTATACTTATTAATGTGCTCTTTGTTATGGTAAACTTGTTAATTAATTAAGGATACTTGTGAAGTGCTCTGTTTTTTCCAGAGAAAGGAGATGTATGTGTACTTGTGTCTAGGATTTTCACTGGGAAACAGAGTTTTGGTGTACTGGTAAGGTTTTTGGCAAGATGTCTTTGATTAACTGTGTGCTAAAAAATGCACTTCCATTCATCTGAGGAGAGCTGATTGTTGGATTATGGAATTGTCTGATGTGTGCAGGGCAGTAAGTTTACTGAAGGTCATTAGAATTACTAGAATTTCACTTTGGCCCAGAAACATTGAGTTTTCCTAAATAATAATCTCATAGATATTGATGATTTTAATATTGTATTATAGAATAAGTTGTTGAAAACCTTCTATCTGAAATTATAATTTTATTTCTAAGAAAAACAAATGAAATTGCCTATAATAATTTTGTATCCTGATTGCAATGGAGTTATAAGAATCTGCACATGTAATAAAATAATATAGAACTATGCAAACAATGTACCATTGGTTTCCTGGTTTTAATGTGGTATTCTATTTATATAAGATGGAACCCTTGTGGAAATTAGGTGAAGGATACCAGGGATCTCTCTGTGCTATCTCTGCAATTTTCTAAAAATCTGTAATTATTTATAAATAAAAGCTAAAAAATCCCTTTATAACACTTGGATGCTTGATAGATATTTATGTTAAAGTAGTAGTCATTTTGGATTTGTTTACATGCAATGTCAGTTTTTAAATACATTGTATAGTTAATAGTACTGACCTTTTGTATCTCTAGATTGTCAAAATTGGGAGTAAATACCCAGCAGATCTTGAAAACCTAATTTGAGGCAGTAATGCCAGATGCATGTATACCGTAGCCTTTATTGGTCCCTATTAGAGCTCAGTGTTATAAGGACGGAGTAATCAAATTTTCAGTCATTCAGATTTTGATGTAATTGCTAACAATTTCCGGCAACATTTTCCAATTTCAACTTGAGCTTGCTAGAGGTGGGATACTAGTCCACAGGATCTGCAGTTGCCTCTGGGCAAGCGGATGCAGCCCACATCTGTTCACCTTTGGTTACAAGTCACTTCCCTTACAGATTACTTTTGTGGACTCTTTGTCCTTTATGACCCTTTAATTGCTATTCAAGGCAATATAAATTAGAATTTGAATTCTTTCAGCTGTGTAATATATTCTTCATCAGGATTATGCCTGGAAGCTTTGGATTTTGGTCATGAACTAAGATGGATGAAGTTAATATATTTGATTAATAAGGAAATTACATACATGTCTTGGTTTAAAGGTTAGTCGGTGAAGAGTCAGTGGCAACCTCAGTAGCAATTTTCTGTACCCAAAAAACAAATAATAAAAACAGCTGTTAGTTTTATGCAAAATATAACTTGAATATGAAGGGAAAGCAACACCTGTTGGTGAGAAAATGGTTTTAAATAGTACGTAGAGAAAACTTGTTAGTGGGATATCTTTGATTTATTCTATTGTTAAACTCCTGAGTTTTGGAAATTGCTGGATTATAGCAGCTTTTAAATAATGAATGCAGCATGTATTATAAAATATGCTCAGAAAACATACACATATATGTAACACCATATAAAATTATATGCATAACATATACAATAAGTCACTTAAGTTGTTTGATATAAACAGGAACAGAAAGTTGACATTAATTTATAGCTACTGGGGAGCCAATAGTATTTTTTCCTATTTCTTGGCATTCTGGTGCACAAGGAAACTCTCTTTCTTACACACACACACACACACACAGACACACACACACACTCATTGACATCTTTTCCAGTTGAGAGACTATCAAAAGGGAAATATTTGAAAGAGCTTTAAAATTATTATTTACTCTATCCAGAATTTTGGCCCTTGATCTATACGCAAGGTACATAGTAAGGAGGCTTCAATTGGGATATTTCCAGAGGTTCTCTCATATTTTATATTATCAGTTGTGATATCCATGAAGTAAATTCTTATTCTATTTTCCTCACAAACTTTGAACCTAAAGCCTAAAGCTTTAGATTCACATCTGCCTACTGGAAAACTTTCAGCAATAAATGACTCTGTAATTTAACCACCTAGAAGAAAATAAATAGCCTCCCTTTGACAATGAAATGGAACAGGCTCGACCACCTGCATTAGCAGATTTCTCCCTGAGCTATTGGATTTCATAGCACCTTTTCCTTTGTCCTGGTGGTAACTATTATTTATTATCATATAAACCCGCTGTCTCCAGGGCGTGTGAAACTTGCACTATATTTTTTGCCATTTAAGTATCTACGGAATCACCTCCTTCATTCTTGTTCTTATCAATATCCCGCTATGCAGGTTGTGGTGTCACATTTTAAAGACTCCAGGATTTTAAAATAAAAATGCTGCAAATAATCTAGAGTCCCAATAGCAACCCAGAGCTCACATGAAACTCTCCATCTGAATGGCTGTATTTACCTCCCCATCCTCTTGTGTGCATATAAAAACTCCAACTGATGTATCAGCAATAATGAATTTCATAACAACTTATTTAGGAAGTGACAATTGATTAATAATAAATAATTGTTAACACAAATGAACTTTTTATGTCTATTTGCTCTTTTGCCAAAAATAGCTTTTCAGAATTAAAGAATTCTTTTTTGGAGAAAACAGCTTTAGAATATTTTATTAGTACATACTATTTAAGAACATAGGTTTGATTAGAGATAACATTGACCTTGAATACTGGTTCTTATATCACCTAACTATGTGATATTTGCTTGTTATTTAAGTATTTTTGAAATTCTGTAGCAGTAGCAGCAGTAGTAGTGATAATATAACACGTAGGTTATAGAATTGCTGTGAGAATTTTTTTAAATGTACAAATAATTTGACCATAGTGCCTAGATGATAATATGAATTCAGTAAATGTTAATTACTTAATAAATACTGTTATCCATTAAATTAAGATTTGCTACTAGACCTTCTTCTATACATCCTAATATATCTTTTAAGTGTTGTGTTATTACAAAATAGTCTACTAAAAATATGGAAAAAAAGCATCAGTCAGCAAACATTTTTATTGTCTAGTATATATAGCAGGCAGTGTACCACATATTAAAGAGGTAAGATTGAGTAAAACAGCTTTCTCATTCCAAATTCTTAAAATTTATTCCATCTCCATATTGCTACAGCTCTAAACCAAGGATCTGGTCTGCTATTATTCTTTCTAAACCTCAGGGTTTATAGATGAATGTTATTAGCCAGGGAATGTGTATTTCCATGAGCATGAAAAGAAAAAATGAAGAAGATTTAGCTAACAATGGCCTAATTGACAGGTGTCTATTTCACTTGTGTACTAAGAGGGACCCAGGTACACAGTGAAGAGTAAATGCCTGAGCACCATCAAAGAACAGGTATTTCCTGACATCCTTTGTCTCTTATTTTCAAGCTGTACATTTATGTGATATCTTCTAGAGATCCAGCTCTTGTATCCACAGTTAATCCAATAAAATGAAGAAAAGGGTGAATGGACAACGGAACATTATGGCTAATTCTGCTCTTTTACAAGATTTTCTAGAATAACAACTCAGCAACTTGTGCTCACATCTCAGAGGCTAACACAATTACACTGTTTCCCCCATTAGCTGCAAAAGAATCTGACATGATAAGTATTGTGGTTTCTTTGCATCTGTAACCACATGTGGTTACAGATGCAAAGAAATAAGAATAAGCCATCCCCTTGGTTATACAGCATCCACAACACCATTATCCCATACTTATTTTTAAGGTGGCATGCATTAATTCATTTCCTATAGGAGCCAACTTGAAATCTTATCCTGTTGTCATAGTGGGTTGTGACATCATCTCTAACTGGCCCTGGGCTGTCCTCACAGTTCACTCATTGCTTTAAAGGAAGCTTGCAAGATAGAATGATAAAGAAGCAATAGGATGTATGTGATTAAAGGAAAACCAACATATATATTGAATACCTGCTCTGTACCAGGATTCTTCTACATGCTAAAGATGCAGTACTGAAACCAAATGTCGTGGAGATCACTCTATTTTTCAGAAAGACAGAAAATAAGGGAAATATTATGTAGTCAGAATTGGTTTGAAGACTATTGAAACTGGTTGGAGGTACAAAATGTTGAAGGTACAAAATGTTGGAGATGGGAATGGTGGGATAGGGTTATGTTTGAGTAGAGTTATGTTTTAGGTTGAATGGCCAGAAAAAGCCTCTCTGATTTTAATGACATTTGAACAGAAATCTAAAATAAAAGAGAACAGCAAACTCTCCCTATAGTTATTTTAAGAGACAGTTATGAATAATTTCTACAGTAATGTTAGTAGAGGAGGCTTTTTGTGAGTTAGTGCATTTGGGTTCATTATGCATATCCTTCATCTTCTTTTTGGTAATAGATGAATTGTTAACATTACCTCACTTCCTCTGCATTCTTTAATAGGAGTTCACTAGATGTAGTACATTTTTTGGATGATTTTTTCTTTCATAAACATCAAAGTCTAATTGAGTCCATAAATATTTTCTCCCAATACTTCATGTCTTCAAATCATGTGTTTTACCAGTGCCCATAAAGAAACAAGATGCCCTGTACCACTGCTGTGGGCTTTACTTTGAATAACTGTGACTCCAAAGCTTAGCAGTCCAGTGTTGCTTTTAACATAGTTCATTACTCTTGGATAAATGAGGGCATGTAATGAAAACTGCTGTATCTCATTTCCTAAACTACCACTTGAATGTCCATGCCATATGCTCTTATGGGATGTATCACCAACAGAAAAACATCACATCATCACCATTTTTTTTTGAAAATTTCTGTAAAAGAAATACTTAGCCATGGGTCATTTACATGTCTATAAAATATTTGTGAATGTCTGCTTTGTTGGCTATGTCAACTCAGCTCAACTTTATTACCTGATCCTAATGCTGAATGCAGAGATTCAAAGCCCAATATTGAAACTGGGTTGATTTTAATCCTACTCATTAATTACTTGAAGTTTTTGAAGCAGAATCCTCTGAAGTTAAATATTTGTATTAGTTTTTACCCAACAATTTGCATAATCTGCCTGTGGGGTCAACCCTGAGCTTTTGCAAGGACTCCGCTCTATCCTCTTAAGTGAATTGGTGGGTATGTAAGCATGTAGAATTTCCTGCTTTCCTAACAGTGGGGAAAAAACAAAACAAAACAAAAAAATGCCTTTGTACTTTAAATTGGAGTCTCTCTGAGTTGACCAATTACTTTCCCACTTCAGTATATATGTGGAAGTTCTCTTCAATCTGCAAGAAACATCAACACATTTATCCTACCTCTTGGAAGGGAATGTATCCATTGGCTGGTCTCAATCAATAACTCATTTCTTGATATGTTGTTGAGAAGCCTAATAATCAACAGTCTTCATTCTTGGCTTTAATAATTTGTTCTTAAAGATTAAAAGAATAGATTCTTTCTTTAGTAACTATTATTGTAGTTGGAGGGGTTCTAATTTAAATGCATTACTTTGTCCCATGTAGATTCTGATCCTATTGAAAAGGACAAAGAAATACACCAAAATAAGAAAACTAGCACTTCAATCACAATTGTGTTAGGAAAATGGGGCTTTGATTTGGGTAGAAAATGAGTCCGTTAATACTGAATGCCACAATTTGGTGTAGCAATCTGGACACAGGAAATGCTGGAGAACCACAGGCTTTCCTACCAAAGGATGAGGTCCTGTCTTATCCTGAGACCTAGAAGGAAATGAAAAATGTGCTCTCTGCTGGTAGTTAGATTTCAAGGGCAGGGCAAGGAGCAATGGGCCACCCTTGCAGAGTTCTTGCTCTCAGACTCATGAGTTGGGTGTTATTACTTCTTTTACTTGGAAATATGAACTAAATGGAAAAATGAGAGAAGGACTAAGATTATACCCTAATATGATTCCACATAAAATATGATAACAAGGGAGAAAAACTTTCCTCACCCCAACTCTTAACCAACCAACAGCTTTCTGCATCTTATTTTTATACTTACCCTTAAAAAAAAAGGTTGAATTGAAATCTTAGAACTATCTGTCATATAGATATATAATCTGATATCTCAACACCAAGAAACCTACTGATTACTAAAGTACATGGTCCACCTTGTGTTTCACTGTTTGTTATTAATGTACTCTGTGACACTTTTCAAACCTTTAACTTTGTCTATTCAACAAAAGGCAAAGAGATAGATAAGAGGATTTAGGTGACAAAGGAAATTATATTTCTCAAGTACCTGATCTATGCTAGCAAATAGGTTAAGTGCCATTATAGGTATTATCCCTATTTAATTCTTGCTAGCATCCTGTAAGATAGGTATAATTATTTCAGATTTATAAATGTATAAAAAGAGATGTCCCAAGTTCACTAAAGATGTGAACCCAAACCTATCTGATTTTAAAAATTGATCTAAGCAGTAAGCTGGTAATGATGTTCTCCAATCTCTTCAGTGGTGCTTGGCTACTGGATTTCTAAAGTGAGAGAAAAGACTGGACAAACTTGTTAATATAGTAGATTCAGGAATCTAAGTCATGATTTACACAGTAGGAAGTCAATTAATTTTCTGCTGAATAAATAAATGAACGAAGAAATAACCAATGTTGGTTATATTGTCCCTTTTTTTGACTGATTTATTGTTGTGATCTTAAATTAACTTTTGCAGAGGAAGTTCCTTGAACTTCCTATCCCACTAATGATGTGGTTGAATAATTCAAGTCAGAGCCACAGAGTGTGTCCTGAAGAAGGTGGGAAAAATAAACTGAATATGGTACCTAAAGCATTCATAACCATTTGTCCAGGAGGACACATTTCTTGAGCCTGTGATATGAGGATTCAATGTAATCATTCCAACCACTCACTGGGGAAATAAGACTGATGGAATCTTTATGTTTTAAGAATCTTTAATATGTGAAGACAAAGATCATTAACTCTTGTATTTGAGAAGCTTAAAGAAATTGGATGTGTACTTACCTGTACATACATGTATGCATACACATACATATGCATACCCATACATCCATATACCCATACACCCATACATGTTAAAATGACTAATTATTATGAGTTACCATGATTTTTCCAGGTAGTTATAGAAAAAAACACAAAAATGTTTCACCATTCCACAGCATGTCTACATTTTGCTTGGAAGTAGAACCTAAAGTTAAATAATAAACAAAATTGAATGGTAGGCCTCCGTGATTGCTGGTCTTCTGTGCATCATAAATTTATAACAATGAGCTGTGTCATTAGACACCTGAGAGAAGCTATTCACAAATGCATTACACTGGAAAATTAAAAACCAGAAAAGATGTGAATGCTGTGAATGTGTCAGGGACCATATTCATTTGATTATTATTTCCTACCACCTCTAGGATTCACTTTGTAACTGTGACTTGAATTACCCAGCTACATCATGAAACTCCAATTCTGTCTGCTGGCCAGATCAGTGGGAGTTGATGTTCCAATCTCTACAAGCCTATTCCCCCTTCTCTGTATGTAAAAAGTAGTCTGAACTTTCAGAAAATTTGCAGCTTCAATAAAAACAGTGAAATTCAAAACACAGACTTTTATTTCCCTGTTGAAATTATTTTTTTGAACTTTTTATTATTTTTATTTATACATGACAGTACAATGTATTTTGGCATATTATCCATACATGATACATGGAATATAACTTCCTATTCTTGTGGTTGTATATAATGTGGAGTTGCACTGGTTGTGTATTCCTATATGAACATAGGAAAGCTATATCTGATTCATTCTACCATCTTTCCTATTCCCATTCCCCTCCCCCCGAAATTATTTTTTTAACTACATTATGGAAATGAGAAATTTTGTGATTTTCTGTAAAGGAAATAAAGTTTACATATAAAATACTAAGGATTCATTTGCTCATACTAATGAATGACTTGAGTCCATGGATCCATTTGGAAATCATCTTGATATATAAAACATAAACTATTTCCCCTGGTATTCTCATTTAAGGTAATTGAACAGAGGTGCTTTATAAGTCCAGTGCAAAAGAAATTAAATTTTATTTTTTTCTAATTCAAAGTAAATTGCTGGTGAGGGAATAGACACACTGAAATTATTATTATTCAAAATGTAATTCACATGCACTGAGAAGAATAATGTGTTGCTAGGGGTGGATACCAACACTTACACATTTGTCCTTAGAAATTTGGTTTCAGAAGCAGACCCAGTTCAACATTTGTGGAATAAATAAAACTCTTTATAAGGATATGATATCATACACAGGAAAAGTTTATTCTATTGTAGAACATTTGGTGTTGAATACAGCACACAAGAGTATTTCATACTCCCCCAAATATTGATTTACTAATATAAAATTTATATTGATAAAATATTGACAGACTGATATAAAAAATCAGTAAAGTATTGATTTAATAATATAAAAATAATTGAAAGTATCCACCTGGTCTCTGGCTTCCTGTGTCCATAAAGATGCCACTCCCAGTTTCTCCATGAAATATGTAAAGATTCAGGAAAAAATGATGAGTAAATTACTTCAAAAAAAAAAAAACAAGATTAATATATATCAGTTTCCCAGAAAACATTCAAGGATTTGCTAGTCCTGCTAAAACCTTAGGGAAGAATTGAGAACCTACATAGTATTAATATGTTATTAATTGTTTTATACAATAAGGTGCAATTTTTATTTTTTATTTTTTTAAAGAGAGGGAGAGTGAGAGAGAGAGAATTTTTTAATATTTATTTTTCAGTTTTCGGCAGACACAACATCTTTGTTTGTATGTGGTGCTGGGGATCAAACCCAGGCTGCACGCATGCCAGGCAAGCGTGCTACCACTTGAGCCACATCCCCAGCCCCGAAATTTTCTTATATTACCTCCTCTGCTTTTCTTCTTGAAGAAAAAGTTACCCAAAATACACAAATACATTTCAGCTGTATCATGTAGCCAAATATCAGTGTCATATATTGCAGCCATTCCCGCAGAGGACCAGATTTATCTGAGGAGGTGTTTTCTTTTCTTTATCCTTTTTAGTTTTCAATAATAACTTCTCTTACCCCTCTTTTCCATCCTCTCTCTAACCCTTGAAAAGAAACCAATCAGAATCTCTAAACATACACTGTAGGCATGCATATTTTAAAAATGTTTCTCCAGTGACATTAATGCTCAACTGTGTTTGTGATCAACTTAAAGGATGCAAGATGTACTGTAAAAGAGAACAAATCCATAGAAGGAGAGAACAAGTCTGAATGCAAAATCCACAGGATAAAATGCAGAGACATTAAGCTCAGGAGCAAAGGGAACTAAGTGGCATGATGAAGCATTAATTACAAGGAAACAACACTCTAAAAGAACTAACTTCCAATTGTCGTTAGCTGGGCAGAATAGGCTCCACATAAAGTCAAATCACTTTCTTCAAAAACTGATTAAAGAAGCTCTCCTTGTAGTCAGGAAAATAAAGACTAAATTATGTATCAAGTGAGAGATCATACGATATGCATGATAGGCAAGGAGTGGAGATGCAACCAACCAACTGACATACCATCCAGAAAAAGAAATCAGGAGAGCTGGAAAAAACAATTATCAAAAATATAAATTGAAAACGTCTTTCGAGAGCTGATATATCCTTCCATGGAAACTGAAAGAATTGACCACTTTCCAAGCAACATGAAAATGTATCTATCTACCAATATGTAGGCATTTAAAAATAGTTTTTTTTAATGCACAAGTATCTATCTATCCTAGGGGGAAAATATGACTAACTAAAATGGAACAAAGATCAACTGTTTTTATGTGTTCACTGCAAGGTTAAAATTCAGAAGACAAGGGAATACTAATTGCTACTTAAGCCACAGAAAGACTGGCTGAAGTGTAAAGCAAAATGTGATCTTTTAATACACAAAGTGTATACGTAAATCAGTAAATATACTGAAGTCTAAATATAATTTATAAAGGTATGAGTACAGAAGTCACAGGTTAAGATACACATAGCTAATAACATTATAAAGCATCATAAATATTACTAGTACAGATTGAATATTCCTTATTTAAAATGCATGGGATCAGAAGTGTTTCAGATTTTGGAAATTTTAGACTTTGGAATATTTGCATAAACTTAATAAGATATCTTGACAATGAGACCCAGGTCTGAACCGGAAAGAGGTTTCATGCTGTGAAATTTTTCACTTGTTATATTATCTCAGTGATCAAAAAGTTTCAGATATTGTAACATTTTTCATTTTATATTTTCAGATTAGGAATAATCAATCTATAATAATAAAAATATAAACAATAAAACATGTGAGATTACTATCACTAAAATAGTAGATTTTGAAGCATATTTTAAAAAGAAAGTAATAAATGATAAAATAATAAAATATTAACTAGGAGAAGAATACAAAATGATAATTAACATTAGCACTTGTTTTCCTTTTTAAACAGATTTCTATAGAAAAGCAAACAAGGAAATATACCAAAATCTTAACCACAGGTATTAGTAGATACAGAAGTGTGGTAATGATTTAACTTTTTTTAATGGATATATCTATGTTTTCTAACTCTTTACTATAATACGGACTACTCTGTAATAAAATGACATTATCATAAAAAGATAAATATTATTCATAAAAAATTACCTACCTAATTACTCAAAGATCAACCTATTATATGACATGTGCTATTAGTGGATTTTAACAATATGAATGGTGATAAGGACATCTTGATTAAATGCTACATCAATTCAATCTCGCTAATTATGGACTGACTGTGATGATTGAGCTTGTCCTATAAAATAACATAAAGCGTACATTTGATATATATATAATGAAGATGTAGAAATCTATGAATGCATAAAGAATGTTTTTGCACAATGCTTTTTACTATATATCACTTGAGAAATGTTAATTCTATTTGATGATAACCATCACAACATTAAGTATAAAATATAATAAATTTAAAACTATAATTTTTTTCTTATTTTTTTTAATTTATATATGACAGTGGAATGCCTTACAATTCTTATTACACATATAGAGCACAATTTTTCATATCTCTGGTTGAATACATAATATATTCACACCTTCTTGTCTTCATACCTGTACTTTGGATAATAATGATCATCACATTCCAACATCGTTAATAGTTAATAACCCCTTGCCCCCTCCCTTCCCTTCCATTCCCTCTGCCCTATCTAGAGTTCGTCTGTTCCTCCCATGTTCCCTCTCCCTATCCCACTATGAATCAGCCTCCATATATCAAAGAAAATATTCAGGATTTGTTTTTTTGGGATTGGCTAACTTCACTTTGCATTATCTTCTCTAACTCCATCCATTTACCTGCAAA
The DNA here is from genome assembly GCF_052094955.1 of Ictidomys tridecemlineatus. Taxonomy (NCBI): domain Eukaryota; kingdom Metazoa; phylum Chordata; class Mammalia; order Rodentia; family Sciuridae; genus Ictidomys; species Ictidomys tridecemlineatus. The sequence continues at coordinate 31,267,938 of NC_135478.1, read as the reverse complement.
TGCCATAAGTTTATTCTCTTTTATTTCTGAGTCATATTCCATTGTGTATATAGGCCAGATTTTTTTTAGCCATTTATGTATCGAAAGTCATTAGGTTGGTTCCACAGTAAAAGTATAATATTTTATATGCTGATTCTGTGTTATAAAAGTGCATGTGACATCTTTAAAATTATGAAGTTGAGGCCATTCTACAGTAGTACATTCAGTAAACAGATTCTAAACGTATGTCTAGGAATAAACAAATAGTTGTGTTTATAAAGATTCAAAACGTGTCAAACAGTGTCCATATGTAGATATATGAGCTGAAAGGGAGAGCAAAAAGAAATATTCCAGCCCCACCTGACACCATGCACCTGTAATCCCTGCTCTTCTTCTTTGAGGCAGAGGCAGGAAGAGCACACGTTCAAGGCCAGCTTGAACAGTTCAGTGAGACCCTTTGTCAAAAAAGGAGCAAACAAGCAAACAAACAAAAATATTCCAGAGTAATGAAGTGATATGCTAAGGTCAAGTGACAAACTTTTTTTTTTTTTGATGTTTGCTAAAAATGAGATTAGCATGTGTTTACTTTAGTAAAAATATTGCCAGCAAAAAAATCACCATATTAAAGAAACAAGTTATCTTCCTATTTTACTGTTTCACCGATTCACTGCCTAAATAATTTTTAATTGTAAACAAAATTGTAGCACTATCATATTAAATAAATCATAGTTAGAAGAGCAAAAGTGAAAGGTAATAACACACTGGTCACTTAACTGTTTGTTCAGTCTTTAGATCTGATGAAGTCCTTTCTTATTTATGTCTTCAGGTCTCCAAAATCAAGAAGAGATCATGATATCATCCTCTATGGGTGAACATGAGCATTGAAATATGGAATAAAGAGAGACCACGTATAGTCTTTCCCAACATTGGGAATCCTGGTTAGCTAAAGAGCAATTCTATCAAAGGACAATCATGACAAATGCCATCCATTCAGAAACAGTGTGAGTTCTGAGTACATCTCTTGTGCTTGGTGAGGGTCTCCTGGGATGTGTTCTGTTTCATACTCTTTTTACTATGAACAGCTGAGTTCCCAAATTCCCAAAAATTCATAAAAGAATTTTTGCAGCTTAATTGTACTGTATTCTAGTATCCCATTAGCTTTCTTTTTAAACATTTTCTTTCACTCAAACCTTATGGCCTTTTTCCCATATGTATTTGACAAAAGCATTACAGATAGAGTTTTTCTCTCTTCGATGAAGGAAATGGTCCATGGACTACTGTCTGAAATGTTCAATGATGACCATCAAGGTTCTTGCTTCAGCATTTGCGGAGACACAGGAAACCAACTAATGGCTGATAATTTCCAGGAAATTAGTAATTCATACATATGGTTAGCATTCTGATTCTAGCCAAATGATTTGTTTAACTGATGGCCAGAGCTCTCAAAGGGACTTTTAACACAGAGGAATAGCTGGGCTTTGTTAATTGGACTGTGTGATAATCCTTGTGATTCTCTAGTTGAAAAACTAAACCAAAATACACAATGTAAATGTATATCCAGAAAATCTTAAGGCATAATCAATCTATATACCAAAAAGATACTTTTTTTAACACTATTATTGTCATAGTTTTCTTATAACATTATCTTAATTAATTTAGAATTCTATAAAATAGAGCTGGGGATATGGCTCAAGCGGTAGCGCGCTTGCCTGGCATGCGTGCGGCCCGGGTTCGATTCTCAGCACCACATACCAACAAAGATGTTGTGTCCGCCAAGAACTAAAAAATAATAAATATTAAAAAATTCTCTCTCTCTCTCTCTCTCTCTCTCTCTCTCTCTCTCTCTCTCTCTCTCTCCTCTTTCACTCTCTCTAAAAAAAAAAAGAAATGGGAAAAGTTTTTAAAAAAAGAATTCTATAAAATAAAATATTAACACAATTTAATTTGTTATTAAATCTAATGTTACTTTTCCCAATGTCCTATTATTTGTTAATTTGTCTGTGATACTGTTGGTTATTTATGACCCACTGTGTATCAGTTACCTACAGAACATCAGGACCACCCTGTGCTATGTACTTTCAGATATTGCTTAATTTCTTCTCCCTACCCCTTCTCCTTGGTAGTTATCTTCTATGTATTCATGGAAGACTCCTGTTCAAGTGTAAGTTCCTTGGGGAAATCTTGATGCCCATATAAATCATGCTCACCACTTTATATGTTCTCTTAGAATATTGCTTACCTGCAGGAAACTTAGGTTTTCAATCTCTTATTTAAATTTATATGAGAGACTCCTGGGTTACTGTTGTTCTCTTAGTATATGAGACCTGTAAGTGCAAAGGCCAAAACTGCCCTGCCACCATTAATTATCCCCCACCCTTTGCTTTACAACAATTTTTTACTGTGGCAAACAATATCTATATTTTGACAAAAGTTTGTAGAGCCAAGCACTAATGGAAAACAAAAAACATTATTAGAATTTCAAGAAGTGTTTAGCTAAGAGAGAGATCACTAAGGGTTTCTTCTTTAATAACTTTTCAAGAATTGGTGATGATCTAGATGAGTAGATGGTTAGGCAGGTGAACTATTTCTATAAAAGGTTGCACACTATTTTAGACTTTGTGAGCTGTTGAAGCCTTGTGAGCACCACTCTATCACCATTTATATACCTTCTGAACCTAGTATTGTGGCAATGCAGCAAGAAATAAAAATTAATGGAAGTTCTGAGATGCTCAGGAACACTTCTCTGGAGGAAGTTTCATCTAAGTTATCTGAAGGATGCTTTAAAGCAAGAGTCCTCAATCTCAATGTCTGGAAACATTTTTAGTGGTCACAAATGAAGCAGAGATTGTCTATGGGATCTGTTTCATGATTTGAAGCCAGGGATGTTGCTAGATATACCACAATGCATGGAATAGTACCCTCTCTCCCCACAACAAGTAATTATTTGGTACAAAATACCAATGATGTTGAGGTTAAAACACCCTATTTTACAATAATAATGCTGCCACTTCATCTTAAAAATCCAATTTAATTTTGTGGCCCACAGTTATTATTTTTGTATATTGTGATGACAGTAAAAGAATATGTGTGTGTTTATGTGTGTGTATGATTTCATTTTGTGTCAAGAAAGTATATGATTACTTATTCAAAACAATTTACCATTTTTATTACCTTTCAAAACATAACATTTAATAATTCACTGTAGCTTCTTCCTTTTGAATTTCTTTTATATTCCAATCTTAAGCCTTTGTGGCACTTCTGTCTTTCAGATTTAGTCTTTTGACTGTACTCAGTGTTCTGGTAGAATGGCTTCCTGATGCACCCTTACACTTCTATAGGGTTCTGCACATAGTGAGGGCTCAGATTTTTATTGATGATTTGAAACAAATTATTTATTTCAGAGGCTGAGCAACTAAATGTCTTTTGAAAAGTAGAAATCAATTGATGAAAATAGTCATTTACTGCAGTACCTTGCAAATGAGCCTCCATATTAAATTTTTGATCACTAGAAATTCCCTCAATTAGAGTTCTGAAATCACATATGATTAAGCTTCTGGATAATTTGCTATGGCTGTTATATTTTTTTCCCCCGGAAATAGCTCTGTTCTTTTACTTTTTAATAACTATTACTCTGTGGATCTTAGCAATGATCTTTCAGATCATTAGCTTTCCTTCAGGGGTAGACCACTAGAGGGGTGGAAAGTTGATTGGCATTTATTTACCAGCACGTCTTTTTTAAAAGGATAGAAAATGATGATAAATTAAGCCTTAGATGCTTTAAGATATATTTTGGCATATTGGATATGTTGATATTTCTTCCAAAAAAGAAAAATACAAAAATAAACCTTCAAATGACTTTTTTTTCCTTTATGCACACACTACATTTTTTTCATAGCTGTTTTTTTTAAGTTGCATTAAAGATAATGGTTCTTTCCTTTCTCTAAATATTTTAAGTGTAACATTTATATTCTGCTTATGTTTTCACGGATTGTTTGTACTCATTTAATATTTTCCTTAAAATGCAATTTGAAAACAAGTTATGGATAAAATGGTGTACTTGCATGGAGTATAAATTTCTAACCTGAAGAATAAAATGAAAAGTATTGCTGATATTTAGTTGATGTTGGCATTGACCTGAAAGTAAAAAGGTAATTGCACCAACTTAAGAATGCATAGTTTTAACATTGGCAATTTCCCATTTATAGAGCACTGAATATTTAAATATACAGAATAACATTGTGTAATTCTATGGGAATTCCTTTGAGTTTTACAGAATCTAAGTGAATTTATAAACTTTCTTTGTTTTTCTAAATATTAACAATCAGTGATTATAGGGAAGAGTAGGGAGCCACCCATATTCTTCATGCATTTTAGAAAGAACCTTGTAGAAAAGGAAGCAGTAGTAAGAGTATATGCAGGAACAAGGGTAATACAAGAGGAACATAGAAAAAGTAGAAATAGGAGATGATATATCATTGTTTCACCAACTGATTCATGAGAATAAAACATGGATGTCTAATTATAATTGGTCTTGGCAGTTCAGATTCAATAAGGGGGAAAAGCTATGCAGCATTCTGACCCTTTTTCAATCTCACTAATTCAGTTTTATAGGACAGATGTAGTATGCTGTGTCCAGAGTGCCAGGTTCAGTGATTTATGTTCTTTTCTACTAATGCTGCTAACATGTCCCCTGCACTTCCAAAGATGCTATCATAACTAGTTAGGAGCTGGTCAAATGTGACAGTGGGTGTTATACGGTCTTCTTACTTTTTTTCCATTTCTGCCTTTGCTAAAATATAAAACCAGCTGAGTTTCCTTTTTTGCTGCTTGCCAACATGTAGGCATTTTAGGAGTCACTTTTTGGATTCTGTCTCTCCTAATGAACTTGATTGTTTACAGGGTTTTCCTTTTCTTAGTAAACCATGGTTTTGTTCAGTGATGCACCACTAGTGTATGAAGTTACCCCTTGTCTGTCTCTGATGTTTTTGTGTTGCTTAATGTTAAATTTGATCACCGATGACTGTATTTTCTCATTTCTAGTTTTTGTTTGCTGCCCACTCAGTGGTGTTATAGCCTACCTTTTGGTCACTAATTGATGATTATATGGTCACTAATTGGTGATTATAAAGGTTATATTGTCTGGAACCTGATCACATGAAGGTGTATATAAATGTGCTTTGGCTTGCAGAATGACAGACATTTTGGCCAGATCACTTGAACACCAAAGGATTTTGTTCTTGTAGATTTTTAAATGTACTTAACTTCTTTTGAAAATCAACATAAGACTAAGACCACAGAGAATTTCTATAACACATAGATATTTCGATCAGAGCTGGAGTTGGTTTGCTCATATTCTATGATTCTTTCCTCAGACTCTCTAAGGTATCCACAAGATACCTTACATATAATTTTATAATAAGTAGGGTTGATTTTATAAGTTAAGTAGACTTTGTTTTATGTATACAATATAAACTCACAATCAGGTATAAGCTGACATGAGAAAAACCAGCAGCCAGATTAAACATTTGCATCTGTTTCTGAGTTTTTCTGTATTTACTCCTTTACTGCAAACTCATTCCTTCTTTCATCTTCTGTAGCTCACTCACAGACAAATGTTGCCAATGCCAATGTTTAAGAAAATACATGGGAGAAAATAGGGGAAAAAAAATCTATTCATCAAATCTACTTCAAAATGGGGGAAAATTCCACTCTATTGGTTAAAGGAAAGGATCTTCTCACATGAAATATAACTGTTCAGTAATATGCAGTCCAAGCAACGTACAAACCATACTCGATAAATTAGTAAACAAAGTAATCTGACATAGAGAAAACGATGCAGTTTGCACCACAGCTTGACTCAACATGAATATTCTGTGAAAGTCAATGTGCTGAGAATGTTGGAAAATGGCAGATATTCTATTTGTGTTTCCGGAATTGCTGTGTTGTGTTCACCTCCAAATGTTAAATTATCATGTCAACTTAGTATAGATTGCAGATATTTTTGATTAGAAAGCTACCATGGCCAATCATTCAGTAATTAATAATTGCAATTTAAATTTAAAGCCCTCTTCCATTTGATGTTGTCTTAGTCCATTTGGGCTGCTATCACAAAATAGATTAGACTAAGTAGATTATCAACAACAGACATTTATTTCTTACAGTTCTGGAAGCCTGGCAGTCCAAGATCAAGGCTGCCAGTGATTAGGTGTCTGGAAAGGGCCTGTTTCCTGGTTTATAGACAAGAGTCTTCTACCTCTGTTCTCATATGACAGAAGGAGCTAATGAGCTTCCTGGGGCCAAGAGCACTAATTCCATTGTTAAGGGCTCTGCCCTCTTGACCTAATACTTCTCAAAATGCTTTACCTCATAATACTAGTCTGGACATCAGGATATCTAAATATGAATGTTGGCTGGACATAAATATTCAGACTATAGCAGCTGTATAATTTGCAAAAAAGGATTGTCTGAAGGATTTTTGTTTGTCTTTTTTCTTTTCTTTCTTCTTTCCTTTCTTTCTTTATTTTTAGTTTCCTGGAGCTTTAATTTTTTTTCTTAACACCTTTGCCAGAGAGAAAATTTAAGTTTCTTATATTTTTACTTTACTTTCAGAAAATTTGTATCATAATCTGCTACATTTTTCACAATAATATTTGCCTAAATTTGCCAATCAGAACACATTAAACTTGAAATTTGTAAAAAAAAAAATCATTAATAAATTTGAATATGCTGCTCATAAATTTGGGGCTTCTATTCATTGATAATATTAATTCCTTACTACTGATTTTGAGAAAAGATTGGTATTGTGAGAAAAAAAAAACACACACATGTATGTATTTGAGTTATTTTTCTATCCTTATTACAGAAGTATTAAAACATACACAAAAGCAGAGAAAAATAGTATAATAATGCAGAACATGGAACCACCACATTTATTACTTTGTTTTAACATTTATTCTACTTACTGTTGATTTTGTTTCACTTGAGCCTTTTCTCAGTTTGCTTACTCTACTAGAATACATCCTAGACAGCATATCATTTTATCTCTAAGTATTTAACCATTTAACTTTTCTGGCTAAAGTCTTCTACATATTCATATCACCACTATGCAGATTGAGGAAATTTTTTAAGATAGTTTAAATTTTGTGACAATATTTTAAGAGATTTGATAGGATATGCTGTTAAAATCAAACCTAATTCTTTCCATTAATATAATTGAAAATGACTTAAACCTAAGAGTAATGCAGTAGGATATTAAAGGATGAGATATACCATATTTCTTCTTAGCATTCTCAGTTTTATTTTTTTCTCAGTCATATGCTGCTTAAAGTTAAGACTAGATGATTTTGAGAAAACTTTCCAGGTTAATCACTTTGGGTTTGATTTTGGCTATTATGCTATTGTTTGTATAACCAGAGGAAGTGGCTCTCTTTCACTTATAGGCATGTGTCATTTAAATTTGCTGCATAGGTTTTGTGCATTTAAACTGCATTAAGTGGCTAGAATTGGGAGAAGATGTGGTCAAGGCAAAAGGGGCAGAGGATACATTTAGGGTGCTGAGTGGCATATTTTGTTATGTGTGTATTTCTCTTTAGAGCTCCTTTTTGGGTTGTGGAGAATATTTGAGGTCAACGAGGAGTCTATACTAATTGAATGCTTGGTTTATGTGTTTTTTATATGTTTCATTCATTTCCTTTACATGCAGCATTCACTGTGTGTTGCTTCTGAGGGAGCACTTGCTTCTCAAATTCTGTTACAGAACTGCTTGTCTTTATTTCCAATATCTTATGGATCAGTACCATAAAAATGAATTAGCAAATAAATGGAATAAAAGAAATCAAATACATAAAACATACAAGCATTATTATCATTATTATTAAAATGGTACCTGGGATTGAACCCAGGGGTGCTAAACCACTAAGCCACATCCCCTGCAACCCCCCCCCCTTTTTTTTTTTTTACTTTTTTATTTTGAGACAGGGTCTTGCTAAGTTTCTGAGGCTGGCCTCAAACTTGTAATCCTCCTGCCTCAGCCTCCTAAGTTGCTGGGATTACAGGGTGTACCACAACACTCAGCTCAGTTTTTAAAATTATCAATTTTAACAGAAAAAAAGAAACTAGTCTACCAAATTGCTGAGAACATTTCTAAATTTTGCCTCCACATGTCTGTTACTATGTCCTCTCAGACAGGCCAGTTTGTGATGTGGCCCTAGTCTTCAGACAACCCTTAATGTATTGCTGGTCCAGGTTGTTGATCTGTGTGCAAAGGTGACAATCAAAATATTGAATGAATTGCCACTATGACATTGGCACTAGCCAGCAAGTGCAGACCTGAATACTCTCTGATTAGTGCCAGGTTTTAACCAGATTGCAATATGATCCTAGCATCATTCCTGGAGGATGAATTAGTGCACCTGGGAGTCCAGGAGACACTATAGAGGAGGGTTCCATCAAAACCTATTTGTTGGTGTGGAAGTATTTAATATGATAGTAACTGGTATACCTATATATAAAGCCTACTACCAGTGTTTGCCATCTGAAAATTTATACTGTTCCATCTCCCCACACCTACAGACTCTGGAGGCAGGGAGTTCACTGTTGCTTCTATAAAGTAGCCAAGATCTGAAATACTAGATGTTAAGTAGATTTTGTTGAGTTAGCAGGTGCCTGCAGAAATGAGGTTTGCAGATAGAATACTTCTCTTTTAATATTTATATCAAAATATGGTGATTCAGATACTGAAACTGTGTGTATATGTCAATGTCAGGATGTGCAGAGCTTTCTTTCCAATCAAATAGATATAAAAGACCCTAAACACAACAGAGAGAAACAAATTATTCTTGACCCCATGTCCATGTCAAAGACTTATTATTGTCCTGTGTTTGACAAATATTCAAACCTGTTACCATTTGCATGTTTGCAGCTACAAAAATTTAGCTTTCTTTCCATAAGAAGAAGTGTTAATTTAAAAAATCAATTCTACTTTTCATCTAGGCCTATTCTGTAAGGTATTCTTTTTAAAATTTCATTCTAAATATTTTTAGATGATTTATTTTCTTTATCTGAGAACAAGCACTGAGGTGGATATAGAATATGATCTGATGAAAGAGGATACAAGATAAATGAGGACCCTATCATTAATGGATGCACAGTCTAGAGTGATTATGACAGATTCATGCATAAACATCAGCTAGAAAACAGTAGTGAACTACTGTATGGCTAAATGCCCAAAAGAAATAAATTGTATACAGCAGTCACTACAATTTGTCAAGTTCAGGCCTGTGCATAAGAGTTATTCCCACCACCCACCTTTACTCTCCTTAATGAAGAAACACAAAGTCATTCTTCAGATGTCTTCATAGATGACACTTCTTTCAGAGCCACTTCAAGAGATATAGCACCTACACCCATAATCAGTTAGGTGTCCCTTCCTTGAAACTTTTGAGCCTCTTGTCATTATCCTATCATTGTGACATGGTCTCTTTATTTCTGGTCTTTCCTGTAGTGTTGGCCCCATGTCTGATATGTGGAGTCTAAAATATGTGTACTAATTTAATAAAATAAATAATAGATTCTGAACCTATTAATAAATCTTCCCAAACTGTATAGCCTTATTTTAATTTTCTAAAAGACATTCTCTGCCCCCATTCTTGGTAAACACAGCTGTGAATAGAGCACAGCATCCTACTCTGGAAGGAGAAATGATTCTATAAAAGATTCATGCATTCTGGTGAAATTCTATATATGTATTTTTAAAAACTATACAAGAACTAAGATATCTATCCATGTATTTTGTACCCCACATGCTTGAACTTATTGCGTTGCCCTAAAAAAAGAAATCATCTTTTTTTTTCTTATATACTTAATGGGATTTGTCAAATCTTTGGTGTAGACATGTTTAATTTCTAGGGTAATGAGATACTTCTGTTTGTGGTAGGGCATCATGTTCTGCCCCAAATGAGATGTGCCAAGCCAAACATGAATTGGAAGGCCAAACATTATGTCTTGTGTGTTTGTCAGGTGTGTCATTTATTCCCAAAAGCCAAACGCAGTGCAATGACATATTTTACTATTCGTGAACTTTTACCTTCTGTTAATATGATTGAAGCAACCGGAAATGAAAATTGTCAGGGCAATTTAACAAAGAAGCCCTGTAAATCTTATGATGGCCCAGGTAGTAAAAATCAGTTTAGAAGGCATATTCTTCAAACCTGAATTTTATTTGGTGAAACATGTTGGTGCCTGATCCTTCCAGAAACATACCCAAAAGGAGTGATTTAGAGATCCCTGTCTTAAATTATAAACAGCAGCCTGATCAGATTCGGCTGTAGGTTGCTCACAATCTGTGACAGGATGCATATGTATCCCAAACAGCCACATGACTGGATGAGTTTGATGTGTATTTTATGTAATTCCAAAATTCACAAAGCAATAAAAAGTCAATCTTATTCACCGGAAGCACAGCACATAATTATTGAGCAAATCAAAAAAACGTCTAATTTGTAATTCAAGTTAATCTTTCAATGGATAAAACCAGAGAGCAGTGAGCTACCCACTCATAGGCAACTTTTTGAAAATTCCACAGTTTAATTCTTAGGGTAGAAAATCAGAAGAGATGCCCATTTTGTGCATTAAAACCTATTTTTAAGGAGTGAATTTTTTTTGAGGGGGGTGGTTATCAGGGATTGAACTCAGGGATACACGATCACTGAGCCACACCTCTAGTCCTATTTTGTATTTTAAATTTAGAGATAGGGTCTCACTGAGTTCCTTAGCACCTCAGTTTTACTGAGGTTGGCTTTGAACTTGCCATCCTCCTGCCTCAGTCTCCAGAGTTGTTGGGATTATAGGCGTGTGCTACTGTGCCCAGCTAAGGAGTACATTTTCAATGTGCAAAAATTAAGTTCTTCAGTATCTGAAATACAAAGTAATGCCTCCTTCCTCATCTGTCCCCAGAGATAGTCACTTTCAAGAGTGTACAAGTACTGTACACCCAGACATCAGTGTGCACACAAGAGGTGGTGCAGCACAGTGGCTATGAGTGCAAGGCCTGAGTCTAATTCCTAGGTTTCACCTGCTGTGTGGCCTCGGGCATGTTGCTGAGCCCCAACTCCTTAGTTTCCTCATTTCTTCCTTTATAACATAGCTTGGAAGAACACTCTGTATCACTGAAGAAGCATTCAACTGAAGTTAGCTCTTCATTAGTTTTGCGACTATTATAAATAACACCATAGTGCCTATTTAAATCAAAAGAATGAAGATATATATATGGAAGTGGTAACAGCATATCAATGTTTTTTCATATTTACACAAATGTATACTTGTATACAGCATTTAACATACAACTTATTTTTTGATCTGTATCTTGAATATGCATTGTTACATTTGTATATATAAAGGTTTATTTATAATCTACCATATAAAATTCCATTTCATAGAAATATTATAATTTAATTTATTATGGCTCTTCAGATTCTCTACTCTTGTTCTGTAGCAAAAAATGTTGTCAACATCTTTCTTGTATAAGAGTTGGCTCCCTTAAAATTGTGTCTATAGGAAAAATGCATAGAGTTGGGTCTAAAGGTATATGTATTTTAATCATTAATAGTTAATGCCAAATATCCTATAAAGTTTTGGCTAAATTTTTCTTCTATAAGCTAGATGAGAAAGTTTCTATGTGAATGAGATGCTTTGAGACTGTTTAGTTATGGAATAATCTTCATAATGAAAGGTTATGAATGGGTCACCGAGATAGAAGACGCCAGTAGTAGAGTACTCAACTAGCATGTGTGAGAAACATGCTAACAAAATGCCAATAAAAGTAAATAATAATTTAAATGTTTTAAAAGGATAGAAGAGGCCACAACAGATTTTACAAAATTGGTTTAGTTGGTAACAAGTGATTATATTTGCTTTTTTGACCAATTGTCATGCATCCTAAGCCAAAGCTGATATAAAGTATTACATTTCTAAAATACAACTTAAATGAATCTGGAAGAAATACTGCAAATAACTTTCATAACTTTGATATATTATTTTTAAATTGTATAGTTAAATGAAAAAAATAGTGATATAGTGTAATTATTGTAATCAAATTTGGGGGGCATGAAGTAAGGAATTTCACTCAAACCAATTTCATGTTCTCCTGCACTTGACTCGATTTATTAACACAAGGGCCCACTTCATGGTGTACTACAGAAGTCCCTGCTCAATAGTGTACTACAGAATTCCCTGCTCAATAGTCCCATGAACAGTGCTCCATTGTTTCCATCTTGAAGTTCTTAATAATTTTTAACAATGAGATCCCCCTGTTGATTTTCCCTGGACCCTACAACTTTCCTATTGCCAGTTCTGATAAGCAATAACTAAATTTCCAACTTATTCGCCTGTCCCACGTGAAACACAATCAGTATATTTGTTTGTCTGTCTACTGGGAAATGTCTTAATAGTTGTGTTTATGTATTATTGCTGAGAAAATGGTATACTTTACGTATCTATATAAAATATCAGCAAAAGTGTATCCACCCATTTAAAATATGTAAGAAACAGAAAAGTCAATAGCAGGGAAGCAAATAACCCAATTTAAAAATGAGCATAGAAGGCATGCAAATGACTACCAAATGTTTTTAAAAAATGCTCAACTACTAATACTAGAAAAATGAAAATGGAAACTGTAATAAGTTATCTTTCCATACTTATTAGAATATTTATAATAAATAAAAAGACTGAAGATTACAAGTACTGGTAAGGATGTATATGAAAGGCACCCCTTTGTACACTATTGGTGGGAAGATCAGTCACTATAGACATTATGGAAAAAGTATGGAAATTTCCATTAAAATAGGAAATCACCCTAAAATCCAGTAATCCCAATTATGGCATATATTGTTTGAGATACAAGGTGCTGCAAAAAATCAAACACATGCTCAGAAGTAGCTCAGTGAGGCAAAGTTTACTTCTGCTGAAAGTTATGCTACCAAATGTAGCAAGCAAGCATCTTTAGGCTAGTGATCCTCCCTGTTTTTATCCCTAATGCAGCACTGTCCCTCACTCTTATAGGATGAGCTCAGGAAAATTAGCAAGTGGCTAATTTTAAAACTGGGGTGGGCAAAGGAAGAGCTATAGTTAAAATGGCTACCATTAGATGATCTTACATCCCAAATAAGGGTAAATACTATATTCTGAAAATGGACCACGGACTTTCTATTTCTCACAGTATCCAAAGGAAATTAAATCAGTATGTTAAAGAAATATCTGCACTCTCATGTTCATTACAGTGTTCTTCAGAATAGCCAAGATATGGAAGCAACCTAAGTGTCCATCAATAGAAAAATGGATAAAGAAATGTAGTATATGTGCATAGTGGGGTACTGCTCCATTTTGAAAAAAATAAAAATAAAAACGCATCCTGTTATTTGCAAGAACATTGATGAATGTGGAAAACATTATGTTAAGTGAAATAAATCAAGCACACAAACACACATGCCACATGTTCTTTATGAGTGGAATCTTAAAAGTTGAATTTATAGAAACAGAGAAGAGGATGGTTACCAGGGATTGGAGGCAAGAGGGGTTAGGAAACAGGCAACAGATACACAATTTCAGTTGGAAGATCTGTTATACATGATTAAAGTTAGGAACAATGTATTATATACTTGAAAAATGCTAAAAAGAATGGATTTTAAATATGGTTATAAAATTTGTTAATTAGCTTCATTTAGCAATTCCACAATGTATATATATTTCAAAACAAAAGTAAAATAAAACTTTATTAAGTTGATATCATAAGTCAATACGGGTAGAATGGATTATTTAAGAAGTACCTGAAGAATAATTGATTGACAATATGGAGAAAACAGTTTCTGGCATCACTTCGTATCATATATCAGTATAAATTATAGCTGGTTGTTTATAATGAAAATACGACATTGCAGTAAAATATTTTTGGGTGCTTTCAGTTAAATGATACAGAACTGTGAGAAAATAACTGTGAATGAGATTCTGATATAAATCTATTTCCAAGGGATTCTATATCCTGGACAATAAGAATGCCTTCCTCTTGCTAAAATATTTATTCTAGAGAGTCATGGTAGAATACCACTGTCCTGGACAAATTATTTTCCCCTCTGAAGTATCAGGCCAAAAGGAAAGTTGCTCATTTTTATACCAATGATGTATGCTTTGAAGAATTAATTGACTAATACTCACAACTTGAAAGATATAACTGAAGCTTGGAAACGTTTAATGATTTGTGCCCAGTGACATGCACATTAATAATGAATTTTGAAATTGAGCTTAGTCAGATTTGCAACTTCTCCTCTTCCTGTCCTGATTTTCTAGCACATTTTTATAATTGGTCCTAATTGGAGCCAATTGTCACCATAATATTTCATAACTGGGTTGTTCTTCTTGAGATAGAAATCAAAGGCAATTAAAGACCTTACAAACAATTGTAGAAGAGGAGGGTGACTTAAATCCTGAAATTAGACTACTTGTCTTTAGATATGATGCCTGTACTCCTGATTTTTAACAGCGTCTCTGAGCTTAATTTTCCTAATATAATGAGATTATTCTTATGAGGGAATTGGACCACAGTTATCTCTGAAAAAAAAATTGACTATTTAACACAAATGGACCAAAACAAAGTAATGTTTCAGATAAATATTTTTTATGTACATTTGTAGATACAATATACTAGGACAAAATATTTTAAGTCAAATTTTATAAACTATGTCTAGGTAAGTGGAAATAAAAATACTAACAAATTAATAAGTGCTGATGCTCATCTTAAAGTTCGTATAGTGCTTGTACATTTGGATTAAAAATGCCCTTGTAATATAAAAATGTATATTTGAAACTTTTTATTTTTTTTGCCTTTCACAATATATATATACATATATATATATAAATATGTCAAGTTTCTTAAACTAAATATTATGACAGGTGAATGGAATGTTGGTCAGCTCATACGACCTTATTTAATTGTTGAACATGAACCTGAGCTTACAGAGATCATGCCACATTCCTTAGAATACCTTTTTATTATGGCAACAGGCGTTATAGATAATTCACTAGAGTCTTCATTTATGGTCTGAAAATGAAGTCCCAGAGTGATTGTTCCATGTTTAATGTTGGCTCACACATCATATTAATGATGATTTTTATTTAAAAACTGGGTCGCTGTGGTGAATTAGCTGTATGGACTACCTGAGGCTCCTTGTCTCAGGAATGAAGATAGACTTCTATGGTTAACAATCCCATTTCCTAAGTGACCCAGAGACATTCGACAGGAAATGGCAAACCTCGTGAGCACTGAATTCAATTTTTATTTTCTCTTATTCGTTTCTAATGTAAAAGTCTGTCTTAAAGCCATGAAGTGAAGGAAGGAAAGAATAGTTTTGAAAATGAGGAATAAAAGTAATTGCTTTGTGGATTTTTAACTTTGGGGTTTAGGGAACTAATGCTTCTGGGAAGAGAAACACTCAATTGATTATAGCAGCCTCTGGTTCATGGTGGTGTCCATAGGACAGGAAAACAGTGATCCATGATACGCTGTGTCGGTGGGGAATGGGAGGATTAAATGAACTCTAGATAGGGCAAAGGGTATTAAAGGGGAGGGAGGGAAAGGGAGGGGGCCTAAAAGTAGGAAAGATGGTGGAATGCGATGGTCACCATAACCTTAAGTACATGTAAGAAGACCCGAAGGATGTGTCTCCGATTTGTGTATAACCAGAGATATGAAAAGATTGTGCTCTGAATGTGTAATGTGAATTGTAAGGCATCCTGTTGTCATATATAACAAATAAAAAAATAAATTTTTTTAAAGTCTAAGTTAAAAAAGAAATGAGAGGTGGATGCAGGAGGAAAGAAGTACAGAAATAAAGTCAGTTCTCTTCTCCTCCATTTCTTCCTTTTCAAGGTCAACCACTGAAATATAGTTTGTGTACAACTAACATCTATTGGAAATATAAAACTCAATGTGTTTTAATACATGTACGTAACAACAGCACAACCGAGGTACAGGACATTTATCTTGCCCCCAATAGTTCCTGTGCTCCTTGGCAGCCAGTTCATCTCTCCCCGATGTGCTGCAGCTGCAGATTAGAACTTGGACTTCGCAGCCAAAGAATATCTCCTTGCAATACACCAAATAAGCAATGAAAAGAAATTTTTAAAATAAGTGTATTTGTCTCTATTCCTGGGAAAATAAATAAAAAGGGGGTTTGTAGTTAATTGGCCAACTTGGTTTAATAATTAGAATCAATTATATAGAAGAAACATTTAAAATTTGCAATAGTAAAGCCAAGAGCTGAGATTCATGAGTCCAAGTTGACATTAGAGGGAAAATATGCACATGGAGAAGTTCCAGAAAGATGAAGTTTTGAAAATACAATTCCTAGATCCTTGCAAATCTGCCTGGAGTAGAAGTCATTCATGTTCACACTGCAAGGCATGAAGGGGAAAATCACTAAATGGGTAGATAAAGGGATACATGGAAAGATGAATGAGAAGAAAATGAGAGAAAGGGAAAGAAGATCATATCAGGGCCACTTTCTGATAATAATTCTGAAACCAGAGGGCTGGACAAGAAAGAAGGTTCCTGTGAGACTATATTGCATGGTGAGTAAGAACTTAGGGTTAATATTGGAGACACCCAAGCTTTACTAACATCCCGACACTAATGGTCCTGTCTGGGCAATCTGTCCCACATACTGCATTCATCATTATGACTTGTAAAATGGAAGCAATGGTATCCGCGTTGCAGAATTAATTTAAAGATTAAATGTCGAGAAGTTAGTACAAGAATCCTGACACCAAAAAGGACACCTGCTATTATTCCATTTAGATAAAGCACAAAACTGTTCTGACGAAGCTATAAGGAGATAGAGGAAGTGCAACCTTTGGGTGGAGGACAGTGACGGGGGAGGAGTCTGAGGAAGGCCTCAGGATTGGGGATGGTCCTCTGCTTCATCTGTGGGATGGTTCTTTGGGGGAGTGAGTATGTACATGTATACATGTGTAATATTTGTGTGTATGTCCATTACTTAATACAAGCCACTTTTTATGTAAAAGCAGGAGGAGAATATATGTTAATATGTTCTCATACGATGCTATAATATTGCCTCTGAGATATATATATATATATATATATATATATATATATATATATTTATATTTAAAATACACTGGTTGCTTGTTTGGGGTAAGGAGATTTTCACAGAATACCTCCCATGTCCTGCTTTTTGAAATAAGTATACCTATTTACTCTTTAGGAAATTAAATAAAATTTTAAAAATAGCACAGAACCAAGCCCAGGTCCCTCTTTCTTGCTATTTCCCAATGGCTCTGGTCCTTTCTGATTAGGGATTAAGAAATGTTGTGATGATGAAGCTGCCAAGACCAAAGAAGTCAACTTTGACAGAAAATTAAGGCTTATTTTCCTGCAATCTATAATATTACCTCAAATACTTGGTTTCCTGGGATTCCTGCTGGGAATATCAGATAACCCAACAACTATTTTTAATTGCCCAAATGATTTAGTGAATACCTACCATTGCAGCCCATCTGGATGCTGCTTTAATTTGCTTCATTTTTTTTCCCCCTATCCCAGCAAGAACAATGACAACAACAATAAAAATTAAGTTGAAGATGCAGCTGTTGGGAGGAGTGGTGATTATTTCCAAGCCCAAACAAAATTAGGTAGAGAAAGAATTATGCAGAGAAAACATTTTTCAAGTTCTTTTTGTAAAGCGTATGGGACAGTATGTGAGAAGGAAAACGCACATGTAAATAAAGTATTTCCATTATACTTAGAAAATGACAGGGAAGTGAGAGTCTGAAAACACAGTTTCAGCTAAAAACAAAGTAAAAAGTCTCCCCTGAAATTAAAAAAAAAAAAAACTTCAAACTTTGTGATAACAAATAAAATATGGATATTGGGAAATTGCTTAAAATCACAATGATAGACATGACAAAGTAAGCATTTGAAGACCATGAAAATTGCTTTTGAATTTCTCTTACGAATGTACAGTGTCACCATCTTTATAAGAGATCAGATGGGCATTGTGGCAATAAAGAAAGCAATAGATTGCAAAGTCACCTACTCTTTGCTAACTTTGGACTCATCCCTCATCTCACTGGGTCTTACTGTCTCCATGCACACAGTGGGAAAATTGCTCTAATTGACCTTGCCATTTAAAAACTATGTCTCACTTGATTTTGTTGAGCACTTCAAAATTCCCTTGATGCATGATTTAAGAATAGGGATTTTTTTTCTGCTAGACTATACTATCGATGGAGCAAAGTTTTAACTTTTGATGCCACCTGTAACAAACCCCTTTACAAAGGATCTAAGTTAACCTACATTACGTTGTTGAGTATAGTATAATCAAATAATATAATGAATCAGTGCTATACATTCTTGCTTTACTAATATTTCCTTTGAATGTTTCATGGTCCCAAGAAACTGTAGATTGTTTAGTTCAATTGACTAAAGATTGTGAACCCTTCATCTTAGAAAATGAAAACTTGGGTATAAGAGAATAAACTCATACATGCTTTGAACCCTGTGTAGATTTCCAGTAAATTAAAATAAGGATGAATGATGGAGAGGAGAGACTTAGAAATCCACAGAACACTTGAAAAATTTTGTGAATAGTAATGGCAAACAGCAATTTAAAAACTTTGTTGACCACCTTGAAATTTTATTTCCTGAATTGGAAACAAAACCCTTGAATGGTTGGGTTTTGCATGTCAGCATTATTACCTTTATTGACATCTTTATTACCTTTATTGAAGAATTCTAGGATGGTAAAGCAAAATTTTTCATACATTCCAGGTTGAGTATTATGTATAGTTTTTTTTTTTTTAATTTTTCCGTGATTTCTTTGTACGATTTTTCAGTCTTTTGCTACTGGTGATTTCTCTTGATTATGTTCAAGTTTGCAATTTATATCTCACCTTCCATTAAAATCACCAGTAACTTTAAATCATAGTAGAAAGAATCTCAGAATATGTAATTATGATAAAGTTCATGTGACACAGGTCATTTTTCTTTAAGTGAGGGGACCATTTACTGTATAAATGCTGTTGTTAAAAATCAATTTATAATATACTGTTACTGATTTGTTCTGAAACCATAGCAAAGACTATCAAAAACTTGCATCTGTATTTCTTTACATAGTCATAAATGTTGAACTTTAGAAAGTGAAAATTGATTTTATTAAATATTTTATTGAGATTTTATTAAAATTTCTAGATTAACTCTGTTTTCCATATCTACAGGTAAAACAGTACATTTAATTAAAATTTATTTTTCATTTATTTCATAAGTTAACTTTAGTATTATTTAAATAACTCTCATTTAGAGAGAAAAAGAATAGTATTTAACTTTTTCTAAAGATATTTGTTAATTCTCAAATCATCTCTGACGAGTTGGAATTCTTATTTCAGTAATCTGAAGTTACTGGTTTAGCATGTATGTGAGCATAAATAAATATTAACATATTTTTTGATTCCCCCAAATATTCAGCATATAATAATGTCTTTGGATGCAAAGAAATATATCTTTCAGTCCCATTAGTTTTTCCCTTAGCTTGGGATTTGATTACAAATTATTTAGAATTCTTAGCATTTCAGGAAAACTGGCATTTCTAAACACAATTTATATATATTTCTGGAATTTTGTGTAACAGACCCCCATGGAAATAACTTGAAACAAGAGTAAGCAAAACCTTTGCTCCTTGGAGAACCGGATTTGAGGCAAGACATCTTTTCTTAGTGAAGCCTCCTTTGACCCACCATCCATCAACTTTGACAGCTTTCTGTCATCTATGGCCAATAATCCCAGCTTAATCTACAAAGTGTAAACTCTTCTCAAACAGCAAATGTGTTTCCCAGGTGTTAAGAAGATCATCATACCAGTTCATTTGCTGAGACACCATAAGTCTCATTCTGGGGGATATGTACATCCTTTGAAGACACTGGGAGAAGAACAGCTCCCAAATACCATTTAATTGCTGGTCTTACTGACAACAACAAAAAGCCCTTCCAATCCCTCATGCAATATGTGTGTGTGTGTGTTGGCTACCTACATAGGCCTGTGCTCAGTCACATGAACATTTGATTGTAAAGCGCAAGAGTAGCTCAGGGGGCT
Source organism: Ictidomys tridecemlineatus (assembly GCF_052094955.1). Classification (NCBI taxonomy): domain Eukaryota; kingdom Metazoa; phylum Chordata; class Mammalia; order Rodentia; family Sciuridae; genus Ictidomys; species Ictidomys tridecemlineatus. The sequence continues at coordinate 31,247,807 of NC_135478.1, read as the reverse complement.
CTTTCCCTGATGAGGAAAGCGACATGGAACATCCTGGGGTGGTATGATGGTAAACGAGGCTCACAGGTCTCCCTGGGCTGTGATTTGGTCTTGGAAAGGTCCCTTAAGATTTTGGTTTTTAGCATCATTATTAACATGGGAAAATGAATCTTTGGCCTGCTTGCTTCTCAAAAGTTAGTGTGTGATTCAAAGTAGAAAAAAAATGTGAAAAAAAAAAAAAAGCGCAGAAGACTCCATAAAAAATCAGGGATATCTCTCTGAAAATGAAAGCCCATCAATTTGGATAAAAGGTGATCAGCCCTTTTAATCCTAGACAATAACATTAGTCGTTCTGGCCTATGGGAGATGTGATTTGAGGATGAGTGTTGAAATACTTGTAGGTAAGCGGGTATTGAGTGACTTTTTCACAAAATTCTAGGAAATATTGTTCTGGTGGCTGCAAGTTTACTCTTAGTGAATTAATGGTATTTTGACCATTCTTGTTTGGTAATCTGAGCATTAGGTTGGGACTGTATAAATGTTGTAATAGGAACATCTGTATGAGGAGTAAGAAACACAAAGTGCTTGCGAATCAGTGGATTTGGATGTAAATGCCAACCTTTAATATATATCACAAAGTGTAATGTAGTAAATGGAATAAAGGTACACAGTGTTGAGAATAAGGGTTTGAACCCTGAATACAGGTTACTTGACAGTTCAAATTTGTCACTAACTGAATCAGTGATGATGTTACTTAATCTTTTTGTGCCTCAGTCTCTTATAAGTCCAAAGGAAAACAATAATAGATTTGAGAATATAAAATGCCTAGAACAGTTTATAACACAAAAAATGTTGGCATCATGCTGTTGTTATGTACAATAATACAGCCTGAGTTGCTACCCTAGTTTTCTCACTTCTTTCAATTTCAGTTTTTTTGTTGTTGTTGTTGTTATGGAGGGGTGGGAGGAACAAGGGATTGAACTCAAGGGCACTCAACCACTGAACCCTATTTTTGTATTTTACTTAAAGACAGGGTCTCACTGAATTGCTTAGCGCTTTGCTTTTGCTGGGGCTTTGAACTCAGGAACTTGTGTATCAGCCACCCCAGCTGCTGGGTGAATTTCAGCTTTCTTATCTGAAAAATGTTAATACAAAACATCTATCTCTCCCATTACTGAAAGATTTAATAGGATAATGTGTCTGTGATTACATTGTGGCTTTCAGGAATTATCCACATATTTTGAGTTTTTCAAAATTTATTGCAATAGCCAGCATTAAACTGCTAACTGGAGAATCATCCCCCTTCCCAGTGTATACATGTCTCACCTATTTTACACACATACACACACTCTCTCTCACACACACACACACACACACACACACCCTCTGCCTCACTAACTGTGGAGCAGTGTCTTAACCTCAGTGCTATTGACATTTGGGGATGGATAACACTTTGGGGACTTCCCTATGCACTGAAGGATACTTAGCTTCTTCTCACTAGATCACAGTAGTGCAACAGCCCCCTTACACACCCAGTCCTGGGGGACAAAATTACCCCCAGTTGAAAAATACTGCTCTAAAGCATCTCTTAGATAATACTTCCTCCAGGAAAAAAGTCAAGGAGCATCCTAGATGGATTTTACTATCTCTCTTATGCACTCCTGTATGTATACCTAGATAATTATCCACCTGGCCTCATAAGTACTATACTTATTCACTTATCCATTTTCCTCGTGGACTGTAAATTTACTTTGATCAGGCGTGGTATCTCATGCCCCACTGGTTTTCCTATAGTAGGCACTGTGAATATTTGTTTGAGGCAAGAATAGCAGGGAGGGAGGGAGGTAATCCGGAAGTTAATCTGGCCGTCTTAATGACTAGTAACCCTTAATGATTCATTAGTCTATATGGGCCTCAACTAAAAATAGAAAGAGGTCTTGATATTGTTTAGTGTCCCACTGTGTATTTTTCAGGGCCCCAGCAAAAATTAATGGGTAAACTAGTTTCCTAAGGAGTTAGTGTTCAGAAGCTACCACTTACTCCTTACTTCTGCAAGAAACGTGGTCCATTAGATGGGAATCAGCTACATATTTGGCAGACACCTTATGTCCCTGAGTAGCAATGAAGAGTCTTGAATCAGAAACAGAACAGAAGTTGGAGCTAGCCCTTGCTATAGAAGGCTCGACCGTAGTTACCAAACTAATGCTAACTATCACAATGAAGCAGGGAGGCTGCCTCAGCTGTTCCAAGTTTCCACGTTTGTGTCCAAACAGCAACTTTAAAAATGCACAGAGGATCACATCAAATATTAATGTGATTGGGACTCCCCTTATCCTGCCCCTGGAAAGGGAGGGATAGAGACTTCCCTCCCACAGAACTGGCTACAGCACTGAGTCTGTCCTCAGATGACTTCTCTTGCCTCTCAGAATGGGCTTGAGGGGGAGTGAACTTCAAAGGGGCAGGGTAGTCTCTCTAGGGCCCTTTCTCACAGGCAACCCTAATATTTTCTCTGAAACCTTTGTTCTCAGAGTTTAAAAGATCTGACCACTGTATTTCATTGCATTTAATATACATCATTATTTCATGTACTACAGTATTAGAAGTATTGCCTTCTGAGTTAATAGTGCACCATTTTATTACTTAGAACAGCCCCCTATTTCTCTAAAAGAGCTTATTTAAACATAGTTTTTTTTAAAATTCTTATACACGCATATAAGGAAAACAATAAATAATAAATCGTCCTAAAGGATTGCTGAGAATTGTCATTGCCCTTATTTTCTTTCCCACACCCTCAAGTGTTTTGGTAATATAGCATTTCTTAAAAGACAATGCACTATGCTTTGGTAGGGAGGCTGTCTTCCAAGTCTCCCAGTCCTAATGTTTTAAATGTAAGAGGAGGCAATGATAATTACACTGTGACTGTACCTGGATGACAGCTACTTTAAGAAGCATCCTAATTTCAGAGGCCATTAAAATGTGGAAAAAAAATGTGCAACTTAGAATTGATGAAATAAGTAATTCACACCTTAAAGATGGGAGCGATATGCTTTCTTCTTTAAAGTCTTGAAAGAATTCAAAATGAAAGTACAGAGACTGACAGAATCAAGTTCACATCCTTCTGCTATCATCCAGCTATGGTATGATGACAAAGTATTTAACTCCTCTGTATCTCAGTTTCCTCATCTGTGAAATCTACTTCAGAGGATTGTAAATAATTTAGATATCATAAGTAACAATGCCCTGCGTAGTTGTACAAAATATGTATTTTTGTTGTTGTTGTTTGAAATAAGAACTCTACTGGTATTTTCTTTGTACTTGAAAATTTTATGTATAGTGTTCCAAATAGAGAGTGTTGAATTGGTAAGCATATTTTTAATATTTATTTTTTAGTTGTAGTTGGACACAATATCTTTTTTCACTTATTTATTTTTATGTGGTGCTAAGGATGAAACTCAGGTTCTTGCATGTGCGAGGTGAGTGCTCTACTACTGAGCCACAACCCCACTCAGTAAACTTCTTATATCTTAATAAATTAGTTAATTTGATGATGATGGGTCCATTCAGATAGCTCTGTTTTTAATATATTTCACCTAACAAGGTACCCATCTTATAGCTGTGCAGCAAACTCCTGTTTTATTCTCTCCAATCAAGAATTTGAATTTTGACTGAAGAAAAATGGTAGATCATAAGTCAATCAAGAATTAATTTTATTTTTTCTTCTATACTCCTTTACAATCCAAATTTTAAGCAAACATCATAAACTCACTGACTAAATCATAGCTTAAACCACAGTTGACCCAGTAAGGCTATTATCTATTTTAGCACTCAGTAAAAGCACTAATAACCTCCAGTACAAGTCTTAAAAATTAAAATCAAAGGATTAGCAATATAATTCCTGGTGTTAATTCTATATTAAATTCATAGTAGGTCATAGGAAATCAATGTCTCATCTCATGAAGCCAAAGAAAATAGTCAGAAACTAAAAACTATTATGGCTTCTCCCATGAGATGCTTGAAACTTGGTGGCCTCTGGCTACTTTGGGCTTCTTTATTTTCCTTTTAGATTTTCATTGCTTCTTCCATCTTATTAACTCCTAAAGAACCTAGAAAAAAAATCTTTATTTCTCATAACATAAGAAGCAGGTTCTAGTCCCTTTCAAAATGTATAGGGAATGCTATCTCTTCTTTTTTTCTTGTCTTTCATGATAGAAAAACTGAGGAATGACATTGTCACATTTCACTAACCTCTATTCAAGTTAGGAGAATTTTAGAGAAATGGATATTAATAAATATCTTTCATATTTTTATTGTGTCATAGATTTTTGTCATTCTGACAATAGACAATGAGCAATCCCAGAGCCGGAGCTGGGGGATAACCACTGTGAGCTTGACCTATGCCTATTCAGCATCTGCCATATGCAAGGAAATCATTGTTTGTTTGTTGACTGCAATGAATATTATTAAGAAAACGAAGGGGAAAGAAGAAAAAGGAAATTAGCTATTTAGAAAAGAATCTTGAATTCTATCTGAATCATACCAGTAGAGTAAAGCAACTGGCTTAATCTTATGTATCATCAATTTTATTTGTATTTAGAAATATAATTCTTAAGCTTCATCCAGGCCCTCAAATCCAATTCCTTCAGAGGAAGACAGGCTTGGAAACTTCTTTATAGAGCTACCACCTTTGGTGATTCTTATGCTCAAGAGAATTTGTAAAACACTTTAAAAAGTAAACAATAGTCTATGTGTCTGTGTTTCTGCAATAAGCAATGACGCATTTCATACCAACTTAGTGACAGAAACATTAGAATGTGATGCTGGGTAGCAATATGACTGGGGAGGAAGTTGCCCTGTTTATTTGTTTGGGTCTCAAACCATCATTTGACTGTCCTAGAGATCGTATCACCTCTAATAGGTACCCGAAAAACATTATTCTGATTTCTGGACTTAATATTCTCCAGTGCTCAGAAAACTATAATTCTTTCCAAACCGTGCTAAGTTGGTAGTGATTAAGAGAAGAAGCAACTTAGAAAATCAGGAACTTTTTCTATTCCTTCTAATTCCATTATACCTATTACTATAAAGATAATAAACAATAGGAAAGTATATTTTAGATAGCATAAATATATAAGATCACATAAACACAAAAACATTTATTAGACTCTACTTTTTCATGGCCTTCTATTGCAGTGTGATAAAGATGCATAACAACATTGCCAAGCTCTAGCTGTTGGTATTTTCTGTCTCCAGGCATGTATAATTTTGGTACCATCATTTAATCTTTAACTGCTTCTCCGTGTTATCATTAGGATCTGAGTCAGATAAAGCATTATAAATAATAAACGTTATTGAGTGATGTGATAGCTTAATCCCAGAGGAAACAAGAGGTTCAAATTTCCATGTAAAATTTTTATTAGCATTTATATAAGTAGAGCTTTTTTTTTTTTCCATGAGTTTTAGAATATTTTTACTTTTCTTTAGTAAGGCATGTTGATACAACAAAGGTCAAACATCAGAATCCCAAAAGAACAAAAAGTCGACCTACCAGCATAATCACACATGTCCTGTATCAATGGTGCTTACTGAGTCGTTTATAATGAGATTTTCTGCAGTGAATAGCCCAGTTTTAAGCATGTTTTTCCTAGTCTTTGTGAATCACTGTTTGTCTGTCTGAAAACCTATTTTGTTCTATTTGCAGAGCACCTTTCACTTGCTAATGATCTGTGCAAATTAAACAGAAAAGGGGAGGAGAGGTGAGGTTAGCTTTTCAAAATGTCTTTGCTCTGAGTCAATGGTAGGCAAGAAGCATTTAGCCTTTGCCTCTCTTGACCCCCAGGAAAACTTTCAGGACACAAAAGAACAAGGACCACAAACACATGCATGCACAAGCCACCCAGAAATGCAAACCACTGGGAGGGAAAGCCTATTAACAAGACCTACTTGCAAAGGAATAGCAATGAGAGGAGTTGATTTCTTTATCCCAAGTAGACCAGTGTTGTACTTCTCTATAGGATCACCAGGCTGAGCATATGCTCTGACAAGAGATTTTCCCAACATGATTCCATTGGAAAATAGTAAAATTCCAACCAAGTTTTATACAGATGTAGACCCAGAGAGTTTAAAGATTTAGCAACTTTCCCAAGATCGTCCATTGTTTAAAAGCCCAGCATGAGAAATAAAAATTATGATTTGTTCTTTGTTCGGCATTAAATCTCTGGTTTGCTAACTTTCTTTACGGTCTTAGTGGGAGAAAGAGAAATGGAACTAAGTATTTGCAACTGAATGTTTATTTACGATTTATTGGTTAACAATAGGTTATTTAAATTTACATACTAGAAATTTTTAAATTCTATTTTTCATTTCAAAACTGAGAGCTGCTAACCATGCGGGCATTTGAGTATCTTGGGACTTGGGACTTCTCTTGTTTTGTGCAGAGTGCTTTTAATAATTATAAAGAGGATTTTGTGGTGGCTTTGAAAATGCTCAGTGTTGTAAACAATGTTTTTGCTATCCAAAAGCCAGGGAAATGACTAAATGGAACTTGGTACCATTTAAAAAAACACTGAAAGGTAACTTCTCTGAAATGAGGTTTATGAATATATAAAACTTAATAAGCAAAGAATGGATCTTTGTGTGCATTCTCCCTAATATTGAATTTAAGAGATTTTCCTCTGGACAGTACAGGGACATGGCCCTGTATATCTTCTCCCCTCTTATTTCCCAACACTTTATACCATTTCTAATGGAACTCTTTATTTTCTTTTGAATACCTGGCACAACTAAATGTTTTCATTTATATTCTAATGAGGTTTACTATGTGCTAAAAGCAATTTTATAAAGATTTCCAAACAAATCTTGTACTATATTTCTATAAATCATAGTTGAGAATGTTCCAGGGAAATAAGGTCTAGGTTTTTGCTGCACTCATCCTACTGAAGCATGGTCTCTGGTTTTGCTTTTTTTTTTTCTTCTCTCTCTCTCTCTCAAATATGTAAAACCCACTTGCCTGTACTTTCTTGCACCCCCCATATAGTTGTACTCAGAAGACAACGACATTTTTGTTTGGCTCTCTGAAAATTTAACATTCAAGATGGAAGAAATAAAACAGCCAGCTTTCTGCTTGAAACTTGTGGTCAAATTTAGAAATATGTCTTCATTCCAATTCCCACTTAACCTTCAGATAACCTTCTCAAGAGAGTAATTTGTATTAGGGGAAAAAAATTCAGCTGGATGGGAAAATAATATGGAGTTCAGGACTTATATCTTCTTAAGCCTTTTAGATAGTAATAGTAGGGTATGAATGGTCTTGGTTTGTAGTTCATCCAACATAAACTGTATAATTTGCTATGCGTTTTAAAATTAAGAACCCTTCGAAGCAAGAGCAACATGAGATCAAGAAGGGCTGTGGCATACCAAATTATTTTTATATAATATAAAATTACTGTTTTGCTGTCTTGTATTTTGTAACCCAGAGTCAAGTTTACTGCTATCTTGGGCATCTGGATCCCATCTAGCTATTGTACTTAATGCTATAAACCACCATAGGGCTTTTCTTAGCTCCTAAGTGTTGTTTTCTTGGGCAACTACTTTTCTTGGCCAATGGCAGGAATCTGGTTCTGTCCTGAAAACTTGGCTGAGCCATAGATCCAAGTTCAGACTGCAAGTACTGGGAGGATTCTTTACCTGCTCAAGTTCCTAGGACCAGCTTGAAAATGAAGAGTCCTAAGATGAGAACCTGGCACTCTGACCATGTTGCTGTAACCAGACAAAAGATCCAGCTTGTAATTTTGGTTGATGTCATGAATGGATCAAGATTGAACACCATTGTATCTGATTGACATTTTATCTGCTATGTGAAAACTTGATTTTAATAATTCCACTTAATAATCTCATTTTAAAACAAGAAAAGCATTTTTCAGAATGAAAACAACAAACTTACTAACATCCCATAAAGAAATTTCATAGGAATGTTTTAATATCTAGACTACTAATTGTTGCCTCTGATAAAAGATGGATATATCACCCCCCAAAAAACCCAAAGATTAAATGAGATAAAAGGTATTTACAGATTACCAACAGTGTTTTAGCATAGAACTAGGCAACCTGGGCTCCAAAGGAGACAGAAAGACGAATTCCCTTTGCTATTCCTGAAGGTGTGTTTTTAATACACAGCATTGTGTGGTAAAGCACTTTGTTCTACCACCGAAATTGTTTTAATATGCAGATAGATAATATGTGCAAATGCCTGTGTTAATATAGACACATTTCCATTTAGAGGAGAGATTATAGACTATTTTCATAAGCCAAATTTACTTTATTCCTCTACAATTTAGTAAATTAACAGATGCTATGAGTAGTCCAGTTTATCTCTATACATGGTAATCATATTACTGCAAACACCTGATACTATTTACCTGAAGGCTTTCCCCACCCACCCTGGAAATAATAACTCCATTCACTAACAAATGGAGAATAGGTGAATATCCCTTCCTTTGCTCAATTCTGAGGATATATGTTTTATGGTGTGTCTCAGGGGTACCCCGTTACTGACAGTGGTAACGTACTTGATAACATAGCATTGATATCCTTCCTTGTCTGTATTTCCTGAAATTACTTTTTATATCAATTTCTTGTACTTAAATCCTCATCTCAGGAAATATTCTAACTCTTCCTATTCATTTATGTTGGAAAAATACATGTTTTTTTCCAAGAGACCATCATTTCATTCCCTGTGTTCCATAATCAACCCTCCACCCACATGTGCTCAGTGAGTTTCATTTTTCTATAGTACACTAGTTCTGGCCTGAATTACTACCACAGTATTCTACCCAGCATTTCTACTTCTAGCTGTAGACCACTCAGGCAATCTTGTCAATCATTACAAGACCAACTTGACTACTCATCTATCCTTCCATAGTTCAAGCATTCAAGACTCACCAGAGTTCCCTACTTTCACAACCTTAATGATATCACACTAAATTATTATCTGTGTTTGGCTGCTGATTCTCAATACTGATATCTCCATATCAAGTTTTCCTCTCAAATCTCATCTTTTAGATACTACTGCCTTCTTGACATCTGCATATAGACATCTATTAGATATTTCATGTCAAATATATAGCTAAAGTCCTGATGTCTTCCAACAATCGTGCTAATTCTGCAGGCTTCTCCGTCTCAGTTATTGACAGCTCCACACTTATCATTGCTTAGGTCAAAAACTTTGGAAGTATCCTTGATTTATCTTTTATTCTCTCAATCTAACTGTAATCTGTTAGGAATTCCTCATGTCTCTAACTTAAAAATATGTTCAAAATCTGACCAGTTCTTACTCTCTACACAGGTAAAATTTTGGCACAAGCCAGAATCAACTTTTTCCTGGATTGTTATGTCTCCTGGCTGTTCTTGCTTCTAGTTCAGCAGCCTGCTATTTATTTTCCATATAGAGAGATCCTTTTAAACCATTGGTTTATAGCTCCTAGTTTTCTCCTGAAAACAGCCATATCTCACTCAGGGTAAAAGGCATATCCTTACCATGACCTATGAGGACTGACTTGAAGTGTTTCTAATCTCACTCTGACTCTTTTCTTATACTAACTGCCTCCTTACTCACTGTTTCCAGTCAATTGATTAATGTATTCATCACTGAGAAGATCCCAAACATTTCATTCTGTGTCAGCTGTGTTCTAGGCATTGAAGATACATATTGAATAAGATAAAAACGGTTCCTATACCTTAAGACTTATGTTCTAACAACATTTAAGATATAGTAGTTTTAAGGTATCTGTTCCACTATGCATCTCTGATCCTCCTAACCCCCTTCTGAATTCTGTGTCTCCATCTGCGCTCCAGGCAAGAAAAAGAAAAAAATAGCAAGCAAGGAAGAGACTGTTCCATCAGCTAGAAAGCCAAATTCCATTACAGCTTATTTTACTTCTCATTGGTCCAACAATGTCATAGGGCCACCTAGCTGCAAGGGATGCCAGGTAATGCAAGTGTTTACAAGAGTCAATGGCTGCCTTCGAGAACTTCAGGGTTTGTTGTTGCTTATATTGTTTTTATTTTTATTTATTTATTTTTTGTTGTTGTTTTGTTTTCCAGAAAGAAAGGAATGTGCATTGTGTAGATAAATAGCAGTTCCAACCACAAACAGTATAAAATCATCCTTGTTTTATACCAAGTCTAGGTCCTGCCCACTTCTGAGCATCTTAATCAGAAAAGCATTACTACCCTCACTTGTTTTTTTTTTTTATATTAGAATAACTGCTACTTATTGCCATCAATACAGGAAATGACCCAGTGTGGCCTTGTAAGAGAGAATTCATTTGCAGTGACTCCAGCTGATAGTTGGCTGCCTTTTAACTTCATAACTTGAAAATTGTCAGTATTCTTTGAAGTTAGTAATAGTTGTAAAGTGCAAATAAAAATGATCCTAAAGAAAATCAAACACACAATGGCTAGTCAATGAGTGCTCTTTCACTAGAACTGTTGGTGAATGAGTGAGGGAAGGATGGGACCATGTCCAGAATTTCATTGTTATTTTGTGTCCTCTTGATATGGCTTTTGGATTATAAAATGTCCAATGCATTTTCTCCTTGGAAATGAAATTTAAAGCATTTAATAGGTTTCTGGTTGTGGGTAGAGTATTAGAAGCAAAGATATTTTGTGTGAGCATTTGGGTTGGAAGTGCATTGCCAGCATCATCTCCAGAGTAAATGCATTTGCACAGCAGGATTTCACATGCTAAATGAATGCACAGTTACTTGCTTCAGTCTTTCTACCATGGGAGGTGATTTTCCAAATAGGTATGTGTAGCCCCATTTTAATTAGGTTTTATTTTCTTTAATGAGCAAAGTAATGGGTTGAACCAAGAACAAAAGATTTATCAGTACAGAAAGAGCAGGCAACTATTTGTCTAAGTTATGTAAAGTAGCAGGCAGGGCATTTCAAGGAAGGATTGGGCAACATGTCATGTGTATGTGCAATATAACCGTTTCTAATATCAGTCCCTGGTATTAGCAGTGTAGAAGCTCCTAAAGAGGCTGGAGATAATATGAGCATATGAGTGCAGATGAGCTTTTTATTTACAATGATGATATTCAAAAGTTTGTTTCAGCAGGAAGCATCACTTTTGATTTTTTTTTCATGTTGCTTATTGGTGGGTTTATTTCTACTTAATTTTCTGATCCTAAGACAGTCCAGATTGACATTCCTGGGGACTGCTGTTTCCTGTTGGTGCCTGTGCAAATGAAGGAATTTAGCAAGAGCTCTGTGTCTGTTTTTTTTTTTTTTTTTTTTTTTTTTTTTTAATCAAGAATGTACAATTCTTCTCTTGGAGCTCAAGTTCTGGGTGATGTCCTGGTTTCTGTACTTTGTTGTTGTTGTTGATTTTGTTCATTTTTTGTGGTGCTGTGGATCCAACATGGGACCTCACACATGCTAAGCAATCACTATACTCCAGCCCCCATGTTTCTGTATTTTTACAGGCATCTCAGGTTGCTCCTCACAGGCAAGTTTAAGAAGCAGTTTTCCTGTAGGAACAGGCAGCATGATGCATCTTGACTAAGAGCACTGTGTTGAGTATTATCTTTGCAAGTCCCTTGTCTCCTCATTATAGAGTATTTATTACCAGGATACGTTCATGAAGCATTTAGTACCCATAACAACATGGGCACTAGAGTAGACCATTTCTTTCTTCATAAAATGGAAGAAATCACTTAAAGAGCAATAAACAAACTTACTAATAATGCTCAAAACTCTGGAAGTATTTATAAAGGCCCCTGAGAAGCCACTGATGATAATTAGATACCATCTTTTTTTAAAAAAAAAACTGCCATTGGAAAAAGCTCTTCATCTTGTTTTTGGATATTAATTCTGTTTGGAGGCAATCCTGAGTTGTAAAAGTATGCCTTTCCTTAAATAGCCAGATGTTAGTAGGACCCACATAGGTCAAGGTCTTTGAGAGCCCAGTAACTTAAGTTGGAAAGGTGTTCTTGGAAATAAATAAATAAATAGATAGATAGACAGATAGTCTTCTCCAACCCCTCCAAACAAAAAACATCAGAGCCTAAAATGCAATTTCAATATGACTGAGAACAATGTGCCGATGAGTTTTATTCTTGTAATTTTATGCATGGTAGAAAGCATGTGAGGACAGGATAATGAGGCATATGATTCTTCTTGAGTAAAAGCATGCATTAAAATTTAATCCAAGTCAACAGTAGATTATAAGCCTATCTTATATTAGCTGATAGATATGTATTTAGAAATCATTAATCCACCAAGGCTGTAACTTATAACTTTTGATACTGTAATATTACCCTGAGAGTTTCATTTAATCTCCCTGGATCATGTGGCTTACAAGATTTTTCCCTCACAGTTGCAAAATTACTTGATAAATTGTCACTATTTTCTGTTACCTGACAGGACCCTAAAATAGTTTTCTTGTGGTCTGTATTTAGGGAATGCTCCTAATTCTTCCTCATCTTAGAACTATAAAAAAAAAAAAAATACCTCAATACCTAAGTATTCAGTTGCCTTTCAAGTGAATGACTTGTGAAGCATTTGAAGTCTGTGAAGATCTGTAAGGAACAAACATGCCAACACATTCCATAGTTTCTAAAATTTCATCACAGACATTTCTTGATTTGAAATACAGTAGGAAAGGTTGAGAAAATGTGCTATTCTTCAAATGTTACCAAGCTGTCTATTTTAAGGCATGGACTAGTTATTTACGTTAGATGCTACAAATTAATGCAAACCTTGTAGCTCATCAGACATTGCTTCAAACTTCAAAATTTTCTATAAGAGTAAAACAAAACTGCATTTGTAAAATTCGAGACATTAAAAAACATATTCAAATTCCTCAACTGCCTAAAACTTTCAATCAGAATAACTCTTTCCCCAAGGATTAAAAGTTACTTTCATTGTTTTAAAGTCTTGTAGATTTATTTTCAAGTTATTCTAGTTTACTCATAATGGTAGAAAAGTCCTATTGTAAGAAATAGTCCAATTTGGAGAAAGAGACCAGGATGGGACTTTAGGCATATTTAGATGGTTAACCTGGGCTGAACTTTTAAGTGCTTTAACTTAATCTGTGCATAAAAATCATCAGAATTCAAAAGTATTTCTCTAGTTTTGCAAAAAGTTGAATATGACTTTTTTGTCCAAGGGGAGGGTCATGGTCATATTCAGGGAGAGTTAATTTGGAAGCACTCATTATAAAGTAAGGATTCCGATTATATTTGTATAAACACCACTGATGAAACTTCCTGTTCTACAAACTCTGGAAAAGCATACTATTATATCTTTAAGTTTAAATTTTATTTGTCCTAATGTTCTGTTTCCAAAGGATTTACACTAAGGAAATGTCCATCATAAAATATTCAATGACAAAAAAATGTTCACGACAGAATTTAAGAGTACTACCCCCCACACACATAAACAGAGTATGATCAGAAATGATCAGAATATAAAACAGAATAAAAGAAAGTGTCATTGTAAAAATTGGCCTCAGAAGTCCACCTTTAGTTTCCTGGATATCTCTTAAGCAAGGAAAGATACGTTAAGGAAAAGAGAAGGAGACTGAATGAAAGATTAGAGGAGGAGGAGAAAAATGAGCAAATGTTCCATGAGGTGTTCAGTTGGTGAGGATGAGGAAGATACACAGGATTGAAGGTATCCACTGTGAACATGTAAACTCTTCACTGAGTGTGACATAATCCCCTCCTGTGCCACTGCTATATGCCAGTGAGAAGATAATAAAATCACAATGATACAGAAGCAGATCCAGGTGTGTTGTGGGTGACTCCAGAAACCTGGAAGATCTGGGTTGGCATATGCCATTGACATTTTGGTTACACACACACACACACACACACACACACACACCACAAAGACATAAAGAACAAATACCAAAAGGTAGAAGGGTTCTCTCTAAATGCTGTGTTGTTGACCTTGGTTATATAGTTCCTCTATAATAAAGGGGAAAATGATTTAACTATGGGGAGATAAAAATCATTTTCATGTGTTTTCAACAAATAATTCTAAGTTCCATAGAATATCAACAAAGCTTAATACTCTTTTTAAAATCCTATAGTATCCAGAAGTATACTACACTATGTATATTTAAGAAAGATATATATTGATTCAACTCTTGAATACGAAATAAAATCCTTGGGTTCTCCAAATATGGTGTGTTCTGCAAAATTTTAGATCATGCATAAATGCCTCTGTTTCCAAGTGGAGGGGGGAGCATTTTAATGACTTTACATTCATCTGTACAATTCCTTTTGCTATCAATCATACAGTGATTCTTGGCTTCTTTTCCTTCTTTTAAAGGTAATTTCCCCCCTATTTTAAGATTAATATCATGGATCCCTGTTGTATGTAACCCTAAAATGTTCAGTTTTCGCTGTCAGATAAAATAGTCTGAAGGTCAGCTCAACTCCTTACTGCTGTGTGACCTTGGGTAAGTTATTTACCTCCTCTGCAGCTGTGTTTACTCATCTGTAAATGGGAATAATGAACCTTTCAATTTTATGGGGCTTTTCTGAGGATTACATGAGTTAATGCACATAGCAAGCAGGGCATAGTCCTTGGCCAACTGTACAAAAATAAATTAGCCATTATTGGTATTTATTCATAATAGAAACTTCAGGGAAAGAAATTCTAAGAAGAGAATAAAAATTATCTATGTTCCAACCCCGGCAAGTATAACTATCATTTGGGAATCTTTTATTCTTACGTTTTTGCTTAAACACAAAATACAAAAATAAATCTACTCTTACACACTGTATTTTTAATCTCATTGCTGAACTTTATATAACTTAAAATAAATCTGTTACTAAATATTGTTCCAAAACATCATTTTCAGTGGCCACATGCTTTTCTCTTTGTAAGGAAGCATCATAAATGATTAAATAGGTTATTTTTGAAAATAGTAGATATTTCCAGATCATTGACATTTTAAGAAGGTTACATTGGTCCTTCTTATAACTAAATATAGTGCTAATCCAGGACAATTACTTTAAAATCAATTTCTAGAGTTGGAATTACTGAATCAAATGGTAATATTCTAATATATTTTAATGCATATTTTTAGGTATTGCTAACATTCATTACAGTAAGTTTGTGCCAATTCTTTGTTTTAACAGCATATGAAACACTCTTTTTAATTTTTTTTTTTTTTAGTTGCAGGTGGACACAATACCTTTATTTTACTTATTTATATGTGATGCTGAGGATCCAACCCAGGGCCTCTCTCATACTAGACAAGTGCTCTACCACTGTTACCACTGAGCCATAACCCCAACCCCTGAAACACTCTTTAAACAGTAAAAACATTCACTTCCTTTTGCAAAAGAATAAAAAATAAATAAATACAGCACATATTTAATTTTAAGCTCATTCCACTGAGTTTTTAGAAACTGACAGCTCATTTTATCTCCTCTGTATTATATGAACCTTTTGATCTTCTGAAGAATATTTTATTGCTTCTTAAATGAACACATTCACTGGAGTAGAGTCTGTTGAGCACCTCGTCAAGGCAGGCGCTTTGCATAGGGTTAGGGATGGAAAGAGAAGGGCAGTTATGCTGGAGTTAGTGGAATCCATGAGGAGCAAAGGCCCAGTAAAACCTACATGGTTCTTTTGGGGGACTTGGAAATGAACATTCAACATTAGAAACCAAGGAATCCCTCTTAGACCTGTCTTCCCAATTGAGAAGGAACCAAAAAATGGAGAAAGGGAGAATTAGACAAGTCTTAGTCACAGGGAGCTGACATTTCTTGAACATTTTACGAAGAGATTTAAAAACAATAACGGCTTCCATTTGTTGAACACAGGTACTGTGACAGGGCTCACTGCTGATATCTTCTGAGTGTCTGTGATCAGAATGGGGATAAATTGTGGGTCTACCCATGAAGTGGATCCTGAAGCTGGGTGACATAAATGAGCTTACCTGAAAGTGTGCAGTTATGCACTTGCTGGGATTCGCCAGCAGGTCTGGCTCCCAGCTCTCCCTCACACTCAGTTACACCCAGTTGTTCCTTTCAGTCTCTTACATCTGTAATTTTTGCCATATCCAAATGTCAAACTTTTCCTTAGTCTCACGTTTATTTTTGAAAGTTCAATTTGAAACAAAACTTTATGTTTATGTCATAAATAGAAAATCAGTCCTATTTACACAAAGAAATAAAAATTTATGAGTCTGTGAATACTACCTAAGAGAGCATCTCCTCTCTCCATACCTCTTCCCATCTTCTGCCAGGGGCCTGGGTACATATCTCAGGGGACACTGTGTCAGAACTTGCCTGAAGCAATAAAAAAAAGAAAGAAAGAAAGAAAATACAGTCAGTAGGAATAGAAGAGTAAGACTAAGGGAACTTTACAAGAACCTGGATTTGTGCTTTTCTTCTATCAGTTTGTTTATTGTCTTTTAATGGTACCAAAGAGTAAATGTTTTTAAAGTACAAAGGGTATGTGTCCTTGTCCTGCAGGGGGAGAAAGAAGAGCTCCATAGATCTCTCCGGGGCTTGGAGAGGTGCTCTGTATACCTTATTGAACTTGACTTGTGCTGTAAAAGGCTGGAGACTCACCACGTTAAAAAAGAACTACCCTTCCCTCTCTGGGTAGTTCCAGGCTGCCTTTCTACCCACAGATCCCAGAGAAGACCAGCCAAGCCTGCTGATTTCCATTTACCAACACAGATGAAGCCTGTCTGGACAGACTCTGTCTGGTAGCATTTTCTTAATCGAATATAATGACAATTTGAATAAATTCAAGTCCATTGAACATTTTTCATGTTTTATTATTAAGAAAAAATAGGCATTTTGATTCCTTGAACACTTTAAAAATAAAACTCTTCACCGTGTCACTTTCTGTTTGTTATTGTGAAGCATGACAGTTATCTGAAGAGAACCAGCTGGATTTAATCTGACAGCCACAGACTGGGAAGAGTGCTACCAATCTAATTATCCAGTAATCTAGTCAGAATGAGAGTAATTCTAGGCCTTTCTCAGGCAGCTAATCACATTTCCGGTGCATTAGCAACTACACATGGGGAGCTCTTAGGAGCAAGGTTTTTGGCCTGCTTCATGAACTTCATCCTGGCATAATTTCTTTGCTGGCTTTGCTCAACATGGGTTCTTTGGGATTGTTTTGTTTGGTTCCTACCTTTGCCCTTCATTGCTTGAACTTGCCATAGGTTCAGCATCACATTCTGCATTTGACAAGCTTCAGGTCTTGCTTTGAGAATGCAGAAAAGGAGGGGAAGATTCTGGAATCCGCTTATTTTTTCTCATGCAGGGATACATTAAGGAGTGCAATGCAATCTGGTGGGGAAGAAGATGGGAGAAAAATGAGAAAGTGATTTTCTTTAAGGAAAACATTATTTGCAAACTATTTTGTATGTCATTTCTATTTCAGTGTAGATGATTTGAGAGAGAGGTTTTCTACAGAGGAGGCAAGAGAAAGGAAACAGTTAACAGATACTTAGCCTGTTAGTTAGTGTCTCTGAATGTCAAGCTCTGGGCAATATTGGCCATATCTCGTTTCTGTAACTGCAATTTTAATATGAAATGTAATCATTGACAAAAAAGGAAAGTGCACACACACGCACGCGCTCACACACACACACACACACCAGAGTGGGATCCTTAATTAATACCCTGCCATTTCCTTATTCTGAAAGCTTCCATTTAGGATAATTTCATATTATTCCTGTAAAGCAGAAAGTTTTTCAAGTGCATTGGTTTCTTACACTGTGAAATTGAGGTGTCTCTTAGAAGTCATTATACTAACAGCTGGCCTCTTTAGCTCCCATGTTTGGAACAGTTCTCCAACTTTTCATAATCACTGCTTGGTCAGTCTGAATCTAAGTGTTTGAATTTAATAGAGGGAAATTCCCAGTCACTAATAGGTTTATAATGCAAAAAGTTGCCCCCAAGTTATCTTTGATAAATGTGCTTCCCAAATAGCCCGGAGCAATTAGAACCTAACACATTAGGTGGAACACTGCAAGAAAGAGAAAATGTGAAATGCTATGTTAAATTGTTGCACTTTAATCTTGACCAAGTTTCAATCATAATTTTTGCCCTCTCAGATGAAAATTTTGAGGGCTTAAACATGTTCTTATTCCTATAATTGTGGGAGGTGTCTGCCTCTACAGACTGCATTGCTTGGGTGTACCTATATATATACACACAGGGACTATTACTAAATCATGAGTATATTTGAGCTTGGAGTTAGCAGCATCAAAGCACAGAGGCTGATGTGTCTTGGACTGAACACATAGACTGGTTTCTGTGCTCATTGGTCTGATTCTAATTATGTTGTCTCCTTATTTTTTCTAGTTTCATTGTCTATATATGCTATTGGTAGGCCTTTATCTAAAGAATTCAATAAAACTATATTATAAACCCAGTTTTCAAGTAGTATCCAATATATTATGCAAATTTTAGTTGCTTATTATAGGCATCATAGTTATTTGACTTCCATGTATAGATGAAAAAAGGGTTCATGTTGGGTGTTTTAATATTTCTATGAGCCTGGTTGTGTATTCCAATACTTTAAAATTTTTAAAATATTTTTATAAAAATTACTTATCACATTGAAATTATATTTATGTATGCCAATACTGTATTACCTTATATATTTAATCTGAGAATGTGAAGACACTCATGGAAATTAATGGCATGGTAGCTAATCGCTATGAAGTGTTACTTAGCCATGGTTCAATAAATCAAATAAGATTCAGAGTCAAATGAGAAAAAAATTCTGCTACGTCAATGACTTGAAAGATTCCAGCATCTCTTAGCATGTAATTGGCACAAATAAAAAGAACATCAGTTCTTACCTTTCTCGAGACAATGTCTCAATACAAGTTAAATGCACACAGAGGCTGCGTATTAATAGCTTCTCTGAGCAATGGAACTTCTAGGTATTTATAAGTGTGGCACTCCTTTCTCTACTTAAAGCCCTACATCTTAAATTACTCAAGTGATTGTGATCTGAAAATCAGTATACATTGTTGATTTCCTCCGGTCAAATTAATATGTGCTGAGTGAGTCAAGCTTTGTAGAAGTCTTATTTGTGTCTTATTCATTCTTTGCCAGGGTCTCTGGTGCTGTCCAAGGAATGTCCTAGAACAGAAGTATCTTTGTATAAAGAACAGTAATAAATTCCATCTTTGCCATATGTAAATTACCAGCTTGCTCTTGATCTAGTTTGTTTCTGTATAAAGAGTGCTATTTACTTTGAACTTTAGTTAAAATCATGATGAGACAATAACTTCAAGTTTTGATCCAATGCATGTGGTAATCTTCTATTTGACTACGTTATTTTTAAAATATATATATTTATTTTTTAGTTGTAGTTGGACTCAATACCTTTATTTTATTTATTATTTTTATGTGGTGCTGAGGATTGAACCCAAGCCCTCGAAAATGCTAGGTGAGTGCTCTACTGCTGAGCCATAACCCCAGCCCCTTGACTGCATCATTTTTAATAATAGTTTTCCACCCCCTTTAATTTGCATGTTTTTTCTTTTGTAAAGCCAATTTGTGTAACATGTTTTAGTTTAGAGACAGTCTACTTAAGCCTTTTGACAGTTCTTTCTTAGACAGTTGGAAATTTCCAAGGGGGTATTAGTGTTTTGCAACATGGATTATATACCTCCTGTATTGGCATTTTTCAATGTTTTCTTGAGTATTAAAAGAAGTATTATTCTTTGGGCAAATTATCACTGGCTGTTATCCCACTACCCCACCCCCCATATATAATCTTTTAAACTTATTGGTTTATGTGACTGTCATGGCCCTCATTTAGGAATTCCTGCAAAGCCTTACATTACCTCTAACTGTGCTGATCATGCACTGGTAATTTACATAGAAAACGTAAAATCCTGCTGCTTTCCCTAAAGTTCCTATGAATCCATGCTTTCTAACAGAGTAAAATTTGGCCATGTGCCTGTTTAAATTAATTCCAATTAAATAAAATTAAAAATTCAGTCCCTTAATTGTAGTATTCATAGTTCAGGTGCTTAGTAGCTACCTATATGCAGGTAGCATCTTCCAGATGAGACAGTATAGATATAGAATATTTCCATCAATGCAGAATATTCTGGTGGACAATTCTTCCTTAAATGCTTAATAAACTTATAGACAAGAATGTCTACATTAACTTGAGGCAGAGAGCAATTGTGACCACACAATCCCAGGTTCAATACCAAAGATAGCAAAGTCAATAAAAGTGGCTGAGACTCTCAGAAGGTACGCACTTGTAATTACACCTCATCGTGAGTTCCTGCTGCAATTACATGAAATCATTCACATATTGGTTTTATTAATTCTTTAAAAGGAACAGGGCCAATGGCCACTTGACAGTTCTTTTTATTTCACTGTAGTTAACATCGCTTAATGATTCTTACAAATCTGTCTACCTTTCATTGCAGGTTTCAGTTTCTTGCCAATTTTTTTTTCTTTCTTTTGTTTATCAAACCATTTCTATGCCATACCAGCAAGGGCTCATTTTTCTTTCTCCTTTGTCATCCTAAATATGGTTGCTTTCTCTTCCCTTATTTTCCTTTTCTTTTTCTTTCTTTTCCTGTTCCTATAATTCCATCTTGACAATGTTTAGGTGTCAGAGGGAGACTAGGCAGGAGAGTTCAATGTGCCTTTTTAAGCAGACATTCTGTTTTTTGAATCACCCTTATGACTTAAGCGGAAGAGTCTTTGGGGAAAGTCAGTTATCACACACATTTATCTTCTTCTTTCTGAAGGTGTGTGCACATGTGTAAGATTATGGGCATGCTCATACCAAGGTTCTAAAGCATTCTTCTCCTCTTCTTTTTTTAACCAAGTGCTGAAACCTGGATGCCCTGGGGAAATTGGTGACCCTTGTCTGGAAGTGCCCTCATTCTCTGTGACTAGTACTGCTTGTTCTCTGTGAAAGCTGGGACTCATCAAAATCCAAAAAGAACTTGCCTCTGGTTTGAACTTTTCCCATAAGACAGTCACATGGTAGAAGCCTAAATGTTCCATTGTTGGATTTCTAGATACAGAGGGAAATTTAATAGTAAAAAATATGCTGATATAATTCAGTGCAGAAAAATATGCAATGCTGAAAGAAGTTATGTTGCTTCCTAGGGTCTTAGGATTTTCAAGAACTTGGGATGATTAGCAGATGATTAGCAGTGTATTATGCTTCTCCAAGACTCTGTATTCAGGGCAGAATCTAACCTATTTCAAAAACATATTTAGACAAATTTCTAGCTTAAGATTTAGGGATTTCTAAGCACTCTGGTATAGTCATGTACTTGTCATGATTTTGTTAACTGATTTATCTTGTAAGTTATAAATAAAGATTATTATTATATCTTTTGAAATATTTTTGAGGTATGAAGGATTGAACCCAAGGGTACTTTACCACTGAGCTGTTCTTTTTCTTTTTATTTTATCCTTAGCCATTTTAATTTTTATTTTATTTTTAGCCCTTTTAATTTTTTTTATTTTGAGATAAGGTCTTTCTAAGTTGCTGAGGCTGGCTTTGAACTTAGCAATCCTCCTTCCTTATCCTCCTTAGTTGCTAGGATTACAAGTATGTACCACCACAACTGGCTTAAGTGTATTTTTTAAAAATCTCCATATCTTTTGAATGTTGTGTTGCTCACCTTTACTGTCTTATTGGCTACCCATCTCCAGAAGCAGTTATATTTTAGTAGTATCTAACTCATTTCTGTTCTCAGTGCAACCTGAATATCTGCTTTCCCTGTGAATGGAATGCTCTCCTACCCATCAATTATTTTGAGAACTTGTCCTTCAATTTAACTTTACTCAATTGTTCCATTCATGGAGAAGAACCTTCCCTCTGTGTTAGCTGTCTGTTGCTGCATAACAAATCACCCCAGTATTTTCTGGATTACTATAAAACTTGTGGACTCATGATGCCTGTGTGTTAAGAATCTGGGAGTGGCTTAGTTGTGTCCTCTGTCTCATGGTTTCTCATAGGATAGCACTCAAGGGGTTGGTCAGAGGTGTGCATGCTGGAGGATCTGCTTCTAATATCACTTTGTAGTAGTTGGCAAGATTTAGTTATTTATGGGATATTGGACTGAGGCCTCTGTTTTATCACATGAGCTTCTCCATATGGAAGCTCACAACACAGCAGCTTACTATATCACTGCCAGTAAGTGAGAAGAGTCACAGGCAGAGTACGAAGGAGATGGAAATCACAGTCTTTTACAACCTAATCTTGGAAATGATATTCAATAACTTTGTTATGTTCTGTCAGATAGAAGCAAGTCACTAGATTTAGCCCACACATATGGGGAGGGAACAATGGGACAATATAAAGGAAAAGACTTCTGGGAGCCAAGCTTCTTACCATACCTTTCTCCCAACCCATCCTAACAGTGAGTATTTATACTACTGAAGTGAGTCCCCATAGTGAATCTTTATATTACTCTTTTGCAGTACAAAATCACATTACTAGTTTCTGTATCTTATTTACTGTCATATCTTTACCATGGAGGCTACTTGGGGAGTGATGTATAAAAGTTGGTTGAACAAATGAATACATTTCCATGATAAGGTTTTGCATAGAAATGATTGAGAGCTATTGGACCTACTGCATGGAAAACCATACAGAGATGATGCTACTATACCATCTAAGACTAAATGTTTTGCAAATCATGCACTAAAAGTAATACAACTTATGGAAAAAGTAGGGGTGAGTTAGACCAAACAAAACCAATGGAACTTTGTAGTCCAAACATTTGTATATACACACGGGCAATGTAGCCTTAAGCTATGGGACTGGTCCTTGCTCCATCCAGATATAGTGGTGAAAGGTGCTTTAATTCTAGAGACTCTTTAATAGAATTTTAAAAATCACATTTGGTTGATTTTTTAATTTTATTATTAACCTGTTGTTTTAACACAGGGTAAATGTCTTTCAACTTCTTGAACTAATTTAGAGCTTTGTGAGACTAATTAGCATCATGTAAAGTAGAGAGATTCTTGAGGCTTCTAAACCATCTCCCATTGAATGAAGACAATGCTGTAGCATTCATAGCTTCCCACCCCCCATCATGCCAAATATCTTTATTGTCTGAATTTTTTTTTTTTAATTTATGTGAAAGAAAACTTTCCCTAGTCACTTCTAAAGCATTCACAAGTTTGGAAGAATCTCAGAGGAACCAATAATACTTCCAATTGTTTTCAATTGCATGTAAGCTAAGGCATGTTCCCTAAAACACTCTAGATATATACCAAAGTGTCTCAGGGTTCCCAGATTCAGTAAAGTCCCCTAGGAAGCACTTCACCACCTGATTTGATGTGTAGAGGTGCCCTTAGGCCTTTTGGCCTAATTGACATGTGACTTTGTCCTTGTTCCTTACTTCAGAAATAATAATATAGAAAGTATAATGCTTTTGGTCTAGGCTCTCAATGTTCATTGCTCACTCCTTTTCTCCCTCCATTTTTATAAACACTATTTCCATGTTCTTTTCTCTTTACCTTTAGTTGGTTTTTCATTTGTATTCATGTATTTTTTGGATAGATGGTATGTTTAAATGGCGATAAATTCTAACAAGAGTCTCTGCACCCCAGCCCATCATTAAGACAATCTTCCCTCTTGAATCCATGATGTTTTGCTATGTTGCTCTGGGGCCACGATTTACATTTGATAGGGTTGTGCAAGGGCCAACAAAATTTATCATTACCTTTTTGACTATGTCATCAAATTACAGCATGTGGCATTTTTTTTAAACATAAGCAAGCACATTCTTGCTTTACTTTAGCTAAGTAAATGAAGTAAATATATAATTTGTGGCCTGCGAAGGTGTGTATTACTTGAACTATTACAAGTTATGGGGGAAAGTGCTATCATGGGTGACAAGGGCTTATTATAAGCACACATGGGAATTAAAGAAATATAGTGAAATCTCTAGATAGCCATTTCAATTCTAGAGACTCTGGATCTCAGAGGGGTCCCAGTCTGAAATGTTCAGTGAACAACTGGAGAGTTGGAAATAATGTGTTTTAATTATTACTTCAAAGGCAGATCTACGTTTTATCTTCCATCAAGAATCATTTTTAACTACCTTAATGTGCATTCATATTCTCCTCCAAGACTTTTTTTTTGTTGTTGTTGTTTTATTTTGTCTCAGTACCAGGGATTGAACACAGGGACACTCGGCCACTGAGCTACAACCTCAGCCCTATTTTATATTTTATTTAGAGACAGGGTCTCACTAAGTTGCTTAGCACCTCGCTTTTGCTGAGGCTGGCTTTGAACTCATGATCCTCCTGCCTTAGCCTCCTAAGCTGCTTGGATTACAGGCCACTGCACCTGGCCCAAGACAACGTTTTTGAGTTTGTCACTACCCTATGTGGAGATCCTCTGGGTGGTCTCTATAAATAACACATGATGACATAGATACTTTCCATAACCAAGGTGCCATGAGTTCCCATTCCAACTCTGGTGTAGATGATTACAATCAAGGAAGTGGGGTCACATGGCTTGAGGCTCAGTCCTTTCATTCTGAAAGACTGATTCTCCATTAGCCACTACCCTAAGAATGGTGTTATGGTGGGCAAGGTAGACATATAAGCATTTCAGAGACAATTCAGAGGAGAATGAACTCATTGTATTTCATTTCACATCCTCATATGGATGCTATTTGAAGTCATTTTAAAAGTATTAGTCTGAGATATTAAAAAATGCGTTTTCCCATTTTGCAAATAAGAAAGTCCACACCCAGGGAAGTTAAATAGTATATTTGAATTATTTCTATGAAAAGTCATGCCAATAGTTTAAAACCAATTAAAGAGAATCCCATCATGGCAGAAAAAGTGTCCATTATATATAGTATTTGACAAGGTACTTGCTCAGTAGACAAATGAATAGAATTAGAGAAGGCAATTTAATTACTGGGCAAGAAACCACTTACATTATGAAAAGGTGGCACTAAACTTTTCTTTCAGATATGTTAGCTAAAAGTGCCTATTTTATTAAACTTATACTCTCATAAAACATTGTTATGCTTCAACCATTTGTTTATTTGGAATATCTAGTAGTTTTAACCACATTTCAGGAATTTATTTATTTTTATTATTATTTTTTAAATTTTTTAGGTGGACACAATATCTTTATTTTATTTTTATGTGGTGCTGAGGATCTAATCCAGTGCCTCACACATGCTAGGCGAGCATGCTACCATTTGAGTCACATCCCCAGCCCCTCAGGAATTTATTAAATATCATGTTGTGTTTAGGAGTGCTGGTTTATTCTCTAGGGTATTAATGCAATTTGTTTTTATAGAACCCAGGGTCTTGATATGGTTCTAAGCCCCAGGATAAATCCCAAATACTTTATTTGTTGATTTCTTTTGTTATTGCCTTTTAAAAAATCAAAACCATATTTAATAACTTATCAGACCAGTAGTCTATCAAGCTGTCTCATGAAAGCTTATGAGATCCACTTAATTATAGCCTCCTTGAATTAACAACAATGCCTTCCCCAGCGTAGAAGCTGCTGATTTCAGGCCCTGAAAATCAGGCTAAGAATCTTACTTAGGACCCAAGTCAGTCTGAGATGACTAATATGTGTAAAACATGTTGAATGTTCTATCTTTCTTACTTAGAAATAATAGCTGTATTTTGCAACTGAAAAATCAGCAGAAACTTTGAGTATACTCAGAATTCATTTTTTAAAAGAAATAAATTTTCTTTACTGTGGGCCAGAAATTAGGATATTAAGTTATAAAGTTAATATTGGTTATTATTTTTCAAACAAAGTGAAGCGGTAGATTTTTGTGCAAAATCTCCTGAGTCTCATGTCATGATGAACTTAAAAGTTGAAGGGTCACCTATAGTTTGTACTAAGTATTCAGAAACTAAGTAAAAATTTAATTTGTATTAGCTTTTGAAATTAAGAACTCTCACATACACAGAAGTACACATACAATACAGTTTTTGATTGAAAGTTGATGAGTTTTTAAGCACTATGAGTCACAAAATACTACTCTTTCCCAATTTTAATGAGATCTGTTTGGCATGTTCTACACCTAGTACATCAGTGATACAGATGCCATTGTGATTACTTAATGTCTCCAGATAGTTGATGTCTCATTCAACTTAACTATTTCGTTCTGTCTCATATTATGATTTTTAAATACATTCTGGAAATTAGTAATATACTTCATCTTGGAGTATACTTTTAGCCTTCTCAGAAAAAAGAAAAAGGCAGTTGTTTAATCCACATTTGTTAGTTAATTTAAATACTTTAGTACATCACTGCTCCCACATACATACATACATAACTGGGTTCTCCTCATTGCTTGGATGATTAATGAACATAAAATTCTGGAGAAAAGAATAGAAAATCTCTTTTTTAAAAAAAATAATGTTGGTATCAGAGGATGTCTTTGATTCCCAATTATTCAGAAAAATTCCCAATTATTCTGAAAGTTTCAAGGTGGTGGAAAATTCTCAAAGTCTTCTTGAATGTGAGAACTGTATGCAGATGACTGAAGTCATAATTCCCGCAACTGTAATTTTATCCTGTTGGATTTTTACATCTGCTCAGTTTTATAAAAAAAAAAAAAAGTTCAATTTAAATCTCTAAATGTTCTCAAAACACATTTGTACTTGTTAGGAAAATGGGAGATGAAGTTAAAAGAAAGCCCAAAACTCCTGTCAATGGCTGTTATTTAAGAGTCTCTGAGATGCTATACAAAATGCATAGAATCCAGATGAACACTGAAGATTAAATTAAAAAACAATTTTATTTATAATATCTGTGCCTGCCTTCAGCCATTTACTATTTGTCAAGATCAATTATTGTAGACTCTCCCGCTGGTGATCTTATAATTATATGCCTGGCACGGATCTCTGTTGACTAAGAGGCTGCATCAGACTTTTATTGCTCACATACATACAAAACTAAAATTTCCCAAAGGAAGTTCTTTTCATAAGTGTCTAAGTCAACTCGTACTATGAAAGGAAAAAGAAAAAGGTAAGGGTGTTGGAGCAAGAAAAACATTTGGAAATTTGTTTTTCAAATGTCTGAAGTTTTTTATATGACTGGAACCTTCTGTGTTAGGAGGTCCCAAATGAATCTCTTTACCAAGCCACATGCTCTCCTCTGAATTTCTGAACTCTGTGGAAATGCAAACATCAGAAGTATTAATTTTCTGCTCCTGTAGGTGTAAGGTGACTGCTAAATCTCAAAACCTGTTTTAATCTCTTTGGCCCAAACATAAAAGAAGGTTAGAAGAGAGAATTTGTAGAAAGGAAGGAAATGAATAGCATCATGTTTTATATCAATGAGAAAGTGTAATAGACATTAACTGTAGTCAAATTTCACATGAAAGGATAGATTAAGAAGAAGATAAATATTTGGGAATATTGGTCAAAAAGATTCATTCCTAGAAAAATGAAATGTTAAACCTTCATAAGGAATTAATTTAGTTCTTAAGATTTCCTTGTTAATCTTTGTGATAGTAGCACCATAGCAAAGACTTAAATCAATACAGATCTAGCATTTAATTCCAGATTTGTCGCTTATTAGCTACAAGGTACTTAAAACTCTTGGAGTGGCATTTCCTCACCTGTAAAATTGAGATAAGAAAACATTCCCTGGATGTTTTGGGGGAATTACATATTTAATAGATACTTTTAACCTAGAACCTGGAGAAGAGTTCATTACATCTACTGCTACTTTTCTTCATAATTGTTACCATCACTTAAGATGCATAATGCTGTTTAAAGTCTAAAGCATGATATAGAGATGAGGATAAACATCTCTGAACTATGTAAACTGCTAAAGCCAGCTATGCGGTAATTTCAGGATTAATATAGATTTCTTTCAGCTGAAGGACTTAGTCATGAACCAGGGTGAGGATGTATATTAATGGCATGGCTTCTAGGTAATAATAGTCCTGGAGTCTAAACCTAATTAACATAATCACCCTTCCATTCTAATAGCATATTCACTGTGGTATTGATCAATATCAAAATTGGGGTTTGTGTTTTTGTTTTTGTTTAACCAAATAAACCCTGTAGTTACTCCTCAATGATTAATAGCAAGCATCATAATCTATCTCTGGTAATCGTCCTGTCATAATTCTTCCTCTCCTGATTTGGCCATGAAAAAAGTTTAATTTTTGCCCACAACACCATGCTTCAAAAGGTCCAATGCTTTCCACAGGACAGACGTTGTCAGCCCTCACCTCCAAGGTCTTCTTCCACACACTCCTCACTTGTGGCTTTGTAAACCTTCTTATGCAGGTCTTCCTTCAGCTTGCACCTACTCTTCTCTGCTCAGCAATGTAAAGGGTGAATTTTGAACCTTCTCAGTAGACTTTACTCTCTTTTCCTTTCTGCAAGAAGGGAGATTGTCAGTGAGTCAGTTTGCGGGGTACCACTTGGTGGTATCCCTGTCCCACTCCCTCGTCACTGCAAGACACAATGTTGAAAGGAGAAGGCAGGAACACTAAAAGACAAGATTCTGCCTGTAATCCCTATTCTTATCATTTTAAACACATTCTACAAATGGTAAAGTCTAGAATGTAGTAAGGGAAGGATTTAGTGGTTTATGAATCTATATTTTAGCTCCTTAATGATATGTAGTTAACATAGGGCCAGAAACTCATATGTCATCAATAATAACTGGCCACAGATTGGCAGGTGAACACTAACAAATTAGAGACTGTAACGTGGGAACAGAGGTAACATAGCTCCTCATCTACAACCATAAGTTGCCCTGAAATGCAAGAATATGGGCTGTATGTGACTTTATCTTGTTTTTCTAAGAGAAGCCAAATACTGAATTATTGGTGTGTGTGTGTGTGTGTGTGTGTGTATGTGTTTGTTTGTGCCTGTATCTTTTTATAAACATTAATGACTATTTTTAAATATTTTCATTAATACACTGCATTTATAAATAATATTGGGTTTAATTCTGGCATAAACATACATGCATGACATATAATTTGCTTTATTTTGGTTCCAAGTACTTCCTCTTCCCTCCCTTCCCCTTTCCTCTACTGTTACTGATCTTTTCTTTCTTTTTTTAAATTGGTGATATATATACACACACACACATACATATACATACAGATACACACACACATACATTCATATATATATATTCACACATATACATATATATACATATACACACATATAAATTATATATATGTGCATACACACATAATACGTATATATATATACATATATACATACATACATATATATATTCACACATATACATATACACATATAAATTATATATATATATATGCCCACACACACATACACACATATGGAGATGAAATTTGCTGTGGTATATTAATTTGTATACAATTTGTGGTATATTGATTTGGTATATCATTTGGTCAGTTTCATTCTGCGATTAACAGACTTTTTCTAAGGAAGTACTAGTTCCACAAAACGTGAGCTCTTGGAGCTTGTGGCATCAGAAGAGGAGGGATTTTCTCTTAATGAAATAAAACATTTCATCAGATGCCCTCTTGCTTCCTTCTGCAGCCTTCACACTTTCTTCCTCAGTGTCTTCACCTGTGAAATAGGGATAAGGAGCAGTTGCTTCTCATGGGGTTTTGTTTTGCTTTATTCTTCCTCCAAAAGATCAAGGATCACGGCGCATGCGAAGATTAATGAGGTCATTTGGTTAAGTGCTCCTCGCCGGGTGGAAGAAGGATGGTGTGTGAATACCAAGTAGCACTTGACTCATGTCTGCTTTCATTGTAAGAGAGCTGGACCATTTAGCTCTCCCTCTGCAGGGGGTTATAAAAGAGGCAACGGGGGAGGAGGAAGATGGAAATATTTCTTCACAACCATCTCCTGTGGTGAACCATGAAGTGGCATTGGAAATTCTGAGGGGCTGTCAGGCTGACTCTGTAGACTCCATATGCGGTGCAGTCTGAAGAGAGCCACACTCACATGTGAGTTAGTGAGCTTGTACCTGTTGGAGTAGGGAGAGAGCGAGCAGGTGTGGATGGGAAGGATGTGTGACCTCCCTTCCTGAGGCTCCGCTCGTACTCCTTCTCATGCTCTAAACAATCTTTTAATCTCTAGATTCTCCATCTTCCTGGTACAAACTAGTGAAATATACCCCAAAGTGTCCTTAGATTACCCAATTATAGTCGATTTTTCTCTCTGATATTCCTAGTAGGTGGGTGGCGTTTCACATGATTCTGGAAACCAAGGCTCTTCCATCCTGTGGGTCCCCTTGGCTCCCTCAATGGCTATAAAAAGTGATAAGAAGATATCTTTATTGGTGGAAGGTCATTATCTGCAAAACCTGGAAGTGGCACATGTTACTTTTGACTTGCATCCTCTTGGTGTCATTCACACCACTCAGTCACACTACCATTCAAGGGAGACTGGGAAATGTAGCAGAGCTGGGCCCCCCAAAAGAGGAAATTATTTTGACCAGCAACAATGGGGAAAGATGAGTTACCATGGCTGCCAGTTTCTGTGTAGGCACCTGTGTGATCAGAAGTAGCAATCAGATCCTCAGTGTGCAGAGGACGGGGCCCTCACTGTCCACCCTGACAGTTGTGTGTAGGCTGCTTGAGGAACAAGTATGTAACCATGAGGCTATGAGTGACCGCTGTGAGGATAGGAGTTGGGAATAGGTCATTACTATTGTGATACAAGATGAAATCAAACACAGGTTACCATCTAGTCCTTCTCCTGGATGTAGCAAGCCTTTAACAGATCCTGAGTTCCAACATGGTTACATCAGACAATCTGCCAATGAGATGGTTGTCTAGGTGTGGGGACAGATTCCTGGTGCTTCCTGTTCCACCATCTTCCTCTATCTGTTGGTTTGGTACCTAAGCTCTCTGAGATATTGGCTGCCATTGGTGGAAATGGAATCATTATTTCCTCAGTATACTGAAGAAAAGACAGAAAGTTGGATGGTAGATAATAACTGCCCTATACAGTTGTGTAGTCTGGTTGGCTCCTTTTTCTAAGAAAGCTCATTGCACCTCTTTTTCAGAGGAGTGTCTTTGGGATTCCTGCTAGATAACTTCATTTCTATCAATCCATTTCCATGAATATCATCTATTCATTCCCCTTAATTGTCCACTTAGCAACATATAGTGATGCTTAAAGTGTGTCATGGTTGAGGGTGCTTTAATATTCAGAATTTAATCTTTCCATGTCTGTTGCTCATATGTTTACATAGTCACTTTTTCCTTTCCTTTCAAAGAAAGCCTGTGTTTATTTTCATAGAACTGTAAAGTTGAGCTTGGCTAATGTTTGCAATGACCTGCTAGTGGGTTTCCAAGACTGTGGAAAGCATTGGGTTTCTACTTTGCCCTTCCTTGTCCTTGAATCTACCTGGTTGCTGTGTTTTCACAGTAAAAGGCACAGTGTCTATAACTTAGAGAATGTGGGTGGTGAAACTCCCATATAACCACCTGATTAAAATCTGAGCTTCATTTCTGATCACAATACACTGTGGCCAGTGTACATCCTCAGTGCATACACTGCAAGTTTTACAAAGCAAAGTCTTCTTTCTTATGTTATTATTGTCAATCCAGTAGTCTGCTCTAGTTTTTAACAGCATTTGCATTTCTTATTGTAGGGGAAAAAAATTCCTTACAATTTCAGGAATTCATTACATGGGATTGCCTTTTTAAAAATACAACAGATGGAGAAAATAGCATGTGAAAACTGTTTATAGTTCATCATATATATATATAAATGAAAATTTATAGAATCATGATACTTCTGGATATAAAAAAGTATTAAAAGGAAGATTAATTATACACTTTGAAATCTCATAGTGTTTTCAACAGAAGTGCCAATTTATATTATCTCTTTCTAAGTACTGAAAAAGATGAGGGAGCATTAAGATTAAATGATAAAAAATAAATGTTTGGTTATTTTTTCTGAAAAGATACCACCACAGGAGAAGGTGCTTCGAGGAAAGATGTAACTTACACATATTAACTTAGGCCATTTCAACTAAATGCAGTAGAAGAAACCCAGGTTCCTATGACATAAAAATTGACAATAAGGCAATTCAGTGGCACCTGCTTATAATTCCAGTAGCTCAGGAGGCTGAGACCGGTAGATCGCAAGTTCAAAGCCAAACTCAGCAATGGTGGGGTGCTAAGCTACTCAGTGAGACCCTGTCTCTATTTAAAATACAAAATAGGACTGTGGATGTGGCTCAGTGGTTGAGTGCCCCGGAGTTCAATCCTCAGTACCCCAAAATAAAATATAATATAGACAATAAAATATAGGTATTATTTGATGCAAAATTAAAGTGATCCAAAGTTAGTGACTGAGTAAAGCTGTCAACATAAATTACAAGCATATAGAACTCCAATACTATGAGCAAATTTGGACTGAAAGTGACTGCTCATATCCTATAGTACTCTATCTACAATAATTTGATGGATCTGCTTGACTCCAAATATTTATCTTACAATTGTATCAATGTGACTTTCTTTCCTCTTAAACTTCCTCCTACATGTTTCTTTTCCATGAGAACTCAAAAATGAGAGTCATAAGAGCTATTTTAAGAAGAGGAGGTGGTGGTCTAGTAAATGGATCTATCATAGAAAGCTTCAGCTTCTAGAGTACCATGTTTACATTATTAGCAGTAATGGTCCGAGAATATCTTTAACTGTAACTATAAAACTGACACAGTTTTGATAAATTTCCAAGATTTTTGTAAAAGTTTGTTATCCACCATGATGGAAGATGGTAGAATCCTTGGAAGCAGATGATCCTTTCTGAAGGAAATTTCTTTGGCAACAAAGAGGTTGATATTTTCTTTAACATCCTTAGTAATATAATGCCTCTCACAGAGTAGATATGCACAATAAGTATATTGAATTAATGTTGTCTCTGCAAACTTTCCCCTTATGTTATATAATGAAATAAATTTAAAAATCGGTTAAATTTTAAATCCTCTCTATGAAGATTTTGTGAGAAAGAGAGATTTAATGCCTACCATCTCCTATGAAGTATATAAATGGCCAGTAAATTTTAAAGTTCCTTGATAGCCTAACTTAACATATTCCATAATTGTACTTAATTTCTTTCCTTATAAAGATTTCAACTCTAGATTATTCCTACTGTCATTTTAGGGAGTCTATCAAGAAAGAGCAAATTACTCCAGGCAAGGTGGCACACACCTGTAATACCAGCAGCTCAAGAGGCTGAGACAAAAGGATCACAATTTCAAACCCAACCTTAGCAACTTAGTGAGGCCCTAAGCAACTTAGAAAGACCCTGTCTCTAAATAAAATATAAAAATGGTTGGGGATGAGGTTCAGTAGTAAAACTCCAATACTATGAGCAAATTTGGACTGAAAGTGACTGCTCACTGAAAGTTGACCCCTGGATTCAACCCCAGTACTGCCCCTCCCCCACAAAAAAAATAGAAAAAAAGAGCTATTTTCTATAGTTTTGGTTAATCAGGTAGTTATGACGATAGCTTTGTGGTCTTTAAGGCACTTTTTTTTTTCATTCTCCTATTAATTTGATGACATTATTCCAAAAGGGGAAAAGAGTTTTTCTTGGAGTCTGGAATAATACAATAGCATCAAGGAGTCAATTGGTGGGCAAGAAATCAGGTAGGCACGAAGGGTAATTTGGGGAGATACATGAACTACAGAGGTCTTGGATGTCATATGGTATCTAACAACTTTTGGGACTAGTCTGACCACACCGTAGCATCAGTGGGAAGCTCCTTACGATATATCAGTAATATCCATAGTCATTATTTTTTAAAGAGGTATATTTCAGATAAAGACAATATGATAATTTTGGTGAGTTCATATGTTCTGTGGGAGTCCTAAGGACTTTCTTAGTACATGGCTATGTTCCCAGTGCCTGGAGGAGTAGGGCCTCAAGGAGTACTTTGGATGAATGAAATGGATTAATTGTTCAATTGCAAAATCTCAGTAACTTCAAGACCCAGGACCTAATCTGATAAAATTTTAAAAACACAAAATGTTGAAATAGTTATCTACTAAATACTGCAGTCAAATTGATATGGAAGTATGAACCCCATGAAAATGGCAACACTATCTAGAACTCACTTCTAATCCTGAATTTTACTACATTTGAGATACAAAGGAGACAATGTCTCTAATTTGGATCCAGAAATTTGAGATGCTGAATATAAGGGGATTGATGCCAACTACATTTGTTGTCAATGTTATTCTTACTCCATATACTCCCCATGACTTGTCCTTATTTCCAATACTGAGGCAATGATTCTTTTGTAAGCATGATATACCAGATCAATGGAATTGGCATGATATGGCACTATCCAGGGAAATAAAATTGAGGCAGGAAATTTTTACTTGCCCAAAACTAACTTGTTAATAGTTTTAGATGAGAAGAAAGTATTTTATGATTCTTCAGAGCAATAAACATTAAAGCAAAAAGAATCTTTAAAAGATACTTAAACTGTATCCTGGAGCACGTAACTATAATCCCAGCTAATCAGGAGGCTGAAGCAAGGAGGACTGAGTGTTTGAGGCCAGCCTGAGCAACTTAGTGAGACACAGTCTCAAAATCAAAAGAAAAGAAAAGAAAACAACAACAACAACAAAATACTTAAACATTTTAGATAATACTCCTGCCAAATAATGGAGGCCAAATTCTACATATCAAGTGAAGCTGGATTCATAATACTTCTAGGTTAATGGGGCTAATTTCTGAATGCCACGTAGGAAAGAGTTTATAGATGACACATTTAAAATCATTCTGGATCTCTACACAACGCAACAGCCTGTTGAGAAGAAAAATAAATAAATTGCTACAAATAAAAAGAGAAAGATATTTAAAACCCAAGTGATGGACATCATTATCCAAAGCACATGTATGAAGACATGAATTGGTCGTGAACATACTTTATATTGCAAACAGAGATATGAAAAATTGTGCTCTATATGTTTAATAAGAATTGTAATGCATTCTGCTGTCATGTATTTAAAAATAAAATCAATTAAAAATAATAATAAAAACAAGCAAACAAAATGAAAAAATAAAATAAAATAAAACCCAAGTATGAGTAAAAAGAGTAGAAGAATTTGTGAAGAATGTTTTGTGGAAATAAGAATCCAACTCTCTAGGTGAAACCAGCCAAAGAAATTTATAGAATAAATAATAAAAATATTACTAACCAGATTAGGCTTTTCCTGTCTTTTAGAAACTGGTTCTTACTAGATTTCTGGAGGACAGACATTTAGCTAGTTAATCTGTGCATGATAGGCTATGTGGCTCAAACCCCTCCCTCACTATTTTTCCTGGTATTTTGTAAACATGAGTCCACTGAAGAATAAACAAATTCTACTTTGCCCCCAAGGAAAATACAACCAATTATATGTCAGTGACTGACTAATTGAATTCTGTCATTATTTTCCCTCAGTAACACATCAATATAGCTTGAAAATAAAAGTTTATATAATCTAGCCTTAATTGGATTTAATGATTGTATTATTTTTCACCGAAGAAATATTTCAGTAATTCAGTTATTTTTTCCTCCTTGCTTTCCCACATCTTATCCTTCTCTTCCCCTTTCAGCCTAAACTAGTTAATTTGCCAGGTCAGGAATGATTTCATGAACATAAACATTCCCATAATGGCCCTCTTCGTTGCAAACAGAACTAATGGCAATATAAACAGTCGCTCTAAATAAGTAAGCATTTAAGTTGGCAACATTTCTTTTCTGGGTTTTATAACTTAGTCACAACCCATTTCATTTGGGGAACAACGTGGTGGTAACAAGTTAAAAACAGTTTGATCTTTTTCATTTCAAATGTTTCATATGCTCAAAGAAGAAAAAAAAATTAATTATCATTCATATCTGGCATTATGGTAAGGAGTCTGTGAAACTTTCCAACTGTGCGGTTCAGATAATGTTTCTAATCTTAATTAAATACCAGTACCATTATCTGAAAGTACTAGTTCATATCTAATGTTTAATAAAATTCCTTTTAATGGCTCCTCATCTCAGAGTGAAACGCCAGTCCTTAGCATAATATGCAAGGCCTAGAACATTACTGGTCTGCAGTTAGTTCTCTCCCCATCTCCCCTAGTCTGTCTTTATCTTGCTCACTATTACATTCACTGGGATCTCCATCTGGGTACTGCCATAGGCAAGCTCTAGTACACAGCCTGGGCATGTGGCATGTTCTCTTCCTGAGTCAGGTAATCTACTTGCCTCCTATTTCACTTCCAAGTGTTTGTCTAAAAGTCATCCTCTCAACAAACTGACCTCCTTTGGCCACCCATGGAGGGTGTCACTGCTAGGCCAATTCTTCCTATCCTCAGCTCCACATTACTTTTCTTTACAGCACTAATGCTATTTAAATAATTGATTTTTTTTATTGTTTATTTTCACTGACTCAGATGGAAGTGTGAGAAGAGTAGGAATCTCTTTGTCTGTTCTTGTCACTACTATCTTCCCAGGGCACAAAACAGTGCTTGATTCCTAGAGGGTCCTCAGTATATGCTTAGATATTTGTTTAATGAATGAATAAATGCATAGTTATTTGTTTTATATTTTCACAGGGCTTATAAATGTTTTCACTATGTGAATAGACGTATGTTTGGGGGTTCCAGAATTCTACATGGGGAATTGATGGAACAGAGAAAAAGATAACTGTTTTATAATCAAGTGGAGGGAATAGCACTTAATCAAATATGTGATTATGTTAAACCAGTTGTGCCTTTAAATCATTCTCTACTAGTTGAATATTGATATAATTGGAAAAATAGTGTCGATTTCATTATGGGCATTAATTTCATAGCTTTTCATGAATGGCTATATAAACCTGTCAAGAGAATATGTTTAGTTTCTTTCAAATTTGATGATTTTTTGTATAGATATAATTTGAATGTTTGACATACTTATACAAATAGGAATGCATTCATCATAATTATTAATCATGAGCTCTCAATTCATTACCTTTGAAGTTCATTTACCCCAAGCCCTACTGACCTGTCCAATTTATTGATCTACTATGGTCAAGGAATATTCTACTGTATTCAACAGGGCATATAAACACAAAATTAGTTTTACTGTCTTGTCTTGTACTCAATAAGCCAATTGTTGAAATTTTCCGAAAGTATAAATTGATATTTAATATTTAATCAAATACTCCCTATCCCTCAAGAAACCCTGATAACATACCTGCCCTCCTACCTCCAAAGAAATTAGAAATATGGCAAGTAGAAAACATTGGTGATAACTGGATGAGATTTGGCAATCTGAATATGATGGAATATAATTTTGAAAAATAAAACTCCCTACCTGCTATCAGGTTGACATTGACATAAGTTGGAAAACATCATTTTTCTTGGGTAAAAATTTATCTCATGGCTATATCTACCTCTCAGAAGGTTCCATAATCTATCCCAATGATACTAAGCTATGTATGTAGACCAAAAACATGAGTATCCCTTAGGAATTAATGAAATGTAAGTTTTTGGTCCCCATCCTAGACCTCTTAATCAGAATCTGAGAGTTGGGCCAAATAATCTATTTTTTTTAACAAGTATTGAAGATGACTCCGTTATAGCTAATTTGATAAATTATGATTGTTTCCATTCATTCCGTAAGTATGGAGCTTCTATCATTATGTGTAAGATACTAAGACCTATACAGAACATCAAGGAACAAAACATAGAAATTACACTGACAATTACTAACTGGTAATATTCTGAAGGACAGTCTTCTGAAGTGACTCCCTACTAGCACACATTAATAGTATCTGTTGGAGCTAGGTAGCATGAACCCTGTTTTCCTCTGGGTTTTTAATTTTATTTTTATGGACAGAAATCTCTAGATCCATATATGTAAATTTTAATTTTTTAAGAAAAGTGGTAAAAGAATGTTAATTATATAGAAGAATTTTAGTAATTCTCTAAGG
Source organism: Ictidomys tridecemlineatus (assembly GCF_052094955.1). Classification (NCBI taxonomy): domain Eukaryota; kingdom Metazoa; phylum Chordata; class Mammalia; order Rodentia; family Sciuridae; genus Ictidomys; species Ictidomys tridecemlineatus. Next base: position 31,209,892 of record NC_135478.1, on the reverse strand, counting down.
ATGGCAAACTATATCCAGATAAAATTGTAACCTAAACAAAATGAGTGTTCCTGTCTATTGTATTCCACAAATATTGACCTTGGATGTAAGGCAAGAAGTAGCCTATTGGAATACCGTAGCCGGTGTCTACCCAAAGACACTACCTATGCTGTTTTGAGCTATGTCACTCAAAGTGAGTGACTCAAGTCACTCCTATGGCATTGTCACTACAGTCATATAACTTCTTTGTGAATTAGGTATGTTTGATATTGTATCAGTTATCCAGGCAGAAAAAAAAACGGAAACCATTCTCAGTACATCAGAGTAAGGTCGTTTAACACACAAATTGTTTACAAAGACATTAGAACAAGGAAAGTGATGGGAATAAAATGATTCGGAGATTAGGAAAAAGAAATTTCTTCAATACCTAAGGCTGGCCAAACTTAACTGAGGAGGGGATGTGAGCAGGTCCTGTGGGCACACTCATGTCTAACACTGCTCTAGGACACTGCTTCTGTCGGAACTGCTACCGATCTCATTTCCAGAACTGCCAAACACTACTGCTGGCCCGGTCTGGCCCTGCCATTTCAGTCCATTGTGCTAGAGAAATCTGGCCCCTGAGCTGGGGCTGTCAGGGTTGATAGCACCTGTACCTGGTTGCAGTTGGTTGCAGTGGCAGCTCCATAAGCCAAGAAAACAACTGCACTTTCCTGTTTTCTACCTGCCAGTATCCCATTAGTACCTCCCAATGGTAGAGTTAACTCGGAGTTAGCTGGAAACTATGGGGCATATAGTCTATAGGGTCCCAGCTCTTGGGATATAGAATAATCCATGAAAGAGTAGATTGACTCTAAAAGAAAGGAGACAAAAGATCTGCACAGATGTGAGGATATGTCTTTAAACAATTGGTTGGAATTCATTGTATTACAGGATTTCAGAGCTTAACTGATCCTTAGCATTTGTCTACCTGTGATATTTTTTCAAATATTTTTCAACCATGAAATCGAGATTTTTAAAGGACATCTGAGGAATAAGTCTGCTATACAATAGGTAAAAGCAACACTATGGCAGAAACTAATGTTGGAAGATTGGATTGCTACCTGAGCGAGTAGAGCTGGGTAATACCACTATACCCCATCTCTTTCCTCTTTGCCAGGTAGACCAGTTGCTGAGAGTGTTGGTCTTGACTGGACCACAGCTACCCTGTTCTCTGGGAAATTACCCTGGGATGAAGAAAGGTGTCTCACACACACTAGGGTCACCTAGACCCTGCTGCTATGACTCATTGATACGCACATGTAAAGCCCATCCTCATTGTGACAAGGCAGGACAAGCATAGGCAATGTTCCAGAGCCCTCCATGAAGAATAGACTTTCCCAAGAATCCATCTTTGCTTGGTTTTTCTCCCTCCTTTCCATCATCCCTCAACAAACCACATTCACCTGGATTCTTGCCACAGGCCCTGCTTCTAGGAGTTCCATCTTAACACACTATCCACACTCTTTCTTCCCACTCTTCAACTCATGCAAGTTTCCCCATTCCATAGCTGACAAAGTTGAGTCACAGAAATGCATCTATTTCAGTGTCTTCTTCAAGATCGTGTTGCTTTGGGGGAATAAAATTATTCTTCCCAACCCAGAGTCACTGTACAAGGCCGTCACTACTCTGAGTACGATAAAATAAATCCAGTACCACTTTTACTACCTTTATAATTTCCCTTAGGACTCACTAACATGGGAGTCCAGAGTGGACTGTAGATAAAAATTAACAATTTAAGAATAGATTTCTCTCACTAAGGTATTAGATTATTAACTGCCAGAACCATCTGGAGGTGTGTGTGTGTGTGGGGGGGGATTGGTGCTTGGTGTTGTTAAGTCTTTAAATGATCATAGTTTATTCCTCCTTTGAGCCAGTTTATTCCTCCCTTTGGTTTTCTTCCCATGCCTCATGCTATTTTGTTTCTGTTTTTTAAACCACCTGTGCCAAAGGAAGGACCAGCTTCTTAGGGGAGCAGACTGAGCACATGGGCATCCATCCAGCACTGTCTAACTTCTTTCCTAGAGCCATGCCTCGTTGTTTTTCTGCATAAAGCTTACATTACTGTCCTTTGCAAAGATTCAAAATTTCAATTTACAAAGTTTTCTCTGAGATATTTTACCTGAGATTTGTCAATTTTCTTTGTTCGTTTGCCAGCTTCTAACCTCTCTTAACAAAGTGGGACCATAAAATCCTTCCTTGTACAATGACTGCCAGTCTCTGGTGATGGCCAAACACTTTCAGACATCGTCATATTTAATAGACTTCTAGTTGCATTCTTTTTAGTTACATTAATGGATGAAAGGAACCTTCTTGTGGGGTGAATGGTGTCCTCCCCAAATTCATATGTTGAAATGCTAGTATGTCCCTTCTCCTCTTAATGTGATCATCCTTTGGAAATAATTTAAATAATTAGCTAATTTCTAATTTACTGTTCCTCCCATTACTTCGCTACTTTAATTTGTAAGTACAGTTATTAGCTTTTTTGCTTTTACCTCAGTTTTTGCAATATTAGCATGGTATTTTATAAACATCAAAACAAAAATAATTTAACTTTAGTTTTGTATTTAAATGAAATCAATACTGTCAATTATTTTATATAATGTCTGTGTAGTCATAACTTTCTACATTTCGTCAAGTAGTAATTTTTTAGAAAAGCCATTAGGATGTTCTGTTCCAGTATGTGTGCATACATTAGAATGTATTCTTTTACATATTTATACATAAATGACAGCATTACTAGGTATAAAAATCAGGAGTCATTTTTCTCCATTCAAAACTCATTGTATCAGTTTGTTGTTGTTGTTGTTTGCATTAGTTTAAACAGCTAAATTCATTTTTTTTTCAGGATGGATGCCTCAAGGATTTTTTTCACTATCTTTGAAATTTAATTATTATTGCTTGCTTTTTTCCTAAAATATTGTAGTCAATTTTCATCTGTAGGTTTATACAAGTCTTCATATTTCTTTTCAGAAATATTTGGAGCTTTGCGTGTTTTCATTTCTGTGATCCTCCTAACCACTCTATACCATGTCTATGACTTTTTTCTTTTTTCCTGTTCACAAGTCTCTATTCTACTTCTCATTCCAAATTTCTCAGAATTTGGCATACACATGTCAACATCTTCTCTCTGGAGTTGTGGCATTTTCCCAATCTTATTGCATATGGCCTCTGGTTTCCAAATATTTTGTTCTTTTCTTTATTTTTATTGGGTTTTCTGGAAAGCTTGTACTCTCCCCTCCCCTCCCACAAAGGCAGTCTAGAACAGTTTTCTCAAAAAAACATACATATTATGAAAAATAATTTGGGGGCTGAGGATGTGGCTCAAGCGGTAGTGTGCTCTCCTGGCATGCTTGGGCCGCTGGGTTCGATCCTCAGCACCACATAAAAATAAATGTTGTGTCCACCAAAAACTAAAAAATAAATATTAAAAAATCCTCTCTCTCTAAAAAAATAATAATTTAATAAGTTTTGTTATGCTCTTGGGGTTAGTGTATAATAGAAAAACCCTGAGCATGTGAGTTGGACAAGCTACATTTGAACTATAGTTCTATGTGTCACATATCAGCTCTGTGGCCTTAGTAAGATCACTAAAAGTCTCTGAGCCTCCATTTTTTATAAGATTGTTGTGAAAATTAAATATATCACCTAGCTGAAACTCTGAGCAAATCACAAGGAAACCACAAAAATGTTAGCTATTATTGTCATATTTATTAAAATGGATCTCTAGAGCTCAAAGAAATCAGAGTAATTCCTAAAGAAGGCAGGAATCAATTCTTCCATTATGCTCTCTGTTTATGCCTGGGTTAAAGTTTTCTCTCTCCATTTTTCAACAAATGATTCATTGAAACTTCAGTTGATGAAAATATTTTACTGGATTAGAGATGGAGGGAGTAAAACAAAACATAAGAAGGGATTAAAAAATGTAGGAAATGGGAACTTTGTTTAAAGTGCTCATGTAAACTCAATTTAGGGATAATTCAGAGGAGATTTAAAATAACTTCAGGGGTCAGGAAGCAGGCCTTCCATCAAAAATTACAAAAATGATAGAAAATTTTGCATGGAGATGTAATAATTCTGTTATCCATGATGCAGATTAGATTAGTAATCAGCCTAAATTCTTCATCTTCAGTGATTATAGCACAAATGAAAACTGGCTTTCATTGCATCACTAATAATCTCCAGACCATGAGAAGAGGATTGGGCTTCTCCACAGAGAGGGTCTACCCACTTTCCATATCAGGGGACAGAGAGCTGCCATTTGTTTCCCTACTTTATAAAGACTTCCCATAGCTTGAGGATGGATCCCATAATTTCTATCAATATTTTAATTGTATCAATATTCATTAATATTTATTAATATTTTAATTTGCTCTAGCTAGTACTGTGATTCTAGCAACTTGGAAGTCTGAGACAGGAGGATCGTGAGCTCAAGCTCAAGGCCAGACTGGGCATTATGTGGAACCCTGTCTCAATAACAAAACAAAAAGAACCAAAATGTGTTACTTTGAATAGACAGCACACTTTTTTATTTGTCACTCCTGAGAAGGCAGTCACTCCACAGATAAGTAGTGCAACAAGCGTTGGAAGAGAAGGGGTTAACTAATTGTTTCCTAAGGCAAGTTTGACACTGGCAAGAAAGCAACAGGACACTGGATTCTTTAAGTATAGAAAGGTTTTCATCACCTTAAAGGGAAAAGGAGGCAGCATGTCAGACGTGGGGGGTCCATCTTCTTCTCTATTTTACTGAGACTCAACCCTTGATAGAAATCATTAAACACTGAGTGGCTACTGAGTGATCCGTTTTCTGTACATCTTTAAAAGCTGGGAAAATGATTTATGATCATCTTAGAGTGTTTGCTAAGCTTCTGACAACCATTTAGTGGGGTTGCATGCATCAAAAAAAAAAAAAAGAAAAGAAAAATTGGACAAGCCCTGCTCCAAATGGTCCTAGCATCACAGTCACAGTATCCCCTGAAAACTTGTTGGATATGGAAATCCAGGAGCAACACCCAGTTCGGCTAAATTCATCTATGGGATCCCAGGAGTCTGTTTTTAGCAAGCTTTCCAAGAGATGTTTATGCATAATAGAGTTTAGAAACCACTACTATAAGTTACTCTCTACCGGTTAAGAACATATGTAAGATACTTGTGTTTATTTTTTGACTCTTGGCAACTTAGTCCCATGTGCAAATAACTGAAAGGCAAGTAAAATATTTCTGTGCAAGATCCTTCAATTTTTCTATTTTTTAACCAGCCTCTTAATAATGTTGATTAGAGTCCTTTTTGCCATACAATAGATTGCCAAGATCATGATCAAGAAGCTTATTCAAATGAATCTAAAATGTTTAAATGGAAATGACCTGGAGATGTAATTGCCAAAATTTAATCAAGGATTTAATTTGTAGCTCAGGCCAGCCAAATGGATTTTTCAGTTTCCCAGCACACTGTTTGTACTAAGAAATTAAAAAGTATGGAGTCACAGGCAAAGCAGTGAACCCTTGAAGCATATTGCAATGTGCACTTGCTTCTTAGCCATATGATATCATACTGTTCCTTGGGAATTTTAGTTCTGAAAGTCAGCCTAGAGTCATTGGGGTAAAAAATATAGCAATATATATTGGTATTTAGTCAAATGGTATAAATTATTGCTAGATTATCTTAACCTATTGGTTGGTATGAGCATTAATAGGATGGGTTAAAAATCCTGTTCTTCATTCTGCTTGTTAAAAATGTCCTTGTTTAAGCATGCTGTGTCCAGTTGCCTTCAAACTGCTAAATGAAGGAGAAGTGTGATTTAGAGTTGGGACATATTTCATGTGAATTTGATAATGGCCGCTGCTAGTGAAATACCACAGCATCGCCTCCTCCAGCCTGCCAGTGATAATAGGTTTTCACTGAGCTCTTGGCACTTGTTTTACAAAAGCCTGAGCTTTGAATACTTTGTGTCCCGAGGTGTCCATCATTTAGATGATGAAATTCCCAGTGCAGATTTGACAGAACAGTAGTTTATCAACTGTGATTTGCCGAGCTCAGCATTAAGGTCTGTATGTTCTGAGAAAAACAAGAACATATCAGGTCAGTGATGTTCTAATCAAGCTCGGGCAGACATAATTTAATATTTGCATTTCAGTGACGTTTTGTCTAACACAAGTGATGGTTGAAGGTACATGAGAGTGGGACCACTTCTAATGCTTTGAGGTTGAAAAGGATCAAGAGTTCTAAGTGAAACAGTAGTTCTTTTTCTCTCTTGGCTGTAGCATGATAGGCCCATTCCAACACTTATTTAGGAAGAAACTATTCCAGAACTTCTAGTGGCATCACAGAATTTGATGTCACCTGGTAAAAAATGGGGACTGAAACTTTTCTTGTTTTGAGTCCTAAGGAAAGCAGGAGAAATGAAAGCTAGAAGATCACAAGAATTTCATGATAAGATTAAGTATGTTTTTTTTTTTTCCTTTTCCTCCAGCATTTTAACACACAGAGAAAAGCAGATGGAAGTTGACCATGGACTCACTCCCTGGATTCCAAAATTAACCTTGGTCCTCTACTGGCTTTGCTCTTAACCAATTACTCTATCTATTCATCAATCCACCTTATTTTGTTCAAGGAGACACACGGATCAAATATTGATATACCTCACCTCTGTAACCTGACGACCCAGCCATAGGGAGAACATTGCCACTACCCTAGAAATTAATTAATGTTTACATCTCTGAATTTATGTATGCATGCTGCTAGACCTCTGGTACTTTCTTTTAATTTAATAAGGAGGCTCCCCTGGGCCTACATGGTAACTGTGGGAGGCTAACATATTCATCTTCTTTCTGCTCTTTCCTCTATGCTTTTCCTGAAAATGACATTCTGCTCAGACTTAATGTGAGTCTATGTATCCTACACTTAGCTGATGATTTCTTAAAATTTTCTTCATTTAATTTTTCATTAAAATGAGTAGAAGAATGTGAAGAGGCATGAAGAGCAAGCTAATCAGCTCCCTGCCATCACCAGCACCTCTAACCAAAGGAAATAGCCTCATGCTGATGGATCTACAGCTCTCCCTATGCACATAGATCTTCAGAATGGATGACTTAGGTGAAGGAGGCCAATTGAATGCTCTTTTTCAAACCAGCTCTGGTTCATTGATAATGAGTGTTAGTTGCCCGGAGTTCAATGTTAAGAAGGATCCTAAGGCGATATCTGTACTTGATGGAAGTGTTTAGTGATGCTTGCCACAAATAGAGGCTAGAACAAAAACATAGATACTTTTCCTTTTCTATTGTAGATTTGGGAGAACTAACTTCAAAACCAGGAAACTGAAAAAGACTAAGGGGATTAGGTACCATGCTAAAATATTTTCTGTTCTAGTTCATATTTGTATCCTATGGAAATAACCAAAGTTTCTTTTGACTGGTACTACTCACCAAAGGGATGTCAAAATGGAGTTTGCATATACAAAGTGAATGAGAAAGGTAGAAAGAGATATAGGGATGGAGAGGCAGGAACTGGCACATTCTCTCATGCTAAGGGAAAAAAAAATGTGCCACCATTTGCCTTAATGCTGTTGTACTCCAGGATCCCCCCCTCCTATGCAAAATATAAAATTCTAATTGGTTAAATACTTGGATTATTGCTACCATGGGATAAGAATGCCCAGTTCAACTGTACTGCTTCTCTCTAAGAGGCAAATAGATAAGCCTGTCAGGATTATTCTTAGCATGTGAGGGGTGGACAGTTGGGTGAAGAATCAAGCTTTTCTTTCATCTCTTACTACCCAGTTTCCTTTATAACACTTTGGCATATGTCAAGACAATTTGTTTGGCTCCTCATAGCATCTGTATGATCTCTCTCTTCACAGCAGTGTTCCCCAAGTGCAAGTTGCTTGGCTCAAGATCATTTTCAAAGACTCAATTTTCAAAGCAAATATACATACACATCAGTAGCATTTTCGAAAACAAAGGTTATCACATTTTTTTTTTGCCCCCGGGGCATAGACAAGCAAAGGGAGGATGCTGAGTACAGAAAGTGAGTTTATTTCACATGGCAGATCTCATAGAGATTGCATCCATAAATGCACTGCCAAATTGAACCACAGAATAGGGGGAATGAAAGGGGTGGAGTGGGGAGCACTATGAGAACAATGGGAAAGGAACAAATTTAGCAAAGTGTGAAGTTTAAGGAGACATGTCTGCAGAGTCAGTTTCCTTACCAAGTTTCAGGTTCACTCCTGAACAGAAATAGTCAGCAAGGAGACACACAGGCGCACAGAGACCTGCGCAGCCCAGGGACATGCCCCACCTCCTGGAAGGGAGAACAATTTTATTTCATCAGAACTGCTGAGGAATGTTGCTGCTGATAAAGTAACAGAAAATATTTCTGGGAGTGTATTTTCTTTCGGAACTTGGGAACAGAGACAGTCTGTCTGAACCCAGCTCAACTTTTCCTTCTTATCACTTTTTAAAAGCATGTTATCTTTAAGAGCCAAATTAACTTTTCATGATATGGCTTCTTGGCAGCTGATACTTAGGCATCACAGATCTGGACATGAATGACGAAGCAATTTTGTAAAATGACTATTCCCAGAGCCGCTGGCTTGTTGGTTTTGGTGTCAATCATACATTTAGAATTGTAGTTCCTCTCTAGATTTATGCACCTCTGCAAGAATAAAACTGTTTCAGACAAGGCTTGAAAAGCACAATAACCAATAAGAGCCACAAAGTATATTCTTATGAGAAATCAATTAATTTTTCACACTGATATCTTCCAAGTAGGATTCATTTTCTGTTTGGAATATTTTAGTATCATATAGAATTTTGTCAATACATGCAGAAGGTGTAATTAGTAATATTCCTGAAAAAGATCCTAGTAGTTTTGGTGCTATGCTGAAAGGTCTACCAAATAAAGCTTAAAGATGAAATTAAGTAAATGTAATCCCTACTCTTAGGAAGACAAGAGTCCCAATATTTAAATTTTTACTTTGATGCCTTTCTCTACTATTTTGATATTCTAGAGAACATTAAGATTCATTCTGCAATGCTTTTTTTTTTTTTTTTGGATACCAGGGATTGAACTCAGGGACACTCAACCACTGAGCCACATCCCCAGCCCTCTTGTATTTTATATAGAGACAGAGTCTCACTGGCTTGCTTAGCACCTCGATTTTGCTGAGGGTAACTTTGAACTCTCAATCCTCTTGCCTCAGGCTCCTGAGCCACTGGGATTACAGATGTGCGCCACCACACGCTTAGTTTATAATGCATTTTAATCTTTTAATACAGTGAGATTTTCAGAAGCATATAGTTCTCTAAAGTGAATTACTTATTATATGTAATCATGGGTAGCTATATGATTAGAAGTTTTACAACATGGTTCTACCATTTACAGAATCAAATAAAACCAAGTGTGGCTGGTAAAAAAAAAATTACTTCTAGTTTATTTATCCAACTATATACAGAATTGTACTTAAGAGAGTTACGGAAGGACCATTTCTCACAGGAAGTGTTGGTTCATCTGTTTTCTGTTAGATAAAGGTTTTCTTCATAAATTTTAGGCTGTTATTTATTTTTTTGGCATCTGACTTCTGCCTTACTTTATTTTATAATAGGAAACCAATTATGTAACTACATATTATCAAAAATTGGAATGTCATGGCCGATCTTCAGACACCTAAAATGTAAAGCTGTTATATACACATGCTCTGAGGCAGAGGCTAGTCTCTGTGTATACTTTAGAAATAAAAATATCTTTTGTTTGCCGCTTGTTTTTTTAATATACTCAAACAGAACTATTCTTGGGTTGTGTTGCACATTTTCTTGGGTTTAAATTTCCTTTTTATTGCATGTATGTACACATACTTTTTGAAATCTCTCAGTGGTAAAACAATTTCTATTAAGCATTTTTATAAAGGTAGTTCTAATACTTTCTGTATAAGTTTCTCTGTTTTATTTTCTTTTACAATTTGATGTGACACTCAGATCACTGCTTAAGCTCTATTCCAAATCCATCATTTCTTTCCTATGAGAGTCTACTGCATATCCTCTCAAAAGCAGAAGAACATTAGTTGCAACCATTCTTCAGGAGAAGAGTACATGCATAGGTAAAAAGATATTATACATATTTAGAAATAAATAATTTGCATGAATAATTAACATAACTTGGGACTTGGCCTTGAACAAATAGGCATAATGGCCAGGAAAATTTTGTGGTTGTTCAATAAACTTTCTTTAATAAGAGAAGTATACATTATTTTAGAGCTTTTCCAGGACTTCCCTGCCTCAGCACAATGACTTTTCCTATCAGGGTTCCGTGCATGCTCTGTCACAGTTGGTCCAGCTTTACTTACCATCTGCACCATTGCCACTGTCACCCCACTCCTCAGCTGGGTGAACCAGGGAGCCTTCCATTATTGTTTTTATAGCATTTACCAACAGTCCTTCCTGAGTGGCCCCAGCTTTGACCTTTATGACATCACTTTCCCTACTGGAGTGTCATTATTGGAGGTGGAGAATAGCCTTTTGCCATGGCCAGCACTATTGACCTAGACAGGTACCCTGAAATGTGGATGCCAACCAGCATTCCCAACCCTAGCCTTTCTCTGGACAATGGATAATTTTCCTTTGAGCTCTCACTTGCTCTATTGTGGGCACACTTCTATTACCTTAGCAAGTTTATTTTATTCTAATTACTTGCATGCTTCCCCAGTGAAAATAAAGTCTCCATGACACCCTCCATGACAAGAACTATTTATTGTTGTTTTGTTTGTTTGTTTATAGTTGTTTGTGTTTCTGAGGATTTAACCCAGGGGTGCTTGACTACTGAGCTACATCCCCATCCCTTTTTATTTTTAATTTTGAGAAAGGATCTCACTAAATTATGTAAGGTCATGCTACATTGCTGAGGCTGGCTGTCAGTTTGCATTCAACCTGCCTCAACCTCCCTGGCTGCTAGGATAACAGGTATATGCCACTGTGCCAGGCAAGAATTATTTAACACCATCTTTGAGAGATCAATTAGAGTGAGGAGGGCTTGGTACATATTCATTGTTGGATAGAAAATTCTGAACAGTACTTATATTTTAAATAAAAATAATTACAAAGAAAATAAACAAAAATTAATGATTGATTATATATATACACACATATATATATTAAAGAGAGAGAGAATTTTTTAATATTTATTTTTTAGTTTTTGGTGGACACAACATCTTTATTTTATTTTTATGTGGTACTGAGAATCGAACCCAGTGCCCTGCGTATGCCAGGCGAGCATACTATTGCTTGAGCCACATCCCCAGCCCCAATTATATTTTTATTTTATTCATTTTTTTGTTTGTGTATGTGTGTGTGGTGCTGGGGATTGAACCCATGGCCTTGCATATGTGAGGCAGGCAATCTACCAGAGCCCCAGTGATTGATTATATTTTTACATATGCCTTTTATTTACATAGTCATTTCAGTAATATAACCTCAAAAATAATAGGGTCTAATTTTAAACAACTTAATTTTAAATTTCTTTTCTTAAATTTTTATATACAGAACAAAATTTGGAAGTTGTGAACAAAAAATTCATTCTCTAGTTTAAGAAGGAGAGGCCTACTGTATTTAGGTGAACATAGCTCTTATTTTTCATTGTCTTAAATAAAATAGCAAGCACTTATTAAATGTTATATGCTATAAAATATATATCATTGGTTTATTTTACATTTGTTCTGGCACCAAGAAAGAATGAGGTCATGCGTTTTGGAAGTAGAGACTATTTTGTGGATTTCCTTTATGTGTGGCTTCCTTTTGAATCAGATGGGTTTTCTTCTTCCTTTTCAGGTCTCACTCACATCTTATACAAAATCTTGTAAATTGTGTCAACTGAGGACATGGCTACAGATAGTAGAAGTATTTTAAAAGCCACTAAACATAAAGGGTTTCTCTATGTCCCCAGAACAGCCAGGTTTCTGTTTAATCCTATCCCTTCAGAATGTATCTTAGGTCTCTGATATAAGCCACGTGATCATCGGCAAATAATCAAAAGGATAGAATCTTCAAAGAATCCAGTTCGTAGGTAACATGTATTATGTTATTTAGTTTTGACAAAGTCATTCAGGCATTTAAACGTTATTATCTGAAGAGTTTCTTTTTCCTTCAACATAAGGACATTTGTAGAGTAAAATAATATCTATTTCATATTTGACATGAGGTATTTCATTTTAGTCCCATTTTCTTTCATTCGGCACTGAGCTAATTATTTTTTTTAGCAATAAATGATAAATAACAACTCATAATCAGACACAAAGGATTTTGGGATATGCTATGTTGGCACACTTGGGGAAGGTTTCTTCTTTTTAAATGTAAAATATTATAGCATAAAAAGCACTAATTTGATGAAAAAATTTGGACCCATCTATCTTTGCTTTCCCATTTCCTAGACTGCTGGGAAGATAGCAGTATTTTCACGATTGCTATTTGCTAGAAATAAGTTGCCAAAGATAATAAAATGGTATCCTGCTTAATAACTGTGGTGAAATCTAGCATCGAAAAGATTATTAGCCTTATGAATCTAAGTCAAATAGGTAAAATGTAGAAAAGCAACTGCATATATTAGAATATTTACAGGTAATTTCTTGCTACAAAAGGAAACGATACTGAGGTAATAATAATGGTATTATTTCATGGTACTTGAGGAAGGTGCGTGGGCTGGTAACAATAAATACTGTTAGTTTTTTGAAGTGTAGAGTCAAGTTGGTATTGTTTTCACTCAGTTCTATCAGAGCTGTACAGTGCTTTCCCAGAGCAATGACCAGCTTTTTCATCTTTCTGCTTAGTAAGATGAATTGTTCACTTTCATCTGTTTTTCCTTCCTCTTCTCTATCTCCTATTATGCTTCAGTATCATGTCCTCAGACAATGAATTGTCTTCTGATGCTTTCATGTGCTTTGATTCTGTTTCTCCATTTTCCTGAAGGTAGAGGGTTCATTTGCTTCTTCAGTGGTTTTTCCAAAATTCCTGTGACAGGGTGAAGGGTCTAATGCATCCTCCTTGTTGGATGCCCCCTTGTCAGTATATAAGAGGGCAAAGAGGCGGATGCCTTCTGGTCCACAAACTGCAAAGGGTAAAATTGCTTACACTCTCATCTACATCTTTCTGGAGGGAGTGTGGCTTCCCATATTGTGCATTTAAACTTTAGTCTGGTATATTCAAGTCTTCTTCATTCTGATGATTGGAGATAGTTCAGTCAGTCCTGGAAAGTCACAGGATGTTTCATGGTGGAGATTGATGGAGAGATATTCTCTTAAAAGAAAAACCAGAGAGGTGGGAATTTGCAAAAGGGTCATGATTTCCCCTTTGTATGGATCAGTCTTACAGTGCCATTATCTATTAACCCTGCACTAAATTTTGTACAATAAATCTGTTTTATTTTTTATTTAACTTTTTACCTTCATTAAATTTTGTCTATTTGGTCCAATTAACATTTTATACAAAGATGAGTCGATTTAGGACTCTAAAAATATTTATTAGAACTGTCCCTCAGATATTCTGCTTGCCTTAAAATAAAGCAAAATGCATGATTTTTAAAAGAGGATCTGTCTTTGGTTCCCATCATTGATTGGATGTTCTCCCTGGTTGTAGAAAAGGATTTAAATGGAAAAAAATTAGGATTCTTTTTCTTTAAAATGTTTCTTCATTTAAATATACAAGTGAATGGATGAGAAAATGTGGTCTTAAGTTTAATAATAATAATTATTAATATTTATTATTATTAATAAATAATAATAATAATAATATTTGCTACTGGGGATTGATACCAGGGTACTTAACCATTGAGCCATATCCCCAACCATTTTTATTTTTTATTTAGAGACAGGTCTCTCTAAGTTGATTAGGTCCTCACTAAATTACTGAGGCTGGCTTTGAACTTGAGATCTTTTCTCAGCCTCTGAGCCACTGGAATTACAGGTGTGCACCACCACACCCTACTTAAATTTAATTTTTGACCCATACTTTAAAATGCTTAAAATTGTGCTAATAAAAGAGCAATAGATAATCACAGGGATTTAATTTCAGTAGAATGGCAAGAGTGGATGGCTTGTGAGTCTTGTAACAGTTAATTGGGGAAATTATACTAAAGAAATGGAATGGGATATACAGAAATGTTTACCTCACACTGGCAGAATGGAGCCCTCAGTAGAACTTGTTTACATGTACAGATTAACTTGAATGCTCATCTGTGAGGATGCAGTATGTAAACAATTTTATTTTCTGAGCTATTAAACCAAGAAAGAGACAAAATGTTTTATTACAGACAAATCTTTGCCTGGTATCCACATTTTATATTTTCTAAGGATGTTTTGTAAGGTTGGTGCTATCAAAGGACTACTTTTTAATGTTCAAGCTACTGTCTACCCCAAAGGAACTGAACATTGCTTAAGACTGGTGTTACAGTGCATTTTAAAAGTGTAGATTTTATTCTTCTATAGAATAATACAAATGGTATTGGTAAGCATTGATAGAAATCATTGAGAGAAAGTAAAGTGATATATGTGTTTTAAATTTTGCTTTTATGCCTTATTTAAGTTGTTCTTCACCCTCCAGTCCTCTTTAACTAATGGAATTTGAAATGGGTCATATACAGTTTAATGATTCAGTTTTGACGATATTCAAGTGTTAAATAATTTGTACACTCGCACTGTCAAAATAGTTCTGATAGTAATTGACATTAGTTAGCCATGTTATATAGCCATATTATATTTTTGTTTTGTCTGGACAGTTTGAATTTTGTGTTCTGTCATTGAACTCCCACTTTTGTCTTTTGCTACAATTTGAATATTTGAACAGATACTAATGGATCAGCACTGACGAGGACCAAAAAGGTCTTTTAGTAATTTTTATGTTAATATAATTCATTGAAGTGAAAAATCTGTCTCATGTCTCAATCCAAAAGAATAGGGGTATCTTTTTTATTTCATAATTGCTATCTACTTAAAAGAGTTCTATATTCTCCATGCACAGTATTTAGCAAGGCTTGTAGATGTGTAGAGGATCAGGGTAGACCTAGAAAATATAATTTAACAGAGGGAGTTCCATTATCTTGTGGTTTGAAAGGCAAATTTAAACTCCACAGAATTGCCAGCAGGAAGAGATATTATATAAATATGTCAATCATATTTTGACATCACAACCTTGTATTGACACTTCCATCAAAATGTCAGAGGATAAAGCATTAATCATGAGGTATAAGTTCCTGTTAAGTATTCTGTAGAGCAGAAGTTTTCTCTCATATTTACACTAAGTCTTCTAGGCCTCAAAACTGCCACGAAGAAAATTGACTGAAATGGTTGGTGTTTTTGTACCTCCTCCCCAAACACTTGCCCTTGACCTGAGAAATAACTGCCTCCTCTCCTAAGACTGACACAAAAATAGTCGCTGGAAAGTGCCCCTTTCTATCTGTTCTTCTATTAGGAAATAATAGCACGTGTTCTTGTTACTTCTCTCTTCATGACTTGTTTGTGGACTTCTCGCTACACCAATTAAATCATTCCTTATAATAGCCAATCATTTGTTGAGTAGTTTCCTCATACACACAGAAAGAAAAGTCAGGAAGTCCCACAGAACACTTCAGAGGGAAAAAGAAAATCAGATAAAATGGCTTAATTCTTGACATTTTTGATTTATTGAGTCTTTTCTCATCTCTTCTGTAAGAATACAAGTACCAGGTTAAATTTTTAATTTTGGTCCAGCTTTTCTGACAGTCTCATATTTTCGCCCTAGAGTTAAATCTAATGAAAAAAGGCACTTACTGGAAATAAATAGCATGTTTTATCTCTGGATACTGTCTACCCCTCTAACACATAATAGTATGGATTTTCTTCTAGTAGTTTCTGTGGATGGCTATCAAATCCAACACTGCTCGTAATCAAACAATATTTTTAAAATCTGATTTATGTGTGGTCCTTCATTATAGTTTTTAAAGTGCCCTGTATGTCCATTTCAATTTGACCTTGCAATGTAAACATTCAGCCAAGCCTACTAAGAAAGGAGATATAACTTGAAGCTTATGGTATCTGTGTACTCATGTATAATGAAGTATAGAGATGAGGATTAACAAACTTTATTAGTTGAACCCAAATATGCCTTAGCTGACATTAAAAATGAAATAGTGTGTGTGTGTGGTGGGGGGAAGCATAATCATCCCAATATATCTGTGAAACCCCATACCGAGAGAATTTATTTTGGTAGCCTAGTAAAAATAACTGACCATTTATATTCTTCTCTTATCAATTGTCAGATTCCCTTCTAGCATTCTCTCTTCTTTCATTTCTCAATATGATCAGTACTCTTCTTTTCTGGTCTCACTTCAATATGCTGAAGAAGGAGAGAAGTGTATAAAAGTATCATTTCTTTGATTCTCTACCAGACCACATAATACTGTTCTTGGGAAGCACATTGCAAATGTCATTGGCTATGTTGCTCTCGCATGGTAGAAACACATTTGTTATGGTTTGGATGTGATGTGTCCCCAAAAAACTCACATGTGAGACAATGCAAGAAGGTTCAGAGAAAAAATGATTGGGTTACAAGAGCCTTAACCCAATCAGTGAATCAATCACCTAATGGGATTAATTAAGTGGAAACTGAAGGCAGGTGGGGTGTGGCTGGAGGAGGTGAGGCATTGGAGGAGTGGCTTTGGGATATCTATATTTTGTACTGGTGAGTGAAGTCTCTCTATCTGTTTCTGAATCATCATGTGAGCTGCTTCTCTTCTGCAACACTCTTTTACCATGAGCCCCGAGGAATAGAGCTGATTGTCTATGGATGGAGACCTCTGAAACCATGAGCCCTTACATAAACTTTTCTTCCCCTAAAATTGTTCTTTTCAGATCTTTTGTTGCAGCAACAAAAAAGTTGACTTAAACAATATTGCTAGCCACAAAGTTAGGTCTTCTATAAAGGCAACATAAGATTGAGAGTAATCATGTTCTTTCTTTGTTTAGAATAAGTGATTAGTGTTCAAATTTAGTGCTTAATATATAAGTACACATATACATATATATATATATACATTTTATATATAATACACAATAACATTATATAGATGTGTAAATACATTTTATATATTATGTAATAATATATAATATAAATGTATATACATATATATATAATAATAGCCTGATAATTTTAAAAATATATATTTTTTAGTTATGGATGGACATAATACCTTTATTTTATTTATTTTTATGTGGTGCTGAGGCTTAAACCCAGTGTCTCACACATGCTAGGCAAGTGCTTTACCACTGAGTTATAATCCCAGCCCTCAGTGTTTATATTTGCTTTGTAAAAAGTATATTGTGCTCATTTATGTTTTGGCCAGGAAAGATGCTTTGTAAAATCACATTATTCAACATTTTAAATATCATTGGCTAGGCATCATGACTTCCATATATATTACTATAAGCATGTATCATAACTTATTCTGATTAGTGGCTAAGACCCTTCTGCATAATCACTTTGAAAAGTGATCTTTTTCTGAGATGCTTCCTTTATGAATCAGAAGTGTAGTATCTGATAGAAATACGAGGATTTTCTTTTCTTCCCAGATTGTAGAATGAAGTAAAGACATTTGAAGTAAGAAAATATTATTTAAGAATGCATGATGGGGATCTCTATTGCTTTCATGGTGCAAATTTAGCCTAATACTTAAATCTCAGATATATGAATGTAATTTTCTCTAAAAAATTGCATATTGTAAGGTGATTTAATGACTAAGGAATAGTGCCATTTCCTGTTTACATATAGAAATAAATAGTACATATAGATTCCACTGTGAACAGACCTATACTATACGTGTAGTAATTGACATGAACACACACGTTAGATGTTTAATTTGAGATATTGAAATTATTAGAAGTGGTCCACCCAGAAAGGCCTAATGAAACATTTTGGCAAAAGCATGTTCTTGAGTGTATAGGTCAAAAGAGCATCTTTATTTAACTTGTTCACAAACCACACACTGTTGAATTCTTGGGCTTTTATTCATGATCAGGTTGTGCATAGTAACAACCACAAGCTGTCTTATATCTAATGGAAAGTCCAAATCTTGAGCAAGTAGGAACCCAACAATGAGAAGTAGGGTACAAGGAAAACACACCAATTTATACTTGTACTGGGTTAAAAATCCATTGCCCCCATTCATTTATAAGCTCTGATCTTGGACACAATGATTTAATATTCTCTTGTCTGTTTTTTTTTATTTGAAAAATAGATCTTGGTAATTTGCAAGACTATTGTAAAGGTTAATATTACTATATATTCAGACTAACACACTTTGTGTGTGCATGTTCGCTTTTCAGTTTTATAAACATCCTTTCTTGAAGCAGAAAAGGGTGAAATCGGTGAATTAAATTGAGGCTGAAACTGTGCATAATGATGATTACAATGATTCAGGAAATGATTTCCAATTGTCTTATTTAAATTTATTTTAACTGAAAAACTTAAAAAACATAAAATTGTAAATATTTATGGGGTATCATATTATACTTAGTATGTATACACTATAATGTTTAAATCAGGATATATATATATATATATATATATATATAATGTATATTTTTTTCCTTAAACATTTATCATCTCTTTAGAGTAAAAACATCCAGATGCCTTTCTTTTAGCTTTTTGAAACATATAGTACATTTTCTTTATGGTCTACCTTACCATTCCATGGGACACCAGAAATTCTTGCTCCATCTAAAAGTAACTTAGCACCACTTGATGATCAGGTTCTCCCCATTCCCCACCCCCACTTTTTTAGCCTGTGGTAACCACCATTACACTTTCAGCTTTCTGAGACAAAACTTGGAACTCTTATTTTTTCTCTCTTATCTTCTATCAAAACTGAAAGTACTCTTCTTGTCTTGTGCTTCAGAGACAAATTCTAAGAAATTAACCCAGTCTTTTCCACCTCTTCACTACTGTAGTCAGTACCGACACCATCAGTGTTTGAGTTTTAAAGCCATCTATGATGCACTTTCTCCAGTGTGTTCTTCAAAACACCAAAAAAGGCCAAGAAACATTGTCTTCCACATCACCCAGAGCATCTGGTTGTTGATCATTGGTATTGAAACATGTATGGAATGTCAGCCAAGACTCCCTGTGGAGAATAGGGCAGGTGTGGGTGATGGTTATAGATAATGCAGTCACCTATACTTCTAAAATCCAGTTTCCATTAAATTTTGATAAATGATGTCATCTTTGGTCACAAGCATTTCTTCTCAAATGTGGAACTATATTTCTCTTTGTTTTTCAACTGCATCCCACCTATCATTCATAGATGCTTCTGTCTACTTCTCTACAATTTGGGGGAGACAACTTCATATTATAGAAAGGTAACCCTCTTAACACTACTAATCAATAAGGGAAACAAAGTGCTTTAAAAAAATTCATAGAGATGTCTTTGTTATTTTTATTCCCGTAAAAAAGTTATCACTGTGGAATAACAGAAAGAGCTGCTGTCGTTTGGGTTATTTGGGATCTATTGCAACCAGGGACTAAATGTTTGGAAATCTGTATGAAAGTGCAGATGATAATAGTAATAGTAATTTGTATATAAATCTGTATATAAGTGCTTGAGTTTTGTGAGTTCTAGTTAGTGGAGGTAGTTTCTGAATTTTTAAGGTTAGAGGTCAATAATTTTTCAAACTTATGCATTGTATGAGTCACTGTCCTGTATGTTGTGAATAAACAGGAGGAAGCATTCAAAAGCTGGAAAATACAAAACTACTCCTCTCCACCCTATTCCTCCTGAATTTTAACATCTAGCAAAGTGGAAAAGATACATACCAAAAAAGAAAACAAGGCAGATGATTTTATATTCATGTAACAACTTTCAGGCCTAGAGAGCCTCACTCATGTGCCTGGTGTGGTTGGTTATTCATTGAGGTAAATGCCTGTGATTCACTACTGCTCTTTCAGGCTGATGGGAACCTGTCAGTCCCCATAACTGGGTCCCTCATCCCTTCATTTTGAAAACAGTTCTGTTGAAACAAAACCTTTGCTTAAATAACACTAGATGTTCCAATGTCTTTTTTTTTTTTTGAGTTTTACTATTACCACTACCAAAGTAGGGTTTGTTCATAGGATCTCGTGAATTGTATTCAAGGAATGAATTCTTACTCTAATTTTGCAATGGTTTAGTATAAGATAGACTAACTAAAAAACGGTTCAAAGGCAAAAATAACATGACTTCAGATGTTATGCCTTTTTCCCTATGAAAAACAACAACAATAACAAAAGAAAACAGTTTAGTGCTTCTGATTTTACTGGATTCTGGTAATGGTAAAATTAAATATTGTGGGCAACTGGCTAGATACACAGACACTTCTAACCTCTTCATATCCCTTGTGTTCATTAAGGAGGGGACATTTTATTCCACATATAGATCCTACTCTGAATCACTATTTTGGCTTCTTGTATGTTCCATCTTCTCTTTTAGAATTTTCCTTCTGTTAGATTCCCATTATTCCCATCCTCCTTTTCTTCCTGGTGCAAAATTTCATGTGAAATCCTGCAGCACTCATGTAAACCATTTCAAGTGAAAAATTAACCATAAGGAAGTATCAGAGCAGTTACTCCAGGAAGTTTTGAAACTTTCCAACTTTGACTAACAGATAATGAACTCTCTTTTTATTGTTAGGCAGTGGTATGAAGACAGCCCTGGAAAACAAACTCTGCTTGTATACATTGCCAGCTCTTGCTTCATTTAGTTTTTACAAACAATCCCAAGCTTGATTTTAGCCAAAATCGTAAACCAGTTCCCACAGTAAAAGTTTTACTAATTTTCAATTTGATTTTTATTTCTTTTACATTCCTCTGTTGATTGGCCTGGAGTGATTGAGCACTGACGTGACTATGGGGCAAAAAGTAAGGTCCAGGGGTCACTGGCTGCTCTCTTTCCCTTAAGCCCCAGACCAGGCTGTAGGGATTCAATGTTCCTTTCCTTCTACTTGCCTTGGATAAAGATCCCCTAGGCACTGACATTTAAAAAAGTCTCTGTATCCTCTGTTCAACAACTCCTTTAGGATCCTGATTCCTCCAACAGTGATGGATGGTGACAATTATAGACACTCACAGGCATTCGATTCAAGCAGTCTTGGCATCCAGTCCAGTTCTTCCCTCCACTGGCTGTGTGACTTCATGTGAGATGGGCTCTCAGTTTTTTCTTCCTTAAGATGGAAATTATAGTACAGATTATAGTACCCATCTCACAGGTAGGATAAATGCATCTAGCACACAGTGTGGGATAGACAAGTGCAGGATCGATGGTACCTGCCCTAATCATTGCAAACTAATAGATGGTGATCATTTATATTCCTTTTATAGCTTCTTCATGGAAGGCAATGTCATCCCTCAGTAATTCAGCATTTATTGCCAAAAGGTCCCAAATCAGCAATGTCACACACTGTATGAGAAGAAGTGAATTTTCGTTATATCAGCAGCTCTGCCTTGTAGGTGACTACGGGTTCCTTCTTTCTGAACAGGAAGGAATGGAAATTTAAGTGTTTATAAAATCGCTTCATCAATAATATCTGAGAATTACTAATACTCAATCTCTGTGTTAGCTTGGCTGCCCCAGAAGCAGATGCTGAGATAAAGATTTAAGAATAAGTATTTTATATGGGCCATAAGAAACACCATTAGTGAGTCGTGAATGGGACAAGAGGACCTTATAAATCCAGCCTCTACTTTGAGTGATTGAAGATCAATTTCAATGAGACAACTCTTAGTGCTGGGCACACATCTCACACCAACCCCTGACTGTCACTAGTTAAATGACTCCCCCCATGGTTGATTTGTTCTCTAGGACTTCTGGCTTGCTTTAAAGGAGGACAGAGGACAACTAGGCAACCAGAGAAGTCCTTACATAAATCAGTCAGGGGCCTGTGTGCCCTGCAGAGTTTACGACAAGGGGATATAAATAGGCACCAAAAGCATGAATGTAATTATTCATATAGTAATACTGGTGTGAGTTTGGGAAGGTTTAATGAGAATCTTCCTGAACATGCATTCTTAAGTATACAATAGGTGTATTAAAATTCAATATTAAAAAGAATGTAATTTTGATAAAAAATATTTTTTTAAAAAGCTACAATAAACCCATGGAATTTTGGACAACTCCCTTCAACTCATCAATCTCTGTGCCCTTACGTTTAAAGAAGGTCACCTGCACAGTGCCAGCTATCAGTTTCACAGATACACTTGGCCATTTCTCTGCCTATCTGAGATATTTGTATATCTGTTATCCATGAACTGTCATGACAGAGATTATTTTAACCTACTGATCTGCTTCTCAGAGGAAGAAACTTGCTCTACAAAACTTAGATAACTACACTGCTCCCTGATCAACCCGATCTGCCAGTAATGCATTCAACTGCAGATTTGACCAAGCCTTTTTTGTTATAATGTTGATAATTGTTATTCTTCTGACATGTTTCAGGAGCACCTCAGTCTTAACAGCTAAGGAGGAAAAGCAACACAGAAATCTTTATACCTGGTCCTTCTTTTTATGTGGGCTCCCTGAAGGGACAAGCTTGTGGCTGTGCCTACATTCCTGTGAAATTAATGCTCCTTCTTCAGACTCCTGTTATCCTATTTATAGCCACAGGGCTTCAGTTTTTATAAGTGTCCAGAAAGTTCTGAGTAATGCACAGAATTCTACATACCCAGCAAATGCAACCTTGGCAAAATTTAATCCCCGGTGAGAGGAAAACAGAGAATCAACAATTCCTCGCTTTTATTGGAATAATAAAAACTGGAGCAGTTTGTGTCTGAAAGCAGTGTAAAGCAAATATTTTTTTCATGTGTATTCTATAGCCAGGATATAATGGAAATCATCATTAATTTGGTAAATGGAGAATATAATTTTGGGAGGAAACTTGACTTTTTCCTCAACATGCTTTGTCTTCTCATTCCAATATGCCCATTTTTATGAATATTGTTAAAGATGTGGGATTCAATGAAACAGATTTTTTTTATTGAAATGAGCATGAAGGGAATTTTTGTATGTCTACCAACCCATTAAGAGCAAGCAAGTACAATCGCTTACTGTTAAAATCTTCCAAGTCTTCTCATTTGCTCTTTTCAAAATATTAAAAATTTTGGAAGTATTCTGTGTAGACTATGCCATCCCTAATGTTTATTAAGAAGGGGGAATTTTACTTGAGATAAAGAACCTATTCTTAATTATTGTTTTGAATCTTAATCCATTAGGATTGAATTAATAATTGTTTCTCCATTATAAGCCTTTCAGAAATGTCCATATTCTACCATTTCTTTCTCATTTATTATTCTGGAAGAGTTATATAAAATTCAACTGCCACTCATAAACTATGCTGTGACCTGAAACACAGTTCATATAGGAAGAATATGAGAAATTCTTAATTCTTTTTCCTTAGTAATGAAATGTAATGATTTCCTTCTTAAAATGTCTTTAAAAGTGAGAAGGAAAGATTTCCTCTGTTAGGGTTTGCTTTGTTTTGAGTATTATAGGAAATAAATACATTTGCTGTCTTCAGTTCATGACAGTTATATTTTTGTTGATACTTAAATTGTCCCACTTGAGGCAGTCAACAAGTACCTCTTCAGATTGGTTTCTTGAGTCATTGTTTTAGTCTTTAGTACAAAATACTATTGACTGGTTTAAACTAGAAAAGAATACATACTTCCCACAGTTCTAGAGGCTGAAAGAGATCAGGGTGCCAGTATGGGCAAGTTTTCAGCCTGATTGGTAGATGGCTGCCTTCTCATTGTGTCTTCACATTTCAGAGAGAGAAAGAGAGAAAGAGAGAGAGAGAGAGAGAGAGAGAGAGAGAGAGAGAGAGAGAGAGAGAGAGAAGTTTTCTGCTGTTTCTTCTTTTAACACTTACCTCCATCAAGACATCATCAATGTTACCCAGCTTTGTATCATTGTGACCAAGTTTCCTGAGAAGAACAACTTAAAGGGAGACAAGTTTATTTGGGGCATACAAACTTGCAAAGATTCAGCCTACAGTCAGTGCCTGCATGCTCTAGGCTCAAAGTGAAGGAGACCATCATGGCAGAAGGGCTTGGTGAAGGAAAGTTATTCAGTTCTTGGAAGCAGGAAACGAGGGAGGGAGGGAGGGAGAGAGAGAGAGAGAGAGAGAGAGAGAGAGAGAGAGAGAGAGAGAGAGAGAGAGAGAGAGAGAGAGAGAGAGAGAGAGAGAGAGAGAGAGAGAAACCAGGGACAAAATATAGTCCCCAAAGATATGACTCCTGTGACCTACTTCCACTAGCTATTCCTCACCTGCCTTCAGTTACCACCCAGTTGTCCAGTCAAGTTATTAATCCGTCAAATTCATTAATCTACTGATGAGGTTACATCTCTAATAATCTAATTTTATCTCTTAACACTGATACATTGCCTAACAAGTTATTTAGAGGACATTTTTGAATCTAAATCATAATATCATCTAAACCTAACTATCTCCCAAAGTCTGTATTTCCAAATAGCCTACAACATATAATATTTTTTTTTGGGGGGGGGGAAATCAATGCAATCCATAGCAGTCATTTTGATATAATCTTAAGAGTTTTAGTTTCTTTGCTTTATGGTAGACAAGATAGTCCAAACTCCTTTTGATTTTTTCCAATTCAAGCATCTGAGTCAGGTAATTTTTCAAGAAGCCTTGTTTGCTTTCAGGGCAAAACAGTAATTAAAAACTGAAGTCTGCAGTAGTGCACCGAATCCCTGTAATTCCAGCAACTTGGGAGGCTAAGGCAAGAGGATACTAAGTTCAAAGCTAGCATTGGAAAGATCTGCCTTAAAAAATAAAAAGGGCTGGGGATATGATTTAGTAGTCAAGTTCCCCTGGGGTCAAAAAAAAAAAGCAAAGAGAAACCCAAAATCTGGGTACTGGGAGTGCTCATAATTTTGCTTTCACAATTTTTCTAGGTATTTTCAGTAGAGAGCAGGTTTTATTTCCCAAGATAAACACACCTCATAAATAATTTTGTATAATTTCCAAATGAAATAGGAAATGTACTTTCTTTTTTTTAAGTGTTGGGGGTCTTACACATATTAGGCAAACCTCTACCACTAAACTATACCTACTAGCCCCTCATGCCACATACTTTTATTAACTTCATTTATCTTATATCAGTCTTTCTTTTATTTATACCAAAATTCTTAGTATTTTAGGTGATCATGAACTTATTACTTTCATATGAGTCTTTGATTTTTTTCCCCCCTTAGGGTGCATATAAAATGAAGATTTATAGCCAAATTGCCAGGTATTAGAATCACTTTGCATGCTGCCTGTGTGCTTATGCCACCAACTGCATCTTCCTTTAGTTTTTTTAAAATTTATTTTTAATTAATTTACATTGCTCATTGAATTCATTTTTATCAAGAATAAGTAAAATATTAAAGTGGTTATAAAGTAAAATTTATAAAACGAAACAATCAAGTGAGTCTTATATTTATCTCCTTTCCCTCCATCTTATTCTTTTTTTCCTCACAGAATAAAACTATTTTGAATTACAGTTTATCTTTTTTTCAATATAAACAGACATAAGCATGTGTTACTCTGCCTCATGTTTTAGATTAATGGTAGAATACTATTTACAGTGATTTCCATCTAACTTTCTTTACATAATAACATATCCTGGAATTCCCCTTATAATAACTAATGTAAAAATTTTCGTGCACTTTCAGCATATACATAAATTCCCATTTTGTAAATGTATCAAAGTTTCATAGATCTGTTCCCAATTGATAAGCAATTGGCATGTTCCATTTGTTTATTCTCAAACACTGTCCCAGTGAAGAGCCTTTGGCATCCATGAAGAATTTTTCCCTAAGTGCTTTTGGTAGTAGTGGAGCTATTTTATAAGGCTGAAATTCAGAAAGCATAAAGATAAAAATGAAAATCACCTGTAATCTTGCCACCCAGAAATCACCTTTTCCTTCCAGCTTTTGTTCTGTTTGTACATATCCACCACCCTGAAAGCATAGGAGATGAAGATGTATATAGACCCCAGAAGCCTTCCTCTTTTTTTTTTTTTATCTTTTTCAGTTAACATTGGGACATACATATTATCTATGTCAAAACCAATTCTCCATAAATTTTAAATACCTGCAGAATATTATCTTATCATAATTAACCATTTCCCTGTCAGGTAGAGACATATTACAGCCTTCTGGTGCCTATTCATATATTATAAATAAGAAAAGTTCCCTGATTTGCACTTGAAACAACAGTGCCTGGGTACCCATGCCACCTGTCCGTGAAGCCCCATTCTGACTATGCTTCAGTAGGTCCGAGACAGCATCTGAAAGCCAATGCGGTGGATCCTTGGACAGACATCAAAAAGCAAAGATAGAAAGGATAATGATGGCCCTTATTTTATTTTACTTCCTCTAAGACTGAACAAAGGGAATGGATTTGGCATATTTAGGCGGAATTCACAGATGCCATAGTAATTATATATATTTTTTAGATTTCTATGAGATCACCTAAGGTAGATGTTTGCTTTAGGCTATTTTGGCCATATCCTAAATCAAGCCACATTACCACACTCTGTGACCTCTGGATGTCCTTTCTTTCTTCTTAGTCCTTTGATTCCCCAGAAACACTTTTCTCTGAAATATCAGTACTTGGCCTTAGGTCTACTTTACATGGGTTACAATCAAACATCAAAATATGGAGGGTCTTTGCTGTGATAAGCTAGAGAGTAATTTTTTAGTGAATATAGGAACAGTCCTCATTCTATTCCACGTGTTACTGAATCAGCACCAAACCATTGTGTTTGAAGCACATCCCAATAAGGTAGGTTATGGAACATGAGCTGAAGAGCCTTCAGAATTTCCCTGGAATACATTTCTCTTGCATTTCTTGCAGGATGCATGTTCCAAATTATTCACTAGGCAAATGGTAGGTTGGCTAGCTCTTGAAATGTAACTATGAATAGCAAATTATACCTGCTCTCAAGGACCTTGGAGTTTAGAAGATTAGACACACTAGAAAATCAGCAATTATAGAACATTAGGTTTGGCAAATGCTATAGTAATGTATAAGTAGGCATGAAAGAGGAAAGCCTAACTCAATATTTTAGGATTTTTTTTTTTCCAGAAAAGTGAAGACAAGGTGTAATTAGCCAAGGAAAGGAATAGGGGAAAGTTATAGGAGCAGAAAATATCTTGAAGGTTTGGAGTTTCAAGAAGAAAAGAAGAAACAAGGCAAATTGTAGAACTGCAAGTAATTTTGTTGGCACCTGCAAGGAGAAGATTCTAAGTGTGCATGTTGGTGGGTAGGTGAGTGGAGACAGGGATTTGTGTTGCTAAGAAAGATGAAGAAGTTGAAGAGGTTTTCGAGGGCCATATCTTGAAGTATACATAGCTAAACCTTTAGAAATGAATTCTGAAGACAATGAAGAACTATTTAAAGTAGAGAACATCACTCCCCCTAACAAACAAATGAATAAAAAATCCACTCACTGCAACTTAAAGAATGAGTAGTAGCATACCTGGAAGATAAGAAGACTGGGTAAGAGCCCAGGAGTTGTACAAAGGCTAATTGATTATATTTTTTTAAAAAAATTATTGTCTATAGCAAACATTTTGAGAAGATAAGTTGCCAGATACTTCTTAAGAGATGCTATCTTAGAGAATCATCTACATATCAGATGATTATGGGAGAGAACCTTCTAGGTACAAGTGGATTCGTATGTACTGACATTTCCACAATGCTCAGAATATCTGTATAAGTGATGGGTAAAAACCCTACTACTGCCATGTTATGCCCAAGTTTTGTTGTCGTTTTTATTTTTCATCGCATATTCCATTTCTATCAAGTCAACAGCTGTTGTGGCATATCAAAACTCAACTCATTTTGATGGATTTAGAAGATTGAGATTCAGAAGTTCAGATTTCTAGTCTTCCTTTGAAAGACCTTCATCACCTTTGGATATTCATTTCATCTTTGCTTCTTTTTTGATAATTAAAATACATGTGTATGTTCCAGGAAAAAATGGGTGCACATAGAACACTTCATTGGATATAAGTGCCCAACATAGAAATACAGGGACATTTGGGGACTTATCTGATTTTCCTTTACATGTCTAGTTATTTTTTAAAAAGTAAAGGCAAGTTTATGAGAGCAACAGAAGTGATCTAATTCTGTTAACTTGAGCAAATGACTCAACCTCTCAAAGGCAGTTTTGTCATATGCAAAATGGTAATAATAATGCCTATTTTATTGGATTACTATGAGAAAATGCATGTAAAATAGCTAGAACCTAGTGGGCATCCACCCTACTTTAGATCAGTTCTTTTTCTTTCTTAACACTATGGTTTCATTATCATTATTAAAACATGCTGAGTATACTTTTCAAATTGCTGTGCTGATTTTAAGCTTTTTCACTGAAAAAAAAAATTACTAAAAATGAATCCCAGTAAAGATGACATATATTTTGGCAGGAAAACAAATGCTACACAAATGCTATCTCTACACAGAGTTAACAGGGTCTAACCATAAAGAAGAAATCTTTTATTTTAGAAAAGAGGCCAAAATGACTTCTATTAGCTTTTGCCATTGCTTGGCAAGGTAAGGTCTTAATGTCAAATTTATAAAGTTAGCAAGGTTCTTTTCCCATGATCATTGAGTAAAATGTGACGCCAATATTTACCAAGGGGTGGTACTTTCTGGTGTCACTTGCCTTGTACTGTGATGAGGTTCTACCTTTCATCCAGGGACCGATTCACTCCTGAGGTGAAACACCAGCCTTCTTAGCCATGTCTGAAGTGAATGGCACACCTGTGACATTTGACCAATCATTGTGGCCACATCACAGGGCAAGAAGTTGAAAGATTTTTTTTAGCATCTGTGATCCACAAATGTGTACCATTTAAATGCAGGAACATACCTGTTATTAGAAGTGGCTCATTATGCAAATGAAGTTCACATTCTTCTTTTTCACTTTGGTAACACACAGAATTACATATTGGGGGTTGAGTTTAGGTCAGGGTTATCTCTACAGCACATATATTACTTCTTATAGCAACTCTTCTTTTTCATTGAAGCCAGGGTCAGGAGAAATCCCTGCAGAGCATAAGTAAGTGCTTAAGCACTACACTAAGCATAAAGAGTGAAAAATATCATGAAATTGGAAATAGTGTTAAAAATAAAATTTAATATAAAATTTTCCAAGCTGTCTTTGATCTGAATGATTATATTTTATTTGTTTTACCCTCAGTGTTTTTCTTAGTCATTCCAAGTATATCTCCCTACCACACACTTCCTCTAGTATCCTCATTTTATTTATATTCCCATGCAAACCTGAGCTCACAGAGAAGCATTCTCATAACATAATCATATCAAAAGATTGTGGTGAGGCAAGACCAAAATGACATATATGAAGTATATGCAAATGTCAGAAGTTAGTGTTGGTATTCAGATTTAAGAACCAGGGTGGTTACTAATTCCATGGAGTTTATGTTAGCATTCATTGTAGAGAGTTGTAGTAATTTCAGGTTTGTTTACTGCCTGAAAACAGAGTAAAGGACACTGGCTGAATTTCCCCTTCTTCTTCAGCAACACAGCAGGTGTACCAGCAAGGGCTCTGCCTTCCCTTCCGTGGCTGTCATTCACATCAAGCTGGTTCTAGCAATTGCAAGCTACTGAAGCTCCAAGGACATGATGTCACCTGCTGAAGGATTCCAGTCTGTTGTGACAGAATAATTGCTCCCTGGTACAAAGGAAGCATATGCCATTGATTGTGAAAACTCTGCCACTTGATGTCAGGAATGAAAATTATAAACAGTGATGAAATCACCATATGTCTAAATTTCTCATGAAGGCCCCCCTGTGAAACATTCTCGTCCTAATATTCATAATTACTTGCTTTCTATAGCATAATCCTAGCATCATAATTTCTTGCATGGATACTACCTGTAATGACATCTCTGCAAATATTTAGAATCTATAAGCCTGATTTACTCTGTTCTGCAAAGGATGCTATGATATTGCCATGACATCAATCAAGAGTGACACATAATCAAGACTTTCAGAATCTGAGCAGGCTCAATTGTTCGG
The DNA here is from genome assembly GCF_052094955.1 of Ictidomys tridecemlineatus. Classification (NCBI taxonomy): domain Eukaryota; kingdom Metazoa; phylum Chordata; class Mammalia; order Rodentia; family Sciuridae; genus Ictidomys; species Ictidomys tridecemlineatus. The sequence goes on along the minus strand of NC_135478.1, from coordinate 31,179,789 downwards.
CTTCATTGTTTATTTCAGACAGCACTGGGGCCAGGGGTGGGAGAGTGAGGTGGGGATAGCTGTCTTACAAAGACATCTCCAAGGATCCCTTTCAGTGAAGCTCAGACTCAGGGTTTGGCAGAACTCGTAGTACAAAAACACACGTACCCCATGACTCCACTCTCCCACAAGAAACTCTTCAGGCAGAACAACCAGTGACATCTTGAAACATTCTGCAGATCTTCAGGGATGGAACCACAAATGGGAAGGATGTTCAAAAATCAATCACCGTCATTTAAACACTCTGTGTGTGACAGAAGGATGCCTTCACAAAACTACAGTGGCTCATGTGGTTGAGCCAAATTCGCCAGTGTTTTCTTATATCTGTTTTGTTAGAGTGGAAGGGAAGGACATGCAGATTTTTTTTTTCAAAGATGATTTGGGGTTTATTATTTCTTGACCTAATCTTGAGGTCTCAGGGAGGTCATTGTCACCTCCTTTTAAGATGACAAACGAATAGGGAAGGGTTTTGCTGTATGCTTTTCAAATTCAAGTGGGGTATATACATATGGTCTTTTTCTTTGCATGGGTTGAAAAATTTAAAGGACATGAAGAAACTGCTTAAAATTAATGCCTTTCATGAAAAATGGCTTTTATCATATTTGGAAAATGTCCCTAATATTAATGTTTATGTCCCCCCCATAACCAAAATGTCTGAAGTTTTAGCATGTATATTTTAAATGGATTATGACATTGCCTATTTAATTTCTCTTTTAGAGATGATGACAGTAAGAAATGAAGTAATTTGGGTGAAATAGACCAGATTCTATTTATGTACTAAGGTAGAATTTAATAAGCACATTAATACTATAGTTAGAATATTTAGACATACAATCAGGGATTAAATGACATTTTGATACACTTTTTAAAGTAAAGAACCATCTTTTCCAGTCCATATCCATTTATTTTAGAAAAAGAGTTCAGTGATAAAATGATTTTTAGCAGTATGGTAGTGGGTTAATTATCAGTCTTTAAAAAAAGAAAGAAAGAAAAGAAAGAAAAAGAAAAAAATGACAAAAAAGCAAATAATTCTTCTGCGAAAAACCCCAAAAAACCCCAAAACAAAAAACAGCTGACTGTTTTTCTATTTTTCCCATAAGGAAAGGGTATGCCTTGTTTTTTTTTTTTTCCCCCTTTCCCCTTCAATCCCACGTGAGACCAAGCTAGACACAATTCATGTTTATAGAAATCAAAGACACTTTTATTTTTTGGACCCCTGCCATTCCTCTCCACCACGGGACAACTTCTTACTGTTTTTCTTGCCAAACGAGGGTAGAAATGGAAAGACTGTCAAGTGCCAGTAAGCCCATTTGAGAAAAGACAGGTCAAGGTTTTTCATTTTAGAAAGCCTACAAAATACAGAACAGCTTATAGTTATACGTTGCAATGCTTTCAGTGGACATTTTTATTGTGCTGTGTTTTATTGTTAAGTTCCATTGAACAGCAAGTGATCAACCCAGCCGGCGAGATGGCCCTCAAGTGTGACAGTGTCAAACATTCCTGGTGGCAGGTTTGACATGGGCTGATTGCTCCTTCCATTTAGAGAGCATCATGTCTTTTGCAACAAATTGCAGATCAAACCCCTACTGATTGACAGTGAGGTATGCTACTTTTGTTTTTAATTCTTTAACACTTGACACTCTCAGATGGTGCTTTAGACAAGAAAAGGACCAATTTTCCAAACATCCTTCCTTTAGAATTCAAGAAGCAAAAGAATAGATTGAAGATGACCTTCAGTACTGATTATCTCTAGTTTTCATTTAAATATCGGATGGAAAGTTTTAAAGCATGCTGATTTTGTTATTAAATAATCACCAACCTACATCTTGTGAGATAAAATAGTCAGCATTGCAGAGGCATGGTTATTTTGGGCTCTTAATTTAAGTAAGAATATGAAGAATTAACCCAAACTGGTGATGGTAGCAGGTGTTCTATTTGAGAAAATAGAATAATAAATAGCGTAATCCCTACAGAGCTGGAATCAAATCTTTTGAGAAATGTGTTATTTTCCTTGCTAATATACTGAAAGCTATGAAATTTAATTTCTTCTTCATTTTCATTTTCTGGATTTGGTATTCACTCCTACATGCTAGCTGAAGTCCCCAGGAGCTGAGATGGTTCTAGCAATGGCTACTGCTCATCTGTTGGTTCTAGCATCATCATGGTTCTAGCAATGGCTAAATTTAAAGCCAATGGGAAGCAAAGACTATGGGGGCAGGGGAGGGTGGCATTTGTTTCTTATAGGTCTATCAAAATCATAATAAGAGAGTTATCTAATCTTGGAAGTATTATAGAGTGTGGTGGCATATGAGTGTCACACATCCCTTTGGTGAAGACCTGGTTCCTGGAGCCCCAGCTCATTGGGAGGGCTGTTGACAGCCTGCAATTGCTAAAGGGTTATCTCAGCTGCAGAAATCCAGTTAACCACTGTCACGCCTTCAGGAGTGGGCCCCATCCAACACTGATCTGCTCAGTTGTGTTTAACCCCTGGATATTTCAGACAGCTATGGCCTTTCTAGATCCTCCAAAGTCAGCTGAGATCAGACCTATATCCCAGCCCAATTTTTACCTCTACTCACTCCTGTTTCTCCACATTCCCTTTCACAGGTGACAAAACCTTTCTCTTTAGTACACACATTGCACTCTAAACTCTGTCTCAGGCTTGGCTTCCCAGGGAAACCAACCTGCAGCCACTGTGTCATCAGTCACATTTAGAATTCTTGTACTTGATTGTTTGCAATTACAGTCACATTGTAGGACCATGACCCTGTTTCATGTTTGATAGGCTTTGTTGACAATGCCAGCAATTTCACAGCCAACATTAAAACTATAGAAATGTTATGGGAATGAGTCCGAGGAAGGTCTCAAGCCTTTATGTGTACATCTAGGATCAAACGTCAGTTTCTGAGAGCATTAGAGAAAAATCAAAAGACTGTATTCTGTTTTGTGAGGAGTATATTGGCTTTTGTGTAATGAAGAAATTTTTATGGTTCCTGAGTTATGTGTGTGGCCATATGAAATTTTGCCTTTTAAAGAAACTTCAACCCTTCTGATTTAAGATTTCAAAGAATTATTGCCTTCATTATCAGTACTCGCTGATGCTGCCAATTCAATTATCTACGATGGAGAGCAATAGTGCCGAATATAAGCTAAAACAATGGATTATCCAGAACCATTTATGTTTGTCCCCAAAGTACTTTTTTCTTATATACGACTGCAAATGCCATATACATAATGCACATTTTAAAATATAACTTTTAAATAAACTGCCTGTGGATAATTGAAATAAGATTCTATTTACCTTTGATTCTCTAAGAAAACTATAATCATTTTTAATCATAGAGATAAGACATTCTCTTTCTTGAAAGTCTTTTTTTCATATTTTATCAGTCTCAATTCTAAAAGGCAGTGGTGTGAACATGGGGTCAGGAAAGTAAAGGGAGAGCTGAAAGACATTGAGGGTGAAATGAGTCGCCATTATTTCAGATCATATTCATAACTTCTCTATGAAATGGAAATTCATCAAACGGAAGGAGAGGCTAGATGTGCAAACTGGCATTTCCCATTCAGACTTGGTTGTTATATGTATGAAAATGTTCAGAGAGGAAACCTGTTAAATTCTTTCTTTCTTTTTTTTTTTTTTTGGTTGTTTCTTTGTTTTGTTTTTGGTGGGAATTTAACACAGCAATGCTTTACTACTGAGCTCCATCTCCACCCGCTTTTTTTTTTTCTTCTTTTTTTTTTAATGTCGAGGTAACGTCTCACTAAGTCACCACGACTGATCTTGAACTTGTAATCCTCCGGCCTCAGCCTCCTAAGTCTCAGAGATGACAGGTGTGAGCCACCCTGCCCAGCTCAGCCCTTTTAATTTTGAGAGTTGACCTCCTTGTCATTAGAAGTTGTATTCATTTGCCTTTTCAGAATTTGTGAATATAAAGGACTCAAGCCTTATAGATTTACATATGCTTTCTTTTTCCTTCAAAAGCAGATATTCATTAAGAAGGCTAAATTTAAATATGTTCTCTCTTTCCTACATCAATAGTAGAGAATAATATCTCAGTGATAATAAGAGCAAAATGCCTCTACACATACTCTGTTTCCGGACCCTACACTAGCCCACTCTGAATATGCTTTCTTTGTTTCTCCAGAAATGTTATAAGGGAGCTCACAGTAAATCTATGAGAAGCTTAGGCTCAGCAAGTTTAAAGGAGTGACCAAAGGGCAGGCAGCTGGGAAGCAGCAGGCATGGCAGTCAGGGTCAAGCAGCAGCAGCCTGACCTGGGCTCTCGTGCTCTTTCCAATACACTGAGCAGTAGCAGATGACAGCTCTGTGTCCTCAAAAGGAATAGACTCAGCTTCAAGTGGAGATGGAGAGTGCCGGTGTAAAGGTGGAGACCATAATACGTCTCATTTCAGTGAGTCCTCTTCATCCTTTTTAACTGTCAGGCCGTGCACATCACCACTTTTTGGCAAAATCTCCAAGACTGAGGTTAAGGCATTATTGTTCTCTTCAGAGGAGCAGAGGCTTCCAGAGTATCAGGCTGCCCTTTGCTTATTTTTTAATAACTTTGTGCAGACTGAATGCTCTACCATATAGAAATGCTTTAAGTTCTAAATTTTCACTCTTAGCAAGAAATTATAACATAGGCCATGGGACATTAGTTCATTCATCTGAAAATATCTGAGTACCTACTATGTTACTATGTGTTAGACAATGTGCTAGGCATTAAGTAGAAGAGAAAAAGACACACACTGTGTCCACTTTTATATTGTTTATTTTCTTGTGGGCGAGGGAAAGGAAAACAATTATGAATTCTGGAATCCAGTTTATTATTATTATTATTATTATTATTATTATTATTATTTGATTGATTGAATTAACCCAAGAGATATTAATATTCTGAAGTCAGGTGCAGTTGTGTACACTTGTAATCCCAGTGGCTCAGGAGACTGAGGCAGGAGTATCGTGATTTCAAAGCCAGTCTCAGCAACAGCAAGATGCTATGCAACTCAGTGAGACCCTGTCTCTAAATAAAAAATACAAAAAAAAAAAGGCCAGGGATGTGGCTCAGTGGTTGAATGTCCCTGAGTGCAGTTCTCAGTACCCCGCCTCCCCCCCAAAAAAAATAATTTGAAATAAGAGAAATTTGCTTCTGAAGAAATTTATTTTTCTCATTTTTGTCAAGAAAACAATGATATATTATTTTAAAGATGCATGACTTGATATAAAACGGTATCTAAAAAGTAAGGTTAGAGGCATGTATTTGCTAATAAAAATGATCTCAAACTTTTCATGGTTATAAATAGCAGTCGTTATTTGAAGTATGTTTTACAATTAAATTTCTAAAGAACTCTAAAATACACAAATAGTTATTTTCCCTCATGTTACATATTCTTTTTCTTTTACTCCAAATTGTTATACCTCAACATGTTTAACTCACTTGATGTAGCTAGGATACACAAAACCAAGAAGCTTTGAGTCCTAAGCTTTAACTTAACTGTTCCCAAATACAGCCATCCCTCTTAGCGTGTAAGCTCAGACAACTGCTATTTCTGGAAAAAAAAGAAAAAACTTCTTATTCTAAGCCTATCCAAAGTTTATTGTCATCTCTCCTACTTATTGGAGCTGGATTACATTTGTGACTCCACCTCTACAAATTAGATATGCAATTTTGGCTCTTTCTTGATTGCGTACCTTACACTGTTCATGGAAACAATTTTCTCCACATTTGTTGGCTCTTTAAGCATCTCTAAACATGCTTGAGATAAGAGTTTTGATGCTTTAGGTCTATAGACTTGGCCTGAGTGTGAATAACTGGGTTGTGTTCCTGGCCTCTGTGGCACTTGGAACATGGCCTAGAAGGTTGCCTGATGGATACAGTCATGGAATTTGGAGCTGGAAGGAACCTCAGAGACCCCCATTTCAAACAGATGCAGAAATTCGAGAGCCAAGAGGGGTCAAATGACTAACCCAGAATCTCAGATTGAGCTCGTGGCATAAGCTCGTGGTCAGAATCCTGTTTCCTCCTCCAAGGGTCACTTTCTTCCCATGGCTCCATATATGCAGTCTAATTTTTGGCAAACCCTTATCTTAACCTCATAAATAGGATGGATGGTTCTAAACTTTGGACACAGCATGAAATTAGCTATTGTCTTCTGTGATTGAGCAAACATCTGGCTGTATTCTATTTAAGAAAGATAAAAGAGTAAAGCAAAACAACTACATTACTTACCAGTATGAAAGTTTGATTATCAGAATGGTTAAAATGTGATGGATGACAACTGCAACATCTGTTGCAGTGGCTTGCAAATAACAGGGTCACTGTGCCCTTAGCTGACCACTTTGCTGCTCCCTTTTTGTCATGTGACTGATCATGATAGAAAGAAAGCATGTTTCCTAGCATGAAGCCTGGGGGTGGGTGGAGCTTAGGCAAGGAGAAACTTTCTCCTTAATTTGTTTATTTGGGTTTTTTTTATTCATTATCTATAAGACAAATGAGTGCCTTCTGTTTTTGCAAAAGAAAGCTCATCTCTAAGTGTGATAGATAATTTTATGTATCAACTTGCCTGGGCTAAGGGATGCCCAGATCACTGATAATATATAATTTCTGTGTATCTGTGAGGGTGATTCTCAAAGCCATTTACATTCAAACCCGTGGACTGAGTAAAGAAGATCTGGTTTCACCAGTGTGGCTGGGTCTCATCCAACCAATTAAGTCTGAATAGAATAAAAAGGTAGAGAAGGACACATTTTATTTCTCTTCTAAAGCTGGGACATCCATCTTCTCCTATTCTTGGACACTGGAATTCTAGGTTCAGACTTTGAACTCTGGAACTTAAACCAGGGATCCCCAAGTTCTCAGGTATTTGAACTAAGAATGAATTAAAACCACCACTTTCCTAGATCTCCAGCTTGCAGACAGCATGTCCTGAAACTTCCCAGCCTTCATAACTGTGTGAACCAAGTCCCATAGTAAATTCTCCTGTCTCTCTCTCTCTTCATATTTATCTGTCTATCTGCATATATATATATATATATATATATATATATATATACACACACACACACACACACACACACACACACACATGGAGAAAGAGATATATGTATCTGATGTACAGATTTATGTATGTGTATATAATATATGTGTGTATGTATGCATATGACACCTATCTATATGTGTATATGTATACACACACATATATATGTGTATATATACACATATATATTATATATCTGAATTTCAGCCATCTATTATTTATATATCTCCCATTCATTCTTTTCCTCTGAACAACCCTGATAATACCTTTTCTGTTTGTGATTTTGGTGATGTTAATACTTTACGACTTTTATAGTGATTAAATGCAACACATATCTATTTGAGATTTTTATAAATATTTGGATCCAAGAAACCCCTTTGTGCCACAGACTTTATAAAAGTTATTAATTGCATGAAATTTCTTCTCCTCCTTGTTCTTTCATTAACTTTCACTTCTATACTTGGCAGATTTTTGTCACTCTCTCTGGTTCTGGGAATCTGCATTGAGACCTCATTTATGGATAATTAAATTTCTTAAGAGATTTTATAATAAACTGTTTCACACTGAAAAGAAAGGTGAGGGGAGCCTAATCTCCTGGGCTACCTAACATAACATTCTTAGAATCAAAGAGAAAAGCATGCAATGAAAGTATATAGGCATCCTAATGCTGGAAGAAATTAATTTTTTCTCTAGATCTCTGATTATGTCCCATACCTGGCTGGCCACACACATACACACACACACACACACACACACACACACACACACACACATACACACACACACAAATCTAGTTATTTCTATGCCCTCAGAAAGGTCAGAATGTATTTATACATGTACCTTTTAGTTTGATTTATGAAACTTCTCAGTCTTGCTCTCCATTTCATGTTCTCTTAGTGCATGCTTACATGTGGTATCTTTGCTTCCTTTGAGCATGTGCATTGTCCAAAGTGTAGTGGAACAATGCAGTTCTCTAAAACTCTGTCCAAAACCTATTTTCCCACAAACATTTATTAGCCACCAGGTGCCAGGATTCTTTCCAGAAGGTGGTTACTTATCAATGAACAATGAAAGCAAATATTCTGGTACCCCCAAATCTGTATATTCAGAGGGGAGAGAAAAAAAAGACGAAAAAATAAGAAAAAAATAATAAGTCACATTGTGCCATATTGTTCTGGAGAAAGACAAGGCCCGTGAAGTGGTATATATGAGGCAAAGGTATATAGGTGCGATTTTAAATAAAGTGGTAAGGGTGGTCTCTCTGAAAAGGAGTCATTTTTGCACTTTCTAAAGATATGAGGGAGAAAGTCCTGTGGTTCTCTGGGAAAAGATGATTCTAAGCAGAGGGAACATCCAGGGCAGAGCGCCTGAGGCAGGAACATGTTTGAGGAACATTAGGGGAGACTGAGTGAGTGGAGCAGAACAAGCCTGGAGAAACAAAAAGGAGATGAAGTCAGAGAGGAAACAGTCCAGTGGCTTCTCACAGATTGTTTTATGGGCATTTGCTTTCATTCTGAATGAGATGGGAAGTCATTGTAGATTTTGAGCAGAAAAGTGATGTGATCGAATTTTCAGTTTCAAAAGGATTACCCGATCTGCCAAACTGAGATAGAAGAGTAGGAGGGTGGAGAGGGAGGCAGAGAGACCAGGTAGGGGGCTTCTGTGACGATCCATAATGGAGACAATGCTGGACTGGACCTGTGCACAGCAGTAGAAGTGTGAAGTGGTTATATTCTGTACATTTGGAAAGTGGGATTAACATGATGTAGTTACTGAATACAAAATATAAAGGAAGGAAAGGAGTCAAGGATGATTTCAAGTTTTTTTTTTTTTAAATGAAGGATTGAAATTACTATTCCTAAAATGAAGAAGACTGAAAAAGACTAAATTAGTGAGATGGGAGTAGTATCTATGAGAAATCCAGATGGAAATTTTGAGTAAACAGTTGCTCTTGTGAATGAGACATTAAGGGAAGGGGCAGGTGTAGCTATACGACTTACACGTGGAATTTAAAAATCATGAGACTTGGCAACATGAGGTCCTATGGGTCATGGGTAGGGAAGGCCAGATCAAAGGAGGTATTCAGCTTTCTTCTTCCTAGATGTACAAAGGACAGGTGTAGCAAGTCATTTTAATTTTTTTCCCATTTGTTTTAGTCAGTCAGCTTTTCATCGCTGTGATCAAAAGACCTAACAAGAAGAAGAAAAGTTTATTTTGACTCAAGGTGTTAGCTGACTCCATAGCTCAGGGTCTGAACCTGGTATAGAAAAGCTGCTCAGTCCATGATAGTCAGGATGCAGACACAGCTGAAGTGCAAGGACCCAGGGATGATGCAATCTCTAAGGGCATGATCCTGGTGACCTACTTCCTCCAGTCACACCTTCCCTGCCTACAGTCACCACCCATGAATTCATTCAAATTATTAACCTCTCAATTGGATGAATCCAATTAATTAAGTTACAGCTCCCAAAAGCTAATCAATTCACCTCTGAACATTCATGCATTGAGATTTTGAGGGATACCTCATATCTAAATCATTTAACATAGAAGGCACCATTAAGTGGCAGAAAGTAGTTTAGATAGTCATAGCTTTGAAGCAGTAGTTCAAGCTCAAGTGATAGCACTGAAGAAATAGAGGCCACACTGAATGGGCTCTTTATGAAACTTGGGACCTGATGAATGAATATGACAGAAAATCTTGAGGCAAATCTATTTCCTGGGTCTGTCTGGTTATTTGAGTAGTGAACTGTATGGACTTTATGTTACAAAGCACAAGGGGATCTTGTAAGGTTTAATCACCCATTGATAGAAGATAATTGCTTTAATTTCTTGGAATGTAAGAGCAAGAATTTTGTAATTCCATTTCACTATATGCCCCTGCCCTGCCCAGTTAGTGGTTTTCTCCCAAAGTTTGATTTTAACAATAGTTTCCAGAAGGTGATTTTTTCCCTGTTCTTTGTGAATTGTAAGATATCGTCTTCGGTCAATAAATTTAATTTCTTTAATGAATCAAGGTGAAACCCAAGTGCTGCTTGAGGGGTACCCATATATACCAAGCACAGTCTTAGCATTTCATAAATGTCTTCATCTAACTTGCCTAGCAACCCTATGTTGATACAGTGTGGCTTAGAAAAGCAATATTCAGAGAAACTAAACCACTAGTTGAACTAGTAAAATGAATTTTTTTATAACTCAAATACTATGCTCTTTCTACTGAATGACAAGCTTCATCTTTTTTACAACTCTTTTTATACTTCTTCAATATTTCTGTCTCATTTAAGCCAAGCAGATCTTTCCGAGGTTGAAAGTTTACCTACCGTTAATTTCTGCAATCAGCCCTTCCTCTCTTCCCATTCTGTGAGCAAGCACGCATTGTGCAGACAGCAACTTCCCTTACAGAACTTGCTTGGATATTCAATGCAAATAATGACTTTAATCCTTGTTGTCCCCAAATGCCTTTTCCTATCATCAGCTTTATTTCATAGGCCTGGTAACTGAGAAGGAAGAAACTGGTCTCAGTGTCAAAGGTGAAACATCCCTGGGCTCTGTCCTCTAGTGACAAATCAGTACTTTTGGAGTCTGCTACATTCTAGGGCATTTTGAGTGTTTGGTGGAGGAATTGTTCAATTTGGGGCATCAAAGCCTTATCGTATCTGTGCACATTTCTTCTATGTATATGCTCACATGGCCTGTACAAATGCCAAACCCGTCTGATTACCTTTTGATGCTTTCTCATCTTTTTTTTTTTCTGTTTTATTATGCCTAGGAAGTTTGTTTTTGAAAAAGGGTCATGTGATATTTGATTTTCAGTGACTCAAAGGATTGAAAGCTCCTGAATTCAACAAATAGTCAACAAAGATTTAAAAGATGTGTCAGACTACAATAGCAGGTGCACAAAGAAAACAGAACTTTTGCATACTGTTAGAGGAGGGGTAAATTGACAGAAATGTGGGGAAACCCCTAAAACAAGGCAAATTTGAAATTTCAATTAGTTCTACTGCTTGAAATGTATCCTCTAGGTACAATCACACGGCTACTAGAATGAAGATATCTAGATACAATCACACAGCTACTAGAATTAAGATATCTAGGCAAAAATGATCAGGCAAAGTATATGCTTTTACAATGCTATTGAAAAGAGAAGAGTCTTATACGTTTCTAAAAATAAACAAATATAAAGGAAGTTAAGCTCTGAATTTGTATTAGGTTAACTAATTGTTTTGCTAACTCTGCAAGTCTTACCCTGCCTAGGTTAAAAAATTTGAAACTATACATAAGCAAGAATGAAGGAAGAAGAAAAGTATATTCTTGTTTCACTTAGCAAATAAGGCAATCCCAAATAAAACCAAAGGCTGAATGTTCTCTCTGATTTGAGGATAATAATCCAAAACAAGAGAGGTTGGGGAGGGGAATAATAGGAATAGACTGGACTGGAGAGAGGGAAATGAATGGGAGGGAGCGGAGAGGGGAATAGGAAAGACAGCAGAATCAATTGGTGATAGCTTTCCTAGCCTTGTGTTTGTATCCACGACCAGGGTAATTCTACATGATGTACAGCCACAAAAGTGGGAACCTAATAGAATAAGTTATACTTTAAGTATATGTATTCTGCCAAAATTCATTCTACTGTCTTTAATAACTAAGAATTAAAAAAGAAAGTATATTCTTGATGCCAAAAATCTTAGATAATTTGATGTTTCTTTTTAGTTGTTTTCTGTGCCAATATACACTTTGTTCTTTCTTTTACCATATACCTTCATGACTTTACCATTTTCCATTTATTAAAACTTTCTTTAAAAATGATTTTTAATAACCACAAGATTCCCCATTATAAGAAAGTATAGTAAATTTAATACTACCTTTGGGGGGGAATATATCTTTTTTTTTCAGTTTTGCTTCAAGTACTCTGTTGGTAGCAGTCCAAAATGTGTGTGTGTGTGTGTGTGCGTGTGTATGTGTGTTTCTCTTTTTTATTTGAACTCAGGGGGCACTCAACCCCTGAACCAAATCTCCAGTCTTATTTTATATTTTATTTAGAGACAGGTCTCACTCCTTGCCAATGCTGAGGCTGGCTTTGAACTTGCCATCCCCTGACTCAGCCTCCTGAGCCATTGAGAATACAGGCATACACCACCACACCCAGCCATATATTTCCCTTTTTAAAATTAATTGCTCTATTCCAATATGCATACAGACTCTGGTTTGCTGAGTCTTACACAATAGTCTAAATGAGTAGATTCTATTTTTTTTCTATCTTAGTCAATCACTTTATGTCAGGAAATTATAATTTGTGATACATACATATATATATATATAAATATTGTGTGTGTGTGTGTGTGTGTGTGTATACACACACACACATTTTTCTTTTTATGTTACCATAGCATTTGAGCTTAAAGTGAATACTTTTGGAGTGGCACACTTTATGTTACTGGTGGTAGTGTTGGGTCTTTTAAGAGCTTGCCTTCTGGAGTTAAAAGTCTAGGTTTGACTCTTAGGAATCTATGTGATTTTAGGTAGATCCTTTACTAGTTGGAGCTTCAGTATCTCAGCTGCGATATATTGATGACAAATACATCTAAAATGAAGTCTAGACATAGGTGTTAGAGGTATTGCAAAACCCAGTGCTCAGTGCACAGTGAATGCTTAATAAAAGGTGACCATCATTACTATTGCTTGTTGTTCATTATTCTCACTATTCTTAATGTATTATTGTAGCTTTTAGCCTGTTTTGTACTTGCCCTATTTTGTCTTCCCTTCTAGTCAACTCTAAATTGTTTTCAGCTTATACATTCATTTCTGTAATAATCACCTTTTCTTATGTTCCTTACCCCAAGTATTGCTAACATATGAATCATAAATTGCTAGAATTTAACTGTGAATTATAACAGAACCATGACATACAGTTTTTCTTCCATATCTCTGTGGGTTGATATCTTTTAAATCAGAAATAATAAGTTACTGATTTCTTAATTTTTTGTTACTATTTTGGTAAAAGCACAATCTCTCAGCTTATACAATAATGAAGCTTCTCATTCATTAAAATCACACAGAAATGTGGGGCTTAAACTACCACAATCCTCTTACTCACCTTTGGAGCAGTAAAATTAGGATTTAGTGATTTTAGTGCAGACATCAAAATGTAGTAGGAGGAGAAGCAGATAAAGGATTTAGCTGTCTGGCAATTTGATAGTAACCTGTTTATACCTCTTCATTATACCCTATGGCTTTTCTGGATTCTTAACTTGGGATATTGCCATGAGTGTTTTGTATTATTAGGGCAAACAAATTTATGAAGATCATGAAGGGACCTATTGAAATGATCAGTCAGATTCTCATAAGAAATGGAGCCATGGGGCTGGGGCTGGGACTCAGTGGTAGAGCACTTGCCTGGCTTGTGTGAGGCACTGGGTTCAAATCTCAGCCCCACATAAAAATGAACAAAGATCCATCAACAACTAAAAAATATTTTATTAAAAATAAAGCTATGTTGGGATAGTCACAAATGGCAACTATAGTTACATAATTTTATATGCACTGACATTAATTCTCTAATTTTGTATGAAGATTAAAAGATCTGAGTGTTTTTTCCCTACTTTTTTAGTTAATAAAAATGTAAAACAACAATAATAATAATACAAAAATGTCTCAAGCAGAACTCTCCTGTCATTCTGCCCCAGCAGCAAACATTATTCTTTTTATACATAATTTTTTTCTTTTTTCTCCATGTACACACCTGCATTCAACTGTATATACAAGTGTATATTATATATCTGTATTAAATATTCGTTAAAAATATCATTAGTTTTTTTTCCCCACAAAAGCAGACTCTGAGATAAGAATTCAAGTGAATTTCATTTATTTGGGAGGTGATCCTGGAAAACAGAAGTAAAAGAATGAAAAAAAAGGAAAGAAAATGAAATAAGGCAAGAGAAAAGTCTAAAAGGGATGATTTATTAAGTAGATTTTGGCTATCAGCAATTGGAGCTCACTCCTACTAGGAAACCTCTGAGAAAACATGTCCATAAACCTCAATTGAGAAGGGTTAAGCATTGACTGTCCAGCTTCCATACTATGTTGGTAAGAGGTGTTCCCACGAAGTGTCAATTCCCCTGCAAATTGTGTTGCATGTGTGCACAGTTAAGCAATTTTCTGTATCTTTGTGGGGGGGGGGCGGGGGGACAGGCGAGATAATGTGCACATCCTTGATTTGGGGGACTGGTGATGGCCTGTGACTGCCCAGCACGGTTGTCTTATGATCAGGTGGACCAAAGAAGGTATGGTCTACAATTGGGTTCTGCATGCTGCATAGCTTTTTTAAGACCTCAAAAAATGTATCTTGGATACATTTGCAAGCCCATGTATGCACACATCATTTTGTTTTTAGTAACAGCTTTCCTCACTGAACGTTAGAGTGTGCTAGCCAGTCAGTCAAGGGAGTGTAATGCTAGCTTTCTGAATATGCAGAACTGATATGATCAGTAATCTCCATGAAACCAAGAGTGGTGTAACTTTTAATAAAACAGCACTTTTGAAATTCTCCTGTACATGTAAACTATCTGCTGATATTTCTAAAAGACAGATTTGGATTAACAGGTCTAGGGTGGGGCCTGAGATTTTCCATTTCTTGGAATTTCCCAAGTGTTGCTAGTCCATAAAACAAGTTTTGAAGTCAAGAGTCTATAGACAGCCTGAAGGGAACTTGTACATTTTGAAAGTATTCTTTGTAACAGTCTGGAAAGTTTTCACAGATTAGATATATTGGCTAGGTTAATTTCCAGCTATAAATTTGGGACCTTGAGTGAGTCTATTCTGTTATTTGAAAAAAAAAAAAAAAAAAGAAAGAAAGTGTAGGTGCTGGGGTTGTGGCTCAGTGGTAAAGCATTCACCTAGCCCATGTGAGGTAAGGGGTTCTATTCTCAGCACCACATAAAAACATAAACAAATTAAATAAAGTTATTATGTCCATCTACAACTAAGAAAAAACTTTTAAGTATATATGGTTATCAATCAGGTACCTTGATTCCATGTCATATTTTATAAACCAATGTGTGCATTTATTTGATTATGGAGTGACTGTTTCTTGTCTCCTCAGTGTTATAAATGTGTTGGATCAAATTAAATCTATAAAACCAATTTTGGGATCTCACAGGGTTCCTGAACATCTGCATTTACATCTAATCACTACAGTTTTACATTAAAACTTAACAAGTCAGGTCACAAATGTCTAATATCAAATTTATAGTGCCCAAAGGAAAATTTTATTATTGCCCCCCTCAAAGCTGGCCTTCCGTGTCTTCTATCAAAATACATAGTAACTGTGTGGGCAAAGATGAAAACATCAAAATCTTGAGATAATCCCTGAATCTCTTTCTTTAATTCCTCACATCCTGTTAGAAAGAAGATACTCTTTACCTGCAAAACAGATTTTTTACTCCACTTTTCTTCACAACCATCTCTACCACTATTCTTCTCATCTATTGCAACAGCGTCCCAGCTAATGGGAGCCTCACTCCATTTCTTAGCCCTCTGTGATTCTTCTCTTATACACAAGTTTATTTCTAAAACAAATCTGGTATGTCTTTCCCCAATGAAGATGTCCATAGTATTCCATTGCACTTAAGAACATAGTCCTAGTTGCAATGCAGGTCCTGCATGGCCCTCCATGCTAGGATCTGGCCCCACCCATCTGTGTGGTAGCATTCCTGCCTACCATGAACTTGACTTCTTTGCTCCCTCCATATCAGCCACACGGGACGTTTTTCTTCCTTCAATACACACAAAGCTCTTTCCTGCCTGAGAAGCATTGCCTTTCTGCCTTCTGGGACAGAGGATCCTTTGAATTTTGTAATATTTTTCTTTTCAGTTAATCTGAAAATGATCCGTTTGCTATGTAAATTGTATCATACTTAGTTATTATGATTATTAATCTGTCATTTTTAAAGGTTCATAATGAAATAGAAATGGAAGGGAAAAAAATAAAAGGGAACTGTGATTTCTATCCCTGCTGCCCTTTCTATTTGTCCTCTGTGATATCTGACTTCCTTTAGTCTAATTAGGTACAATTTTCAGAAATTTTTGTAATAAGTTAAACACAATTTCCTATAAAGAGACACATTTTGACTTAGTATTTCCTTTAGAGTGAGATTCTGAAATTGATGCATTTACTTATTCCCTCAAGTCCTAAATTGCAGGTTATTTCTCATTTACTTGAGGAAAACAGTAGAGACAGGAAAGTCACGAATGTTTAGAGGCAATTAAGACTAGGAGAAGGAAAGATACTAACATCAATGGCACTTCCTTTTAATACTTACACTAACCCTGAGATAGTTGTATTATTCTTTTAATGAGGAATAGTCAAAGACTAAAGGAGGCAAATTCACTCATCCAGAATTGGAGCACATGTATGTATTATACTATTTTTTGTAAGGCTTTTCTAAGTTTGAAATTCTTCAAAAATAACAGCTAAAACATCTGCAAAAATAAAATTAACAAGCTCTTAGCTTTGATAGCCAAACTCCATACAAAAGAAGGAAGTATTCATTATAAATACTTCATCTTACAAAAGAAACATGAAGACTCTACATTTTTGGGTCTTGCATTCAAACTGTACTCTCTCAAAACAAAAGGAACACAAATGCATGTCATTCAGCATCTGCTTCCCAGATACTGTGTGGTTGTCATACTCAATGCCTCAACAATATCTGTTTGGTTTGTTGGTATATTATTAGCTCATGGGCTCTTCTAAAGGATTCATAAGTACCTATCCATCTATCCTTCTATAAAATCACATGAACATAAGGGAAAAGAGTTTCTGGATTTGAAAGCAGATTGATCATAAAATTCCCTAGTAGTTTTTCAGTGTATTTTGGTATCCTTCTCACTAGCTATGTGGAAACAATTTTTAAGGATTCATGAATTATCCATGAGAATGCATGCATTTGAAACTTTCCATTTTAGGGTAATTTTTTAAAAGAAATATGAAAGCATGTTTAAGATGAACTGGATAGCCAGTTGATGTCACTTCCAGTAGCTCTATCCAGTAGCTATATCTCTGTATTTACATCTACTATCACATGATGACAAGGAGGTCTACTCTCATGGTCTGGGTCTAATGAGGAAAAAAGCAGACAGAGGCAGATTTAATAAGTGAAAGATGCTTTTAAGCCAAACGAAAGCTGATACCCAGGCAAGCTTTGCTCAGATGAAGTTTTCATGGAAAAAAAAATGTGATAGACAAATCAGAATGTCTTATGACACTAAGAAAATAGTCTCTGAACTTCAGAACTATTTAGTGTAGCAGCAGCGATACCATGTACAATCCAAGTGGCCACTTAGATTTTGCAAATCCACATTATCCATAATCTAAATTAATGTTTAATTGAATTGTCTTGGTTGTGCAAATTTGCTCTTATGTTACTTTAAAGTGTGTTTGGTTTAATAGTTGCTTTTAAGCTACAAGCAGAAGTATTTATAACTTATTATAGACTTGTACATATTTAAGAGCTCTTTAATAAAACTCAAATCAATGTGGGATGTCTCATGCATATTTATATATGTTATATATAGTGATAAATAAACAATGGTATATATGTAATAACATTATGTATTGGCATGACAGAAACTTTATTTCACAGATAATTCTTTGTTGTAACAGACCTTCCCATTCATGTGGAATACCAGTAGTAGCCTCTTAACTAAAATTGTGACAAATAAAAATATGTCCAAATATTGCCCACTGTTCTCTGGGAGAGGGGATTCTAAATTGCCATGCTTCAGAATCATTGGTCTATGCATTCATCAAATAGAACAATCACTGCCTTCTCCCATGTGTACATGAGATTACAAACTCACAAAAGCATGGTCTTTGTGTCTCTAAATGAAGAAATGATCCTGATAGTGTGCTTGTAGGTTACATTATGATGAGCATATCTGGCAGGGCCAGGTAAATATTGCGGAGGTAGAAAAGAATTATGCCTACATTTAAAGAAAAGTTATCTGGTTCCTTTTTATGCACTACAGCTTATAGATACCTAGAGTTCAGTTTGATTCTCCATCTTCCTTTTTTCTGTACAATCACCTAAGCAAACGGATTACTTAAAACCTTGAATGGTTGACCATGGGCTAATAGCATACATATGAATCAAATAAATGGATACTGTACAAGGTGTTGAGTATGATAGTTATGCAGTATCAAGGGAAGCAGAACTTCCATGCTCTTGTGTTCTTTCTTTAAAGAATACAGTTCGAATACATTTGTGTTTCTTTTGTGAGATGAAGTATTTATGATGAATGCTTTTACTTTTTTGGATTTTGATTATGAAAACTAAGAGCTTATTTACTGTATTTTTGCAGATGTTTTAGCTGTTGGTTTTGAACAATTCCAAACTTACAAACAAGTTGCAAAAATAACATAATAATGCTTCTCCCCAGATTTCCTATATATTAATATCTCCCACCTCTGCTTTATCATTTTCTCTGTCAATATACACATTACTGTTGTATTTTGAAGATATTTGGGGATGATTATATATTTTATTTCCCTTGATCCACAAATATTTTTTCTTATGTCTTAATAACATGGACAATCATTAGTCACATGGCCACACAGTAAAATAATTGATAGCAATAAGTTAATATTAGAAACATCTAATCTACAAAATTTGGTGAAAGTTTATCTCAGTGGTGTTCTTTATAATGAACAAAAATTGGGGGAGGATTAGTCTCTAGCAGCCTTTCGTCCTCCTTCGTCTTTTCATGATATCACAGGCCAGTGTTTATGCAGAATGTCTTTCCCTTAGGTCTGTCTGATGCTTTTCAGTAGCTAGATTCAGGTTATGCATTGCAGGAAGGAAGTCCAAGATGCTGTGGTGTCCTTCTCAGTGTGTCATATTAGGAGGCACACAGTGTAGATCACCCCATTCTGATAGTTACTTTGATCACTGTTGGAGGTGATGTCTGGCAGGTATCTCCATGGAAAAGGTACTCTGTTTCCTCTTGGAATGAGTGAATATCTTGTGGGAAAGTTGTTAACGATGATGCACATTTCCTAGTTCTCATCAAACTTTTACCACTAGTTTTGACATCCACTGGAAATTCTTACCTAAATCTGTGATTACCCTTATGGGGGTGTTACGTGGTAATTTTCTATTTCCAACATTCCTTCCACGTTTATTAGTTGTCATTCTAGTTGAGAAAATAGATTTTTTTCTTTCTTTCGCTTATTCACTTACATATGAAGGAACTCATATATTCCTATTTTATAGGTTAAAATCATTGCTAACATTTTGCATATTGATGACCATTTGGTTATATATTCCTAACATTTGTTATGAATGTTGCTCTAAGAAGATCAAGTAAATGATCCATATGAACAAATCACTTTCTCCTCCTCCTTAGCATAGCATATTAGCTAACTTTGCAGTCTTATTCAAGTATTAGGGTAATCCAGCCAAGAAGCAGTTGTCTCCGAGGCCGGGTGCCAGTTCTGCTCCAGTGATTCATTGAAGTGGAGCTGAAGGAGCAGAAGTCACTCTCTCCTTGGAATCCAGGAGCATTTTATTGTTCTTAACTGTGCTGAGCATGCCAATGACTCTGAAGCTAGAGGAAAAAAAAAGACTCTTAATGAGTTTCAGCATTTTAATGTACTGCAGGTTCCCAATTGTATGAATTTAAGAAGCTTAGCAATTCGGTATCTTCTGAATAATAGCATTTATTTTATACTCTAAATACTCTCGGGGAAGTCTGACTAACATTGTAGCTTCTTTGGTGTAATAGCTTTGGTGGACTAATTGACTTGAACAGTGGAATTGTTCCTTAAGAAAAAAAAAAGCCACAAAGTTTTGATTAATGAGCTTAGTAATAAATCATTAATCTTTTTAGCTCATAAATGATAGGAACACTGTTATGTTTCCCACCCTGTAATATATTACTAGATTCTCTTGCTGATACAGTGGCCACCTTTTAAGAATCTCATCAATTTAATATGCCCACCTTCACATAATTTAATATAATGTCTCATAAGTTTGAAGTTATATGAAATGCAAAAGGATAAATCCTAAATAGTGATAATTGTTTTTTTATGAACATGACTTACATTTAGTTAGTAGCTGTCCTTTTGCAATGTTCAAAATTTCTTTATGTAATAATCATTATAGAAATAACTAGTCACTGAGCTTCTCTTATATACCTGGAACTTTACTACATTTTTAGTATAGTGTATTATTGAATTCCCACAATAGCCCGGTGAGGTTACTCTTATTATCTTGATTTTATAGTGCAGGAAATATATTGAGAACTCTCAATAACTAGCTCATGTCATAGAATGGGTTAAATTAGGGTTATTAGGTCACTATCTGTTCACACACCATGCTTACCCAACAGAATATGGAGAACATCGTTGTTTGTTGAAATGGAAATATACAGTTACATAATATAGACAACCCAAATTGGCATTTGGAGTTGTCTTGGGGCTTAACATATCCCAGGGGGCGTTATTCTTCAGAATTAATTTTTATGCTCTTCATGTAGCTGAGGTGTCATTTAGAAATAATTTAGGTTTGCTTAATCACCATTTTGAAGAAAATAGAATTTCAAGCTATGGGCTGTAAGATTTAAGAGGCAGAGATCTACATTCTTGGTTGCACTAATGTGTTAGCTAATGAGAAATAGCACTTTATTATTGAAATTTTGTTATAAGCTCTCCAGTAGGCTGAGATCTCTATGATGGGCAGCGACCATGGCCTGTGATGTCTGTGTCCTTGGGATGTAGTTCAGTGGTAAGCACACACTAGATGTTGAAAAAAAAAATGTTAAATCAGTGAGTGAATGAATAGTCAACAGCAAATACGTGAACGATCCATTTAGTAAAGAGCCCCACACAAGTAAATCAAAATGATTTTGAATTGGATTAGTGATGTGACCATGAGAATCTCCAATTGCTCAAGCATGCTGGTCTGCTGAATCACAGGACTCTCCAAGACAAAAAGCCTGCAACTGAGCAAAAACCAATATGAGTGTATTTCTTTCTCCTTGATATGTAGGCAGTCTTGGTGAAATCATTTAATTTGTTATTGAATTACATTAAGAATTAAATGCATCTCTCTCCCACTGATGAGTTTTTAAAAATTTATAAATAATATAGGTATCAAAAGCTGGCAATGAGTATGGCAGATACCTTGTTAAATTCAAAATAGTTGGCCTTATATGAACATCTTAACTCACTGCTGAACCTCCTCTTTGCTGTTCTCTACCTAGGTCATAAAGTTAGTATGAGGCAGAAACAAGATGGTAGCACCTAATTAAGTTCCTCCTCCATTTCACCCTACCTTGGTGGCTGTTTTCATTGTGAGAAGCACACACCTGACACCACATTTTCTTCTTTTCTTTGGTGGCCTGTTAAGGATCACAGGCCACCAAATGTTTTGCAGGCTGTTCAGATTATCTTTGGAAACACTAGAATTAAGTAAGAGCAAAAAACACTATCCTTTGCTTAGATGGACAGAATTTTAATAGACAACTGAATTTTTGTTTTTGCATTTTTAAATAAAGTCCCAACCTAGAATTGACTGCTTCTTCTATAACATGGGAGATGTACATGGCTTAGATTCAATTCCTGTTGATTTGACACTAGAGAATTTTAAAATAAAAGTAGATTCAAGCAAAACAACAGCATATTTGTGTACGAAACTATTGCTTTTCACTTTCTATAAACTGAACATATGCTTTCAAATTTTTGTAGTAGAATATAGAGAAAAATTAAGCAGGTTTTTTTTTTTTTTTTTTTTTTGTAATTTGGGAAATGATATTGCTCTGGCCTTACTAGGAAGGTGGATTCTCTTTTGCTAACTTATCTCCCCAGCATGATTAAGATTTCTATGCTTAGGAAGATGAATTATGTAGCTGAGTAGTTTGTACTTAGAATACCTGTACCAAACCATCCAACAATGGATCCTTCATTTGGATCTCTCAGAAAAAGTTGTGAGCCAGCCACTAAATATACCTTTTATGGCATCCTATTCAGATCAATTAGGATTTGATTTCTGTTTGAACTTCGGAGCAGCTGCAAGACCTTGGGCAATTCCATAGCTTCATATAACTCCAGCTTTCTCACATATAAAATGGGCATGTTAATAGAATCTATCTCAAGGGTTATGTTAAGGAATAAAAATATAATGAATTTAAATGACTTTATCGTACTTGGCTCATTTTTAAACCCTGAATAAATACTAGATAATATCAGACAAAAAGAAAAACGATAATATTACTATCCTAATTTGTTTTTGTAAAATCACATTAATATTAATTCCATCTGACAATATATATAGCGTATTTGCCATGAAATATTGGGGATACAGTTATATTCAAAATATTATTCATTGTTAATCAGAAACTCAAACTTGATGGAATATCTTACATTCTATGAAGCATCTTTAACATGAGCTCTGTTACATAATCCCCAGAACCATCATTGGTGCTGTGTTCCTTGGGTGTCATTTTCATACCACAATGAGAATGGTTGTCCTTGAGTGGAACTTCAAGTCCTTTGCGTCTTTAACATCTCAGTGATACATTTGTGTGTGTTTGCTAAATATAAAGCCAAGTCTTGGTTGGTCAATCTAAGTGTCATACTCTAGGCAGAAAATACAAAAATAATTACCCCGTTATCCCTCCCATCCCCTCCCACTTCTCTCCCTGATGGAGAGTTCGTATATTCCTCTCATGCTCCCTCTCCTTTGCCCACTATGCATCAGCCTCCTTGTATCAAAGAAAACACTTGGCATTTGATTTTTTGGGATTGGCTAACTTTACTCAGCATTATCTTCTACATGTATGAAGACACGAATTGGTGTGAATATACTACGTATGCAACCAGGGGTATGAAAAATTGTGTTCTATATATGTCATAAGAATTGTAATGCATTCCGCTGTAGTATATAAATTTAAAAAAATTTTAAAAAAGAAAATACAAAAATATTCTGCATCTGTTCTCTATTTATATGTGCTACAATGATTATTCTTAATGAAGTTAGTAATGTATCACAGTGAACCTACGACTACATTTATGCCATTTCCTTAGTTGCATAATTTAAAGGAAGATCATGGTCATTATCAACAAATCAGGTGACAACTATCCATCCCAGAGCTCACACAAGGTGGATAAAAATAGAGTTCCTGAGCCCCTTTAGAGCAGTGAATTAGACTGAGGAAGTGTATGATTTGCTTACAATATTGAGTAGTTCTCTATAGTTTGGGGGCCAAGAGTACAAAAGCATATACCTTTGTAATATTATAATATAGGAAAATAAACTGTAGCGAGATCTCAATATCATAAAATTTTAATTTAGCATTTTCTCATGAGAGAAACCATCCCATCAGGGCTGATACCTGGTGATACTCAAATGGAGGTCATGAGGGACATGTGGAGGGAGGAGTCAAGGAAAGCCAGGAGCCCAGTGTGGCTCCCTGTTCCAGCCCCACAGGTGACTCAAGATCAGTCCTGCAGATTCTAGGGACCCCTTTAATTATTTACAGTTCACATCCATTTGGGGTTGTTCAGAGGGTCTAGAAATGAAATCAAGCCCCCAGCCTTCCAGCATAATGCCCTGGAGCAGTGGCCCAGGCTGTCAGGAGCACAGGTCGCTGTTTCACCATGAGAACTCTGCTGTTTCTTCTCCAGAATTAAACCCTCTGATTGAACTTGACCTTGGACACGACCTCTCACTGCCAATGTCACGTTCACATTGTATGTGGAATAATGAAAAGCTTCTGCTTAAAAATGTATTTCTTAGGAATATTGTTCTGACGGTTGTTTGGGAAGGAAAAACTGACAGTGTTTCTCTAGAACTCCATCACCAGGCAGAGCTAGCCAAGAGAAATCACGTCTGTCTTGCTGTGGACACATACGGTAACTAAACTTCTCTTAGCAAATGAGACAGAAACAGGGTGTGTTTACCAGGCACCATTTGAGGGTGCCACTTCTTGGCAGGGATTCTTCCTCTTCCATTTGATCTTCAATGTATTTCCTAGTATGTTTTATTTAGAAGCCTTCATTTTAGGATAAAGCTATGCATCTCACTTCACCTGGTCAAAGGCAGTATCTTTGTGGCCAGGGAATGCAGAAGTCTCAGTATGAAGTCAGAGGTGAATATTTGTCTTTATTTTAATTGTTAATTGTCATACGGTATGATAACACATGCATTCATTACCTTAGTCTGGGTTCTCCATAGAAATGGAACCAATAGGATTGAAATCTCTCTCTTTCTTTTTCTCATTTGGAATTAACTCATTACAGAGATGACAGAGGCTGACAAGTCTAAAAACCTAAAAACCTTCCTTTGAAAATCTGGGCACCTAGGAAAGCTGTGTCTATAGCTTCAGTCTAAAAACAGATGGGCCCAAGACCTAAGAAGAGCCAATGTTTCAGTCTGGGTCTGAAAGTAGGAACAGAAAAGGTCCCAGATCCATGTCAGTCAGGAAGGAGGGATTCTCTCTTAACTCCCAGGAGGGGTAGGCCTTTTATTTTACAATGATCTTCAATTGATTGGATGTGGCCCACCCACCATGGAAAGTCAATCTGCACCACACAGTCTATCCATTTAAATGTCAAACTCTCTCAAAAATACCCTCACAGTAACACCCAGAACAAGATTGGACCAAATATCTGGGTACTCTCTGACAAGTTAAGTTGGCACATGAACTATCGAACATGCGTGTTACTGAAACAAGTATGGCCCAAACAGCAGGCTTGCTCCAGGTCTCATCTAGAGATGGCCTTGCCTCCAGGAGACCAGTACCAAGCATGCAGATAGTATCACCAGAAAGGAGAGGAAAGCTTTGTACAAACAAGTTCTAAATAGCTGACACCTTTGGAACAGTGAGTTGACAGTGGAATGTTATTTTCAGAGTGAGAAAAAACATTTAGCTTTATTATCATTCATTTTTAAGTTGCTATAGCCTTTGAAATAGACTCTTCCACTAAAATCCAATTGCTTCTCTGTCTCCACATTAATTTTCTGTTGTGGAAGTGAGATCCATTGAACAGCAATATTTATAGGCTGTCTTCAGAGTTGCAGAACAAAGAGCACTAGATTAAGAGTCAAAAGACACGTCACCATATGGCTTATTTACTTACCAGCCGTGTGACCACTCACAATACCCAAAACACCTTTAGTGTTAGTATCCATATTAAAAGGGGTAAAATGTAATGTTTTGATACATACATGCCTTTTTTAGTGTTCATATCATGTTAAACCCATCAGTTTCTCAAACATTTATTATCTCTTTATGGTGAAAGCATTCAAAATCCTTTCTCCTAGCTTTTTGAAATGCACAGTACATTCTTGTTATAGCCACCCTACTGTCCCTAGCACACCAGAACTACTTGCTTCTATGTAACTGAAGCTTATACGCATAGATCAACACCTTCATCCATCCATCCCACCCACCTACTCTTCCGAATCTCTGGTATCCATTATGCTATTCTCCACTTCTATGAGACCAGCTATTTTAGATGGCACACATGAGTGAGATCATGTGGTTCTTTTCTTTCTGTGCCTGACTTATCTCAACATAAGGATTATAAGTTCCATCCATGTTGTCACAAATGACAGGATTTCATTCTCTTTGATGGCTGGATGGTATTCCATGGTGTGTAGGTAACTACTGGAGTGAGGAGATATCTCATTATGGTTTTTTAATTTAAATTTTTTGTGGTACTGGGCACTTGACTCCTGAGTGCTCTGTTACTGAATTATAGTCCCAACCTTTTCTTTTGATTGTTTGAGACGTCTCAGTACATTACTTTGACTATCCTTTTATCCTGAATTATTCCCGCCTTACCCTCCCGAATGCCTGGGATGACAGTCATGCACCCCTATGCCTAGCTCTATCTGTTTTTTTTTTTTTTTTTAAATGCTCATAATCTCATGTTTGACTCAGAGTTGCTTCAACTCTTCTCAGGATATTTCTCGGTGTTTTGTTACCCCATTTCAGACTAATTCATCTTGAGACATTTGTCTACAAAATAGTTTTTTTAAAAAAAGACTGTAATTCAGTCGTACACAATTTTGTGATTAAGCAGGAATTGGTAATACATAAAATAAGAAGGCACTAATAACCTACTAACACCCATGTGACATATGACAGGAAAAAATCTGAATAGAGTGCTCTAAGCCAATGCTACTCAGGTTTGTGTCACTGATGGCAATCTGCCCATGGTGAAGTATGGACAGAAATTGAGAGCAAGCACTTGAAACCTTGTAGAAAATTTGACATCGGCATGACATCTAATCCAAAAGGTAATGTTGTGTCTGTTGAATATAATAATAAAAAGTTGCCACTTGCATTTTTTAAATTGTTTAATTTTATTTTCCATCAGTTTGTTTTTATTATGTTTTTATGAATATTGATCCATGACAGATTGGAAGTAAAAATGGCCCCCAACTGTGGTAGCTTGAGAAACATTGCTCTAAAATCTCTCTTGTTACCAGTAAGTGCTTCCTGGATGTTTAAGTGTAGTCTCCCTAGATGCCTAACAAATACAGCTTGGAGGAGAAAAAGTTTATTTGGGGCTCATGGTTTCAGAGGTCTCAGCTCATGGCTGACCAACTCCATTCTTACCCAAGTAAGGCATCACAATATGGCAGAAAGGGGTGGTGGAGGAAGGCTTTTCAGCTTCTGGCAGCCAGAAAGCAGAGAGAAAGAAGAACCAGGACAAGATATACAATATACAAAGCCATATTACCAATGACCTACTTTCTCCAAACACATCCCCCCTACCAATAGTGAAAACTCAGTCATCTATCCAAATTACTAATCCATCAAATGGATTAGTCCACTAATTAGGCTACAGCTCTCAAAACCTCATCGTTTCACCTCTGAAATATCTATCACATGAGTGTATGGAAAGGATATACCTGGTATCCAAATCATAATGAAGGTTAGGAGCTCTTTAATTCTCCACAATTCATGCTCTTTGGTGAATAATCAAAAACAAATACACCAAGAAATACAGAGACATTAATTTTTGTCTGTACTAACATACCTTGAAATCACAACCTGCTGTTAACTATTCATGGGGTTTAAGAGTAAAGTCAGTGTCATAAATAGACACAAAATATCTACCCAGCTACAAAAGGACATAGCTCTATTTCTAGCCTATTACCAACTAGTTGAAAGGCCTTGGAAGTCATCACCAGTCCTCTAACTTCTGTTTTCTCCATTTGCTTAATGACAGGCATGAGCAAAACGCCCCCTTAATTCTGGATCTATGTATTCTTGAAATATTAAGATTTTAAAAAGTAATTAAAAAATTAAATTAAAACATTGTTTTAGATTAGAGTTATCACATGAGAAATTCTGAAAAGTTAAAAATGTTCCTTGGTTCAGAGTGCTAATCAATCTTTTGAAAATGACTATCCATTTAAAATAAGTCATATGTGTAAATAAAATGGAAAGTAAAAATATAAGGATATATTGTATTTAAAAGTTTATTCCAGGTAAGTCTTAAATTCTACTGTCAAGTAAATTCAAGACTAATACTGCATTTCAAAGGACAGAATTACTTAATAACACTGCACAAAGTCTTATTCTTTCTGCGAATACAAATTAAGGAATGACCCCATCCAATGCTATATTGTTGCTCTGAATACAAATTAAGTAATTGGTCTTGTTGTTTGAATTTGGAATCAAAAAATAGCCTACTGGGCAATCCCTTATGTATTAAGCTCTGTATGTTTATGGTACATCTTTGAGTCACTGCAACGAATTCAGCACATAAGGAATTAGGAAATGGATTTGAATAAGGATAAAGTAATGTAGTACTGCCTAGGGACAATGACAAAATCTGCATAGCATTCAGGGACCCTGGGGTAGGTTGCTTGTGATTATTTAGCTTCATCAAAGGCAAAGGGGTGCAGAATATGGGACAAATTCCAACCCATTCATGGGACTGCCATGTGTTGTGGTCCCTCCTTGGTATGTTCTGATTAATGCAGGATTTTCCAAGCAAATATTTTTCATGGAACTTGAGCAGATCTTGATGTGTAGGACTCAGAAATCATACCCCCCCCCCTCACAAAAGTTATTCCTTTTTCTCAGTTCTTTCTCAATTCTGATTCTTCCCA
Organism: Ictidomys tridecemlineatus; assembly: GCF_052094955.1. Classification (NCBI taxonomy): domain Eukaryota; kingdom Metazoa; phylum Chordata; class Mammalia; order Rodentia; family Sciuridae; genus Ictidomys; species Ictidomys tridecemlineatus. The sequence continues at coordinate 31,151,584 of NC_135478.1, read as the reverse complement.
GTTGGGGGAAAAAAAAATACAACTCAGTCTGGTGCTAATATGCTTCTAACACCTCTCTTAATTAAGAATCCCCTTTGTAACAGAGAGAGAAAGAGAGTTAACCAGGAGTGTCAAAGCCTTCTGCAAACAAACAGTTTCTTGCTATAATTTAATAACACTAATTCATTTGCTGTTCTTCTAGTAACCTTCTATTTATGGCAAATGATGCTGGCTTTTAAGTTATGGTAGCAACATACAGTTATGTTTTTAAATGAGTTTATTTAAGCCCTACAGGTATGTTGATTTAGAGAAAACTTTTAAATAAATAGTACATGACAGGCAAAACATTTCTAAGATGTGATATGCAAATGATTGAAGCTTGGTTTGTAACAGTGGGTTGGTAGAAAATACCCTGAGCTGGAAGATAGGAAACTTGGTCACATCTAATTCTAACTCTCTCACTAATTATCAGATTGTCCTTGGGCAAGATGATGAATCTTTCATGCCTCCATCTCTTAATTATCCAATAAATATTGTGAAATTTGCCAAACTACATTTGAAGTGATGGTGTGAAGATTAAAATTGATGGATAGTGAAAAACTATAAAAGTTGAAAGTTTTATGTACATAAGGTTTATTATTATGTATCTGAAACATCACTTTTTTTTCTTTTTTATTACTCAAGTGCCTGCCCTCAAAAAAAAAATGCCCCACAACTATTTAGGAAAAGATAATATTATCTTTTAAATTTTAAAGATAATATTATTTCTGTTTCTAAGATCATGAAATTTACTGGTGGTAGTGATAGTGGCTAGTGTGGGAGTGGAGAGAATGATCTCATGAGTACAGTTAGTTCTACATATATACCATTCCAAAATACTAATCTGTAATTGTTTTTTAAATAAAGAATATATGTTCACTTTTACCCGGTGCAGTGGCACACACCTGTTAATCCCAGGAGCTTCTGAGGCTGAGGCAGGGGGATCATGAGTTCAAAATCATCCTCAGCAAAAGCAAGGTGCTAAACAACTCAGTGAGATCCTGTCTCTAAATAAAATACAACAAACGGCTGGGGATGTGGCTCAGTGGTCAAGTGCCCTGAGTTCAATCCCAAGTACCAAAAAACAAAAAGGAATATATATTTAGTTTACTAATTTACATGGTGACAAACAGCTTGAAAGTAAATTACGTTTAAAAAATGAACCCAATAATAGATCTTATTCATCTTAAGGCTTAATTAAAATATTATGACCTATATAAATATTTAGAGGTATTAAAAATAATGGTATTTTGTTTTGTACCAAAATTGTTTTTGAACCTGAATAAAATATTTGGAATCTTGTTTTTTGTATTTTTTCACTACATTTGAAATAGCAAATTTTCTATTAGTATGTTATCATCTCATCACAAAAGATATTTTATTATTACTTAATGCCATTTCCTATAGACTTCAGAGTTTCTTTTCCCAATTTAAATATCTTGTTGATACTTGAATTTAGTTGTTGTTTGTTTAAAATATAATGATCCAATTAAATGTCTGATACATTTTTATATTAATGATTAATCATGTCATCATGGCTGTCTTGTGTTTTGACAATACAACTAAGTTTCAACATATGTCCAATTAAATTTGAAATCATTCACCTATAAATTAGAGAATATTCATTCATTGAACACTAGCAATTGTGATTTATTTCCCCATTCTATTAAGCAAAGCTTATTTAAGCAGTATTGCTGCTGAATTAGAAATGATAGACATCATGATTTTATTTGTATAGAAATATTCATGCTTGGTCTAGGACAGCAACTCTCAAAACTTGAGCAGCTATCAAAATCACCTGGAAGGCTTGTCAAAACCCAGTTTTTTGACCCTCACTTAGATTTCTGATTCAGTAATTCTAGGTAGGGCCCGAGAATTTATATTTCTAACAAACTCCCAGTTGAAGCTAAGGGGGGATGCTATGGTTCTGCGACCACACTGTGAGACCCTCTGGTCTAGCAGAAGGCAATAGCAGAGTAAAGAAGCTATGGCTGGATGATAGGCCAAGATATCTGCCCTGGCTTTGAAACTTGTAATCTGTGCAATGTGGACAAATTAGGGATAGCTTTTTATCATCCATAAAATGGTAATTTATTTGTTGAGACTATTGAGTGAAATAATGCTCATAAGTGCTAAGAACAATACCTCAAAGGCAATCTCCATAACTAGAGGTGATGATAATTAGACTGCAAATAGTAACAATAGTGGCTAGAAAACAATCCAGTAGCCCCATGCCCCATCTGTTGTAACACTTTCTTGGGTTTTAATTATTTGTGGCCAACCACAGTCTAAAAAATAGTAAATGGAAAATTCTAGAATTAAGTTCATAATAATTAATAAAGTTTAAAGTGCAATCACAATGAAATCTTTTTGCTATCCTGCTTTGTCCTGTCTCTTTGTCCAGTGTATCCATGCTGTATATGCTGCTCACTCTCATTAGTGGCTGTCTCAGTTATTAGATCAGCTATGGCAATATTTAGTAGTTTGTTCTACTAAATAATGGCCTCGGTGCACAAGAATGAGTAGTGATGCTGATAATTTGGATATATCAAAAAGAAGCTGTAAAATGCTTTATTTACTTGAAAAGATGAAAGACTATAACTTAAGAAAAATAAATCCTATCATGATGTTGCATAGACCTAGAATAAGAATAAATATTTTATCCATGAATCCAAGAATTTTTGAAGAAATAGAAATTCATTGCTAATTTTGGTGTTGTACTTCAAACTACAAAAGTTAAGCCACAGTTGGGCTGGAAATGTGCTTCAGTGGTAAAGCACTTGTCTGGCATGTGTGAGGCCCAAAGTTTTATCCTCTGCAACACCAAAAAAAAAAAAAAGAAAAATATTAAATTATAGAGTTCAATGACATCTGTGGCTTCAGGCATCCCTTGGTGGATTGGTGGTCTTAGAATAAATCCCCTGTGGATAAGGAAGGGCTACACTATCCCTATTTACCTTAGTTCAATCATTCCTCTTTTCTGAGGATATACAGAGAGAGCTTGACTTTCAATGATGACATTATTTCTATGAAAAACTTTCTGCACAAAAAAAAGGAACTTCAGTAAAAAGAAATAGTACTCCTGATGAAAGCACTTTCAAGAGTAGATTGGAGATTAGAATCTAGATTGCAGTTTAAGCAGGGATCTCTTCACTTGTGAGATGATTCTTAATATTCAGAACTTATTGCATTTGTTTCTTTCCTTCCCTTAGCAACAAGAACAAGATCCAACAAATCTGTACATCTCGAATCTCCCCATTTCTATGGATGAGCAGGAGCTTGAGAATATGCTGAAGCCCTTCGGACATGTCATCTCCACAAGAATACTGAGAGATGCTAATGGAGTCAGCAGAGGCGTTGGCTTTGCCAGGTAAAACGCTCGCTCTGTATGTACCCTGTCTTTCCTCATTGTTCCTTTTAATTCCAATCCTTTCTAACATTAGGGCTTTAAGCAATAGAATATGTAAAATCAGATTTTGAAAAGTAGCTTATCAAATCTGTGGGTCTCTCTGTGTCTTTGGTTACACAAAAATACACTGGGCTTAATAAAATATACACATAGAATGTGCTTACGTAACTGGAGTCATAATGATATGTATACCCAGTTCCCAGTCTTCTCTATGTATTTAGATCAACCAAATCAGATGGTGCCAATTCTGGTCAGGTATCATAGATGCCCAGTTTGTAAAGTGTACAAGCCCTTTGAATGTTTTTACACTGATTTCTGTAGAAGAGAGGTGTTGGATTTCTCAGTTAGGAGAAGAGAGAAGAGAGGAAATATTTAGAGAAATACCAATTGTTGGGAAGTCCCAAGGAACCCAGAAATAAAAGGTAAGGTCAAGGAGGTATTTGCATTTAAGAGGCACCGGCTGTGTGTTTTTGATATTTTTGGCAGAACAGGAAAAAAAAATTGTATTTCTTTCATTGTTGGAAAAGAAAGAGTAGTTTTCATTTTAAGTCGAAGGGAATGTGTACAAAAGAGGATCTCAGCCAGAAACGAAGTTAAAATGATCATACCTGCTGTGCTTTCATGAAAAACAAAGCCAAAGAAACCACAAGGAAAAAGAAAATGCTGAATGACAAAAAGGAAAATTAAAATCGGCATCTCCATGGCTTGGTGTGTTTCTGTATGTGTCTCCAACTGACTTCATAGGGATGGGTATTCTGTGCCCTCAGGAATCTGGGATGTTGCAGGCAGATGTGTCCACCTAGGGTGCACTCCGCCATCTCTGGGAGAACCATTGCAAACCGAGCTCAAGGCCACATTGGAAGATGACAAATGTAATGAAAATGTTAATTGATCTCTGACGTGACTTGAGCTCATGGGCCATGTCTCAGAATTCTTTTTATTTTTGTTGATGTTCTACATGTAGTAGACCAGTAGATGTATGCTAGGGATGTGTACTTGAAGGTTAGAAGAAAGATAAGCAGAATGAAACTCTCCCAAAGTGAATATATGTAGAAGCATTCAGGCTTCCAGAATACCGATGACTGTTGACTTCATAGTAGAGACAGAGCAAATGACACTCTTGGGTCTCTTGAGTTTTGCCAGTGTAGTCATTTTTGGATAGTGTACAACTTTCTCTCAGAGGCTAGTGCAATGTGGGAGTTCACCAAGTGACTGCTATGTTTGGTTTTACACAGCATGCACATTCCTTTGGTTCTTCCCCCATCGCCTTGCCCTCCCAAAACTCTCTAATAAATCAGTTTCTCCTTTACTTCAGCTGAGAAATAAATGCATTTCAAATTCACCAAGAGAATACATTTTCTAACATCCATTGTGATTTTTTTTCTCTTTTTTGGGTACAACGCATCATAGTTTGCTTGGGCTGTCATAACAAAATACTGCAGACTGAACAGCTTAAATAGCAATTTTATTTTCTCATGATTCTGGAGGTTGGATGTCAGAGGTCAAGATATCTTCAGGGTTGCTTTCTTGAAAAGCCTACTCTGATTTGCCAATGGCTGTCTTTTCCCCATATGCATATGGTCTTCCTTCTGTACATATCTGTGTCCTGCCCTCCTCTTCTTCTAAGGGTACAGACACACAGAATGGGGCCTCATTTGAACTGAATTTCCTCTTTAAAGGTCCTGTCTCCAGATACATTCACATTCTGAGATACTGAGTGTTAGAACTTGAGGGTGGTGCAACTCAAACTGTAACACAAAGATTGAGAAATTTATTTCTCTCTTTTTTTAGTTTGTTCTAATTTGTTATACATGACAGTAGAATGCATTTTGATTATGTCATACATAAATGAGCATAATTTCTCTTTCATCTAGTTGTACATGATGTACAGTCATATATGTCATATATGCATGTATGGTATTAATGTCCAATTCATTCTACCATCCTTCATTCTCCCATACACCCATATGTCCTCCCCTCCCTTCACTCCCCTCTGCCTAATCCAAAGTACTTCTATTCTTCCATAACCCCCCAACCAACACAAACGCACACTTAATTGTGGATTAATATTCACATATTAGAGAAAACATTCGGTCTTTTCTTTCATTTTTTTTTGTGTTGTCTTATTTTGCTTAGCATGATATTCTCCAGCTCCATCCTTTTACTGATAAATGCCATAATTTCATTCTTTTTCAAGATTAATATTCCATATTGTATGTATAACACATTTTCTTTATCCATTCATCTGTTAAAAGGCATGTAGGTGGGTTCCATAGTTTAGCTATTGTGAGTTGTGCTGCTATAAACATTGATGTGGCTGTATCATTGTGGTATGCTGATTTTAAGTCCTTTGGATATAAACCAAGGAGTCATCAGATAGCTGGGTCAAACAGTGGTTCTATTCTAGATTTCCCAAGGAATCCTCATACTGCTTGCTTTCCTTAAAGGGTGCACCAATTTGCAGTCCCACCAGCAATGTCTAAGTGTATCTTTTCCCCCACATCCTCGCCAACATTCATTGTTGTTTGTATTCTTGATAACTGCCATTCTGACTACAGTGAGATGAAATCTTAGAGTAGTTTTGATTTGCATTTCTCTAATTACTAGAGATGTGCATTTACTTCTCTTATGCCAATCTTTGTTGTACAACTTGATTTTGCTTTAAGTGAAGCTTGTTCTTATAAAGTCCAGAGCCAAGTAATATATGACATGAGATCAAAGCAGAAATCATGTTGTATGATGTCATGAAAAGAGTAAAACATACAAAGTTATTTTTCTTTAGGAACGGAAGAAGGGTGGAAATATTAAGTTGATATTCTATCCCTGCTCTGCAGGTAGCCTCTTTCTCTTCCAGTGTATTTTGCATATAGAAGTCACAGAGAGCCCTTAAAAATTAAAATCTGATTATGTCAGGGTCCTGATGACAGTGCTTCAATTCAGCCTGGGTGATGTCATTTGCAACCTTTCCACATCATGCCTGGCCTCACTCACATCTCAACTCTTAGGTATCCACTTGAACGTTTTTATTCAAAGAGTACTTCATTGGCCTCCAACCCCAGACTGCAAACAGCATTAGTTGCCTTTGTTACAGCTCATATAAAATTTTTGCTTGTTTATCTTTCTCAAAAATCTATCATAGTTGCAATGAATTTGCTGTTTAATTTTGTCTTCACCCACTGGATTGCCTATGTGATTCTTTAAGTCAGATTTCCTTTTTCATTGTTGGATGGATGGATGGACAGGTAGGTGGGTGGTGGATTTCATCATTACCATTCTATCAAGTTCCTGAATAGAGAAGCTGAAAGGAGCTTTGGAGATGAATTATCTGTCACATTCCTCTACTGAAACTTAGAACTCTGTGCTCTAAATCATGGATTTCCCAATTGCAGAAAGTGGCAAGTGGATTGAAAAGGAAAACGTAGGTTCAAGTCACACCAATGATTTCTTAGGCTGTAGAAATGAAAAGGAAACTGTGAGTCTGTTCCTCTCTCTCTTGTAAAAAGTCAGGAAATTGACAAAATGAGTATTTCATTCACCATGCATCTTCGCCTGTAAATTCAGAGCAGCAAGATCTCATATGATTAACCTAACTTGATGAAGTGAGAGAATAATTTTAGCTCTACCATATGTAGATAGATCTGCCCAAATTCCTACTTCATCCACATTTGTTCTGCATTTTCTGTAACAAAACTATTGTTTAACTAAGTTGATTTTTCACAACCTAATCCTTACACAGTGCTACTGCCCTTTAAAATATGATCCCCTTTTCTTTTTTACTCAGTCCTTCTCATCTAAAACTTAACCTCTGAACCACAAACCAGACAAGATGATTTAAGTCTTGATTTTTCTCGATTGTCTCCAGGATGGTACCTAGCAAGTGAGAGAAGTTACTGACTTCCTTGCAGATGTCTTGGGACAGTAGTTCTTCAAGGATAGTTCTCAGATCAGCAGTTTCAGTATTATCTCAGGACTTTTTAGAAAATTTTTCATCACTGATCTCCTGAAGCATCAGCCTGGTGATAGGGTGGACAACAGTGGGGAATCAGTATTCACAAATACTTCAGGTAGTGGTGCTGCTTGTGGAAATTTGAGGAACATTGCCTTAGCTCATTAGAACCTATTGTCTTGATCATATGGGAGGTCTGAAAAAATCTCAGATTGCCGAGTCTCACTCTTGGAGTTTCCAATGCAGTAGGTGTGGGGTGCCACCCAATTATTGAATTTCTAATAAGTTTCTGGGTGATGCTGCCACTGCTGATAGGGGACCCAGACTTTGAGAGCTGTTGCTCCGTGGTCACCAGTTCTGCTGATGGAAGTGCTTCCTATTGATGGCTCTATCGTACCACAAGTCACTTTCTCAGAATGTTCCACTCGTGACTCTGTCTCCTGTCCCATTCCTCGGGGCTAGAGACCATGCTTTATTCTTCATTATATCTTTCCTAGGACTTAGAGTGGTTTCTCACATATAACTGGTCTTCAGTAAATTATTGATGGTTAAATGAACTCTCTTTAAGTTTTTCTTTTTGTTTGTTTGTTTTGACTATAGAAAAATGAAGAATAAAAGGAGAGAAAATCATGGACATGAATAGAGAAGGCAGAATATCAAATACCATCAACATATGATGCCAATGATTAGCCAATTCTAAGCCAGGGAGTACTAGCATGTTAGAGAAAACTACAGTGGCATCAGCTCAACTTGTACTGGTTGATAACTTTCTTCCTCTAAATATTCACAGTGCCACATTATTAGAAGAATATGTTTATTCATTTGGGAGAACGGCTAGCCTATAAATGGGTCTAGTAAATTATTGTACGTGTCTGTTGAATCTATGATTATCACAATTGATAAAACCTGAATCGTTCTTTCAGCAGGCTTCCTTTTGAATGTTACCATTAGTCACTTCTCATCACCAGATGTGGTCCTTCATTCATGTACCAGAGATCCTGAAATTACTTTGACTGGAAAGAAAACCCCACATTATTATTTTACTTCCAAGCTATACACTAGTCTTGTTTGATTACCATCTCTTCAAAGTAAAAGGAGAATCTTCATTTTATATTTAAAATACTGAACTTCAAAGCATCAATTTGAATGCCAGTTGGGCACAGAGACGGCACAATTACAGGCTTTTCAAGGTTCCAGAAGCACGAGATAGTGTCTGAAATGACATTTTATTTTTATGGGTTTTTCTTTTTCTTTTTTTTTCTCTCACTCTCTTGTAACTTAAAACAATATGGTAAGATACACCATTCTCCAGGCAGCAATTTATGGCCAAGTCATAAACCTCTAAAAACAGAAGTTTATGGTGGGAATGCTGACAGTGGACCCCACTCCTGCAGCACCAGTGGGTGCCAGCAGACTACCTTGCCTGTGAGGGTGGGGAGCAGGGTGTAAATCAGCCAGAGTCTGCAGAGACATGAGTGTATGTTCATGTTATCCATTTCCCATTCCCAGCAACATGAGACCATTTGTCCAGCAAAAAATCACACTGAAAGAGCCTTATGAGAGGCCAGTAAAGAATGACCCAGGGTGGAGAAGGGATGGGAGTGAGCATTCACATTTAATCCAGCTTCAACATCTGGAAACATAGAACCTCTTTAAGAAATGCATTTACTGTCCCCTGGTGAGCTAAAGAGCGTGAGAGACCACTGAACACAGAGACCTTTGTGTTTTGTAGGGTTTTTTTTTTTTTTTTCTCCTCTTCAGTACACTTAATTTGATTCTCATGGAGCTTTGTTTAAATGACTTTTAACATATGGGTGGTCTTGTGTTCCACATCTCCCTCTGACCCAGCAAGTTTTCTTAAAAAAAAAATAAATAAATAACTGCAGTTCTTCTTTCTTTTCACTAAATAAAAGAATTAATGGTGGTTACAGGCAGACTGATGTTAGCATGATTATTAAAAATCGGTAGAAAAACCAGGTTCAAATAGTTTTTGCATTTTCTATTAATATCTTTGAATATCATTAACATTTTTTGACATGCAGTCTACTGCCTAATACTTCTTGGCCCTGTCTTCTCCCACTTCCAGAAACATAATGGGAACACTGAATCAGAATAAGCATAATAAAAATATAGGAATTTTAAAAATTATTAAACAAATGCTAAATGGTAGGTAAATATATGATTTTTAAGGGGATCATATCTATCAAATTTTGTTTTAATTGTTTGGATTGTATCTACCTTGAGTCCATTATTGTGTTAAAAACTCCTCTCTTGCAGTTCGGCAGTTCTTTTCCCATTACTCTCTCAAACACATAGATCCAGGAAATCAAATGTGACCAAAGCAAATCTCTCAAGTGTAAATTTGGTGATTAGCAATCTCCAAACTACAGCTGTGTTTGCAAAACAGGTTACTTTTGTATTTGCTGAGGTTGAAAAGGATAAGACCATGTTTCTTTCTTTCTTCCCTATTTTTTCCCCCTTTGGAATTTTAATCCCTCTTTTAGTTGCCTGCAGATGAAATATGCAGGAGAGGATGCTCCAGGTACCCCCTTCAGCTCCTTCTTCTCTGTTTTCTGTGTGCCTCTTTACTTTCACTTATTTCTTCTCATTACCTGTTTGTCTTTCTATTACCATCAGAAAGCCATGACCATGCCTGGGGAAAGCAAAACATCCTCTTTCTTACTCAGAGCCCTGGATTTCAAAACCCAAACCAACCGTCCAGCCTGAATTAAATAGTATTGAATAATTTGTTATTCTGAAATAATCTAGACTCAAGTCTTTTTCTGGAGAAGGGGAGCAACATATATTCATTGCTTTTTTATTTTAAATTGGACATATCTATGTTCCAAAAATTGCCATTTGTGGAATGAGAAGAAAGTTCTGAAAAATCATTTACCCAGATGAGACTGAATTTTGTAAACTGAATTTCCAGATTGAAAATCTTGGCCATTCAACATGCTCAGGACCTGCAGGGTCTCTGTGCCCTATACCTCTTCTAAGCACTAAGCATGGAAGGAACTTTTGGAGAATCCAGAGGCTATGAGGGTTTAAGACAAGTAGACTGCTTCTGGCCCATAGAGAAGAATGATTCGGAAATATAGCCCAATATCTTTTAGATTATAAGTTTGAGTTAGCTTCTGTAGTATGTTTCCTATATGCTCACTTTTCTGTGAGTTGGTGCGACCCATTTGTTCTCTACATTTCTGTGATTAAGAACATAGCTCTTTCAGAGATTGAAAATATCTTAGTTTATGACTTAGTTCAGTACCTCTTACCAGATTTTGGGCCAGTTATTTAAATACCCTGAGTCTTCTCCTGATAGATAAAATGCACTTATTTCTTCACTCATTTATTTGTCATCCAATAAATATGGTCTTGGTCCCTTCTAAAAGCCATTAACTGTTCTAGATACAGCAATATAGAGATGTCCACAAAGAGAAAATATCTGCTTTCATGAAATTATTCTCTGTTGGTTTAGGGAGATGTCAATAAAATTATAATGAACAAATAATCAAATATCAAATAATACTTTGAAATTATAGTATTGAATAATATTGAATAATTACAAAATCAAAATAAAACAGGGCTTTCACAAAATCAAAGGACAGTGATACAGCATATGGGACGAGGATCAGGCACAGGAAAGCCCCCTAAATAGGGAATATTTAAAGTGATATTAAGCTGATAAGAAGGCACCAATCATGACAATTGCTTGTGGGCAGGGACGGGAAGAGAGCAATCTTGGCAAAGAGGAAAGAAAGTAAGCCATCTTAGGTGGGGTCAGGTTTGGCATGTTTGGGAAACAGAAAAGAAAAAAAGTTGTTAAACCATGGAACAAGAGAAAGAGGTATTATGGATAATAACATCTAGAGACAAAATATGCCCATCCCTTGAAGAGATTTAAATCTCTTAAATGGTTTTAAAACAACCTTTAAAAAATAATCTCTGTTCTAAGGGCATTCAATGGTAGGTACCTAACTTGGTGTAGGACTTTCAGGCTCATCTCAGTTTCACTTTTTAAATTTAATTTTCTTCCATTTATTTAACCAAAACTCCTTTTGAAAACATTGACCTGTGGCTAAATTTAGATTATTGTGCATCTAGGTGTGGGTGCTGCACGGAGTAGTGAATTAATCTAAATGCCTGAAATAGCTTCCAGATTGAGTGAAGGAAAAATGTTTTCTTACATGTTTATTGAAATACACAGCCTCTAAGGATATCATTTGTTCCTTCATTGTTATTGTTGATAGAGGACCAAAGCAGGGTGTGGGAAGGAAGTAAAAGTTCACTCCAGATGATGCATCTAAAGAGATTGGAACATGGAGAAGTATGGGCAGAGTTAAGAGACGTCCACAGAGAACAGGAGGGTGCACTTACCACTCACAGGGCTGAAGGGGTGGGTAGAGGACTTCCAAAGCTCCATGGGAGCCAGAGCATTGGAGGAGGAACTGACTGAAAGAACTGTAGCCAGGGAGAAAGGCAACCCCTGCTACAAATAGAATGAGTAGGAGTCACTCAGCCACTTTCTAAATTTGCTTTTTGATATCCCTTCAGACCTACAATGCCTGCACCCTATAGAAAGCTGGCCAATAATAGAGACAGAATGATATAGTCCACAGAAGGAAAGGCTGCTTCTTTGGGGGCATATAACAGGGCAGAAGATGTATAAGGGAAAGGCAAACAGAAAAATGCCAGTGCACATGGATAAATTAATTTAAATATTTTTTTTCCTCTTGACTCTACTATTTAAAAATAAAACATTGAAAGTTCAGCAACAAATACTTTGACTTAGGATTAGCAATTGTTACAGATTGGTAGGAATGATGGAAAGCTGGCTGTGTTTAATGAAAGCAACTGCTTTTCAACTCTATCCCTTGGTTGCTCTGTTTTGTTGTTGTTGTTTGTTTTTTTAATCTGGCACTGTTCTGACACCAAATATGTGGCTTTTTCTGACATCAATACCTATTATTTTTGCTTACCAATTCTTCAACTCTGTGACATTGAATGTCCCACACTTCTTGTCAATTTTTACACTACCTACCTCGAGTTAGCCTCATGCTCCACAGGTGTAAGGACTCTGTCCCAACCCAGCTGCAGATGGGATGCTTGGGATACTCACAATTAACTCGACAACTACTAATTTGAAAGTTACCGCAAACTATCCTCAGGCTCAATAACTCACTAAAATGACTCATAAAAACATTTTATGACTCAGGAATAGCCAAAAATGAATAGATGCATATGGACAAGGTATAAGAGAATGGATGTTGAACTTCTATGCCTTCTCTGGGCTCACCACATTTCTGGAACATCATTATTTTCACCAACTTGAAAGCTCCCCAAACCTTGTGTGTAGACCTCATGAAGGTTCTCATGGAGGTGACCATTGGTGAAGATGGTCTATCTCCAGCTCCAACTCCAGTCCTCAGAAGTTGAAGGGTAGAGCTGAAGGTTTCAATCCATGAATCAGATCTTGGTCTTAGGTGACTAGCCCCCATTTTGAGGCTACCTAGCCCGCATCCCAAGTGACCACATTAGCATAAACCTAGGTGGGATCAAAAAGAGTCTATTCAGAATAACAAAAATATTCCTGTCACTCAAGCAGGAAACTGGGGCAAAGACCAATAATATTTTTAATTATGCCACATTTGCCATGAAGAAATCATGGGTCAGACAATCTCACCTTTGGTGAGAAACACAAAATCTCCATGTGAAGACACCTGATTTCTAAGCATTCTCAATTCTTTCAGATTTTCCAAAAGGGCTTTGCAGTCCAAACAAAGGATACCTATTAAAAGGATTTCTCTCACGGTTTCCAGTCTGAGATATCTGACATAGAACTCTAGAACGATAGTTTCTAACATGGTTGCACACAGAATCAGTCACCTGGTCAGCTTTAAACTTCATGCCTAGACGTCAAGCCAAGCAATTGTGTCAGGACCTCCTGGGTCAGCCCAAGACACTGGAAATTTTCAACATGGTTTCCTGATTGTTTTAATGATTTTTTTTAGATGTTTAGGTGCTTTTTATTTTTTATTCTAATTTGTTATGCATGATAGCAGAATGAATTACAATTCCTATTACACATGTAGAGCACAATTTTTCACATCTCTGGTTGTACACAAAGTAGAGTCACACCATTCATGTTTTCATACATGTACTTAGGGTAATGATGTCCATCTCATTCCACCATCTGTCTTACACTTATACCCCCTTCTTTTCCCTCCCTCCCCTTTGCTCTATCTAGAGTTCGTCTAATCCACCCATGATCCCCCCAACCCCATTATAAATCAGCATCCTTATATCAGAGAAAACATTCGACATTTGGTTTTGGGGGATTGGCTAACTTCACTTAGCATTATATTCTCCAACTTCATCCATTTACCTGCAAATGTCATGATTTTATTTTCTTTTGAATGCTGATTAGTATTCCACTGTGTACATATACCACATTTTCATTATCCATTCATCAACTGACAGGCATCTAGGTTGGTTCCACAGTTTAGTTATTGTGAATTGTGCTGCTATAAACATTGATGTGGCTATGTCCCTGTTTTATATGGTTTTTAAGTTGAATATAGACTAGGAGAGGGATAGCTGGATCAAATGGTGGTTGTATTCACAGTGTTCCAAGGAATCTCCATACTGCTTTCCATATTGGTTGCACCAATTTGCAGTCTCACCAGCAATATATAAGTGTACCTTTTTCCCCACATCCTCGCCAATACTTACTGTTGTTTATATTCTTAATAGCTGCCATTCTGACTAGAATGAGATGAAATCTTAGAGTAGTTTTGATTTGCATTTCCCTAATTGCTGGAGATGTCGAACTTTTTTTCATATATTTGTTGATTGATTAAATATCATCTTCTGAGAAATGTATGTTCAGTTTATTGGCCCATTTACTGATTGGATTATTTGTTTTTGTTAGTGATTTTCTTTAAAAAATAAAAATTTTGTTTTGGAATAAGTTTACATTTACAGAAAACTTGTGCAGATAATACAGATTTCTCCCATACTGCACATCAATTTCCCCTATTGTTGACACCTTACATTACCATGGCACATTTAATTTGCCAAAATTAGAAAAGTGGGCTGGGTGCCGTGGCACATGCCTGTAATCCCAGCGACTTGGGAGGCTGAGGCAGGAGAATCGCCAGTTCAAAGCCAGCCTCAGAGAAAGCAAGGAGTTAAGCAACTCAGTGAGACCCTGTCTCTAAATAGAGTACAATACAGGGCTGGGGATGTGGTTTAGTGGTTAAGTGCCCCTGAGTTCAATTTCTGGTACTCCCTCCCCCACAAAAAAAAATTAGGAAACTGACTTTGGCATATTATTGTTAGCAACAGACTCTATTTGGATGTCACTAAGTTTTCTAATAATATTATCTTTCCGGTCCAGACTCTAATCAAGGATACCATGTTAGTTCAATTGTCCTGTCTCACGGGCCTGCTCTGGTCTTTGGGATTTTCTCGGATTTCCTTGTTCTCCTTGAATAGTACTGATTCTGCATCCTGGAGAATTCCTCCAGATCTGTTTTTTGATGTTTTTATCATGACAGGACCTATATTACATATGGATTTCTAGAAAGAATGCCATTGGGATGAAGTGGCTTTCTCATCATATCATGGTTTAATCACCATGTTTTAAAATGATTGCTCTAATTAATAGTGGCCGGTGGAGAAGAGATAGCAGGTCTCATTCAGCTTCTAGCAGTTTGAAGTGGACAAGTCAGTATAGGAAATCCAGAGGGTTGACTGGCAAGCAGTGATCTTCAATTCTTTTAAATAAGCTGTCTGAATTGAGTCAAGAGGCAAAGGTCCTCTTCCAGGACCATACACTAATGAGTCTTTAGGGAAGCCAATCACAGTGTTCCAATGTTGATTTCTTCATTTGTGCTATCAAGAATGTCTATCTGAGGCCATTTCCATTCCTAAAATTAAATGATTCCAAAAACTCTGGAGAGGGGTTTCATTAGTCAAATATTATCCATAGTTGAATTTCCTAAGAGGTAATACATTATATACCGAGCAAGACATCTCCAAGATGTCCAAGTATATACAAAAGAGGATAGCAGGGCAGCCCCTTTACTTTTCCATGTGACATCTGTGACGCTTGTATCCTAGGAATATTAGACATCAGACAGGAAGTAAACAAATTGCAAAATCTAAGAAGAAAATTCAACTCCTCCATTCATCTTTTGTCTCTAGTACTCACTGGGGATGCTGGACTAAAAATGACATAATTTGTTTATGAAATATTAGGAGTGCACATTTTAGTACTTAAAAAAAAAAAACTTTTTAATGTTGACTCTTTGCGTAAATCTTACCGGAAATGAGGAGGCTTGGCTTTCAACATTGGATGTTCTAAGTTTGCCAATAATTTGTACACAGCCTGTGATTGCAAAACCACAAACATTTCACAATAGTGGAAGCCTCTAATTAACCATAATCAATGACAGAGTGGACTTGTTTTAAATACATGTTTAATAATACTAATAACTTTAAGATTATAAACCAAGAGATTCGCTGTTGAGGTGAGATAGGTAGGCTGCAAATGGTTTGCTAAATACTTTTTCTACCTCCGTGTGTTAAGTCTGACACAGAACATGCTACTAATATTGGATCAGGCTCTCATCTGATGTAATTTGCCTGTGGGAATTGTATTGGCTGTGAAATCATCTCCTCTTAGCTGTTGTTTAAAAAGAGGGGTGGCTGGGAGCAGGGGAGTGGCACAATTCTATGGCACATTTCAAATGACTGAAACCAGCCATTCTTAGGCACTCAGACAAGAAAGTATGTCAAACAGGACCTTTAATGTATATTTATATTTAAAAATCCGACCTAACAGAAAACCCTGAATCTTTTATACAATGACTGGAGCCTTGTAAGAGCCCAATTAATGTATTGTCAGGTGAATGGTTGGCCTGGCACTCCGAGCTGTTCTGAGGGATGAGAGGGGGCTCAGGTAGCGCCTAGGAAGAATAGATGCACTTGTAGTGATTCAGTGGCCCGTCTGAAAGGCACATGCAAAGGCAGCTGCGTCTGGTGTGCTGTCTTTCAGGCTCACTTGATAATGCTAGTGTCAGTTTCAACTGAAGCGTGTGCCAGATTTCAGATAGCCTGAGCTGGCATTTCAGAGCCCTTAATTGTGGAACTTGAGAAGAAAATGGGCACATTCTTCCTGAGATGGTTATTCAAATACAGGCTGCTACTGACCCCTGCCCCACCTCTCTGGGCCCCACTTTTGTTCTGTTTCCACATAAAATGCATGAGGAATACTGAACCTTTTCCCCTTGGCCACTCCTTTATTGCCATCTTTGCTGGGAGTGGCCTTGTTAAAATGTGCCCCATGCATTAAAATGAAATTGTCACTCCTGGGTGGTGCAGCATAACGTGGTTTGACACTAAATGCCGGCAGCTACAGAAAACAGAATTTTATTGCACGTGTTCTTTCAGAGAAGAGTCTCTAAAGGCTCACAGCAGACTTCACTTAGTTAAATCTGAATGAACCCAAAGTGAACAATCTATGCTGCTGTCTTTGTGTTCATAGAAACAGCCCCCATCCAGCCTGATATGGCTGTAAAACAGCTTTAAGAAAAGATGATCATAATTAGAATTCAGATGGGAAGACTGGAAGCTTTCAAACCACTGAAATATTGTAGGTGGGGGGAATGAATGATTTTCTTTCTTAGCTTCCTCTGTGTCCCCTAAAACACATAATGTAGAATCAACTTAACACTAACCCCATGTAGGTTGGGTCTTCTTTCAGAATTCCATGTCATTTTAAGGCGCAAAGAGAAAGGATTTGATTTGAGGACTTCTGCAAGCAAGTTTTAGAGTCTTAACTGCCTTTTAGCTGGATGAATACCCAGAGAGAGATTGAGCAGGGAGGGGGCTCTAGGGCATAGGCTTTTCATTCTGTAGCTCTCCTAGAATAAAAATTCCATAAAGTAACATCTGTAGTAATTAAGGGCTTACATTTCCTCTCCCATTCATGTCTCTGCTAGGAGGAAAGGTTATTTTCCCTGAGACAATAGATAGTAGATCCTGTGGGAAGACAGAACACAGTTAGAATTCATTTGTTCTTAGAAATGGAAGTTTCCTACTTACAAAAAGGAAAAAAAAATCTGAACACATTGGAAGACTTATAATAAAACATTCCACTGGAAAGACAACTTAAAAGAGTTGGGCAAATTATATTTAGCTGGCCCTAATGTTTAGAATAAGGAAAGATTCATCTTATCTCTATTATGAACTAGCTTTTGATTTGCAAAATGCTATCTTTGTTCTTCTTTATTAAAACTTTATACTATGATGCTTACATATTTTTATGTATACGTCAATTCAATCTTAAGATTTTCCCCAAATAACATTTATGTGGATCTTTTGTGTCATTTGATAAAATGAATAATGACCTATTGACCTCACATTGGTTTCTTGCATTAATAGCCAGATCAACAACATAAGTCATGAGGCCCAATGAAAAAATGATGACGTGAAGCCCCTTATTAAGACTAAAAAAAATATCAAGAATTTTAAGACGGTGATAGCAGAGCTTTCAATCAAATGCATGTTGTTCTATGGGAGGGCTCTGTGTAAGGAAGGATACAGGTATCATGCCCATGAAGTTGGACCTGGTTGGTGGTAGGGATTTGCCATGAGTAGCAATATAGGAAGATTTCATCTCATGAATCACAGGAATGTACATCTGAAAACAAACTTTAAAGATTTGGCAGGAAATGATTACAGCTCTCTAATGGAGTTTCTGATATGATTTTTAACTTTGTTCACCAGGTCTTACAGATACCCTGTTTAGATCTCCCAGTCTGTCTCTAAGACTCCAGTTGAACTTTCCACTCAGCTATGTGGCTGGCTCTCTCTGCCTTCTTGTACAGAGGGGCCCAGACCTCTTCCTCCCCAGCTCAGTCCAGGCGTTAACTAAGTTCTCCAAAGGCCTTTTCTGCCTCTATGCCAACTTTTCAGCATTTTCCTGGGTTTTGAGGTGCCTCTTATATTTGATACTTTCAACAAAGATGATGGCTTTGTGATGTTCTTTATTGTAGCAACAATAAATGTGTATTACTTATTTGGCAATTGTTAACATATTTTTTTCTTGTTTCCCCTACATGTAATATGGTCATGTATTAGGTTTCTGAAAACACACATAAAATTTAAATGTAGGAATGTTTGACAACTTGTATCGATGGTATCCATTGCAAGAATGCTCATATTAATAACATAGCAGAAAATCTAAAATTATACTTTGCCTTTTGGACAAATTTCACACATTTCATGCACATCTTTTTTCATGAATATGCGTGCTGCTTCTTAAGCTTATTTTTGCCTCTAGTTTATTTTTGTGGGACTTAATTTCCTTTCATCAGAATCAACTTTTAATTTTTATCTTCTCCATTTAATTTTATAAAACAAGATGCAGATATAATTCATTATTTAAAAATTGTTACGAATGCTTCAGTACTTAAGACATGTCAACACTGCCAATATCGAAATTATGGTGGAATGGTTCAAAACATTCATTCCTTTAATTGTATGTGAGATGCCCAAATTCTGCATGAGAACCCCCAGTTCAGGAATATTGGAATTCTAGTACTAAAAAATAAAGGAGGCGACCGTCCAAATTTCAAAATTAAGAAAGTATAAGTTCTGAGGTTGTTGTATTTCTATCCTTCTCCCACATGCAGGGTCCCAAATAACTCTCTTTGGGTGTCTTTCACATAGTGTGTCTTCAACAAAAGTGTCATGGTGCTGATGTGACTAACTGGGTTAGTCCCTGCTGTATGCTAAGAGCTGTTTAAATAAGACATGTCTCCTCACCTTGGTTGGTGAATTCCTCTGTGGTATGGCTTCGCAGTTATAGAATAGACTTTAGTGTTGGATAGCGATCCGTTCAAATACTGATTCTACCACTTATTAGAAAAATAGTTCATGTCTTCAAGCCTGAGTGCCCTTGTTGACATGACCTACCTTTCAGATTGGCTAATTCATTCACTTGGTAGGCATTTATGGAATGTTTTCAGTTGCTAAACATTCTTGTGTGAATTAAGTAAGATAATGTCTCTGGGCTTCCTCTGGGTGAAGCTCCAGCAGAGAGTCTTCCACATGGGCAATTTTCACTACAGGGAATGATACTTTCAACAAAGATGATGGCTTTGTGATGTTCTTTATCAGCCTGGTCATCACAGTCACAGCAAAAGTTGACAATAAAAGTAAATTTCTCAAACCTTTCCATTGCCTTTCGTTTTCATTTTGTAATTTCTTTCCTTCCTCCCTGCATTCTCTCTCTCCTCCCACCTGTCTCTCTTTTATATATATATATATATATATATATATATATATATATATATATAATTTTATTTTTTTTATGTGCACAACTTGACAAAAGTATATGATCCCCTGTTTACTTTCTTTTGCCAGAATGGAGTCTACTGAAAAATGTGAAGTGGTAATTCAACATTTTAATGGAAAATATCTGAAAACACCACCAGGCATCCCAGGTAAGAAGTGTCATTAAGAAGGCCTGTTGCTATTTTTAAAATAATTATGTGCTAAGGCCCTTCCCTGGTCACTGGAAAGAAAAACTTTGCTTTTATAAATCTGTATTTTTTGAGGGGAAGGGTACTGGGGGTTGAACTCAGGGGTACTTAACCACTAATCCACATCCCCAACCCTATTTTGTATTTTATTTAGAGACAGGGTCTCACTGAGTTGCTTAGTGTCTTGCTTTTGCTGAGGCTGACTTTGAACTCTCAGTCCTCTGGTTTTAGCATCCTGAGGCTCAGTGGAGTGGCATGAATGTATATTATTATTTTTTTATTTATGTATGACAGCAGAATGCATTACAATTCTTATTGCACATAAACAGCACAGTTTTTCGTAGCTCTGGTTATATACAAGGTATATTTGCACCAATTTGTGTCTTCATACATGTACTTTGGATAATAATGATCATCACATTCTACCATCATTTATAACCCCATGCCCCCTCCCTTCCCCTCCAACCCCTCTGCCCTATCTAGAGTTCATCTATTCCTCCCATGCTCCCACTCCCTATTCCACTATGAAGTATGACACACTAACTCATCTTTCTCAAAAGTTTCTTAGCGTATCTTCTTTGGCTTTTTATATGAACATTTTCTTGGCTAAAGTAAAATAGAAGAAAAACACAGCAAAGTTCATTAACAAAGAGTGCGTTTAAAACATTAGGGAAGGTTATAACTCTTATCATTAATGTTGACACCTTGTAGTTTGTAGTTTATAAAATATTAAACAGTGATATTCACAGTGGAGTCTACAGATTGATGCCCGTCTCCAAGCATTTCCTAGAAGTCCATGACAAGAAAAGTACAGAAAGGAAAGTAAGCAATCAGAAACATTTATGGCAATTTGACACTGCCAGGAATTCTAAATGCCAAATTTTAAATTTTACAAGAATATCGATTACTGACAGACAGAAACTTTTGAAAAAAATACCATCCATTCATTAGAGATAATTGGAGAAGTTCCAAATTAGACTACCCCATGGCATTTTGTATGGGGGAATTTTCAGGCAAATTCTTAAGGTTCTATAAATGTTATAATAAAAGATATAACTTCATGCTCTCAGGAGTTATATTCAGCATAAGAAAAGTCAAATATACCATGTATATCAGCATTATAAATGCCTCAACTTGATATTAATCTGGCAGCAAGTTACATGTAAAGTATTTGAGAATAGATAAGTTAAATTAAAAAATGTACTTTCACTAATGCACAAAAACTTAAAAGACTGAAGGGTTAAACTGGGGAAAATTCCAATAAGTAAAGAACTATCTTTGTGATGAATGTTTTTTTTTTTTTTTTTTGTTGTTGTTGTTGTTTGTTTTTGAGTTTTGCTTGCTTGTTTGTTTTTTGCTTTTTACAGTATGATGATTCTCAGGAAGGAAAACTAAGCTTGATTTCAAAAGTGTTTGTGCCACCATGCAGTGTTAAAGCTCCTTAAAGAGTATAGGGGTGGAGTATTTCAGTTCCTTATAATAGTTCAAGGTTATATAGAAGGGAAATGTGGGCAAAAAAAAAAATGTTCTTGTGGAAGAGTCAGAAGTTGTTTTGTTTTATTTATGATTTAGTGGGTGGGTGGGTGGTCAGAAAAGCAAGATGACCCTTCACACTGACACTGGGTGATGTGGAAGACCCAAAGCAGATGATGACCAGTAAATCAGTGAGTGAACATACAGCAGAGACTATGCCTTGATCTGGTTATCTCCCATGCATAACATCCCCTCAAGAACCAACTGCATTATGATCCAATTGGAGACATATGGTGTTGTTAAGAAAGGAGTTAGCAGTTTTCATCTCAGCATGTAAGCTGCCCTTGCATTTTAGGAGAAATACTTTTTTTTTTCCCCCGTTTAGCATAAACAGATATTTTAAGACACTCTGCTCAGACCTATCATTGAATCAAGGAATGGCATTGTTTGTGGATTTTCTTCTTATTTATCCCAGTTGATACAACAGATGCCTGTTTATGCAGCAGGCATTCAAACTAGGTATGAGTTATATTGTTTTGTAAAAAAGCAAGAAAACTATGTGGAAATTATTGTTGATTAAATTTTAACATGGGTGTTTTACTTTTTAGATTTCATCGTTTTGGAAAAAAAGGACATTGAAATCCTTCTTGACCCAATTGATTTTAAAATGTTTTGTTTGATTTTCCCCATAGAACATACAGTTGACTAATACAATTTAATGCATAAGACAAAGAATGTCACTGCAAATCCTCAAATGTCCGGGCGTCCTTCTTGAATACACAGACTGTGACATTAACCTATCTAATATCATAGCTACACCCAATGGAAACATTGTGAATAGCAGGAATTTGGTTATGAGTTTCTCTTCACTTAGATCTCATGGGAATAAGAAAAAAAAATGATACTCAATTATAAAACTCTTAGAGATATAGTTTATGAGCTTTGCACTCAATATAATAGAATATATAATATTGATCAGCATCTATTCTCAAATTTGCTTGTTTATGTATCACTTTGGAAGTCAAATAGTTTAATAGAAGTTTCAGATGCTAATTAAAAATACTTAATCGTTGATATGTAAATATATGTGAAATAAAAGAGGACATAAGGTAAGATATGGGTATTTTTAAAGGTTCAGTAGTAAAATCTTTACTGGTATCATTTCTATGTGAGGCCTGGTATAATCAAATTTGGTTATGCTATCTGTCTTTATTCATCCTCATTGCTTATTTTGTTAGATATCATTGAAATCTTATTTTCAGAAATTCATATCTTAATCCAAATTTTTATTCCATCTTGAAAAAAAAAGGAATATCACTAGTCCTGATAGCTGGGGATAGTCCTTTGACTTATTTTTTAAAGTGACCATTTTCCTAACCAATTTCAGTACAGTATTTTAGTGAGCTTGTCCTTGCTTGTGATTGTACTAATTAAAACCAACATCAATTGATTTGGCCTACCTAAAACAAAAATAGAAATCAAAAAAAATCTGAAAAGGCTCAGTATACTGCACTACCAAAATTTAGCATGCTTGAGTTCAGAAGTTGATGATTTTGCAGAACTGCACATTGATAATTTTGATGCAGGACTTTCAGACTGAGTAAATGAGGACTCACAGTGATTCAATAATGGCCTGAGATTCTCAGGCACCAACTCTGGTGTCAAAAAGATTACATGCAAAGTAAGTTAGGTTCTTTTTAAAAGCTCTGCTTTTAATCTTACTCCAAGCAAGTACTAAGCCATGGGTACCATATTCCCTTGCTGACTTCTCCATTTAGGAAGGTATTGGGGAAATACTGCATGTGCAAGTACAATGCCATTTTTATGTCTGTTGCTCCAGAGAATAATGATTATTCCCCCAGGATATGTGAAGCTAATTATTTTCCTTAGATGAACATATAGTTTTCAAATTTCCTAGGGTCCCATTTTTATAAAATAATGAGAAAAATAACTACTTCAACCCAAAACTTTGACATTTTGCCTTTAATTCATTTCTTCTTCTTCTTTTCTTTGTCTCTTTTTTTTTTGTTTGTTTGTTTCTTTCTTTCTCCTTATTTTCTTGGTACCCAGGATTGAACCCAAAGACACTTAAACACTGAGCTGCATCACCAACCCTTTTTATATTTTATTTTGAAACAGGGTCTCCCTAAATGGCTTAGGACCTGCTATGTTGGCAAGGCTGGCTTTGAACTTGCAATCATCCTGCCTCAGCCTCCTGAGCCACTAGGATTACAGGGCTGCACCACTGTGCCACTGTCTCTGAATTTCAAATCCTAACATTTCATAGTTAAGGACATTTGCAAGGACATAAAACATTGACCACATTTATGTTGCTGGCACCATTTTTATTTGAATCATCATGAAAATAATTTTCTCGTTAAACATGATTCATGTTGATATTGAGTTTTCATTCCTGATAGATAATGTGAGCTAGGAGGGAATTTTATATATACCTTCTTTTGGATCTTGCTTTCCCTCTGGACTCCTCCAATTTATTCATAAAATATCTAATTTTAATCAGTATAACATGAATCATTAATGCCTCTTAGCATCTCCCCAAACCCACCTTGTTTACTTTAGATTATAATGTAATTCCTAGGTTTTCATGACCTGGAATAGTGAAGCTAAATATCAATGTCAGAAATCAAACTTTGAGTAGGAGCTTAGTTGATACAGGAAGTTAACAAAATCAGGCATCAGTGTTGCTATGAGCAGGTAAGAAGGAGAGGCTATAGAGGCAGGTGTTAAAAAGTGTCAATCATTTGAGTGTTTTTGCCATCTGCAGAAAAAGATCATCCAGTATATTCTCCCTCCCCTAGAGAAAAAAAAAGAAAACACAGTGTTCCATAAATGTTGCATGTCCTACATATCGATCTTGATGCTTTCTGGACAAAATGAAGGATCATTAGTTGCTTGCCTGCCTAACCCCAGACATTTCTTTGTCCTGTAATGAATCGCACAGCAATGTTGTGCAGCCCCAAAGCGTTCCAATTTCAAATATCTGGCAAAAGCAAAGGGTAAGTTCCCAGACACTTCAGGGATCTGTAGGGCATGAACTTGAAAGGCTCACTTTCAAAGAGCCCCTGGAGCACAGCAATGCACCATGCGGAAAAGGCTTCCACATGTAAGGACATGTATTGATGAACAGAACATGCAGCCTGGCTTATAGAAAAATAAATCATGCTGTGCTCTCAGACTAGACGTTTGCCTGTAAGCACATGTTCCTATCAGTAAAAGAGTCTTTCCTGAAGAATATGGAATTATCTACTTCTGATAGGACTTTCTCATTTTTAGATAATTGTTTCTCATCCCAATTAACCCCAAGAGGTAGGGAAAGTTTGAGAGGAAGCTTACCATTATAGGACCTTTGCAAATTTAACAGATCTGTTACCAACAGAAATTTAGATAAATATTGCAGTACTAGAGAAAATGTTTTTTTATAATAAATAAAATAAAAACTCATGTGCCTTCTGATGCTTGACCATAGTAATTTTACTATTTTGTGTTGATGCAAATAAAAATGTAATTGTAGATGTATATGTGTGTGTATATATATATGTGTGTGTATTACATTTTATATATATATATATATATGTACATATATATATATATATACACACACATATACACACACACACTTTATGGGAGCACTAAGGAAATATATTTATAATATGATAATTTAAAAAAAAGAGAGAAGGAATATTTGTTTAAATGTAAAACTCCTCCCAGAATAAAATATCCACAACTTATTTAAAATGTTACTTATATTGAAAAGGATATTGAAAAATATGAACATTTGAGTAATTGGTTTTTCAATTATAATATTCTTTTGGGAGGGATACCAAGAATTGAAACCAGGGATGTTTAACCACTGAATAACATTCCCAGACCTTTTTATATTTTACTTAGAGAAAAGGTCTTGCTAAGTTGCTTCAGGCCTCACTAAATTTCTGCAGCTGGCTTTGAACTTGTGTTCCTCCTGCCTCAGACTCCTGAATTGCCGGGAATAATTATAGGCACACACTACCATGCCTCACATTCACTCAGAATTTTTATGAGTTGGAAATGTTGAAGAAAGTCATAATTTCTGTTTCTTCAGTTATGCCAGTCTATTAAGTCCTCAGATGCACCTATTGTTGAGAGGCAGGTAACAAATAGAAAAAAATGTGGTTTTTTTTTAGGCAAAAAATTCCTTATTGTCTTGCTCAGGTGAAACAGTATCCAACTTTAAGTATTTCATCTTTGTGAAACTAAAATCTCATTTGTATAACATACTTTGTAAACACTACAATCCCCAATCAGATATCATTTTGGATTTCTCCTCAGTAAAGGGACTTTGGTAATATTTAAGTGCAACTATTTGTCAAACCTCTCATATTTATGTTAGTGATGCCTTCTAGATGATTTCTGTATTTCAAACCAATAATTCCTTTTTATGGTGGAGAAAGCACAATTAGAATATTAATGAACTTCATAGAGCAGCCAGAAAACTGTATGGCTAGTGACATGATTGAATCAGTGTGAATTCTATGAAAACGTATCTGGTCAATCAACCCTTGAGCTCAACCTTCCTGTGGAGCCACATGTGGTTTTGTAAAGGTAAACATCTAGGACTCTAGATATAAAGGGGACAAAGATTCATCCTTAGGAGACTAGAAATAACTGAAATAGATTTTGTGCCCCATGCTATTATAATTTTAGCTTTAACTGAGATAGGCGGTCTTTGTGTGTCCTCAAAGCATCTTACCTTGGCTTTATACCTAGTATTTTTGCTTTTACTTCTCAGGAAAAAAGCTAGAAATGTCTATTCAACCAACACAGGTCTTCTGTAGACTTTGGGGAAACCTTCCATCAGTGGGAGTCAGTGGATGATATCCAGCCTATACTCCTTTTGATGGTCAAGTTGGAGTCATGTTCTACATAGTTCCTTGGGCTCTTACCCATAGTAGCAACATACTGATGGGGGCATCCTTTCTTGTCTTATCCTTCCTCCCTGCCTTTCCTTCTCTTTTCCATCATATCCATATTCTGGTTTCAGCTCCTAATTGAGCTACCTTGTCCTAGACTCTGCTTTTAGAGAATGAAAATTAAAGTTGAGTTTTAATAATCACATTGGAGAATCCCTTTTTGACTCAGAACTTTTGGTCTAGAGGAAGGGAGACCCAGCTAAAGGAGCGAAGTGAATTTCATGGACTAGAGTATCCTGTATTCATGGCTTTGGGTTGATGAAGGTTGCAGTTAACAAGAAACATATGAAAAAAAGACAATAAAAAACACCAGCAGTGGCATGACTGGCTTTAGTAGAGTTGACATAAAGAAGTGGACGGTTGATGAAAATTCAAGGGATGTAAAGTAGTCACAGTGCTAGCAAAGATGTCCAGACATAGGGAATTCCCATTACCGCAAAGGTAACTGTTGAAGTGTGGTCTTTGTTAAATATGAACTCATGCATGCCTGTGGTTAGGTGAAGTAAAGTGCAAGTGATCTTTAGCTGAGTAATTGGAGGCTTCTGATTATAATGTGGGAGGGTTTTTCATTAATATTTGAGGCTACATGACTTAATCTCACACACTGATGCTCCTGAAATTCTAATCTTCATAGGAGCAGGTTAAAAAGTGTCAAGGACAGTGAAGTAACTTTTTTAATCTTACCTGATTCTGACTTTTCCAAACCATGATCATTTCCATGTTTTGTAGATTTACGGGCTGTGTGCTTAGCTCAGGGTAAGCCCTCAATAAATGTTCTTTGGAGGGTACAATTCCATGAAGTGAATGTCCTTCATACTTGTATTTTCTTACAATGAGCTTCCCTAGGGTGTGTATGTGGCGGGGTGGGGGGTGGGGGTGCACATCTCCAGCTGAACAAACATGCAGCTAACATGGAGGAAAACCTTGAGGGATGTCAACCCATATTTCCTTAATTTTTTCAAAAAATCCTGTACACGCACATATCTATCTAAATAGAAAGAAATGGGAAGAGAGAAAAAGAGGACTTGAAATGTTCAGAAGAACATGCAACTTAAATGAGCAATATTCCAGTTACTTTTTGGAAGCATGTTTCCAAGACTGCTTGCTTTGCAAGGTGTTATTCTGCTGGCCTAATCATTATCTCTATGAAGAACTCATTCTGATCCAGTGCAGTGAAGAATTCTGTTTTCCTGGCAACGGTCTTGCCTAATTACATTGAAATCCTGTCTGTATCTTAACTTTTTGCCACTGGTACTGTTACTGAGCTACACTTTCACTTTGTTTTTCTTCTTTTTCATTTTGAAAAAGTGGCTATCAAGAGAATAAATAGAAAAGAGAGTTTCCTGGCCTATTCTTTTGTCCCTTTTGGAATAATGTTTGCTTCTTGCCTAGAGGAAATTCCACACTGCCCTGCTCCCTATTGTAATATTATATAGAATTTGTAGTTCTTATCAGTAGGACCTTATTAATGCTTTGCTGAGCATATCTTTTCTATTGTTATGCATCAAGCACCATGAGTAGCAGCAGAATTCTTCTAGGGTGTCATTTTGTTGCAGGATCTAATAATTTAAAGTACTTGTAAATTGATGCAATGGGGAGAAGAGATGAGGAAGTTTTCAATAAATCTTCAAAATCATGAATAATCTTCAAACATTATTTCTAAAAGAGTAACATCGTTCAAGTCTGCCAAAATTTCTGAATTAAAGACTTTACAGTAAAAACTTATCAAATAAATGATAGGGTCTTAATTTTATCACTAAGACCATGTTGGCTTTGCCTTCCATTAGCATCACTAATGAGCAATAAAACCATTTAGTGTCTATCCGAGTAAGTGTTATTAGGAAGCAAAGAGGGTTGAGGGGCTGCAGACCAATTAAGATACCAGCTAGGGAGACCAAACAGAATAATTAAGTGTTTAGTACATTTCCAAATCTACGATCTCATCTAATAGGTTTGATTTAAAAATAAATTCTAGTCAATTTCTAAAGAAATGGATAGTATTCTGCATTGAATACTTGCCATTCTCTCCCAGTAACTGCCAAAAACCCTGCCATACTACACAAAACCATGTATGATGTAAGCTCTTTAGAATGAAAGTCTACAAAACTGAAGGAGATATTTTAAGAGGAATATAAATGAAAACACTCATTAGGCAAGCTCGGAACCAGCTATCATTTGTTTATCTTCTTATCTGCTTCCTCAGATTTCTCATGTCTTTAAGTTCATGAATGATGAATCAATTAATTTACTATAATTTTAATCATTTTTTTCAGTACAAAAAGAAATGTTTCATAGGACATTTGCATATGTATGTTCTTGTTTTAGATTTCTCATATTTCAAAGACACCTTTGACCCAGTAGAGTGTGAATTTTTCTAAGACAGATCTTTGATGTTTATCTCTCCTTTTGTTTTTCTTTTCTTTCCAACAAGACTCTTCAGTCCCTTTAGATACAAGTACTGCACCTTGCCCTTTGTTTCAGGCATCTAAACCAATCCTTGGCACAAAATATTACTAATAATTATTTGTAAAAAAATTTGTACATAAATATTTGTAGTAGGCAGAATAATAGTAGGCCTCTCAAAGATCCATTATTCTTGACCCCTAAAACTGTAAATAGTTTATATGGAAAATAGGTATTAAGGTTTCAACTGAAATTAATATTGCTAATAGATGGAAAAACAAGGAAATTATCCCGGATTACCTGGTAAGTCACACACATCCTTGAAAGTGAAGAGAAAGGTAGAAGGCATGAGAATGATACAATGTGAAAAAAGACTTTTCCACCTCCTTGGGGTTGGAGGGAGCCCTGAGAAGCTGAGATAAGCAAGGAATTGTATTCTCCCCAGATATGAAACCCATTTTGTTTTATGACTTGAAGTTTTTAACGATTGGTTATAGGGGCAACAGAAAACTCACCCACCAACACTGAACTTGTTTTACCTTTTACTTTACTTTTACTTTCACCCATGTTATTCTTTTTTTAATATTTATTCTTAAGTTTTAGGTGGACACAGTATCTTTATTTTGCATTTATGTGGTGCTGAGGATCGAACTCAGTGCCTCGTGCATGCTAGGCGAGCACTCTACCACTGAGCCACAACCCCAGCCCCAATCCACACTATTCTTAATGGTTTATACTGTGTATATGAACTGCCTCTGGAAAATTCTCATAGTTTCTTTTACTTTTTACCTATTTCATGAGTTGCTTTGCATTACTTGTATGTTAAACATGAAAAAAAAACCTATCTTGTTAAATATTTCAACTTAGTTTCTTTATACCTTCTCATAAGGATATACTAGAGTAGAAAACTATCACACATCCGCAGAGAGCCTTTATAAAGGGAGTAATGGTCCTTAGGCCTCAGAGCACATCATTTTTAATTTCTTTTATTAGTGAATTATAGTTACACATAATAGTTGGATTTATTTTGACAAAATCACAAATTCATGGAATTTGATTTATTTCATTTCAGTCCCCATTTTCCTGCCCCCACTTTCTTCCCCTCCTTATTCCCATTTTCCTTTCTCTACTGATCTTCCTTTCACTCATTTATTTATTATTTTTGATTGATGCCTTATAAATATACATAAAGGTGAAATCCATGGTAATATATGTATACATGCACATAATGTAATTTTGCTAAATTCATTTCACATTTCCTCTCTTTTCCTGTCCCTCCTTCTCAAATTTCTTCTACTCCACTAAACTTCCCTACATCTTTGATATCCAATCTCCACCCCCCTTTTTCCCATTACTTTGCTCTAGTTTCTACATATGAGAGAAAACATTTGACATTAGACATTAACTTTCTGAGTCTGGCTAGTTCACATAGCATGATGTTCTCTAGTTCCATGCATTTACTGGTAAATGCAAAATTTTTTATTCTTTATGGCTGAGTAGAACTTCATTTTGTATATAGACCACATTTTCTTAATCTGTTCATCTATTGATAGGCATCAGGGCTGGTTCCATAATTTGGCTATTGTGAATTATGCTGTTATAAATATTGATGTGGCTGTATCAGTATAGTATGGTGATTTTAGCCCTTTTGGATGAATGAATACCGAGGACTGGGATAGCTGGGTCATATGGTAGTTTCATTCCTAGTTTTTTAAGGAATCTCCATACTGTTTTCTGGAATGAAATACTCATTCACAGTCCCACCATCAATGCATGAGTTTTCCTTTTTTCCCCCACTTCTTCGCCAACATTGATTATTATTTATATTTTTTTGTAATTGCCATTCTGACTGGAATGAGATGAAATCTTAATGTAGTTTTGATATATGTTTCTCTGATGAGTGTATTTTTAATTCAAATAAATAACTCATTAACTTAAACCATCTATTATATAAAATATGCCAGGAAAAGTATACCAGTTGTAAATCTAAATTCCATGCAAATTGTATCTCTTTAGGTCTCAACATTAACACTTGCTCTCAATAATTCTGATGATTGAAGAAGTGTTAGATTTTGGAAAAACCTATAAGGTTGTAAGTTGATATCAACTGAAAGTTTTAGATGATTTTACTTAAAGTATTAATGGTGTTCCCATCTCAATTTACTGCCCTATGAAATAAGCAGTGTCTTAAAGCTTCAAATGGTTGAGTTTCCTATGGAATCTTAGTTTTGAGACATGAATTTAAAATACTTGAGGGAAGGAAACATTGATACTCATTACTATGTTTTAACAAGGATTGTTATATTTCAAGTGATTAAAAAAACATCTGGGTATGGTGTTGCACACCTATAATCCCAGTGAGTTGGGAGGCTTAGGCAGGAGGATTGCAAGTTCAAAGCCAGTCTCAGCAACTTAGTGAGACTCTCTCAAGATAAAAAATATAAAGAATTATAGATGAATCTCAGTGTTAAAGCACTCCTGTATTCAATTGCCAGTACCATAAAAACAAACATATAAAAATTTCCAAAACTGAGGCCTTCTACAGCCTTTGTTTATGTGGATTGCATTTATCAATATTTAGAAATTAAGATTGAAGAAAGGTTAAAGATTTTATGAATTCAGTAAGTGATATTTTCCTTAAAAACAACAAAAAAAAGGAAAGAAAGCTAAAATGTAAGTAAATTTTTAAAAATGTATTCCTTGACACAAGTGTATTATCCCTGTGGAAGATTCGGAGGCTGTACATATAAAATCACAACGGTTTTCTCTTGATCTACAAATGGAACCTATTTGGAACCAGAGATTTCTATCAAATTGTTATAATAGTTGAGTCACAGAGACACCCTAAAGAAAAACAACTCAGCAATTTAAGTTGATTTCTAGCTGTTTGTTATTAGAACAGACGTTAGTGTTCCCAGGGTGCTGGATCAACTTCCATTAGACAGCGTCTGCATCGCTGTCTTTAGATATACTGCACTCAGCCTGCAGGAGCCTGTTTTGCTGATGAGCAATGACATTGACAAAGACCTAGCAATTTGTGTCCCTCTGGTTGGGCCAGCCCATAAACAATGACTGATAGGGTTAAAGTAGCGGTATTTCAGTTCTTTGATTCCCAGTAAAGGCAACCTGTGTGTCATCTACACCATCTCCATAGCTTCCTTAAAGGACTTGGCAGTTAGCCTTTGTGAAACTCTTCTAACATCTGTCCCCTTGCCTGATACCTTCACTCCATGAACCTAATTTTCTCTTCCCCTACTGGCTTTTCCTGGAACTACATCTTAATAATTCAGTTTCCAGGCATTCTTGTTTCCAGGTCTGCTTCTGATGAACCCAAAATAGATCGGTGATCTATTTGTTTTCATTAATATTTTGAGCTTTAAAGTCTCATCTGTAAAATATACTCTTAAGTAAACTGAATTCCTCAGTATAGTTTGTGGGAGAATTCAAAAATAAATATAAAATTCCTCAAACTCCCTAGTTTACTGGAAATGGAAACACTAAAAACTCTTTTAATTAAGGAATGTAACAGACTGGCTTCATTTGTTTTGTTGGTGCTGAGGATCAAACCCTGGGCCTCCCACATGCTAAGCATGAACTCTGCCACTGAGCTACATCCCCAGCCCTATTACAGGGTTTTTTGGTAAAAGACATACACAGATTAAGTTTCTTTTTTTTTTTTAATTTTTTTTTTAAGGGAGAGTGAGAGAGAGAGAGAATTTTTAATATTTATTTTTTAGTTCTCGGCGGACACAACATCTTTTGTATGTGGTGCTGAGGATCGAACCCGGGCCGCACGCATGCCAGGCGAGCGCGCTACCGCTTGAGCCACATCCCCAGCCCCAGATTAAGTTTCAATAAGACTTTTGCAGTGGAAGACAAAATTGTAATTAGATATTCTGTGAGTGAGCACATCACTGTTTGATAGTATGAGTTAGCTAATCACATTACACCTTGATAGAAGTGTATACAAAATAATCAAAATTTGATATGATCCAAATATGTTATGTGCATGTACAAATATGCCACAACAAAACCCATTATTTTGTATAATTAAAATGCACTAAAAAGAAATAATAGTGAATACATATGTGTGTGTATGTATGTATGTATGTGAAACTAGGGTTTAAATATAAAAA
The DNA here is from genome assembly GCF_052094955.1 of Ictidomys tridecemlineatus. NCBI lineage: Eukaryota > Metazoa > Chordata > Mammalia > Rodentia > Sciuridae > Ictidomys > Ictidomys tridecemlineatus. The sequence continues at coordinate 31,118,678 of NC_135478.1, read as the reverse complement.
CATCTTAAAATATACAAGCATTGAAGTCAAATATTAAAACTAACCCAGGGTGGGAGGGAAATGGAGGGGGCAGGGGATTAGCAAGGACGGTGGAATGTGATGGACATCATTAACCAAAGTACATGAATGAAGATACGAATTGGGTGTCAACCTACTTTGTATACAAACAGAGATATGAAGAATTGTGGTATACATGTGTAATAAGAATTGTAATGGAAAAAATGAGAAAAAAAAACAAAGTACATGTATAAAGACATGAATTGGCGTGAACATACTTTATATACAAAGATATGAAAAATTGTGCTCTATATGTGTAATAAGAATTGTAATGCATTCTGCTGTTGTGTATTTTAAAAATTAAAATCAATTAAATACAATAATAATAATAATAAAGCTAACCGATTTTTACATGTAGCCACTTTAAAATAGCATGGAGACTGTCAGCTGAATAGTGTTCCAGAGACTCTTGGAATTCTCTGAAATCTTTTCTAGCAGTCTTCAAGATCAAAAACATCTTCATAGTAACTTTAATACATCATTTGCCTTTTTTATTCTGATTCTCTGACACCTATAGAGTGGAGCATCCCAGTGACTACATGATTTGCGTTATAGAAAACATACATGAATCAATATCTCTCCTATACTCCAATAATCAATTTGCTGAGAAGAAATCAGAAAACTATCACATTCACAGTAACCTCAAAAAAGAATTCTTGGAAATTAATCTAACAAAGAAGGTGAAAAATCTCTACAATGAAAATTATGAAACCATGAAGAAAGAAATTGAAGAAGACATTAGAAGATAGAAAGGCCTCCATGTTTTTGGATGGGCAGAATTGATATTACCAAAATAGCCATAGGTTCATTTTTTACAGACTCAATGCAATCCCTATCAAAATACCAATGACATTCTTCACAGAGTGAGAAAAATGTGTTCTAAAATTCATTTGGAGGAAAAAATGTCTCAGTCTCAAGTTGAATATTACAGAAATTCACCCAAACCAATCATGCAATTATCTCAAGAGAGAGAGAGGGAACTTATGAGTTCATTCTTCTCAAACTTTGAGCTTCAGGGTTTTAAAATATTTGAGTAATTGATATTATTATTAATAACTCCATACATAAAGAGAAAGAAGTTATCAGCTGAATAAACATTTCAGGTCAACAGGTAATTGTTCATAAATAGAAATAGTTTTGTTACATAAAAGCAATATATGTTTTATTTTATTTGTCTCCTATTGTTTATGATCATAGATATTGTTTTTTACAGAAAAATTGGTCAATGATAATAAAATATATTTGATCTATTAAAAAAAGAAAAGGGTGAAATATAGAAGCAGATGTGTGAATTTGTTTTCTACTAAGCCAGGAATTGTAGAGATTTTCAAAAATATAGAGTGAAGCCATTCTAATAATGATTTTGTTTTTGAAAATAACTTAAATATAAAAATGTTGATGTTAAAACATGTAATTGGTCTATTACTTTAAAATTTAGTAAGAGCACCTAAAAATGTCTCAGATTTATTTTTCAAATGGTGAATCTTGATAGATGCTATATATTAAGACTATCTATATACAAAGTTTTGTGGGGCCTGAATAATTTTTGAGAACAAAGATAGGCCCTAAGACAAAAATTAAAAAAAAAATGAAACAAACCTTGAAAATTGCTGATATGCAGTATAATTCAAGTCTTTCTTCTGAATATTAGAAAAGACTAACAAAAATAGAATGAACATAAAATTTAAAAGATCCTCTCATTTTTTAAAAAAATAAATCTTATTTTGAAAGACCAGATATGTCCTAAAAAGCTAATTTAAATCAAAGAATTAAGAAACAGAATTCAATGAGTTATAGGACTATTTTGTTTTGTAAACAAGCTTCCAGGTAATTTTATATGAGTAGATTGTTTGCATTTGCACTATCATTTTGATTAGCAAATGACACTGTTTGAGAGAATATGTGAACATGTTATTGAAGTAGTATGTTTTATCAGAATATGTATGTGCTGGCATTGTGGAATTGGAACTGTGTGAATTTGTGGGTGCATGCGAACCTGCCAGAATTGGAGGAGAGTTTAATGTCTAAGAGCCAGAAAGCCAACCACAGACATCACTCAGGAGTTGTTGTCTTAAGGGCTATTCTGTTTTTCTTCTTTTGGTCAGTGCTCATTTCAGAAGTGCCCATCTTGTAGCTGGACTCTGAATGCATTTCATCATATGGAGCATCTTAAAGATGAGCTTCCAGGCTTACTGGTCATAGTAAATGATAACTGATAAATGAGAAACAAGAATTTAAACATTGGTGCACAATTAAATGTACAATATCTGCTATTATTATTCACATAAAATCTTTTTTTGTTTGTTTTTAGAAATGGTAAAATCTCCTTTGATAGAATCACACCATTGTGAATTTCTTTAAGCTAAATATATGTTCAACCAATTTGAAATAGCAATAGGGAAAGTACTTACCTTGTCATCCTTAGTAACTAATTATAATTTTACCTGGATGAATCCATGTAATACATAAAAGAATGTAAGATGAGATTTCTCACATAATTTATTTTGAAAAGACGTGATTTAATGTTTGCCTACACCTTTTGACAACACCTCTATTTCTCTCATCCTCAAAACAAGCGTTGTTCATCTTTGATGATAATGTTAAAGAAAAGAGCAATATCCATCCAGCTTATCCTATATTTCCTAGGAAAACTTTATGACTGAGATCCTCTTTTTCCCCTCTGTGAATTTAATTGATTGGAGAACAAGCCATAGAGAATACCATTTTGCCTTTGGAGGAAGATGAATCCTGGCTTGAATTTTGATGTTGTCTCTTCTTGAGTTTTGAACTTGGACATATTATTTAGCCTCTTGCCATGTTCTTCCTGGGATCGAATGGCTCTAATATCAACAATTAGACAACAATATCTCCTTTGCAAAAGTGTTCCTAGAATTAACTGAGAGATTTTGTACAGCTTCACAAAGAGAGCTGGCAGGATATGGTACATGTCACTAGCATTATTAATAGTATCTATAAAGCATCATCAGAATCACTTCAAAATTTATATTCACTTTCGAGGCTGGGGATATGATTTCACTTTAATCGTTGAGTTCTGTGAGCTACAACCATCCATGAGAATTATCTGGACAAGCTATATAAACTCTACCTCCTTTATGGGTACTCTTCCGTTTTGAGCATTATGCATAATTGCCGCATCTCATTCTAGATTGGCATTCAATAAATTCTAAGTGTCCATGTTGATGTTCATTCATTTTCTGGGATAATTGGAAAAAGTATGGCATCAGATAAATATTTACCAGGACTTTGCTGATATGGCTCCAAGATTCATAAACACTGATCATACTTTTCATAGAACTAAATGGCCATCTAAATTCAGAGTGTTATTTAAACAACTGCAAAACTTTTGTGTCATCTCAACCTTCTTGTAACACTTTCTCAAAATATACCTTTGGGCTTCCAGTTCAGAAGTCCCAGGATCTTCTTCTATCCTCATTTTCCAGAAAAAAAAATTGTGCTTAAATATAAATGCTATACTTTCAGGCAGATTTTTCTAATTCCCCTGCCCATCATTCTTATGTTTCCACTTTGAATTGTTTTCTCCTATACTGTATATCCATTTATTTATCGATAAGCAACCTTGTTTAACAAGTGATGTATACTCACCTCATCCCACTGAATGGCAGAATTATGCCTTTTTAATCCTTGTATCTCCTCCAATATCTGGCATTAGAACATAGACACTAAACTTAATTAAAAATAGTTGAGGAAAATTAGTGTGATTTCTTAACACTGTCTTAATTCTCTCTTACTAATGCACTCAATTAGAAGATGCTTGTCAAGTGAATGCAGAGAGCATCCACTATGATTCCACGTGGAAATATTTCTCATACCATGTTCCTCTTTGTAAATTTTAAGTTATGACTCAAAAGCTATATTTTGGGTAGAGAGCAGTGTTCAAAAGTGAAAGGCTGCTTTTCATTTCCATAAAGCTTAAATAATTTTTCATTCTGGCTTCTATATTTCATTGCTCCCTTTTCCAGATTAAATTTTTCTAAAAAAGTAATGGGCTATGGAAATTAAAAGAAGCAAAAAGAATATAAAATAAATGTGCTGGAACACCAAACATCCTGTTGGTTGTGAAACTAATTCTACAACTAGCAATTAGACATACTTTTTTTTTCTAATTTAAATCATTTGCAAACACATCTCTAGTCTTCTCGAAGGATCCTCTTTTCCAAAATTTCTCTGCAAGTCTGTCATTGTAGTGCATAGGGTTGTAGTACCCTGTACCATCAGGGGAATGGATTAATTAACCTTTATGTTGGCTTGATCTGTCACTTCAATAAATATTTATGCCTTTTTCCCCTTGTGCTTTAATGAAGTCCTTTATCAATAGCACTAAGATCTTTACCCTTGACCTTTGCTATGTGTTCATTCAGAAAATTTTCATCAAACTCTTTCACTTGCATTGTTAATCTCTTGCTGCCTCATTCAGGTTTGGCACAGAAACGAATTCATCCTGGATTAGGTAGAATTATTTTATACTCTGTTGGCTTCAGAAGAAAAAATAATTTCTCTCTTTGGAGTTCCTTCTTTAATTTCAGGTTTTAAATATTTTAAATATTTCCTATTTTCTGCATATTTGTTTTTCTGTCTATTATCTGCCTACAGAATGTTTTTCTTGTTATTCTTTCTATATGATTACTTCATTTTTATCTTTTCACACAAATATCTCCTAAAAGATATTGTTAATGACAGCAGGAATATTTCATATTTTGTCTTTAATTCTATCAGTGAAAATTTTATTCATTTTCTTTCTTTCTTTTTAAATGGATTTATTCCATTTATTTTTCAAAACACTCTTGGAAATGAAGACACTGTTTCACGTTTCTGATAAGGAGGCTAAGGTTTATAGTATGTATGTAAATTGCTCTAATTCAGATCTAGTAAAAAGGACTGATTGATCCTAAGATTTAGTTAGGCCACTTATTAGATGTATGACTTTAAGGAAGTTACTTACATTCTCCGTGTCTCAATTTCTTCACTGGTACAATAGAGAAAACCTATTTAGCCTTTGTGCAATAACACTGCAATGATGGCTATGGATAAAATAAAAACTAAAATCTCTTGGAAGACTCATGGTAAATACTAAGTGTTATCTAGTTGCCAACTTTATGCTGTTATAAGTTCTTTTCTTGGTTGGAGAGGACTTACAATACAGGGAAAGCAATCAGCAAAAAAATCCAATACCCTCTCTTCTCAATGCGGATGACAAACTTTCTTTCTTATTTGCTGAATATTAATATTCATATAGGGTTAAATGGTTCCTTCCTTTAGTCTGTACAAAGCCCTTCTCCTTAAATTGACCACTTCAACCCTCATTCCAGTTTTCAGAAGAGTGGGAATAATTGGCCATTACTTTCAGAACACCATGCACTTGGTTTTTATACTGTTGTTCTAATAAAGCGATTCTTTTTTTTTTATCAGAAAATAACCAATTGGTAGAAACTTCCCTTCGAGAAACAATTTTTCTTTTAAAAAAATAAGCTATATAATGATGTTCTTTTGCTTTTCTGAATTGCACATAAAGTTGAACAAGGAGGTCTGGGGGGAAAAAAAGGCACATTATTGAAAAGCCCCAGTTAGAAAAATGACAGATCCACATTCTTTCCACCTGTTCTTCAGCGGTGTGGCATCCTTTCATTGAATGGGCCAAAGAAGGTCTGGAAACTGAGTAGGACCAGATGATGCATTCTGTTTCCTTGAATTCTTGCAATGCTGGAGAAAACAATGTCTGGCTATTATTACTATTTTTAATGTTTAACAGTACCATTTAGAAAATCGGTTATCATAGGTACCTAATTCAAAAGACTAGAATTCTTTTTGTGGCTGCAAAGGAGCTGCAACTCTCAAAAACATAACAGAGAGCAATATCTACTGAGATGAAAAAGACACCAGTCATCCTGCAGTAACACCAAAAATAAATAAATAATAAAATCTTAATGACCCAATGTAGTTCTGTGTTCAAAGGCACAAAAGATTGTATGATTTAGAGCCTAGTTTCTCTTATGATATTTCAATATCCTTTACACTTGCATACATTTGAATTTTTTTTCATTCATTAAATATCTTGACTTTGAATGCAAGGTAGACATCAAAATTTATTTTCAATCTGAGGAAATGGAAGAGGTATAACAAAGGGAATAGAATAAGAGCAAAAAGAGAATTGACCAAATCTACATAAAGGAGAGAAAGAAATATAGGGGAGCAACCATTTTAATTGAGCATTAAAGATAAAGAGAGAAGATATGCACTAACTAGAACTAGGCCAATGTTTTGGACACATTTGCATAGTGGAGAGGACCCTGAGTCCATCAAACTGATAAGGACCTGATGGAGTTGGTGTGGTCTGGTTAGGTTTGATTTGAAGCTACTTGAATTAAGTTCTATCTAGATACATTTTTTTTTAAATGACCTTGATCTAATCTTATTAGTTTGAGTACTTTTTATATAAAGAATAATAAACATTTTTTCCATTGCATTTGTCACATTTTTCATCATTTACTGTTTATTTCCGTTTCTTTAAAATAATCACTTAATTTTAGTGAAACGAAGTAATTCTTTAAATTGTGTATATTTTCTAAAAAAAACACTTTGCAAAATATATTAGGAATCATGTCTGTATCTTTTTGTTTTTTTCTCTACATTTTATAAGTGTTCAAGTAGTTTCTTATTTATAAACATCTAGATTATTTCCTTCAATCCCTACTATGAAAAATAACATCAAAATGAAAATTGGTGTTTTTACCTTTTTCCACATTGATGTGAACATATCTATATGAAAAAAATAATATATATATGTGTGTGTGTGTGTGTGTGTGTGTGTGTGTGTGTGTGTGCATGCTTGTTTTTGTCAGCTTTTTCACTGCTGTGACTAAAAGATCTGATCAAAACAATTGTAGAGAAAGGAGAGTTTTTCTGAGGGCTCATGGGTTCAGAGATCTCAATCCATAGATAACCAACTCCATTCCTCAGGGCTCAAGGTGAGGCTGAACATCACTGAAGAAGAATGTGGCAGAGGGAAACTGCTCACATTATGATCAGAGAGTAGAGAGAGAGAGAGACTCCCCTTGCCAGATACAAAATATATACCCCAAAGGCACACTCCCAGGGACCTACCTTCTCCAGCCACACCCTCCTGTCTTCAGTTACTACTCAGTTAATGACATCTGGGGATTAATTCACTGATTGGGTTAAGGCTCTCAAAGCCCAATCATTTCTTCTTTAAACCTTCTTGCATTGTTTCACACCTGAGCTTTTGCAGGACATCTCATATCCAAAAATAATACAAGCATATTTCACTTTGATAAATTTTGCAAAACTGCACTCCTGTAGTTTTTCCTAAGTCACACACACACACCAGCCAATGTGACAAATTGTGTCCCAACACACTGGTCAGTACAGGAGCGTTGAATCTTTTTTCTAGATAATATAATGGTAAAGGTTTAAGATAGTGTGGTTTAAATAAGAATAAGAAAATATCTGGGATAATTATGACCCACCACCCCCTGCCATTTTTTGCCAATCTATTTTTATACTAACTTCATAATTCATACTTTACCTATCCTCAAAATGTATGACTATCTTTCTTAAAAAATATATGTCTATCTTATGAGTTATGCATCTAAAATTATATATATATATATATGTTTCAGCATTTTATTATTTCTTTTTTCATTGTTGTTCAAAACATTACATAGCTCTTGACATATCATATTTCATACATTTGATTCAAGTGGGTTATGAACTCCCATTTTTACCCCATATATCTAAAAATTTAAGGGAGGTGAACCTATCACTTTCTAGAGAAAACTTTCAATTTTGAATACTTATTACTAAAGGAAAACTACTTAAAACCATAGCCAGATGTTCCAAAATGGTTTCTTGCTACCTGAGACAGTGTGAATTGAATCAGTTCTGTGGCACAGCAACACTGTTTTCTGTCTCTTTCAACTCTAAAGTCTTAAAAGGCATATCATAACTTACTGAATATTTACAGATGATTTTAATTAGTATTTCAAATACTATTTAGAGAATCTATTATTGGAAAAAAATCAATATATGAAGTTTAAAACATTGTATCAAAAACATAATTGTGCAGTAAAGATTTCCTGCCTCTGCACCTTGTCTCTGTGTCCCCCTTTTCTTATTTTCCTTACAAAGATTAGATTTCCTATTTACAGAATGAACACACTTGTATCATAACACTTAATTTAATGAAGTGTCTTTTGTAAAGTATTGTCAACCAGTATGAGCACTTGTAGAGATGGTAAATATTAATGTGTCTTAACTGTATTTTCTAAGAGCCTGACACTTCCTTAAGCAACCCATAGTCATGAGAAATCCTTCCATTGTGAATTTCAAAGCTCTAAGAAGTACTCCAAGGGGCTAGGTCTACACTCATGCCAGCAATTCTCCAATATGACCCAGGCAATGGCCCCACCACCTTTCCTTGCTTTGGTATTATGGTTTTCTAAATGTTTTACAGGAAGAGATTAAGCGTTTGGAAGAATCAGTTAATTTTCAAAAAGACTGCTGTCTGTGTCTGCACCCATGTTCTTGCATATTGGGCCAGTTATAAGGATTTTGAAGTTTAAAAACTCAAGACAGTTTCAATAGTAAAATGTTTGCACTTTGATATTGAGCAAAATTTCCCAGTTAGCATGGTCTTTGAAATACAAATGTGATTTACATTTACTTTTCAAAGATTTTAATCCTTTTTGGTATATGTCCCCAGACACTGCGCTCATAAACCCATTCTATTTATTTAGCTTTAGTTTCTCCCTTGTCCTGAGTCTTAGACTTGGTGAGAGACAAGGAAGGATATCAGAGTAAACCCTTACATCCCAGCCCTGATAGAAGGTGCAGCTTTTCCCTCTGTACCACTATGTTTATGAATGCTTATAAGAAATTCTGCCATTAGAAGTGCTATTTTTTTGTTTGTTTTTAATGCTCCTCTCATATATAAGTGGGGTGAATAGGTGAATAACATTGATTTGTTTCAAAGAAAGGTTTTATGTAAATGCTGCCTGGTAGAAATGCATTTCCATTTCCTGCATTGATCTCATCTTAAACCCTTGCAGTTCATCCAATTTTTTATGTATTGCTGTTTTAACAGAAATTTCATGTTACAAAATGAAAGTGACTGACCAGAGATTTTGAAATGATGCTTAAAAGCCTCTTATCTATCATCTTCAGAGTTTTAGGATGTCATTAAAAAAACAACAGAAAATAATATAAAGAACAAACAGTTGTGCACTTTAGCTGATGTAATTATTCAAATAGCTTCTCAGTGTGTGCATGCATGTATGTGTGTCCCTGTGTGTGAGTGTGTATGTGTGTGTGTGCACGAATGCACTTGTGTGAGTTTCTTTCCTCCTAGGACATTTATTTGGGGAAGATAAATTAGAATGAGAGGAATCCATAAGGCCTGCATCTTACTTTTTATCATTAAGAGTACAGGATTTTCTTACTGAGATAGAGCAGTTGAATCTGTCATTAAATAGCTAGAACTCTCTATACCCAAACTCTGTCTAATTAACCAGACCTAAGAACCTTGTCCTCTCTTAAGGCATCCTGGTGGAGTCTCCTGAAAGCTAGTTTGTGGTATCTCCCTAGAGATTTCCATCAACCAATCAATGGCAAAGAGGTCAGTGTCTTGCATTTGTATTACAATATCTTCGGCATACACTAACACTTGAGGTAATGGTGCCCTAGAATGGTTCTTCCTGAACTTAATCATGATTAAAAGTTTATTTTTTTTCCCTAAAATAACTAATCCTGCCTTTTTAAAGACAATAAAAACTTAATCTCTACATTTGCTTTCAATCCTATTGTAGTTTATTAAATGCATTTTCAGTTGATCAGAAAAATCTTTCTCTCTACTTTGTTCTTAGATTTATTAAAAATAAAAAAAAGTACATGACCAGAATGCCTTATAATTACATCACGGCTATTTCCTATATAATGCTGTGGTTTCTCTTTTATGCTTCTGATATTTTCAATCTAAAATAGAGGATTTAAGAGGAGAGAAAATGGATAAAGACCAATATCTCAACCTTGGTTCCTACTTCAGTCCATCATTATCATTTATTTTTCACAGGTGTAATTTACATTATCAAAAAATAGGTACTCAATCTAAACTTCATTTCCACTTCTGGCAAAGAAGTTAATTTATGTCCTATTGTTCTTCATATTCCACATGAAATTCATATTTCGAAATGGAGGATCCTCCAAGCTGACACGAAATTCTCCATCTCTGTCTCTGTCTTCTAGTGACACATGCATACATTTTTATTTCTTTGACTTCATCTTTAAAAAGGCAGCATGAACTCTGGAGCCAGACTGCCTACATCAGAATCCCAGCTTCAGCATGTAAGAGCTGTATGACCTTAGACGAGTGACATAATCCCTCTTTAACTCAACTTTCTCATCTTTCCAATGAGAACAATAATACCTGCCTCATAGGATTATTGAATTAAATGAGGTTTTATATATATAATCCTTAAAATATAGCTACTAATAAGTTCTTTGTAAATATTTGCCATAATAATATTTATCATCATCATCATCTCCAACATCGTGACAAATTGGGGTCAATGTTATTTATTTACTTTTACTTTGCTTTAATGCATTGTAAATTCTGCAATTAATGCTTTTGTAGTGGAATGTAGTGACACTTGTAAGTGGCCCTAATTGTTTTCTGGAGCATCCAAAGCAATTTTTTTTAAAAAATGAAAAACAAAGAGTAAAACAATCTTCTCATGCTAGAACGTATTCCTTTGCTCAGGAAATATTTCTTGAACCTCTACTGTGAGCCAGGCACAGTGTGAGGCTCTTGGTAATACAGTGAGAAACAAAATAGTCATATACCCTAAACTCAATACCCTAAACACTCAATGTTGGGGTGGGAGACAATTGATAATCAAATAAGCCTCAAATGAATATGTAGCCATTTTGTTAATTCTATAAAGGAAAATGACAAGATGCAATGAGGGACATATGACCTACTTTAGATTGAATGATCAAAATGTCTTCTGGAGATAACATTTACGGTTAAGTAAAATAATCAACATCAGGAACAAATAAAATACCTGCACATTATGAGTGCTCAGGAAAAGTAAGATTGAGTTTGAGGCTCACAGTATTTATTTATTTATTCATCAATTTATTTTGGTGCTTGGGCTCAAACTCAAGACATCACACATGCTATACAAGCATATGCTGCAATACCACTGGGGTACACCCCCAGTCCCTTACATCTTTGTAGGACCTCTGCTTTATTCTGTATTTTGTGCTATGATGGGAACACATTCCTTTCCTGACCCAGAAAAAAAGTGCCTTATTTGTTGTGAGCACTGAATAAGAGCGACTGGAGTTTAGAGTTGGGATATTGCTCTGTTGATTTACAATGAACATAGTTTGGGAAGAAGTAGGGAGAAACATCACTCTACATGCCGATGTTTTAGGACTAACGCTACTCTTCTCCCTAGACACCATCAAACCACTACATCTTTCATTCATCCAGCAGCTAATTTTTGGAGTTCCTTGTTTATACCAGTGACAATGGAAAGTCCCCATAAAGTTTTCTCTGAAAAAAAAAATGTTCTGCAGCTCTATGGAAGGCAAATTGTTTCTTAAATCCTTTAAAGATGCACTTTTAAAAACTGAAAAAGAATTATCTGGAGAAAGTGTTTTCACCTTTAATCGGTGAGGGAATATACAAAAGGATTAAAAAATCAATTATTTTCATTTATTTTGGTTGGATGAAAGGTGATGCAAGGAGAAAACACAAAGACTCCCAATAATTTATCATTTTCCAGGGATGGTGATAAAATGCCCTGTGAGGGAAGAACTCTCTAGAAACCAATAATCATTTAAAAATACTAGAGAAACTTCTCCAAGGACTCCTTTGAGGGGCTAGACTACAATTAAGAGTGTTCAATAAATGGATGTGTATTAAACATTTATCTCAAACAAGATTCATTTTTCCAGAAATGTTTCTGAGCACCCTGGGAGCCTACTGTTGGCTCTGTACATCTCTTATAGTGTCATGGCTCTTTAGCCAGGATTCTCAGGTCATAAGGAGAAGGACCTCCCCAAGAGGTTCAGGCTCACTTCCAAAAGGATGGCTGGTTCTAGCTATAAGGGGGACACACATGAACTTGAACATGGCCAAAACTCCTAACCAAAGCTGTGATTGTATTTCGTTTTTAATCTATACCAAAACCGAGATAGGCAACATATTTTTTACAAGTGAGTAAATGCTTTCAAATGTTTGTCTCAATGGGTTGTAGTACTAGTTTGTGGCTAAGAAAATAGGCACTAGCATTAAATCATTGCATTTAGACCATGGTGCTACCAGACACCCAGCTCTGTGACCTGGGAAAAGCACCCTTTGCATTATGGGAATAATAATGTCTACCCAGCTATGTCTCCTAAGGAATCCAGTGAGCTATGGACATGTAAAGCACATCACTGTTAGCTCACTGTAAGTTGCCAATATAATATAGAAACAATGTGTGCTTAAGAGCAATTAGATACGGACTTCGCATTTATGAAAAAGTACAGGAGACTTACTACTTTAAATGCCGAGCTAAGATACTCAATATATTATGACTCAATTTGATCTTACCTTTACATCTAATCTTCTCTATGCTCCAAGTGGGTGTTGGGTCTCTGTTGATAGAAAGCTCACTTTGGCTTCCTAAGTGTGAATATCTTTCCATGTTCCTAGTCCTCCTTTGGTAGGAGCTATTGTTCATAAAGATACAATAGAGAAAAAAATGAGATACATAGAATTGACATTTATAGCACACTAATAATGCCACACACTATTCTAAATGCTTGCAGAACATTACTTCTTGTCCTAAAAAAAAAAAAAAATCAACTCATTTTCTGTAATTTCTGTCATCAAACTGTCATGACTCTTTAGCCAGGATTCTCAGGTCATAAGGAGATGGATCTCCACAAGAGGTTCAGGCTCACTTCCCAATGGATGGCTAGTTCTAGCTAAAAGGGGGACAACTTATTTTCTGTCATTTCTGAATTTCACATGATGTGAAATGTTTTCCTAAAACAACTGATAAGTAGTCAGGGCAGGATTTTCTACCAGCTGAAAACTAACACCAGAATCAAAGCCTGGTGAAACAAAACAGGAAAGATGGAGCAAGAATACATTTCATTTTTCTACTTGATCATTTATTCTTTTTTTGTTTTGATCATTTACTCTTAATTAAATTATCACTTATCCTTCACTGACTTCTAGATTTAACAAAAATATATTTGAGTTTACTTGGTCCCTGATAGAATAGAACATATGGGCAAAGTGGAAGAAAAGTATAACAATGAAGACAAATGGTCAATGAGAAAGGGTACTAAATTTTCATCAGCATAGGGAGATGACATGTAGGTTGAGACCCGAAATGAACTGTGACTGAGCTTCCTGGAAGACAAAGCAAAATGAAAAACCTAGTAAGTTACATAATTCAGCCCAGAATACTAACTTTTAGGTATGGTCAAGAATGTTATTACGTTTTGTTTTTGTTTTTGTGTCTTTTCCCCCACTGAAAATCTGAATGATTCTTGGCTGGCAACTCATGTTTAATATTTATTAAATGAAACGTTTACATTCATGAATAAATACTAAAAAAATTCACATTTTCTGTTTCTAAGATAGTAGTTATATATAATATTTATTTCTCCCAACTATTTATCTATCTATCTATCAGTCTATTTAATTTTTTAAATACATGACAACAGACTGCATTACAATTCTTATTATACATATATACCACAATTTTTCATATCTCTGTTTGTATATAAAGTAGGTTGACACCCAATTCGTGACTTTACACATGTACTTTGGATAAAGATGGCCATCACATTCCACCAGCCTTGCTAATCCCCTGCCTTCTCCCTTTCCCTCTCTCCCCTCTTCCCTATCTAGAATTCATCTAATCCTCTGCCTCCTCCTTCTCCCTCCATCCCCTCTTCCCTTTCTAGAATTCATCTATTCCTCCCATTTACAATGGGTGGCATTTAAGAAAGTAATTGTATATAGCATTCATTTCTCCTAACTTTACCTTCTCCCCTTTAAAATGGATCAAGATATCTTTCTTAGGAAATATTTTATTTTTTTTGAGGAGTACAATAAAAATAATTTTGACTCATTACAAATGCTGTCAACCCCAACTCTCCTTAGCCAGTTCTATCTTTAAGCTGCTAATCAAAGGAGAATCATGAGTTCATTGCATTCTATGAAGCTTAGTTTTGCTAATGTGGCTTGCATGCTATTTCAAAGATGCATGAGCATTTTTGTGCTTTCTGTTTTTTTTCTTTTTTAATATAAGTATTTTTTTAGTTGTAGTTGACACAATACCTTTATTTTATTTATTTGTTTTATGTGGTGCTGAGGATTGAACGCAGGGCCTTTCCCATGCTAGGCGACTGTTCTACAGCTGAGCCACAATCCCAGCCCCCAGCATTTTTGTCCTTTGTAGTGACACTTTATTCCACTGACCCCTTAGATTTTACCTATGGCCTGCTCCAACTTAGTAAGGCCTTCGGCTATATATTAACCCTTTTTATGAAGGAGAAGGATAAAACAACATAAATCATGGACATCAATGGACTTTGAATCAATCCAGGCAAATAATGGGCCCAGCATGCATTGCTTGTCCCCAAAGTGATTCTTGGACTAACTTGAATCCTCTTGTTTAGGAGCTTCATCAAGTGAAGGTTCACATGGCCATGTGTGTGAGAAACAGCTCTCCACAACTGGTAATGAGCAAGGAACACTGCAAAACTATTTGCTCAAAGGAATGGAAGAAAAGGAACTATTAAGTTAATTTTGTTTCTCACAGGGCTGCCTTTAAAAAGCATGCATATTATGGTAGGGCAATTCTGTGCCTCCCATTCTCAACTCATGAATACTATTTATGTGAGGCTGCGGGGTTGTTTGTTGGCATGGGCATTCTTTAATTTTGTTATTACTGGACCCCATCAGATTCCCCAGGCTACAGTGTGTTATTGTAGGGAATATGTTTCTACTTCTTTCTTCCATCACTATAGCCATTATTTAATAAGAATTAGAAAAAGGACAGAAGAAGGGGTGAACAAAATAGAACTGTTGGTACTTTTCTCTGACTTTTGCTATGATTGTTAGCAATTCAGGATGTTCTCGGAGAGAACAAAAAAGCCCAGATGAGTGTGTGTGCACTCATACAGAAAGTGGTGGACCATATCCTTTTAGAATTCACACTCATTGTCAGATACCAGAGACACGTGGCATCTCCAGAAATCTCAATTGTGAGTATTTATTTTAAAACAAAACTTTAAATCTTTCTGGTTAACTACAGCATGACAGGCAGGATAAAATGGTGCATTTTTTTTCTCTTATCATATAATTGTCATTTAATAACTGCATCTGTGGTTGATTGGCCTACGAATGTATTCCCACTTCCCAGAACAAGCTTATCAACTCTGTGAGGTCAAGAACCTTCTCAGTTTTCTTCATTATTTTATCTGTAATCTAAAACTATATACTGCATTTATTATGCTCGGCAAATATTTGCAGAATCAATTGATTGTCAAATAGTGTTGGAATTAGATTTGAATCCATGATAAATTAGTAAGAAGTTCTATGATCTTGGGTACATGTCTTAAGATCTCTGGGACTTATCTTTCTCCTGTGTAAAGTGGGGAGGAGGGAAGAAGAGGAAAAAAATCTATAAATGGACATATGAAGTTTCATTCAAATTCTAGCATTTTGTGCATCATTAACTGGAAAAAAAACACAGTGAACTGATGCATTACTTCATGGACCAATTCAGTAGGAAAAAAAAATAGAATTTTATAGAAAAGAATTAGATTGCATTTAGCACAATAGAAACACAGTTTCCAGGCTAGTAGATTCCGAGGGGTGGGAAGTGTATGTGATCAGATAGATTGTCACAAAATTCTGTATGATAAAAGAGTGAAAGATAAACAACATGCTCTACAAAGCTTAGGAAGTGTCCACATTTGAGTGATCTGTAAGTTAAATATGAGCTTCCCAACCTAAGAAGGAAAAAAAGATTGGAGATGTTTTCATTAGAATAGAAAATGAAATTATGAAAGGGCATCTGATGTTGGATTGAGCAAGACTAAAGCACAGAGTGTTGGTGTTGGGAGACGCTTTGAGATGAAACTAGAGACAGAAGTTGGGTCAGATATGATGAAGTGTGCATGTTAAATGAAAGTGTTTAGATTTCATGGTATAATCATCTAATATGCAGCTATCATTTTACTACAATAAAATGGAATCTAAGTGACTTGATTGAGGGCCCTGCAGCTCCTAAATGTACAAAAGACAACTGAACAAAAATCTTTGGACACCAAAGTAAATGATTTTACTGAACTGTGTTTCAACACTGTCCAGGTTGGTGTGTTGCCTAGAGGAGAATCTAAAGAAAGTCTAAGTGCCAGGTTAAATAGTACATGCTGGTCAAATATTTAACCAGACCTGAGGCATAATTTTTGCTTCTAAAAAGAGAGATACAGAACAGGAAACACATAGTTGGGAGAAGATTTGCAAAAAAAAAAAATAGATGAAGATTTGTAACAATGATGAAAAAAAATTTTCAATGTCACTTGGTTATTTGGTCAGAAAGGTGTATAACTCTTATATTTTTATATGTCATGTTATTATAACTATATGATATGAATATATAAAGAGTATTTAGCTTCTATTTTTAGGTGTAGGTATGTGGAAATATACAGAGAAAAAGAAAGAGCAAGAGAGAGACAGAGGAAGAAGAAGTGTGTCAAGTATCCAGAAATTGTCAGTTTTATTCCAACATCAAAAATTTCATAACCTATGCTGAGATGGAACATGAAACTATTTCCTCAAAATCTGAGAAGTGCTAACACTCTCTCTTGTTGTTGACATGCTCTTCTTTACACAAAAGCATTTAGAGAAACTTTTTAAATGGTTTAATTTTTTGGATCCCCCATCCTTCCCTAAGCAGACAAATGACATGAAAATGCAGGCAGACATCCGCACATACAACGAAAGTCTATCAAATAAGCACTCTCAAATATTGTTACAATAATGGAATTTTTTATGACTGTCAGTTTGGGTTGTTCATCATGTGGATGTTTGAAATAACTTCTTAACAAACCTTTCTTGTTGTGGTATCTTTTGTAGTGGTATATGCCCTTTGTTTTTTGATGTGTTCTTAATACAATGCTATACTATCCCATCATGAAGTTGGGGGCCCTGTTGTCTTAGTTTGTTTAAGTATTTCACAATTATTTCAGTCTTTTCTTAGGAAATGCTATTGATTTGCCAATGACAGTAGCCAAATCCCATTAAGGAAATAAGGGTACATGCCTCTCAATCATCCTTAAATGGAATTGACCTAATGCTAAACTAAGCTTCTAGATAAGAATGCCATTGAAGGAGTTTTCAACCCAGATGGTCAAAGCCATTCAAATATTACATAATCCTCTATCTTCTTCCACCCAATCAGTTTCCAAGCTGTCAAACCTTTTACTTTCTGAGTTATCTGAGTGACAGGATACGCTTGAAGTTTCCCACATTTCAAAACTTGTCTCTAAATGCAATTCCTCCATGCACTATAAGTAATCATACATCTACACTTAATAAATTTCCCCTGCAACTTGCTAAGCACATCAAGACAAGCTATGTTAATACCATCCTACTTAATGCCAATGGCACATCAGAAAAAAAATAAATAAATCTTGGAAGGAAAGACTTTTTCCCCAAGTCAATTGAAAACTTCCTTATTCATTTTAAATATTTCATTGCATTAATTTTTCAAAGCAACAAAACAAACATTCATCAAGTGAAACTAAGCATGACCCCCCTCAGATGGATACATCTGTTGCTTCCCTGCTGTGTCCCTGAATAATTCATTTTAATACATTTAAAGTATCCTCATCATTAAAATGAGCTCATTTTACATATGAAATTGACATCCATGGAAAGAAAAAACAAAAGCTGGCCCTGGCACCATGTTCGTCCTCATGATTAATATTTAGCCATTTCTGTTGGCCTGTAAAGAATAGTATAGATCCATCCCCACACTCACCAACCACCAATCATTTCATCAAATACGTGGTAAACAGTAGCCAGGATTTTGTGATACCTTTTCTCCCAGCCTTTGTCCCTCCCGAACACCTTCCAGAGATTTGCAGTCACTGCTTGTCTGTTTTAGTCCCTTCTAATAGATGCACCAGGTATACTGAATGGCATCGAGGAATAAAAGCCAATGCAGAGAATACTAATCAGTTTTCAGTTCTTGAAAATCAATCAACTTGAGCTCGTCTGACACTGTGCAGGGGAAAAAAATCTTCAGTTTTTATTCACTCCCTGCCCTTTTGAACTCTGTTAACTGGTGATCTAAATGGTTTTCTGGGAAGGCCTTAATATTCCTCAACATTATAGCATTCCTCCCACCCTCCCTTCCTCCCACCCCCATGGTTATATCTTAAGCATAGAAATGTTGGAAAGGGAAAGGAAAGCAATGAAATGGAAGAGAAGAAAAGAAACAGATTTTAGTGGTTATAACATGTTTTTAAGCATTTTCTTTAAAGAACATTGCTTTTCCTAAAAGTGTGGCAAGTACGATTTTAATGACATGGAATCCAAATAATAAAATAACTTATAAGATGCTTTCTACTCAGGAATTTGTCACAATATTGAAAATTGCAGATCATCAGATCTCAGGGATTATATACAAGAATTATACTCCTACAACTATTTTCATATCAATAATGAACCACAGCAATGTAATTTTAAAATTATGTGGTATTATTTTCTAAGGAGCCAAGACAGCATGTGTATACTCAGTACTGCCCATTTTTAGTAGAAGTAAAATGTAAAAACAAAATGAAAACTTTTGTGTTTTCATGGTGATTGGTTGATAGTTTGCTTTGTCGAAATTGGTCTTTGAGAATATACATATTTTTTTATTTTTTTATATAACAATATCTTGATTTGTTTCAGGGTTTGCCAGAATTTCCCAGTTCACTGGATCCCATTGTCAGGAGAAAAATGATCTGAAATTACTTACCTATGGTCTCCCTGCTTGCCTCCTCACCTGCTCCTTCTTCTCGGGAACAGGGGTGTAGTATGCCCCAGAACCCCGCACACACACCTGTTACCAGAGTAAAGGAATCCATAAGTCATAATAGTCCTGCTGTTGAAAGATAGCAGAAGCTAACAGTATGATAATGAGGGATAGTTTAAGAAAATTTTACATTTTTTTAAGTTGAATCAAAGGCCAAAGATTTAATGTTCCTTATTCTAAAACAGCAATGCAGACCAGCCTTGGTGCCACACTCTTGTAATCAATCCCAGCTATTCTGGAGGCTGAAGAAGTTCAAGTTCAAGATCACAAGCTCAAGGCCAGCCTCTGAAATGTAGCAAGACCCTGCTTCAAACTAAAAATCGGAAAGGGATGGACATATAGTTCAGAGGTAGCGTGCTTGCCTAGCACAATGCAAGGCCCTATGGTTCCATTTCTAGGACTGAAATAATATTTTTATTTCAATTAAAAAAAAATACTGCAGTGGATGTCCGTGCCCCAGGTCACTTGGAGACTCCACTGTGACTCAGTTATGTTACATGGATCACACTTGAAGAGCCATTGTCCTTTTATTTCAGCTTCTTGGATTGTTAAGAAAGATACCAGCTAAACAAGTACAAATATTTTATTTGTTCTTTCTCCCTCATTTACATGAAATGTTTTTCTCTACCGTAAAAGAAAATATTTTCTATGGCAAATTTCTTCTCACCATCTTGTTTTGGTGGCACTAGTAAAGTATGGCCTTCTAGGAATTTTTGCTCTTTTTCTCTTCTTTGTAAAGCGTGATTGAAAAGATCCTAGGCCTTGATGGCTGGCTTGGGTGAAAATTCTACTTCTCTTTAGCATCTCCCTGTCTTAAGATCCTCATTCACACATAACTCCCTTTTTGGTTATTATAAAAATTACAGAATATTCTAAATAATGTTTATTCTAAACTCCCAAACTCTCATTTGATTTTAAATGAGATAATCTGTACTTTGGAAAATATAGAGTACCATAGGGATCTCATATATTTAGTATCAGGGCTGTTTAGGTTTGGATGGTTTGATTGCTTTTTCCTAGTATTTTTCCATCTATCATAGTTTTTCTGTACTATTAAAATTGGGGGTGGGAGGAACTGAGGCGTAAACTGGGAACCATTAGGAAACATTTAATTACCAACACATGAGCCTACCTTTGGGCCATTGCATTTGTAGCAGAAATGAACTTTAACCCAAGGGTATGGATAAATATCCTAGTCCTCATGATAGAAAAATTGTGCCTGATTCTTTGATTATTTTGAGAGTGGGATTTAAACAGTTTTGGATTACTATAATCTCTTTTTCTAAGTATAACCCACTGCCATTGTCCAACGTACATTATTATCACATGCCAATGCAGTGAGGCATTAAATTATTGTATCTTCTATCTGCCTTTTATTTGCTCATATTTTATTTGTAACACACTACTTATTTTGCTTTTAATACAATTCATTGCATATCAGTTGCTACTTGGAAGTCTGTATGCCGAAGGTTACATTCTCACAGAGGAGCTAGGTAGTAGATTGGTGGCTTACCTGGCAGTTAGGACAGGATGATATAAAGGAAAGAATGAGTGCTAGCATTCACTGTGGTTTCACCATTTACTAAGTGGGACTGTGTGCTAGTACCTTTTATCTTTATTTCAATGCCCTTTCCACCTTAGCCAGTATTATGAATGGTGGAAATGGAAAATTCATATGCTCTTTTTTAAAAAATTTATTTTGATTTGTTCTTTTAAAGTATACATCACAGTAAAGTGTATTTTGGTATATTATACATACATGGATAATAACTTATTCTAATTAGAATCCTATTATTGTGGTTGTACATGGTGCAGAGTTACCCTGGTCGTGGGTTCACATACAAGGATAAGCAAGTTATGTTCGATTCATTCTACTGTCTTTCCTATTTCCTTCTCTATTCCCTTCCCTTTATTCCTCTTTGTCTAATCTAATAGACTTCTATTCTTTCCTTGTTGTGGGTTAGCATACATATATCAGAAAGAACATTAGACCTTTTGGTCTTGATTGAGGTGAAGGGGTTTCAAGAAATGGGACAAGGAGGTGGATTTTCTGGAAATCTTACCCAGGGTTTCCTCTGAAAATCCTGGTATTGGAGCTCTATGATGTGACACCATTTGAGCCTCGTGGCTCTTTAAATAAAATAAAAAATAAAATAAAATTTTTTTTAAAAAATCAACGTTCTTGTTGATGAAAAACCTGAGGCTCAGAAAGATTAAGTGACATAACCAAGATCCTGTTTACGTTGAATAGTTATAGCTAAGAGCCTTCACTTCTTTCCTTTCCTTTTCAATAGTTATGTGGAATCAGAAAAACTCACATCTTAGTTGGACTCTATCACTTTCTATCTTATGGATATGAGCAAATTAGTATTATTATTTGTATAATTCATGGCAATAGCCGGCTGCTATGCCTCCATTTCCTTTGTCTTACGTTTGAAATTAAATGGTGATTATGAAGATGCTCCATGAAAAATTCAAAGTGCTAAATAAATATAAAACATCATCATTATTGGCAACATAAAATACTTGGTCTCTACCATAGTATCACAAGAATGATTTCTGTTGAGAGGATGTTTATAAAGGAGTGTTGATAAAACTCCAGTTCATTAGCGCATGTAGGAACTAAATGTAGTTTTCATAGTGAATGCCTATAGAGTTTCATAGACTAGGAACAGAAAATATATTTTTATCAACACATTGACATAGTTATATGTGTGTTTGTGATTATAGACAAGGAACTAATTTTTAAACCATTTGAGAGTAAATTATAGATATGTATATAGATAAATAGGGGCTGGGAGTGTGGCTCATTGGTGGATCTGTACTTGGCATGGTGTAGGCCCTTGGTTCAATCCTCCGTACCAAAAAAAAAAAAAAAAGAAAAAAGAGAGAGACACAGACAATTACTGTTATTATTATCAAATGAGTAATTATTAAGTCAAATCACATTTAATCTGGCAATATTTAATGCATATAGAGTAGATGGTAAGCTATTTTATCCTTAAATATGTATTTTTCTTTTAAGCTACATCTGATTTTTTTTAAAGAGAGAGAGAGAGAGAGAGAGAAAGAAAGAGAGAGAGAGAATTTTTTTTTTAATATTTATTTTTTAGTTTTCGGCAGACACAACATCTTTGTATGTGGTGCTGAGGATCGAACCTGGGCCCCACGCATGCCAGGTGAGCGTGCTACCACTTGAGCCACATCTCCAGCCTCAAACATCTAATTTTTTTTAACATATAAAAGCATACAGAAATTATTAGGGAAAAGTTTAGCTAAGTTCATCATTACAGATAGAAAATTTGGGTCAAGTTATGACATTTGCCCTGGATTACCAGGTTGTATGAAATCATTTTGTTGTACATTTGATAAAACTTGGCATATTCACCATTGCTCTCAAATAAAAGTAAGAGAATTCTTTATGTGGTGTAGGGGTAATCGGGTTTGAGATAAAACTAGTAAAGAAGAAACTGATGACAGATTAGATATATACATAGATGTATGCATGGATACTTTGCATATGTAATGTCTCCCAAAGGACCATGACTCAAAGCCTTGCTCCTCAATCCATTGATGCTGTTAAGAGACAGTAGAACTTGGGAGGAAGTCAGATCATTGGGCATGTGCCCTTGGAGTGGATAATGGAAATCCAGCCCCCCGCCCTCTGATATCCAGGTCATGAGGTGAATAGTTTGCTCTGCAGCCTACTTCCTGCATGGCCTCCAAGCAATGCTGTCAACTGACCATGAACTGAAATATCCAAAACTGTGAAATAAAATAGAACTCTCCTCCTTTAAGTCGATTATCTCAAGTGTTTTGTTATAGTACATGGAAATCTGATTAGCATAAAAACAGAATCACAAAATAATGCATAATTGTAGAATATGTGGACTTATATTCTGTTTACTTTAATATTTTTATTACATGCCAAGTAATTGAAAGGCAACCCAAAGCTTTGTAAATGGCACAGGAAAAGCCTATATGTTTTTTAAGTTGGTCACTGCAAAATTATGTGCACTTTGTGCCAATCATTGGGATTCTACTCTGTTATTACTCTTAAGAAACTCTGATTTTTGATAAATAGCCTATACTTCTAACACTCAGAGATTTGGATTTTTAAAAAATGCTGCCATATCTTACTGTTTATTTCTAAAACTCGAGATCAGCCTTTTTTTCCATGTGAAGTCTCCATTTCTTGATTTCTTTCTTGTCAAAAAGCCAGTTTATTTAGTTTAAGTTTGGAATATTTTTTTCTAACATATGAATGAAGATGCCAGATGCTTCAAATGTTCTACTTCATAATATACCTTACGACAGTTTATTATTATAATTCCTAGGCAAGGACTAATGTGTGTGGGATCAGGGTGGAATTGTGCTGGAATTCTGAGGACTGAATCATTGTAATTCTCTTTTCAGAAACTATTCACAGTTATGTTAAATGCTGTTTATCTATTTTCTATCCTATGACTAAGTGTTTGAATTTCATATTTTCAAAATGGACAAGTGTAAATAGATTATTGTTTTCTCAGGGATATCCAGGGTTGGCCACAAATTCTCTCCCTCTACTTAACTGCCTTCTAATATCTTTTTTTTCAGAACTTTTTAAAAAAAGTATATAAAAAGTAAAAATGGATTAAATAGCTTGTTATTTTTCATTCCAAGATAGAACAGATTTAAAAAAAAACTTATATATACTCAAGGTTTCTCAGAGAACTGATGATAACCCACAGACAGACCCAAAGCCTCAGAAAAGAACCCAGGCAAAGAAATAATACAGATATTGCAAAACTACAGAATTCCTTTGAATCACTTGTTTATTTCCTGTCATTTTGATATTGCCATGTGACTGTGAAAGTCTTTCAAGCCAGTTAACTGACAAAATGCTGCATTCACTGAGTTATTAAATTCTTGATAATTTAAACCAATGAGAGAGAATGTAGATGTAGGTAGTTGTTTTAACAGATAATCTAAAAGTTGTACAGAGAAGTGTCTATTAGAATATTACTATGTTTTCCAGAAGATTTGTGCTGCAAATTTGGGATAATTTTGCACTTCCTATTGACCATGTATATATATGGGCAGAGTTTTAATGGATAGAGAAGGAATCCAACAACAACAAAAAATTAAACCTGCATCAGTAAGTCTCACAAAAACTTAACAAAGTCCACAAATAAAATGTGAAATTTTATGGATTAAGAAAAACTAGGGATATAATGATTGCTTTAGTCTCTTCACCAAGTCTGTTCATAGATTTCATCCCAGTATATGATGGTTCATCAATAATTATTACAAGACAGTGTCAAATTTCTGGATCATGGTGGATTCTCTCTTACTTTTTTCAAGTACATCATGAAAAACAACTTTTTATTATTCTAGGTGAAGTCCTGAATATTGATCAAGAAGATATGCTCCTTAAATCTATTGCTTTTCACAAATTAACTATTTGCAGTAGCTTTTTTTTTTCAAAAATAATTTGAATTCTTTTGCAATACAGTTTGAGTGAATCTCCCCTCCCCCCATTTATGAATATCTGAGTCCAGAAGATTTGTACTATGTTTGCCTCCAAATATCAAAATCTATCCACTTTGGCTATAGGCAGTATAAATCTGTAAATTGGGTGTCTGTGAAAATATATACTTTAATTTACAAATGGACAATTAAATAAGAAAATCTTTAGAAGCAGAAAATAGAAATGGCATGTCTTGCTTCCCCAACAGGACAGGGTTGCAAGCATTGGTAATAAAATAATAAGAACATGAAACTGTCAGCATCAAGATTGCTTTTCATGTTGGTACATGACCAAAATGTCACTGCCTCATTATCAAAGCCACTGGCTTTTTTGTTCTTTTGTTTTTCCTACTCTGCATAAATATAACTCCTAAGCTTTCCCAAATCCTTTTCAGAATGAGACAGGAGCTGTAATACATTAATAAATAAAATAAAATATTTTGTAGGATCCCTACCAAGACACAGGATCATATCAGAGGGTGATTTTTCTCTGTGTATTAAAATTTAAAATATGCATAACTATTGACCCAAAATCCTATATGCAGGATTCTGTCCCATAGAAAGACTAGGATCCATGCATACAGATGTCTGGACAAATATGTTCACTGCAACATTTTGGTAAAATAAAAAACTGGCTTTATAACTCAAATGTCTGTTAATTATAAAATGATCTTTAAAACTTTGTAATGTCCTATGAAATATTACACACACATTAACAAAAGAATGAGATGACAATGTGATGACATGGACAGATGTTCTATAGCATGTAATAACGTGGAACAAGCAGGTATGGATCACTAGAAGCAGTTTGATCCTTTTGCAAAAGCAAAACACTATTTCTAGGTGTAGGCTTGTGTGTTTATAATATCTAACTATTTCATTTGTGTGGAAAAGGGAAAACTAGAATCTTCCTATGCTTAATTCTATTTTTTTTCTTTCTCCTACAGCTGAATCCCACATTTCTGGGTGCTTCTCCACACCCACCATTGCTAAGTAAAATTGGTTCTGCCTATAGAAAATCAAATGCCATTTTTCCAAATTACCAGTATTTGAATCAGCTTTGTAATAAGCCACTTACCACATTGTCTGGGTGGATTGGTTTTTCCAATACCAGTTTTACTGCAAAGCCTCAGAATCACTGGCTTATGGCATTTAACCCTTATCATTCATTTAAAACACAAGTAATAGGTCACCACTTGGTTATCACCATGCTTCAGGAAGTCACATTACTTGGGGCCATTTCTGCTGTTTATTCCCTTTGTTAGCCATGTCCGCAGATAATATTCATATTTTAATGCATTTCTAGCTGAGCATCAAAGCCTCATAACTTTCTCAGCTTTCTCTTTCCTGCTATTTGCTCACTGACCTTTTGCAAATTTAATTATTTATGCCCAACTTGGTTTCTTCTCTCTTTCTTTTTTTCTGCTAATATATCGAATGCAGAATTGATATTGTCAACCGAGCAATGGAATGTGCTCCAGGAAATCTTTTGCCTTCTCCAGCCAAGTGACAAATGAAAAGGAAAATGCTAAAGGATTTTGCAATTTGAGACACAGAGTGGTAAAATAAGGATATAATCCTGAGGTGTGGGCGTAACGTGGTTATTTCCCCTCTGCAGGGAGGAATGTCATGCAATACATGTAGATTTTCTGCTCAGATACTCAGTAAAGTACCCATAATGAAACATTGTCATAAAAATGGGTTAAATAATTTAACATCTGGTTGACCTTCACCTTTTATAATAAGACATCACAGGGTGGCTCATCCTGTTGCCTGCTTGGTTATCACTTAGACCTGCTCAGTAATTCTGAAAATTATAAGAAAGGATAATACAACAAGAAAACCCTCACAAATGGGTAGGACCCATACACAGGATAACACGATTTCAAAAGCATGATAATGAGAATAGCAATCCTGATGTCTTAATAAAATTGAGATTATTTTTGAGAGTATTTTAAGGATTCCTGCTGAATACAGTTTATTTAAAGACATTAGGGGAAAAAATGGTCCATGAGAAAACATTGATCCTGAATGTCATTTGTTGCAGTGGTGGAAAAGTACCTGGATTCTCCTTATCTTTAACAATAAGAATGATCCAAAGATTGTGTTAGTACTAGTTTAATTTTATTTCCTGACAGTCAGTGGAGAAGATAAAATAAAACTTAAGAGTCAAAAAAAGAATTCTATATCACTGTCTCAGACCTCAAAAATTGAATGGAATTATATTTTTTAACTAATTATCGAGACAGCAAAGAAACAAATGTGGAATTTACCTAAAATTTTCTTTTAGCAATTTATGAAATTCATTTGTTATAATATTTTTGGATCATGGGGATTATAAGGTACAACTTTTTAATGTACTTTTTTCCTCCTTAAGTCTACAGATGATTGTGATGTCAATGTATCAAAAGTATTCAAGATAAACTTTTGACACATTGAAATATTGGTGTTTATTTGAACATCCAGCAATTCTTGAATCAGGCAACACAGCCTTACATGAGGCTGAGGCTCCACAAACGTGCAAGGGAAGGACTTTGCACAGGAGAAAAGATTTCTTTCTGTACCCAGTGCTAGGTTCATGGCTGAGACATCTATCACAAAGGATAGATTGACAAGGACAGATGAACGTATACATCTATTTAAGTTTTATGTGACACAGGAACCTTCAGAAATGAAAATGGATAAAACCAAGAAAGAGCATATTTCTATGGAACGTTTTACTGTAAGACAGAGGTTGTGCTCTGATGTAATAAACTGTGGGAATTCAGCAAGTCCATTTGTTAAGAATCTCCTGTCCCTGTCTTAGGAGAAGAGGAAGTTTCTTTCCTTTGGGTAAAGGGAGGGCGCCTCTCTTGGAGGGTCTTTGTCCTGCTCCAGGGGAGAAAGGGTAAGACCAGAGAGGCATTCTTGCTCTGCTGTTGCCTCAAATGCCAGAAAGCCATTTAGGGGCTTTCACACCCTGAACCCCTTGAACTTTTGTAAATTGTTAAAAGAAAGAAGAAAAAAAAATTTGATTGTTTAAAACCATAAATCCCCAGTTACAGGTTGGTTGGTGTTTTCTGATTATTTAAGCTTCAGTTTCTTTTTCCTATTTGCATTGAAGTGGGTCTCCTTTTGCTTATGTAGGAGCCCAAGGCACTATAGTTTATCAGTCTAACAGCCTTCCGATTTATCCTTTTAAACAAAAGTATTTAAATTTTCATTTGTATACACTAATTTTTCTTTTATTTCCCCCAAAAGGGAAATGGACAGAGGATCAGTGTTTAATGAGTAGGCAAAACAATATTAAATGTGCATTTTGGGGAAAGTATTAAAGATTATGTATACTTAAATCCTTTTTACAAATAATGGATTTAATTCTTTGGCAGTAGGGACTTTTATTCCTATTTTATCCATAATAACTCCAGCTACATGGAAATGAGGTAAAATGTGATTTGTGCGTCAGTTAATATTATTGTATCAGTAATACAATAATACTTATTGTATCAGCAATAAGAACTCCAACTATATGAAAATGATTTGAAATGTTAGTTGTTTTCGAGAAAAGGATTATGCACAGTGGGAAAAAAAAAACATTAAAATTCCAAGCTGTTACATTTGCTTCTTTTATCCACATGGACATATGTATGTACATATGATACTAGTTTAAAATTAGTAAAAGCACATGTGTGTGCAATTTTTTATTCTAGAATGGGACAATAAATTGTTGACTTCTTACTAATAAGGGTCTGGACTATGTCAACTCTTCCAACATATGCCAATTTTCACTATTAAAGTTAAAAGTTAATCCTACATTTTATTGATCAAAGTTTGGCTTTTTGTTTCTTGGTTTTAATAGAAGGCAAGTAGCTTATTTCACAGTTTACATCTACTGTTCTTTCCAGGCTGTTCCTATTGTCCTGCAGATATTTTGGGTATTGGGGGGACTACCCACTTTCTGGACAATCCCATATAAGAGTTGATTACTGTTAGGCTGGGGATGTGGCTCAAGCGGTAGCTCGCCTGGTACGCGCGGGTCGCTGGGTTCGATCCTCAGTACCACATAACGATGTTGTGTCCACCCCAAACTAAAAATAAATATTAAAAAATTCTCTCTCTATTTAAGAAAAAAGAGTTGATTATTTTGAAAATTAACACAATGGACTGATTTCCTATGAAGATAGCAATGTTAGTCTGCAATGCTTTCTAAAAAATGAAGAAAATAACTTTCATCTCAGCAATTTTGGAGAGAAAAATAAAGTGCATTCAGTAATATCTGTTAAAAATATAAATTCTGTCACCACCACTATCCCATCTTAGCTTTTTCCTCCACTGGTTAGATATTTTCAAATTCTCTTTTATTTCATTTTATTATAATATTTACTTGGTATATTTGCAATTTTGTCTTTATTTTCTCAGGAAAGCATCATTCTCAGATTCTTTATCAGAGTCAAGTAGGCCATTATAGTTAGAGACATAAAGAAAGAGCATAATTACTGGATTATAATGTATACATTTCGTTAATCAAAGTGAGAATTTTCATCTTGATTATAATTAACACAATGTTTCCTTAAACACATAACAAGTTGGAAAGGTGATCTAGGTAGGTAAGACAAGACAAGATGAGTAATGTTTAATTAGAGAGGTGATCCCTTTAGTGCTCACCTTTTCCACATCTCCAGTTATAATTATTTTATTCCTAACTTTAAAATTAAACTTAATCTGGGATCCCTTTATGTTCTCCAGGTAGCCTTAAGATACTTTATCATTGGGATTTATTTCATTTTATGTGAATGCTTGAACTTTCTCAGCTGTCTTGGAGCTATTTTGCATCTGACAAGATTCTTTCTGGAAGGCATTTCAAATACAGAAATACATGTATACATGTATATCACCCTGCTGTGGCACTTTACCCTCTCATAACTTCTACTCCAGTCTTAAAGAAAAGTGCAGAGTCCTATTTCCTTATCTAAGGCTTAAAAAGGGGAGTTTTACAGAGACCCTCATTAAGAACTTGAAAATGTGCATTTGATGTGGGAAGACCTGAGTATTGGTTCTTGACTTCTACTTGAGAAAGTCAAACCCAGCTGAGACAACACTCTCTCTTCAGTCATCCAAAATTTAAAGAGTATGGTAACAATGAACAACTGCTAGTGTACTGGGATCCAACTCGCCCATCTTATATTTGGGGTAGAGGCCTATGCAAACGTAGGTTAAGTTCAAGAATTTGACTGCTACCTGGAATCTGTATTTAAAGAAATTAAAATGTTTCTATTAACGTAAGTGAGAGAGGGATTTTCTTTCTTCTGAGAGTGACTAGGAGAACCTAAAGCCTGTATTTGCTTGTGCCTTGTTCTGATGATATGAGAAGATTATTATCATCCCACCATAAGTCAAAAGGAATTGTGCATGGACATGGGATTGCATGCCTATAATCCCAGTTACTTGGGAGGCTGAGGCAGTAGGATAGCAGGTTCATGGCCAGCCTAACTATCTTAGTGAATCCCTATCTCAAAAATTAAAGAGGACTGGGGACATAGCTTAGTGATAAAACCCTGAGTTCCATCCCCAGTATTACACTACATTAATAAGTTAATAAATAATAAAGGAATGGTGGGACACACTTTTTCATTAGTCCCTGTGTCATAATTTCCCATAATTACCAATTTGTCATAACTACCAATCATGTGTGTGTGCATGTATGTATCTTGGATGAATGTATGTATACACATATTCATTATATAAATGGTTTTATAACATATATTGTTTTAGTTGCTCTTGTCTTGTAATAGCCATGAATGCCTTTACATAAAAATATTCTTTGTAATGGTTTCATTTGCCATGAAAATTAACTAATCCCCTCTCATTAGACATGAGTGGTATTTCCTGTTTTCAATATTATGGATAATGCTTCAATAAGCATAGTTGTGGCTATTCTTTTTTATTGGTCCCCAGTTAGTTCCTTTGGATAAATTTCCCAAAGTCATCATTTTGAACATTTTATGGGTCATGATACATTACTAGTTCATCATGTAGTAAATATTTTACAACAAACTCTAGAAATCTTTGTTCATGTTAAAAAATAATATTTCTGAAAGATTCTTGGATTATAATGCCAAGAATCATTGATCATTCCATATTTTCTAAAAAGACATTAGTATGTCTTTTTAGAAAATATTGGTCCTGCAAAACCCATGATGTACTACACAAATATTCAAAATTGGTATCTCATTTTCCATCTTTTATATGGCATTTTTGAATGAACTGTAAAAGCTAGGAAAATAATGATAATTTAGGAAGTTTGATATTTAACACACCTGTGTTATCCACTCCTTCTGGTAGAAGGTAAAGTCTCAGAATCCGTGTTTTCTTCAAAAATCCTAGTGATTTTTGGATCGAAGGTGTGCCCGATTGCCACTTGAAAATTAAAGCAAAAGGACCTTAGAACCTTGGAAATAATAATACAAGAACTTTTAAAGTATATATTTTAAATTCTTGTATAATTCTCACTGTAAGAAATTAAAATATTCAGAAGTATATATAGTGAAATATGTAAATCCAAAGAATTGTCCATGTCAAATGTAAGACTATAGGGATTTGAATCATAAATAGAAATAGATTTTTTTTGGAAATTTTTGTTTGACAATATGTAACATACATTTTGAAATGGCAGAATTAGATCCAACTCATTCTTTTAAGTGATTCTGTAGTGTTATTCATATAATTTACTTAACCATCTGTCTATTTTTGCTCTAATGAAAACAATAATTTATTTTAAAATACCTTTCCCTTACTATTTAAGTTCTTTATGTGTATGTTTAAACCATGGATCAACTCTAGAAAGAGGAAACAATACTTCAAAGAACACTTTTGCATATATATAATCATATAGTTTGATATCTTGGTTACAGTAATTGAAAGGTGATAGGGCAAGTTCATTAAACATGCAAATAGGTCATGTGCTGATTTATCCCTTAAATTTACAAAAAAAAAATTACTCCTAGAATCATTCATTTGGGAATGTTCCTTATTTTACAGGTGGAAATTTCAGGGCTTTTCTATAAGAAGAAATCTCTCCCCCCACACCCCCCACCCCGGAAATCCTTTAGCTTTGATGCTTATAGAATGAACCAGAGTTTCTTGAGGTTGGTTGCATGTGAGAGTTTGGTGAGCTGTTGCTCAGCACTCTAAAAGCTCTTTATCCTTGATTCACCACTCCTTCCAGCCAAGTAATAGTAAGAGAGTGTTGATTTTTAAGAGATTTTTGAAGTGTTGCATGGATCATTTGGTGAGAACTGATGTCCAGCAAAAGGCAACCTGAGCAGCAATCGAACAACTACTCCTAGAATGGCAAAGAAGATCATCCAGGAAGAAGTGATGGAGCATGAGCTCACTCCATCCATCCTCCATCACCAGGGCACAGTTCTAAGGGGTCAGGTGTGGCATCTCTGCCTGCAGCACAAGCTAAAAGCAGATTTCATTGTCATTTTCCTTTGGACACAGTAATAAATATCAACTGTGGTCATATAATTCCCAGGTCCCTAAATTCCCTATTTCCACTCTTTTCCCCAATACCCCAAACCTTTAGCCATTGCCCACTCTACCTGCCCTTTGCAATTGTTTCCTCTTTTACAACTTTAAACACTTAAAACCATAGTTGTTTCTCATTTTTCTTTCCCTAAGCATCCACTTTCTCCTTAGGAAAATATAAAACATTATAATATATTGTTACAGTATATTGTTAAATAGCATATTAAAAATTACAGTCAGTATGTTGTTTTAAGTCAAAAGCAATTATTGTAATCTCTCTGAATCTCAGTTTGCTCTTTTTTATAATAGAGTTAAAAACAGTGTTATGAGGATTAATTGGATGATGTATTATTTTTTATTGTAGCTATTACTAGCTGTATGAATTAATTCAGTAAATTTTTTTAGTCATGCCAAAGTCTAGTTTGGTGGTAGTATAGGAATTATGAATTCTAATCTACACCCACATGCAAGAATTTAGACATCTTCTTGATCATTCCAAGGGACTCCCTGTCTTCTGCTAGACCCTTTCCTTCCCAGTTAGCAGGAAAGGGAAGAAAGTACACAGGATTGCCTTGTTGGTGGAGTCCACTGGTCATGTACACTCTCCCACACACATTTCACTGAACAGAACTCCATCATGAGACCCAATCTCTTAAATTCAGAAGAGCTGGGAAACTGTAATCTGGTTATATGTCCAGGAGAAAGAGAATACAGATGTTGGTGAACATTTCAGCAAACCTCTACTGCAATTATCATTTGGATATAAAACCAACATATTTTTATTAATTGGCACAACCTCTAAGCATTCCTTTGATTGTTATTTGCTTTGTTGAAGTTCAGTACAGCCAAGCACAGAAATCAAAGGTTCTTCCAGTGCTTGGAAACAATTTAATACAAAGATATTATTATGAATAACAGTGCAGTTCTTTTAACTTTGGCCCAAAATGTCATTTTTTTTAAAAAAATAGTCTTTTCTATACCCTGAAAACCTTTTGTGAGCATAATAATTGGCATAGAATGCCTAAGGTATTTTTGGTATCAATCCACACCTAAATAGAAACCATAGATAGATACCAAGTAACTCTCATTAGTTACATCTTTAAAAGGCACATTTTGAAAGAAACAAATTGAATTTAATAATTGTGTGTTCTCTTAAATTTTCATTACTGCTGATTGAACCTGAAAGTAGAAGTCAGCCCATATTTAGGAAAGCAAACATCAGAAATAAGAAATGCCTTTGGTCAGCATGTTTAATATAGAAAAGTAGGTTTATTAGTACAATATCATCTTTCATTTAGAACATCATATTCCTAGCGGGATCTATGTCTATGTGAGCTGATGTGGAAAGAGAATTAACTATTTGAAATAACTTTTTAAAAGAAATAGAATATTTAAAAGAAGTAGAAAGAGTCATCATAGACTCAAAGGTCCTAGAATCAATGTATTATTGAACCACCAATACATCCATTCATCCATTCAACCATTTATTGAAAATTTATTGCACACCTGCTATCTCACATACTCTATGTTAAGTTGTATCTGTTTATGGAAAATTGTCCTGAATACCAGGCTCAATTTTCATCAACATTCTGATTTATGATTACTTATACATTAATACATAAGTGCATATAGTTAAAATAGAGAGAGAGAATTAGTTGATATCAAATTAGTTTTGTGCTATTTAAGAACAACAAACTTGTTTAATATTCAAGTCCTATTTTTCTTTGAAAGTCTCAACTTGAATCAGTAATTGTTATAATACCTCCCAGAGAAGTTGTATCAATTTTATCTTCCAGAAATAATTTAAAGTTCATTTCTTATTCTTTCTTCAATTACTTGTTCAAAATATTTTCTTGTTTAGTGGGTAAAATATATTCCAAGTCCAATTTTGTCAGAACTGTCATATTGTATATTTTTTCATTGTATGTTTTTTGCTCATTTATACTTTTTCCTGAGTTCCCTTTTAATAATTTCTGTCAATTTTCTTAGTTAATCTTTGATATTGCTTGAACCCTACTGATAGAATTTTTCAATATCTTGGGCTTGCATTTGAAATTAACAATGCCTTTATAAAAAAGGATTATTGTTGATAATGATAATCAATAAACATAGATGCTTTAGGAAGCATGATTATATTCAACTTAGTATGCAATGTTCATTTTCTTTTTTTCTTTTTTTTGTTTATTTAATTAGTTACACATGACAGTACAATGATCTTGACATATACAATTGAATCAGATGGGATATAATTTCTCATTTTTCTGAGTGTACAGGTTGCAGAATCACATTGGTCATGCAGTCATGTTCATACCCACAGCAATAATAATGTCTATTATTATTAATGTCCTTCCATTCCCTCCTCCCCTCCCCTTCCATCACTTCTACTACCCAATCTAATGTAACACACTTCTTTTTTTTTCCCCCTCACATCGTCATACCTGTATTCTGCATAATGAAGGGGGTCTCCTTCCCTCTTCCATGCAATTCCCATTCTCCCTCCTTTTCCCTCTCACCTCTCTTCTCTATCTAGAGGTAATTTTCTTCTCATGCTCCACCCCTTTTTGAGTCACCTCTCTTATATCAGAGAAGACATTTGGCATTTGTTTTTATGGGGATTGGCTAACTTCACTCAGCATAATCTGCTCTAATGCCATCCATTTCCCAACAAACTCCATGATCTTGTTATTTTTTAGTGCTGAGTAATATTCCATTGTGTATAAATGCCACATTTTTTTTTTATCCATTAATGCATTGAAGGGCATCTAGTTTGGCTCCACAGTCTAGCTATTGTGAATTGTGCTGCTATAAACATTGATGTGGCTGTGTCCCTGTAGTATGCCATTTTTAGGTCTTTTGAGTGTAGTCCGAGAAGAGGAATAGCTGGGTCAAATGATGGTTCCATTCTCAGTTTTCCAAGGAATCTCCACACTGCTTTCCAAATTGGCTGCACCAATTTGCAGCTCCACCAGCAATGTATGAGTGTACCTTCCTCCCCCTTCCCTCCCTGCATCCTCTCCAGCACTTGTTTGACTTCATAATGGCTGCCATTCTTACTGGAGTGAGATGGTATCTTACAGTAGTTTTAATTTGCATTACTCTGACTGCTAGCAATGGTGAGCATTTTTTCGTGTATTTGTTGATTGATTGTATACCCTCTTCTGAAGTGTCTGTTCAGGTCCTTGGCCATTTGTTGATTGGGTTATTTGGTTTTTTGTTGTTTAACTTTTTGAGTTCTTTGTATATCCTAGAGATTAGAGCTCTGTCTGATGTTTATTTTCTCCATGGACTTGGGATAAAACAAAGGACCATTTATTATGCTGCCATCAACCAAACATACCATCAATATTGGTTAATTTCTACAGTCATCTAAATTTGTGTTGGAAAATAATAATCAATTTGCCTTCTATTTATTTAACATTCCCTGAAAATACATAATAGGAACTTTCATTTGGCTTAATGTTAAAAGAAAAATCAGTTTTGTCAAATTCAAGCAATTCAGAAAAAAAAGGTTTTATCTCTATGGTAGTAATCTTTGCCTTTCTCAAAAGTAGTGGCTGTTGAATTACACTATCAATGCCGGACTTAACAGGAAAGCAAAGTAGTAGCAAATCAAAAATTGTTCCAAACATCTCTGATAGAGTAAATTCCTAAATGCAGGAAATTTTAGTAAAATAAAAAGAAAGAAGCTTATTCCACTGGTACACCACAAGATTAATATATATATATATATATATATATATATATATATATATATATATATATATATATATATATATACCAATGATTTGTACCATGTTCCTAGTGTGGTGTTGTTAAGTCAAACATGAAACATTCCAAGGTCCTCTGTCTCTATCCCAGGGTAGCCAAACACTCTCCCAAAGCAGTGTGTTTCCTGCTCTTGCAGGTTGTTCTCCATTTCCACATATTCTTGGTCGTGTATTATAGAAGTCAGCAAACTTCACTTGAAGGGCCAGATAGTAAATGTTTTAGGCTTTGTGGATCATAAGTTCTCTCTGGCAGCTACTCAAATCCCTTACAGTTCAAAGGCAGCAATAAATAAGATATACAGGGATGGAGGTGGCTGTGTTCCAATAAAACTTTATTTACATAAATAGGCATCAGGCAGGTTTGGCCCAGGAGAATAGTTTGCCAACTCTTTTATTTATTTATTTGTTTTAATTAGTTAAATACAACAGTAGAATGCACTTATATACTTTGATATATCATACATAGATGGGATACAATTTCTCATTTTTCTGACTATACATATTGTAGAATCACATTGGTCATACAGTCACATATATACATAAAGTAATAATGTCTGTTTCATTCTACTTCCTTATCCCCACATCCCCTGCCTTCCCCTCCTTCCACTTCCCTCTACCTAATCTAAGGTAACACTATTCTTTTTTTTTTTTTTGCATTACCATTCTTAAAATACATATACACCACAATTTTTGTATCTTTGTATATAAAATATGTTGACACCAATTCAAGTCTTCATACATGTACTTTGGATAATGATGTCCATCACATTCCACCATCCTTGCTAATCCCCTGCCCCCTCCCTTTCCCTCCCACCCCTCTTGCCTATCTAGAGTTCATCTATTCCTCCCATGCTCTCCCTCCCTACTCTACTAAGAATCAACCTCCTTATATCAGAGAAAACATTTGGTATTTTTTTTTTGGTGGGGGGAGGATTAGCTGGCTTCTTCACTTTGCATTATCTTCTCCAACGCTATCTATTTACCTGAAAATGCCATTGGCTAGTATGTTTTTAAATTTTTTGAACAGCATCAAAGTATATTTTAGCAATTTTGTACAATGAATATCATGGTTTTGATTTTTATACTGATTGGCATTTGTGCACTTAGTACTTTTATTCAACATGTTATGCAAAGTTGTTTATTTAATCTTGTAATGATGGGCATTGATTTTGTTTCCTATTTTTCACTGTTATCAGCAATGCTGTAATAGCTATTCTTCACCTTGTACCCTGTGCTCATTTGCAAAAGATTCTGTTTGGTAACATACTTACAGAGTACGTATCAGAGTCTCTACCTAAGTTACCAGCTCAAAAGGTATTTTTCTAGTCAGATCAAAATTATGGGCAGAGGAGATCAATTGTTTTAGTAAATCTCGACAATTGAAAGGGTTAAAGTTTCTTAATTTCTACCATTCTTGCATTAAACGGTAGAAGGAAATATTGAATTTAAACATTGTGTTCTATTTATTTAATTGACAACTTGTGAGAACACAAGGAATTTGTTTTTTAACAGTGGGCAGTTTAAATCCTTTCTGGTTGTAAAACACATGGCTTTTCTATCAAAAAATTTGATAAATTCCTTATTAATTTTTCCAGTAGTTGAACCAAATGCTATTTTGTATTTTTTTTTCTTTTGCATTTTGTATTTCTAAAGTGTAATTTTGGTTTTCCTCTTGGGTTCAAACTAGCTAAGTGCAAAGCCTGACATTCATTTTAGTCAGATTTAGCTATTTATAAACTCAGAATATGATTATCCCTTTGTTGCCTTAAGATTTTTTTCTGTTACCTATTAGGTTGTAGTCTACAAGATGCTGTCATTTAAAATACTTTCCTTATAATGAAGATAAACTCTATTGGACGGATGGTGAAATGTGTCAATTTCTTAACTATTGTGGCATATCGTCCTATAAAATTTCAAGAGTACAAAAGGGGAATCAATAATTCTCTTTAGTATTAATTTTCTTCCCTAGGGGCTGCTGTTGACACCAGATTCCTCAACCTTCTTGTAGGGATATCAGTTCCTAGAATAGTAATAACATTTTATGATTGGAGCAAACTGACTTTTTATAGGAGTAAAAATGTAAAATACAAGCTTATATATTCCATGATTGTTTTTCTGCTCTAATGGAATCCATTATCCAAATAGCCAAGTATGTATACATAGTCACTTATGATTTTTAGAGTTAAGTTTTCACAGAATTCAAGCAGCTAGGACCAATTTTATTTTTCTCTCATTTGTCTAATGTTTTACTTAGGTTTTGAAGAGTTTCCTGATTTCTTTTCTACAACTTTCTTTACTTTTATTTGTTCTAGCACTTTGCATTCTTTAATTCATAATCATGACCTCTATCTTATGTGAGCTCCCAGGCCTGCTGATTCTTTCAAGCTGCATTTTAGGTTTCCTTTTACACCTAGAAATGTCTACCTACAGAGATATTGCAAAGAAACCAGAGTTGATGTCATGACCTCAACACAAATTGGGATATCAGTCCCTCAGTACCTAGATGTGAAAAACTGAAAAGTAGGCTCACCTCATTCTGAGGTTTTGGCATCAGAGCAGCAGAAGAAGCGATGTTTGTAGTTATCATTAAACTCTTGTCCTTGGTTCTCTCTGGTTGCTTTTGGCACACTAGATTCTAATATCATGTGTCTCCATTCTTCTTGTTATTAGAAGAAACCTGCTGAACAAGTGATCAGAAATAGAATATGTTTGACTCTTTTTCTCAACACTCATCTAAATCACTCGACTCCTGGGGAACATTATTCCCCCGCCACACATTCATTCATTGGGTCATTACTTCCAACTCAGATATGCAGTATTCATTTTTCATTTATATAACTTGCATTTTGCAAACTGCACAGGGTGATAACCCTGCGACACCAGGTTTAAAGCTGTCCTACATATTTCTGTGTCAGGCTGGACAAGTGTTCCTTTCTTTTTCACACTTCTCATACACCCTTTATTCTTCAGGTCATTATGTGCCATTTGCCACTTCCTGAGTCTGAGTGTGTGACTGCAAGTGTTTGAGAGTTTTATTCCTCCTTTCATTCAGACCAGTGACTGCCTAATTTTAAATGGACTATTTGTGCCAGTTTCCCAGTTTAATCCCTGTTGCCATGATTAAGTAGTCCAAAACATTCTTCAATGACGTCTGAGGCTTTGAAATTTAAAAGTAAATTGCTTCTGGGAAAAACAAATCAAACTTGCACTGCAGACCTACAGAAAGTGCATTAAAACATATTACGCTGCACTTTCTTGGTGGAATAAATTGAGAGTCACAGTAATGTTTCTTCTAGCAATGTCAGATTCTTAGACACTTCGATTAATTTTGGCTTTAGATTGAGTTTCTCTCCAACACTCCACTCTCTATTTGATGTGTCTACATTTTTCAATGTATCCAATGACAATTTATGCCATAAATTATTGGCTTGGGGGCCAACAATCCAAAGTAGAAAGGTAAAGCAATATACTAAAGGGAGTGCATAGAAAAGATATGGATTTGATTTGATTTCCCATTACTGATTTGCTATGTGACATTGGGCAGATTGTGCAACCTTCACAGACCTTCATTAATATCACTCTCTGGGTCTACATATGATGGTGTCATGGCTGCCATATTACATTGGAGAAATATGCTCTGGTGGAGGGTGTTGGGTTGATAGTAAAAAATACTCTAAACTGTGCCAGTGTTTTGTGGGTACACTGCGTGCCCTATTTGAGAAAACTGGAAAGGATAGCTTAGCGAAGTGTGGTACATGGAGGAATCCACTTTATTCAGTTAGGAAATTAAATGAAAGAATGAATATTTTAAATTTACATTTAAAAGCTGCATTGTAGCTTAGTTTTTTTAAAAAAATATTTTAGTACACCCTAAGTATGTATGTATATGCATAGTATAAGTATATGGCTCAATAAATGTTTACAAACTAAACATATTCATGTAACCAACACCTCCTAAATTACCTCCTCAAGCTCTTTCTGAGTCATAACCCCCGACCAACCACTTATAATTTAATAGATGAGTTTTACCTGTTTCATACTTTTTGAAAATGAGAACCATCAGTACTCTTTCATGTCTGATATGTTTCATTCAAATATATTGCTTGTTAGATGCACTCAGTTTTATGTAGACACAGATTATTCATTCTCATTATTACAGAGTATTCATAGAGTAAATCTGTTCAGTATGTTGAATATATTTATGGATAAGACATTTAGGTAGTTTTCAACTTTTGTCCATTATTAACAATGCCACTATGAGAGTTCTAGAATAGCATAGTGCAACAGAACTTCTACAGTGATAGAAATGCTCCAATGTGTGCTGCCAAATATCATAGCAACTAGTCACATGTGGATATTAACTCTTGAACTACAGCTAGTGTGAATCAGGAAATAAACATTTAATTTTAACTAATTTTAATTGTTTCTAAGTGGGCATGTTTGCTAGTGGCTTCCATATTGGATAGAATGGTTCTAGAACATGTCTTTAGGTGAGTATATGTACTTATATCAGTGAAGAATGTTTCATTTATATCTATGAATATGAGGTTTGGTCATAAGGCATGCAAATACTAAATTATAGATTTTTCTAAGCAGTTTTCTATCAGCAGTGTTCAATTGTATCCATTTTCATCCCCACCAACAACATATGGGAATTCATTTCTTCACACCTTTGAAAATAATTGATATTTTCTACTTAAAAATAACAATTTAGACATTAATAGATTGACTTTTATAGATGCATTCATAGTCTCAATACTTGTGTTCTTGGTTCTTTCCATGTTAGTTGCCATTATCTGAACATTCCTGTCTTTCCAAATTCATGGTTAAAATGCCAGCCTCCACGGTGAAGATATCAGCAGATGGGATGTTGCAGGAAGTAACTAAGCATTGTGGCACAGCACCCATGAATGTGCCCTTACGAAAGGAGCCCCCTTGGAAACTTGGTTGCCTTTCTCATATGAGGACCCTATGAGAAGCTGCTGTCTATGAAAAAGTGGGCACTTAACTAGACATTGAATCTGCAGCTTCCTTGATCTTGGATGTCCCAGCCTCACAGAATTGTGCGAAATAAATTTCTGTTGGTTATAAATTGCCCAGTTTATAGTATTTAATTATAGCAGCCCAAACAGAGTAAGACACTACTCTTCACAAAAGAAAAAAAATTAAAAATAGAAATCAGATCACAACTCTTTCTTCTAAATCTGTTCCCAACTCCCCATTGAGTTTCCAATAAAACTTAGGTCCTTATCAAGAGGAGATGTGGTCCTGGTCATCTCTCCAGGATCGACATCTTCCACTTTCCCCAAAGCCCACTATACTCTGACTCCACGGACTGGTCCATGAACCTGTGAACCTTTCCCTTTGTTTTT
Organism: Ictidomys tridecemlineatus; assembly: GCF_052094955.1. Classification (NCBI taxonomy): domain Eukaryota; kingdom Metazoa; phylum Chordata; class Mammalia; order Rodentia; family Sciuridae; genus Ictidomys; species Ictidomys tridecemlineatus. Next base: position 31,077,308 of record NC_135478.1, on the reverse strand, counting down.
CAAATTTACTATTGTAGTTTCTACTGCCTGGAAAACTGTACTTTGTTCCCCTTTCCTAGCCTTGTCTGACATTCCCATGAGTGCCAATCTCCTGCCTGTGTCTCATCTCTTTAGTGGTACTCGGATGACTATCTATCTAGATCCTTCCATTTCAAATTCTAATAATTTCTCTAGTTTCTTTCTCATCTCGGACCACTGCTTATTATCATTAAGTTGGTTATATTCACGTTCTTTATCTAGGTTTCCCTCTCTTCCTATAATTTGTGAATTCCATGATGATCGCGTATATCTCTTTTTTTCCCCTACTGTGGCACATAGAATAGGGACCTTCCAAAGATGTCCAAATCTCAACTCCTGGAAGATGCAAAGATGTTATGTAACACAGTGAAGGAGATTTAAAGTTACAGATAGAATTAAGGTTGATAATCAACTCACCTTAAAAGAGGGACCTTATCCTGGGTTATCTGGAATGGCTCAATGTGATTACAAGGATTCTTATATGTGATGGAGAGGGTAGAAGAGGTCATTGCAGTGTTCCCTGAGATGAACCCACTGTTGCTGGCTTTGAAGACAGGGGACAGGGACATGAGCCAAGCAATATGGGAAGCCTTTAAAAACAGAAAGGCAAGGGGTTAGATTCTCTTCTATAATATCAGAAAAGAAGGTGGCTCCGGTTGCATCTTGATTTGAGACCTGTGTCAGGGGTCTAACCCATAGAAGTATAAGTGAAAGATGTCAAGTTCGTGTTGTTTTAAGCCATCAATGGTTATGGTAGTTTCTTATACCAGTGAGAAACTAAAACTTATAAAGTTAGAAGACATATAAAACTGAACATGAAAAATGATTTAAGAGTTGCTTATGAAATGAGAGAGAGATCCTAGAGATGAGCAGAGCAGAGAAGGCATCACAGAAAAGGGAAATTTGATGTAATACTGAAAGATAAGCTGGACTTAGTCTTCTAGAGCTATTTAACAAAAATATTTTGAGCCAAAGACTCAGTGTATATAACGAGTGGGCCGAAGGAAGCGTTTTGTGGTGAATTGTAATGGCTGAAGTTTGCAACAGCACTGTATCTAGTGTTATTGTTAAAATTAAGATATCTACAGTAATAACTAAAACTAAAACTCATCCTAGCCATCTAGTCATTGAGATGGACACCATTGCTATATACCACTGACAAGCCTGTTGGGATTTTGATGGCCCAATTGACTCATATCAGAAGGAAAGCATTTAGTTTACAAAATTTTTGAGGAAATTATGTATAGACTAACAAGTATAAGGGTAAGATTATGGAAAGGAAGATAAGAAACATTCAGTGTTTACTTTTGTAAAGGACGCAATGCTTTCTAAACATTCCAAATTTAATCCTCAGACTTTCTTGAAATGCATATGATTATCAATCTCATATAATCTAATAACAGTACTTCATCTTAGGACAGTTTTGCAGGTGATGTGTGGTGGAGCTGGGGTTTCAATCAGTGCTATATTTTAGGAGGCGAATTCTTACCCAGCTAATATCTCCCACGTATTACAAATATGAAATGAATTATGAATAAAGCTGCTTTAATTTTAAAAACAGTTTGAAGACTCCAGGGCAATGAAGAGTATCTTCATTTACTGTCTTCCAATTGACTAAAAAATTAATAAAGTATGTTTAGTTCATATTTCCTTGTATTATACTTTAAGAAAACGTAGTAATAAAAAGGGACAACTCATCCATCTCAGAGTAAAAGATAAAACATAGGAAATGTGCTGCCAGTCCTTCCACACTTTGTTACCAAAGGGATTCTCTAGACCTGCCATTCAGACTTAATGAATTGTAAAGTAGATCTTGAATCCTTGAAGTCCATTTCATATTTTCCAACTAGAACCAAAGTTTTCATCCTCGGAGGCCAATTAAAGATCCCAAGAAAGCTTGCTCTAATGAGCAAATTAGAGGAAGCTTAGTAAGAATGTTTCATTTTATAGATGAAGAAATGGTATTTGGAGGAGTGAAATTATTTCCCAGGTTACCCTCTTACCCTCACACTGTGCTAAATGCTGGAGTTACCATGCAAATTAGGTGCAGCACTATCTTCAGGATCCTTACATTGCTGTCAATCTTGAGGTGTCATTCTTCCCAAAACAAGCTGGGAAAATAGAGCTTCCAAGAGTAGGTACAAATAATTTTTCCTATAAGATCTAGCTTTCTCTTCTAAGATTTATTATAACCTCTATGATGATGGGGTAATAATAATGAAAGAGATGCTAATGGCATCCCTAGAAGAGCCTACAGGCTCCTAACCTTATCCCAGATACCAGACCAGAACTCTCCTTGTCCAGTCTCTAAGGATCCTGCCAGGTCCATGTGTGTGTCATCTTCATTTAAGAATTACCTTTGGCACCAGAAAAAAAAATTGCCAAAAATATCCTTGGAAATTATTCTCTTCCTCTAGAGGAAATCAACAGCCAATGACTCATTCACATATGGTGCAAACGACCAGCCCTCTTGCAACATGGAGGCACAACTCGATGGTGCCATTCCTACTCCTTAGTTCACTGTGGGGTCAGGCTAAGACTGGACTCTAATTGAGCTAGTATGCTTGCTTGGTTGCTTTTCCTGCTCTCTACCACCTCTGTCATTTTCCTCTAGGTTTCACTTGAAAGTGCTTGCTTGCTCTCCTCCTAGGGAACTCACCTAAATCAATGTCACATTTCTATGATTTTCCTACATGACTTCCAAGATTAAAAATAAATAAATAAAATATAAAAGACCTAATTTCTTTCACGTGTTCTACAGAAGGTATAACTGCTATATTTTTTTTAATTTTTTTATTTACTTTTTTCCTATATAATAGTAGAATGTATATTGATATATTATACATATGTGGAGTATAACTTCCCTTTCTTCTGGTTGTATGTGATGTGGAATGACATGGGTCGTGTATTCATATATGAACATAGGAAAGTAATGTCTGATTCATTCTACTAACTTTCCTACTCCCATTCCCCCTCCCTTCTCTTTATTCCCATTTGTATAATCCAAAGTACTTCTATTTTTCCCTATCACTCCTCCTCATTGTGAGTTAGCATCTGCATATCAGAGAGAACATTCAGCCTTTGGGTTTTTGAGATTGGCTTATTTCACTAAGCATGATAATCTCCAGTTCTGTCCACTTACTGGCAAATGCCATGGTTTCATGACTTTTTATGGCTTATTAATATAACATTGGGTATATATACCTCATTTTCTTTATCCATTCATCTGTTGAAGGGCACCTCTGCTGGTGCCATTATATATATATTTGGTGCTATATTTTTTAATATTACTCTTTTCTAAACACATTGCACTCCAAAAGAAGACATTCTTTGGGAAGAGACAAAATCAAAGATATCCAAGTGGCAGCCATTATGGAAGCCATAATAGCTCTAGGTGTCTCAAGACTTTTCTCAGATGTCTGAAGATTAGTGAGGAGGAACTTGACCTCTGGTCTCCTGATTCCTGGTCTAGTCCTTTGCCCTTAGCTTACTCTCTGCCTTCTCAAACAGGGCTCTTCAGACTTAGTGTAATTCTTTGCAGAAAGGCATTATGGCTGAACTCTTTCCAACGAATGGGAGGAACAAAAATCTGAGCTCTTTGATAAGGAACGGGAGTAACAAAAATCCTGCTTCTTCAGCGGTGACCCTAATCTGAGACTGAAATATTCACACTTGAAATTTGTTGTTGCATCAACATAGTCATTTTTCTTTAAAGAGATGCATTGGCCAGAGTGAAAGAGAAAATATATTTATTCTTGAAGGAATGAATAAACAAATAAAAGAGTAACTGGATTGGCTGACTGACTGAATGAATGAATCCAGTGAGTGAGTAGATTGGCTTTCTTCAGTGTCCTTGAGGAGTAAGTCTTCTACATCTGTCTATTCTGCAATCATAAGAGGTATTATTAAAAAAAATTACCAAAAACTCAGAAGAAAAAGGCAAGCTAAAATTTCTTTTCTCTTTCTTTTCTTTCTTTCTTTCTTTCTTTCTTTCTTTCTTTCTTTCTTTCTTTCTTTCTTTCTTTCTTTCTTTCTTTTTTGGTGTGTGTGTGTGTGTGTGTGTGTGTGTGTGTGTGTATGTGTGTGTGTATGGTGCTGGGATTGAACCCAGGGGCCTTGTGCATGCAAGGCAAGCACTCTACCAAATGAGCTATATCCCCAGCCCCAAGAATTTCTTTTTCTCTTCACTATTTATTTTCTTTCTCATTCTCTTTTTATATCAACAGAACATATGAGTTCTTTAGAATTAGTTTGGGAAAATAGAAAATATTATACTTGGACTCATTCTCATTTCACTAACTTCTAGTGGAGTTGTTTACTGCCCATATCTTCAGAAACGAAATTTCTGTTCCGTAAGAGACACAAGATTTTCAAAACTTAGTCTATTTGAGGAAAAAAACAAGCAGACAAACAAACTAAAAACTCAACCTTTTCCAACTTCACAGAATATATTTGAGGCTGGGCACAGTGGCACATGCTTTTAATCCCAGTGGCTCAGGAGAATCACTAGTTCAAAGCAGCCTCAGCAATGGCAAGGTGCTAAGCAACTCAGTGAGACCCTGTCTCTAAATAAAATACAAAATAGGGCTGGGGATGTGGCTCAGTGGTTGAGTGCCCCTGAGTTCAATCCCTGGTGAAAAAAAAAAAAAAGATTATATTTGAGAGATTGAGGGGTATTATATCTAACAGCAGTATAACTTCAAAGTATTTAGTTATTTATATATGTTCTTGTAAACACACATTGCTTTTAGATATTACAAAATGAATCAAAGATTAAACTAAGTTGAAGTACATGAGTAGAAAAATTCATTCTAGAATATTTAGAAGTTTGTGCTTTGTCTAAACCTTAGGCCAGAAATGTTGTCATGTGGAAGCCTCTGTTGAAAGGAGTGTTGAGCATAGACTGTTTTCTCAGCATCTCCCACTGGAGCATTCAGAACACAGGGCAACTCTACTGTTGTTTTGTTCTTAAGATGTCCTAGTACTTTATCATGCTGCCTCTGGGATAGCACAGGGTTTTACCTATAACTGTTAAATTGCTGATTTTAAGAGCTGGGGGAGTAAGAGTTAAAACCAACTGACTCTGAAATATGACTAAGGTAAAATGACTTTTCAAAAGAAAGTAAATATGTAGGTATATTTTTACAACGTAAAAGAAAATGGCATCTATTAAAAGAATGCATTGTGATACTTCTTTTTAAACACCTCCTTTCGTTACTTTTGACAAGATGACTTAATATGGTTAATATAGATATATTAAATACCTCAGTCTAATTTAATATTGAAGGGCTGGAGATATAGCTCAGTTGGTAGCGTGCTTGCTTTGCATGCACAAGACCCTGGGTTCCATCCCCAGCACATAAAAAAAAAAAGAAGAGAAAACTAATTTAATATTGATTGTCGTACATAGGAATGATATAGACATGGAATTACTTTAAATGGTAATGACAGAATAATAAATTGAAATAATAAAAGACAAAGGCAAGTGTGTAGCATTGTTGTGTATGACGGTATAGCTCCCATGAGTTTTAAGGTGGGCAAGAACTGATGGAACACAGTCAGGCCATCTTAGATGAGCCCTCCTGGGGGCATCAACTATTTGTTGCTGCCATTTCCCTCCTTATCATTAGAATAAGACACCCAGATTTTTATGGCTTACTTCCTTGGCAAATAATTACATAAATAAAGTATTTCATTTTGACTTTTATATTTATCTCTAATTTGAATCCCTACCATAAAATGTCCTACCAATTATATTTCTGACAAACCATGAGGAAGGATTGGAATGGACAGCCATTCGAACAGTGTTCAAAGATATTGTCCTGATAAATTATTCTCAGAATAAATTTTTTAAGACTAGCTGATGCTAAGGAGCTGCACTAATAAGAGAATAAGCTGAGTGAGCAATTGAAAAAAACAATGAAGTATATTTGGTACACTACCATCATTGAATTTCAGAAAAGCCAGAGTGATCATTAAAAAAAATTCCTATACAAAATTAATCCCATATCCTTTGTTGTAAATTTTTAGTTTCTTGGTTCATCAAGAATCAGTTTGTACATCTATAAAAGCAAACATAGCTTTCTGTTCTCTAGTTTAGCAGGATTTCTTCCTGAGTAGTTGCTGAGCTAGATTTCTTTTGGAATCTATTACATAGGATTACAATTGCAAATTAATTTCTAAGTTTTCCCCCACACACAGAAACATTGGTATGGGAAACATTAGTAGATGTACTAGTTTCAGCCTCCACCAGGGATGAATTTTCTGATACTGAAATTGGTGTGAAGTTATTATAATAAAGAAAAAAAGTTGGCATTTTTCTACTTGGAACACCTCCATCTTGCTGATATGGGTCACTTATTTATACTAACTTCGATACTTATCTGAATGTGCTACTGCTTCTCTTTGAGATTTATATTCTTCTACCATGGAATATGGACAGTCACAAGGATTAGAAGTTTGTGGATGGGGTGGAATGGTAAATGATAATAACTACTGAAATGATACATTGTTCTGTACCAAGCTTGCCCACACATATTTATCAAGTTCTTTGGTTTTAACAAGCAGAGAAATAGATGCAAGGGGAAATTAAGTGGTCCAACAATCAGAATTTAGAATTAGAATGGACTTCCCGGATACCATATAGGTTCTAGCTGTTGAGAATTATGTGTAGGTATAAAATGTTACATGCTTGACCAAAATGATACTTTTGCCCTGTGATCATGGGGTTTGGAACCAAGCTCTTTTTTAATCTTGCTAGAGAAAATTCCATGAAGTCCTATGTGTTGGAAGTCTTCTGCACTTCCCTTTATAAACATGTTCAGTTTTCACTGCCATCAGCCAAGTTCAAAGCAATTTTTAGTGAAAACAATGAAAAGCTAATGGAATGTGTGGATTCCGTGCTTCTTTCAGGGCCACATGAGTGTTAGGACGGTGGTCACAGTGTACTCTCTTGTTCTTTCTCCCAAGTGCACTGCTTAAATAAATAATCCTAACATCATGGATGTTGTGAATTTTCAGTGTTTTTATGCTCACCTCATCTTTCTGTACATTGTATAAACACACAGGTTGATATTCTAGGAAGTTAATGAATTTCACAGGTCACATGGTTCTCTTGCTGGTAACTGAGCCAAGGCTAGAGCTCTCAATCCTGAATTATATACGTAGACTCTCCTTTCATTCTTTGCTGTTACCTCCATTAGTATAACCTAGAGAAGTTTCTTAAAATCAGAACCGCCAATGGTGCATTATTTAAATATCATGTTGCATCTTGCACGTAGCTGGAACAGATACATTTCCTATGAAAAATGAATGAATTCAAATTCAGCCCATTCTCTGGGTAACCTACACAACTAATAGGGGTCAAGATCGCAAGGTAGAAGAAACAGATCAAAAAGATGATAGGTAAGGCATCTAGAAATGGAGTAATCATATATGTCTTTCATACATCTTTTGGACACTTTGCCTAATGGTAACCTCACAGCATCAAGAAACTGTGAAAGCTCGCTCTGCTTTCACCTTGCTCATATCCTTGACCTCTCAGAAGTAGCCCAGTTCATTATTTTTGCATCAGCCAAAGGATATTTGATGTGTGGATGATTGTGTGTGCATGTGATGCATACATGCATGATAGGATGGAGAAGCAGCATAGCACAGAACTATTCAGCTGCCAAACTAAGTCCATGAGTCACACTCTCCTGGAAATATTTTCCAGCCACACAAAAATTTACTGGCCTTATATCCCAAGAAGCCCTGACTTGCCACAATACCATGGATGCCTCTCTGCCTCTAGGGGCTTTTTCCTTCTCTCTTTCTCTCTCTCTCTAGCTATGTCCCCTCAACTTGAGCCATTTTATTGTTGTTGTTTATTTTGATTTAATATAAACAAGCCAGTTGAAAATTAGTCAGACTAGTCATATGTGCTACTTGGTTGATGTGTGCACTTACTTTCCTCAAAGGTGTTTAGCCTTAAGTAACATAGAACATAGAAAACAGTGCTTCAAACACACAGACTCTGTTTCCCCCTAAATCTAATGGAAAAAAGAACTTAGAACCCATGTCTTCCAGTGGATGTTTAACCTTGTCTCCAATATGACTCAGTTCCTTAAATAAGAATCTTATACTGTAAACATCATAGAATATTCAAAGAGTTAAAATTATGAATTTCACATTTCTCTAGATAGTCCTTAAAAAAAAAAACTATCTCTGGCAGATCACAGGCTAACAAAGGTAGCAGATGTTGAACTGGAAACTGCACAGTTTGGAAAAGGAAAACAAATTTGTGAAAAAATAGTGGGGTTTTTTTTCCCCCTGTGTGGGTTTTTAATAGCCTTAGCAAAGCAGAATGAAAATATTTGCATTGTCTGCAATCAATTTACATGCTTAAGTATTTGTTTTTCTTCCTGTCCTCAACATTATAGGTTCAATAATAGCCCACATAGTGGAAAGCAGGGTCAGGAGGTGCTGTGTGTCTTTGGGGTCCAGCCTGCTGTTAGGCAGAGAGAGTCCTAGTCTATAGTGCTGTCTCAGAGTTGCATTACTCATTTCTTTGTGCACAACTGGCTAAACATACTGCTAACACAGAGGAGACATGTTTTCCATCGCTTGGGTGGATTCTTCTCTCTCTTGAATATAACTTGAGTCTTCCATCTCACTTCTCTACAGCTTCCGACAAAACAGCCTTCCTTTTATATTCAATGTATTGTGGAGCATCCTAAAATCATTAAAGAAAACAAAGGATGGAGATAGTGGGGAATTTTACAAAACTATTTTATCTAAGCATTGAGTGTGTTACTTTTTTAAAAAAACTTCTTCTTAGTGTTGATGCTAATGAAAATTTGTAGTTGGGAAAATGGTCCCCTTTAAGCCATTTACAACAGATTTCATAAAAATTCCTACCACACCCCCATTTCAATGTCATTGAAATTGACATTGAATTGACATTGAGATGACATGCAGGTATGGGAATCTTTTTCAAAAGTCTCACAGCACAGGACAGTCTGGCCAGGATCATTAAGCAGAGACTGCCTCTGCAAAAAATTGTGGGTTTACTTTGCAGTTCAGCCCTATCATGAATGATTGAATCTCTAGCATATCTGCGTAGAATTTGAATACCTGGGTCTTCCTGTCCCTCTACCTCTATTCACTACTTTAGTCAAGAGGATTAATCCAAAAGTGGTTGCCATATTTTATTGCCATTTGTAAGAGTCTCATTATTTCAATTAAGCAACTTGTTAGCAACTTGTGCTGCTTCTTTAGAGTATATTTATGTGTGTTTATCATCTAATTATGTAATATGGGTTTTTTTTGTAGGTGATAATTTTTTCCCCTCTGCCTGTCAATTTTCCCAAGGCATTTTTGAGAAAGTTTTGCTGCAAACAACTTGAAAAGGCTTGTATTTCTGTATTAAAAACTTATATTTTTTTTAAAGCACAATTTTTTTATCTTTATTTTATTTTTTTATGTGGTGCTGAGGGTCGAACCCAGTGCTTCTCATATGCCAGGCAGGAGCTCTACCCACTGAGCCATAGCCCCAGCCCTATATTAAAAACTTTTAAATTTAAACAGTTTGGTTAAAAATGGGAGTGCTCATGAAGTGAAAGAAAGTCAGGGTTTAATTTTAAAATGGAACATTTTAGTGTACACAAAGGAAAACTCTTCTGAGCCAATATCAAGCAGATTTTATTTTTTTAATACCATTACCAGCTCTTTCTAAAAAAAAAAAAATGAAAAAAAGAAAAAGCTGTTTTTTACCCATTTGTCTCAGTAGATTATAGGAGATGATCATAGATGGGGGAAAAAGAAAAGAAAGAAATTTCAAAACACAAGTCCTTATGATTGTGGTCAGTAATACTTTGTTCAAAAAGCTTTGAATAAATAGAATACATAGAGCGTGTGTGTGTGTGTGTGTGTGTGTGTGTGTGTGTGTGTGTGTGATATACAGATACAGGGCCCAAAAGACCCTGAAGATCTCCTTTGCTCAGAATTTTAGTACATAACTGAAAATTATGACTTTGGTCTATGGCTGTACCACCCTGAACCTGCCTGACCTCATCTGGCTTTTGGACTTCTAGACTTTTATTTCTGCCTGGATACACCAAATACAAAAGCAAGTTGTTTAGCTCGCAAATTGCTGTTCAGACCTTTTGCCACGTGTGCATTCATTTACAGCAATGCTTGCAATACCATTTGATCTTAAAACACTCGACAGAAAATAAAAGCACAGGGAGCTAGAATATTACCTCAGTTAAGTGTAGACAAGCAAGAATTAAAGTGACCTTCAACTTCAGATTTTTCTGTCCTTCCCGAAAGAAGGGATACACAGAGGTACTAAGTTGATTTATGTTAAGTTTAAGCCATTTCACTACAGCAATGACCTTGTACCAATAAATGTTTAAGTATCTAGTTCTTCAGGGATCTGTGAAAAAATACCATTCTTAAAATAACAAAGATCTTCTGTGAGAGCTTTTGATTGCCTGAGAATTTATAGATTTTAAACAACTTTCACGTACGTAAGAACTAAGCGTGGCTACTATATGCTTTACTTGAACTTTTATAACAGGTTGAATGCTGCCTAGGATGAATGGAAAAAGAAAACCCTAGAAACCAATATATGCTTATTTTCTCATAATATGCTGGACAAATTCCCATTTTGAGGACTGAGTAGAAGTTAAGTGGTGGCTTCCAGTCCTACTTTTCTTCTTATAGTTACCTTGGTCATCATCCCACATGGTGAGAGACCATTTTATTCCTCAGTGTTCTTGGCTATAAAATAAAAGTGAAGGAAAAAATGATGTGCAAGATTTTTTATGTTATAAAAATTATAGACTATGTCTCAAAATGAAAGTTTAAATGAATCATAATTCAAGATGCATATATGATGAGATTCTTATTATAGGGAATTTGTACATTGGAGAAAAGAAGTAATAAATAAATAAAAAGCTACCATAAAGTTATTTTAATTATTGTAATTTACTCAAAACTTGCTAACACAGAAAGTAAAATAAATATTTCAAAATTCCATTTTGCCAGTTTTTACTAAGGAAAAGAAATGTTTAGTGAATGGCTAAAGTAATATTTTTCCCTTTAAAATTCTATGAAACATCTTGTTGTACCCAAAGTTGCTTGATTAATTTCCATCTTGTTTTTATAAGGATTAAATTGCCAACAGCAATGAACATGAACATATTTTAATACATTGTAAGTTCCTTAAAGTAGACATTACCTTAAATAACAAATCAGCCTGGGAGAGTTGATGTGATGGGGTAAAGTGGTTCACACATCCTAAGATTATCCCAAATCAGCAATTTTGTGTGACCTATGTTTAATAATGGTCAGATGACTTATTTAATTGTAGTGCTATTTCCTTTTCTTTTTTTATTTCTCTATAACATTCCATCATATTTTTTCCATTTTTATGCCAGAAATTAAGGTGTGTAAATAAATACCATAATATGTTACAAAGATTTCTCAATTGATGGACTATATTCTACCTATATATAGTATCATATCAAAGATTTAAAATAACAATATGTTTTTTTTTTCTCGTGGATTCACAGGCTCATTATTTAATCTTGGTTTGGTGGAGCAAAACAGGGATTACTAGATTTAAAATATGCTTAGAATCCTGACTTCTGCATTTACAAATAACTTGAGGCAGGTTACATACTCTCATTCCTAGCTTTCCATATGAAAAATGGGAGTAATGCAAAACAGTGCTTGTTAGAATTGAGTAGTCTCAAACATCTCCCACTCTACTACTCATCCACCACTTGATTTTAATTTATTAAGGTTCATATTAATAATCTTATAAAACCCCAATTAAAACTGCAGCTCTTCAAAATGGTGAAGGATCTGGGTGTGGTAGCACACACCTGTAATCCTAGAAGCTTGGAAGGCTAAGGCAGGAGGATTGCAATTTCAAAGCTAGCCTCAATGATTAGTGAGGACCTATGCAACTTTAGGAGACCCTGTCTCACAGTGAAAAAAAAAATTAAAATTAAATAGGTCTGGGTTGGGGCTTAGCGGTTAAACTCCCCTGGTTCAATCTCTGGTATGAAAAAAGAAAAAGAGATGAAGGAAAGAATAACTGGAAAATAGAAGAATATAATGAGAAATATTAGTATTTACTTATGTTGAAATAATATTAAAACTAGCAACCACAACCATAGTATCATTTGTTTGGCCTAGATAGAATAGCTATTGATATATTTCACCTCAAAGAACTCTGGCCAATTGACATCAAACTCAGGCTCTAAAGGCAGATGGACCAAGATGATAATTACAACCCTGCTAGCCAAAAGACCTTGTGTAACCTTGACATCTTAAAATCTCAATATCTATAAAATAAAAATAATGGTCAAGTATACATCATGTTTGTGAGGCTTAAATGTCATTAAGCACATAATGCACTTAATACTTTGCTAGGTAAATATGCTCAATAAATGCCATCACTAACTTGGTCTATTTTTGTCTGATGCAATGTTATTTTCTTATGCCAATCTGATGGCCAGGCAATAAATCTGTTAAACTTTAATAATGAGAGAAAGATAGTGGTATAGGAGCTTTCTATCATAATCCCTCCTGCAAAAACATTGGTTTGAACAATCAATTGGTGAGAGTTCCTTGTGGAAGTCTGAATCTCCAGCAGAAAACATTTAGCACAGTGATGAGGCCCCCCCCAAAAAAAAATAGCTGAAAACAGACATGGAGGAGGGAGGGGAAGGGAGGGGAAGGGAGGGGCCATGGGGGTGGGAAAGATGATAGAATGAGATGGATATCATTACCCTAAATACATTTATGAAGACACGAATAGTGTGAATATACTTTGTGTACAACCAGAGATATGAAAAATTGTGATCTATATGTGTAATAGGAATTGTAATGCAATCTATTGTCATATATCACAAAATAAGATTAGAAAAAATTTTAAAAAAGAAAAAGACACATTACAACAGTAAAAAAAAAAAAAGAGGGTAAAAGGAGAAGTTTTACTTTATAAATGTCATCCCTCTCAAGGTGGCATATCTCAGTGCTAAGTCAGTCTCCTTCACCCACCAATTTCTACCATAGAAGAAAGTAAACATGTATTGAAGGAGAATTAAATTTTCCAATTAAAAAATAATAAAATTATATAGCTATATTGTGTGCAGGAAGAAATATGAAACAACAGGTCTCATCATTATATACAACTACGTAATACACCAATAAAAAATGAGAAAAAAATATAATAAAGAGGCTAAATGGATTTTTAAAAAAAAGGCAAGACCCAACTGTCTACTGCATACAAGACACTCACTTCAGTTTTAGAGCACACATAAACTAAAATTACCACAATAGAAAAAGATATTTCATGCAAATTGAAACCAATAATGTGCAGAGATATAGCTGTGCTTATATCAGACAAAATAGACTTTACTATATTTTGAATATGTTTTGCCTCTATGTTTAAATTTAAACCCTCTGTGGGGATTGAAGTAATTCAAACTTAACTGAGCTATAGTGTTCAGAAGTAAGGCTTTAAAGAGTAATAGATGATATCATCAAAGCAGCACCTTCTTAACTCAATACTATGTAAGAATAAGTAGAGAAACCAAGACACATACACTCCCTCTCTCTCACTGTGTAATTCACTGGATCAGGACCCTGCCAGCAAGAATGCTACTACCAGAGGCAGCCTCTTGAACTTGGACCAGAACCTTGACCTGAAACAAACTTCTTTTCTTTATTATCTACTCAATCTGTGGTATTGTGTTGCTGAAAGCAAAAAGCAAACTGATACAGAAAATTGGCACTAATGATGGAGTTACTGTTAATAATGAAAGTCTGTGGAAGTGGCTTTGGAATTGGGTAATTGGCAGAGAGGATGGAAGAGAATGGAGGAGCAGCCTAGACAATGCCTAGCATACCCTTCAATTCCAGTAAGGGCTCAGAGTAAGACGACAAGACAAGCCAAGAGCTGAAACATGTTTGAGATTGGATAAGTGGTCATAAGCATAATGCTGATACAAATGAGAATTATTCTGTTGGAGATTATAGTAAAAGTCACCCTTCTCCCAGCACTGCAAAGAATTTGACTGACCTCTGTCCATGCTATAGATTTTCATGGAAGGATGCATTTAAAAATAATGAACTATAAGGGTTGGGATGTAGCCCAGTGGTAGAACACTTCCCTAGCATGTGTGAGGCCTTGGGTTTGATTCTCAATGTCACAAATTAAAAGGAAAAAAAAAAAAAAGAATGAACTAAAGTTTACCTGAAGAGCGGAGTAATCTAAACAGGAAAGTATTCAGGTTGCTGCTTGACTACCTTTTAACTTCAGGTAGTAGTACTTGGGATCAATGGCATGATCTCAGGGGAAGCAAATTAAAAGACAAGCAAAGTGAAAAGATATGAAAAATTCTCAACTTGATCAGGGAAGGAGCAAACAAAAAGTATGAAGAGTACAACCCAGCAACCACTTGTTGAAAAGGTTAGCAAATATTCAAAGAAGCTAGGAGCTGCTCTTTCTTCTAACAGGCCCAAAAACCTAGAAGAATTGCTTCCAGGAACAAAATCCAGGGCACACTTCACAGGCTCTCTGCCCTGAGCTACCTCGGTATTTTCCTGTCTGCTTTCTAGTGAAGAGCCCTGCAGTCATAGTTTAAGCCAGCCCAGGATCATCTCATGTAGGTGGCACACTATAACATCTGCATGGTGCTGATTTGCAGATGCACAGATTGCCAAAGTTATGCAGTCATGCCTGGGACCCAGGTGGAAATTTGCTTCAGGTCAGAGCCTCTGCAGAATTTCTTCACTGGGAGAATGACCAGTGAAGCCATGGGAGCAGATCTAGAATGGGGACTTCAGGAAGGTAGAGCCCTTAGCAATGCCAGTCTTTCATAGGCACAAGCCACAGAACAGGTAAGTGGCCTGTGACAAGCAAAACCACAGGAGTGCTGCTGTTCAAGGCCTTAAGGACTCATATGCCACTGCAGTGTGCCCAGGAAGCCAGATATGGGACTTTAAGATTTAATGTCTGCCCTGCAGACTTGCTCTGAACTGGTTGTTTCATTCTACCTGCATTATTGCTCCCTTTTGGAATGGAAAGGTCTACTCCATGGCTGTCCCACCACTGTGCATTGGGAGTTCATAACTTGTTTTGACTTTATATAGACTCCCAATTGGAACCAGTTTGCTTTGAGTCTTTGACAAGACTTTGTACTTTTGAATTGATGTTGGAATGAATTAAAACTCCCTCTGTAAAATTATGTAGTAACAAATTGAAGAGCATAGATGAAATGAATAAATTTCTGGACACAGTCTACAAAGGCTCACGAATCGTGATGAAATTGAAAATCTGAATAGACCAAAAAGAAGTAATGAAATGGCATCACTAATCCAGAATCTCTCATCAAAGAAAAACCCAGGACCTGATGGTCTCACTGGTGTTGAAATCAAACATTTCAACATCTAACAGTGATCCTTCTCAAATTCTTCCAAAAACATGGAAGAAGAGAAAACACAATGTAAACTTGTTTTTACAAGGCTAGTATCACCTTCATATGAAAGCTGGAGAAGGACATGGAAAGAAAAGAAAATTCCAGGCCAATATCCTTAATAAACATAGATGCAAACATCTTCAACAAGATACTCGCAAACCATGTTGAATGCCGTGATCAAGTGGCGTTTATTCCAGGGATAAAAATCTAGACACAGGAAGACAAATACTGCCTCATTTCAAATTCATACAGACTGTCAAAGGGTGTTTACAAGGAAGAGAGGGAAAGGGAAAGTAGGGAAATGTTGACCAAAGGGTGGAAACTTGGCATTATAAGATGAAAAGTTCCAGAGATTTAATGTGCACATAGTACATAAATAGTTAATATTTTGTACACTTGAAATTTGCAGAAAGAGTAGATCTTAAATATTCTCCCAACAAAAATGTAGCCATGTAAAGTGATAGGTATGTCAATTACCTTGATTGATTGTGGTAGTCACTTCATCATGCATAGGTATATCAAAACATTACAATGTATACATTAAATACATATAACTTTTATTAGTTAATCGTGAATAATACTGGAGAGAAAACTTTCATTATTAATGTACAGATTGGGCGAAGAATCAGCCTATCAATTTAGTTATATGTAGTAATCATTTTCTTTTAAATAATGTATTCCTAAATCCTTCAGACTGGCAGAGGTCTTTCATATTACAGACAGAGGAAAGTACTACAGTTCTCTGGTACTGCTTCCCACATGTTACCCTGTGATGGGTTAAGAAATTCCAAATCATCATTTTCTAAACTTATGTCACAGGGCAGTTTTCTGGAAGGCCTCAGTCTTAATCTTCATTCTGAATCCTTGAATATTGAAGTAGCCCACTTTTAAAAGTGAAAAGTTCTTTAAAACTGAAAAATTTTAAAAGTTTTAAGCTTAAAAGTAATTCTGAAGTAATTGCTACAATTTCACCCATTATTTAATTAGTAACATAATTATTAATTAATAATAATAATAATTTTTGAGGTGCTAGGCATTGAGCCCAGTGGTACCCTACCATTGAGCCATATCCCCAGCTCTTTTGTTTTTTTGAAGCAGGCTTCACTAAAAGACTTGAACTTGGATCTTCCTGCCTCAGCTTCCAAAATTGCTGGGATGACAGGCATGAACCATCACATGTGGCCTATTCATAACACTTTAATTAAGATGAGGGTTCTGCAGTCTTACGTAAGAATATGGTCTTCATTATTATATTGCTTTGGCCCACCTGAGTAGGATATTTGAAACAAAAGTATTAAAATGGAAATCTTTGAAAGAAATTTAATTGATAGTAGTAAACACGTTATATTGTGAATTTCCTACTTACACAAAGTGTTTTGATTTATTTCATGTCATAAACCCATATTTTTAACCAAGATTTTTTTTGATGTACTTTAACACTGGAAGGTTATGGTGGATATTTGCTAACTCTGATATAGTCAGTTGGTTTTTAGATCAAATTGGCAATTTATTAGTCTTGGTTCTATATAGCAATTAAGTCAATTAACTAGAAAGGCTAAATACAAATACAGATATCAATTAGTGTCAAGTTTATATTTTATTGTCAACTACACAGTAGATTGCAAAGTATAACAGTCTAGAAAACAGACTCATAAATTCTGTGAGATTGGGTAGCTCTCAGAAGATAGGTGTAAACAATAACGAGAAGAGGGTTTGAAATTCTGTACTTTATGTTAATGTACACTCCTAATGGCTACCAGGGGGAAAGCTTTTACTGGAATTATCTTTTGTGAATCCTCCTCATTAAGGGGTAAGGCCTTTCTAAAGTGAGTTAACTATCTTTCATTCCACATCTACCATGTCAACCACTCCAAGAGGATTTGTTACTATTTCTTTCCAGGTAGACCCAGATCTTTGTGGAATTAATTTGGTGACAGCCAATAATGATTTTAACTGGCCCTCAGAGCTGAAATGCACAGATGGTATTCTTCCTGTGTGGTTCAGGGAACACTTCTAAATTTCTGAGAGATTTCTATCACTCCCCAAAGAATTTCCTGACAGCAATGACATTTGGCCTAATAATTTATTCACTTGGTTTCAAGTCCTCCCCGCAGTGGCTCTCATAGTCAGGAAAGCTTCTTGAGTCACAGCTATCAACATGGGCTGCCAATATTTGGCTTGAAGTGTCCCAACTTCTCATTAAAACAATAAATAAATAAAACCACACCCTTGAATACTTTCAGGCTATATTCCTGAAAATAACATCAAACTTTTATAAAGTGACAGAGGAGTATCTCTCTCAAAATTACTAATGGGAAAACTTTTGAAGAAATAATTGGAATAACATTGAAAGTGTTTGTAAAATATTACGTAAAAGTCATAAAACTGAACTCAGCCTAATTAACAAATAATTCTATCAAAATAGAAAATACTCAAAAGATATATACCAAAATAAACATTGTTCTCAACAGTGGAGATGCCAAAATATTTATAATATTTTGAAAATATTATAAAATAATTGTAAATCAGAAAAAAGAATGTTTAAAATGCTAAAATAATGGCTATGTGGATCAGTATCGAACACAAAGGAAACCTAGAATGTCTTTCGAAATTGTGATG
Source organism: Ictidomys tridecemlineatus (assembly GCF_052094955.1). NCBI lineage: Eukaryota > Metazoa > Chordata > Mammalia > Rodentia > Sciuridae > Ictidomys > Ictidomys tridecemlineatus. The sequence continues at coordinate 31,059,192 of NC_135478.1, read as the reverse complement.
TATAATCTTTAATAATTTTGTGGCATTTATACCACTTATCTATTATTTTTAATAAATTTTAAAAATTATACAGGAATACTTTTTACTTCTTTATAGCTTCCATTCTTATACCTTTTTTCATTTTTACTTATATCTGTCTTCTTTTCTCTTCCCCTTATGTATCTGGACTTTAACATGAAACATAAAAGATAGATTAAATTGATAATCTCTACTAGAAAACAACTCATCCACCAGCTGAGGTTGGGTTTTCTATAATTAAAACTCATCATTTTAAAAATATTATAAACTACCTTAAAAGATAATAAAACCATTCAATATTAATTAAAATAATATTTTATGGAAAAAACACATTTTCTAACACCGTAAAAATTTTTAAGAATGGAATCTTGAGAAAGTATGTGTGTGTGTGCGTGTGTGTGTGTGTGTGTGTGTATGTACATACACATATATATTTGGGGGAATGGGTACTAGGGATTGAACTAATGGACACTCCACTGTTGAACTACCTCCCTAGTCCTTGTTATTTATTATTTTTCTTAATTTATTAGACAGATTCTTGCCAAGAACTATGAGCATGTACTACCACTCCCAGTTTATTTACATTTTTACAAATCTCTTTAATGTTTAGCTTAATAGAATAGAGCTGAATTTTGTAATGTGCCTCTATATTTACCAGAACAAATGTCATATAACCTGTAAAAGAACTTCTTTCTACTTTGTGAGAATGAGGATTAATATAAGAGTTGAAGGAAGATTGATAACATCTTCATATTTTTATGGAGTAGCATTGACCTTAATAAATTCCTGAGTTAATTAATGTGCTGTAGTTATACAAACTGCTCTGAAAATAAATGTTGGTATTACATTGATGTTTGCTGTCTTCCCATTACAAGCAATGTTGCAATGAATACCATTATAAAAATATTTTTCACATGTGTGTCTATATCTCAATGATGGATATGTGTGTGTGTGTGTGTATTGTTTGGGTGTTTTTCAATACTGAGGATTAAACTCAGGGTAATGTACATGCTAGGCAAACTCTACCACTAAGTTACATACCAGTCCCAAAGGATGGACTTTAAAAGTGAATTAATAGATTAAAAGCTATATAAGATGTATGGACAAACTATTAATTTAAAAATTTGTTTTTAATTCAACCAAAATAATAGGTTACAGGTTTCTAGCTATTTAAAATACTGGGAAATAATAAGTCTTACCAATTTTTACAGTCTCTAAAAATTGCAAGATGTAATTTTTTGTGATTTTTCCTTTATACTAGTGAATTTGTGCATTTTTCAGATGCATTTATTGTTCAGTTGTAAATTTTTTACCATGGATCTATGGTTTCAGTCCTTTGATAATTTTTCCTTTGGGTTACTTATTTTATATTTTAATTTTTAAAGCTCTCTGTATATTAACTAGATTAAACCTAGATTTGTTGTACACCTTGTAAATATTTTTCCCAGTGAATGCATTCACTCTTTTTAATATAGATCTTCCTCAATTTGATAATTTGGAATTTCATTACTGTATCAACTTCTCTGTGTGGATTTTACCATTTGGGGAATAATGAAACAAAAATGGAAGAAATGAATTAACAAATTTACTTTTTAAACTCATTGTTGATGTTTCATTCAGAATATGATTAGTTGCTCTGTATTAATTCTGGACCTCAAGGTAGAGAGTGACCATGGCACTTTAATCCATTGCCAGTATAGGCTCACTTTTTTAGGGTGATTATGATTTAATGGTTCAATAGATGAACAAATAACAATCATTAGTAGAGATATTAAATACTGTCTCTGCCTATGTTTACTGAAAATCCCCCTGTTGAACACCTTTAAATATAGAAATCTTTGTACACTACTCAGTGATTTTGTAAAAGTTCATCAAGAAATAATGGCTTCTATAATTGCAGTAATCTCGAAATAGATGAACTCCAAAATTATAAGAATTCTTGAAATCATCCTAAGGTAAAATTTGTCCTACTTTTGTACATTTCCATTTTCTCGTTAGGAAGAAAAAGCACAACTTGAAATCCTAGTCTAATTTTCCCAGAGGCATAAGAGAGAAGACCTTAGTAATTACTCATCTTTTTCATCCAGCCACTTAGTGTCTTCTTTTCATATTTTTTTGCCAAAGATTGTGAAAAAAACAAAGATCTCCATAAGGAGAAAGTGTTCTCCCAGTTGATAAGCTGTTCTCAGACTTTCAGTTCCACTGTTAATTTCAACCCACTCCTTTCAATATTTCACATGTTTTCACAGTAAAAGGATGTTCCTCAGTTAAGACTTTCTTGAGTACATTATTCTGAGTTTGTTCTTTCCTATGCACAATTCTATATTATTGTCATTATTAACTGGATCCTAGGACAAAACCTAATTTTAGAAAAGTATTTCAATTTGGAGGAACAAGAAAAAAAAATGAAGCTACTTTTTAAAACTGTCATTGACGTTTTTGTTCAAAATATGATTTATTTCTCAATAGTAGCTCTAGACATCTGGACACATGTTAAGGTCTGTAGACAAGTCAAAATAACACGTGGTATTTTGCCAGGGGAATGTTAGAGTTTGTAAACAAGTCTGGATGGTGCCTGGCAAAATGCCAGAGGGAGTGATTTGAGAAGTAACAAAAGCAGCCATTAAGTGTGGAGATTCCTTATTGGTTGACTGATGTATCTAGTTTATGCTAATTAAGATAAGCTGTGCAAAATGTATAAATAGCTCTGTTGTCCTACAATAAACGGCTTCCATTCCTGCTGTATCAATCTACAGAAGTTATTCGTCACCCCCCGGTTATTCTGCTGCAGCCGGACGGCGGCAGACACAGATGTGCCATAAGCATTTGAGTCTATGGCCAGTATAGCTAATTCAGGCTCAAGGTTTTAGAGTGTCCACTCTGTACAGGACTTTAAAGGATATGACTGAATGGTTCAATAGGTATTTGCTAAACTAATGAATACCAATACTTATTTGTAGAAGCCTTGATTCAATATTTGAAAACCTAATTTTTTGATTTTCTTTTTTTTTCATTTCTTTTCTCCTTGTAATGGGCTGAATTATTGCACCCCAGAGATGTCCCTGTCCAAATCCCCAGAATATTTTGCCTTTCTTTGTACATATGATTGAATTCAGGATCTTGAGATGGGAATATTATTCTGAATTTTTTTCAGATGAGGCCAATATAATTATAAGGGGTCCTTATAAGAGGGAGATAGGAAGATAAAAGTTAGTAGAGATATAGTGACAAAAGGTAGTGGTTTTAGTGACACGAGAGGGCCATGAGCCAAGGAAAAGGAGACAACTTCCAGAGGCTGAGGACACAAGGGCATAGATGCCACCAGAAGGAAAGTAGCCCCGTTGATACCTAGACTTTAGAGCTCTGACTTCCAGAATGGTAGGAGCTTAAATTTGTATTATTTTAAGCCACTGAGTTTGTAGGAATTTGTTACAACAGTCACAGGAAACTAATGCAACTCACCGACTCCCATTTCTTTCTGTATGTCATGCCCCTTGCTGTTGCCTCTGGAACTATCTGTGGTAATGCTTAGCACTTAGGATGGATGATACTTTTTAAATTCAGCCTCTTTGCCATTGTAGATGGATTGTACAGTTTGTACAGTGATTGTATGTGAACTTCTATCAGCTCAAAGGTCTTTCCTGTTTTTGTCAAATGAATGTAAATACATTCAAATGAAAATATGCTCAGGAGAACAGATTGTCTTTGAACTTAGTTCTTGAAGAGTTTAACCCCATCTCTTTACTGGAAAGTAATGTGAAATTTAGTTTAAACTTTAGAGGTACAGGACCATATAAATAAAAGCAGTGCAGAATCTTGGGTGACTTTTCCGTCACCAGGGTAGTTGTGATCTTACAACATTGAAATTATTGTAATGACATTCACAGGTATATATTTTGCTTGAATTTGTGTATTGCTATAGTCGTGGAGGCATATTTCATTGTTTATAATCTACAACCTAAATTCTTTGCTAGATACAAAGAATTTATCAAATCTGTGGACGTTATAGTTTTCTTCTTCACTAAGGGAAAGGGAATTATACCTGCTATTGCTCATCTCATGCATCTTGGAATATAAAGAAACAAATGTTAAATTTTATTTTACTGAATCTACTTACAGAAAGCATAATTTATATCTGAGGGGGTGGGGAAAACTATTGACTAAAACACTTGGCTGTTTTATTCTTTTGATTCATATTAAAAATATGTACTTTTACATCTTGGTTTTTAGTCATTCTTTTGTCTATGTAGGAGTAGACAGATGTGGTACAAATTTCTTGCTTATTTAAATATTGTTTTAATTGTAAAATAATGAACCACTTTTACTAATATGGATTGAGAAGGCTCTTGCACTTTTTTTTTTTTGCTTATAATTGGTTCCCATGGGGGATCTACAAAATCCATGTTCTATGACAAAATGGAGAGCAATAGGGGAGTTACAAATTATAAAGCAATTATGACTGGGCTAGTCAATAAAGTCTCAAAATCAGTTATTAAAGTGTTGTATTTAAAGTTTGCTAGGGAACACAGAGTACAGAAATGTTGCCATTAACTAATGTGTAATTTGGTCATATTTCTTGGTAAGATAATAAGACTTTTCATTTTCTTTTAGTCCAAATTTTCTCTAGGAGGCTATGCAATTTAAACCAATGTGATTAATATCACCATTGAATTATTTAAAAGTATTTTCTCCAAAGAAAGAAGTCCCATTAATGGGATTGAATACAGTCTTTAGTAGATGGTTCAGACTTTGAATTCAGAGCCAGCATTTTCATCCATTTACTAATTATCTGATATTGAGCAAATTATTTAATATCTCTAAGGCATATTTATTTAACCAGTAAAGTGGAGGTAATAATGAATCACTAAATCATGTTGGGAATTAAATAACATATGAACCCTAGTTTTTCTCAGTGAGATGTCTCATATGGTGGTAATAAGCAAGTCTTCAAGTCTCAGGGGTTTAATACTTAAAAATGTTATTCCTTGGTGGCATTGCAAAATTAGGCATTGGGGACTTTGCTGCACTCTCAAAGCTACTTGCAACACCCATAGGACAAACAGCCTCCAAGGACAGGATGGCAGGACAGAAAGGGCACCCATTCCTGGGGCTTTGCTCACAAGTGACACTTGCCAGGTTGTTACTGTGAAAATGTATGGGAGGAATGGGAGCATGGACAGATTTTGCAAGCACGCATGTCCTCACACTGTCTAAAATGCTCAGCATGATGCTGGCCCATGGTTGGAAGAGCTCGGTGAATGTTGCAATCTTTGTCATCATCATCTCAGTTATTTGAGAAGCCGTGCAGGTTTATACTTAAGAATCCGTCTCTAACTTGGCAACTTTGGAAAGCTTTTAAAATCCTCTGAGTCTCCATTTCTCCCATTGTAAAATACTTTTCACCTTATCAGATTGTTATAGTGACTCAGTGGAATAAATTGGTGCTATATAGTGCAGCCTCTAAACAGATGGGAGTTTCATTATCACACAGTTTTGTCTTTCAGTTGGTTAAATGCTGACCTGTGTATTTTTTAATGTAGGAGGCTGAAGTTTCTTGATTTATATTATTGTGGATATGCAAATATAAATCATTCAGCAGGTCTCTACTAAGTGCCTACCTATGTTCCAGAGGCTGAGAATAAGCACTGAACACATAAGTGAATTCTTTGATCTTGTGGAACTTAAATTTGTGGGTAGTAGCAGGCCATGGCATTGCTCACCTGTCATCCCAGTGGTTTGAGAGGCTGAGGCAGAAAGATCATCTGTTCAAAGCCAGCCTCAGCAACTTAGCAAGGTCCTAAGTGAGAGCCTGTTTCTAAATTAAAAGATAAAAAAGGGCTGGGGATGTGGCTCAGTTGTTAAGCACCCCTGGATTCAATCCCAAGAACCCCCCCCCAAACCTCCCCCCCCAAAAAATCTGGATAAGTAAAGGGGGAAATAGGCAAAGAGACAAGAGAATATAAATAACTGCTCTGTTAATTTAAGATCATAATAATCCCAATGAACATATGAAAACAGAAAAATTTGGTGAAGACTAACTTGTAAAGGCTTAACCTTTTTTATTCTCAGGAATGCTTTCTCTGAAAAAAACATTTCAGCCAAGATTTGAGTGGCATAAAAGTCTTTTGAGGAAATGCCTTCTTGGCAGGGGGGATTCCAAGAACAAAGGCCTTGAAGTGTAGCTAAGAAAGTGAACAACAGGAGAGCTCTTAGGAATGAGGCTATTGAGATAAGTGGGAACATTTTATTTTGTCTATAAATTCTATGAAAAAAATTATTTTCCCCCAATACTTGATATCTTTCCATGGGAGAGGGATGTTATCAGATTTTTTTGCTTTAAAAAGATCACTCTGACTAATGTACAGGAAATGGACAATGAAGGCTATTGAAGAATTCTGGAAAGAGATGGTAGTGATTTTGAATGGATGTGTTTTCTTTTAGGTACTCAATGGTAAGGAAGTATAGAACTTAATTTAGAAGTTCATAAATGTCCTCTAAGGAAACACATGTTATAATTTATAAAGATAAGCTTGTAAATCCAAGGGAAATAAATTTAACTTGAGGATCAAAATGAGAAAATTTGTTTTCAATTGATTCATCCTCAACCCAAACAAATTAATTATGTAAGAAGAAAGAGTAGTTCTTTGTAATGACAGGTTTGGATGGCTTCCTTGGTGTGTGTGTGTGTGTGTGTGTGTGTGTGTGTGTGTATGTGTGTGTTATCCTATTGAAATGAAATATTACAGTGTAATTTTGAGCTGCTTAGGTTTTTGTTGTAGACTACCACATCTGTGCCCATCTGATACAATACTCAGGAAGAAGTCAAAGTTATAGGTCAACATATTGCACAATGCAGACACTAACAAGGTAACAGGGCAAATCATTTACCCTTTCAGGAAAGTTACTATGGGACACAGCCTTGGGAAAGCCTGTTTTGGAGAGATAAATGGATATAGTACCTTAGAATGCTGAAGTCTACCTGCTTTTTGTGCTTTCAATCTTGTCCAATAAACAGGTTTATATTGAGCAGGAGATCCTACCATCTCTGTTCTAAAACATAATATTGTGCAAGATGCACATTGTGCAAATAAAAAATGTGATCCATAGCCAGTCTATGTGTCACTCCTGCAAAAAGATATTAACTCACAACTTCTGGAATCTTTCTTTGTGCTTACTGGTTATGACTTTGTAAATTGGGGTCAAAGTTCCAAGTTGAGCACACAAAGCCCTTGCCTTTGGCAGCTAAAGGTCTCTTATTATGGGTAGAGATTATAATTACCCTGGGCCAAGATCTGTAATTTTGTATGTGAAGTCTTGGGTCAGTGTCACAATGGTAGTAAAGTAAGGTATTGGTAACTTAATTTTTTTTTTTTAATCATGAAGCAATAAGAGTAATGATTCTGTTAAAACCAGTAAAGGAGATAAATCTCATTCACTCTAGTTAGTGTTTTAAATGAAACACTATGAAACCACACACTGAGATGTGAGTTTTTTCATTTTGGGGGAGGATCAGGACACCACACTCAAAAGAGCAGAGCCATAGCTTTGTTCACCCTCTTCCTTGATGCCCCCTGAGTCTCTGCACAAAGGAGCCAGTAGCCTTCTTTCTCAGTCCCTGATGGAGAGAGTGAAGGATAACTTGCAGAAGTCCTTCCCTTCGAGGCAGCCTGTGTTCAGGGTTCTAGAACTGCAAGCCAGCACACACGGACAGTTCTAAGTGACTGCTTTTACGGGACCTTCCTCCACTATACCACAGCTCACTCTGCTTCCTGTACTTTCCTTCTATGAACTGTGGCACTTACTGCTTTTCTCGTGTTGCCTTATTATACAGCAGTTCAAAGGTTTTTATTTTGTCTTTTCTTTTCCTTGAAGCTCATCCACAGTTAACACCTTGGACTTGGTTAAGGGATGAGTATAGGTTCAAGAAAATACAGGAGTTAGGGAGGACAGTAATAGTAAAGATAGTGGAATGAACCTGACATAACTTCCCCATGTCCATATATGAATACACCACAGTGAATCTTTACATCACGTCCATCCGCCAGCAAGGATCCTAATTAGAATAAAACACACTCCATGGTTGTATAAATATGACAAAATATATAACTAAAAAGAACAAATTCAAAAAATGTTTAACTCATAAAAAATTAGGTAAAAAAGATAATACATGAGTTAAAAAATAATCTAGAACTTTTAAAATGTTTAAATGTTCTATAAATTGCCTTAAAATACTTCAGTCAAAAAAAAAATACTGGTAAAGAGGATTTTCCAAGTAGCAGCATTGCCATGTACTTTATTAGAACCAGAGGATGACCAGAGACAATTTGTTCTATAGCTATTTTTTAAATATTACTTGTTGAACAAATTGTTTTTTTATATTTATTTTTAGTTGTAGTTGGACACAATAGCTTTACTTTATTTATTTTTTTTTATGTGGTCCTGAGGATCAAACCTAGGGCCTTGAACATGCTAGGCAAGCACTTTGCCACTGAGCCACAACCCTAGCCCCAACAAATTGTGTTTTTATCATAGAATTGCAAAAATGGGTTTGGAAGCATGAATTTAAAAAGTGGCTGTAGAAAATATGTAGGAATGCAGATTTGCACACAGGATATACATAGTAGGTTTATTCATCTTTCATATTGGTTGTATTTTTTTAATATTTATTTTTTAGTTTTAGGTGGACACAATATCTTTATTTTACATTTATGAGGTTCTGAGGTTCAAACCCAGTTCCTCATGCATGGTAGGCGATCACTCTACCACTGAGCCACAATTCCAGCCCCAAGTTGGTTTTTAATTTTTAAACATTTCATGAGAATTACATAATTCATATTATTGAAATAAAATGTTCTATATCATTTAAAAAAATACTTCAACCAAAAAAGAGAAGAATGTTAGATCTAACAATATAGGCACACTGTAAATACTTATTGAAACTAGGTAATAGAAATATGAGTTTCAATAAAGTGTTCTGTCCATGTGTTTGAAACTTTTCATAAAGAGAATTATTTTAAATAAATAAATAAATAAAAGCATACAGAGATGGTGGAACAAATTTTTTCTTTGTGTTTTAAATGAATTTTAAGAAGCTTTGTGTCATTAATTAATCAGGCTCAAAAATATATGGGGGCAAACTAAATCCTAAGCAATGAGAAAGAAGGGGGAAGAGGCTACTCTTCTCCAGTAATGTTGAATTTGACATTGTGAACAGTAGAGTTTTATGATTGGAATGTAACTGGAATAATTTTTATTTAATCAAAAAAGTCACAGTAGGAATTTTTCTTTGTAAATACAACCTCTTGAAATGCTATTTTCTTATCTTATAATACAGATACAAGTAGATAATGTGAGAAATACACTCAAATCTATTTTTTTTGGATATTCTCTTTCACACATTTTCATGCACAGATACAATTCCTAGCATTATTTGCACCTCATCCACAAAGAAGCATGCGTGCATGTGTATATTTCACACTTAAAAGCAGATCAGTTAAAGGGATTTTTTAAAAAGGTTTGTTTGTTTATTTATTTATTTATTTATTTATGGTGGTGCTGAGGATTGAACCCACGGCTTTGTGCATGTGAGGCAAGCACTCTACCAACTCAGCTGTATTCCCATCCTGATAAAGAGTTTTTTTTTTTTTAAATCAGCTATTCTATTTGGGTTTATCAAATAATGCTGCAAACTACCTTTTAAAATTAGATTTTTATATATGTAACTGCACCATTCTCAAAGAAATGGGAAAGGTCCTATCCTATCAAAATAATGAAACCAACAAAGAACTTGAACTTGTAGAAAAGATTTTTAAAGCTGAAAGGTAGATTCCTCTAAGGCATTACCATTTTGATGACTATTGTAATAATAATGCTGAATTAGAATGAATGTCACCTATGTCATAGAGTAATAGAAAGTTCCTTGATTCCATTTCTTTTTAAGGATTTAGAGACAGCAGCTCAGATGCTGGAGGGATGATCTGTAAATATATTAAATATGTTAACGAGAAAAATTATGAATGCCTGAATATTTGCAGCCTATTTCCTCCTCTGCTTTTCAAAGAATGTTCCATGACTCTCTGGTTTTTACTATCTGATATAGATAATAGGTAGGCAGAGCTGCAAATGGAAGTAGCTGGGACAGAAAAGCAACAATTTCTTTCAGGAAACTCCTAGCAAGAGATTAGAGTAGATTCTGGAAGTCAAGACATGAGGGTAAAGACAGGATTCCCTAAAGAATGAAAATGAAGCTGGGCAGACATGGACCATGTAAAGAGTAAAAGAGACAGAAGGAGCTTTCTGATGGGGATCTCCTTGCTCTGAGTTATCAGGGTAGACTGAATAACCTTTGAATGTTTCTTAATTGTTTTCTTTTGACCTTGAATCTATCCTGAGAGTGGACCATGAAAGAAGTCCTTTTTCTTTGAGATTATGTAACTATTCACAAATAAAATGTTCAATCCTTTTCCGTGGTTAATATTCACTGAACCTAGAAGAATGAGTGCCCGTATAGGAATCTCCTTATTTTTCTGCTTTGATCTTCTCTTCCACTGAAACTCTGGTTCCTTTGAAATTTCATTATTGCTACTTTTCTATACTCTTTCAGATCCAACTGAAGGAAATTTCTCTCATACCCTGCACTGTTCCTAGGGAGTTAGGAGCCACATGAAATCAGGAAGACTTTCATTGATTCTTAGAAGGAGAGACCTTTGAAAGTATCTCATCCAATATAGTCTTTCAAATATGAGAACAATTATGAATTATTATTCATATCTACAAACAAATAAAACTCAAATTTTAAGGTTTGCTAGTAGAAATATCTATACTTAATTTAGGATGGTTAGACCTTGAAACTTGATTCTTCTTCCTTGAGTTTACCTTTCTCCTAGAGCACCCTGCTAGCCTCTTCAGGTCCATTTTACTGGGGCACAAAATGGATTATGAAAGGACCCCTTGTACTCTCTGAACTCCTCTGACATTACCATCCCCTTTCCTCATTCAGGACCCGTTCTTCATTGCCATTCCTCCTAAGAGCTAAGTGCATGTTAATCTCAGGACTTTTGCACTGCTGATCCTTTGTCTGAAACACTTTCCTTCCTCTGATCTCCAAAGTTTGCACTCTTCTTTCATTGAGATCTTTAACAAGTTCCTTCCACATTACTAAATCAAATATAGTGTCTCTTTCCTTGTCACTCCATACATACATTATTTTGACTATTTTTTTCCAGCACTTATATCAATTACAGAATTTTATGTATACTCACTTGTCTATTGGCTGTTTCTCTCCTACAATATCATTTTTATGACAGCAATGTTCCTTAATCTAATTCTCCAGGGTTTAGACTAATGCCTGGCACATAGTAAGTGCTCCATAAATAATTGCCAAGCGGAGGGATGTTCTTCTCTTACAGAAAAGGCTGTAATTATTCAAGATTATGATAAAGAATGAGGAGGGGGTAATGTGGTACAGAACACAAAATAGAATACTGGAAAATTCAAGAAGTATGATTAGGGGCTAGGGTTGTGGCTCAGTGGGCAAGCACTTGTCTAGCATGTATGATGCACTGCGTTTGATTCTCAGCACCACATAAAAATAAATAAATAAATAAAAGTTTAAAAAAAATAAGTATGACTAAAGCCGGTCTCTTACTACATATACTTCTAGAAGTCACCTAAACTCTTTTATCTTTAATTTTTTATTTCAAAGTGGATTTCAACTCAAAACAGGTTGTTTTTAACAACAAAAAAAAGTTGATGCATTATGGTATCTAACACAGTGTCAAACACAGGAGAAGCTTTATTTCAAAATTAGTAACTATGTTATCACCTTGCAAAATTCCTTAGAACTTGCAATTCATATGAGACCTTAAGTTGCAATAGTCTTCGTTCCCATCTGTGTATATACTAAGCAGGACCACATTCTCATACACCTGTTCCGTTGTATTTTGAAAAAAAAAAAAAAGGCAAGAGGATTCTACCTCCTGACAATCTAAATTTAGGTTCTCAGAACCAACTTCTTATATATGAGAAACCAGGAGACTGACTCTAGATTTGAGCCTCTTTCAAATGATCTCCTCCTTTCAATTCTTTCAAAGGCCTCAGAGTATCAGCCAAGTAAGATTGCAATGTAATATGCTCTGTGGTAATGCAGGAGCAGCCCACCAATTCTGGTAGAAATGATGGTCTCATTTTATGCAGTGGAAGAGAGATTGTTAGCTAAATTTCTTTGAGAGCATCAAACAGGAAAAAAAAAAGAAGTTAAAAAAATGTGAAGAATGGTAGTTGTAATCCTGTGCCCTTTATATTGCCTGGAAATTTTGACAGAGTCTCTCATGGGCTATGTCTGCAAGAGTGAAACAAAGCAGAGCATTTTACCATAATGTGGCCTGTTTAGGTTCTTTCTCACAGTCAGCCCTGGTAAAACAGATCATAATCCACGTAAGAAGAAAGCTCTCCTTACCTCTTTAAGTTTTATAGTCCAAAATAGAACCTTTGAACTCTCATCACTTCTGGATGCATCTCTGTGAGGCCTGCTGAGTTTCAGGTCTCTTTGCAATTGACTGCACTATTCCTATGGTGGGAATAAAATGAGAGGCATAGCAACAGGAAAATGACTCTAACAATGACACTTTCTATATGTACTCCAACAATATTAATAATACCAAGCATTTGGTATTACATGCTTCCATGGTTCATCAAATTTATTCCTCTGCCTATCTTACATAATGGTCTAAATTAATGCCAATCTTTCATTCATTCAACAAACATATTTGCTGCATGCTATTATGTACTGAGTTTGAAGTTAAATGCTCAATGTAAAGCCTTAAAATTCTGTGAGTTATGGAGCCGTCTCCATTTATAAATAAGTTCCAGAGATTTTATGAAGCTGATCTAAATTTTTAAATGAATAAATATAAAATTGAGATATAAAAACATCCATTATCATCAAAAAAGATCAGATTTATATATCATACTGCACTTCCATCAAAAATGGCTTTTTTCCTCTGAAGAAAGCTTTATAAATTTCTGGATGACTGACTGACTGCTTCTACTGTCTCCTAATTGTCATATGCCCAAGAATCACATGCTATATTCAATTTAAAAATTGTTTCTATACTGATGATTATTTTAAGCAAAAGGAATATATAGCCAAGCTATAATTGCTCAGAATTCTTTCAACATGTGACAAGCCAAATTTGCAATGTTCGTAAAAAACATTAAAAGGTTTTTCTATGCCTATTTTCTAAGAAAGTGTTTTTGACTTAATAAACATGAAATGCATTATTAAGAATTTTAGAGGCTCTTTTTATACAGTGGCATTTTAAAAACCTGATTTATTATGGCCACTGTCCACTGAATTAAGTGCAGTCTTGATTTATTCAGCGGAGTGGGTGCTCTGCTGTCATCAGGCTATGGGACAATTCTCAGGGTATCTTCTGCCCTGAAAATTAATAGATGAACATGCTAAAATTTTGTGGTGTGTGTGTGTGTGTGTGTGTGTGTGTGTGTGTGTGTGTGTGTACAGAACACTATAAGTACTGTGTTTCAGGAACTACTTTATACTTGCCGAATACAAAGATAATATAGAAATCCTACCCTTGAGAGACTTTCGAATTAGCAAGAAAGACACATAAACAAAGGAGAGAGTTGAGGTATTTTCCAGATGTTGAATTACAAGTGTAGATGATAGATGCATAAAGGATGAAATTGGAATTGACTTGTGGGTCTTTTTATTATTTAATATCTGCTTTTCTATTAGAAAGAATATCTTTTAAGGACTAGGACTGTGTCTATTTTATTTGTTGCTCAGTTTTTCATGGATAGCACAAGACCTGATATATAATGACATGTTTCAAATGAATTTTGAATGAATTTCAGGCAAGGGTGAATGAATAAATGGAGGAAATATATTAAAAATTAACTAATGACAATTAGTTAATGTGGGCATTTGCATTTGAGAAAAGAGATCAGAAAAGATTCTGTGAAAGTGATTAAGTGTGAAAATAGGAAAGCCATTTCAGACAGGAGAAGAGTAAGCAAATTGAGAAGGTGGGAGGGGGTCTCAACCACTTGCTCATAGTTTTATAAGGTCATGATATTGGAAGGCCTTTTGTGATAAGAAGTTGGAACTTTACCCTAGAGTTCAACTTGTGGGGTATTAACATAAAATTTGCATCTTTGCAAAATCTATAGACAATTTGAATCCATGTAGAGTGTCTTTAAGGGTCACTCCTAGTGACAAAATTAGTACATAAGAAAAATAAATTCTGGGCAGTTACTCAATCTTTCCCTGAGGTAGTCTATCCCAAAGCTATTTTGTCCCCTTTGTTACTATAACAAGAACAGAGGATATTGAATTTTAGAGCCATTTGTATGTATTGTTTTACTCTAAAAACCGCCCCATGTAGGGGCCATCGAGTTATTTATTTATTTTTTTAAATAATTCCTGAGGTTGATTTATCTGTTGATGTTTATGGCATGAATAGTTTCTAGCATAAATGCCAATTTTTTAGCTCCTAGGTCAAATTTACAATCCTTTGATTTTTAAGTGGTTCAGATAACACATTATGTCAGCATAATTTCAGTACCTTGACTCTTGAATTAGAAAACATGAGTCCCAAGTTATTGTTCCATAACTTCTTCACCTGGGGAAGGAGAGGTTCTCAGCCTTCCTATTACCTCTGGCCTTGCTAAATGATGCCCCCAGCTTCTCCTGTGTTTGACACTGTGTTAGACACCATTTTTACTATCTCAGGTTACTATATTGTAGAAGTACTTTCATCCTCTAGTACCAGAAATTATATACTTAGGAAAGCATGAGGGAAACTGAGAGGTGCTCTTGATCCGAGTGTGGACTCATTGTGGAGGTGTCTATGTGTTCACTTCCTTGGTAGGGAACTGTAAGTGGATACTACCAAGAAGCAGGCTTCACATTTCAAGATTCTTTCCTATTTTTCTCTATTTGTATTTTCCTAAGGCAGTTAACATGGGTTCTACATAAAGTTAGAGTCACACCTGGGATCAGAATTGGGAATTTTTTAAAATTTTAATTTGGTATATATGACAACAGAATGCATTACAATTCATATTACACATACAGAGTACAATTTTTTATATCTCTGGTTGTACACAAAGTAGAGTCACATTCTTCGTGTCTTTATACATGTTCTTAGGGTAATGATGACCATCTCATTCCACCATCTTTCCTACCCCTATGTCCTCTCCCTTCCCCTCCTTCCCCTTTTCCCCTTTGCCCTATCTAGAGTTCATTTAACACCCCCCACAGCATATTATGAATCAGCATCCTTAAACCAGAGAAATCATTTGGCATTTGATTTTGGGGGATTGGCTAATTTCACTTAGCATTATATTCTCCAGCTCCATCCATTTACCTGCAAATGCCATGATTTTATTCTCTTTTAATGCTGAATGATATTCCATTGTGTGTATATACCACATTTTCTTTATCTATTCATCTACTGAAGGCCTTCTAGTTTGGTTCTACAGTTAAGCTATTGTGAATTGTGCTTCTATGAACAATGATGTGGCTGTGTCCCTGTAGTATAATGTTTTTAAGTCCTTTAGTAAGAACTGGGAATTTTTGCTTATTTTTTTTTTATTTTAAATAGATTGGATAGTTACTTTTAAACATAGAACTTTGGTAATTCTCTGCTCCTTTAAGAGAGAACAGTTATATCCCACTCTTTAATTCCTTTAAATTCCCTTATAAAAGTGAGCTTAAGAAGTTATTTTGTCTACATAACTGCATTTATTTAATAATTTGATCAACAGGTAATGCAATGCATATTACCCTCAGCCCCATTGTTAGACCACTGTAGTAGATGCTAGGTGGAAGGAAATAGGGCTCAAATCAATCAAATCCCATTCTCATTCTAGTGTAGTAGAACATGGAAATGCACTATGGACAATTAATGAGATCTAACTCATTCCCTATTGATAAACACTTAGAAATTATAGTACATCATAATTATGCTACCATCCTGAGCAATATTTTTAAATGATTATGTGTGCAAAAATGGAAAGCTCTTCACATATAATCTCAGTGGAAAAAACAGACAAACAAAACTGACATACTAATAGAAGTTCAGTGGATTAGACAAAGGGGACTAAATGGGAGGGATAGAGAGGGCAATAGGAAAGACAGGAGAATGTTATGTTAAGTAAAGCCAATCCCCCCCAAAAATAAATGCTGAATGTTTTCTCTGATATGAGGACGCTGATCCATAATGGGGGCAGAGTGAGGGAGAGCCTGTGAGGAAACTTTAGATAGAGCAAAGGGAATTATGGGGTAGGGAGGGGGCAGGGGTGTTGGAAAGATGGTGGAATGAGATGGACGTCATTACCCTATGTATGAAAACACTAATGGTGTGACACTACTTTGTGTAAAACCAGACATGAAAAATTGTGCTCTATATGTGTACTATGAATTGAAATGCAGTCTGATGTCCTATATAACAAATTAGAATAAATGAATTTTTCAAAAAAGAATGAATTGAATACAACTTTCGTATGTTTGTATGACTATACAACCAGTGTAATGCCACATCATGTGCAACCACAAGAATGGGATCCTAATTAGAACTTACACTTCACACATGTAAAATATGTCAGAATATACTCTACTGTTTTATAGATCTAAAAAGAACAAATAAAAAAAGAAAAAAACTGACCAACTTAGTAATATTGCTATCTTTACAATTTAAAAAAGGACTAGATCAATGGATTAGTAGATACCTATTTATGCATTTCCTAGAAAGAATTATAAAAAAAGAGCTGTAAAGGAGATTTTTTTTTTACTTTTTATATTTAACCTTTCAATAATTGGAATTTACTAACTTTATACATATTCTTCTATATTTATATTTAATATCAATGGGACATATGCATTGTAGGATAACTATTTTTCCTCTTTATAACTCTAGTAAGAATACCATCTTGCATACATGGAATTCTATAAACATGACCTTCATGGGGAGTGTACAGAATGCTCTACAAGGGACAGGTGGAAACGAGGAGGAGTACAGGAGAAGGCAGCATCAATAGATGGTCTATTTTGTTTAATAAATAATATTCTGCTGTTTTTAAAGACTCTTTGTCTTAGACACCGTTCCATGATGTTTCACCTTCCAGTAACAGGGTTTCTAATGTGTAGTTAGGTAAATTATTTGCTGCTTCTCAGAAGTGCCGTTGCTTTACATTATCCTATTCAGCACCAGTGCTTCACTTATCTTTACCATATAATGAACCAAATGTAGCTGTCAGCAAATTCTTTGTGCCTCATCAACTTGAAACATCAGCTTTCTCTGTTTGAGACAATAATATTATGTAATTCCCCTGACAGGCTCTGGTTTTTCCTCTCAAAACCATCTTGTCATACCAGGAAATAATTATCAGAGAATGGTTGCAAATTAAAAAAAATGATGGTGCTTTAATCCTTAAGACAGAGAGGTGATCTCGAGCTCATTATTCAGGCCATAATATGATGTATCAGAAAGTGATTAGTTCTGTCTTGTTTCTAGGCAGCTCTTCTCAGCTTCTATCATCACCATGGGACATTCTCTTTCCTGGAAGGCTAACTTCCCACGTACAGACTGTCTGTGAGACTAAATATAAGGAGTAATCCATTACTGAGGAGTAAAATTAGGCACATGTATGCAAATTATACTTTCTTTGGGGTGTGCTATTAACTTTTTTATTTATTTCCACTTTGGGGTTTATATTTCCTCTGCCAAGTTTAGCCTAAATGATAGGGGTAAGCATGTGTCTGACACTTATAAATATAACCCATGTGATTTGCTTATTCTGTTAATGCAAACTGTTATTAGAAGAGCAGTATGATTCCTTTGAAGAGATCTCCTTGGTTGCTTACTTTACAGTTCTTTTTTGAACCTGTGGCCATACAACTACTGTGATAATATTTTAGTGAATATTTGATCTTTTTTGTCCCATTTCCAAATTATGTAATCAATCACAAGAACTGCTTGAAATTCATTTCTTCTTACCTCTGATGATAAGAACATGGAAAGTAAGATGTTGGAAAGTGTGGGTTTAGAAGTCGCCAGAACCTAGTTCTGGGTGTAAATATGCCAACAACTACCACAAATTACCTGGCAGTTCATTAAACTTTTGTTTTCCTTACTGAAAAAATAAAGAGTTTAAATTAGATAAATTTGGGAATCCTATAACAGACAGGAAATAAGTGCTTTCTAAAACAACATTTTATCACACCAGGAGCTCCCAAATTGCTACAACTCCCTTATTAGAGTATATAAAACAATTTCATGTTAAATACGATACTGTGTCTCAAAAGGAAATGTAACCAAATAGCCTCCTTTGCTATATGCAAAAGATTTTACATCTCTCCAACATAATAATTTTGTGTGGTAACATTCAAACAATTTTTGCCATGTAAATTGTGGTTTAAATTTGGAGCAACTTGCTAGTTTTGCATCTAGAAATACACACACACACACACAAGCACACTTAAGAAGTCTGTCATATATCATGTAAAAGGCAAAAATGAGCATAAAGTAAACACTCTAACAAAATATACAGAATTATTAGAAGCCTCCAATATTTACTTGTTAAATTGAAGGTATTTTACATTTTCAAGAGAAAATGTCTTTTACCAAAAGTTTGCTAAGCAAATTCTTTATTGGTTTTTATTTTATTTTATTTTGCTTAAAACAGCAAGTCTTATAAACCACTAGATCATCATATCTGTTTGTATATTGCATGTTTCACATTTAATTTAAAGTTTGGAAGATGAGAAATACTCCACAAAGCAAGCAAACAGTAATTACTTCTTCATAATTACCATGAAACTTTATTGCCATGCATTGTTATAATTATATTTTAAATACTCCCCATTTGCATGATAGACCATAATGTCTCCTAGCACATTGCAATCTGTGGCTTATAACAGCATCTCACATCCACAAAGGGCTCTTCGTCATTTAGTCTCTATTTTAACTACTGTTAAAGGAGACTCCGGAAAATTAATTGGCACCATAGTCCTGCAATAAGAAAATTGTAGGCAATACAATATTTCTGTGCTACTGAAATCTTCTCATTATTCAGAGGAGTTCATGTTTAACTTCTAAGACGTCTTCTTCTCTCAGTTAAGGAGCCAGTCATAATCAAACTAGTTCTCACAAATCACCTTGGGATAGAGTTTAAATGCAGATGTTGATTGATTTTTGTCTGAGGTGGAGAGTGGAAGGGACTCAGATTCTGCACTTCTAAAGCATTCCCAGGTGGTCATACTACTGCTGGTGGCCCTTATATCTCACTGAGAATAGCATCCTATTTATGTATCATCTGTATCTAAGGGCAAATGCTTTTAACAGCATGAACGCACATGCATATATACTTCACACACATACATTCAGGTGCACATACATCTACTTTATCCAGCCTCCTACTGTGAGCACTTTCTACACTCAAGTCTCACAATAAATTGCTACCTTCAATGGGTTAATTTAACACAAGCAGAGATAACATTTTACCTGTGAAATTCTTCCAGGATAATTTCACTCTGAGGCGAGGTGGGATAGAGTCAAGAAGGCTTCCTTGTAGTTTACCAAGTGGAGAGTGTAGATGTCGGGAAGTTGGGAAAGAAAATTTCAGGAAGGAGGGAGGACATTTAGAGGTGGTACCAGAAATCCTTCAAGGGATTGGAAGTTGTGGGTAAAGGTAAGATTAAGAGGACACAATTCTCTCCTCTAATCAAGGGAATTTTATCTTGCAGGTATTTGGAAATCACATGAGAACTAGAAAATTGCATAAATCTTAACATAACTCTTAATTCACTCAATTTGCTAATGTTTTCCCTGCCACTTTCGAAGAAATATTCCCCTTTGGGAAAGTAATTTAAAATTA
This sequence comes from Ictidomys tridecemlineatus, assembly GCF_052094955.1. Taxonomy (NCBI): domain Eukaryota; kingdom Metazoa; phylum Chordata; class Mammalia; order Rodentia; family Sciuridae; genus Ictidomys; species Ictidomys tridecemlineatus. The sequence continues at coordinate 31,039,275 of NC_135478.1, read as the reverse complement.
GACTCCTAGAATTCAAGGGTAATATTATAGATACTTATTCATATTTTTAAAATGAAGTATTTGGAAATTCATTTTGGGAGATTTATTTTTAATTTTTTTTTCATTTAGTAAAAAACATCATTTGGGGTTGTGGCTCAGGCGTAGATTCCTTGCCTAGCACATGTGAGGCACTGGGTTCAATCCTCCAGCACCACATTAAAAATAAACAAATAAAGTTGTGTCCATGTACAACTTAAAATATATTTTTTAAAAAGACATTGCCGGGTATATTTTCCCATCATAATCGGTTTTGGATTAATGGAGTTGCATCTGATCTTTGAACATGGCAATATAAATAAGTACAAATAGGTCATTTTCACTCTCTTGGTCCAACAGCTTTTGAAGACCCTTGAATATCAGGGTGGCTGAAAGCAAGAGACCTTTGAGAAATTGGGAAATTCACAAAGACAATCCTCAAAGACATCTCAGTTGAAAGCTAATAAATTCTTACTGTATAGCTTTTTAAATTTTGCTTAATGCTAAAATAGTTCTTCCAAAGTATTTTTTTTAATTATAAAGCTTCAAGGTAACATTAAAAATTGAGAATCTCATAGTCTATGTATATTTGACCCTTGGCAAGCTAGAATATGGTTTTTGACAATATTTGTTTCAGTGATACTTCTGCAAAATTTTTTTTTTATTATACCAGTGGTCAGATGAGTTCCTGGGGTGAATACTTCATTCAAGTCCTTTTACTGCAAATGTTGCCCATTAATTATATAGCTACTGAGTTTCCACACAAAGGCTTTTAAATATGCACACGTTCTTATGTAAGTACAGGTGTTTGTGTGTGTGTATATATATATATACATACACATATATAAATACATATTTCTAGATCAATCCCCTTGTCTAAATAAATGTACAATGTATGTAAAGATATTTAAGACATATATTTAAATTAATGCAATGGGGAAAACACTTGCTATATAAAGAGACTTTTAATTTCCATAATAAAAAATTAGAACTTTGGTGGATTAAAACTCCTGATAGAACTCTTGCAACTAAGTAACAAAATAATGATAATGGCAATAGTAATGAGAAACAGAAGCAAAAAAAAAAGGGGGGGGGAGAAACAAGGAGCATATGTTGTACACAGTTTTAGGTTAAAACAGAACAGTAATGTGGCCAGCTTCAGGAGATAATAGGGTCTTAGTTGTGGTGAAGACCCAGGAGAGTCACCCCAGGAGAGTTACCAGTGCTGAAGTGCTCAGATGGTCCAATGACAAGCTATAGTCAACATGAGGGCAAGTCTGCAAACACAGATCCTCTCTAGGAACACATCTTTTTCTTGTGCTTGGAGTATAGTCACACATTGTGTTGATGAGCCTCCGTGGAATTAAAATGAAACAAGCCTGATGAAAATAAAGTTGAGTTGATTAAACACTCTGAACTCTGACAATGACAAGTGATCAGGTCTCACAGCCTTTAACTGGGAACTGCTAACAGGGATGCTGAGCAATAATGATTGTTGCAGCAAATGTGGGATTTTTATTTACAGATGTTCCATAGACTCTTGAGCCCTTTATATGCATTAATTTATGCAATTTTCAAAGCAGCTCTATGAGGCATTTAACACTGTCATCTCCATCCTATACATGATAAAAATGAATCACAGAAATATATATATTTTTTAAATAACATGTCTGGTTTCTTACAGATTTTAAGTTGAGGAGACAGACATCAGGCCTTGAAAAAAAAATGGTACCACTAACAATTAAATGCACCCGAATTAATCTTTACCCAAAGTAAAGCCTATAGAAACATGCACTATTTAAAAAGAATTCAGTTTTATATTCTATACTTGTAGAACTAGAGGTTTTTTCCCCCCATTCACCTCAAATAAATCAGTATTAAGGATGCAATAAAGGTAATCCTTCTTCAGAGAGTAGAAAGTCTGACTCATGAAAGCCATTATCCAAAGAAGTATAAAAGGTATAATTTAAATAATTTAAGAAGGGATTACCACTTACAAGTTAGAAAAGGAACCTCAGACTTTCTGAGGCCACTAGTCAAAGTATTGTTGCTGCCAAAGGACATAATACATTTCTGGAAATTATCAGGGAAGATTTAGAAGCAAAATAAGAAAGTTGGTCCCTCTTAAAGTACAAATAGAATATCCTAATAAAAGGAGTCTTATTATATTAAAGAAAAAAAATGGGATGAGGGCTAAGGAAGGAAGAGGCACTGTCACACTCACCTAAGACTTAACTCCTAAGGAGACAGATTCTTTCCCATGATGCATCAGGTTCCTTATGACTCTTTAGACATGAGCTGGGGAACATGGAAACAGATCTGGACAGAAATGAAAGTTCTACGTGTGGCCAATTCCATTTATTGGAACACAGTGCACAGAGGTATGCCAAGACCTTTTCTTCCTTGAGGATGATACTTGGGAAATGAAGCATGACTTCTGTTGAGGACTAGGGCAATAATTGCACTTAGTGGTTTAACTGCTACCTGGCTTTGAATACCAAATCTATGACCTGGGGAAGGCCACTTAACCATTTTGAATTTCAATTCCCTCACTTGCAAAATAGGGGAAAATTTCAACTTCGTCTTAAGGTTAGTGTGAGGATTAAGTACAATCATCTATGTAAAATGGAAGGGGTTTTTTATGAGCACCAAACACTAAAAGAAATTTTTTTCTTTGCATAAGATTACATGTGAATAGAAATTTCTGACTTTTGGGAGTGATGAATATGTTTGTTGCCTTGACAGTGATGATGGGCATAGAGATATGTGAACATATTAAAATTTACAAATTCTATACTATGGATATGTGCATTGGTTTTGTGTCAGTTGAATCAATTTAGCTGTTAAAAACAAAACAAAGATCAGTGTTTCTATGATTTTGTGTGCATTTGTAAATTTAGTTGCTAGATATTTCTTAGCTAATAGAGGCACAGGACATGATATCCCTCCTCAGAAGAATTGGACCCAGTTCTTTAGGGCAGGAAATGAAAGGTGCTTATAGGTTCACGTTTTTTGAGAAATTTGTACTTTTATCAATGATGAATTTATGCATTAGCACGACTTCCCATTAAATGGACAGATGTATTCTGAAGTTCTGGGATAGAAGATGCTACAGAAAGGAATGATTTTGAATAGTATATATAATTTCGAAATCTCACTAGAACTATTCTTGCTCATGAAATACTGAGATCCAGTGATTGGATTTAGCTATTTCGTTTGGAGTGAGAATTTACATCAATTCTAATGTAAAGACAGTAGCTTTCCACAGACATTCTATGATGTGCTCTTTATCTTGTGAGATCTCTGTAGTTTCACAAAATCATGGAAGTCAGTGGTTTAATAGCTCTGACTTTTTTAGAGCATTAATTGCAATTAATTTTCAGCTAAAATTGTTTCTCAGTAAAGAAAGGAGTGATTCATTTTGGTTTTCAAACTGTAAACTTACAAAATAATATTGGGCTTATTCAAGCCAATAAACGAACAAATTAACCTGTCCAGTATCTTAATGTGTTGATGAAGTCATTAAGCCAATATAGCTTTCTTTTACAGTCTAATAGTGATATGGAGGGAGACACCAATCTCAAAGAATAATTTGCCCTATTGGATGTTTAAGATTCATCCTATGTTTTCTCTAATATGTGGATGCAAATTCACACTAAAGAGGAAGGAGAATTGAGGTGTTTTGGACTAGGCACAGGAGAATGAAGGGAGAGGGGGCATGGGGGTAAGAATGATAGTAGAATGAATTGAACATTATTACTGTATGTGCATATGATTATATGACCTATGTGATTCTACACAGGTACAACCAGATGAATGAGAAGATATATTCCATTTATGTATGATATGTCTAAATGTATTCTACTGTCATTTATAACTAATTAGAACAAATAAAAAAACTTGTGAGAAAAGATTTATCATTCATCCTTTCTCACTGTCATCATTGTAAGACAAGGTTTGACATACTTTAGTTCTTATCATTTCCTCTTAGGAAATCAGTTTACTGAAGTCCGACAGGACCTCCTAACGAATCTATGAGTTATAGTCATGTACTTTGGCTATGTTTTATCATGTGTGTCCACTTAATATTCTAATAATTGTTCTCCCTGGAATTCTGTCTAGATTTTATTGGAAAATTGCAGTGAAAAGAGCGGGGTGGAGGATCAACTTTTAGCCTTTGTGGAATTGCAAAAGATTGATGAGAAAACACAGCTAATTTGATTGCAATTAGCAAAATCTTTCCCTTTTTTAGAAAGCAGCTCCCAAGCATCTATTTTAAAAATTGAACCCAGCAGTTTCTATAGTGAAAATACAGTTGCCTTGAGGGAGAAATATTCATCCACACACAAATACAGATTATGGATGTTTCTAACTTAACTGTAAAAGTTGGTGCTTGCCTCTTTCAAAGCGAGCTCACATTGTACTTCAACGGACTGTTTTTTCAACAACATCTATGATATCCTTTTATGGTCTGCCAGTACTTTTTTGAAGCCCACTTAGAACAGCAGCCAACAAAATTGAGACTAAAAGATATTGAGGCCAAATATTTCTTCAGAACCAAGATGTTACTTCAAAAGATCTTCATTACAAAGCACTACTGTGACTCAAATAATCGCTTATTTTTTAAGGGGGATTTGCTAACATGGAATTGGTTTCTTATCTTCTCAGCCCCCAGTGAGCCTTTACTGTGCAAGTTCGCAGATGGAGGACAAAAGAAGCGACAGAATCAAAGCAAATATACCCAGAACGGGAGGCCTTGGCCCAGAGAAGGAGAGGTGAGTCCTGACTGAAAACCTTTGCTCAGAAATTTGGCAACAAATATCTCTCAGAAGATATCTGGGGCCATGATGAAATTTGGTCTCATGGAAAACCAGATGACTTCAAAGGGGCAAAGAAACAGGCCTACTTTTCACATATCCAGTATAAAATTATGTGAGGAAGAACACAGGACTTAAAAAACCAGCTTTGGTTCTGTACCACATTAACAGTTCTGCCTTTAACCATACTTGAACCTGAAAAGAGCTCATTGGAAGACTTAAGAATAGGTTAGTCATTATAAAAGAGTTATAAAAGAATGGTATGATGATTTAAGAAATTAGTTTCACTGAAATTCATATTGAGAGCTGAATGTGTATTGAAAAAGGCAAGCAAAAAATTAGGATTTATTTTGTCCTGTCTACGTGCACACGTACATGTGTTCGTAAACGCACTGCTGCTGCTGCTCTATTTATGTATATGTCAATTTAAAATACGGCATTTCTGTTGGTCAAGAAGGAGGAAGTAAATTTGATGCACTCATGGTTCTGTTCTTCACAAGTGAGAGGAAGAGAAAGCTCTTTCCAGTTAACCATACATTGACCCTCCTGATAGAAATCGCCAGAGAGGCAAGCTCTCTGGATCCAGTGTCACATGGGGATAGATTCCTTTTGGTTACTTTAGTTCTGAAAGAAGACAAGGAAAAGGTGTCTAGGCTTACATGAGGGTTTTGTTTTGTTTTGTTTTTGTTTTTGTTTTTATTTTCATGTGAGATGGAATGGAGTTGTTTCAATGACTTGAATAAATGCCATTTTGGCCAAGGCCATAGCTTCCACAGGAGAGATTTATTTTGTATTTCTAATTCAAAATACCTACTTCATCCATTCATCACTGAAGAGTCAGCGCATTTGATGTGGCATTTTATGCTTTCAACGCTGAGAGAGTAGTTGTAAAAAAGAGAGGAAACTGGGATTTTTCTTAGCAAGCCTTTTAGTTGATTTTCAGTTTCTCGGCTTGCTATCTGTTTCCATGAAGGTCTCAAAACCCTTCTGAAAGTGTATAGTTATGTTCAAGGACCTACAGAACCTACCACTCTTTACAATAAGGCATGAAATACAGAATTGGTTACTGAGCCTCAGAAGCTAATAGAAAAAGGAAAGAGTTTTCTTATTGTCCATTTCAGAAAGGAAGTTTATGTTGTGTTTGTATAAAGAGGTGGGAGAATGATCCAGGTGTCCTCCTCATGGAGTTGAGTATTTCACAGGTAACCTTCTTCCCAAAAGGAGAGCAGATACTTGTGACAGCACTTACTACATCCTTCCCAGACCAAACATCCATAGTCAGAATGACTCACTTGACCTTTAAAATGTGGTTGGATAAAATATCAAATTAAAGGTAACTTTGGATCATAGATTATAACCCCACAGTCAAGACTCAATGAAGTACCTTAGCTCTAATGACTGAAACTTCAGTTCCTGCCTCCTCAATTACCTGTATTATTACCTTCATCCTATCGATAGTGATTGCAGAACAACACTTGACTGGGATCCATGTTTCTTGGAAACCAAATCAACAAACAGAAATGTAGACTTACAGCTATCACCCTGCTATTATATACAGAACTAGGGGTTTTAGCTCCGGGGATGATGAACCACATGTACCACAGTGTGAAAGCATTGTGGGGACAAGTTCATAACCCAGAGCGCCTTAAAATTTAAATGTTGGCCTTAAAAGTATATTCCTAATACTTGTTTTCAAAATTCATGTTTTTTTTGAGGACTATAGATTTTCCTGTTGAATTATGAAAATCAAGGGGCCATAGTAAATTTATCAGTGACCAAAAAAAATATACTCCAGACTTTTAGAAAATTGTAAAGGAAGAGATCAGGAAAATAAATGGCAAGCATTAAAATGTTTATCAAATACCTTGTTTGAGGGATGAACATGTTAATTCATAAACCTAGATTGTGAATCTAGAAGTAGACACACTAAGGATGCTGGATCACTTTCCACTTCATTCTATAATTTTCATTTCTACCTTTTTATGCATTATACTTATTAGAGCAATCTAAAGGATATTAACAAAATATAACATAATACAAATAATCCCACAAGCACTATGTAATTAACTTTTATGTTCCTGTAAATTCTAACTACATATTTCATGAGGATTCTAGTTGTTGTTGTTGCTTGTCCATACTTCAACACTTCCGCAATGGAGTCTCCTCTTGTTGTGGGGGCAAGGAGTAACATACAAGAAGGTCTGCTTTTGCTCCTTTCAGTCACCTGGGGGCACTATTTACACTATCTGCTTAAGCTTTGTGGCAACATTGATTACAATAAAAGCCCACCTCTAGAGGCTGGGAATATAGCCCAGTTGGAGGAGTGCTTGCTTAGCATGCACAAGGCTTTGGGTTCAAACCTCAGCTTCACTGGAACTTGCCACAAATTAATTTCTAGTGGGTGATTTTTTTTTTTTTTAACTGCATACTACAGTGGGCATTTTAACTTGATCCTTCTGGGTGTTTATTTTTACTCATCTATTTTTCTTGGTTTAAAAGACAATGGTACACCTCTCCATCATTGTTGTCTTATGTAAGATAAAACAGTTGATTATTCTGAGTCAGAATTTGAGGTAATAGCACAGAAGACAATGTTTCTTTTTCCTCCCTCTTGAAAGGATAGTAGAAAACATAATCTGAAAAGGATTTCTGATAAATACTTAAAATAAAAAACCAGTGGATTGCAAGCATTTTAGAAGTACCATAAACATGAAAATTGATGTGCTAATTACAACTTTAACTTATTATTTAAATCTGAAGTGTTTTGGGTAGCATTTTGATAGTTTTATTAGCATATTCTGGTGAAATGCATTTCTTTATGAAAAATACAACACTGAAAACTTTAAACACATAAATTGGTCTAAATTAACAAGGTTTTGAAATTTAAATATATGCTAGTGGCCATGATTTTGCATAAGTGAAAAACACAGGGATATTTTGAAGTAATTAACTAATCTTTCAAAGATAAGTGGAACCCTGATAGAATGATCAAGAGATTGGGGCTCTTAGGCCCCTCTTCTCTGGTGTTCTATATTCAAATTATGAATTCCATTGCTTCTTTAAGCAGCAGTTTCAAATTCTTGGATCTCTGGATCCCTTTAGACGCTTAAAATTTTTATTCATTAATTTTTTAAAATAATAAAATAAACCCATCAGATGAAAACAATAATAGTATGTTTTATGAAAAATAACTATATTTTTAGAGTTGAAGTATTTTAGAAAAGAAATAATTAAATATTTTGCAAATTTAATGTCTGTCTCGGTAAAAGATGACTAAATTTGCATATCTGCTTCAGTATTCAACCTCTGGCTATATGATATTTTATTTTAAGCCTATGTAAAAAATCTAGCTTCATCTAGACATGTCATTGAAAAAGAGGAACCTTTATGGATCTCCAGGAGAGAGCTTGGGAAACCTCAGTTGTCAATTGTGCCTCCTCCAAAGCCTCCCATGGTCCAGAGAGAATAGGGCGTGGGGCTGGCACAGCAGAGGTATCCCCAGATCCTGCTGCATTAGGTTCTGATTAGCCAGCACTTTAACACCCTAGTGAAATATTTTTAATGTTACAACAAGTGCAAGAGTTGCCTCACTCTGTCATTGCTGTGACTCTCATGATCCTCAGAACCTAAAGACCTGAGGCTTTAGCCATGTGTTTTATTATATGTGAGCCCATATTTTGAGTTCCTATTTTAGGTAAAATGATGCTTGAATTGACCACCCCAACCCTGGCTGCGCCCCCACTCCCCACCCAGAGATAACTGGTCTGGAACTAGGAATGCTTCAAACCAGTTTGGAAATATTTCAGGAATATAAAGAGGAGCTCTTTTTTGATTCGTCTTATGCTCCCAAAGAAGATGTATTCAGTTTCTACGTAAAGCCACCAAATTGGACTATATCCCAAATAAGATAAGTTGATCAAAAAGCAAATTGCTATGAGCATTTCCCAGATGACCCAGAATAAGATCTGATTGATGGCAACTTGCCCTCTCAGTAAAGATAATTGTAAACTAAAATACACATTCATTTCACCACTACCACCACCACCATCATGGCACATAAACACACTATAACTTGTGGCATGCATATTTTATAACCTATTCAACTGTAATTGTAAAGCAGATTGGATCAAATCTAAGGATGGATAAGTTTCCACTGCAATGATGATATTCACTCAGATTTTGAAATAATATTATGTTCACTTTTATTGCAACTTGCCCCTTTTGGTTTTCAAAAGAATTTTCCAATATAAGTATATCCTAAGTTTCAATTTGCAGCATTTGGTACTCTCACCAAATGTTGATATTGGACTTTTGTCCTTAAATAGTGCAAGAGACATAAACAAGCCATTTCTCACTGGTTCAAACCTCTGATGTAGCTTTCATAAAATCTTCCCAAGCCCTAGAGTAATTGAATTAGTAAATGTCATTGATAGCAATTGTTTCAGGAATTACATACTATTATTTCCATGAAATAATGTTTTGGCCATGGACACAAACAAGAGACATAGCAATTGAACAAAGAATACCACAACAAAAGCTCAGATGTTTAGTGAAAAAATGGTCAAGATTTTATTAAAAGACAAAACCACTGTAATGACATTTTTTTATCTTATTTATAGTTCCCTTTTAGAATCAATTGAAAAGCAATGAGAGACAACAAACATTTTCTCTGTTTGACACTCTGAAGATGTTTTTTCTTACTATGGGAACATTTAACAACGTTATCCACAAAGTTTTGGATATAAAGTTGTGCTAATGCAACTAATGTAATATTGTGAATGATCAATACTCAGATTCCCAGAAATAGTTTACAAATTATGTTGAAGAGAAAAATCAATTAAGATTTTCTTTAGGGGGAGAATGTAGTCTAGGAATGTTAAAGTTTGGATTTCTTTAATGATACCCAATTAAGCAATAAGTTTTAGGTGAAGCAACACACCCAACACACCTCTGATGAGATAGTATTTTTTGAAGAGATTTTATATAAATGCATTTTTATTCACCCAACATACTGGCTGTAGGTACCACAGAACGGGATATGTTTTGCACAATACCAAGGGAACTTTCACAAGGACATTGCTATGGTCCTGCCTGGATGCATCAGTTTGAAAACCATTAAGGGAAGTGATATATTGACATACTGTACTGTAACTTCAAATTAGTAGGTCCCAGTAATGCACTCACAGAATTCACTATTGATGGGCTGAATGCTAGGGTTAGCAGTTTTAATGCAACCAACTTTTAACCCATTGAAGATATTGTCTGTTTTCAGACACGAAATCAACTTGTTTTCAGTGGCTCTTGAAAACTCCCCTTGTGCTATAAAATCTAATAACTCTTATTTATTCAGAGCTCATTTTAATAAAATCTTCTGTTCATTGCCAGTAAGTGAATGAAAGCCTGCAAAGTTTCATGTAGCAGAACAGGATTTCCCATGCTAGTTTAAGTCTACGGCCAAGTACAAGCAAAGTTGAAAAACATGATTCCAAACCCCCCACCTCCGCCCTGTTGTGGCTCAAGACTTTAGGAGTAATTACTCATTCCAGCTGAATCCACTTATGACAGAGACAAAGATGTCTCTTTAGATTTCCAAGTAGGCAGTCATATCAGTAATGCAATAGCTGCATCCTACATTCCAATTCTAGATGAATAAACATAATCCTTGAGAGAAATGTTCTAGCCGTTTTGGTGTCGGTTTGCTTTTTTTTTTTTTCTTTGAACAAAGGATATGCAGACTCTACATCATAATTATTAATTTCAACCCTGCTTTTGTCACCATCATCATCTGTTGTTATCATAAGGCCTCTGTTTCCTTACTGACCAGCACTTCATCTACGAAGGGTACCATGAGTAGAAGAAATGACTCCGCCCAGAATACATGAGATATATACACTCAGAATGAAAACTCCTCTAATCTCGTCTTTCCTATTTGCTGTTTTAACTTCTTAGTGTAGGACAACTTTTGGCAGAAATATTTTTTTAAGAGAAGAATTCTGTTGGAAAAAGATTTTTTTAACAAGAAAATATTGAAGAAAATGCAACTGAAACAAAAAGCATGCAATCTGTCAATAGCTTAGATCGAGTGTCTACTATATGAGAAGCAGGCAACAAGATAGGCAGGACATGCTGTATAGACAGAGGCCCTGCTCCCTGGGAGCCTAACATGGCACAGATCTCTGTCTGCACGCAGTATTGAAGACTAAATATAGAACCGAGTAGAATTTAGCATTGTAGAAATCAAATAATTGACTGTAATTGGCTTTCTAGCCACATAACAGTGAAAGAAACCCAAAGCCAAAATAATAATAACAAAAATAGCAGCCACAGAGACATCAGCTCTTGTCTTACTACTAAATATTAATTGTGTGTTTGTTTTTTCATGATGGGAAACTTAGAACTTGATTTAAGTTCAGTTATAAATCAGAAAAGCTTCCCAAAGTTTGCAAGTCTCCCTTTGTCACTTGGTCAGCCAAGGCCATTGAGTGCCATTGAGGGAGGAGAATGTGTATAAGTAAAGCAATTTGAGCTTTGGGATGTGCATATTTGATGACTCCTAAGTCCCTCTCCAATGCACCTCTTGAGAATAACACTTTTTAGTGTATTTTAAGGGTGGCATGTGTCACCATTCCTGATGGATCCCAACTGTATGCTTTCCTTCATAAAATGTCAGGCACTCTACTTTAGGCTGAGGGGATAACCTCTAGAGTTTAAGCCACATTTTCCAAAAAGTTAAAGCTGAGTGGCAACAATGGGCAAGTTTTCAGAGTTGGTGAGTTTCATTTCCCATCCAAAAAAATGAGAAGGATTGAAGGTGCATATTTAGTGATTGGATAGATTGAATGAAATGTCCCAGGCAAAGTACTGAGCACAGAGCCTGGCCAACTGTGACTATGCAGTTATTCACTATTATATGAGTACCACAGGATCACCAGTGCAGGGCATTTTAACAGGAAAGTCAGTTTTTCTCTGCGCCCTAATGACTAGAGTGTTCTAATTCCTTGATTTCCAATTTTATGTACTGTTAGTTTAATTTGTAAATAGGAATTACCTTCAATGATAGGCTTATGTGAAAGAAAATTCACTGGCAATATAATCTGTTAGCTGAGTTTTTGCTTAAGTTATAAAGCCTAAAAAAGAAATTAATTTGTATCTTTGACCCACATAACATTAAGGTTTTTAGTACAATCAATGCAAAATCTTGAAGCATTATTTAGCAATGAAACATTAGGTAGTTTTCAAGTTTGTAGCCAGTTTTCTCTTGAAGGTCATGTAATCATAAAATCCCAATAAGAGTTGGCAGAGAGAGAGGACTTGGATGGAAAAGTTGAAAGGAAATTAAAAAAAAAAGCAAAATTAATCGTGAGCTATTGCTAGAAATTGAGGAATAGACTGAGCCACTATTGAGAAATGACAAATTGCAGTTTAGTACTCTCATAAGAAAAGAAGATGACTTATTAACTCATTCTGTCAAATAATAGCATAAAATTGGACCCCCAAAGTGCTTATATAATCTCAGTAGCTATAAGTACTCCTCATATTTAAGTATGTTCCACCATCCTTCAAAGCAACTGTCTATTAGAGAAGAATCAATCAAATGCCATGATTGCTAGCTCTTTGAACTAAACAAGGAACTGGGAAATAGTAATTTTCTTACATACACCATATCTCCATAGTTTTCAATGTAATAATCTTTAGACTTCCTTAGTCAAATAAATAAATACATACATATGTATGTAAATGGGTGCTATTACCAGATTCTGTGTAACTTTTGGAGTTCTTAGAAATAGTGATATTAATACCATTTATAAAATTTTCTTTCATTTGCAAAACTCAGAAATTATCAGTTTAAAACACACACACATACACATACACACACAGTTTACCCTCCTGATTCCCAGGTTCATACTTACAAATTTACATTTTTCACTAAAATCTATTTGCAATCCAGAACCAATACTCATGGTGTGTTTACAGTCTTTCACAGACATATGCAGACTGGTGACAAATCTGAGTAACCAAACATGCACACGTCTAGCTTAGGCTGTCCAAGGTGATGCTCTGCCTTCTTGTTCCCAGCTCTTACACTGTACACTAGGATCCTTTTCATGGTTAATTTAGGTCTTTAGGGCATGGTTAATTTAAATCATTTAATTTGTGCTTTATATTGTGGATTTCACTGTTTAAAATGGACTCAAATGTGGTAGTGAAGTGCCATGTAGCGTTCCTATGCAAGAAAACTGGGATGCACCTTATAGAAAAAATATAGAAAAAATGGAGAAAAGTTTTATTAAGATGCAAGAAATAGTTCTGCTGGTTGTGAGTTCAATGTCAGCGAACCCATGGCATGAGTTAAGTAATGTGTCTTTAGACAGAAAAACACATGAAACAAAACTATGTAATAATTCAATTGGTGAAAACCTTGTGGCCGGACTCTTAGAGGACCCTAAACCTCCCTTCATGAGGAGCACTGACTTAGTGTTTGGCTAAGTCAGTACTCATGATGACTTTATAGAACAGAGCTATTGAGAACAACAAAAACGGACTCAAACTTGTTTTATAACTTTGGTTATTGAGTGGGATCCAGTCTATTTATTGGTTAAGTTTATGCCTCCTTCTTTTAATTTTAACATTTAACACATGTATTAGAGCTAATCATAGATTATTAAAGACTTGAAGGCAGTGATAGTTTTTACTATCCTCAACAAATACAATACTTTTTTAAAAAAATTGAAATATTTCATTTTATTCTAATCATTGTAATGAATCTATGAGTGATCAGTTGACTCGTAATCATTTTTAAGAAATATTAAACATCTGATCCAATGTAAATATTCACAAATCTTCTTTAGGAAAAAAGTAAATCATTTCTGCCATCATTGATAATATTTCTATTTAATGAACTAGCTGCATATGAGGGAAAGGCTATTGACCAACTGTTACTATAGGAACTAAAATGGGTCACATTAATATGGAACAATTGATGTTAAGGGGCAAACCGATAGCTCTGGATATAATGGCAGAGTTGCCACCAACATGATACATAAAATCTGGAGATAAAGAGGCTCACCCTTGTAGTGAACATTAATAGAGTATTTGGTCAAGCTTCTTAAAAACATTTGGCTCACTGGGCATGATGGCACACTCCTGTAATCATAGTGGTTTGGGAGGCTGAGGCAATAGGATCGAAAGTTCAAAGACAGCCTCAGCAAAAGCAAGGCCCTAAACAACTCTCTGAGACCCTGTCTCTAAATAAAATACAAAATAGGGCTGGGGATGTGGTTTAGTGGTTGAATTTCCCTGGGTTCAATCCCCAGTAAATCACGCCCCCTGCCAAAAAAAAAAAAAAAAAAAAAATTTGGCTCTCACAAGCTGTTAGCAATACTACAATAAAACATACACTCTGATTCATTCTTAGCAGAAAAAAGATAAGACACAACTCAACAAAATAGCCTTCTTGCCTTCAGTGGAAGTTACTCTGAATGATGTACACATCTCTTAATCATTTGAAGAGTCACCAGTCATCATCCTTCTTATTAAGCATGAGAAAAATCTGACAATGAAGTCTAAGAATACACCATTGTCAATAGTTTTGAAGCTATATTGTATGCAATTTAATCTTACAACACTTAACACTAGAAAAATTATTTCAGATATTTGAAATTGATGTGCTGTCCCCATGAGCTACTGGAAACAAAAATACTTAAGAGAGAAATGAAACTGAAAAACTTAGTAAGAGCATATAGACTCAGGAAGCCTTAGATCCTTTTCTGTGAAAGTAGGGATATTATCTATGCAGTTCACCATTATTTTCTTTGTGTACATCACAAAATTCAGCAATTAGTCACCCAATTCTTTTTAAACATTAAGATATATCTACTAAATTGCCAGGTTCTGCAAATAGTATTTATTAACTTTGAGCTAAAGAAGATTCTTTATGTATGCAATCTTGAAAAGAGATATTGGCCCTTATAATACATGCTGTACTTGCAAGATAGGTTTATTAGCTAGCCCTCCAGATGTGATTTTTATTAATTTAATATGCTTCACCTGCAGTTTAGAGAGTTGGCTTAAGGTGAGTGGCCCTTCTAATCTTAGTGCAAGAACTTGAACTCTAATAATTCAGCATTAAAACTTTCTTGCTTGGATAAGTGTTGTATTTTAAAGCTTCTAGGCTCAACATTTGCTAAACTGAGATCATTGAGGATAAACAGTTAACCTTGAAAATCTATGCAATATTGTAATTTTGGATGGAATGTAATAGGGATGAACCCCATCCACTGCTTAGCCTGTGTTGTCAAGAGAAAAGTCGGGATGACATATTCTTGGGGAAGGGCTGAGAGTGGGGAGTTTAGGAGGGTCATATAGCTGGGAAGATGATACCAAGCCAATATAAGAGAAAAGGTGAATGGTTGATAACCATGACCCCTGTCTTCTCCTGGCTGAAACTATATATACAAAGGCAGACTCACCTAACTTTGGTATTATTGGAGTTGTTGGCACTTTCTTAGCAATCCCAGGCTGCCCCAAGACTTATAATCACCCAAACAATGGTTAAGCCACATCCTACAAACTCTGGTAGCACCAAACTAAAACTGGCACCTAGAAGAATATTGAACACTTAACTAGATACTTGGAATGTCCCTCCTTCTGTCTCTATAGTATTTTTTATTATCTATTCTACTTAGTTAGCCATGTTACAGTGGGATTGACCAATACATATGCTATATCACTGATGGTGAGATACCACTGATTAAACATGAAATATTAATAATAATGGCATAAAAAGAAAAAAAAACCTGGCAAACTATAAAATGCTAATTAATTATCAAGTGAATCCCAATTTCACAGATAAGAAAATGTGAAAAATGTCTTGAATCTATGGAATTCAGTTATTTATATTGAGATAAAAGCAGATGTACCTACTTAAAATATGATATTTTTCTCCTTCATCGTTGTAAACCATTAAAGTTCATTTAACTTTAATGACAAGTTCAGACTAGAAATTTTTTCCCAAGGCTTTAAGACCTTTGAGAAATTGTATCAGGGGCTGCTCCTTGGCAGGCCTAGCTTTCTCAGCCTTCCAGTCTGAGTTCTATTGGCCTCTATCTTGTCCTTCCCCATTTGCTATATAAGGGGGACATTCTCGGACAGGAATGTGTTAGCAAGAACACAGAAGGAGAAATATGAGGATGGACATAGTGCATAAATAGTATCACAACTTCCCTTGATGTCTTTCCCACAAACATAAAGTAGTTAATTTTCTCTATTCTCTGGCTATTTTAATGTGACAAATCACTAGTATCTCATTTGATTGATCCCAAAAAAAAACCCCTTGCAGAGGTCAAGATGACTTTTAATAGTTTTTCTCTCACTCTGATTTTAGACCAGTGATTTTTGACAAGCAGGGCTTCCAGGTCATTGGTTGTCCCTAATTGCTCCTAGGTTTCTCATCATAATTTGCTTCAGGGCTACCAGCCTCCCCAGTGTAATGGAACTGTCTCTTAGTAATCTCAGTCATCATTGGGTTTCCACCATCCTGATGACCAGTTAAGGGGTAAAACTTCTTTAGAAGTTCTGTTGAATCCAGCTAACATTTTCAAAAGGAAATTTTACTAATGAAAGAGGGACTCATAAAAATACCCTCAAATTCCATTTTGAAATACAAATTTGAGATTCAAAATTTCCTTTATGTTATTTAACACTTATTGAACTCCAGTATGTTTCACCAGGAAAGGAGGTACATATATACATGGGATTCAGCACTTTGGTAGGATGAAGAAGGAGGATCTCAAGTTCAAAGTCAGCTTTGGCAATTAAGAGAGAGAGAGAGAGAGAGAGAGAGAGAGAGAGAGAGAGAGAGAGAGAGAGAGAAACACCCTGTCAAGCAATGACAGAGGAAGAAGGGGTACCAAGATGAATATAGCCACGAATCTAGTTGGGGAACCTACATGGCAAAACAAGGTCCTAATAGACCCTGTCTGAGTCATAGGAGCAGAACTAATAAAGAGTGGTTAATGGTACAGGGAGAGAAAGATGGGTATAAGAGGCTGTGATAGGTAGTCCAAAGCTGGAAGAAAAGAATTTCAAATTTCTCACTGGCCATGATGGAGGGAATTTTTAGCCCCAAACCACAGTTGCAAAGGGCAGAGGTTATCCTCCAGAGCAGGGTGAGTGCGTGTCTGAGTTTGGGATCTTGTATTGCATATGAAAATTGTGGAGATCAATAGGGACAGGAGGATTTCATTATGAAGAGTCCTGTGAAGTCAGCAAGATGCCACTGGAAGGAAGAACCATGATGTGGTCAGACTTGCTTTTCTTAAGAGCAGTCCTTACAGCCCAGTGGAATGGTGGATGGGTTGGAAGAAGGTTTTAAATGAAGGCAGGAGGGCATACACACAAAAATATAGAAGTAAATACACAAATAAGAAATGGTAATTCATAAGGTAATCACCATGCATTGAACTTACTGATTTAACCTGGTGATAAATGTCTAGAATTCAAGATAGAGACATGAGCTTCGGACAAAGACTTGGGGGAATCACCAGGACATAAATAATAGTTGGACTCACAAAGGGAATGTTACCATTGTACAATGCAGAGGAGAAAGAAAAAAAAAATCTGCCCTGAGCACTAATATCTCAAAGGCAGTTGGAGTGAGTATTGCCCAAGAACAAATTCATCCCTGAGAGAGGTATCAGAAAATGAGGGAAGAGGATCACAGAATCCAAGGAGAAAGAGTTTTTAAAGAAGAAGAAGAAAAAAAAATCGTGAGTCAAATGATGCAAATTAATTAAGCATGATTTTAAATAAAAGCATTAATTCAGAAATGATGAAACTTAGGAAGCATAGCTTCATAACACTGATCAGTTGGCATCTTTTTTTCTTTCTTTCTTTTTTTTTTTTTGGTACCAGGGATTGAACCCAGGGGCACTTAGCCACTCAGCCACAAGTCCTGCCCTTTTTTATTTGTTATTTTTGAGACAGGGTCTTGCTAAATCGCTGAGACTGGCTTTGAATTTGCAATCCTCCTAACTCAGCCTCCTGAGCCACTTGGATTACAAGTGTGCGCCACCGCACTCAGCAATTAGCACCTTTAATAGGACAGTTATGGGATCTTTCTGTCTTGTTTGAGGACTGGGTAGACCTTGGGAATTTCCTTGTCTACTATTTTACTTATGCCTCAACTTCTCTTCAAGAGATAGACTCATTGCCCAGCAGCTTCAGCAGGTAAGAGCAGACACCTGCCCTACTGATTGACTGCCTCTTTGGAAAAAACAAACCATAGAAAAGTCTCCTGACTGTGTAGAGTGTTCTCCAGTAAAATTCTGCCATGTGTCTCTTGTGGAGGTCAGAAGTCAGTTCGCTCACATCTCCTTTCATCAAAAGAACCAATAACCTGTCTTCAGTTTTGCTCTGAGCATGTTTCTCTTCCTACTATTAGTCTCTCCCATAACAGGAAGTAGGTTAAAAGTTCTTTCTTTGTTCAAATTCTTGACATGGTTTCAGTCTTCCAATGGTTTTATGATGATAGCTAATTTGTGTTGGGTTCTCTGAATATTTTGGGTAGCCACTCTTTTGATATCACATATGCTCAGCCAATACCGCCATTTTTTGAATTCTCATTGACTTCCATCATTAGAAGTGTTGTATCACTGACCCTCCATTTTCAGTCTTTTTTCCTGACCCCTCATGTATTCTCACTTTGACCCTTATGGTGGTGGCCACCGCATTCCAGCCTACCTTTTCTGGATTCTATTGACTCCAGAAAGCTAATTCCTCCTAATGTTTTCAAACTTATTTCTAAATAAGATCTTTGGTCTTTATTACTTTAACAAACGAGAAGGTCTTTTTTCACTTCTGAATTTAGAATTTTAAAACAAGTCATAAATGACACAATGTGATTTTTTTTTTTAATTGAAAGTTGAATACAGTTGAATACAGGAAGGACCATGATGTGATCAGACTTGCTTTTCTTAAGAGCAGTCATCACAGCCCAGTGGAATGGTTGATGGGTTGGAAGAAGGTTTTGAGTGAAGGCAGGAGGACATACACACCAAAAGATAGAAGTAAATACACAAATAAGAAATGGTAATTCATAAGGTAATCACCATGCATTGAAAAAGAAATTCCTAATTGTATGCATCTTGGAAGAGTATTTTTCACATTTGTTGAAGCATAAAAAGTCATTTAGAATTAGACCATCCCAGCTTTATCATTTCTTGAGTTTAACTTTGGTTTTACTTCTAGTCAGAGATTTAAATCTTATTTTTAATTTTTATTTTTTTAAAAAACACATTGTACACATAATTGTGTATTATCATTTGTTCACTATGGGCTGTTTTCAAAGACA